>NC_137714.1:0-1200000 GCF_964034855.1 Anser brachyrhynchus
AGTCCAGAGAGTGCACTGGCACCACTGGGGATGCACTGCAGTGAGTCCAGGGAGTGCACTGGCACCACTGGGGATGCACTGCAGTGAGTCCAGAGAGTGCACTGGCACCACTGGGGATGCACTGCAGTGAGTCCAGATGTTAGCCTAGCAACCACATAATCACCAAGTGATTATATGAAGGTGCTTTATTCAGCGCTGGAAGCCGGGGCAGGTGCCCAAATCTGGCTTCAAGTCCCGTTACTTCCCAGCCGTTATTTATACATACAATATTGCGTCAGGTATACATATTCATTACAGGTTGCAACAGCAGCCTCGCTTTTCATTCTAATTAGCTCCCCTCCCCTTTGCACATGCGTGGCGCACTCTGGTGGTCGTCCAGGTGGTCGTCCAGATGAAGTAAGGAGTCTTCCTCTCCGCTAAACTTTTCACCTTTCTTACTCGACGCATGCTCCCTCCGCTTCTTGGTTCTGCTTCAACTCATTTCATCATTTCCAGGCCCTTATCCAAGGTCAGGTTGTACCTGTTCCCTCCCAAGGTTCCCCTTCAATGATTCTTTTGATTGTTCAATGTACTCCCTAAGTATCCAGTATACATAGATTAATTGATAATTAATCAACCTGCTCATGTATCACACGCTGCATAATAACACAAGGGAAGGGGACTCCATGCCTGTAACCCAGTTCTCTGTAAGGGCTATTTCCAGAGGTGGCAGGTGCTGGCAGGGCTCCAGCCATGTGCTCGCATGCTGACTTAGCTGCTCTTCCTCCAAAGTGCCCTCCGTGGCACATGTCCCTCCGCACGTCCCAACCCAGTTGTTGCATGGACCATGTTCCTGCTAGGGCAGAGACTCCTGCCAGTCCCTTTTTCGGCCCTCATCACACACAGGCTGCTGCATGCCAGTGCCTGGTGCTGACTGGCAGAGGAAAGCGTGCTCAGCTTTCCCACCACCATATTTTGCTTTGTTTGGTGGAGAAGCAGAGCATGGAGACTCACACAATCTTCTGCTGGTTCCAAAGGCAGAGGTAGTGCCACGGTTTGGCTCATGGTCTTCTTTCCAACTGGCAGGGATGAACTGCAGAAAGAAGGGTTTGGTGTTCTCTATTGCTTAGCCACACAGGTAAATCTGTGCTGTGCACACCTGCCTGAGAAGAGTCCCATTTCCAGGCCTCACAGAGGAGGGTTTTTTCTGCAGTGCCCCAAACACTTCAAAAGGGTCATTTCTCATGGACTGGGATCTGTCCCCTGGGATCAGTGAAGGCCCAGTAGGAGAGATCCTGCTGGCTGGCATCTAACAAGGTGGGACCTATCCCTAGCTGATGCAGGCAGAGCAACCAGCAGCCCACATGCTATCCCTTTGGTATCCTAGTCCAAATGCCTGGCAGGACACTTGGGGAAGTGGTGTTGCATAGCAGTTTCTTTTATCAGGGAAAATCAGTTTACGGACTTGCTGGTAATCATCTCTCTATCATCGTGCCACAGCTGCTTGTCCCTGCCATGTGCTGACGCGGTTACTTGTGCTAAAGATTGGGCTCTGGCAATAACTTGGAGGGTAAATATAACCCAGACCTCTACTCCCATCTGCTCTCTACAGCAACCCACAGTAAGGTGGATGGGAATGGTGGAGGGATGGCAAGGTGTGAGAGGAAAGAGAGAAATTATTACAGTCATGTTTGTCACCCGAGAAAACATGCTGTGTGACTCTGTGGTGAGAGAGGCAGGGGGACTGCCAGTCTGGCTAGCAGGGAATGACAGATGTCCTCATCAGGGCTCAGCAATTACTCTGCTTGCCAGCTAATTTGTGGATTGGAAGATTGCAGCCCAGCAAATGCAGTTCATACTGGCCCCAAATGGTTATATCTCTGCAGTTTTCCTTATTGGATCAAACTTTAGTCATTTCCATGAATGCTGAGGCACCAAACACGAGCCTCTTCTCTGTGTGGGCAGGGCATGCTCCTGAAAAGAGGAAAGTTGATCTGACTCTGTCTGGACATGGGAAAGTGGGGATGGCTTCTGTTCAGCGGGGGTGCCCCATACTCCCTGTCTGCTGTCACAGAGGAGCCCACAGCCCTTACTGACACAGGAAATGACCCCCCCAGCTTACCACTAACCAGTGCTAGTTGGCATCTTCAACATGACTGGGTCAGCTCTGGCACTGAATTTCCTTAAGAATTTGTTACGTTTTCATGTCAGGAAAATTCATCCATCATGTGAGCTGCCCAGCAGCCTCCCTACACAGCCCAGCCATCCTCCTCCAGCCACCCCAGCCCCATTTAGCTCCCCTGGGGCACAGCTAACCTGACTGACACTATTAACGCTCAAAGACCCGGCTGGGGCTGCAGCAACCCTGCCTGACAGCCCAGTTCCCCTATAAATCACCAGGTCACGGAAGTCACAGCATTTATAAATATTGATCTTGTCTTTGGGGAAGCTAACCATTTTGGAGAGGGAGGCTTTTCTAAATAGTATTAAAAAGAGATGTCAGAGTTATTTTTGGCTCTGTCAACAGTGTGGGTCTGTGTGGCTGCCCTGCATGCAGGGCTGAGTACACCAGCCTAGTACTGCTGCCTGCTCCTGCTCCTCTCTCTCTTGGCACTTCAGCAGGGGCTTGGTGTCTTGGAGGTATTTATTCTGGGGTCTCTCTGGGCAGGGCAGACCTGGAAAAGGTCCATCTGCCAGACAGATCTTTGCAAGAGAAGTGGTTTAGCCCTCTGACTGAATGAGCCCTTTCCCCACACTCTGGGAACAGGCTGTACAGTGCCACCCACCCATTCTCTCTGGGACTGGCTCTGGGCAGCAGGATGCTGCACAGCTGTATGCAATGTTCTGTCCTGGTGCATGGCATCTGTAGCTACAGTCACCCTCCACAAAAACTACCACCATGTCCGCCTTGCACTTCCTCAGACTGTACCTCCCAGGCATCTGTGCCATCTCGAAAATGGAGGGGAGAAGCAAAAATAAGATGCCAAAAGGTTTCCAGAGCTTTGCAAAGCTCTAGAAAGTTTGTGGGTGGCTTGTGTGACCGAGATAGCATTTCTACTCCAGCCCATGAATCGCTAAGGGCTGCTTTTGGGAGTTGTTTCAGTTAAGCTGCAAAGGAATGGCACGTGCTGGGACACGGGACACTGCTCTTGTGTGTGGAGTGTCACTGGGTAGAATATCTGGATGGAAACCAGAAACCTTTATCTAGCCTGATCAGAATCACAGAATCCTCTGATAAGGGACACACAAGGATCATTGAGTCCAACTCCTTGTTCCACACAGGACCACCCAAAAATTAGACCCTATGTTTAGGACCATTGTCCAAACACTTCTAGAACTCCGTCAGGCTCGGTGCCATGACCACTGCCCTGGGGAGCCTATTCCAGTGCCCAACCACCTTCTCGGTGAAGAACCTTTTCCTAACACCCAGCCTGACCCTCCCCTGTCCCAGCTCCATGCCATTCCCTCGGGTCCTGTCACTGTCCCCAGAGAGCTGAGCTCAGCACCTGCCCCTCTGCCCCCCTCATGACGGAGCTGCAGGCCACCATGAGGCCTCCCCTTGGCCTGCTCTGCTCTGGGCTGAACAAACCCAGGGACCTCAGCCACGCCTCATATATCTCCCTGTCTAGACCCTTCACCATCTTTGTAGCCTCCTGTGGGTGCTCTCTAATAGTTTTATGTCCTTCTTATACTGTGGTGCCCAAAACTGCACACAGTGCTCGAGGTGAGGCTGCACCAGCACAGAGCAGGACAATCGACCAGCTAGCAATGCCATGCCTGATGCACCCCCAGGTACAGTTGACCCTTTTGGCTGCCAGGGCACACTGCTGACTCAGATTCAACTTGGATGGACCAGAACACACACATCCCTTTCTGTGGCACTACTTTCCAGCCTCTCATCCCCAAGTCTGTACATATAATCAGGGTTGCCCCTTCTCAGGTGCAGAATCTGGCACTTGCTCTTGTTAAACTCCACACTGCTGGTGATTGCCTATCCCTCTAGTCTGTCAAGATCTCTCTGCAAAGCCTCTCCACACTTGAGGGAGTCAACAGCTTCTCCTAATTTAGTATCATCTGCAAATTTACTTAGTAGACATTAAGAGCCCTGCATCCAGGTCATTGATAAAACCATTGAAGAGAACTAGCCCCAAAATGGAACCCTGGGGATCGCCACTAGTGACTGGCTGCCAGTCAGATGTAAGAAATGCCATATCATCTTTGGACAGAAATGTTCATCCATTGCATCACACAAGTCAGGAGGCAGCTATCTGTGCTGCCAGCTCTCCACTGCCATTCATTGCAGTGGCCCAACATAATTCCCCAACAGAGAACCCTACCACCTAGTGCAAAGCAGCTAGGTAAGATCCAGCCTGCCCGCCCTGCACAGCACAGTGTGTCTGCTGCCAGTGGGAGGACCATGAAGTGCATGGCATATATCACCACAACCCCCCGGTGCTGCTGTAGCATGGGCTGGGCTGGGCTGAGGAGACCCCATTCCTGTGTCCACTAGGGACATCTAAAAGGCCAGTGCTGCTGTCCCTGACCCAGGGCAGGTCCTCTTCTTGGACCCAAAGGGAAGAGCTGGTTCTTGCACCTTGCAGCCAGCACAGGGCCCTGTGGGAGGACCATCGTGCTGGAGGGCTGTGCATCTCTCTGGACTAGTGTGTCCAACTTGGCCAGGGCTGCAGAAGAGACACGGAGAGACACAAGGATTAGCATGAGATGGTGTGAGATGCGCTTTGGAGCACAAGGCACACTGGAAATCATGAGGCAAGATAAGCCGCTCTTACTAGTCAGCCAGAGCAGGCTCTGGACTAGCACACGCTCATTCTGGTCTCACCTTTCCTAGTGAGCCCTGCAACTCACAGCTGCATCTCTTCCCAAGGACGGAGGCAAATTGCTCCATGTGTCCTCACGTGCCCTGTTGCTGAAGTGGAAAGCAGAAAAGCCCATCTGCAGCACTGGGCAGTGCTAGCCACACAGACTGTCAGGTATGCACATGGCCAGCTACTTGGATGGCTGCAGGGCTGGAGCCCTGGGAAGAGGCCACGCGGCTGCAGATCAATACACTCACACAGAGCTCTGTCCTGCACAACCTCTTTCTGGATTTCCTGGGTACAGGTGGCTGGAGTTGGCCTCCTGAACTCCCCTGCCATGCCCCAGTGAGCAGGTAGTAAGTACAGGTGATAGCTATGCACCAGGACACTGTTCTGCACATGCTACAGCCAAAGCACGAACCCCTTTGTCATTTCTCAGCTGCAATGCTGACTCTCACTAAAGCCGTTGCTCTCCTGCTGCAGGGCTGAGAGCCTTCCTACCGCAGGGACAGGATCCCTGTGGGTGGGTGGGATCTAAGGGTTAGCAAAATGGAGTAACTTGGGGCAATGGAAATTTAGCCTTTGAGTGAGTCAGAGGCATGAGTCAGCGGGTCCCAAAGCACAGACCACAGTGTCCAGCCTTCCTGAGCCAACGTACAGGGAGAGGCCAGCGTCCCACTTGCACTGCACAGAGTCTGTGGGGAGAAAGCCAAGCTGCTGAGCCAAGGGCAGGCCTGCATCTGCCCACGTGGGACACAAGTCTCAGCAGCAGAGCAGGGCAGAAGGGTTCCACCACCCTCTGCTTCCAGGGATCTGTGGACATGGCAAAGGGAGGAGAGGCCTTTCCCTATTCCTCTTCATAAATCACGAACCTGATTGGAACACCTCCTCCCCCAGTAGGAGAGAGCCCCCGACTCCATGCTTGTCTGCAATGGTTCACCAGGCAGAAGAGAGAAGCGCCTGGCCAGGTGAGGCCCTTCACTGCAGCCCCTGTGCCATGGTCCTTCTCTGCTGCCTGCACACTTTTTTTTTCTTTCTTTTTTTTTTTTCTTTTTTCTTTTTTCAAACAGCAGGCACATGGATGCTGGTGCAGCCCTGTGGCTGACTGACTGTCCTCCTGCCACGGGGATTCTCACTGGGGAGCTGCCACAGTGGGTACCAGGCTCAGTACCCAAGTGCAATCTCTGCCTGATCTCTCTGAGGATGGGGCTGAGAAGGAGCAGATACGGAGTGGACATGAAATAGGGGAGATGCTCAGCTGGATGCTCTGCTCAAGGTGAACTTAACCTGTTCAGTTGTGCATGACATTTATGGTTTTAGAGAAAGTGAAGCAAATGAAACATGATGGAGAGTTAGTTTTCATCCATTCATTCACCAATAAGTATTTCAGGACACCAGAAAATGTACAGAGAACCTAAAAACATCATTGGCCTTCTGTATCCCAAAGGCCTTCTGTTGTCCTAATGGACCATCACAACCACACAAACTGCATGCTGGTACACCAGAGTTCTATCATTAAACCCTGCCTCTGGGAAAACAGCTTCTTTTGACATAGCTTAACCTTTACAGGGAACCTTAAGAGACTCCTAAGCACAGCTGTGCTTCTGCAGAGTGAGGACTTGGTTCTCCAGACAGTTCTGGAGGCAGAGTGAAACAAATTGACTATTTTCTAAGTGCTCCAGCACCACATGCAGTCCAGTGTTAAATAAATGCATGTTTATGGTAAGCCACCAGGGACTTTGGCCTGTGAGATTATTGACCTCAGTCTGTGGTTGTCTTCATGATTTTGCTGCTCCTAAGCCTTGAGGTTAAACCACAACAGAGCTCTTCTTTTTTCTTTTTTTTTTTTTTTTTTCCCAGTGCTGAAGCAGTTCCTTGGATTTTCTTTAGCTGTAGTTCACTCATGTCTTCAAATACAAGTACAGGTTTTTGGAGCAAGTGTAATATCCTATAAGGAAACTATAATTCCAGAAAGACTAAAGACAGCATCAGGAACAAGACGTTTGATATTTGTAGGATATATTTCCTAGTGGCTGAGTGTTCACTCTGCACAATTACAGCCCTTAGAAAAGACCCTCCAGATCTCCAGAACTAAACAGAGACTAGAAATAAATCTGGAGCCTTTAACATTCTTACAGGAACGGCAATTCAATTAAAAATTAAAATGAGCAAGGGTTTGGAGCAGTCTTATGAAGAGGCACTAAAAAGTTTGGGATTCATTTTGGAAAGGAGGAAGCTGGAAGGAATGTGTTTGAAATTTACAAAATCCCCAAGGTGGTGAATCAGGTGAACATGGAATCAAATCCCAAGGACAAGAACTAGGGTCTTGGTGGAACTGGTATGAAATCACTTTGAAATTGAGAAAAGGAAAAATTTATTCGCGTAGTGAGTAAAACTTTAGGTATTTGCTGCCACAAGGGGCTGTGGAGGGAGATACTGTCAGCATGCTCAAAAAGGGATTAGGCCAGTTAATGAATGGGAATATTTGAGGAAATGGGCAGGGGCATGCCCTCTACTGTCACTTTCCTGTGATTAGACTGTGGATGCTAGATTCGAGACTGTGGATGTTAAAGTATGAGGTGTTTGGACTGTAGAAGACTTACCGAAAAAAAGTATCTCCTACTATCCCTGCTGGACACAGGCTAAGATGGGCTGTAGCTCTGACCCAGTGAGGCATCCCTTATATTCCTATTCCCTCTTCTGTTCCAACGTTCTCCTTTTAGGTTCTTCATGATTTCTCCACCAGTCAGCACTCATCTAACTGGGCATCTCAGCCACGAAGCTGAGGGATGTGCCCATGAGGGCAACCTCTGCTCTCACTGTGGCGAGGGCAAGCTCTTACAGACAGGGAGAAATACATGGGGGAGCATGTGCTGTGCCCATGTCCAGGCCTTGAGGCCATCCACATCCAACTACATTTCAAAACACAACTGATAGAGGACAAACGCTGCGATTGCTCAGTGAGACAAAGGAGTTGATGAATTTCAGTCTCTCCTGAATTCTTCCCAGGCTGATCTCAGTTCCTGTCAGTGGCTTCCTTATTTAGGAGGTTTGGTCAAGCAACTGGGACAAATAATATTTAACTTCAAACTATTTTTGGAGTTCTTTGCTCATTTATTGTTCATTTGTTATGATGCCCAACTGGGCTGCTTAGATGGACGCTGAATAGCAACCAGCAAATGGCACAGGTGCATGTTTTTGCTGGATGAGTCTGTTCAGTTGCATATGTGCTATAATCTTCCAGTATAACTGGGAAGAGTGAACTTCTAGGCAAGGTGTATTTGTGGAGGGAGGCAGAGATGAGTTGCCCATTGACACCTAGAGCTCTGGGATCATGGAGTCATAGAAACACAGAATGGCTCAGGTTGGAAGGAACCTTAAGAATCACCTAGTTCCACCCCCCTGCCCTAGGCAGGGATGCCACCCACCAGATCAGGTTGCCCAGAGCCTCGTCCAACCTGGTCCTGAGCATCTCCAGGGATGGGGCATCCACAGCTTCTCTGGGCAACCTGTTCCAGTGCCTCACCACCCTCTGAGTGAAGAATTTCCTCCTAACCTCTGATCTAAATCTCCCCTCTTTTAGTTTAAAACCATTCCTCCTTGTCCTGTCATTATCTGATTGAGCAAAACGTTGCTCTCCATCTTTTTTATAAGCCTCCCTTAAGTACTGAATCCCTTCTGCTGGTCCTTGAGCAGACACTGTCAGAAGTTCAAGCTTGTATTTTCCTCATTTTATGTTTTCTTTTAGGAACTCTTTTTCTAGTTTTGCTCTGAAAAACTTAACCTTTTGCTTTATCAGAACAGTTTTCCTTTCTTTTCTTTTCCTTTCTTTTCCTTTCTTTTCCTTTCTTTTCCTTTCTTTTCCTTTCTTTTCCTTTCCTTTCCTTTCCTTTCTTTTCTTTTCTTTTCTTTTCTTTTCTTTTCTTTTCTTTTCTTTTCTTTTCTTTTCTTTTCTTTTCTTTTCTTTTCTTTTCTTTTCTTTTCTTTTCTTTTCTTTTCTTTTCTTTTCTTTTCTTTTCTTTTCTTTTCTTTTCTTTTCTTTTCTTTTCTTTTCTTTTCTTTTCTTTTCTTTTCTTTTCTTTTCTTTTCTTTTCTTTTCTTTTCTTTTCGTTTCGTTTCGTTTCGTTTCGTTTCGTTTCGTTTCGTTTCGTTTCGTTTCGTTTCGTTTCGTTTCGTTCCGTTCCGTTCCGTTCCGTTCCGTTCCGTTCCGTTCCTTTTTCCGTTCCTCTTTCCGTTCCTCTTTCCGTTCCGCTTTCCGTTCCGCTTTCCGTTCCCCTTTCCTTTCCCCTTTCCTTTCCCCTTTCCTTTCCTTTCCTTTCCTTTCCTTTCCTTTCCTTTCCTTTCCTTTCCTTTCCTTTCCTTTCCTTTCCTTTCCTTTCCTTTCCTTTCCTTTCCTTTCCTTTCCTTTCCTTTCCTTTCCTTTCCCTTCCCTTCCCTTCCCTTCCCTTCCCTTCCCTTCCCTTCCCTTCCCTTCCCTTCCCTTCCCTTCCCTTCCCTTCCCTTCCCTTCCCTTCCCTTCCCTTCCCTTCCCTTCCCTTCCCTTCCCTTCCCTTCCCTTCCCTTCCCTTCCCTTCCCTTCCCTTCCCTTCCCTTCCCTTCCCTTCCCTTCCCTTCCCTTCCCTTCCCTTCCCTTCCCTTCCCTTCCCTTCCCTTCCCTTCCCTTCCCTTCCCTTCCCTTCCCTTCCCTTCCCTTCCCTTCCCTTCCCTTCCCTTCCCTTCCCTTCCCTTCCCTTCCCTTCCCTTCCCTTCCCTTCCCTTCCCTTCCCTTCCCTTCCCTTCCCTTCCCTTCCCTTCCCTTCCCTTCCCTTCCCTTCCCTTCCCTTCCCTTCCCTTCCCTTCCCTTCCCTTCCCTTCCCTTCCCTTCCCTTCCCTTCCCTTCCCTTCCCTTCCCTTCCCTTCCCTTCCCTTCCCTTCCCTTCCCTTCCCTTCCCTTCCCTTCCCTTCCCTTCCCTTCCCTTCCCTTCTTCCCTTCCCTTCCCTTCCCTTCCCTTCCCTTCCCTTCCCTTCCCTTCCCTTCCCTTCCTTCCCTTCCCTTCCCTTCCCTTCCCTTCCCTTCCCTTCCCTTCCCTTCCCTTCCCTTCCCTTCCCTTCCCTTCCCTTCCCTTCCCTTCCCTTCCCTTCCCTTCCCTTCCCTTCCCTTCCCTTCCCTTCCTTCCCTTCCCTTCCCTTCCCTTCCCTTCCCTTCCCTTCCCTTCCCTTCCCTTCCCTTCCCTCCTTCCCTTCCCTTCCCTTCCCTTCCCTTCCCTTCCCTTCCCTTCCCTTCCCTTCCCTTCCCTTCCCTTCCCTTCCCTTCCCTTCCCTTCCCTTCCCTTCCCTTCCCTTCCCTTCCCTTCCCTTCCCTTCCCTTCCCTTCCCTTCCCTTCCCTTCCCTTCCCTTCCCTTCCCTTCCCTTCCCTTCCCTTCCCTTCCCTTCCCTTCCCTTCCCTTCCCTTCCCTTCCCTTCCCTTCCCTTCCCTTCCCTTCCCTTCCCTTCCCTTTCCTTCCCTTCCCTTCCCTTCCCTTCCCTTCCCTTCCCTTCCCTTCCCTTCCCTTCCCTTCCCTTCCCTTCCCTTCCCTTCTCTTCTCTTCTCTTCTCTTCTCTTCTCTGTTGCTGTTGTAGGACTGTTCATGAAACCTTGCAGGGAATATCACCGTCGTCAGGCTGAGCTGAGCAGTGCTACAGCCAGTTCATGACAGAGAAGCTGTAAGCTGTGCTGAATGTGGGCAGGAGCAACTGAACTGCAACAAACCCAGGCATAGCATCCCTATTTTGGGAAGTTTTGCTGTAGGTGACTTCCTAGGAATTTTCTGCTCATGAAAATACTTTTCAAAGTACATTTTCAAAGTATTGGTGTGTGCAAAAACGTATTCTTTGATATTTGCCAGATACAGAACAAGCTCCCAGCAGCATTGCATTGAGCCAAAAGAAGAAAGAATCAACCTAAATGAATGTACCAGAAAAGGGAGCTTCAAATAGCAGAAGTTTTGCAGCCTCAGGTAGGACTTTACACAGAGCAAGCATTGTTTTGTGCTTGTCTGCCTTTGCCAAAGTCTCTAGAAGCCAAGCCCAGCCTTACCACCATGTCAGCATGTGCTGATGATGGAGTATCTCTCTCTTGCCACCACTGGTCATTTCAGGTTTTCTCAGTCGAAAATTAACATTTTTAACTTTTATGTCAGCGAAACCATTCCTGAATGTAAAAATCCTTCAGTCTCCTTGGGAAGCTCACCGGCAGAGACAGTATGAGCACCTTCTTCTCATCCTTTGGCAAGCCAGGATCCATCCACAGAAGCCTAGAAGAGATCCTGAAATTGCAGCAGGGGGAACAGAGGACACCACCAGGCAAACAGGGACGTTTTCCTACACTTGGGATGTGACAATTGGGGCATAAAATGCAGTCACACAAATACTTTGCTCCCTTGTTCCTGTCCGTTAGGAAAACTAAGAACAATGAAATTGAGCTGATGTGATGCCTTTGGCAGGTGAGAATTTCCATTCCATTCTCCACCAAGACCAACAGCTTTCGTTTCAGTTCACACATTCACAGATTGGCCAGTCTACTTTTCAAGGCTGTATGGGATGGAGAATTTATGACGTCTCTAGGCTCCTTGTTCCAATGGTCAGCTATTCCCACTGTTAAAAATAGTTACTTTATCTCTAGCCCGACAACCACCAGCTTTGCTTTCCGATCCCTGGATCTTTTTCTGTCATTGTCTGCCCTCTTAAAGAGCCCTGTGCACTCAAAGTATTCCCCCACATCAGTTCTCACAGACCATGATTAAATCACCTCTTAAAACTAGATAAACTAAACAGATCGTGCTCCATTAGTATCTCACTCTCACTAAGAATGATTTCTAGCTCTGGGATAATTTTCTACTTTTTCCTGAGTCTTTTCCAAAATTTCAGGGTCACTCTCAAGCATAAGCACCAGACCTGAATGTGACATTTTGGTGATGATGTCACTAAAATCACATGCAGGAGTAATGCCACCTCCATGATATTTCCTGCTTCTGCAGATGAGGATCATATTTGGCCTTGCAGCAATAGTGGGAGTTTCTGTTCTCTGTGTTTCAGTCGAAGCCCTAAGCCCTTTCCAGAGTTGCTGCTTTCCCTTGTCTATCATCCCACAGGCAGCCTGCACATCTGGTGTTAGGTAACCATTAAATGTTGACTGGAGCATCACTATTTTACTGTATTCCATAGCCTATGTACCTCTCTTTCCTCTAGCTTTCTTCCTATACCACCAAGTATCCATCTGTGGCTTTCTTCAGGTAAGATTTTTCGCATTGCAGGCAACCACTCTGTGCTGTCATTAATCCCATAAACGAGCTTTCCCCATGAAGTTCTTGTGCTCACCACTTACCAGTCGCTTCCAACCAGGAAAGAAAATCTTTGCTTTGAACGGTGCAGACCAGGTAATCCATTCCAGTTAATTTCTGTAATGTTAGGTCAGCTATTTCTAAAATGAGAACTTTTTAAGAAGCATCACAGTCAGTCCAAGGTTTGCACTGTGGGAAAGGTATCATGAGGTTGATAGAGACAATACATCACACTCAGAAAAGGCATCTGAAACACTGAAAGGACAAGCAGTTTGAGGTATCCACCTTTCTTCTCCAGCTGCAGAGAATTCCAGACGGCTCCTAAACTAGACACTAAGGTGAGGTGAAGCCAAATGACATAAAGTCCCATTTTTCAAATAGCTAAAGGGAGTTGATGAAATGCAGAATTCATATTCCCCCATTTTTTTGCTCCAGCATTCATGCATGTGCCTCCTAGTAGAGTTCAGGATCCTTACCCACACCTGGGACATATGGAAGCTTGGACACCAGCACCCTTGTGCATGCCATGCTCCACATGGTGAGTGTGGCTCTAATGAACACTGCCCTTCTTTCTCTGCAGCAGAAGGTGGGTGCACTATGCACTAGCTGTACATCTCATGGGGATACTTCTCCTTATTCATTCTAGCCATCAAAACCCCTATTTAATAAAGTATTTAAGAAGTTATGGTGCCCCTTAATAAAGCACTTAGAAATATATTGAAAGTTAAGATGTGGAGTTCAGCTAAGTACTTTGTTATGGGAAGAACATGGAAAAAATTTGATCATACCTGACCATCACTGAATGGCCAGTGTCAAACTCAAGCCCTCTGAAATCAGAGGTAATCCAGGAAATTTCAGCAGGAGCTGCATGGTCACCACAGCCACCTGCGCGAGCCCATTCGTCATCTACCTGCGTGTCACTATTGGCTCTGCACAGGGCAGGGAGAGAGGCACCTGAAGATGTATGAACCTTTATGTATCCCGTCAGTATGCTCTGTCTGAGCTTTGAACAACTTAGAGCAGGCTGTGACCCTCTGTGGGACAGCCCTGGACAGGCTGGGAGAGTGGGAAGTGAGGATGCTGAGAGGATTTCTGGAGGAACAGTTTAAAAGGGGGATTTGAAAGAAGGGGAGGCTGAATTCAGCTAAAAAGCAGGAATATTGCTTCTAGGAATTAAGAATAACAGGACAGAGATTTATCAGCCCTTCCAAGCCATCACTAACACTCATGTCATAGGCTTGGAGGTCCCCACTCCATGGTAAATCCAGATTTTCACAGCAGGAGAGAGGAGGCCAGAGGAGGGCCCCAGCAGGGACTCTCTCAGAGCAGACCGTGGTGTCCATGTGGGTATAGCTGGCAGGCTGCATACCCCAAGGTGTCTTGGGCCATGACAGTGGATCGGAGGAGCTGAGAAAGGCTTTGTTTTTGGAGGAACAGCATTACACAGAGGGTTCCCTTTGGGGTAAGGTGAATCTCTGGATATGTCCTGGCCCCATCTCAGCAGAGCTGCACTCTGCTGCAAGGACAAGCTTTTCCTGAGTGACTGGGAAGCCGTGCTCAGCCCCTTGTGCTTGTTCTGCTGCACCAAAGCACCCTGTGTCACCCTGCTGCCACACCCGCTGGTCCCGCTGTCCCTCTGCAGGAAACCAGCAGCCCCCAAGAAAAGGCAATAAAATGGCTCTGGAGCAGCTGCATCTCACATGGCAAAAGCTGGTGGAGAGGTTCTTCTAGATATTCTGTCCTGCTTTGGTACCTGTATTTCCCCCACTCCTTTACAGGCACCAGTTTCTGAGGCAGCGAAGCCCTGCGACTCTGCAGCCCCGACACCTACACAAGCTGGCCAGAGGAAGGCCTGGCAAGAGGACTAGGAAATACTGTCACTTCAGCTGAGGTCACACTGCAGCCCATCTTTTACCCAGAGACCTCAAATGAAGAAACTGAAAATCAACACTGGAACAAACTCACATGTTATTCTCCAGCCTGTCATTACCCTGAGTCAGACAGAGACAAGCAAAGAGCCTCTACGCAGGCTAGATTGTAATCGGAGTGATGGAAAAGACCATTAGGTCATCTGGGCCATCTGCCCCCGCCAATACACGCCTATTCTCTGCTTCATGTTATCTAGTGCTTAGCTTGGAGTGAGTCAAGTGATGCAGCTTCCAGTTTCCCACGGGAGAGTTTTCCTAATAAAACTAATAGCCGAGATGGAAATGTTTCCTGATATACTGCCTAAATATGATGTTGCTCACATACATCCCATTACTCCTGCTGATCCTCCCACGGGGCTCTCTGAAAGCATGTCTCTCCTTGGTATTCATACCCATCACATTCCTGCTGACAGTTACTGTTATATTTTCCCTGGGTTGCCTTCTAGACAAGCTACACTTTACAGTATTGTGGTGATGAGTCCAGACCCAAGGCGGCAAATAGCTTTCTTCATCCTTCGAACCTTTGGACTCCCCCTCAGAAATCAGTTTTCCTGGAAATTCTGCTCAGGGGAATATTCTGGGGAGGTTTTCTTGCAAAATTAAGCCTGGAACTTGGAGAGAGAGGCCCTTGAATGAAGAGCCTGTTTCCCGCCTTCTGAATTTTCTCATAATGATTTTTTTTTCTTTTGTTCTGATCTAGTTTCCCTTCTTTAAAATGTCATATCTGTTTTCACTGGGGATTGCTGTCCCTTTTCTACACTAAAGCTTGAAGTCCTAGAAGAACATGTGATGCCACTTTGGGAAAAGATTCAGGTGCCAGGTGGCCTTTGCTTGTAAAAGAGACTTTGGTGTTTACTAACGAGGTGAAAGACAGGTGGGGGGAGAGAGAGAGAGAGAGTGGAAGGGTTAAGATATAAGGAGGAAGGGATAAGATATATAGATTGATGTCCCGAGGAGCAAGGGAAGTAGCCATGACTTGGAAGCTTTCTAAAGATCTCAGTTATAAGGCCTGGCTTCTTTCCCTTTCTGAGAATAAGAAGCTTATTAAAAGAAGTGGTTCTTAGGGTTGTGCAACTCCCCTGGTAGAGCAGCTCTGCAGCATCAGAATCCCCTCAGCCCCTAGCAAGCCAATCCTGTGTGTGTAAGATGTGTTCCTTGCTGGACCTTGCTGTTGCTTAGCCTCCTACAGGTAAGCCAAGCACCCACAGCTCCTTGGGGCTCCCTCTGCAGAGCGAGGTGCTTGGCTTCACCCTGAAAGCATGGCTGGGGTGTGTGTGGGTGCTAAGCTCATCCTAGGAAACACAAAATGAGCTGCTCCCTGAATGAGTCAGGGGGACTCAGGGTGTGCAGAACTGCAGGATTTATCCCGAAACTGAGACCTGACTATCAAAGCACTTCTTACCGTAGCTTTTAAATCTCTGACCTCTGCTTGTAAAAGCCCTGCCATCCTCAATGCCAGCAGCTCAGGGATGCTGTAGTCCCCAGGGGAAGGAGTGTCTTGCACAGAGCAGAATGAACCGCAATCCAAGATGGTGCCTCTGCGTAGGTCAGATAAACAGAGCTGGGCCTGCAACAGGAAATTAATTTAAATTTACAAGAAATAATTTTTGCCTTGGTCGAATAAGAAGGGAGATCCTCCTTCTGTTCTTCATTAAGCAACAAAGGGTGAAACCAACAGCAAATTGTGTGCAAACCACCCAACTGTGGCCCTGAACTCCTGAAACATCTTTATTCACTTAATCTGGGATTCAGGAAATTCTCGTCCAAGCCAGTTTTATTGGGTGGTTTGAATTGAGCTCTCAGCCTCCCAATCAGTAACAGATGAACAATTTTGCATAACATTTTTTCTTGTGGATTTTTGGCTCTGCTCCGTTCTTCCTAGCGGCTGAGCTGATGAAGCAGGCCTGTTGTTCATCCTTTCTGAGAAGCCTGCCTTGCTGTGATTCTGGGAACGGCCACGGGCTGCCCCAGGCTGCTGGAGGGAGATGCTCGGAGGCCTGAGCAAGGCAAGTTCCATCTTTCTCCATTCACCTCCACTGACTGCTCTTCTTCTCCCCATCTTCTCTTGTCCTCTCTCACCATCTCCCTCTTGACTCCTTCCTCCAGGGCTGGCATCAGATATGGAACCCATAAAGACCGATCAAAACCAGATCACAGGTGCTGAATTGTGGACAGTAGATACTGATAAACTGCAACACAGCCTGACTGATACATGCCGACATCTGGTGATAAAACATGAGGGGACAGGCCCCAGCCTGCTCTCTTGCATGTAGTATGGAAAGAAATGTGGCTGGAGCTGTGTGAGGAGAAAGAAAGGATGCTTTACAGGCTGGCCTGTCCTTCAGCGCCTCTCCAGACAGGTCACTGCTGCACTTATTTTCATCATTCACTTCTGAGCATGGCACTTGTGACTGGGAGCTGAGTGCAGGAGGATTTCTGTACCACCGGGATACCTCTGGCACCAGCACCCACGTTGGCCCAGTGGGTGTGTGGATCATTGTAGGCATGCAAGGGTGCCCCTGGCTGTGGGACGTGCTGGGCCTGGAAACCTTCCATGCACCATATGTGGACTCGTGGGCCACAATAGGTGTGTGCGTGTGTGTGAGCGTGCACACTAACCCCACAGCCAGGATGGTTCCTATCCGCAGGCCTCCACAGCTCTACTGGGAACCCATGGCATCTGGGCCGCTGGGGAAAAGCAAAATGAGAAGGGCAAGACCCTGGGAAAAAAAAAAAAAAAAAGAAAGAGGTAAATCATCTGAAGAAATTCCAGCCCTCTGGCAAGGGGCTGTGTGTGCTCACATATGTTCACCCATGTCTGTGCACGTGTGCGTTACTTGTCAGCATCTATCTACCTCCACCCTTGCCTCCTTGGCTGCCCCGAGCTGCCAGGACTCAGTTGAAGGCCAGCCAGGAAATGAAATAGGTGCTATGCAGCTCAGCGCAGCCCTCCGTAGCCCCGCAGTCTGGAGGCCCTGGCTGCCCTTCGTGGGTGGGCTCCCTCACCTGCCCTTAGCCCCAGATGTTCCTGCCGACCCTGCTTGGCAGCAGATTTTGCCATATGATGTTGCCGCCTGATATTTTGGCACTGCCAGTTCCCAGAATAACCTGGGCCATGGCTGGGGAAAACACTTGCCCTACTGATGTGTTTGCTCAGACGCTTCAGCCCAGGCTTTTATTATTACAATGCCTCCAAGATCTGGGGCTTAGAGGGGGATTTGCTGCCATGTGCCTGACAAAAAGGGTGACCTCAGCGACACCGGAGAGTGGAGAGTGTGTAAAACCTTTCTGGGCTCTGTGTAGGAGTGCTGCTTCCCTTCTTGGCTGCTTTCAGCTCCATCTGCTTTCTTCACACACGGGTCTCCCTGTTAGTCCCTCCAGGGTGTTGAAAAGACCAGGCAGGAGAGAAGTATTCACACAAATGGATAACATTATTTGCAGAGGTCCCAGATCGACATGTCCTGAATTTTAAGCACGCGAGTGATTTCCATCACTCTGCAGGGTCTCCAGCATCTCTTCTCCATCCCTTGGGGAGCTGGGCAAAGAGCAACCAGTGAATCACCACATCTGCATCAAGTGCTTACCCAGCATGCTACATCTCCAGGGGTGAAGGAGCTCCTTGCCCCATGGAGCTGTCAGGTCACCTACAGGAACTCTACCCTGACTCTTTTCTAGCCAGGTTTCTGCTGTGCAACTTGGTGGTCACCACAATGTGTTGCAGAGCTGGAGCTGAGTCAAATCAACATGTCAGAGATCATATTAGACATTCCCTCACTCACCCCAGTGAAGTATTGGCCATCTTTTCGGCCTCATGGAGCAAAGTAGGTTGCAAACCCAATGGGAAAGGCAGGAAAAACAGTCATTAATAACTGTACTTAATTACAACTTAATTTCTTGAAAAATGTGTTTGAAAGCAGCTGGCAACAAGTTAAACTATGTGGAAAGTTTGAAGAATAGCAGACCAGATATTAATTAGTCAACAGCCTCCAGAAAAAGTCAGGCTCTGGAAATATTTAAAGTTCCCATAATGAAATGAAATTTAATTCCAATGCTGAATGAAAACTTCATTGTAGATCCCCAGAAAATAAACTTCTTCCCCACAGGCTGCACTGCACCTGCTAGAGGGAGACTTGCTCTCCACACACCACAAAATCTCTGTGGGGTTTCCCAAGCCATCTCTTCTAGTAACTTCATTTTGGTTGGAAATTCCATACTAGCAACTTCCTTTCCATCAAGGAGTAAGTATTGTTAGCATGAGACCTCTAATATTAACCTCTCTTAATTGCTGATAGGCCTCTGTAATGCAGCATGACCTCTCTAGAAGTCTAGTGCCACCAGTTAAAGCTGATCCCAAAGCCTGACTTGTGCATAGAGAGTCCCTTGTGAAGGCTGGGAGCACGTCCTGGGCATACAAGTGATTCAGCAGACAGAAAAGTCCCAAGAATGAAATCAGTGAGTCTTCAGATAATTAGAAGCATCTACCAGTAACAGATGACACTCACCCAAGAGGCATTGGAAAGAAAGCCATTATCGTGAGACATTTTCTATGCCCCTGATGTTGAAGGATTTCCTTGTGTCTACCGAGCTTGTCTTTCCAATCCTGTCCTTATCCTGGCCTTCTTCAAGACTCCCTTTGGCAGATAAACTGCAGGAAAACCTGTGCAGAGGAAGGTGTGGGTGCCTTGGAATTGTCATGACATTTGTAGTCAGAAGGAGCACACATGCTGAAAAGTGGAAGAATTCTTTGTGGGAAAAGAACTGGCCCATGCTACAGATTGCCTGGTCTGACTGAACTATCACAGACACCATTGCCTTTCTGCATAATGGTACCACTGTTCAGGTTGTGTGACGTTGCCCTGAAAGCATGAATTCCAGGTCTTCATGGGAAGAAGAGCATTCCTGGTCCTACAGCATGGAAGCTACATGCTCCTACGGCACCCGCATGCTAATATGGCACCTGGGGGTTGTGGTTGATAGCAAGCTGAATATGAGCCAGCAGTGTGCCCTGGCAGCCAGGAGGGCCAACCATACCCTGGAGTGCATCAAGCATGGCATTGCCAGTCGGTCAAGGGAAGGGATTGTCCTGCTCTGCTCTGCGCTGGTGTGGCCTCACCTCAAGTACTGTGTGCAGTTCTGGGCAGCACGGTATAAAAAGGATGTGAAGCTGTTGGAGAGTGTCCAGAGAAGGGCTACGAAGACGGTGAAGGGCTTAGAGGGGAAGACGTATGAGAAGCAGCTGAGGTCACTTGGCCTGTTCAGCCTGGAAAAGAGGAGGCTGAGGGGAGGCCTCATCGCGGCCTACAGCTTCCTCACGAGGGGGAGTGGAGGGGCAGGCGCCGATCTATTCTGTTTAGTGACCAGTGATAGGACCCGCGGGAATGGTGTCAGGGGAGGTTCAGGTTGGATATCAGGAAGAGGTTCTTCACTGAGAGGGTGGTTGCCCACTGGAACAGGCTTCCCAGGGACATGGTCACAGCACTGAGCCTGTCAGAGTTTAAGAAGCGTTTGGACTGTGCTCTCAGTCATATGGTCTGAATTTCGGGGCAGACCTGTGTGGTGCCAGGAGTTGGACTCGATGATCCTTGTGGGTCCCTTCCAACTCGGGATATTCTACGATTCTCTGTAACTGCCCATTTCTTACCTGTTCTGGCCATTATTGCTCTCCGCTGCACTGTACTAAATTACACGTCCATCTCCTTGGGAAGTGGGAGTGGGACAGGATGGAAGCTCACTGGTGGATGTTTTGTTGGCAGAAAGCAGCATCACTGAGTGTGCAACGTGCAGATTTTTACTGAATGCAGGCTGGTATCTGTCTGTGCTCTGCCCATTTTCCTGCTGGCTCACCTGCCCACCCAGCTCTCACAACCACAAGTCCCAGCCCTGCTCCTCAGCCACTTCCAGAGCAGCTGGCAGGAAACAGTGGCTTCCAGGTTTGCAGGAAGTTATGAATAGTTTGGTTTCAGAAATAGCAAACTGTTTGGACTGCAGGTGTTTCCAAAACAAAACATCTCAGTAGTTTTCCTCCTGTGAAAGATTTCAAGAGGTCTGTATGTCAGCCCAATTCAGAACAAATCATTTTCCTAAGATTTCCTACAAACTGTTTTCAGGGTGAGCACTTCTGACATGTGATGGCTAAGAACTGCCAGTGCTGAAAAGTTGTCAAAACTCTGGGAGCACATGTCAATCACCAAAACATTGCTCTGTTCTTCTCTTCCCTTCTTGGTAGTTCTCCTGCAATGCAAATGGGAGAGGGAGGCAGCTACACTGTGGGAGACCAAGTCAAACATCCCATCATTAATAAGGAGATAGGAAGCTGCAAAACAAAATTGCCATTTCCCTCCCACAAATGGCTTTTTTTTTTTCCAGTAGAACTTGTGATGTATTCTTTTGTAATCCCAACATTGGACTGTTCTTCTGGAAGTGTGAAAGGTGTTTCTCTCTTCTTGCTGCCATTTGAAGATGCCTAGTCCATCTCCACAGGATCTGTATGAGGTTACCAGAGAGGCCAGGCTGCCACTGCAAATCCAGTCCTGAGGGCTGTAACGGGCAAGCAGAAAGGATAATTTTATCCGTAGTTCATTTTGGAGGAAGTTCCATTCCACATCATCTCAGCCATCCTCTGGCATCTAGAAGAGAGCACAGCAGCTCCTGCTTCTAAGGGATCAGAGAGGTGGTCAGTGTGCTTGAAATTCCTGCTTCCAAGACGACTGTCACCTTGTGCCAGACAGAGTGTGATTTGCTTATTAATACATTTTGTGGGACACATCTCAAGAAAAGTGAGGTGGAAATGTGAGAAAGAGAGAAAAAAATGTCTGAAGGGGTTGACTCTCATGTGTTTCCCTTGGAGACACCAGCAGATGGAGGAGACCAACAGTTGTTTGGAAATCACTTTTCTGTCTGCTCCTGGGCTGATCGGGGTATGGAAGCAGAAATAGGTAAAGCAAGCTAAGCACAGGAACATGTGGGTTCCTGGACAGAGTGACAAAGTATCCTGCCCCGAATCATCAGCTATTCTCGTGTGCCCATCCCTCACACAAGGGCTGAACAGCCAGCTGCAGTGTCCATGAATCAACAGTGGAGCATTTTGTGACTTGAGTTTGTGTGAGCTATCCCCAGGAGCCAGGCTGCCTGGCTAGGGTGAGTCACCTTCCTGCCCTAGGGGCCTGCTCTGCAGGGTGACAAATGACAAAGATGCTCTGCAGTAACAGCTCCTGAGAGCTTTTATTGTTAGCCAGCTGGATTGAGGCTTACTCCTTAGTACAAAAATACGAATCAATGGGAAACACTGCAAGCAGCCAGCAAGGAGCTTTACAAGACCCCAACCTTTCAGTCTGCAGAAAGACATCACTAATCTCAGCTGATAGCAGGCAGAAAAGACTCTTGGCTCCATCTTCTGTAGTGGGAAGTGAATCCCATCTCTAGGAAAGGAGGTAATCTCTAGGCTATGTCAACAATCCTAGCTTTGACATAAGCTAGGATAGTCGCAGTGCTGCTCTAACCTGTGGGTTGCTACCCTGCCCCCCACCCCCCACCCCAAAAAAAAAAAAAGCCAGCATGCCATGTCTTCAACTCTTTTGCCCAGGAACCTATGCAGGGCATCTGTGGGGCTGCCAAGCATCTTCTTCACCATGACTCTGAAACCTTTTTTCCTCAGCAAGTGTTGTCAAAGCTGGCAGTTTAGTGGAGTTGGGTGAGGAGTAAGTCAAGGGGCTGGAAGATTTTCCTTTGAAAATTGATTCATGATTTCTGTTTATCAGTAGATGGGAGTGTTTGGAGGAGCTAAGTCATCATGAAAACATTAACAAATCCCAGACGTTTTGTGGATTTCACCACAAATTATCACAGAATCACAGAATCATCTAGGTTGGAAGAGACCTCCAAGATCATCTAGTCCAACCTCTGACCTAACTCTAACAAGTCCTCCACTAAACCTTATCACTAAGCTCTACATCTAAACGTCTTTTAAAGACCTCCAGGGATGGTGACTGAACCACTTCCCTGGGCAGCCCATTCCAATGCCTAACAACCCTTTCAGTAAAGAAGTTCTTCCTAATATCTAACCTAAACCTCCCCTGGCGCAACTTTAGCCCATTGCCCCTCGTCCTGTCACCAGGCACGTAGGAGAACAGACCAACCCCCACCTCGCTACAGCCTCCCTTAAGGTACCTATAGAGAGCGATAAGGTTGCCCCTGAGCCTCCTCTTCTCCAGGCTGAACAATCGCAGCTCCCTCAGCCGCTCATCACAAGACTTGTTCTCCAGATCCCTCACCAGCTTTGTTGCCCTTCTCTGGGCACTCTCGAGCACCTCGATGTCCTTCTTGTAGCGAGGGGCCCAAAACTGAACACAGCACTCAAGGTGCAGCCTCACCAGAGCCAAGTACAGGGGGACAATCACTTCCCTAGTCCTGCTGGCCACACTGTTTCTTATACAGGCCAGGATGCTGTTGGCCTTCTTGGCCAGCTGAGCACGCTGCTGGCTCATATTCAGCCGACTATCAACCAGTACTCCCAGGTCCTTCTCTGCCAGGCAGCTTTCCAACCACTCATCTCCCAGCCTGTAGCTCTGCTTGGGGTTGTTACGCCCCAGGTGCAGGACCCGGCACTTGGCCTTGTTGAACTTCATACAGTTGGCCTCAGCCCATCGGTCCAGCCTATCCAGATCCTCCTGCAGAGCCTTCCTGCCCTCGAGCAGATCGACACACGCACCTAACTTGGTGTCATCTGCAAACTTACTGAGGGTACACTCGATCCCCTCATCCAGATCATCGATAAAGATATTAAAGAGAACTGGCCCTAGTACTGAGCCCTGGGGGACGCCACTAGTGACCAGCCTCCAACTGATGTGACTCCATTCACCACAACTCTTTGGGCCTGGCTAACTAACCAGTTTCTAACCCAATGAAGCATATGCCAGTCCAAGCCACGAGCAGCCAGTTTCTTGAGGAGAATGCCGTGGGAAACGGTGTCAAAAGCCTTACTGAAATCAAGGTAGACCACATCCACAGCTTTTCCCTCATCCACCAAGCGCGTAACTTTGTCATAGAAGGAGATCAGATTCTTTAAGCAGGACCTGCCTTTCATAAACCCATGCTGACTGGGCCTGATTGCCTGGTTGCCCTGCAAGTGCCACGTGATGACACTCAAGATAATCTGCTCCATGAGCTTCCCTGGCACTGAGGTCAAACTAACAGGCCTATAGTTTCCTGGGTCTACCCTCCGGCCCTTCTTGTAGATGGGCGTCACATATGCTAGCCGTCAGTCAGCTGGGACCTCCCCTGATAGCCAGGACTGCTGGTAAATGATGGAAAGCAGCTTGGCCAGTTCTTCTGCCAGTTCTCTCAGTACCCTTTTTCTGTCCAACACAGCTAACCCACATGTTCTTCAACATTTTTGAGCTACAGTTTATTAATCCACCATTTCCAGCAATCGTGTGGAGATGGCAATGGCCAGAAAGAGGAGACATGCCATTAGAGAACTATCAGATAAACAGGAGATGGGCAAGTGTTTGGAAGCTAAATGATTCCTCACGGCTACATCACCTTGCCCAGCAGTTAAACAAATATAGAAGCATGGGGAAGAAGAAAGAGGAGACTGTGCCAGCTGTTCTTGGGAAGACAGAGACTCTTGTGGAAGGCCATTTCAGCTCTACATGTGCAGAATAACATTACTGAACCCATTCTGGTACCCAGTACTTTGTGCCTGTCATCCTGTCAGGGCTGCTGCCTCAGAGCTTGGTTGGAAAGGAGGAATAATGCTGGGATTGCCTATCACCAATAGTAGACACCAGACTAAATGGCGTGCAAAAGGACAAGGTTTTATGTTCCCCATGGCTGAGTGTGTGCCAGCCACAATCCTCACATGACTGCCCAGCAGCAGGGTGTATGGGAAGGAGAAAAGCTCTCAAAAGTCATGTTTTGTTGCCAGAAGCTAACCTGATTGGAGCAAAGAACTGGAGTACGCCAGGCTTCCTTTGAGAGACCTGGCTGTGGGCATCTACAGAGATGTGTAGTAGAAACATTAAGTCTGAACGAACATGAATGGGTTTCAAAGATCCAGAATAAATGTCAAAACAGGTAACAGGCATCAATGGTACTCAGTTCAGCAGATAATTCAGGTTTGTTTGCTTGTTTGTTTTAATAAAATCACCTTTTTCTCCTAAACTGTCTCTCACAGCTTCACACACAGTTCAACTGAAGTTGTATCTCTGTCTTAGGTCATATCAGCACAAAGCAATTTCTGGCCAGATTCAGAAAAACCACAGGCTTGACAGGCCAGGTGTCTCCATCCACAAATGTTAATAAAGAATAATAATAGAAGGCAAAAGGTCTGTTTCTGTAGAGTAAGCTAGTGTCTGGATTTTTCTGGATGTGCAGGGAGGTCTGCAGAGACACCCACACACCTGGGGACATCTGGAGATACATTTGCATGTAATGGAGGAAAGTTCCAGCTTGTTATTCCAAACAAGAGCAGAAGCCCATCCCTTTTCATAGCAGGTTGGTCTGATCCCTCAGAGAAGCTGAAAACCCTGGTTAAATTAATGTTTTGGGATCTAACTGTGTACATCAAACAAGGCCATGGCTCCTGATGTTCAGAGAATGATTGTCTCCATGCTTGCCATTCACAGGTCTCTCTGTATGGTTCATGACATCTGATTCAGATTTTCCCTGTTGTTATAGTCAATGCATATAGCAGCAGCTATAGCTAACACTGCCTAAGATTTTCCATTATACAGTCCTGTGGAATGGCTCATGGCTGCCTTCAGCCTTCAGTTTTGGAGCTGACATTTCGGGGGTTTGGGCTAGAAGTGAATTTTTTTGGAAACCAAAGAAGTCCCATTGTTAATAAAAGCTTATGATATTTTAATTTCTAACAGCTCCTATATCTCACCAGTCTGGGTAGACAGTGAAACGTGGCAGGGAGAAATGAACTGCCCCCTCCATGAAAACCCTTCATGACTGGACAGGTTGGTTCCCTATCTCCTGAAGCCAGATGGGACTACACATGCAGGCCATTCTGCTTGTCCTCTACTGGGACCATTGCAATGTCATGCTGATTCCAGCTAGGAAGGCAATGTACATCACTGGATTAAAGACCAAAAAGTAGTAAATCACCTAATTCAACCTCCTAGGTATCTCAAGCCTTTGATGTTTGCCCTGATTTTTCTATGTTAAGGCTAATAATTTGGATAAAGCATTTCTTCTAGATAGCAGTGCCACTTGATTGCATCAGCATTGCTTTGTTAAAGAAAAGATTCACTTCTCTGTTCGGTAGGGATTTTATGATGTTGCCAACAGGGTTATTAGTATCTTACCCATTTGTTGATGTATTTTTTAACACAGAATAATTTCTGTGACTGTCTTAAGAATCAGCTTCCCACGAGGCAGTGTGGGAACCTGCAGGCACAAGGAAGTGCCAAAACTGACAGGAGATGGGATGACCTGGGCAAGCCCATCCAAAGCAGGGCAATGCCAGACTGTGGGGAACAGGGTGAAATGCACGGCATCCTGACACCTCCGGAAAGGAGCAGTGTGTCTGTGAGAGAAATTGAAACAATTGTGTTCCCTCAGCCACAGTTCAGGGATATCCTTCCTGGTCCATCTCATCACTCTGGGGCAGGAATGGTGGGTTTTCAGAGCAACCTGAGATCAATGCTTGCAGGACACTGGGCAAGCTGAAGGCCGCGTGGTGTGGAGACAGGGCAGGATTTGGGAGATGGGGGGAAACAGAGAGGCATGCAGACCAGGGAGGCAGGCATTGCTGTTTATCCTTTCTTCTGTTACAAAGATAACAGTGACCTTGGTGCCTCTGAAAGGCAGCACAGAGGGAACTCATCCCCACACAGGGCACAGCTGGTATGTGCAGTCCACTACACAAAACTGCCTAACCCAAAACTCGATGGCAATCAGAGAAATAATTGATCTGCAGCCCTGCTTTTATCATTGTCTCTACTGACAAGGAGCAGGTGAAAACACTTCCCTGTAGAGAAGAGAGAACAGAAACAATTCTTTCAAAGATGGGTCTTTTAAACACTGAACTGGGACCAGGGATTGTCAATCAGTGTGAAGGGCAATGCCCTTCAGTGGCAGCCCTCATGCAACCATGTTCTTGAATTGAATTTCAGAGGGACTGGATGTTCCTCTGCAGAACCACCATATCTTGAGGAGAGTAATCACATTGAAACCAAGTAAGAAATGTTGGCCAAGGGATAAAATATCCTGATCCAGGGTTTAAACTGGCTCTCTGGGGTTAGTGGGAAAGCAGCTTGCTTGCAGTTGTGACGTGTTTTCTTTAGCTTTCCTCTCACTGACCACTCTCACAGCTTCGGGGGGGGGGGGGGGGGGGGGGAGTGTGGCTGACACAGTATTTCTGCCTCACCACCCCATCCCAGAACCTGGATGAACCCAACCTCCACCTTCCCAGTGAGTGAACTCAAAGCAACTTAAAGCTGTGTTATTTCTTTTCTCCAGTTCTCAGTGTCCTTTTGACTATCCCTTCCCTCTGCCCCAGCTCCACAGACTCCAGGGATTTGGCTCTGGCAAATAAGCTCAGGGAAGCGGGAGCTGACTGTTATATGACCCTTCTTGTAATTTGCTGGAAATCTCGTCTGTAGGATAAACAGACCAATGTTAACCTTTATATAGTAAATAAAACTCCAGTGAATGTGGCCACTTAACATGTTTAAAAGCTACATTTTCACTTCTAATATTAACACATTTTTAAGGAAATCTTTCTTTGGCAAAAGCCAAAAAAATATTTGTTTCCTGTTTCAGTAAATGGCATGGCAGAGCAAATCCATCTGATACTGACTCCCTTCTCCATACAGCTGATCCCCCTTTATCCTTGTTTACTGCAGGGATACTATTAAATACCTTCAGCCGCTCCTGCTTGCTGCAGATTTCCAGAGAGCCCATATCCTGTTTATAGCATCTCTGTCTTGGCGGCCTCCATGGGGGTGCTCCAAGCAGAAGAGAAAAAGTGACGGAGACAAGGGAGGGATGCTGAGGTGTGGAAGGAAAGAAAGGAATTGGAGAGATGTCTGCCTGGCATCTCCAAGCAGATCCTACTAAGAGCAACAGCAGCATAGCTAAGCATCTCCCCCAGGGGCCCCAACAACAACCTCTCCAAGGGAGAGGTGCTCTCAGCTCACGTGGGAACATCCCAGTCAGGCTTTACAAGCTCCAGAGTGACTGGGCTCTTTTTGGCACCTGCATTAGTGATGGAGGGACCTGTCCCTGTGCAGTTACACTGCAATGCTTTCCATTCACCAGGCATTTCTGCACTACTCACCAGCTTTCTCTTGGGACCAGAAGATTCTGCAGCCCCCATGAAGCCACTCATGCAACCCCTGCTTGACACCTTGGAGCCCAAAGCAATCAGTGCAATAAGCAGATGCACAGAGCAGGCTTTGGAACCCTGACTTCTTTTGCTCTTCCAAGGAGTTACTTACAGATGGAGCAAGGCTCCTCTGTTTCTTTCTGTAAGGTTAGAAAGCTCTGCACTTATCCAGCAGTCTGCACACAGCATTGCTGTCAGAGAGAGATGTTGCCATGGGACATGTAAACCATGCTGGGGTATGTGCTTATATACACTTGTGCAAAATTCGCACACACTATCCCATGATACCCACCTGGGACTCCGGCATTTTTTTTCCCTTGATTAGAGCCTCACAGCAATTTCTTGCTTCCTTTTCTAAGCTCTGTTGTTGCTTTGGAAATGTGCATAATAACCCAGAATAGATATGTGTGTGTGTGTTTTTAAGCCACGTGCTTTCTGCAAGAGCATTCATTAGAGCAATAAAAGGCAGAATGATGATTAGGGAAGACAGGAAAAGTTTTTGCACATCTTGCTGAGAGCAACCTTGATTTGGGTTTCTTGGCCAATGTGCCTGAACTGTGAGTGTTACATCACATCCAACTTGTATTCAGAAGGAATGCAAAGGCTCCCAGCAACTCGCCAATATCTCCTAATGGGTAGAGCTTCTTTGGGCAGCCACTGAGGCTTGTTGGACACCAGACTTGGCAGGGAGGATTTGCCTTTGTGCTTCTGCAGGCGGCTG
Source organism: Anser brachyrhynchus (assembly GCF_964034855.1). NCBI lineage: Eukaryota > Metazoa > Chordata > Aves > Anseriformes > Anatidae > Anser > Anser brachyrhynchus. Next base: position 28,081 of record NC_137714.1, read on the forward strand.
ACCACAGGGCCTGAACCAAATCCAGCTGAAGCCAACATGCTCCCCAGCTGTGTGTTCCACAAAGCCAGATCCAAGGAGGTAAGCTGTGATATTATGCATTGCACAGACTGAGTTTTAGGTGTTTTGCTTGAGATGTGGATTTGCAAGGCTAGGTTCCCTCTGTAAGGAGCAGAAAAGCTGGGGAGGGGGCCCAGGCAACTTCCAGCACTGGGAACATCAGACCAGGAGATCACTGACAAGCCAGGGAGAAGCTCAGAGGCACAGGCAGAGTGCAGGCATGGGAGGCCCTAGCTGAAGTCTAGAGGTTTTGGCTCTCAGCTGCACAAGGGAGCCCTGAGATCTGGTCCTCTCCTCCTGGATGGTTTATGTACGTTGCATTTGACAGTCCCTGGATGAAAAGCAGAAATGATGCAGGATCTCTGAGCAGAGTAATTTATGTCTGCAGGGTCTGTGTCACACACTGTGGCCTGCATTTAGGCACTGGCGGGTTAGGCAGCTTTTGTGGACCACTTCCAACTTCGACTCTCCTGGGGAAAACGAAGAGCAAAGAAGATAATATGAAGAGTAACAGCCTTGCCAGTGCTTCCCCAGTGGGTACCTCCCTAAACGAACTACCCTCCATCCATCACAACCCCCGTTTCAGTGCTGGGATCACCATGTGCCTCCCAGCCAAGCCTGTGTATCATCATCAGGCCCCGCCAGACCCACCGGCATGGCAGTCTGCATGCGACCACCCGCTGACCCAGCTTCAGCCGGGCCCGGCCACAGGCACTGCTGGTCCTACAACCCCCACAGGCACTGCTGGGCCTACAGCCTCCACAGGCACTGCTGGCCCTACAACCCTCACAGGCACTGCTGGGCCTATAACCCCCACAGGCACTGATGGCCCTACAAACCTTGCAGGCCGGGCCTTGCCATCCTGGTGACGTGAGCAAGGCCCGCAGGAGCCAGCAGCTGGCAGACCTGGAGCCACACGCCCTGCTGGCAGCCACCTGCCCTGGGCCATGTTCTCGGCTGCCCCCCATACAAGCAAGTTTTGTTCGGGGTGTGTGCAGGATGTGGGTTTTGTGACCTCTCCTGGGGAGAGGAGGCTCACTGTGCCCACCGCTTCCCCAGCAGCAGCCGCGTGCAGGATGTAGAAAGCCCTCTTTGTGCTGGGGAAGGTGTCAGGTACTCAGCAGCTGAATCGGGGCTTTTCATCGGGCCAAGGGGCTGCCAGTTGAGGAATGCTGGCTCCGTCTGCAGCTGGCAGGGCTCTGCGCAAGCTGTGCTTGGCAGCTCTGCCACACAGCCCGCAGCCTGCCCTCAACCAGGAGCTATCAGAGGGCTCAGGGCAGCAGCAGTGGGGTCTGCTCTGCAGGGACGATGTTGCTATTGTTGAAGCCAGGGGAATGGCCAGGTGTCCAGAGAGCCCTCAAGGGGGAGAGATTGCCTTGCTGTTTCAGGAGGCTTGTCCTGAATACAAGAAAGCCAGAAGGAGAAACAAAGTGGCCAGAACTGTGAAAGCAGCAGAGCATCTTGGGAGGGATGCTGCGTGCAGGTCCTGCCGTCCCACAGCACGTGGGAGTCAGGGAGGAATCAGAGATGCAAAGTGCAGCAAACCCTCAACACACACCACAGCATGTCTGGGCAGCAGGAAGAGAGGTGAATGTGGGGGGACAGCCCAGTGAGGCATGCTTTAAGAGAATAATTTCTCACCATGAAACATGGAGGATATTTTTATAAGGGATACTTCTGAGAAACACATTTCAGCTCAGGCATGCATATAATTGTGCATGCACATTTACTCTGATTTGAAGAGTTTGGGAATTTGCAGTATTTGGGGGAATATCTGCTTATTCAAGCCTCATTATCATATCTTTGTTTTGGACCTATAAGTCAAGGAATCCAGAACTACAAAACTGACAAAACTACTTAGAATTCATAATTAAACCTGTGTCCCTCAAAACTGATTGTAATGACTGCTGTGAAAATGGACATTTCTCCCATAAATAATTGCAACTACTGTAAGAGGTATTTGGGTTCCAGTTCAGGCAGGGGTGACTGATCTAAGCCAGACAGTAATACATGGAGTTATGACTACTGCATGAGTTGTATAATTGTTTTGGGGTTTGCTTTTAATAGATATCTTGTCATTTCTGTCCTTACTCCAAAGTCGTATGGAGAATTTAGTTCAAGAAGCTGCCAGTGGTGAGCTATTAACTCCCAGTGATCACAACACAATTAGCCAGAGTAGCTGGGGGAAGTGCTGTCTCCAAAATTTCTGGAGGCTGCTCAATGTTTGAAAGTGGGACTTCAAAATAAATAAATGAGGAGAGTTCATTTAAAGGGCCCTAAAGGCAAATTCGTTTAAAGCCATAGCTTTGATATGGAAGCCATGTATGTGCCCATCAAAGAGGATTTGAAGATTGCATATCCTAAAAGGAAAAGCAGAAAGGCCCATGTGGGAATGAAAATCAACAACATTTGATTAAATGACAAGGTTTCATCATGTACTTGAACTGAATGGGGTCCTTTAGAAAAAAAGGAAATTCAGCTTTAGCACATAGGCAATAGAAGCAACCATAAAGAATGCCAGGGATTACATAACAAGGGAATTAGGTAGGATTTCATTAGAGCAAATGGAAAAAAAAAAAAAGTTATGAAAGACAAAAAGAAAATATATATATAAAAAGACATAAAACGAAATAAAATCTGGTGACTGTGAGTAACTGAAAGCCTGGGAGAGAAACAGGGTGATGGCAAAAAGTAGCAATGTGAACCTGAGTGCTTTCTACAAATAGCTCAGGACTACAGAAGATCCTTGGGAGAAAACTACCCCTGATCTGCCCAATTCAGGTTATAAAATGAGGAATAGTGGAGTCAGAAGAAGATGGTGGAATAAATTGACACACTGAAGAGCAGTAAGTCACTGGAACCCAACAATACATCCAAGACTTGAGTAGAAACATAAGAATGAAGTGACTGAGCTACTAACAAAAATATCCACATGAAGGTCTGTGCTCAGCATTCAGCAGCAATCAAAAAAGCCAGAGAAATGATAGGGCACAGCAGGGATGGGAATGAGGGGAATCTGGAATATATTATAAAGTCATCACACAAGCCAGTGGGGTGTCCTCATCTGGAGCTGTGCCCTCCCTTGTGGTCATCTCATTCCCCATGGAGTACAGGACTGCAGAGAGGCAGAAGGGCTGGGGGGACAGGGGTGAAGTCCACCAGGGAGACTGGGCGGGAGGACAGTTTGACGGTGTGAGCAGGGAGGAGGAGGTATTGTGATGGAGATACCTGCATGACCTGGCAGTGAAGGTAGCTTGTCCCCTTCTGTTGTAGTCCAAAAATGGGGTGTTAGGGAGTGAATCACTGTGGCTGAAAAGATGTTTTGCTGTGGGACTCAGTGATGTGCCATGGTGCAGTTTTAGCAGCAATTAGTACAAGATCTACCAGCTAAGGAGGACTTACTTGGACATCCACAGCTTCTCCAGAAGGTTGCCAAGTGCAGGGAAAGGTCATAAAACGTATGATTGCCAGGGGGTGCTGCCAAGGGGGAATATACCCTTTCCACATGCCTATTGCAAGTCTCCCTAGCATCTGTCTGAGATGGTACCAAGAGCCAGGAAATGCAGGAGGAAGGCTATAGCCATCGGGAAAGCAGGGCCTGTGGGGCAGGGTGGTGTGGGAACACGTTCCCCCTGGGGAACAGAGATGAATGGGAAGGCAGCAAGAGACAGGAGAGAAATTCCTTTTGGAGCTTTTTGTTTTTCCTTGTCTTTGGTGGCTGAAGAGCTTTCACAGCCTTACCCCATTCTAGAAGGCCTGCTTTTGGTGTTTGTCCAGCATCATTGTCCAGGTTCTCTCCTGGCCATTGTATGTCCCTACAGGGAGCCCCCACAGCCTATCCTTAGGGCCTGAGCTTGATGCAGTGGTTTAACATGGCAGGCAGCTCAGCACCACACAGCCATGTGCTTGCTCCCCACAGCAGGAGGGGGAGAGAATCAGAAAAAAATAAATAAACTCATCAGTTGAAATAAAAACATTTTAATGGGACAGAAAAAGAGGGGAAAATAATAATAATAACAACAACAATAATAATAATAACATTATTATTATGGAATGAACAAAACAAGTAACAAACAACACAACTGCTCACCACCCACAGTTCAGCCTGTCCCCAAGCAGCAGCAGCCCTCCCAGCTAACTCCCCCAAGTTTTATTGTTCCACATGACGCTGCATGGTATGGGATATCCCTTTGGCCAGCTGGGGTCAGCTGTCCTGGTTCTGTCCCCTCCCCACTCCTTGTGCACCCTCAGCCTCCCTGCAGGGCAGTGGGAGAAGCTGAGAAGTCCTTGACTCGGTGTAAGCACTGCTCAGCAACAACTAAAACATCAGCGTGTTATCAACACTATTTTTCTCCTAAATCCAAAACATGGCACCATATCAGCGACTCTAAAGAAAATTAACTCTATCCCAGCTGAAATCATGACACTTGAGGACGAAATGGAAAACTGCCCTGTGGATGCAGGGTTTATCCATCATCTAGCCTTCTTGTGGGGAGAGTCCTGACAGCAGAACCTCCAGTCCCAGGGAAACATCTGGGAATGCGCTGTGACAGTATCTTAAGGCCTCAGGGAACAGGAATCCATCCCCTTGATGGCTGTAATGGACAAAAATAGGAGGGTTTTCACCTCTCTGGAACAGCAATCTTCCTTGTCAGGGCAGGAGATGTCCCAGCTCAGTCTCTGCTTCAGCCTCAGAGCCAGTGCCTGAGCTCATGGACCAGCCAGCTTCTCTGGGAGTCGAGGCTCAGTGAAGGAGAGGGTCTCCGGGAGATGATGATTCATGGTTGATCACTTTAGCCGGAGCTGGATTGAATCAATTCCTCTCTCCTGTGGCTCTGCCAGGTCTCATGGCCCAGGGAGGGGAGGAGAGAGGAGAAATAATGAGATTTCCCATCCAGAATTGTGGGGGATTTATAGCTGTTGTGATAACCTCGGCCGTTAGTGAGGCTCACAAAGAAACCATGCTGATTTCCAAGTTACTAAACAACAAAATGAAAAGTCAGCATAAATCACCTCTGCTGACACAAGTGGCAGCTGTGGGGTCCCTGGGAGCCCTCCGCAAGGATATACGAGGGCCAGTGCTCAGGCATCTTGACTCCAGCTTTGACCAAGCCCAGGCCCTGCGTGGGTTTGTCCCCTCCCCAAGCAGTCTGTGCCTCTGAGGCACATCTTTCCCTTCAGCAGAGGTGTGACGCCGGGGTGCCCCAGCTATAAGCTGTGTGGATACAGCCCTCAGCAGAAGGGACCTGCCAGCACAAAGAGTTTGCCTGCTAAAGCCCAGAAAAAAGCAGGGTCACACGCTTACAATGTGCCACGGGTGCAGCCCTCCATAAGCCACCTTGCCTGCAATCACCCAGCCACAAAGTGTGGCTGCAGCACCCAGGGGACAGCTTCCAGAAGCACAAAGCCAAAATTTCCTTAGTGACTGCTGGTGCAAGAGGCAACAGATGCATATTGGGACTTTGTGGGTTCAGGCAGGACACTGAGAAGCTCTTCCCCAGCTTTGGGACCAGTCCCCACAGAGGTGCAGGATCCCCATCCATGGGGGTTTCCAGGACACAGCTAGACAAAGCCACAGCCACCCTGATCTAGTGTTGAACATAGTCTTTCTGCTGGTGGGCTGTAGAACTGAAGGCCCTCGAGGCCTCTTCCACCAGCCCTGCTGTGACCCTGTGTTTCCAGCAGTATGTTTCCCCTGGGCATCGTTGTCCCAGTCCAGGAATTTTTTGCTTTTTCTTGCATGCAGCCCCTTCAAACAGCTTTCAGATGCATTCTTTCCAAGAAAATGCCCACCCCCCCCAGACCAAATGGAAGAGCTCATATCCCACAGACATGACTGTGTTTTCCAGTGCTACCGCTGAAAATGAAATAGGAGTTTAAAAACAAGGAAAACATTAACAAATGAAACCTTACATGGCAACAGGATATGCTGCAGTATGTTCTGTGGCAGGAGGGGAGCTGTGACGTGATGCACCAAATCAGGATGTTGAACTTATGAGGAACTCAGTGGCTGTCAGGATCTGCACTGAATAAGGCAAAAGACCACTTACTGTAATTGTTCATTTCTAGGATCACCTTCCAAGCCAAAGTTAACAAGAGGTCAGATCATAAAAGAGGTGCTTGCAAATTAATAAAGGGAAATAAAGAAATGATTGACACAGATCTGTAACAACCACATTTGCAAGCTTGCTTGCTTTACTGTTTGTCCTATCAAATTAGCAGGTGCTGATAGTGAAGCAGGCTGAGTATCCCCAGACTTCTGTAAGAGAAGCCTGGTCATACATTGCTCCATGTCACTGTAAAAGACAAGAGAGTGCCAAAGTGGTTTGAGCAACAGCCCTGAAACTCTTTGTAAGATGAGGAGCAAATGCAAGTGGTGAGAAGGGGAGCAGGAATTTGGACATGTTCGTTATCCTGACAAGATAAATTGGAGAAATTCCAACACACTGCAAACACCAAATAGAGCAGGAAACATGCAAAGAGTCGAGTGTGCTTAGGACTATGGACAGAAATAATTAAAATTAATTCAAAATGAAAACACACAGCATCTGAAGATGTTTATACAAGCAAGCAAGGAACCATTTGTTAGGGGCAGAATCAGGTAATTTGCAGTTTAGTGAAAAAGCAGTGTCTAAGGCAGAACACTAAATGTAAGGGGCTTGGATATAGTACAAGTCACTGACCTTGGCGATACATTGCCACTGCAGGCTGCAGGAAGGGAGCCTGGACATGGTTACAGGGGCATTCGGTGTCTCAGGTCTGTGGCTCCATGAACTCTGCAGTTTGGCAATGTTCCCAGCATCAGCCTCAACTCAGGACGCAGCCAAAGTCTCTGGACCAAAAACCTTAACAAAGCACTTGGTGCTTTCTTTCCCCAACCCTTTTCCCACAACCAATCCCGGGGCAAAACCGTTTCCTGAGTTTGCCTGGATCTTCTTCATGTACATGTGATCAGAGATTGACAACTGTAATATGAAAAAAAAATACATTGGAAAGTGAGATCAACCTGACTTCCCTTACTGGTTTCTTCTAACCAAACGAGTCTGCAGGCCTCAGGTCCTGTAAATTATCTTCCAACCTACACAGATTTTCATAAAATTCATAATTTCTTCCATATTCACAGATTAGTCTGGAGGGCTTATCACTCTTTGCTGAACAGGGGAACACATGCTCTATGGTGACGACTGGTTTGAAGCTTACAAAGAGGAAAATGTTGCTTCTAGATAAGTAGCCCTATCACGTATCTCACACAGCACATGATGCAGCACCCCCCAGGCAGAATCCCCTACAACCTGCTCATTTCCATTGGCTCTGGCAATGAACTTGTATCACCCAAATCAAACTTCTGGCCCTTGAGACTTAGGGGACATTACATTAGAGACCTGGCTTTATTGACCAGGGTTATTGGCTATTGATTTCATAGTTAATCTTATGTTTCATAAAGAAGGCAGAGTCCCAAGACTTCAAGGTTCTGCAGAACTTGCCCTGCCAAAATTTATGGGGTAAATCAGTGCCATTCAGTGCCCAGAAACATTTCACTGAGCTGTCTGTGTGTGATACAACACGGGCAGGGGGGGATCTCTTCAGAACTGTCCTACCTTTCCTTTGTGGCTGGGAAACCTCCCTGCACCTCTGATGGATGCAGAAAAACTAACTTTTGGCACTAAATTCTGCCCCAGCTTGGCACTGGCCAGGACACAGAGGCACAGGAGGTGCCACGGAGTGCCCCAGACGCCAGCTCATCCCGGGTCCTGGCTGGGCCAGGCCTGACCTGCTGCCCATGGATAGTCTGCCCTGGGAGGGTCCACCCTCCTGCCTAGTAATTAAAGGGTGGCCAAAGTGATCAAGATATTTTTGTTTCCCAGATGATGCCTGGTTCTGTCTGAACCCTTCTCAGTCCATGATCCCAGCAGTTTCCTGCAGTGGGGACTTCCCATGTCTGATCACAACCTGGTCTAGTGGGAAGTGTCCCTGCCCACAGCAGAGGGTTGGAACTTCAGATGATCTTTAAGGTCCCCTCCAACCCAAACCACTCTGTGGTTCTGTGATTCTGAGATATTGTGGTGCTATGGTCACGAAGCTGGATGCAGGCAACCCCTTTGGCCAGCCTGCAGTTGCACCCCCTGTGATCCCGAGGGCTGCTGTGGGAGGCAGAGGTTGGCACATCTCATCCCTCCTCTCCAAACAGTGCATTCGTTGACAGCCTTGTTAGCTCTCATTCATCTCCTCGGGTAGAGGAAAGCCTTTCAAATCCTCCTCACAGAAGGGCTTTCCAAGCCCTCGCCATTCTTGTCATTCTTTGCTGAATCCCTGCAATTTCTGCAATAAATAGCTAAACTGTTTATGGGCTTTCTGTGGTGTGGGTCAGAAATACCCTCTGGTCACATATATATTGCACTGTGAGACCAGCATGTTTCTTTATAGCTTATATCAACTGCCAGCATTTCACATCCTTGCTCAATTTTCAAGTGTTACAATTTTGACCAGAAGATTCCCTGACTGCACAGGATTCATCCTCCATGCAAGGCTCCTTGTGCTGACCTTATAATCTAAGTGCAAGGAAGGAGCACGAAGGGCAGCACTGAGAAACATTCGATGGGATAGGATGAGATAAGATAGGGTAGGATGCTATGGCATGGCACAGGGAGGAAGTGGCTAGGGTTCGAAGGCAGAAGCTGTGTTACTCTCGTGACGTGACCTGCTCCTCTCATCCTTGTCTGTGGGAGCTTCTTACACTCCTTCTGATACCAATGGGAACAAGTCTGCACTGTGTGGTTGTTCTCCCTTTCCAATAGGGGAAATGTGGTTTAATGGGGTTTTGTACCTCACAGACTGTTTGTTGTCATTTTTGCATGTAGGCCTCTGAAATATTTCAAGCAACTAAATACAATGCTCCTCTAGGTTTCCCCCGCTTGACACGAGGCTGCTGAGAAATCTCAGATTCTTGTTAATGCTGCCTGTCTGTAGGAGCAGAACAGGGAAGAAGAGTCACACAAAACACTCAAAAACCCTAGAGACTGAGGAGGGCCCATGTGGGGTCCTCAGTCCCACTGAGAAGCCCTTGTTTGGTAATAAAAATATTCCAAGTCATTTAATAAAACTTGACAAATGGCATGAAAGCGTTTCACAGCTCTGGTCATTTTCCCATCTGTGACGACCCGGGAACCAAACAGAGACGAGTTTGTAAAGGACTGTGGGGGAGCAGTGCTTATTAGATTACAAAGAACATGACTTGTTGTGAGAAAACCCAAAAAGTCATGTTTTTTGTCATGAAAGTCTAGGCTGTGGCAAATGCAATGCGTTAATCATGATGGATTTTTACTGGAAATCCGTAATGCAGAGTACGGTCATTAAAGAGTTGGCCTTGTGCCCCACTCCAGCCCTCCTGCTTTGCCTGTGGTTGAGTAGCTATGAAGCTGCATGCTGAGATTATCGTTGCATGTACCAGAAGGAAAACTGGTGTGATCATCCCAGAAAAAGGGACTGCTGCGTCTTGCAGCAGGGCCTCTCTCCCACAACAGCCTCCCTTGTTGTGCTGAGGGCTGACAGGATCTTTTCTCTGATTTCGTGTTTCACATCTCTGCCTGCCTGATCCATCTCTTGTTCCTGCAGATAAATCACCCTCTTGTCCTCCTCGGGAAGCACGGCCTGTGATCACAAATGAGCCTTTCTCCAAAGGGCACAGTGATGCCAGTCTGCTGCTTTTTTCACTTCTATATTTTTCCCCTCTCCTCCCTTTCGAAGGCTTTTTTTTCTAACAGGTCTACTTTCCTTTTGGCCCAGAGGTTCCTCCTATGAACTTGCCACACCTCCCAGCCTGCAGTGATACTTTCCCTTAGGTTAGCACCTCCCGTCCATATGCATGAGGTCGCTGTCTCATCAGGCTGAGTGGACAGTAGCTGCAAGTATGGCCCGGTTTCTTCAGGGGCACACAATTTCAGCCACTGGTTCCTTTGCTGCCCAGCATGCCCCAGATGATGCTCTAGCGGCAGCAGCAGCTTCGGAGATGGTGGTCGTAAGGGAGGGAGAGGCCAGGGAGATGAGCCCATGTTGTTCATGCCGGGGATGGAGAATGGACACTGGAGAAAACAATGGGAAGGCAGAGTCATCGGGGAGGACAGTGAGGGTCTCTGAGGGATGGGCTGCTAGACAGGGGCCTGGTCCTTGACAGAGGGGGATGGAGAAACAAAAGGGAGGGAATCGCACCTAAGAGGAGGAATAAGAGCTGTCCAGGGGTGGGAAGAGGGAGGAGGTCAGGGAGGAAGTACTGCAGCCACAGCCCCGAGTGGCAAGGGAAGCAATGAGAAAGAAGAAGGCAGCTCAGGGGTGGAAAGCCCTTGCCACAGCTGCAGGGGGATGTGCAAATTGTGGCTTCCCCCATTGTCTCACACCCCAACATCCCCTCTCTGCAACAACCCTGCCTCCGGGCTGTGACGGGGTTAACCCCCCTGCAAGGCACTCAGATCTGGCCCATCTCACAGAGGGCATCGCACCATGCAGGTCTCAATGTGGTCCCCAGAAAAGGGAAAGAGAGCTGCCCTGGGCATCCCAAGGGACATCAGTCCCTCAGGCCATACCCTGCGAGGTGTAGGCAAAACCTAGCCCAGCTGTTACCAGCTGGGCTCTGGAGGTTCCCTGCACACCCTTCAGCCTCTGTGTCAACACATTCCTCTTTAATGGTCCTGCATGAAGAGGGGAAGCAAAGAGCAATGTCTGTAGGATGCAACAGGTTTTAAGCAGACATAGGAGGAGGGCCAGCTGTGCTGCTCTCCAAACCACTAGCTGCAAAACACAGAAGGGGGTACAAACATGCTGGCCCTGGCTCCGCAGTGGTGCCCAGAGCTTCAGGACCCTTTTCTGCGTATTCTTTTTGGGTTGTATTGCCTGGTGCAGAGAGACATCCACAGCCCTTTCCCAGCAGGAGCTTCAGCGGATCCCGCTGCCCAACATGGGGATGTCACAAAGTGACAAGAAAAGGGCAAGGGGACCTCTCCCTCCATCCCACCAGCTTGCTTTGCTTTCTTTGTGACCCTCCCAGACTTGGCTTTTCTCTCCAGCTCCCTTTCATACTTGGTGCTCCCTTCCCGTTTATTAACTCTGCAACCCGCCTGAGGAAATGTGCCCCCTGCGACAGCTCTGCACAGAGGATTTATGAGCCCAGCTCTCAGGGGAAGGAGTCTGGGCATAAATCACACAATATTTAGGAAAGTGATCTACATTTATTATACTTAATACTATATTTAACATGTCCAAGAGGACCTTATAAATCAGAGACAGTGCAGAGCTCAGTACAGGGTCCTGGGGGAACCCGTCTGCTCAGTGAACATGTGCAAAGCCTAAAATCAGCAAGAGCAAATTTATGTTTGAATTCTTTGCTAAGTTTATTCCCCTCTAATTAGGGCTGCATATCATGCTGATGGTTTCCTGAATCGGGCTGGGGATTCGGTGCCCAGGCTTTACTTCCTCCCCCCGCCGGCAGCTTCCCCGCTGGCAGCACACTCAGCGGTGTGTGTGAGGGAAGCCCCCAGCCTCCCGACCCAGCCGCCAGCATTGCGCCGGAGAAGTCTTTAAGCATCTGTCATGCTGAGGGATGACAGCACCGGGCAGGCGGTCGTTCCTCTTCTCCTAATCCCAGGTTAATGCTCCATGCTCCAGCTCAGCATCATCCTACTGCTGCAGGATGTAAAGGAGATGTAAAGCCCTCTTGTATTTCACAGAGAGCCCCGACTCCCGCTTGGCCCTTGTCTCCTCTCCTGCTTCACTGGTAGCTAAAGCTCCATCATCACAGGCAGATGGATGCCTCCCAGCACACTCTTCTGGACCAGTCATTCTCCTTCATCTGCTTTTGCATCCTGAAATTTGCATTTCCCAAGCAGCTCCTGGCCAGTTTTCTGGAGCTCAGCACCTTCACCACAGGTTCAGGATCAGGCAAGGGGAGGCTTGATAGCCTGGTGATGGACATCCAAGGAGAAGGGCTTGTTAAATGAGGACTTGGATCCATAAAACCTCATTGGGCATCCCCAGAGCTGTTCTGGACCCTTTGGACAGAGGACTGATCTCCAGCCAGTGGCTCCACCAGTCATTTCCACCCATAGCAGGAACAGCAGCGTTTCTGATCTCACCTGTGTGACATTTCCCAAGCCAGTGCATAAAAACAGCAAAAACCAGCACACAACTTTTTCCAGCTGAAGGGTCCAGCTCTGAGAGACACGAGAGAGCCTGAGAAAGGCAAAACCCTCGGCCATGTCTCCCAGCCCCCTTGGTCCCATGGCACACAGTGGCCCCATGGCTGCAGCCCACCAGAGACTTGCGCATGGCCAGGCCACCTCCTGTCACCCCCCGGTTGAAGCAGGCCCAGCATCTTCCCCAAAACAACCGAGCACTGGCTGTCCCCTGAGGGGCCCTGCCGGGCACTGAGTGTCTCCTGACGTTATGGGTTGCTAACAGGAGCAGCCAGCTCGCTTCCTGACACGTTGTTTAAACCCAGGTGGATGTTGAAAAGCCCCATGCATTGTTCTGCCCGCGCTGAGAGGTTTATGTGGCGGGGCGGCCCTGCTGCTAACACGCTGGTGGCTGGGCTCCCAGGGGGACTGGCGGGTCCCGGGCAGAGACAGCTTGCCAGCAGGCCCAGCACCATGTGCAGGCAGAACATCTTGAAGCTGGAGCTTGGGCTGTGGATAAGAGCTGTACGGCATGGAGAAGTGGAGCTGTGACCCTGAGACAGCTGGTCCTTGCAGGCCAGTTCGTGTCCCACAGTGCTTCACAGGGGACGCTTGTCCTGTCCCCACAGCAGGCTCATCCACAGTTCCCTCAAGCAGTGAGCCTGGCTGAGGGCACCCAACACCACCCTGGGGTGGCTGAGCATTCAGGACATGCCAAAGCAGATCTGGCAGGCCCATCAGTCCAGACAGGTTCACAATGCCCACGTGAGACAGCAACTCACCATCAGAACAGACTTCAACACCACCAAGGGAAGGGATTGTCCATCTAACTGCTGAGTGTGGAGCCTACCAATCATGCTGAGAGAGCAGCCCCACCACTGGTGAGCATGATGTGAGGAGGACAGGGTTAGGGTTAGAGGATAAGCAGGGGTCAGCCAGCCCAACCTCCCAGAATGGGTGCCTCCAGCCTTAGGCATGCTAAAGATACCGTGGCACTCTCACAGAGGCAGTGCTAGCTAACTCACCAGCTGGTGCAGAGCCGGGGTCAGCAGAGACATTTCCTCACCTTACCAAGGTCCCCTCACCCCAGCCAGGCACACACATCGCAGCCAAGATTTCCTCCTTCACAGAGAGCCCTGCTGCCCAGGAGCTCTTGGCTGGGGCTGGTGGCCAGCCCATGCCTCCTGCCTGCCTGCACAGCAGCCATGGGGCTGCCACACTCCCCATGGTTATGCAGCCGAGTGCGTGCGTGTCAGTCTGTCTATCTTCTCTCGTGATTTTCCAGGAAAGCCATGGTGATTTACGAGCCGTGGACAGTGCTAGCTGAGTGCTCAGGAGGGCTTGATTACAGTTTCCCAGAGGAAGCTGTCTGTTTGGAGATGGCAAGGTGACAGGGTTTATACAGAACAGCACAATGTGTCTAAGCAAAGCTGTCAGCCGGAGACGGATGAAGTGATGGAGAAAGCCCATTACTTCATTCACACCTCAACAGGCAAACAATAAAACACTTACACATAGCAGTGGCTGAGGGGGAGGGGGTCCCCCAACCCCAACTTGTCAGACTGCGAAAATGCTGCAAGCTGCTGCAGAGTCATTTTTTGTTCTTCGCACTCAGCAGGATGGAGCAAAGGAAGGGACAGAAGGGAGAAGCATCAGGGAAGGAAGATGTGTCACCCTTTGGAGACAGGCCTGTCTTCCCTACATGACGTGCTGCGTTGCTGCATCGGATGGTAACACACCTCTGCTGCATGTACCTACCTGAATCTGAGCAAGGGACCTGCCCTGAGTCATGCTCGAGGCTCTTCATATTGCAGCTAGTCAGTGATGGCTCCTGTGGTCTTAGCACTGCAGTCACCCATGCCACCAGGAGTAGCTGGGGCTGGAAGAGGCTTGATGGAGGAAAGAAAGGCCAAGGGTGCCTGAAGTGCTGTCAGCCCACACAGCCTGCTGCACAGGGTGACAAGGAAAGACATGGACATTCCATAGGACCCAAGGGAATGGAGTCAAGCTGTAACAGAGGAGGTTCAGGTTGGATATGAGGAAGAGGTTCTTCACCAAGAGGCTGGTCGCACACTGGAACAGGCTCCCCAGGGACACAGTCATGGCACCAAGCCTGTCGGAGTTTAAGAAGTGTTTGGACTGTGCTCTCAGTTATATGGTCTGAATTTTTCGGCAGACCTGTGTGGAGCAGGGAGTTGGACTCGGTGATCCTCATGGGTCCCTTCCAACTCAGGATATTCTATGATTTAGTGATTCTCTCAGCACCCAGCCCAGGACATGACATCTGCAGGGTGGCTGGTGCTTGCACCTCTCAGGGTGAAGACCTGCCATCATGCTGAGACCAGGCACTTGAAAGGAACCATGTCCTCAGGGTGTGGTCATTTAGCCCAGCTGACCTGGGAGCAGTATCTGGATTTGCACAGGGGCTACAACCACCTGCCCCAGCCTGCCCAGATACTCTCCCCAGAGCTCTCACTCTCTGATAAGGGTGAAAATCAGCATAGTTGTCAGTGAGGTGCAAAGAGTACAAAAAGACTTGGCAAAATGTATTTTTTTCTTCCTTTAAAATCAACTTACATGGACTTGCATAGGTCAGTGCTCCCAGCACGTGGAGAAGGCTGTTACCCTGCTTCCTCAGGACAGCTACTGCAACAATAAAAGGTGGGAAAGCAACAGCCCAGCTTCCCTTCTGCACCTCCTAGAACAGCCCTGGAAAGGAAAAGGTGCAACCGTCTTTTACAATCTGTCGTGCAATAGCAGATCTGGTTTGCAAGAGCACTCAGAAAAGACTCTTGGGTCCCTGCATAACCAGAGCTGCCACTGCCCCAAGGCAGTGAAAATGACATATCCTGCGTGGAAATGCTGCAGCTCAACCACAAGACCTCCACATATTGCCTCCAGACAGGGAGAAGACAAAGCAGTGGTACTCAGGGACGTGACAACACCTCCTTGTTATGTCAGTTATCTGAGATGTGACAGACGTGCACCAGGAACTGCTTGTTGCTAGATTGTCTGGCCAAGGTCTGGTGGGAAGTCAGGCAATCCTGTGGAGCTGGGCCGACCGCACAAAACCTGGGACCAATGACCATGTGTGCAGTAGAATGCCAGGATGGTGAAATCAGCAACGGGGCTGACACTGGAACATACTTGTCCTTGGCAGACACTCAGGTACCTGAAAATAATGACTCAGGATATGATTCTTCTTAGGAAGCCTATTTTGCCTCAGTGGGAGCTAAGTTGTGCTAAAGCACCTGCTTTGAACTCCTCAGCAGATTAAGTTCTTCTCAAAAACAGGAAATTCATTACCTGGCTGGCTTATGGGCTTTTTACAGGAAAGAGAAGCCTCTGATGTTCTCATGTGCAGAGCTGGGGAAGGAGAACACAAGTATCGTGGCTTGCTTATTGGGTATTGCACGCTGCTCAGAAGCCTGGGCAGGGAGAGGCAGCAGCCAGATGTGGTGCCCAGCTGGTTCCTGTGGATCGAGCTCAGCATCCTGTTGTGAAAGATCCGGTTGCTCTTAGGTATTGCCCTCAGCTGCAAACTCAGAAAAAATTATCGGGGAAACTCAGTCATGACTAGTCAAGGAGCTTTAAAGTTCAGTCTGCAAACTACACCATTCAAAGTATAGGCTGGCAGTTTTAATGACACAGTCACCCTGGAAGTTGTCATTTGGTTGGAAGAGCTGTCCTATACCTGTTTAAAAATCCCGTTTCTGTGTGGGAAAAGCTAGCTCCGTAGAAAAAAAAAAAAAATATATATATATATATATTAAAAAAAAAAAGATTTCATGATTTTCTTTTCTGGGACACATTCCTGATCCAATTTTTGCATGTTATCTCAGAGCACTGAACACATTGTGGTAGGTGCTGATGATTTGACTCCACTGGATTTTGCTTTTTCTATGTAGTTTTCTACCTTTCTGTTACTGCATTACTGGCTCTATTATGGCGTGCCCTCCAGAGTGCAGTGCAGTCAACTGCATTGAACATGAACCTGCAATCCCGCATTCATTCTCTCCTCTGCTGGGAGCTGGAGCTAGGTGATTTCTTCTCTTCCACCACCTCTCTGCAGTGAGGAAATACCCAGGGAAGGGCCCTTTGTCTCCACAATGTTCAGTCTACTCCCAGTCCTCTGCACCAGCAATTTGTGACTTCCACCTCTGTAGTTTTCTGTGTGCTGTTTATTAACAGGACCAATCTAGTTTGGTTTTAGTGGACAATGTAATAATGCACGTACACATAGGTCCAGATGCACCTCCTTGGAGGAGAAGATGATTGCATGGCAGAGGTAGATGCAGGAAGGAGAAATCAGTGATTAGGGCTGTAACCCAGCAAAAGCTGGGAGAACACTTCTGGGAAGATGAGGGAGCAGAAATGTAGCCAGTCCTCAGAGATGATGGAAAGAAAAATGTTTCCTGGGGACCTCAGGGACCCTGCAGAAATCAGTGCCACTGAGAAAATTACTGAGCTGTAAGCCTCATGAAGGGGTCTGCCAGCCCAGCCACGGGGAGTGCTGTTTAAACGTTCTTAACCTGCCTGACCCACCACACACAGCTTAAATGTTGTCCTTTCAAATACTTTCTCAGGCCAAGCTACCTAGGTTCTTACCTGTAATCAGAAGAGGTTTGAACAGTTTCAGGTTTGAGTCTCATGATTTTTCAGCTTGCATCAGCTTTACAACCATAGTCTGCAGCAAGCTGTCTGTGCACAGTAATAGCAAGTGCACAGCTCTGGGACTGCACTTTCCATTCTCTCTAATGGAGTTTTTTAGGGAGAGTTTCAGAAAAAAAAATATAGAGAATTTAAAAAATCATAATTTCTGGAAAAAATCCCAACCAAACTTGGCAGCAGACAAGCAATATTTCATCAAAGTTGTATATTTTGAAAGAAATTCCCTTATTTCCAAGGAAAACAGCACTTGTTCTGAATAATTGCATAGGATTACTTCTGAGCACATGAGATCAGAACGGCCCTGCGTGGTGATAGGGACAGACCCAGCACAATGCTGTCCCCATTCCCCTGTGCAGGGGGAGGCCTGATGTGCACCGACTCTCACAAGGGGCTCAGCTGCATGCTGAGGTCTCAAAGCCTGGTTCTTTATTAATGTAAATGTATTAAAAAATGAAAAATAATCCCTTCTCACCACCAATTCTTCCGTCTCCCTGTCAGCATCACTCTGGGGATACAGCACCTTGCACATACCTTGACATCCTTCTGGGGCATTGCATCCATTTGGGTCATTGCAGTAGTTGTTTTTTCTTGCCTATTTCAGTAGGAAATGCAGACTTTCCTAATTCACTACTTTTTAAAACCATGCTTATCAGCATCTTTGTCTGTGCTTCTGAAAAATCTGGCATCCTGACAGATATGCTCAATGGCTCATTTTCAGATATTACTGCCATGGACAGCTTCATGTTTTGCAACTCCGCAGCCTGAACTGCCAAGCAGGATTGTGCAACCCGTGTATAAGACAGTGTCTGTCTGTCTGTCCCAAGTCAGAGCAACTTCCCAGGCAAGGGCAGCAAACAGCAGGCTCCTTCAGGATAAGAGTGAATCACCCACCTTGCTTGCACCGGGCAAACTTGTGATGCCTTCACTTTGCAAGGATGTTGATTTGCTGAAATGCTTTAGATTTTGGGATGAGAGGGTGATTGCTTCTAACCACCTGTTTTTCTAAAGCAGTGTCGTGTTCTTAAAGATTGAGGTCCTACAAGCAGAAACCCACAAAGTAGCCACTTCAGAAATGCTTTACAGAGAAACTCCTTGGCTGCAGACAGGTTTGTTTTGTGGCTGTGTTAAAATCTCCTTAGAGGGCAACTACTACCCAGTTCCTCTACCAGCAAACACTGCAGCCATATGTGGGCTTTTCCTGGCCAGCAAGGTGATTTTTCCCACCTGCCCAGCAGTTGCAGCCAGGCCAGCAGTGCTTTTCAGAGTAGCAGTATGTGCATCCAGTGGAAAAGGGCACATGAACTAAATGGTGCAGTAGTGATGCAGGAAAAACAACAGCATTAGGGGAATAGATCACGTTTCTGACTTTGCCTCATATGCTGGTGGGAGCTAACCCTTTGCTGGCCACTGTGACTAGATTTGCCCTGAAGTGAAATGTTTCTGGCATCTCCAGTGCAGCATCTTTAATATGTGGACACAATGGTTGGTAAATTGCCTCATTTCATAATTTACAGAAAATACTGTGTGTGGAGCTGTACAGACCTGGCTGGTCCTGTGCATTCAGGGCAGGGGCTGGCTGCAGGTGCAATCCGTGCTGAGGTGTTCTGTGTGGGATTGTCATGCAGTGGCAATATTCAGCCATGACTTGGCTGTTCTTAGAGCAAGCTCTAGAAGTCATCCCAGTATCTCCTCTGCCTGAAGGAGCTGTGAGAGCTGGGCACTGTGCCTGGCCAGAGAGGGATCTGCTGGCTCCTGGAAAGAGCGAGCACAGCTCAGCCATAGGCAGCCACAGGGGAGCAGAGATGTCCCCTCTGCTTCCCTCTGCCTGCTGTTGTCCACTGTGCTTCCAGCCTGGCACAGGAGCTGTGTGAAATGTGCCTTTCGGAGCCTTCCTAAGACTTCCCCACTGTAGTACAGGATGTCTTGTTTCTTTGCAGCTTGCACGTCTGAATAGATCTCCTCTCCTTGCCTCTCTCAGGTTGCTGTATGATGTGCAAAGATCCTGGCTCCCTGCTGGAGAAGTACTTCTGGAGAGGGAAGGAAAAGCTTTCAGAGCTGAAAACAAAAATTGCAGACAGGGTCAGGGCAGAGGTACAAGGTGTGATCAAAGCATATACCCTTGGAAAGAGCAATGAAGCTGGGACATGTTCCCTTGCAGCCAAAACCCTCTGACCTTTTCCCCCTTCCTAAGCGAGACTTGTGGCCTGTACCTCCTGGGAGAACACAACCCTTCTTCATGAGACTGTAACCATCCGTCATGTTTCCCTGTCACCCTGCAGCCCTTTCCCTCAATTCTCTGAGGTTAGGGGGGGTCACAGCTTCCTCCTCCTCCAGGGCTGGTATCCCCCTATATTGTCTCTTCTCTCACCTCCCGGTGACGCCATGTGGGAACCTTGTCTCATGTTTACCTTGGATCTGAATAACCTCCCCTGACCCATGAGCAACTGACTGCTGAGAGCTTGACTCCTTGCTACGCCGTGTACAGAGGGGATGGAGGGGTACAGAGAATTCAAGGCCTGTATGCAGACAAGTGCATGTAGAGGTACATCGCTTTCTTGCCTGCAAAGAGCTCATGAAAGCCAGCCAGTCCAAGCTGCCCCTGCACCCCAGATGGGTTTCCTGGGGAAGTCTGGAGGAAGGGGAACTGCTTTCTCTCGCAACCTGGCACGGCCAACCCCAGTAATGTCAGCTGACCTGGTGCAGGATCTGGAGGGCAGAAAGCCACCCATGATGCTCGGTCCAAGTGGCAAGAATTTAGTCACTCCCTTTGGCCATGCAGATGTGTATTATCAAACCTAAAAATCTGTCTGTCAGCATGGACAGGCCAATCCATTTCAAAAAAGTAAAAATCAGTATTGCAATAGCACAAGATGGCATGGACACCATTAGAAAAACCGGTATATAATTCTCTAAAGAAGAAATATCACAGCACATTTAGTCACAGGTAACAGGCAATACACATTACAGCGTCTGTAAGTGATAATACAAAATGGTAAATAATTCTGCTAAAGAAAATTAGTGCAGTACACACTATAGATGCATACTATACATCTATATTATGTATACTGTATGTCTATATGTATATATATGTATATATATATACATACATATGTATATATATGTATACTATACATAATACACATATACAATACAACTACCTGTGCATCCAGGATACGCATGCCAAGCATGTGAGCAGGGCAGTGTTTCTCCATGTCTGGATGCTGTAGGCAAAACATTATCCCTTTGACCCCTTCTAACCCACTGACTGAACCAGAAAGCCCAGGGCAGATGTACAATGTGAAAGCACCATGTGAGGCAGTAGAAAATAATCACAGAATTGTAGAATATCCCAAGTTGTAAGTGACCCCCAAGGATCATCAAGTCCAACTCCTGGGTCCCAAAAGGACCACCCAAAAAATCAGACCATGTGTCTGAGAGCATTGTCCAAACACTTCTTGAACTCCAGCAGGCTCGGTGCCATGACCACTGCCCTGGGGAGCCTGTTCCAGTGCCCTGCCACCTCTCGGTGAAGAACTCTTTCCTGATATCCAGCCTGACCCTCCCCTGTCCCAGCTCCATACCATTCCCTCGGGTCCTGTCACTGTCCCCAGAGAGCAGAGCTCAGTGCCTGCCCCTCCGCTCCCCTCGTGAGGGAGCTGCAGGCTGACATGAGACCTCCCTCAGCCTGCTCTGCTCTGGGCTGAACAAACCAAAGGAACTCAGCCGCTCCTCCTGTCTTGCCCTCCAGACCCTTCACCATCTTTGCAGCCCTCCTTTGGATGCTTTCTAATAGTTTTATATCTTTCTTATACAGTGGTGCCCAAATCTGCACACAGTACTCGAGGTGAGGCCCCCACCAGCACAGAGCAGAGCAGGGTGATCCCTTCCCTTGACCAGCTAGCAGTGTCTTGCTTGATGCACCCTCCTGGCCACCAAGGCACACTGCTGGTTCACGTTCAGCTTGCTGTCAACCAAAACCCCCAGATCCCTTTATGCAGGGCTGATCTCCAGCATCTCATCCTGCAGTCTATATGTGTAGCCAGGGCTGCCCCTTCTCAGGTGCAGAATCCAGCACTTGTTCTTGTTAAACTTCATATTTTTGGTGATTGCCTAGCTCTCCAACCTGTCTAGATCTCTCTGCAAGAGTCCCTCGAGGGAGTCAACAGCTCCACCCAATCTGGGTGTTTTAATAATGTTACAAAACTCACAGCACTTTATTTTGGTGCCATTCCAGCGGGACATTCAGATAATACAAAAAACTGCAGAAACAAATCTGAGTCTTGGCTCTCCACAGCCTGGGATGTGCCCAACTAAATCCAAGAGATGGGCTGGCTTTACAGTACCTGCAGCTCAGTGGGATCAGAAGCAGGGATTATCTGCTGCCTTTCACTACTCTGCTCCAACTGCCTTCCCAAAAATAATCCCCAGTTCTTAGAAGATAAAGACCTCCAAGTTCCCTTAATCTTCTCTTTTTTCTTTTTTTTTTTTCCTTCTAACTTCACCTTTTTTTCAGAGATTTCAGGATTGTGGGTTTTGTGTTTTTTTGTTGTTGTTTTTTGATTGATTTTTTTGTTTTTTCTTTTCCTTTTTTGATTTGGAAGTGGTGAAACAAAGAAAGCAAACACTAGGCAGCACTTCCAGTCACTGTGAAACAACAACCTGGGTGCATATTGCAATCCAACCCCCTCAAACCCTGCTCTTCCCACCCAGGTATCCCTCACAAAACACTCACCTGAGGTTTCCTACCTTGGTCTGTGTCTTTCAGTGTTAGGCTGCCCAGCCATCAGCCATCATGGGAATGCATGGTGGTTGGCATTACATCCCACTGATCATGGGATGAAGCTCTTATCATGCAGACCTTACACCTTGAACTGACCCACCACGCAAAAGTCAATGGGAGGTGTTAGCTCAAGGAGTGGATTCAGGCACCTGTGTGTCCTGTCCATGAAATGGGGGGCTTGCCTAAGGTTGGGCAGCAAGCTGTACTGGCACACAGCTGGTAGGGAATACCAAGACAGGACAGCACTGGAGCTAACACTGGTCTGGTCTCTGCACTGTCTGCCAGTCCCTGAGGGGGTTGCTTGAAGTTGGAGACAGCTTTCCGCACTTGGCACAGGTGCTGGAGCTTTCTCTTTAGATCAAGAAGTGCTGTATTCCTTCAGAGCACCTCTGCAGGACATAGATTCCCACTTAGGGGTCAGAAGAGTTGCTTGACCCTCTAGGCAAGGGTCTGATAGCCTTGATTTTACTTCTCTCTGACAGGGAAGTAAGAATTGTTCCACAAGGAGCTTTGTAAGTTGTAAGCAAGGCCTTTCTGAAGAGTTTGCTCTGGTGCCAGCAGCCTAGAAAAGCAGTCTTCTGGTTACAGACAAACTGCTCTAACCAGTAGTCTTCCATGCACAAGCTGGCTAGTGTCACCATTGCTCAGTGGTGGGGTTATACTGAGTTTTTGTGGCCTTTGCCCAAGCTGACCTCAGGTGAGACAGTCTTTGGGCAGCTGCTCGCATTGAGGTACTGGCTTACCCAATCAGACCAGATGGGGACACCCCAAACACAAACCAGCCTTTAGCTGAATCCAATCTTCATGAACACCAAACCACAAAAGATTCCAGGAGGCAAAGAATACCTGAGTGCTCTGCACCCAAAGAGATAGTTGGGAGGTAGCTATATTTCTGAAAACCTGCTGTGTTTAATTACTTTTGGCTAATTTAGGCCACAGAGGTTAAATGAATCTACATCCCAGCAATTTAAATGCTGTACTTCCCATGCAGATGAAACAGAACAGAAAGATATTTTCAAACAGAAACTTTATAAGAAAGATGTTTTATGAGTAACCTAAGACCAAAGAGCCTATCCAGCAAGGTTCAGAGCCAGTAACATGTCTGGAGTGGAAATCTCACAGTGGGGCACATCCAAAATAAGTCATTCACAATAAGACAAGACAAGACAGTGGGCATCCAAACTGGCACACAGCAGAGGTGACCCAGTGCTGCTGGTGTTGATGGGGTTAGTTACAGGGATCTGCAGGGGGGAACAGACATGGGCAGAGAGTGGCAGGAGCTGGAATGTCTTCTCAGGTTAGTATGCAGTGCACCCAGGGAACCAGGAATTCATCTGGATCCTTCAGAGCAAATTTGGCAGCTCAAGGGAATGTGTTTTTACATGGGAATAAAACTGCATCCCAAGTCCTTGATCTGTGTGTGAGACACCTGACATCTGCTTGCAAGATACCTGGTTGGAGAACGAAGTGTTTCCTTTTGTTGCTCAAGATGCATGATCATCAGTGGTGTGCAATCGTCAGTGGTGCGTGATCTTCAATGGGAGCTGGTCAGTAGAAAAGCAATGCTGTTGGAGATGATTCTTGGCCAAAGCTGAATTTCAGACACCTCCTATTAAACAGTCCTGGAAACAAACAGAACAAAAAAGAGGCACTGCATATCCATACAGAGCAGGCCTGGAGAACAGAGCCGCTTAAAGCTCAGTGCAAAAACCTCTTGCTATCATGGACAAGTGCAGAACATTTCTGGGACCAGAAAATGCAGGTTTTTTAGGATACCTGTGAGGCATGCGACACTGGGTTAGAAGTGTCAGGGAACACAGCCAAACAAGCCACAAATGACTGCTTGTTGCAGTGGCTAGGCCTGGACTCCCCACAGAACTGACATTCTGCCTGCAAGAATGGGATGAAGGTAGAAGCAAATAAATCCATTTTTCTCTGTCTGGGTAGTTTCCTTTTGACAAATAATGGTTGTGGGTCAGGAGGGTCTGGTTTTACAGCCCCCCTGTACCAGCCTGACAAGCCAATAACTCTGCTCTGGCAGATTACTGAAACCATTGCTCATTCTGCAAGGAAAACCAGAGGCTCATTGCAGTGAGGTATGTTACACAGTCCCAGCATACAGAAGAGCTCCCTGTGTTAACCTTGCACACACTGCCTTGGTATGCCTCTCAGTGTCTTCTTTTACATGCACACGCTTCCCTTCACGCTTGTATGTCAGCCACGTGTCCTGAGTGGCTCTCAGCAGGAAGAGCCTTGCCGCTCGCTCAGCAGCCCACGGCCAGCAATCCCCAAGACCCTGCGGGAGCTGGAAAACATTGAGAGGTGGCAGGCAAGAAGCGTCTAGGTTTGAACCAGTGATGGGTCAGGAGGTCTGTGACAGGAGGTGAGCAAAGAGGAACCACTCAGACACTCATGTGGTATTGAAGCATCTCCCAGTGGCACCACGAACCTCTCTGGTGCAGCACAAGAAGCCAAAGCAGAGTTCCTCACTCAAAGGTGATCTCTGGAGTCTGGCATGAGGAACTGATAAAGGATAAATGGAAAAAAATCCACCGGGATGTTGTGGAGCCTCATCTGTGAGAGAAATGCTAAGCAAGAGGCGCAGGCTGCTCTCCTCCAGCTCAGCTGGAACCAGCCTGCCCCAGCCCAGTGGGGCTATGTCCCCAGCTGACAAGGAAGCTGGGGGGTCTCAGATCATTTCCTGCAATGCAATAGGATCTGGGAGCTCCTCGTGCCAGCACCAAGCTCTCTTGAACACCAGATGCGAGGTTAGGAGAGATTCGTGCCAAAAGAGGGAGGTGAACCCCACTAAATGCCCTGGTGCCATGCTCCACAGAAAACCCCCAGCTGAGACAGGGGGGCTGGGACATCCACAGGACACTTCTGGTCCCTCTGCCCAAGAAGAAGATGCCAGAGACACTGCTGGTGACTTTCTTGCTTCTCTAGAGACTGAAGCCTCATACGCACTTGGTCACCAGCTCTGAAGCTGATTGAAAAAGAAAAGGGGCTGCTCTGGGAACAGGGAGACGACCAGCTCCTGGGTGCTGGCAGCTTGCTGCGCAGGAGCTGGGAGAAGCAGAGCCAGCTTAGTGGCCGCAGCTGGCGGAGACAGACCCGTCCTCTGCCGCCGCTCAGGAATGTGGCTCCAAGTGTAGCAGCAGGTGCTGGAAGGAGGGTTACACCACTCTCGCCCTCCAAGAAAAATATCAGCCCCGTTCACCGAGGGGAAGGAGCAGGAGTGGCCTCCACACAGCCAGATTTATGGGCCCCAGCAGGCCGGAAAAAATCCAGTGAACATTTCAGCAAATCCAGCCTCTGTCAGAAGTTACAGAGTGATAGGTGTAAGCCCCCGCCAGACACACAGCTGCCGCCCCTCCCCGCGCCGGCCCCGAGCAGCCGGTGAAGTCACCGTCACACCTCGGGGCTGTGGGAATTGTGGCCCAGGTCACAGCAGGTTGCAGTGGGGTGCAGCACGGGCACCTCTTCGCACCAGGGTGGGCTCTGCAACGGGAAAAGCTTGGGCAGCACTGGGGGGTGTGCAAGGTGTCCTCGGCATCTGGACATGCATGGAGGGGATAGGGTCCGTAATGAGCAGATGGGGCGCCTTTTAGGGGGCACGACCTCAGCCATGAGGTTCATGGGGCTTACTTACAGAAAATGATGGAGATGGGTCCAGGCTGATCCCAGTATCCCCTTCCAGGTCCCATCTAACCCTA
The DNA here is from genome assembly GCF_964034855.1 of Anser brachyrhynchus. Taxonomy (NCBI): domain Eukaryota; kingdom Metazoa; phylum Chordata; class Aves; order Anseriformes; family Anatidae; genus Anser; species Anser brachyrhynchus. Next base: position 53,466 of record NC_137714.1, read on the forward strand.
TCTCAGCTGGGCCACACTCTCTGGTGGGGTCTGCCAGACTGCCAGGGGTCGCTGCCTCTTTGCACCCATCTACTGCCCACCACGGGCGCCCACGAGGAACATCATGCAGAAACCCTTGGCTTGCATAGAGAGCCTGCTCCTTCAGGCAGGAGAGTGCTACCCCTTCCACAGGGACACAGGGAGCTCACAAGGGCAAATGGTCACTGAGTCTTGAACAGATGAGCAAGAGGAGGGAAAAAAAATAGTAGAAAGTCCCTTTAAAGTCACTAACATATCCATTTGTATTGCCCAGTGCTAGGCCTCTGCCTCCACTACCCCACTTGTCATCTCATGCAGACTGCAGACTCTTTGGGACAAGGACATTCTCCTTGAGTTTGGGAACAACCTGCCAAGCTGAGGGTGCTACCAGCTTTCAGGGGCTGGGAGGGACCCTCACACCCCATCAGGACCCTCACACCCCATCCATTATTTCCCAGCCCCATTCATGCTCCTCTGTCACATCCCAGGAGCAAACCCTGCCCTCTGCCATCTCCATGCCTATTTTGCACAAAAAAAAACCAGCCCTGATCCCAAGGTAATAATACTTTGGTCCCAGCATCTTATGGGGGAATGAAGGATGGGAGACAAGCCTCTGCCCTTGCACAGACCCAAAACTGGCGTCTGTTGTGTGCCCTTCCCACACGTCCCGCAGCAGAGGAGGTGTCTGCAACCCCCCAGATCCTCAGCTATAAAGGCAGCCTCCAATAAGAGGATGAGAGGAGGGAGCCTCCTGGCAGACCTTCTCTGTCTGAGGCAGATAACAACCCAGTTGCCTCCCCCATCTCCCTAGAAACCTGAGCGCCTGTCTGGAGACACAGCTCAGTGGAGAGGAGCGCTCAGTGCACAAAGTGAGGGGAAGATAAATCAGCCAACCCTGCACCCATGTCTGCCGTGGTGGAGATTTATAAAGTGGGTGGGGAGCCTGGGGCAGTCGTTTGTTGTGCAGGGCTTGCTGGGAGAGGGGCAATGTGACACAGAGGGTGCCATGGGTCAGCTGGTGCAGGGTTTAGCGGGTCTTGATGGGGAGAGCTCAGCCCCACATCCCAGCACTCAGGGAAGCATGGCACTGGGGCAAGGGCAGCCCATGGCTTCATGTGTTGAAATGCCTGGAGGCTAAGGACACAGAAGAGGGAGCAGGCACAGGAGGCAAAGCCCTTTTGATCAGTGCCTCCATGCCCTGGAAGGGCTTGCTTTGTCTTGCTCATTCTGCTGAGACACCAAGGTTTTGCACATTGTTCACACAGCCCAGTTCCCCTTCCCAGAGGACACAGTTTGAAGGTCTGTTATGATCCTTTGGCTACGCAGAGATCAGAGGATCCCTCCAGCATCCCTGAAGCTGTGAAAGTCAATATGCTGGGGCCACGCAGTTTTGGGGGGACAGGGAGTGAGTGCAGAAGTACAAGAGAACAGTTTTTAGGATCATGCCTCACCTGCTGAGTTCTGTTATGAGTGTGAATAAGAGGAAGAACTTCACAGGAGTTTCTCTGCCTCCCTGTGCCTTTCACGCAGGGCCAATCCTGCTGTGCAACCCCCCAGGCTGGTACCCAGCCCCACTGCCTCACAGGGACCTGCCACAGCCAACATTCAGTTCTGCTGCATCCACTCCTTCCACCTTCGTACCTGGAGCCCTGTGGGACCCCATATTCACCTAGCGGCACCTCTGGGCCCTGCAGGAGCTGAGGCGGCAGAGCCTGGAGGAACCACGTCCATGGAGGAATGCTGGGCCAACCAGGAGTCCAGGGTAAGACTCAGGACACCAGTTCAGGCTTTTTTTGAAGGTTTCTTTAGTGCCCTTTACCTTAGCTCCAAAGCAGACTGTGCTCAGCCAGGCCAGCTCCTTTGGAAAGGGCTCATGCTTCACTTTCCAAGTGCATCTGTCCATTTTAACCAAGTTTCCTAGTGAAATAGAGGTCATGGGATAGCACTCTGTGCATCTGTGTATGTCGCTCAGGCCTCTGAAAACTTGCCCAGCTTCACCTCCAAGCATCCAGTACAGTTCTGAGCAATATGATGTTTCCTAGGAGAATTTTGGAAGGAGGGTGGAGGGGGTAATACTTCACAGAGCCCTGTAGGCTACATGGCAAAATTCAGACCTTATTAACTATCACATAATCCCCACAGAGGCTGCTCTCTAGGCACAAACAACGTGGAAATCCAGCTCCAACATCTCTGCTTTTCCCAAATGGCTTCTTTTTCACACAGACTCCTCAACCTGCCACTGCAGATAGCCCTCCTGTGTGAGAGGCAGAGATTTGAGATCCGTGAGGATCTGAGATGCTTGTGAGGAACAGCTCCTGGGAAGCATGGCACAGTGTGGAGCTGTGCAAGATCTGCTCCTGAGCCTCATCAGAGCCAGGAGTCTGCCCCAGACATAGGTTTTGGAGCCAATTCTGCCTTGACTGTCCATCCTGGCATCTTTACTTGCATCCACCTCTCTGGCTCCACCAGCCTGTCCCTCTCCCTCTTTTGCTGCCTTGGGAAGAAGCACTGGATCAGGAGGTCTGAACACTCTTCTTTACCCCACAGTCTGAAATTCCTCCTCTGGCCTGGAGCTCTCTCTCACACCTACCTCCAAGCATCCCCTGCATTCCCGTGTCAACAGCAGACACAGGCAGGCCCTGGCATTAACAGAGGTCAACAGGGTGGATTAGCATGACCATATTTCAACCACCACCCTAACACCCAGGTGATTCAGCCTCAGGAGAGCCACCTGCATTCTTCTCCAGCGTGCTGCCCAGACAGTGCAGAGCTGTGATAATGCTAGGCAGAAATGCAGACAAGAGTCACTCCGTCCCAAGGACGAGGACAAGTGCTGGTTTGGGTGTTGTGGAGAAGATCAGTGCTTGCATAGAAAAGAAGACTGCTGTCTGAGGGCGTGTGTGCTGTACACAACGGGCTCAGGCTTGAGCTGAATGAGGATGGGCAGGACGCAGGGGAGCTGCAGTGTTGTTGCACCCAGCCCAGCAGGATGCTCTGTGCCAACAGGCTGTGCTCCGTGCAGGCTGGGGGTAGCACATAGACATGTGTCACAGGCTGCACAAAGGGATGCGAACATTGTACACAGCCTGAACATGTGCCTACAAGCCGTATATATGCTTACGAATACGTATATATAACATGCTCTAATCCACATGCTTTCTTCAGCTATTTTTTTCCTGTTAAAGAGTGCAAAGAAAATTCATTTTTACAAACACAAGCTGAACATAAGCAGTATTTTTCTCCAGAAAAAAAAAAAAATGTTTTGGAGCAGCTAAGCAAGGGGGAAGAGTAGTAAAGCGGACAGGAGATTTGGTCTGTCACAAAGTGACAGAGGAGTCCCCAGGGCCAGGTATGAGCCTGTGGCAGGCTTGGTTGTCCCAGGGCAGGCTGCCCTGTCCCACTGCCTTTGTGCTAAGGGGAACAAGGAACCCTCATTCTGCCTGTGCTGGGGAGGGCCCAAGAGTCAGTTTTTAGTGGGACATAGAGGTGAGGCAATGACAGGAGTAGTATGGGGACATGCATGTGCTAGGGGACTGACAGGATAAGGTCGCACCTTTCAAGATCTAAGCATCATTTAAATGACTGTAGAAGCCAGATAAAACAGCAAGTCCTCGTTCATTTAAAATAATAATAATAAAAAATCTCATTTAAAAGCTTGATACCTTGTATAAAAAAGGGGTCTTGAAGCCTTTGAATTCTCCCTCTGGGCAATCTGTAATCCCTCAGTTAAGTCCTCAGCCCTTTAATTAAGACCTCAGTCATTTAAATTTTTAATGAAGATCCATTTGGGGACCGTCATTCTCATTCTTGATTTCATCTTGTGCTCATTAGAGGCTCCTGATTAAAATTCATCATCTCAGAAGATATTTATAACTCTAACTATTTCTAGACCTCGTTAATTCATAGCCACCTGCTTGGAAAGATGTGGGGGACCTTATAGGCGTCAGGCTGGATTGGAAGCTGGGATAATGCTGTGTTGACTGATGGTGACAATGGTAGCCTCGGTGACAATGGCAGCCTCACACGGTATGTGAAGAGATGTGAGGTTGCAAGGGATGCCACGTGGGTAGGAGACAAGGTCAGACTGTTCCTAGTAAGGTGACAGGAAGGTGGCCAAGCTGCCACCAGCCAGATGTGCCAAAGAGGAGAGAGACCCAGTCCCACATCAGCATCCTGGAGGACAGGAGGACTTGGAGATGTTGAGCCATGAAAAAATAAAACACCCCACACCTCTCTCTGTGTCTCCCTGGCACACGTGGATCCTGACTGTCCCCAAAGCCCAGCTGGGACATGGCCACCGAGCTTCCCAGGTTCTGGGTCCTATAGCTGGACCTATAGCCTGCCTGTCACTGAACTCCTTTCCTGAACATCACTAAAACTCAGCCAGCCTCATGGACATGACCCCTGGATGGCACATGGCATCCTTTTCCCAGCAACCTCCCTCCCCCCCTACAAGCTACAAGGGAGGGAACCCCAAAGCTCCCACTTTTTTTTCCCAACCCTTGCCTCAGTTTGCCCTACTCTGGGTTTTACCTCTTCCTCTCCCACCATGTCCTCCTTTGCACCACCCACACCTCCCAAAGCCAAGCAGAAAGATCTGTCTCCCCACTTCTCCTGTCTCCTTTGCTAGCACCTGCATGTTGTCCTTATTTTTACTCTTCCCCACCCATGCTACGTCCCACCATTCCCCTTTTCCCTGTTCCTCACCATCCCTCCAGTCCTGACATTTACCATGACTCTGCTGACCAGAGGGTTTCTCCCCTGTGCTCAGCCTATGTCTGGGTGAACCCTGGGTCCTTGGAGCTGGGGACAAAGCCTGGGGATCAGAAATATCACAAGAGCATTCTCCTGAGTCGTTTCTCCTTTTGACCCAAAAGGAATCTTTTCCTTTGGGATACCCAATGTTTTTGCTTAGCCTCATATTCTTCTGCTTCAAGCCAGTCTTCAAATAAAAATACCCTGAGAAAATAGGAAAAGAGTTTTGTTTCAAGGCTGTCTAATGAAATACTCCAGCACTTCTGAAATTAGACGTTTTACCTTGGAAATATCTCGCAGGACCATGCTGACACTTTCACACACATCCAAATGACTGAAACCTGAATTCACAGCTCCTTCTGGTCCTGCTGAAACCCCGTTTTGGAGTTCCAGCTGGCTGCTCCCACTGCAGCCCAGGTTTTGCTGCCCTGCAGCCCAGCTGAGGGCAGGGACAAGTCATCCTGGGCTCCTTCCACCATGTGTGTCACCACCAGCACTGTCTGCAGGAGCAGGATGCAGCTAACTGCCCTGCTGATGGTGTGCGAGGCAGAGGAGAGCCCTGCTTCCTCGCACGCAGCTGAGACACAAGGGGGTGGTGGCAGAGCTGAGCCAGCTTTGCAGCAATCTCCACATCACGAAGCAGGAAAATGTCTCTGGGTTGCTGTGGACGACAGAGACAGTGAATAAGAAGGATGATAAATGCACTTTGAATCTCTTTGCCTCTAGACAGACACATTTAAAAGTGACCTGCAAGGGACCTTCCCCTTTTGGTCCCAAATAATAGAAGCTCTGAATGGGTTTTAGCATGGGGTTTATTCTCCTTCTGCTTTTTTGTTCCTATTAGAAATTCAGGTCCTTATGCAGGCTCCTGAATGAGTAAGTGAAACGAGGATGCAACAGGAGTGAAGAGTGAACACAAGGGAATGAAAAATTATTTTTAAACACTTTCCAAAGTGCACGGTTTTTATACAGCTAGGGTGGGAGAGGACACTTTTGAATGCGGTTTGCTTTGTGCATGACAGATTTATTTAACTCCAATGATTGTCACATTTCAGACAAAGAAAGCCTTTGTTAAAGTTACAGCTCTCCATGGCAAGTGAACCCTATGCCCTTGCAGGAGTAAGGCCACTTTGCATGGAAGAATGAACTGCTTATTGAGGTGAAATGAGTCCAGAGCCCGCTGCCTGCCAGGAAGCATGATCTGGGGTGGTCCATTTTACACTAGCTTCAAGCCTCAGCTCTGTCCCTGATAGCCAGGAGGGCATGAAAACTGCATGCGTCCAGCCCAAGAAGCAGGGGGTCTCCTAAGCAATGGAAAGAGCCATGACCTGGGCCAGAAATGTCCAGTTGCCATCAGCTTTCCTTTAACTTCCCAAAAGGGCATACTTCTGATTGAATCTGCCCAGGCAGCATTTGAGCAAACATCACGGGTGATATCAAAAGACATCTTTTTGCTATCATGGGTTCTTTTGATATAACAGGTGACCTCCCATCTACCTGGGCTGACCAGTACTACCTAGGATACCTGAAGAGCTCCCCAGTGTGGGACAGGTCTTGGCAAGCTCCAGGTGCCACCAGAGTCTGGCTGCCTAGTGCCGGGTCCCTGGGCTTTCTCCAAGGCAGGCAGTGCCCTTAGAAGGCTGTTTTGGAAACAGGACTAGTCTGGGATTCAGGACCACTGAGCAGAATTGTCTGTCTCTGCACCTACAGGTTTTTTTCTGCATCTCCCAAGTCCATGAAAAGGCATCCATTTCCTAGGATCCTCTTGGTGTACATACCATGAAGTCCCTCAGCCTTTCCAGGACCAAGTTGTGATTGTTTGATCTGTAACAGGCAAGGACTGACGGTTTGGAAAAGGGCGGTGCAGGTCAACACATTCCACATCTCCTGGCAAGGAGAAGGGGAAGGAGCCATCTTCTGCTAATGGGAACAGCACTGTGATAAATCTCACCCAGTCCTGGCAGAGGACATAGATCTCGCTTAGGTCAAAAACTGAACACCAACAACACCCTTTCCGTTTTTAACACACACACACACACAAAAAAAAAAAAAAAAAAAAAAAAAAAAAAAAAAAAAAACAGATAAGTAAGCCAATACTGACTGCTGGTGGGAAAGGGACACAGCAAGGCTCTGCATGCAGACTTCCCTCCCTAGCAGCTTATAGCCCAGCTGAGCCCCCATCATTCTTCTTGACCAGTTCCTACCAAGCTGTACAGACAGTGGCAGTGGAAAGGGCTGTCAGGCAGCCACAGGGCTTCTCTGATTCAGCCAGGTGGGCAAGGCTTCAGATTCTTGGATTTGCTGCATGGCATCAAGGTGTGCATAGCATCACGGCATGCATGGCATCACAGCGTGCGTGGCATCACGGCATACATGGCATCATGGTGTGCATGGCATCACAGCATGCATGGCAGGAAGCACGTTGAGCTGGCACTGTGACCCATCCATGGCCCATGCTGATGATGTCCCTCAGCTCTTCCTACACGGAGTGACGGGCCATGAACAAGCCCCAGCCACCCACCTTTGGCTTTCCCATCCAAGCACCTGCATTGGACCCTGTGTCTGGGCTCTGGAGGTGCACACGTGCGGGTATGGCCCTGTGCAGCCCAGGCGTCGTGGCTGGGACCCTGCAACACCCACTCAGCATGGGAACAGACACCGCAAGCCGCTGCCTCCCTCTTGTGGGCAAATTCAGGGAAGGACGGGGAGCACCCAGGGAGCCCTGGCAAGGTCAGCACTCACAACAACACCCCCAGCACCTGGCCACACCAAACAGGGAGCCCCCACCAGGCATGCTGTGCTCTCCAGCATCTAGAAAACAAACGTGTAGGGCCCGAAAAGGCTCATGCACAGCCCCTCTTGGTGGGCTCCTATACCTGAACAGTGCACCCCCAGTGGTCTCATACAGTCAGGTCGTGTTCTCTGTGCGTGCTGATACTGGGTTTGAGATGAATGAGGGGAGCAAAGGATGCACAACGGTGTACGGACTGCAGTTCTTTGGGCTATCTATAGCAGGCCACTTGCCCTTTGGTTGGAGAAGGCTGGGCTCCACCACAGTCAGCGCAGGAAGGTTAGGGTTAGCTGGGGGACAGAGGAAGAAACCAGTCTGTCCTCTGCAATAACTGACCCACAGCACTTTTGGGAGTATGCAACGGTGAAGGTCAGTGCAGCAGCTGGACCTGCTGGACCAATAGGATCTGAGGTTCCCTTGTTGGAAACCCAGGTTGCTCCAAGCCTGGGAGCTTCTGAGCCTTTGTGAGGTCATCTGGGTCCCCACTGAAGACGACAACATGGGAATGAAAGGAAAAAGGGAAATCCAGGGAGTGGAAGGCCAAATGACCAATTAAAATCTCCGTGGGCACGGTGGGTGGCAGGACATCCCCAGCTGCCCCTAGAGATGCTGAACTGCCCCAAGGGGATGTTTTACAAGGTCTGACAATGAAAAGTAAAAGGCTGAACAGAAATAGCCAGGGGAACTGAGCAAGAATATGCAAACTCAGCTATGACCTGCAAGGAAGTGATAAAGGCCAGGGAAAAACAGAGAGAAATAACACTGCCAAGAGGGCTATTGGGAATAAGAAGGAATTTTGCAAATTGCAGCAAAGGGAAAGCAAATACAGTGTGAGTCAGGCCATTAATAAATGAGAGAGGAACACAAATTAATGAGAATTCAGAAGCAGCTGAGGTACTGACCTGCTTTCAGATTTTCTGTTGCATTCCCAACACATCAGGGTTTTCTGAAGTATTAACCCTTTCCTCTGTACCCTGCAGTACTGGGCATGACATTGGCCAGTTCAGAAAGGCTGGGATTTCCAAAGGAGCCTGTGGCACTACTATGGCCTCATTCCAAGTCCTTTGTGTATTTCTGCAAAGCTTCATTACAGCTGAACTGCAAGTGCCCATGAATATCTATCACAGCTGCCATGTGTTGCTCCCCACGGGGCACTCTTTGCCTGCAAACACCCATTCTCATGTGGTTGTGCTTGTGTTAAAGTCTGGGAAAGGTCTTCTCTTGCACATGCTCCAGACCTCTTCTTCATTTTCCCTATCTGGTTATTTTGTATGTTGATCCTATTTGCCTTGAAACATTTTTCAACTCTTCTTTTACTAGAAGACCTCCTGAGGTCTTTTCCTACCTGAACTGTCCTTTGATCCTATGAACATACAAGTCTATGGAGTTGCAACCCTATAGCAATCAGCCTAACAGATGAGATGGCTTCTTTCTACAGATTTGCCTTGCCGTTACCCTTAGAGCATGAAAACACCAGCAACAATGGCACTCCAGTGCACTCACAGTGTATTCACTCAAGGTTGAGGGTCTGTGTGCAGCCATGCAGCCAAGTCACCAAGAGTGTCGGATTGAGCTCATCTGGGCTGTGAGCTTGTATCCTGTATTTTTAACCCGACCTCCTCTTGACCTTGACGTCTGCAGCTACAACTGGAGCCTTAGAGCCAAAAGCCTCTCTATCAGTGATGGGGATCCAATAAGATGCTCCTAATTGTTTACAAACAGCTATCATAACACGCACCATCAGTTCAGAGCCATTATCACCCCTGCCCTGGTGGCAGACCAAGACACAGGGCACAAGGTGCAGGCTAAGAATGCAGAGCCCCAGAGAACCCAGAGGACCTGCTTGGTCCCATTTGGTTCCTTTGTGTTTTGCAAAGCACCGGGGAATCAGTCCACCTAGCCCATCTCCCTGGGCATTTCACTATTTACCCAAATTAAATTTTCCCTGCCCTCCCCAAGCACACATTTGGCCCTCACTCCTGTAGAGCCCTTTAGGAAGATGCCCCAGACATAGCTTTTTAAGACAGATTCAGAAACAGAGTTAAGCTACAGAGCAGATGATAGCTTTTCCTTTGCTCACATCACCTCCCATCCAAACCATAGCCAAGCTGGTCACAGAGCACCATTTAACTCCAAAATAGCATGAAATTGGCTTAAGCCACTTGCAATCTTGTTTAAAAATTACATTTGTTAATTTGGTTTATAGGCCTTCTGCTTTCAGGATGTTTAAGTTGCTTTCAAAACAGTCTGTCAACATTTTTTCTTTGCAACTAGGAGGATTTCTAGGATTTCACAAGACTCCAGCATCTCAGGTTATTAGGGAAACAACATATAGGCGGCACCTTAGCACACACTAGCACCCATGTGTGCTCATGCAGGGGTTTGTGAGTTCCCAGCAGTATTACGGCACCTACAGGATTGCCAGTCACACATGTGAAACAGTTCAACAGTCTTTAAAACATCAGGCTCCAAAAATCATGAGACTGTCTTAAAAATCATGATTCTTTAATAGATTTTTTATTATTATTATTGTTTGTCTCCAGCAACTAGGACTTTAAGGAAAATGCTAATTATAGAGAGACTTGCAATAATATCACCCAAGTTGGCAACATTATGCCTGATAGAGCTAGGACTGCAGCCATGGATTCATTCTTGGGTTCTAACACTTTTCAAAACCTTCAGAAAATTTCACCTTTTGAATAAAAATGTCCCTTTTTTTTTAATATTTCTAGCTGCTGTTGCTGACATGTCTCCAGAATATTAATGCAAAACAAACAAACAAAAAACTCATTTTCTCATATTTCCTTCATTTTATTGTTAAAAACAAGTAGTGTGATGCAGTTGTCCAACCCTGCTCCACATCCACCAAGCCACCTATGGCGGACACAAGCCCTTGGCCCAAGGATATCTCAGGAAAAAGATATCTCATGGAAAAATATCTCAAGGGTATCTCATGGAAAGAGGTGCTCAGCAAGGGCAGGGCACCTTCTGCTCTTATATTCTCTGAAACAACACCGCTACAATCAGGGAAGGTGTAGAAAATCAATGTAAAACCGTAGCTGAACAGCAGGCCCTGCACTTAAATACCTAGGTCTGGAAGTGAGAGCTGGCCCTGCCTCCTCCGTTCAAGCCCTGTCACAGGTGGGTCTCAGAGCACGGCCTGTTATTAAGGCAGGTTCCTATTATGAAACACTGTTTTCAGTTACTTACATTTTGCCAGACTTTAACTGTTGGGCTATTTCCCTTCTCAGCCAGCTACAGTGCTGACTGCCTTTATAGTCACTGGAGAGAAATAGGAGCTTCAAGGAATAATAATAATAATAATAATTAAATAAATAAAATCACATCATCCTGAGACAAGCATTGCAGGTAAGACAAGGTTTCTTGGCATTCACTCTGTAAGGTGCCTGCATGATGGGCTCTCTCATAGCTACCTGATGCCAACAGAAGATTCAATGAACCCCCCCTCAGGTGCTCTTTTGGGCTGCACTGTCTGCAGGGTAAATCTAAGCCAGAAAGTTTGGGCCAAAGGGAAAGAGTTTTTGGCCTTTCCTTAAAGATTTTGTCTGTGTGCATGTGTGTGCCTATATGGCAAAGCTGTCACAAGTTTGTCCATGTTATAAGCATTACGAAGATTTCAGTTCACACAAACACATACATAGAGCAGACCCAAGGAGCTGGTTTTCTGTTCCTGCCTGTTCTTCTACAGTTTGTGGTGATGCAAAGTCAATGAATGAATGGCATCCTATTGCATTATCAACCACAGGCATTATACATCCGAGAGTAATAGACACCAGACTCAAGATGAACCCTCTCTAGATTTTTGCAAGACTTTTTTGCTTGCTCCACATAGTCCAGCAAAGGAGAAGTAGGTGGGAGAAGAAGCTGATAGAAATGGACCAGAAGAAAAAAGCAATATGAGGTGAGATTTTAAAATAAAATTGTTGACATAGCACAGAAAAAAAAAAAAAAAAAAAAAAAAAAAAAAGCCCATGCTCTCAGCACTGGGATTTGGGAAGGGCAAAAAAGCAGGTTAAGCAGGAGAGGATGGCGGGGGGGGGGGGGGGGGGGGGGGCACAAAAAAATGAGGTGTCCAGAAGCATGGCCTGTAAATGTTCCTGGCAGACGATCATAGAATCCTTAAGGCTGGAAAAGAGATCATTTGGTCCAACCACCCCCTTACCCCTTACCCACAATACTGCCCACTTAAACCATGCCCCTAAGCACCACATCCAACCTCTCCTTGAACACCCCCAGGGACGGTGACTCCACCACCTCCCTGGGCAACCCGTTCCAATGCCTGACTGCTCTTTCTGAGAAGAAATGTCTCCTCATTTCCAACCTGAATCTCCCCTGGCACAACTTGAGGCCATTCCCTCTAGTCCTATCACTAGTTATCTGCGAGAAGAGGCCGACCCCCAGCTCCCCACACCTTACCCTCAGGCAGTTGCAGAGACCAATGAGGTCTCCCCTGAGCCTTCTCTGCTCCAGGCTAAACACCCCCAGTTCCCTCAGCCGCTCCTCACAGGACTTGTGTTCCGGGCCCTTCACCAGCCCTGTAGCCCTTCTCTGGACATGCTCCAGGGCCTCGATGTCCTTCTTGTAGCAAGGGGCCCAAAACTGAACACAGCACTCGAGGTGCGGCCTCACCAGAGCAGAGCACAGGGGGATGATCACCTCCCTGCTCCTGCTGGCTGCACTACTCCTGACACAACCAGGATGCTGTCGGCCTTCTTGGCCAGCTGGGCACACTGCTGGCTCATGTTCAGGTGAGCATTGACCAGCACCCCCAGGTCCTTTTCCTCTGCACAACTTTCCAGCCTCTCTGCCCCAAGCCTGTAACACTGCATGGGGTTGTTGTGGCCAAAGTGCAGGACCCGGCACTTGGCCATGTTGAACCTCATCCCACGGCCTCAGCACATAACAGTAACTAGAATGGGGCTCAGCTGAAATGATGGTTGCCAGGTGCCTGGTGGTTGTGCCTGGGCTTGACAGAGGACTGTACTCCTCAAGAAATCCTAGTCCAGCTATATCAGACCTTAAATCTCCCTCTGTGCCAGATGAAAAGGTTGGTGTGTGGCACATTTTTCTCTTCATCCCATTACCTGGTGAGGGAGGAAGGAGAAATGGTAGAGGGGAAGAGAGGAGAGACAGATGATAAAATACACAGCCAATTCCAGCTGTGAAATTTGCAAGAGACAGGACCTGCCCTCCGTGGGCACTGAGAACCAGCACTCAGTTACAGTAAGACCACAGTTTCATCACAGGTGAAAATCCACACAATCAAAGGAAATTCCTGATTCAAGCCAACCACAGGGCACAGACGCTTACACTTGAGCCAGGTGCCTGTAAGCATGGCTGTGCTGGAGAAAAGGAACTCGGCGTATTGCTAGATGGAGTCCAAAATTATCCCAAGCCCTCCAGCTGTCTGAGCATCTCTGATCTTTCTCCAGATTTGGATGCTGGCACTGAGAGCTGCCAGGTGGAGAACAAGGGAAATGATTGCCAGGACCAGAGGAAATGACTTAGGAAATTGTTTGAATACACAACTGTTCTTATTTGTACTTCTCCCAACCATCAGGTGCAGAAAGGGAAGATTAATGAGAGGGACAGGAGACCCATCCTCCCAGCACAGCAGCAGTGAAAGGAAAGGAGACACCAGGAGACACATCCACCACCACTGAGGAGACCAAGAAGAAATGGATCTGGTCAGTTTAAGCCCTAGCTTTTACCAAAAACATCACAGTTTCATCGAGGCCAGCTTGCTTAGGTACAAACTTCACCCTAAATTAAAAGTGATGCAGATCTCTCAAATAAACATATCTCTCAGATAGTGCTGGCTGCAGAGAGACGTGGGGATAGGTGCCAGCATCATTAACCTGCCGGTGGCCTGTTCTGGTGGTTGGACAGAGATGGAAAAGGGGTGGCAAGTCTTATCCTGGTGAGAGGTGCTGTGAGAGGTGCTTGGGGTCGGGCAGGTACCAGCAGACGGCTCTGCACCGCGGCCCGGCGCGGCTAGATGGCACTGTGTACTCTTCCAGGAGTGAGACGTCCAAGCTCATCTTCCATGCCTGAAGTCTTAATATCCTGAGCGGTTTTTAGACACCGTCGAACCTCTCCTCTGAGAGGCAGATTATCTGTGGACTGTTGGGAGTTTTGTGATGGCCAGGACACAGCGACCTTCCTGGGGAGGAAAACACTGGCAGAATTTTCTGTTTCAGGACGTCTTGGCAAAAGTGAGTATGCATTCGAAACGAGAAAATACAATTTCCACCCACCCACAAGCAGCAGAGGCAGGACTTGGGGAGTCAGACTAAGACTGGGCTCATACCATTATACCTATGTTCATGTCCTTTTTATCTACACACCCCACATGGTGTGGGAGATGGGGACCTGGATTTGGGCTGCCAAACACTGAGAAACTCTTCTCATCCAGTCTAGTAGCACAGCCAGACACACACATGCTTTATCTGGAGGAGAGCCTATACAGATCCCACTGAAATAATGACCATAATCTTCTGCAGCCCTGGTAGGAAGTTTTCTCACCCAAGCAATGAGTAGAGATCAGAAAAAAAGAAGAAAAAAAAAAAAAAAGAGGGAAAGAGCATTAGATATGACCAGAGGAGTAGACGGGCAGGGTCAGGCAGTAGACAGGACCATGGAGCTTTGCCACTTTGGTGACTTGAGATTTGTTTGGGGCCAACCTGCGGTGAGAAAGATTATCTGTGATCCAAGGAGCAGGCTTTGCAAAACAGTCTGGCCCCTCGCTCCCCTTTTCTCCCAGCTGGTGGGCTTAAAGCAGGAGGCTGCACCACAGTGGAGCAGAGTCCTGCTGGACTCCCTTGCTCCAAAGCTACCAGCCTGGGAGTGCCGGGGCCAGCTGGGAGCCCACCACTCCCCACCAGCGGGTTGCACAGGAGTCGGGGAGTTTAACAGCTCGGGAGCTGGGCTCCCATGTCCTCCTCTTGTTGCCAGCTGGTCAGGCGGGCTGCCAAGGGTACGCTGGCAGGAAACCGGGCAGGTTTCCATCGGGATTTCATCCACAGCGGCAGCTCTCCAGGGAATATTGCTATCCTGATGAGTCAGCAGTCTCTGGTGGGAGACGGGCTGCCCACTGGAGGGGTTAATGCCCAGTGCTCGGGAAAGGTGTGAGTCCCCAGCCAGGCAGGTGCTGGCTAATCCATCCCCCACTGGAGGCCTCCCTGTAATCTGTTACAGTCGGCGTTTGCCCTGAGGCCACGGATCTGATATCTCTTCCGAGCATGGTGTCGGTATTAACTATTATAATTCTGGATATTCTTGTTAGCCATGCAAATGTACAGCCCGGGCTGGAATCTTGCTAACTTTTTGTTCTCAGCCACATCCTGTGGCAAATTGCTCGGCTGCTGAACCCTGTGTGGAGACGCTCCTGTTTGTCAGCCCCTGGGCACCACCTGTTCATCCCTGCGTGCCGGCATTATCTGCAGAGCAGACCATCCCCGCTGCCCTCCCTTGCCCCACTCCGTATTTGATACCATGAAATTTTGGCCATATTGCAAAAGTCGGTGTTTTTCAGTGGGCTGGAGACAGGGATAGGGAAAGTGGAGTGGAGATGTTGGGTCCCTCCCCAGCCCACCCCAGAAAGGTGGCTGGGCTGTTTGCCATGCATCTGCTCACGACAGAGTCCGTCCCTGTCCACAGGAAATGCTTGCATGGAGAAGTCCCATTCCACATGAACAAGCACTGCACACCAAACCCCTTGTGGGCAGTCCAGCCCTGGGGGTCAAATGCACCCATCCTGCAGAACAGCAAAAGGTAAATGATTTCTAAAATGTGCCAGAACCGGGGTAAAAGGTGGCTTTCTGCTCCAGCTATGTGTGAGGCTCCTATTTATCACACGGGAAGCAGGTGTAGAGCTCAAATGGAGACCAAATGGCAGTGGGACAGATAAATGTTAACAGCACAAAAATCAGCAAGTGCTGCATTGAGCTCTGTAGTGTGATTAATAAAACAAACATATGAAAAAAATCTCTGTTTCAACACATGACCAAAAATGTAGAGTGTCATGCTACCAGGGCTCTTTTGCCCTCTGAATACCCGCTGCTCTGTTTGGGTTCACACTAAAATACTCCAGCATGCTTTCAATTTTTTTTTTTAATTTTATTTTTACAAATGCTCAAACTTTCCTGTCACAAATTATTCTTGGCTTGGTTACAAGTAGAACGGCTGCCTATAACCATTTCTTTACAAAAAAAAAAAAAAAAAAAGAATAGAAAGAAAAATGGTTTATGAGATATTTTGGTTGTATGGCTTTTTTCTACCCTAACATGCGGTGAAAGTTCAGGAGTTCTCACCTTTTTCCACCCAAAAGCCCCTTCGACCCAAAAACTCAACCTCCAGCACCTTTGACATGATCTCACTTTCACAGTCTGTGCACTTGGAAAGCACACTACCACAAAGAAAGCTTGGTCCTATCTCCCTCTGTGGCCTCCTCTTTCACGCCCCCCCCCCCCCCCCCCCAAAAAAAAAAATAGTCTAGGACTATTGTAAGGAAGGCTGGCGTTAGCAACCCCAGTCATGAAAACTCATAACTCAAGGCCCTGCAAAATTATGACTTTGGCATAAAAATCAGAATTAAATCAGCAATAAACAAATAAGTCTTACTTTCCTTTTGCTCCAAGGTGCTCTCAGGTTGTGGTTTTGAACCATGAAGACTAGAAACTTCTTGGGGGACAGGCTACGAAAGCAAATTTTTATGCAAGCACACAATGCCACTAAGCTGAAAATTCAAGGAAAATAGTGAGCATCACCAAGAATCATAAAGAGCCTTGCTGCAAGAATAGGCACCTCTGACAGCCCAGCAGAAATATCCCCACATCATGGGAGCTCAGGGGCAGTTTAAGGATAATTAACTGCCAAGCACATTAAGTCCAAGTAAAACTAATTACTTTCACAGAACAAAAAAGATTGTTTTACAGGCACTGTTGTTCTTTGCCCTGTCTCTTCTGGAAAATGGCAGCAGTTACATGAAATCAATTTTATTAACTGTCAGTGCTATGAAAGGATTTACAGGAAAGGACTGTTTGATGGGCTTTTATCAGACCCCATGTCCACTACCAGAGCTGACAAGCTGGACATACCAGACTGAATGAGGATAGTCTCTGAGCTAAAGACCTTTCACAGCCTGGTAGAGATTCGGATCAGAAGGGTCTGGTGTGCCTGAGGAAGAGCACTTCTTCCCCTAGTGAGCTGAGCTCTTGACTTTTAGCAGTATCTATAGGAATCACTTAAGTGCATAGCCCTGGTGATACCTCACTCAGAGAGCTGGTTTTCTTCCTGTAGAAATCATTGTGCTGGGCTGCCTTGGAGAAAGGCAAGACGCAGACCTCAGTCCACACACGCCTGCCTTCCTAACACCTTGCAGTGCTGCGGCAGCACCAGTCCTCCCCAGCATCCTGCATCTTCTGCTCAGGTGTGTCTGCAGAGAGCAGCACCCTGAGGATACCCACATCACTGCCCAGCAAAGGGAGCCAAACACACCTGAAAACACAGTCCAGTCGTTATTTCACTCTCATGCTTTCTGCTCCATGAAAGACAGCCCCTGCAAGGTGTTGTGCTTGCTGAAGGCACAGCTCATCATCCTTCAATGGGGAACCTAATCAAGAGTCCATCACTTGCTCTATGGGTTATGAGAAAACCAAGATCTCCATCATAAGTCTTTTGCTTAGTGGTGGCTTTTGTTTGCTAGGCATCCCTGTCCCAGATGAGTGACAGAGATGTCAGGAATTTGTCACCTGGGTTGAAGGATGAGGTTCATTTCAGATCCAGGTGGCCTACAGCTGCGCATTGGCATGGGACAAGGTGCAGAGCAGTGCCTTGGAAGCCCTGCAGCCTAGCCCTGTGGGGACAGATTGCCTCGCTGGCCCCAGACATGGGGAGGTCTCGCCTTGCTGGAGATTGTTTGGGTAAGTTGTGATGGATCGTGCTCCGATGTCGAGAGTCGAGGTGCAGGAGGAGACTGAGAAACTTAACATTGGAAATGTTTTAAAGCAAAGGGAACATCAAAAGATCTCCAGGAAACGGCAAACACCCAGAGTTCAGCAATCTCTGAAACAGATCCCCTCCTCCCATCTCCATGTCTGGATAAGAGAGACTCCCAAGACAAAGGGCAATCAAGATCAGAGAAGATGGTAAGCTATAAATCAGCCACCTCTCTCTTTTCACCTCCCTCCCTCTGCCCTCCAGGCTCAGGAAACCCGTGGAGCTGCAGACACAAATTCAAACAGCCAAATGACTCCTCCAGTGTGCTCTTTGAGGGACTCGCCACAGCACAGCCCCCAGGCCTTCCTCCAAATGCTCACAGGGATGCTGGACGGGAAGCACGAGATGCTCTCTCCGGGGCTGCAGCTGATTTTATCTGACTTGCCATATTTAGCCTCTTGCACAAAAGCCAAATCAGCCTAAAAATCCTCAGACTCATCCTCTAACTTTGGAAGTGTTTTTCTATAAATCTGAGAGGATTAATAGAAGGCCCTTCCTGGCCAGAAGGCCTCAGCTCCAGCAGGGCTCAGCACTGCATGCACAGGCACAAGGCAGAAGGAGCAGTGCTGGTCATGCTGGCTAGAGCTTCCCCTGGGCACGTATCAGAACTGGGCCCCTGGCACACATCTCGAAGGGGCATTTACCCAACAGCTCATTAGAAACTGCTCTCTGGTGCGAGGCAGCCACCTCTCCTGATGAGCAGGCAGGCAGGGGTGAGCCAGCCCTGCAATCCCATGGCTTTTAACACCCAGATTCGTTTCTCAGGTCTGCAGTCACAGAAGGCGTTCATGATGCTGGCTAAGCCTCTTAGTGTTGTTGACACCAGGCTGGGCCCCTTCCCCTCCATGCCCCGAGTCTCCTCCACCTCTGAGCACACTGCTGCAATGCGAGGTACAGCAAACAGGGATGGTCTGCCTGAGGAGAGATGGGAGAGAAAGGGAGGAAGAGGAAAAAAAATGAAATATGGGACAGGATTTACCCTTCAAGAGGGCCCACAGTAAAGCAGCTACTCAGGGAACACAGCATGTCTCCAGTGTAAGGGGATATGGTCCTTGGTGGGTGCTGGCTCTGGTTCAGGGGAGATGTTTTATGAGCATGCATGCATTAGTGCAGTTGCCAGGTTACCAGGCAGACAAACTATGTTCAGCCTTTCTGGCCAAGATCTAATGCCCACAGGGCTGTGGGTCAGAAGCAGAGGTGCCGGCAGCCCCCGTCTGTGCATCAAGCTCTAGTATGGCCTTAAGGCAGAACAGGAGTCCAAAGAGAAAGAAAAAGAGAGATGCTGGGAGGGGCACTGAGTAGCACCCCCTGGTGAGTGCCATGCCTGGGGTACCCCTGACCCAAGCAGACTGACCATCCCCAGCTCCATCATCTATCCAGCATTCCCTGTGGCAAAGGCAAGCTATCACAGAAAGGGACAGGATGACTCTCATTTTTGGTATTTGCATCAGCTCTCAGATTCGCCAGGCACTCCTCCTTGCTCACCTTCATCCACAGGAAAGCAGATTTGTCATGCTCCATCTCCCCACTTCCAGGTAGGTTGTCTCCTAACTTAGAGCCTCTTGACTTTCTGACTCTTAGAGGAACATGTCACCTGCTTGGGTAGGACCTGGACTTCATCACCATCATACTTAACTGAATGGGCTTCATTCAGGGACCTGGCTCCCAAGTCCCACTGGGGAAATTTGGCTCCTAAGTCCCTGTAACTGCCTACTTCTTTGACCACTTGCAGTTAATCACAGGAGAAGCAATTACCAGACTGTTTGGGTGTGTGAGTGGAAACCACTTTGAAGGAATACCTGCAGATGATACCTAACAAACAGTCCCTGGAACTTGGCTGGAGCACAGTGTCCTGAGGACTTTGCAAAGCAACGTGAACCCTTACTTTTCCAGCATCCCATCCCAAAGCTGGGCTCTTCACTGATAAAGTAAATGACAAGGAAGATTGGCTAAAAGAGATTGGGAGGCAGGTCTTTCTGCTAACTGTGTAAAAGTTGCAGTGAGTCATATGGGGCTATCAGTGCCTCTGCACAGGGTTGTGGTGGGTAGGAGGGATTAGAATTTCTTCCTTTGCTCAACCCTGCTACTGTTAACAGCCAAAGCTGCACTGCATGGGAAGAGCCAGGAGACACCCTGCAACCCCTCCACCACTAGAGACAGCTCCTTGGGAATGGTGTGAGTCTGGGATGGCCCCCACATAGAGGCCAGGTAGCACTGATGCTGGATTGAACCCTAGCAGCAGGCACCCATGTAAACTCAGCTTGGGGAAGGTTGCAGCAGGTGCAAAGACCGTGTCTGCGTTAGCTCCTTTGCTTTGGAGAATCCAGGGGCTGTTCAGCCCAAGCTGCTCAGCTCTGGAGCAGCCTGCATACCAAATCCTCGGGCTATCACACTGCTCCCATAGCCTCCCACAAAAAAAAAAAAAAAAAAAAAAAAAACTGCTTGTGAGCTTGCAAAAGATGAAGGCAGGTAGGCAGGTGGCCAGGTGGCAATCCATCTTCCCTGAGGGTCCCACACCAGGGTCCTCCCCACTCCTAACACTGGGAGGGTTTGGGACAGTGGGCATCCCCATCCACCCCTGCTCTTGGTGAAGGCCCATCAGTGGGAAATGAGTAACAGAAAGGGAGCCCTGGCTGCAGGAGTGGGGTGATTGCCAAGCCCCCAAGAGTGGGGACCATCTCTGGACCATACTGGGAACATGCCCGGTTAAGGGGAACAAGTGCCCAAGACAGGATTTCCTGCTGCTAGATGCTCTCATCGGCATACCTCAATATCTTCCATGGTATCAGAATGTCTGCGAGAATGGGAAGGAGCAAAGGGCATTGCTGTGGCTCTTCTCTGGTTTGGCAGGCAGTGCCAGTTCTGGCGAGATAAACTGCAGAGCATGGACAGACACAGAGAATAAGGAGGTGTTGGGAGAAAGAGGCAGGACTAGATGACTTTGAAGGGCCATGGAGGGAGCAATGCTCTATTGAATTGGAATAGGCTCAAGTAGCATTAGGATACAGGGCTGGGAGAACAGCAGGAGGGGCTAAGCCCTGCAAGCATGCTGGAGTGGAGCAAAGCTCCTGGTGGGCTGGGCTGGTAGGGAAAAGTTTGGGGCAGCCAGGCAGGGAAAGGCTGCGTGCAGAAGACAACACCTGTGGGGACATGACTTGGGCGGACATGTAGGGCACCAGGGGGTCCAGGGACAAGAGGCAGATGTGCCTCAGACACAGGGGGAGCAGAGGGGTTTGGGGAGCAGCATCCAGCAGGGGGGAAGGAGAGGGGGTCCTGTAGGCCAGGGGATCAGCACGGGCTGCATGGCAGAGCGGGTGCGTGGGGGCAGCCGTGGCAGGGACAAAGCTCCTGGCTGGGGAAGCATAGAGCTGGCAGAGCCCATGTTGCCCCTTGGTGGAAGAGGGTCAGCCTGGAGGTGTTTCCCAGGCACCAAGCCACCAGGGCCTCCCCTGAGGGCTGTAACTCCAGCTCGGCCCTGGTCCCGCTGTCAGGCCCTGCGCCCAGAGCTTGTTATTGCAGGTGCAGCGTCGCCCCCCCACCGGCCTGTCCCTGTCCCCTTCCAGTGCCCTTCCCCCCCAGCTGCCCCCCCCGCCAGCCATCCCCCCAAGGAGGTGTCCCTACAGTGCCCAGGGACCCATCCTTCTGGCCCATGTCCTGGTGTCCAGATCCACAGGGCAGGAGGAGCCACCTTTCCCCACCCCACGGCACCTGCTCCTCTTGCCTCTCCCCCTGCTTTCCTCCCCTCCTGCCACCTCCCCATGTCTCTGCCACCCTGCCTTCTCCAGCAGCCTCCTCCCTGCTTCTCCCAGCCCCCCCCCCAGGGCCCCCACACCACATGCAGGCACTGCCTGACACCCACCTCCATGTCCATTCCTGCCTCTCCCTTGCCCTCCCAGCTCCAAACCTGGGTGCCCTCCAAACACCTCCCATGCTGCGGCATCTCCCCCAAGGCCACGCTGGCCCCATTGGGACCCCCCAGGGGCTGCCAGAATTCAGGGGCTGCCCCTGGACCTCCAAAACACCTCTGCTGGCAGCACCAGCCCTGCGGGCCCCAGGGCTGGGCGCTGCAGCTGCATGTGGCGCAGGCAGGGAGTTTGTGATTTTATTCCCTTTGGAGCGGAGCCAGGCGTCAAGCTGAACACCCCCTCCTGTTAAAAACGTCTCTTTGACATCTTTAATGACCTCAGCTTGGGGAGGCAGCAGCTCTGGAGAGTGGAGTGCCACCGACTGGTGCTCAGCAGCTCAGCCAAGCAGTCCCTGGGCCTCCCTGGGCTCTTCCAGCCCCTCTTCCAGCTCTTCTCTGCTGGGTTTTGCTTGTGAGGATAACCAGGGACTGCCTTCATGCCTTAGTGCTGTGTCTTATCACACACCAAGTGTTTGCAAGCCCTGTGCCCAGCTTTTCCCAGGGCTGGAGCTTAGTTCCTCTCCTTCATAGCTCACGCGTTGCTGAGGCCACCCTTCTCCTTGGCTGTCTGCACAGCTCCCTCCTCTCTGCTTTGCGGGGGACAGAGGAGTGCAGGCGTGGAGGCAATTACGGGCAAAGCCTGGTAAAGCCCTGTGTTCCCATGCCCTGGCCTTGGCCTTGCCTAAACACCTTGAAGCATTCCAGCACCGAGCTCAAAAGGACAAATAGTCCCACAGTGAGTTAAAGGCTTGTGAGCTTGAGTCTCTCGTGTGCTGCACTGGCAGCTCCTGAGAGTCCCAGCAGGTATTTCAAATGCAGAGCTCCAAATGTTTTAAATATGAAACTGCCATGAGCAGTTTCAAAATAAATACTGAAAATTAGAAAAAGCCCCTCTAGGGAAAAAATAAAATAAAATAAAATAAAATAAAATAAAATAAAATAAAATAAAATAAAATAAAATAAAATAAAATAAAATAAAAGAGCAGCAGTGGTTTGCATCTGCTGGCAACGAGCAGAACCTCTGCCCATGCGTGCAGGCTCACTGCAGCTCCCACCACAGCTCTGAAATAAGGTAACACTCTGGAAGTGTCGGGCAGGAGCAGACTGACTCGGAGAGGTTTATGAAGTAGGAAGTTCATAAAGCTTCTAGCAGGGCTTGGTGTCCAGATCCCCTTCAGCTCAGCAGTGAGGAATGGGGTGAAAGCTGATGAATGAACACATGGTACGGGAGTGGTGGAAGGTGCTGAACGGGCTGCAGAAAGCTGGGGAAGGCAGAAATGTTTGTGTTTGAATTAATGCCCCAATGTGTGAATGCTGGAGGCTCGGGATGCAGAAAGCCAAGAAAGAAAAGAGAGTCATGGTGGTCAGGGCTGTCTTCTCCAGCCAGTTCCCCCAGACTTCTATGCAGTGTACTCCACTACAGGGGTACTCAGAGGCTTGTGCTCCATGCAGGTGGGGGGACAGCTTCATGGGCAGAGCTGTCTCCCATGGCACTCCAGCACCCACTCACAAAGACAGAGTGGGGACACGCTGGCTGCTGGTATCACCTGCTTGCTCCCTGCAGGGCCCTGCATCAGCTCTCATGTATCTGCAAGCAGTCTGAAACCAGACAGCAGATCCCCATCCAAACTCGAGGAAGCTTTAAGCCCCATCTTCTCCCACCCTGCTATGGGGTCATCGCTTCCAGATGGTGGTGGCTCCTCATCCTATTGCACTTGCATCTCTTTGGATCATGGGCCCAGCCCAAAAGCATCAGTCACAAAGGCTGGTATCAGCCAGTGCAAAACCCTTTGCTGGAGTTTAAGGTACGGACATGAAATACAGCACTCAGCTAAGGCAGCCAGTCTTGCTGGCACCCTTCTCCAGTTCCAGCCTCAATCATCTCCAAAGCAGCTGGAGCTTACTTGCAAGTGTCTGTCTGTGATGGAAGGGATCTCTTGTGCTTCTTTGTCCTCATGTTCCTTAAAAAATGGAAGGGTAAGAGCAGAGAAGACCCTCTAAGGGAGGGAAGATTGGTCCTCCCATAGGAGGACATGGGACACTAAGCTCAGGGGAATGAAAGAGAGTTGGAGGGTAGACAAAGACATGATTATAATTTTATCTCCGGAAAAGGAGGTATTAGCCCAGAAGAGATTGGGAAACTGGATCATGGAGCAGCCTGGCAGCCTGGCCTCAGAAATGACAATGGAGTGAGACCTCTTAGGGCAAGAGAGCAATTGCCACAAAGCCACCAAGTAACTAAAGACTGGCCAGGAAGTACAGAAAAGGCAAGGAGAGATGGGTCTATAGACTGGTTTTCAGTTCTAATCTTTCCTCAGCTTAATGTTCTGCATTTTCCTTCCTCACCTGCTCCAATTTCTGTCCTAAAAATACCTTGTGCATTAGTTAGAAGACCTGGAGAAGGTCTGGCTTGAAAGCAGAGGTCTGGTCCCATCACCGCAAAGTACTTCTGGCCTCGTGCTTTCTGGGGCTGTTGAAATAATACTCCCAGACCCGCATCAGACTTATTACTCTAACCCCTCGTTCATCTTCTACCTCTTGATTCATGCCTGAACAGAGATGTATGAGAAAGAGCATTTGAGTGTCATCTGAACCTCTTGGTCAAGGCCCAAAACAGAGCACTGACCTTTCGTACATGAACTCTGTGGATCCCAGCTTGCCATGGCACGGCAGTAGAGCATGCGTGGCACAGCTGAAAGGAGCCCACTGGAGCTCTCAGCCTGAAGGCCAGTGCACTTCTGACTGTCCCTTTGAGAAAAACCCTGTGAGCATTTTACAGTGTTCATGAGGTGCTACTTTTCTCAGAGTGCACAGGTGCCAGAAGATGATAAACATGGCATTCACTGCAGATGCAGGGAGAATAAAATGGTCCTCAGTGCAACGTGAGTGAAAAATAGGGGGTCACCACACAGCTGCAAAACCCTGGCAGAAGGTGCATGAGGTCAGAGGTGCTGCCTGCGGGCCCATGCTGGACTGGAGAAGATCACTCTGGAGAGACCTGTGCACCTGCAGGCAACTGGCATCTTGTCCTGGGTCAGAGCTGGAGGAAGTCACCAGCGCATCTCCCAGAATGGCTGGCCTATCTTCCCTTAGCTGACTTGTCTAGTCCCATTCTGCTTCTTCACTGAGCCTAAATGCATCCCAGGTGTTGTTCCAGCAGGACTGGAGCACACCATGGCCCATGATTAACCAGTTCATAGCCAGAGGTAGGAGATGTCTTAATCTGGCAAAAAGCAATGCAATAGCTGCTTGGTATTGTCACGGTGTACTTGTGCCCTGTGAACCCAGACCCTGACCCTGCAGTCAGCCGAGAGTCTGGGGATGGAGCCATTCAACTTCACATTTGATTTTTCATCTTAGGGTGCTCATCCCTCCTGTCTTCTGCCCAGGAGTGCAGGTGGCTCAGGACATGGCCTTGTGAAGTTTCAGGAGTCTCTCTTCTTCTCTCCACCAACAAGTTGCCCTGAGCTCCTTGGCCTTGCAGCACTGTCGTGGCCCCATCTCCTTCCCACCTCTGAAATACGAATTCAGACACCCTCCTCCCTGAGAATGGCTCCTCTTTTGCCTGCTCCAGAGCAGATGCACCTTTCTGCTGTCTCCACAGGGCCCTGCTACCAGCCTGCTCAGAGTGACGTGTCTGATACAACCAGAGACTTTCCAGGTGCCTTAGGCCTCAATCCATTTTTCCACCATTTGGTCTGCTTAGAGAGTTTGGGCCCATCCTCGTGCCACACGCAGGGAGCCTGGGTGTTGTCTTGGCTGATCAAATCATGTAGCAGTCATCCACTTTTCTGCTGTACACAGCTTCATTCACACCAAAGAAGTTTGTCCTTCAAGGATCAGGGATTTTTTTTGCATCTGGATTTTTCTGCCCATCCTACACAAAGTCCTGAGCTCATGTTTCTCTGCCAGACCAAATTGGACTTTTCCTACCAGGCTCCCATTGATTTGGGAAAGGCCTGGAAGGGGAAAGAAGGAAAGGGTTATCCTGCAGAAACACCCTGTGCCCAGCTCAGACCTCTCCCAACATCATGTCAACTCTATGTTAGCCAACTCTCAGTGCCTGTTTGTCTAGTATCTTTCTGTTGTGGCTTATTTTGCTCTAACCTGGCACAATCAGACAGATTCATGCTGGGTGTGCTAACATGGCCTTTATTTGCAGGTAGGCAGCAACTGAATCATATTGATTCATACATATTCTATTGTTCTATGATTCAGTCTTCCTCTGGGGTTGTGGTGGAGTTTATATTCAGCAACAGGACTACTTTTTGACATCTGAAGGATGGCTTCATCTGGAGGCCATCCAGACCAAAGCTTTGTCGTGCAAGGAACTATGGGAAAACACCTCCATGGGAGAGATCTACATTTGGGCAGATGAGTCACCACTGGAGGCAGTAGAATATGGGTACCAAACAGTTGGAGACAGTCTCTAGAGCAGGGGGGTCTGATTAAGGACCCCCTCTCAACACACCGAGTGATTTAAAATCACCATTTTAATTAAAAAAAGGGGGTGGTGGTGGTGATATGTCGTCATTTTCCCACTTCCTGCCCCTTTTTTGCTGCTGAGCTTCAGAGAAGGAGCAGTCTGGAGGGGTCCCACTCTTGTCCTCCCTTAATACATTTCCCAACCTCTAGAAATCATTAAAACAATAGTATATCAGCTGTCTCTCCCTGACCTTCATGTTTCAGTGTTCAAGGAAGAAAAGGAAGAACATGGAAAGCTGGTAGAATAGAAGAAAAAGTGAGAAAAGCAGCGGACAGTATGCCCTGCCAAGGGATTTTACGTAAAGGGTGCCATACAATCTTTGTGTGTGGTGTCTGGAAGAAGGTTTTGCCCCTGTTGCAGGCTGATCCTTGTCTCCCCTCTGCCCAGCTTGCCCAGATGGGATTTTCTGTGTGGCTCTTTGCCTCTCGCCCTCCTGCCCGGTTTCCCAGTCATCACATTTTTCCAGTCCCTTGTCTGTATGACCTGTTCCATAACAAGCTCCAGTCTTGCACTGATAGCATTCAAGGCTTTTGGGGCCACAGAGACTGGCCCCAGAAAACCTCTCCTTCACCTTCCAAACCTCTTCCCTTCAGGCCCTGTCTGTCCAGGCATCGCTTGTCCCAGTTTGCCTTGGGATTTATAGCCCAACTGTTCCTTACAGCTCATGGCATTGGCCTGCCCCTGGCAGCAGCTGTGCAGACAGGGAATATGTTGTTGGCCTCTGTGTGCTGTGTTTTACATGAAAGGAAAGTTTTGCCCCTAATTTGCACACACACTGAAAAAAATAAATAAATAAAAATGCATGTAATACGTAAGTAGTTCACCCAGTGGGAATACTGTAATTTCAGATGGTAACAGATTTTGAAAGACAAACATCTCCTAGCAGCTCCCGTAAGGATGTCTTCAGCCAAGTCTTTCAGGAACCTCAGTGTCCAACAAGCAGACCTCCTAGCCTCTGCATGTCTTAGCAAACTCAGATCTCGGATTTGCAAAACAAGACCAGTGACTCATCTCAAGAGCTTGCAGAGGGCTCAGAAATGTGGTATACCAGAAAAAAGTCTCTTAGGTCTGCAAAGAAACATAACCCAATGAGAGGCACTTATCTACACTGCTTCCAACATGACGCGGATTCCACCAAGATGTAATCTGGGGGCTGTTTGGAAGCACAGAATCTCCTGGTTCAAGTAGGGCAGTGACTTTGTTTGAAGAGCAAGATGGGCTTCAGGGCTTAGCAGAGCAGAAAGTTACCACAAGCACGGTTAAATCAGCCACGGCAATACAGCATGAACATTGTCCAGCCTAGCAAGAATGGGCACTTCACCTTCTACCCCACAGGAGCCATCCCATCTGCTGGTTAGAGGCCACGTGGGAGTGAGAAGAGCTGCACAGAGGCAACAGAACCCCTCCCAGGGCCATTGGAACATGTCAACATTGGTTTCACTGTGATTTGGGCCCAGACACAGAAATCTCCAAGTTCCCCATGATGCAGCCAGGCAGCAGTGCTGGCAGGCAGCCCTCAGCAGGGTGGGCGGTTGGAAGGGTTCAGGCATGTCTCCTTTGGCCTTCTGCCTGCTTCCCATCAGAAATGCAGAAAAACTGAACCCTCTCCATGAAAACTTTTCAATTCTGTTGAGTCAGCAAAGGTGTTGGCAGGTTTTGTGACTTGCCTGCAAGTGAATGCTGGTTGATTCTCGCCTTCCTCTAGAAGGTCCAGGCTGACCTCAGGGTCTGTTTTCACTGCAAGCATGTTACATCCTGCAGGTACTGGCCCAGTGCCTCATGCCCAGATGAGGGCTGGAGTTTTGCAGACAGAAACTCTAGGGTTAAAAGCCATTTCATGCTAATATTGTCCATAAACTCATGTGAGAGATGAAGGCAAGTCCTTTCAGTGACAGGAAGCTGCTTTTATCACCCTGTGCTGATAATGTGGCAGGAGGCAGCCACTGCGTCTTTGCCAGCCTGGGAAAAGAGAGACACACAGCCTCCTGCCTGTGGGAGGCTGTTCTCGGGGCCATGCCCCATGCTGCAGATCTGCAGGTGCAGTGCCCAGGGGTACAGAGTGCAGGGGTAGGCTGGAGCTGCCCCAGGCTCTGCAGCTTCAACAGCATCCTCTGTGCAGACAGTAAGGCCACCACCCTCTTGCTGTGGCTGTATTTGGGAGCAGACAAGGGTATCTGTGTCAGCGGTGCCTGTGGACAAAGCTGAGCCCACCAGCTCTCCATGGCTTGTCCATTCTCCCAGCCTACCTACAAAGCACAGCATCTTGTACTTTACCAGGGAGAACAGACCAGCTCTAGCCCCACGCAAAGGGCATGTACGGCAACTGTGCAGAACAAGGGCATGAAGTTCAAATCCTCTGTGCTGGTAAGAGAGCCTGCTCTCCCAGGTGCTTCCCTGAGGGCTAGGTAATGCTCCCCTGTCTGCGCAGAGCCCATGTTTCCCATGTTCCACTCTTCAGGGCTTCCTCATAAGGAAGCCCATGCCCATCTGCCCCACTGTCCCCCCTCGGCATCCCCTGCAGGTGCCTGGATTGTCCTGGTGGAGAAGCACTCCTGACAGTGCTGCTCTCACCCAGAGAAAAGCCCTTTCACCTTTCATGCTCTCCACAGAGCAGAACCAGGGAAGGGACACATCCCCATCTGCACCTACGTGATACCTCGCTTGGTCCAAAATGTCTGTGATTCTCCACAGGCACAGCACAGCTTGGAGGGCTGGTGGGGAGCAGACTTGGTGCCCCTTCCCAAACTTGTCCAGTTGCAAAGAAGACTTCTTGTGCTTGGGATTTGATATCAGTTCTTCCCTACAACCACTATGCCCAGCGTCTACTCTCCTCCCCAGAGCTCCCCACACACATTCCCATAGCACTTCCAGCCTGGGGCTATCTCCCTGCTTCCAGCACTGTCGCCTGCCACCACAGCTCGTCCCACCCAGCTCCTCGGCACATCCTGGATGATTAAACCCGGCTGGTGTTACTGTCTTCCTCCCACACCCATCCCCGGGCATACGCCTTCTGGGGCCAGAGTGGGCAGCCCAGCTCTCAGGGCTCTTGGAAACCAGAGTCTGTCCTGGGAGATAAGGGAGCTGCTTGCCACTGTGGTGACAGGGAGTTGCCCTGCCAGACTGTGCTTTATCCCAAACCAAACAGCCTGGTCTGCTCCAGAAGTTATAAACAGATGCTGAGGCAAGGCTCTGGCTCTGGGAGGGTCTGGGAAGGGGAGAGGATTTGGTATCTGGCTTCCTGGAGAGCCACAGCCCTGGGGAATCTGCTGAGCTTCCCATGGTAACACCCCAAATAGCACCAGGAGGAAGCAGCTGCCCAGGGCGGCTGCAGGGCTGGGCACAGAGAGGACAAGGCAGCCCGCCAGGGAGCAGGCTCAGTGATTCAGCTGAGATGACTGTCACCCCCAGGCCTCTTTTCTCCCCCACCACTGGCAAAGGAAGCTGCTCCATGATGCCAGGGATGGGTCAGTGAGAAGCACAGGGCTCAGATGGCCAAAGCAAACATCGTGGCTGCATGGTCTGGACTGTGCTGGAGCTGCCCAGAGTGTCACAGATCCCCCTCCTGCCCAGGGGAACGAAGGCAAGGAGTGAAAGCCAGGTACCCACTTGCCCCAGTCTTTGCAAGTGCCTTTGCAATGTGGTTACTGGCCATTTCCAATGCATGTGTGAAACTGGGGTGCAACAGCGGAGCAAACAGCATCACAGTGATCCATGTAGGAGATCACAGGCACACAGAGAGATGTCCACAACTCCCTACCCCATGCAAGTTGAGGAGAAAAGCCATCCTTTCACCCATATTTTGTCCATTTGCCTTTATTACCTAACAGCACAAGAATTTAGAAAACTCAGGAAATTAAGGTGAGGTCTACATTACAAAGAGGCCATATTCACCTTAAGCCTTTGCATGAGGATCTCCACTTGGCTGCTGCAGGCACTGGCCTCTGCCATGGGGGCGCTGATGCAGAAGGCAGTTCAGCAACATTTAATTAAAAGTGGGCCAAGTCCCTTGCAAGGGGCTTTATGTCAAAAGGGACTTGCAAGGGATTTATGCCATGGGCTTATGCCTCCCCCTTCTTTCTGATACTGAGAAAGAGTGGAAGGAATTTGCATTTCATGAAGAGAGTATTTTGCTCAATTTTCCCTGCAGAAATGTTGGTAAGGTGGAAGTAGGACCACCTAACTGATTCAAGGTTTTAAAGAGGAATAAGGGGATGCTGCATGTTTTGTCTTCACAGCTCTGTGGCAAGAAGGCAGAATCTGTTCTTTAAGGCTCCGTTTAGTCAAAATATTAATTTGTCCATTGCAGCTCACAGAAGCCTCAGACAAAGCAGTCTGGAAAAGTCCAGTTCCTTACAAATACCTTAGATTTCATCCCCATCTGCTCAGCAGTGTCAATGTTTTACTTCCCTTGTCACCATCAAGTCTTCCAGCCTAAACAAGGTCCAAAATGTGAACACAAACATCCAGTCAGGGGAAAAAAACAGAACGAGAGAATGGAGCAGAACAGCAGCTCTCAGACCATCTGCTCCTCTGATAAAGGAGCAGGGTGGGACGACAGCCAAGGCTGTGTTTTGTTCCCTTTGCAGGTTGTCTCCAGCAAGCCCTGCTTGTGGCTCTGCAGGTCGGGTTCTCCCTCGGCCTTTCCCATGAGCTGGGCTCTCCCGAGCAAAGTGGTACCCAGACACTGGCACAGGCTGATGCCTCCCAAGGTTTCTCAACACAAGGGACTGTAGGTTTTCCATCTGCACCTGTGCCCATGCCATTGTCTTTTAAGCTGTCACCAGATCACATGACAGTTTTATCATCTGTCTTCACTTTGTCATGTTACAGCTCTTTCTGATTCCCATGTCTGTGGGACCCCAGTGGGCCCATGCTGTTCACCCGTTACCCAGATGCACTGTCAGGCTCCTACAGGCACATGAGTTTAACTTCACTCCTAAAATATGAACTTGCATGCATTATCTACAGGGGGAAAAAACTCTTTTGGAGAGAAGATGTTTGGAAGCTGAACAGGCAAATGTGGCCACGGGGTACACATGATCAGGGCACACAATCTTACGGGCAGCTACAAGCCACCATGGGCTTGACTGATGTGAAAGGCGGGTTACAATGGCACTGAGGGAGATTCACCTTAGAGACAGTATCCTATTTCACTCAGAAAGATGCAGTGGCAAGGTGACTCTGCCACAGGTTTGGGGCTGTAAACTGTGGGAAGGGGACAGCTGAGGGTCTGTGGAGGAGGTTTACATGCCAGGAAGTCAAGCCTAAGCTCACCATGTTTTGAATTTGCACTGGCTTTAAAGATTTTATAAAACTTCTTCAGTGACTGGTGCCTGAGCTAAAGCAGACCAGGCACCCAGCACCTTTCCCATGAAGTAGCCCTGCTAAAGTTTTGGCATCTGCCCAGCTGCAGAACTCGCCTGATTTGAGGAAGTTGTGGTATAGAAATGCCCTGCTGCTTTGGGCTGTGGTTTCCAGTGCTCAGAGACACCCTTCCTGGCATCCTCCTGAGCACAGTAGTGGCCAGGGTGTGTTATCAGGCAGGTACCCACGAGATGTGTCTCTGCCCTCTTGCCACAATGGCTACATGAGCAGTGTGCTCCCCACAGCGTAACACTGGCTGCAACCACAGCACGTGGGGAAAATGCCCAGTTGCCCCCATACAGAGCCAGAGGGCCTTGCTGAAGTGACTCACATCTCCCCAGACAACCGTTTCAGGCTGTCTACTGGTTCAGGAAAGCATCACTTTAGTGGCTCACTCTTGGCATATGTCTGGACCAAAGGTAGACTCGGGGCTCCAGTGTGGTAACCATGCATGACATTTATGTATCCTCCTGCTAAACTCCCGTGGGAGGCTCAGATGCCAGGGCCCAGCTGGCACCATCCCAGGTGCTCTCGGCAGTGGGATGCAGCTGCTGATACATCCCTTTGCACCGCACCGGCGAGCAGGAGCACGCTCAGCTACAGCGGCTGACGAGGAGAAGTCAAGCCCTAAAGTTTTAACAAGAGCACTGGGCTCCATAAGAGGAGCTTTACACTCCGCGCTGGTCAGCCATCTCTCACAGCTTTCCGCTGGCTTCACACACTTGCTTGGTAATCAGGCCCTGCTCTCAACAGTTAACAAAAGCGATAAATTATCAGCCAGGCTGCAATCACCCGCCCCGCCACAGCCCCATGCTGCAACCTTCTGATGTTAACCCCAATTAACTCCCCCCACAGCCAGGCTGCACAGACAGACCACCCCACAGACTTGCCTCAAACGTTCCACTCTCACGGGTGACAGGGCCAATATTTGCCAGGCCCCCCCCACGCAAGGATCTCGTATCGGTACATACAAATGAAGCCTCATGAGGACTGAGAGTTCCCTGCAGCAGCATTTACAGGGGTGCTTTTCAGCCACAAGGCACTGACTGACCCCAGAACAAACACCACAGTCCTCTTGTGGACCCAGTTTGTTGCAGACTCCCAGGGACCCCAGTCTCAGCCCAGCTTGTCCACATCAGCCCAGCATAGGGCTAAAGCTTGGCACCAGCCTTGCTTGCTGCTGTCCCATCGGTCTTGCACACTCTGGTGAGTGCACTGTTGCACCCAGCAGGCATCCAGCCCCACAACATGCTCCCTCCCCTTGCAAAAGCCTCCATGCCCAGGGTTCACCCCAGGTGGGA
Source organism: Anser brachyrhynchus (assembly GCF_964034855.1). NCBI lineage: Eukaryota > Metazoa > Chordata > Aves > Anseriformes > Anatidae > Anser > Anser brachyrhynchus. The sequence continues at coordinate 86,105 of NC_137714.1, forward strand.
CCCTCCTCAGCACCCACTGCATGGCAAGCTGGGATCGCAGTGGGAGCCGAGGGGCCACCTGTGCCACCGCCACAGCCATGGGTAGTAGCACTGGTAGAGGTCCCTTCGCCTCCACAGGACCCTGGACATCTGGAGGAGCCCAGGATCAGTGGGTGTCACCTTGTGCCCTTGGGGCTCCAGCGGGAAAGGATCAGCTGCAATAATTGAGGCAATGAGGCAGGAGGAATGTGAAATACACTGCAAAACAGCAAGCGGAGAGGTGTGAGGGGACCACAGTCAGATCAGCTTGGACTGACCCAGAGCCCCCAGTGATTTCCCAAATGCACCCTCCTTCCATGCCCAGCACTGAGCCTTGCAGACCCGGGAAGAGGAGTGCAGAACAACCAACCCCTTGAGAAACCTAAACCACTTTCTCCAACACCTCTGAACTCTGTCACGAACATCCTTCGTCAGAAAGCTTCAAGTGCTAAGAAGCTCCCCTTAAGGGTAAATCTCCCTCATGCTGTCAGGAGCAAAGCTGCTCAGGTTCACATTGCTTCTTAAGGTGAATGTGTGGTGTGTTTTACCAACTAATTATGAAATTGCAGGCTGCTCCAGAGGCAAAGAGAGGCATTTTATTGTGAGCAGAATTAATCATACCTGGGGCAGTACAGATGTCAGCAAAAAACAATGCAGAAAGCATTTCTCAGGAAGATTTCTTGACTTAAATAGGAAGGCTTTTTTCAGGTCTTTTTAGATATAAATGAAAGATACTCTATTGCTTTTGTGACCCCTGTTTTTACCCCTGCTTTTACCCCTAGATCTAAAAGGGGTGTGTGCTGGAACTGAAAACAGAAGGGAAAGCAATGTTTTACTCAAGAAATGGAAACTCCCCAAGCCAAGCAGTCTGCTGTAGAACTAACTCATGACATGTCCTGTATAGTTTATGACAGAGATTAAACAACACAAAGGATAAAACATTTCAAAAATGGCATTTAACTAGGAAAACAAGAACAGACTAGATTTCAAACCTTCACTTGTGCAATGCTAGCTGTTTTGCTCTCTGCCCCAGCATTCAGGTTGTGCTCAAGGAAATTCCTCTGGCTGCTGTTTGCATATGTGCAACACAGAGTTTCATCACACCATTTTGTTTGTTACAGAGTAAATCCCCTAGGTAACACAGCCACCCCCTTTTCTGCCTTTTCTTTATGCATTTTTTCTCTCATTGGCCCTGTTACCCTGGTCCCAAAGGATATTCTCTCCCATGGTTGTTTCCCATTTGGAGGCTGCATATGCATGCCCTGGGGAATCAGTCCTCTAGTTCACTGCAGGCTTTCACTATATTTTAGAAAGCTATGGTCAGCCAAGCTCTGTTGAACATGGGTTTATAGCCTGACTCTCTGAGTTTGCCCCATCAGCCAGATCCACTCTGTAATGCAGAGAAAGCAGCGGCAGGTCTGAGCATTGGGAACGCAGCATCTTCCTGGCAGTGCTGGGACTATTGCTCCAGCCAGGGAGGGAAAGAAGAAATGGTGATAAATGCAAGAACAGAGGTTAAAAAGCAAAACAGAAAGTCTGTAGTGTCATGTGTGAAACCAAGTCACATACGTGGAAGGTGAGGAGAAAAAGAGAGAAGATACAGGCAACACTGAGTGGGGCTATATAAAGAACAGGATGCTCCCTAACAGGGTGGGTTTGGTGATATAGGATATTCCCAAAATTTGCTATCAAACCTCTTCTCAGAGCTCCATCTAGGCTCAGGACAATAGGCATCCCCCATCGTCCTTATGCCTTCCTCCCATGCACCCCACATGGAGGCCTGTCCACAACCTTAACACCATATTGCTGACTTGACATCAGCAAATGACAGGCACTAACAAAGTGAAGAGGATGGGAAGCGTAGCCAAACACAGTATCAGGATGTATTAGGGACACAAGACTCCCCCAGGGATGTGCCTTGAACAGCAGGTGAAGATGGTGAATATTGCATAGCGAAGATGTAGCACTTCTTTCTCCAAGTTTTCTTTACCAAAAACCACTTTTGCTTTTTACGAGGCTCTGCCCATGCTCTTGTCTCCCTGAGGGGTTGGGATAGGAGCACCAACGTCAGTCCAAACTACAGAGACGTGATCATGAGAAGCCTGCTCTTTCCCTCTTTGTTATCCTTCTTTGTCACACATGAATGATGTGGGGTGTGATACAAGTGTACAGTGATGTCGTTTACCTGCACGTGCTCCCATACCCACGCCGATGACATCAGAGCCTCAGGGTTTGCACAGGGGACCCACTACCAGGAAATGACTTCTCTTTAAACATGAGGAAAACTCGGTGCAGCCTTTGTAGCTTCTAGTCCAACAAGCTGTAATATTCACAGGAATGAGACTCGGATTTCTAATTATTGGCTGAGTTATTTGTAGCTTCATATATTTTAAGGCCAGAAGGGACCATCATCTAGTCTGGCCTCCTTAAATGGAAAGCTCCATAACCAACAACCAATTCCCTGAGCTTCGTTACAGTAATGAGCTCAGGAGTCCTGCCGTCTCGTCTCCTGCTCTGACTGCTAAGACCCCGCCATGCCAAACACAGCTGCTCAGATCTGCCTCCAGCTCTGAAGGGAGGTCTAAGAGTTCCTCCTGAATAGGTAATAAATCAAATATCAACATCCACACTGACTGGGGAAGTGTGTGTGTCTGGGCTGGGAGGTTTGGGGAGCAGCGGAGGGCGAAGTACCGGATTGCCGGCTTGTGGCTTTGTCCCCATGCACTGTTGGCCTCTCTCCTGCCCGTGCCTGTGCCCAGTTGCCCGGGGCTGATGGACACGGCCAGTTCTCTGATCTCACGGGAGAGCTTTCCCACACACAGGCTCCTTCTTAATCTGCAGCTCACTTTGACAGCAGCCTTAGCCGGGGGCTGCACGCTGAGACGAGCCCAGCCGCCTCACAGGTGTCAAGGCTGCTCCCCTCCCCTAGGCCGCAGGGCTGGCAGGGGAGAGGTGGCAGAGCCCCGGAGCCAGCCCCAGCCCCAGCACTGGGGCGGGGGATGCCCTTTGTCCTTGGGGAAGGCCCTGGCTGTGCTGTGAGGCAGCTCACTGACTCACTCAGCCTGCCCAACGGGGCCTTCGGGCCCTGGGTGCTCACTGCCTCGCCCAGAAGCAAGTGCCAGCAAGGATGCTAGTGAAGCCAGCAGCTCATGCTGCCCGGAGGGACAGAGCAAGCATGCCGGGCTGTTTTGGAGCACAGCATTTGGAAAGGGATAACACAGGGAGGAGCAAGGCATGTTTGAGCTCCCACATACACAGGCACGGCACTTCAGCACTCAGGGCTTGTGGGGTGCCGTGGCTACTGCAGCCCCTCTGGGCCTTCTCCTGGCTGGTCCGTGGAGGGCTTTGCTTTGCAGTGCTGTAGGGTTATTTTGGGGGAGCAACAGGAAACCACTGGCACTCACCAGCCACCAGCCTGGTCCCAAACCCTGGCCACTGCATCTCAGCACACTCTGCTCCTGCCAGCCCCGGGCACAAGAGCAGGGATCATCCCAAGGCATGCAGTGCTGGTAACCAGAGACCCAGTGGGGCCTTGTGGAGGCTATGCGGCAGCTCTGGCAGCCTTTGTCCCTGCCCTGGACCTTAGATCAAATGGTATCAGGAACAACATGGTGACTGCTCTGTGGTGTGTGAGAGAAGCCGTTGAAAAAACACACAACACCTCCCTTGGCAAAGCGAGGGACAATGGCCTCCAACTTCTGGCACCAAACCACAGGAGAGACAGCCCATCTCTCCATGGGTTCATACGAAACCACCCAGCTCTGGCATGGCACAGTGCTGCGGGCAAGAAGAGCTCTCTGACCTAGGACATGGCTGCGACCCCCATGGGCAGTGGATGCTCAAAGGCTGGGGTGGAAATGAGAAAGAAGGGGCCCTGGGACAGGAGAAGGGTTGGTGCTGGTTCTCAGGGTCAGGGGGGGCAGGCAGGATTTGGAGATCAGCCACCTAAGCAACACATAATGGAGGCCAGCCCCACACTTGTACCCGTTGGATGCTCCAGGCCAGCAGCCAAGGGCAGAGGCTCATTGAGGACAGGATATTAACAGTCTTTTTAGACTGGTGGACTGGTGTTCATGCATTCTTCCACGTGTCTTCTTTGGCCAGTATAAGAATTTGTTTTTTGAGAGGCACCAGTGGCTGAGGGGAGCAGCCTGGAGGGCTTTTGTGTTTTCAATTCAGGCCTCTCATTTGTAGAACAAAATAAGTGTCGTTGTAGTAGCTATGGCCACTGTCAGCAATCACAGCTATGGCGAGATGGATGGATTGGAATGGGATAGGATCAGGCACATACAGCTTCGTGAAAACTGAAGGCCACCCACAACATGGCCAGCTCATGGAGGAAGAAGCAGGAAAGAGTTGCTCCAAGTCTTTGGTCAGGACACTAACCACAGCCTGTGTCCGCAACATGACTGCTGGAAGGAGGCAGAGAAGCAACAAGCCAACAAAACCAGAGCTTTGGACATGTTCCCTGGAGGCAGCCATAAATATTATCAGCAGAAAAGCACTCATCCCATCAATCAGCAAGGCTTTGCAGAGCACCATGGGCACTTCCCACACACCAGCTTGAACTGATTTGGCTATGGCACCCCTGTGAGTCACCACACCGGAGTGTACCTGGTGGGATGAGTTGGCTGCTGGTCATGCTGCGCAGCACAAGTTGCTTACCCGTGTTTCCACAGCTACCACCCATCCTTCCCTGCTGCCATGGTGTTTGTGGTGATAACAGAGGCAGCTCAAGACTTCTCCTTCCTGCAGGCAAGAGGCAATTCTGTTGCAGCAGAGGAGCAGGCTCTGGGAAATATGAGGGCTGCATTAGAGGTGTGGCACAGAGAGTATGAAGTTTTGGAGAACTCTGCTCACCTGTGCCTTCAGTTGGCCCAGCCGTCACCCCATGTATCCTTACACGTGTCCATCACCTCCTTGGGTGCCAGGCACAGAGATGGGACATGACAGGTGTGTTGACATGAAGGTACAGTGAGGGATCTGCTGCTAATCCCATCTCTTTTGCTGCTCAGATTCCCAGATTTTTGTTTGCTTGATTCCCACCACAGAAGCCTGAACTCATGAGACAGACTTATGTGAGTGTGCAGAGCCCTACAAAACCCAGCCCAGTCTCTTCAGGGCCCAGTAAGATGCATCCCCATGGGCAGCATTTCAGTATGGAGATGTGAGATACAGGCAGACAGAGCTTTCTCCCAACCTGGCCCCCTTGGAGTTCATTAGAGTACATTATAAGGGCTGGACAGACTGTAGCAGCCTGGGAACCCCCTACCTCACCCCAATCCAAGCAGTAACAGGCAGGGCAGGAGCCTAATGTGAAGTTCTGCTGTTCTCCACAGCACCATGTAAAAGCTGGGGTTGGTGAGAAGGGCAGCAGGTTGAGGCCTCCCTCTGCATGCCCTTCACTACCTGCAGGAACACTACTACCTCCATTGTTTGGGGGATCACGAGCCCTGATCAGACTGGATGTCTGAGGGGAATATGCAGTGCAAGCTGAGGGCTGCCACAGAGAAGCACACATATAGAGAGAGGTATGAAAAAAGCCCAGCTCCTATAGGCCTTGCTGGACAGACTATGACTTCTATTTCTGGGCAGCTTTTGCCAGTGCAAAGCACAAAGTATTGTTGTCAACCTAAACTGGTCCTGTCAAGCACGTTCTCATCAGCCTTTATGCTCAGTTGCTGCTTTTCTGTGGCAGAGAATGTCAAGATGAAGAAACTGAGGCTCACAGGCACACGAGGCTGGACTATGAGGACCACAGTCATCACCACATTGCTTCACACCAGCATCCTCTTCAAGCCTAGCTCTCTTAATGTGAGCCTTTTTTAACCAACTCAGGGCTCGGCCACATGAGCTTTCAGTATGAGGGGAAAAGGAATGCTTATCCAAGGCCCTTGCTCACAGTTCTTTGGCCTTGAGCCCAAGAGCATGAAGCAGTGGTGGTAAAATACAGGAGAGAGGAGAACAGGGAGTTTTGAATTAAACATAGCTGGAGCTTCTCCTGTGAGATATGAGGAACCATACCCCAAAGTGCCCGCTTCTCCCCCATGACTATGCAGGAACCTCACTCCCAACCAAGGACACACGTCTCCAGCTGCTCTGCAGGGCTTTGCTGCCTCTCCACCACTCACTGAGCTCCTCGTGGGTGCAGAGCCCTGCTGCACCGTAGTTTGCTGCCCAGCTCGAGCAGGACAAGCCCCACCAAGCAGGGCAGTGAGAACAGCTTGTTTCGCCTGGCCTGGGAGCTCGGACGGTGGGGAAGGAGCAACTTCATCCACCCCGAGCTCACACAAAAGGTAACTGCCATCCCATAGGAAAGAGGAGACTTGTCTGCTGGGGAGGGGCCGGGCAGTCTCAGGCAGCCAGAGACTTATTGCAGGCTCCTGGGGTGATGAATTGTGGCTAATTGTGGGCAGGTGACAAAGCCAGACTAAGCAAAAGGGAGCAGGGACATTTTCTCCCCTGGCAGCTGCTTCCCAGCCCTGCCCCCTCCTTTCACTGTTCCTTTCAGGCCCATTTGAATTGTGAAAACGCAGTGCTTTCCAAAAACCTGCTGAACTCCCTCTGAGGGCTCCTCTCCTGCCCCTGCCCTTCCCACCACTTTGCTTTCCAGAAGGCTGCACCATGTGGCAGCCCTTACGATGCCAAAGCACACCATGACAGCAGCTGTCCACCTTCCCCAGACCCACTGCTCTAGGTCCTGCTCCCCAGCCCCAATGCAGAGGGCTCACCTGGGTGGGATGAATGGCACCACATTCCAGCTATCCTCAGCATCCCACTGAAGGAAACACCAGGCGGTACAGCCCTGGGGTGGCTCTGATTTGGACCCTGTTGAAGGGAAAGTTCAATTTGGCCCACACCTTACTCTGATCTAAGGTCAGGTCAGAGAATCATAGAATCATAGAAACGCTTGGGTTGGAAGGGACCTTAAAGACCATCCAGTTCCAACCCCCCTGCCATGGGCAGGGATGCCACCCACTAGATCAGGTTGCCATGGGCCTCATCCAACCTGGCCTTGAACACCTCCAGGGATGGGGCATCCACAACCTCTCTGGGCAACCTGTTCCTGTGCCTCACCACCAGAAGGACTGGGTAGAAAACGGAGCCTGTGAGGGGAGGATTCAAGGGTTCAGGAGATAACCTTGGTCCAGCAAGCGCTGAAAAGCCAGGAGGCAGGAGGTGCCCAAAGGTCCGTGTTGGACTCTGCAGGGGTGACACAGGTTGCCTGACCTTATCCCACACTGCTGGTAGCTCTTTCATCCTTGCTCTTCAAATGTTCCAGGGATCTACACTAATAGGGGAAGCCCTAATAGAGGACACTAATAAGGGAAATGCAAACAGCAGACAAAGAGTTTTCACTGCATTGGCAAGCCCTGGATTTCCAGAGATCCCTCAGGACAGGGAGGTGGGTGAGTGCAATGACCCTTTGGAGAGGCTGGTTCATGCATAAGGCAGCACCAAGCAAGGTCCCTAAGCCAGACTGAGCCCACCACAAGAGTCCAGGATTCCTGTGGGGTCTGCAGCCCTGGACATATTTGCGACTGGCTCTAAGTACTGGTTGTATGAGTCAACCAGGGCAGACACTCCATACCCATCCCACTCCAGGCTGCATTCATGAGGGGTGTCGTCAATTTCTCCGTGCTGTGTTCTGCATTTCTCCACTTCCCACTTCCCCTCAGACAGCCTCTCTCACACTCGCCCTCTTCTTTGCAGCTTGTCAGAAGATGATACCCACATTGGAAAAGCAGTTTTAAATAAAGTCTTACAAGGTGGCTGAAATTAGCAAGTAACCTGCTACACAAAAGAACTAGAATTAACTCTTTACTGTGCCCTACAGGGGCAGCTCCACTCCTTGCACCCACCATCCACCCTAAGCCACTGAACATTTGAACTCAATCAATAGTATGATGGCAATTTTTTGGAGAGACACCTGGCAAATATCCATTAACGTGCACTGACTGGTTTTATCACATGCTGGGAAATTATGGGTATTTGCCTGTAAATTCACTGTTTCCAAAATTAAAGCACATCAAATTCAGTCCCAGTAGGAAGCCTCCCAGAAAGGTGTCTCTGTGCACTGAAATGCTGCAGTACGAAATGGGGAGACAACTGTGTGATCAAAAATGATTGCTGCCAGGCTCTCTGGCAACCAGGCTATTTCAGGGGTGAAAGAAATCAGAACTTAAAATAGGTGAGGTTATAAATGAGCTCTGCCCAAGTCTGTGCAGTTGACTTGGGGTATCTCCAATAATCATGGTATGATTAAGTTCATAACAGCTGCATGACCTTGAGAGCACATCTGCAAGGCTGTCATGAGACAACTGAGACCCAAAATGTCCCCAGATGTTTTTCTGAGTCAGTCACAAAGTGCCTTCTGACTTTGGCATCCATGGCAAATCTTCCTGTGGGCATGCTGATCTGCCTGGATGTTTTGGAGCTGACCAGAAGAGGTATCATGAGTGTTATTCCAAGGCAGAAACCTGGTGTATGCTCAGACAGTTGCAATGTGCTGAAAGGCTCAGCAAAAATCAATAACAGTTCAGATTTTAGCAGGTACCTGTTTGCTGGAAAACATCTGCCCTCCTTGCTTGCAAAAACCTATTTTGAATAATGAGGGACTTGCTCACCACCCTCCATACCCAGGTAAAGACTTCAGCCCAGAGGTCGATGGTGACAAAACAGGAGAGCCATACCTGCTTGATGGACACTCTCTACACACCCTAAACAGGGAGACTTACAGACCAGCACCCCTCAAAAGCAGACAAAGGTTCAACCAACATAGAAACCTAATTACGTGTGGCCTGGAGATAGCTTTACCCACAACACTTCCAGGCCTCCCTCTGCCCAGAGAAATGGGTTCATCAAGGCAATAGCGAAGGTCCATTTGAAGCTGCTAGGTGGCCCAGACCAGCTGGTATTAACTCACTGCCTTACTTCACTTGTGTTTGGTTTCACACCAAGCAGGTGCCTCCACACTCCCATTCCAGAAAAGCCACAGCAGCTTTGCCACCCATCCCATGCAGCTGCAGTGTCCCTGTGGCACTGCCATGTCCCTAGGGTGGGGTGGGAGGAGGTTTCCACTTTCGGCAGCTACTGGCTGGCCCAAGGCACTGCTGCTTCAAGTGTCCCATGGCACACACGATGGATGAATTAGATATTTAGGGGACATCTGCTCTCATCCTGAAAAGCCAAACCAGGCAGTCTGAGGTTAGAGGGTGCTCCAGGGTTGTTGAGGCTGATGCTGTCAACCTTGTCCCATGCTGACTTCCAGAGGCCCCTTCTGCCTTCTGCAAGCAAAGAGCAGAAAACACTGCTAGCAGAGGCACAAGTCATTTCAGGAGGCATTGTTTTATGCCAGAGCTCACCTGTATATCTGCCCTGATAACCACTGCCCCTGTCAGTCTGCTAGGGCTGGCATCACCCCTGTGTTTTCTGCCTGGCTAGAGCTCGACCCTTGGCTGTGGTTGGAGTTAGCCTGCTGCACTTCTGCACTGCCCACTGCCACCAAAGGAGGCAATCTGGTCTGGAAGGACAAAGTGAGGAAGAGAGCATGGAAGTAATGTACCGTCTGCCCCTGGGCCTGTATTAGGGTTGTCTGACTGGTACATTTCTCTCCTTGCTGTGCAAATATGATACAACTGCTTCCCTCACCCCCACTGCCCTGAGATGCCTGCTGGGCCAGGAGCTGGGAGCAGGGACAGCTCTACTAGAGAAAAAGCCATGTTTGCTGGAGAGGAGAGGAGGAGAGAGGAAGGGAGAGGAGGGGAGAGAAGGGGAGAGGAGGGGAGAGAGTCAGCATTCCTGTTCCCCATACACTGCCTGAGTAGCTTGTAGCTGCTGCCCAGACCAGGAGAGACCTGCACTGCAACATGTGATGGACTTAAACCTCTGCCATTTCCAGGGCAGTGAGACAGCTATTCTCCAAGGACACATCTGCCTCCCTGTGCTCCTGCTTTTAGAGGCAGGCCCATGGTGGCCATACCTCACCACCTTCCTGCTATGGAGATTCAAGGGGCTTTCTGTGCTCTGGTCTCCTGGCCCCTTCTGTATCCACACCAGCACTGTGGATGCTGGCCAGCTGCTAACCCTGCCACGGCTCCTTGCAGAGTTCCTCCTTACTAGATTGCAGATGCAGCATGAAGCCTTGTGGCAGAAATCATAGAATCATAGAATCATTCAGGTTGGAAAAGACCTCTAAGATCACCTAGTCCAACCTTTAGACCATCTAGTCCAACCTTTATGCACTCCCCCAGTACAGCTCTACCCCCAGGTTTCACAAGGGCAGTAGGTAACCACCTTGGCTTCTGCACAGAGCATCCTTTCATCTCCAGGGATGGAGAGTGCTATGCACTAGGAAAAAGTACACATTCAGTCCCTTCCCTGTTCTAAATCTCTCCCTGCCTGTGGTCTCCTGTGATTGCCTGCACAGCTTTAGATAGCCAGGCATCCTCCCTTCCTTTGTCATGGTGCTCCAGGCCCCAAACCTGCAAGAGGGCTGGGAGCTGCCCTGTCTGCTCCAATAGCCCATTTCCCTATTTAGGACTGGGGATTGCATTGCTGCCCCAAGGCTGTGGCTAAGGGGCTTCAGAGATGGTTCTTCCAGGGGCCCAGGCACCACAGGAACCAGCCCCCTTGGCTGGCCATGCTCCCCACAGCCCCACACTGGTGTCACAGTGGCTGCTGCAGCCAGCCCAGACAGCACCTGGGCTGTAAATGTGCCCAAGCCCCCTTTTGCTCCCTGCTTCTGCATGGGCCCTCCAGCACCCGGCACCACTTGGTCTGTGTTTGTCTGTCTGCCTGTCTCCTTTGAAAGCGGTTTCCATAGGAACAGGCATGACAGCAGCCCACTGCAGTGTGGTTCTGGTGCATTATCCAGCATGAAAGCACACAGCTGCACCGCATTGTCAGGCAGCTGTTCCCACATCCCCTGGTGCTCAGCACTGCTGTCGGAGCATTGTGAGGCCACTTGGCCACAGGGACACAGCGGTGCTGCAGGTCCCCCTGCATCAGGACCCAGCCAGGGCTGGAGATGCTTCCTTGGGGAGGGGTGGTTCCCACTCATTCAGCTGCAGCACCTGGATGCTTCCCAGCGGTGCTGTTAAGTGACATGGCAGAACCCTGCCCCACGCTCTGCTTCCACGCTCGGGTCTTGCAGACGCTCCCAGGCAGCACAGCATGAACCCCAGCTAGCTCCCCCAGGGCACCTCAGCAGCAACACAGTCGGGGCCAAGGCCCTCTGGGTGAGGGCACGAGGAACTTGCGGAGCAGGGGATCGCAAGCGCTGGGACCCGTCAGTGTGTGTGGCATCAGCCCAGCAGAGCCTGGCCGGCTCCGCAGCCACTCGGCATGGGATTGGCAGCGCACAGTAGCATAAGCGGCTGCACGGGGGGCCTGGAGAGGGCTGGAGCTGGCCAGAGGGTGAGGCGCGGAGCATCTCCCAGACAGGCACTGCCAACAGAGCTGCTGTTGAGGCCCTGCCAAAACTGCTCCCAGCTGGGAGCAGCACAGCTCCCCATCCTCCCTCCTGCCCAGTCCCCCAACACCCGGCTGCAGCTGCCTCTCCTGACACTGAAGGGCGCTCTCTGAAGCCCCAGCTTATTGCAGTACCTCAGGGAGGATGGCAAAAGGGCTTGGCAGCCCCCAGCCAGCTCCCCCAGTGCCTCTGTGTGTGCCCGCGCCCACCCTGGGTGCTGCGGGCCTGCAGCATGGGCACCCCTGGGAATGCCTGGGCAGAGGGGCTCAGCTGTAGGATAGAATCCTGTCCTTTCAGGAGGTCTTTCATCTGGGGCAAAACTCCCTTTGTGGCCATTTCCTTCCAAATCTCCCTTTTTACCTGGAAGCCAGACATTCCCCTGCAGCTCCCAAAGGGCCAGGCCAAGCCCGGAGCTGCAGGTCTCTCTTGCTGCTTCTTTCCAACCAGTTCACCCTATTTCCCCATTTCTTCCCTGATGTCCCATCCCTGTGGTGATGACAGGGAGACAGACAGTGAGGAAGAGGGAAGAGGTTTGGTGAGAAGGGGCAGAGTGATGGAGAGCATAGAGGAAGCACAGGGGGCAGGAGAGGAGGAGGATGGGGCAGGAGAGGAGGAGGATGGGGCAGGAAAGGACTGTGTTTTACAATTCACTGCTCCACTAACCCTGTAACTAGAGATGCCCTTGCCTGGATGTGACAGACAGCTGGTGGTCAGCAAGGACCTTCTCCCCCGGATGGAGGACAGGGAAAGGTGATGGCTGCCCCAGCAGGCAGAAAACCCCATCCTCCCTATGCTGCCCCAGCTCCCATCAATCCTGGGAGCAGCCCACATGCAGCTGTGCCCCTGTCACATTTGTTATGGGGCAATAATGTCATATTTGTTATGCCTGCAAGCATCCTGTACCCACGTCTCAACTTGCTATCACATTGGGCTGAGGGCACAGAGCACTGAGCAGGATCAGGCCTGAGCCCGGTTTCTCCAGGTTCTGCAGATTCAAGGTCCTGCAATTTTGGACAGGCTGGGTTTCAGGTGGTTTCGAGGTGGTAGTACATGCTACCAGCAACAGATCATGGCACAACATGGGCTGCACTGGGCATGGCCCAGGAGATCCCATCTCTGTGGTTCTCGAAGCTTCTAAGCATTCAGTCCCACCCTGCTGGCTTTGGCCTACCCATAGCATGCAGGTATCCCACACCAGTGTGAGCTCCTTTCCTGGTTCAGAGAGGGCAATCCAGCACCCTCCAGCACAACACCACCTCTCCCCAACCCCCAGGACTCTATCCAGCCTCTGCAGCGTGTGCCAAAATGAGCATATGTCTCATGGGGTGATGACTCCCTTGAGGAGGGAGAAGACCTGGATGTCCCCAAGAATCATTCCCCACATCCTGTATGCAGCAGTGGTTTAGAGGGAGAGGAGAGAAGGTCAGATTTGGGATAGAGAGCTCCATTCAGGTTTGCCATACCACAGAGAAGGATCAAAACCGGACACATACTTCCCCCTGAAAGTCCAGCACCACAGAACTAAAAAAAAGGGTCACTTTTAGGGACCACTTCTGTTACTCAAACTCAATTTGGAGCTTGACTTCCTTTCAGCTACAGAGGTGCTGGAGCAAAATCTTTCTGGACATCTGTGAATGGGAAAGAATTATTTTAATTAAAAAAAAAAAAAAGTAGTTGCCCTGGATCATCCTGTATATGTTGACAGAATGTTTTGGGGCCAGAGAAGAACCTCCCACTGGTGCTGGTCATGTCAACCTTGCAAGCTACAGCTTTTGGTCAATACCTCTCCATGAGATCTTTCTTTTTGTTCTCACTCCAGAGAGAAGCTGGGAACAGCCACGTGGGAAGGATAGCCAGCAAAAAGGGACCTTGTGGAGCATCCTCCTGACATAGGCACTTTGGCAGGTCCTCTCCTGCTTTCTCAGGGTCTGATGGAGGAGCTAATGCTGGTGCCCTGTGGCAGAAAAACAGCTGAAGAACTAACTGAACAAGACCAAAGCTTTCCACCTTGTTCCTTGCATAACATCTGAAACAAAAAAAGAAAAAAAAAAAAAAGAAAAAAAAAAAAAAGGTCAGAATTTGTCCATTAAAGGATGGTTTTCAAGAAACAATCGGCATTCCACCTGACTGCATTCTTTTCATTAAAACACTTGCTTTCAGAGTAAATTTTCGGTGTTTTATATTGAAAATAAAAGAGAGCAAGCCAGAAGGTTTGCAGTTGAAAAGGGTATTGCAACATCTTCCAGCCAAGGGAAAGCTGGCAGACCCTGCAGTCCAGCTGAAGAATGCAAACCCAGGACACCTGCATGGCAAGCATCACCCAGCAGCTGAAAGAAATATCAGGTTGTCATTTTGGGCCAAAAAGCCCGAATGGCCCATAAAAACAAATGTCCTGCCCTGCTCGAACCTGTTCACACATGTATATAGATTCAAGAACATGTGCATACTGCCCCATATGAGCATACACAGATGCCCTCACATGTTCACAGATGTGTTTACACGTACATGTGCTGTACTGACCGTGCTCACTTGCTGCTGGCCTTTGAAATATTGGCTTGGCAATGTTCATGGAGATGCAGGTAAGGAGCTCTGCTACTTGTTCCTACTCATTAGGCCACTCTGCAAGAACTTTCAGAGATGCAGTAGCATGGAAATGAGCAAGGCCAGAAGAATCCAGGGGGAGCTGCTCGCTTGGCATCCCAGCCAAGCAAGGCTCAAAGCAGCTCCTCCTGTCCCTTCTGCCCCAGTGCTGGGCTCCTGCATCCTCTGCCCCCACTCAGCAGAAGCTCCTTGGCATGTAACTTGTTAACACAGTGCAAAGCTCAGCCCCAAAGACTGGCATAGAGCCAGGGCATACAAGCAAGCCCCTGCTACACACACCAGAAAGACAATTGTGGCTGAGAGCACCTGGGTCCTGGCCCGGAGATGCTGCTCCAGCTGACATCCTGAGCAGCCACCCCAGCAAGGCCAGGTTGGGCTCTGCGAGATGCTGTTTGCATGGCGTTATTGTTCCATGGGAAACTGGCTGTCTTCCTGCTCTTCATCTGTCAGCAGGATTTTCAGAGAATATGCTCCCAAATATGAAGTGAATGTGGCAGGCTGGGCTGGAGCCCTTTTCTAGAAAACCTGGATGTCAGAGTGTGTCCGGTTTAATCCCAGAGTCTGTGAGAATCAGTGTAAAGTAGCATATCAAGTGAACTTTTCACTCTGTGGCAGGAGGGATTACCACAGCCCCTTTGTTTGTTGTGCACTGCGTAACCGAAAACACTTTAACCCTTTATTGCAGCCCTTCGGCACTAAGTACCCATGAAAATTCCTAGGCAAACTGCAGCTGTTTCACTCTCCGCTGGGTGGGGGGAGACGGGTACACTCATTTTCGACAAGCTGCCTTTCCTGGGCTCCCTCTCAGCTAGGGGAGTGGGTTCTGCTTTAAAATGCATCATGACCAAACTTCCCGTGAAGGTTTTGCACTAGGCAAATGTGTTTCCAGCCACACGAGGTGGTGAAGGCAGCCCCAGCTGCTTCTAACTTGTGCATAACCCGGGCCTTGCAAAGGCAGGGAGGAGACTTCACCAGTGAGATGTACAAGCAAGTTTTGCAGCTATAAAGCACCAATTACAGCCCTTTCAGCACCCACACAGCTCACCAGTCTGTCATCTTTTACAGCCCAGTGTTAGTGCAGTTCCAAGGAAAAAAAATACACAAGAATACCCTGCCAAAATATTAAAGTGAGATCATTTCTATTAGAAATGTTCCCATTGGGAAGGCAAATTCTGATGTGAAGCATATCAGAAAAGTTATTCTGTTTTAAAATGAAGGAAAATAAAAATTCTGGTCTCTGAAAAGATTCTTTATTTGATACATCACTGGTGCTAGCCCTCCCTCCATCGTTCTTGATCCTTTTCCCTTTAAAATGTCTCAAACTTTCAGCAGTATGGGAGAAGACTCTGGGTGACAAAGTGTAACAGTTTTAATGTTCTTTTTCCTACTCAGTAACTTTGCTGCAGTTGGAGAAAATGAAGGGGAAATATAATGGGTAAAAGGCAGAGGAAAACTCCAGGGCATGACTCATCTCATTGCCCTCAGCTGCAAACTGAAATGAAAAAAGGAAAACTTCCCATTTCCAGTTTCAAAAGAAGGACTTTGAAATGCATGTTGAAAAGCTAAGTTTGAAAGACAACTGGACTTTCCACCTCACTGGCAACTGGAGGAAAAAAAAAATATCCTGGGAGAAAAAAAAAAAAAAAGAAAAAAAAAAAAAAGAAAGAAAGAAAGAAAGAGAGAGAGAAAGAAAGAAAAAGAAAGAAAAAGGCATTAAAAGGAATCTTTCCTGGTGGGAGACTTTCTCCCTTAGGAAGTTGCTGGTCTGTCCCCTACAGCATCTTCTCAGCAATAATGGGAAAGAAGCTGGGCAACCCCTCACTCATCCCCTGATATTATCTTTAAGAGCAGCTCATGTGTAAGGCCTAGAGGAGTTTTCTGGAGGCATTTTAAGTTATTTCATGTGGCTTCAGCACAATGGCTACATCCCAATATTCATGTCCAGCACTACAAGTGGGCACTGAAGTGCTTGGAGGCCAGTAGTCCAATCCAGCCCAGCCCCTGAGCTCTCCAGACAGACAACCTGTACCTCTGCAGAGCAGTTCAAAGCACGGACATGGGGCACCTGCTTATCTGGAGCTTATCTGGAGTTTAGCAGGCCCTTTAGACTCCCCGGCCCTTCTGGGACCGGTCTAGGACCAGTGGGTACCAGGGTGTATCCAGAAGCTGCATCCATCCAGATGTGTGCCTGTATCCAAACAGATGCCTAACCTCACATCTTCCCTGCCACAGCCTGGGTGCAGAGCATGTCATCTCCAGCACATGAAGAGATGCATCACAAAACAGACTTTTTTTTTTTTTTTTGAGTTTCCTTGGCTGTCCATCCTCGTCCCTCAGGGAGGAGGTAGGCATGCCCACCCCAAAAGGGGCATGGGGATGCAGCAATAAAGCCAAGTCAAGTTGTCTCAGAGTATAGCAATTTTCCCATCACTGAGACATTAAAGTTTAGTCTCTTAAAGGTCATGTAAAAAAGACATCAGGCTGGACCCAGGATGAGGACAAAGTGAGGGACAGCCTGGCCTCCACTGTGCTGGAGGACAGAGAGACACGGGTCTCTGAATCCCTCAGCAGACTGTTGCTGTGGTTAATCCCCTGAGTGATAGCATCTCTTCCTCATTTCTAGTCAGAGTTTGCTGAGCTTCAATTTCAATCTGAAAGGTATTGTTATACCCTTTTCTATTTTTTCACCGGATTAAACAATCATACACAAACAAGCATCTGTTCCCCTTGGAGGTGCGACATGAATTTCAGAGATGTAGTTTCTTAAACTCTTGCTGCAAAGTGCGTCCTGCTGTTGTTTGCCAGCTTCCTTTTGGGATGTGGCAGTGGCACTGCTGACACCCAGAGTGCTCCCACTGTCAGAGCATATTAAAGCAACAGCCACCTCCTCAACACTTCTCTGCTTGGACCTCTGGGGCTGATGAACCCATCTGGGGCTCCTCGTCTATGCACACAAGGTGTTTCCCCAAAGATGTGGCACAGCCAGCTCATTGAATGTGCTCCATCTGTGACTCTGTCCCTCCCTCCCCCATCAGCACTCAGTCAATACCTTTGCCTTTGGAAAAGACTCATGAGGAACTCTTTTCTTTTACTTTCACTCATTTCCCTATTGTTTTAACAGTTGTTTTTCCAGAGACGTTGAGCAGACCTCTGACTGGTAGAGAACTTGTTCATTTTTAGGAGGGTCCCAATTCTCTCTCTTTGTTTTTCTCCTCTTCTCTTCTGGAAAAGAAGATATTTTGTTTTCACATGGCAGATGCTGTTTGTTAATAACCTGCAGCCAACCCTCACTGTGTCTTCAGGCACAAAGATGAGATCTCGCATGAGTCCATTCTGAATTAGCAGTAGCATGGGCTTGGCTGACTTCCAGAGGATTCCTCCCTGCTCAGTCAGGAGACACTTCCCACCCTTGTGATTTGTTGTTTTAACAAAATCCTGTAACTTTTGTTTGCTCCATGCTTCCCTGCTTCTTTTCCTCATCCTAAGTGTGACTGTGCTCAGTGCCCCCCAGGTCTTCACATCTTCCTGGCAAGACGAAGACGCTCTGGACATCAAGAAATGAATGGTACCCATAAACCACTAAACACATCCATCCTCACCTCCCCATTAGCTCCCCATTTATTACTCCCAAGCACTGGACTGGTGACTCAACATTGTGGGAAAAACTTCAGTCCTAGAGGGCAGGTGACCCCAAGAGTTCCCAGAGTGCCAGTATTTGGTGCAGAAGGATGAGGAGGAGGGTGATGAGACCATGACGGGCCTGCTGTGAGCACACATATGAATTCAAATGAGTGAGAAGTCCATGCATGGGGAGGGATGCAGATGTGCCCAAGCCCCATGGGGCATACTTGGTTAAGAACATGTGTAGGAGAGCACACATCAGTGGGTGCATAAGTTGCACATGACGCCGTGGGGGAGGATGATGAAGAAGTGCATGGCCCCACAGTAACTTGGTTGGGAGTCACATGCAGCCTTCCATATGCTTTAGGACACAGGGGCATGTTCACATGTGGGCTGTGCAACAGTGCATGGGGGACACGTGTCTCAGAGGGTTGTGATGATGTGAGTTTGACAGGCAGATTGTGAACACACACGAGTGAGCTGAGTCTGTGAGAACACATGGGGGCAGGGAGGAGGAAGAGGATGCCGCACACAGATAGTGCTCGGAGACATTGTGGATTACTGCTGCTAATACCTCTGGTAGGAACAGAAGTCTGCTGGCTGGGAGCGGGAGCTGAAAGCTGAGCCCCTTGTTATATTTCCCTGTTCCCGCCTGCACTAATCCCTTTGAGCCCCAGGAAAAAGCTGCAGAGAAATCAAACGGGCTGTTCATTCTGCCCTAGCATCCCCAGGATTAATTAATTTGGGATTTGTGGGGAGTCACAAGGTCATGCTCCCCCCACTGGCAGAGCTGGCTCTGCAAGGCAATGGTAGGGATGGGGGCTGAGTGGCCCCATCCAGGGGAAATGCCCCATCACATCATGGCCTGGAGCAGGTCCTTGAGATGGCCACCCTGTCAGGGTGCTGATCGTTGAGCAGGGGCTGACCCAGGGTGCCAAGACATGGGAAAGCATCAGGGTGAGGAAAACGGGCAGGCAGCAACTGTGTCCACGTCCCATAGAGATCAGCCCCCAGCTAGAGGCAGTGGGGAGGATCCTGCCTTGGGCAGGACCCCTTCCAGGAGAACCAGGTGTCACTGACTGTCTGCATGGCCTGCTGTTTGGACCAGCACAGAAGCATAAGCATACCAAAGAAGGATAAACACTCCAAAGGGAGTGTCTATCCCCAACAGTAAGGACCATACTTCAGCCCAAGTGAGGTCCTTACTGTTCTGTGGGACAAGAGGATGGGGCAGGAGAGATGAGAACCTGGTCTTGGATGAGGAAGGCAGCACTGTCCTGGACTCATCAACATTTTGAGAGATAGAGGCAGAGAAATGACAGACAGCCTGGAGACATCTCCTCTGTGACGGACAGATAGAGAAGCATGCCAGGTAGGAAGGACTAGAAAGGGAGAAAATGCAAGACCAACAGGGCTGGAGACAGAGCAACTCAGTACAGAAAAACCTATATCTCGAAGGAAACCAGAGACCTGCACTGGGAACACCTGAGATGACAACACAGCAAGGCAGAGGTCTTTCTCCCCAAGCCGACAGGGTCATTAGTCAGTTGGTGCCATAAACAAAGTCACCTCCGTGGTCCCTCAGATCACCAAGGCATGGCTAATAGGAATAGCCTGCCCTCACGCTCTGTTCCTGAATTATCCTCTTGTCTACTCCAAGTCTTGGTGTGCAAATATTTGGCTCCTGCCACCGGTCAGGACTCATGCACAATTCCCTCCTGTCATTATGCACATTGCACTGTTTGCCCCACTTATCCCTCCCAAGCAGGGAGCTGTGATTGCCATTTGAAGACAGTGTCTCAGATGCCAAATCCCGTTTCCACCATTAGCGGTTACTTAAATGATTCAGAAATTTGTTTTCAGGGAGTAGTTTAGCTTATGATGTGGGTTTTCTGAGTATTTGCCTAGGAAAACTCATTCTCAAGAGAGCACATTGGATCAAATGCATTTCAAACTGTAACTGAATATTTGTGGTCATTTGTTTGGGCTGTATCTGCCCAACACTTGCAAGGAAACTTCATTCATTTGCACCCAAAAGTGCTTTGGAATCCAGGACTAGCATTTTTTTCCAACTGCATTGAATATTATACTCAAGTCTGGATGGTCTTGGTACCAGGTCTGGCCAGTTAAAGGACAGAGCATTTTTTGAAAGAATGTGGGGCCATGCACTGCACATGCTACAGAGGAAACAAGAGCCCAGTACAGGGAATTTCAGGGTACAGAAGTATAAGTGCTGGGCCTGTGGACATGAAGGGACAACATAGGAAGGAAATGGTGACTTCTAGCCCCTGGGAAGGGACACGGGAAGCCCGGGACCTTCCTTTGGTTTCAGGGTTGGGGTGATCATTAAATCAGCCCTCCAGCTACTAACACCCAAAAGAAAAGTCTTGTGTGAACAGGAACCAAAATTGGTCCAGCAACAAGGCCTGGTCCTCATCCCCTCATGAGCAGCTATTTGCCACAGTAACATTGAGTTCATGAGGTACAGACAGTTTTGAAACTGGCCAAATGAAGGTGCTTCATTTGCTTCATGCTGTCCCTGGCTTCAAGGAACACTTTTTACCACCTTGCTCCAGCCACAGCAAATTCCTTCTGAAACATCTGAATCCTTAAAAAATGGTTTGCCTGGTCACTGGCCTGTGCTGCTAGGCTGAAGAGCTCTGTACAAACCTGAACCTTACCTCTCCAAACCAGCATGACCAGCCTTGCAATCCCCTGGCTCCTAGGTCTGGACTTTCTTCTGTCCCACCTCTGCTCCAAGTCTCCCTGGAGCAGCCCAGAATTCAAAATGGCAGCCAAGCACGGAAGCCTGAAGCTGGCTGCATGGACAGGATGGCAGCTCCTTGCCCACCTCCAAGAATTTTTCTGAGACAGGGATGTATCTGGTGGCAGGCAAAAGCCCTCATCCAACAGCAACATATTTGCAGCGTGGTTTGCAGTGGCAGTTGGCATCATGCAGTACCTGCACCAGGCAGCAGGAACATGCACTCCCAGCACACCAGGTAAGTAGCAGCCTCTGGGCAGTGTGGGCAGGATCAGGCATGAGAATGCTTCCTGATACACAGCCCCCAATCTGTGAAACATCAGTCCCCAGCCTTTGGTCCCTTGGCAGCACCACAGATATGATGACTGTGGCCATCAGATCACTCCTTGGGGTTATTCCAAAGTGAAATGGTGCTGTACTGTGGGATGTGAGAAATTGCCTGAGGATTACTGTAGACAGCAACTCCTGTTTGGGGTCAATAAAGATTGAAAACCTCATGGAACAGAGGCATTTCAGCTGCCTCTCCTCTGCTTTAATGCAGTGTGTCCTAAAAACCAGAGATCTTGCTTTCCAGTGGTCACACAGATGTGTCTTCTCTCTAGTCTGTCTCAGCAGGAGTAAAAGCTGAGAAGGTAAAGGCCAACAAACAGGCCTCTCACACATCTGGGTGGACTGGGTGATGTACAAAGCTCCTGCTTAGCATGAACAGCCCTCCTGAGGAACAGCCTACCCACGGGCAGAAAAGACTGCCCCAAGTGCAGACAGAGAAGGAACCAGGAAGAGGTTCTTCACTGAGAGGGTGGTCGCACACTGGAACAGGCTCCCCAGGGAAGTAGTCACTGCACCAAGCCTGTTGGAGTTTAAGAAGCGTTTGGACTGTGCACTTAGTCACATGGTCTAAAATTTTGGGTAGACCTGTGTGGTGTCAGGAGTTGGACTCGATGATCCTTATAGGTCCCTTCCAACTCGGGATATTCTATGATTCTATGACAGGCAGCAGCTCCTGACCTGCTGTACCCCAGAGCTCACTGAGCTCCAAATTCTGTCCTCAGCTCAGTATCAGCCTGCCTACGAGATGTACCTGAAACACCCCACGTCTGGCTCCCCATGTCTGAGTCAGCTAGCATAATTATTTATTTGTGCAAATTGCTCATATGAAATGGTCCGAGAGCTCAGAGCCAGGGGAGTGTTTTCCCCACCCCTCTGCCCCACAGAAACCTGGGCACACACATCAAGCATGGCCAAAGGCCTCTAGGAAGGACTGGAGGTCAGGCTTATGAGATGGAGCCTTTTTTCTCAGAAAGCAGCAGCACTGAAAGAGCCTTAGGTGATTGTGGAAACAACATGATCAGACCACAAGCTTCCAGGACAAAAGGGAGCTTAGCAGGCAAACAATCTCGTGGGCTTACCAAAGGAGTGATGAATAGAGGGGAAGCAGCCGATCTCCATGTGTGGTGGGAGCAAGTCCATCACAGCAATATGGGCATGGCTCTGCTGTCTGCACTTGAAAGCAGTTGTTGGCAACATGGAGGAAATGCAGAAAGGATGCAGAGGAACAATGAATGCTCGAGAACTACTGCCTCCAAGTGAAAGATGGCAGCAGCTTTGGGTTGTCTGCAAGATACTCAAGGTGTGGCTTGACCTGGATGCCCCCAGGGAGGTTTCTCAGAGCAGACAGATCTCAGTTCTGCAGAGGCCAAATGGTGAAATGCAGCAGACACACACTTTTCAGAGGGGAAACCGTAAAATATGGGAGCAACGAACTTGAGGACAAGGATGCTCACTGATTCTCTGGACCCAGGGCTGGCCATCTCTCTTCTGGAAACCCTGCTCCAGGTTTGGCCATGGATCTGGGCTAGAAAAACACCTCTTCAGTAAGGTCCTGTCAGAATGGGAGACCAGAGGGATGGGCTTGTCCCTCCATGCCATGCTCTCTGTCTTGCACAGCTTAGGGGAACAGAAAGATCAGGAGGGTGCACAAGACATAGTGTGGGTCTGTCTCTTTTTCTTGGACAGGGCCTTAGATAAAGAGCAGGGGCAAGGATTAATGCAGCTGCTGCCCCCAGGCCAACTGTACTACAAGCTTTTTCTGCTGGAGCAAGCAGGGTAAAGCACTCAAACCTGCCCACCTTTGTCTGGCAACTGATCCAGAGGCTTGTCCCTCCCTGGATACATGAGCCTGGCCTGCTTGCGTGTCTTCTCCAGTGCCTGCTCCTCAGCTGCACAGCCTGAGCATGTCATTGATGGATGGTTTTGGGTGTCTGGAAGCCCTCCTGGTATGGCAGGGGCTGGGGCTGGTATTCTGACCTTGCTGCCATCTCCCCGATACTGTTATCAACCTGGCATGGCCTCAGGTTTCACAGAGACCAGTGTTATCCATCAGGGTTTGCCAGGGAAGAAATTGCTGGGGCAGCAGCACTGCCCGAATTTGAGGTGCGTCTGTCCTCCAGGGCAGCCTTTCTTGCACCATGGGACCCCCAGCCCTGCAGTGGGGCCAAGCCATCGCATTTCCATGCTTGAACTCTTCCAAAGGTTGTGTGAGGCCCACAGCAGCCTGCCCCAGCATCCTCTGCCCTGTCCCGTCAGCTTGTGGGGCCACTCTGCCACTGCCACCCAGCTCACAGCAGCGCAGAGATGCTTCTGCATCCAGCCACAGGTTTAGGTGTGAGCAAAATCTGGCTTTGAGAAAGACATGCCAAGAAAAGCCTTAGTAGTATCAGAATATAACAACTGCTGCAAGGGAATGAAGAAAAATTGAGCTCATTCATCCCACCCCCCTTAATGGCCAGCAGGACATGATATGGGGAAGCACAAATCACAGGAACTGAAATACGTGTCCTGGCTGTGCTTCAGACACAACCCGGCCTCTGACAGACAGTAGCTGAGGAGCTTTGTGAGCCAGAGGTTGTTGGATGAATCTGTCCCCCACGGTTTTATCTGCTTGTTTTCTGGAGCCTTTAATGCACTTGGCCTTCCCAAAAGCTGTGTAACAGAAAAATACTTCCTTTAGCAGGATTTAAACCTACTAGTATCTCCCCTTCCCAAAGCCTGCTTCTCAACCCATTCTTAACTCAGAAAATAACATTCACTCTTAAGCTGTGACAAAGCAAGAAGTGTTTGAGTATCAAGGACCACTTTTCAAGAGAATCTCCCTGATTTATACACACATTTCTTCCTTCAGCTAGCTGCACTGGAGATGCAACACCTCCACAGCAATAAGCTTTCCTAACCTTCTTCCAAGTTAACGTTCACATGTCTACTCGCTTGGTCCTTTGTCATACTATTGACAATCTACTTGGTGCAGAAGTCAGTTCACTGACCTTTAGCTTCCTAGGTTTTACTTTCAAAAATCGGTATCATATTTACTGGTTTCCAGTCTTCTACGACAGAAATTTGGACAGCAGGGCCCACAAAGCATCTGACTCCACTGCAGGCAAATGCAGTATGCCCTGGAGAGTGTTTCTATCCAGGTTATTGCTTCATTTTGCAACTTTCCAGCTTGACTCTTTAGCACTAGGTGATTTCTCAGCTCTTTCCAGGGAAGCAGTGCTACAAACTCCAGTGAGAGGGAAGGATTCCCACACAGCTGTGCTAACTTCTTCCACTATCAGTTGTAGGGCAACTCCCTGCCCAGTATGCAGTAATTGCAAATCACTTTGGGGCTGCCTATTACCTCTTCCCTGGGCAGGGAGCCCCAGCTACTCTTTGGTTCTGCTCTGGAAGCAGGTACCATCCCACAGGGCAGAGGCTGGGGCAGGCAAGCAGGCTCCTGTCTAGTTTTAGGGAGCAGGATAAATCCCAGCAAAGAAAAAGGGTATTTGCCAGGTGCAGCTTTACTCAGGGGAACAGAAGAGACCTGGGGAAGGCAGCATTTCCCATTAGTTGCTTCAGAGGCGGTGTGTGCATCGTGTTCACATGCCATGCTTATTCCATCCCACTAGGCAAACACCTGCTTCTCACAGCTCTGCTGGCTGCATTATTTCAGGGGAAATGAGGTGGTAAGGCAGGATCACATCCATGTATGTGTCTGACCCTGCAGGCAAGCAAGGGTGCGCAAGGTGCATATGTCACCCATCATAAGAGAGAAGGGAAGATTTTGTACCACTCACTGATCCCAGTGAGGAGTTACTCTCCCAGGTGAAGCCCCTGCTCCTGCCTCCCTACTGCCAGAGCAGTAGCAAGTTTCTCCCATGCCAGGACCAGTGAAGAAAGCCCTTCCTCTGCAGAACGTTTCTTCCCCACCGGCAGGGATTTAGCACTAGCCCACCAGCTCCCTGGGAGTAGGGCAGGTGAAGCCAAATACTTTTGCTAATCCCGGCTCCGAAGAGCTGCTCTCAGGTTACAGATGATGTGAATAGGATCTATGTTCCAGGGTGATCAGACTTCCTGGAATTTCTGCAGGACCAGTTATCTGTTCCTGTAACCATCTGCAGCTGAATGTGCTGGTATGGCCCAAGTCCAAAATGCCCCCATCCCTTCAGAGCCTGATCTAATGTCTTTGGGTGAAACACGGCTGGCAGCAGGAAACTTACCCTGCAGCTTCACACATGGGTCTCCATTATTGAACAGCCAGAGCACCTCGGAAACTTGATCTCCGCAGCCTCCAACAGCCCAGACAAGAAGAGACAAAGAGACCCTAGGCCACCGGACGTGCCGAATGTGACTCCCTTACTTAAAACCAACCACAACCTGACACTGCCCTTGCAGATTCATTTAGGGTTGACTCAGCTCCCCAGCATCACTGACAGCTTGCAGCACTCCTGAAATGTCCCCATGCTGTCCCTGTTCTTAGAGGAGTGTCTCAGATGAGGAGGAATCCTCACGTTGCAAGCCTGCTCCTCTCCTAATAGGACCGATGCTTCTTTTTGCATGTCGAGAGGTGCCCAGGGCTGGGCTGATGGTGAGATATTGTCCTTTGCTCACAGATCACCAGCAAAGTGAATTCACATAGCAAACAGCCCAAGTCATGTGAATGCAGCTACTGAATTTCCTGCTAAGCACCCTGCTGAAGATGCTGCAGCCTGGCACTGCAGTACGGACCGGTGTTTTCACCCCATCACTGCCAGTGCTGGCTTTCTGGAAGGAGCACAGTGACATGCCTTAAGGCCTTCAGGCACCCCTGCAGGACTTGGAGGCCATGCAGGCTGAACCCTGTCCACAGGCTATTCTGCTGCTAACCAGGCAGCTTCCAAGTACCACCCTGTTCCCCAGCCATCCCATGGGTTATGGCAGCAGAGCTATGCAGACTTAGCAGAGGTGAGGTGCATCACCCTGCTGTGAGCTTTGGAGATCAGCAGATGCAGTTACACTAGTTAAACAGCACTGTGATTCTGTGATTCTCTTGTATTCACATGAAAAGAGCTTTCATGCAGGACTGGTGTCCAAACTTGGGCTTGACAAGTGCAAACCTGTGAGGGCCAGAGAATGTTTCTGAGCTACCCCAGTTCATGGTGTGCACTCCTCCCTGCACTTCTCTCCTCTACTCTGCCCTGGTCAGGCCTCACCTGGAGTACTGTGTCCAGTTCTGGGCTCCCTGGTACAAAAAAGACAAGGATCTCCTGGAAAGAGTCCAGTGGAGGGCCACAAAGATGATACGGGGCCTGGAGCATCTCCCCTATGAGGAAAGGCTGAGAGACCTGGGTCTGTTCAGCCTTGAGAAAAGAAGGGGATCTCATTAACGTTTACAGATACCTTAAGTGTGGGAGACAGAGAGATATGGCCAAGCTCTTTTCAGTGGTTTGTGGGTACAGGACAAAGGGCAATGGCCACAAAATGGATCATAGGAAGTTCTGCACCAATCTGAGAAAGAATTTCTTCACAGAGAGGGTGATGGAGCACTGGAACAGGCTGCCCAGGGAGGTTGTGTAATCTCCTTCTCTGGAGATATTCAAGGCCCGTCTGGACACCTACCTGGGCAACCTGCTCTAGGAAACCTGTTTTGGCAGGGGGGTTGGACCCGATGATATCTTGAGGTCCCTTCCAACCCCTACAATTCTGTAATTCTGTGATTCTATGGCCAGCCCACACAGGAGATATGGCTTGCCACAGCTGCCAGAGCCCACCATCCTGCCAGGGTCTGCGTGCTGCTCCTGGGACAAATGCCACGTAAGGAAGATGGAAGCATTTTATCTGCTGTGTCCTGTGCAGAAAGGAGGTGACTCAGCTCCACTACCAGCAAGCCCAAATCCTGCTACTATTCTAGATGCTCATCGGGCAGAGCCTGGGGATGATGGGCAACATGAAGCAGCACACAATAACCTTCCTGGTGACAGACAAGGCCGTGCAGGCCCTCCCGGCTGCTGCCAGGTGCCTTGCCCATGGAGCTGAGGCCTGCAAGCCAGGCAGGGTGGTGGTGGCACCCAGGCCTGTGTCTGGCCTGCTGGGGCAGAGCTGAGGAAGCAGAGCAGGGTTTCTAGGAGAGCTCCAGCTTCACCATTGCAATCTGGCCTCCTGGGGAGCTGGCTGTGTCCTGAGGAATGTGGCTCCTGACTGAACTCCAAAGGCTTTTGCAAGCCTTTCAATCCCAAACACAGAGGCTGTAAAGGGGCGAGTGCCCCTGTGGAGGGGAGAGCAGTGGGGTGGGATTAGAGCGGGCCCTAACGCTGCACTTTCAGCCGCAGCGTCTGAGCAATGCTGAGAGAGGTCAGGATTAGGGGAAATCCTTTCAGACCAAAAGGGAGTTAAGCAGTTCTCTCCTCACACACACAGAGGGGGCACCCCCGAATCTCTCCCCTGCAAAAGGCCATGTTGGGGGCAGGAGGCAGGGGGCAGCCTTTGTCCCTTTGATTCAAAGCAGAGGGCAATTAGGTAACGGACTTAGGGCCCAGGGAACACCATTCCCTGCCTCCACAGGGATCTCTCCTTCTTTCTCTGATTTCTTTTATCCTCCACTCAAGCTCCTAAATCTATTTTCACTAGGCCGTTAATTGAATTAGCCCAGCACCTTTCATTGGGAACAACTTATGACAATTTTAATACAGTATGATTGCTTTTTACAACCCCTGTATGGGTTTTGACAGCAACCACAGTGTTTTGTTTAACACAGAGCTGAGACAATTTATTCTGGATGCCTCTCGTGAGCAAGTCAAGAAGTGGGATTGAGTCGGGTTGGGTGCCTTGCAGACCAATACTTCATCCCCTACCCGAGGTAGCATATGGGTGGAGTGCCCAGTATGTGATGCCTGGTGTTTGTAACCTCACATTACTACAGAACCCTTGGACACACAACTTTGGAGGCCACAGCACTCATTCAAGCCCCAGTGGTACATCTCAGCTGGGCTAGCAAAGGGATTAAGGCAGCCCTTTAGGGAAAGGGAAGACATTGTTGCTATTCCCATAATCTCCCCCATCCTTTTCCACCCTTGCATGGTTCCCCCACAACTGTAGAGATGCAGACACCAAACACTGCCACGTCTTTAATGCTCACTCATCTCCTCTTTCTCTGTCTTTGAAGCATTCACATAAGATGTTCTGGAATTGCCTCTGTTAACATTCCATACCTACATTTTTAAGTGACATCAGTTTCCATCAGGATAACAGTCTGGATGGGCCCTTTTAGGCCCCAGGATCTTTGTGGAGGAATTTCTCTCACACAGCCTGAGAGAAAGAGACCGGGGCATCTCTGTACCTGCTACATCTCTGTTTATATGTCTGTGTACTGCCTGCCACGTGGGATGGCTGAGCTCCTGTCCCTTACCTCCCCTAGGAGGAACTGTCCTGATCAAACACAAACTGCTGCTGAACAGATGCCAGCCCCACAGACTGCAACGACATGCAGTACCCCTGTCTTTCTGTTGGCTCATGACTTCAGAATATCTTCCAGTGGTGTTGAGATTGGTGCGTTAGCAATTCCTACAGAGACAGCAGGTTTGTGAAGATGAGGCTGTCTGGATGGTTTGCATGCAGATCTGGGCTGCTCCAGTCCCATCCCCTGAAAGACAAGCCTGAGGAGACAGCCTCTAAATTGCCGAATTTCTACTCTGCCCAATGATCTGCCCACAGGGGGGTTATGTGGCAACTTTACCAAAGGGAGAAAATGGCACGGAATGAGCCTTACCCTGCCTCCTCCTCCCTGTTTCCCATCTTCCTTGTCTGGCAACACTTAATAATGAATGTGTCACAAGGTGGGACTGGTATGGAGTATTCAGCCCATGTAAGTGAGCAGCCTTTCTGTGCTCATATTGCAACCTCTGCTGTAATTTGTAATCAAGAAATTAGTCTTGGAATTGCCACAGACCAGCTCTGTGTCTGCTTTCAGTCACAGATGAGCTCTGAGAGGCCAAAAGCCCTGCAGGGGCAAAGGAAGTGGCTCCAAACACCTCAGGAGAAGTGATCT
Source organism: Anser brachyrhynchus (assembly GCF_964034855.1). Lineage (NCBI taxonomy): Eukaryota > Metazoa > Chordata > Aves > Anseriformes > Anatidae > Anser > Anser brachyrhynchus. Next base: position 114,917 of record NC_137714.1, read on the forward strand.
GGTCTTTGCCTAGAGATTTCACCCAACCCATTCTTGCACCCATCCCGTGAGCTGACTAAGTGGAAGAGCCAATAATATATTTATTAAGAAGAGAACAAAGACTCCAGGAGCATATAAACAGGACTGTGCAATTAATTACCCTTTTCATGACTGAAAACATCAGTTTCTTTATCCCAGCCCAGAGCTGATTTTTATGAAAATATTTCATCTCTGCTAAGGCTCAGGTGTATGACCCTGCACCCTGTGCCCTCGTTCCTGTGTCCACAGGGATGAGGCAGTGCCAGAAGGTGTGTGACTCCAACAGGGAGCATCTGCAAGTCTTATTATACAGGTACTAAATGGCAAATGGCACATAGGTCTCTGGGGAGGGTTTAGGGCTTTCTCCCAGTTCACCCCACCTTCTGCTATGCAACTGCAGCAGTGGGGCCATGGAGTACTCTCCCTGGTGCCAGGACTTGCAGCATGTCTCAGGCCCAGCTTTAAAAACACTGATGCCCCAGGGAGAACTGCCTAGTTTGAGCCTGCTGGCACTGCCAGACATGGAGATAACTGCTGCTCACCATAGCTCAGAGGCAGAGCCCTTTGCAGCCTTGCATCTTAGGAGCAAAAGGAGAGGAATGGGCTATTGTTCCCAAAGAGCATGAGAGGCCAGATGTGATGGACAACCCAGGAAGACGTCAAAATTGAGGACATCACTCTGGATTTATGGCCTTTGGAGACAACAGCTGGAAATAAAAGCACAACATGTGGGAGCACAGAGGGCAGAGACAGGAGGAGGGGATCAAAGCATGAAAGGCATTTGCACTTAAGGATGGAGAAGATGTGCCTCGGTCCCTATTTTGCTTGTAGTATAGATATGTGAGAGCCAAAAGCAAGCAGACCTCTGAGGAAATGGAGAAGACGTTACAGATTTCAGGGGATTTCACTCTCATCCTTGCATATGTCCTCCAAAGCCAGGATGCACCATCCAACATCTGTCTTTCCATCCGGGAGAGAGCAGTAGCATCTCACCCAGCACCCTGGCCAGTGAGGTGGGGGGTTAGGCTGGAACCTGAAGGCAAATAATAGACATGTTGAAGTGCAGGAGAGACAGTCAGATGCCTTCCCAAGTGACAAATCCACATTTGCAGAGGTGGAAGTATGGCCGGTACACCTGAAAAGCCAATCATAACTTGTACAGACTGGGGGAAAAATGTCCACATATGCAAACTGCCTGTCATGGCATAAGCTGAAAGGCAGTGAAACAGCCCAGGTTCATTAATTCTATGGTTGTCACAGGAAAGTTATAGAATCTGTAAGATCTGTGTTATATAAAGACAAGGCATAGTTTTGCTTGCTGTCCCCCTGTTTGTGTTCACAGCTGCTGGGGGATCTCACCCATGCAAAGCGCAGCACTGTGTATGTACAACCTTCTCTCTGTGTTGGAAAGAGTAGGAAGATTTGTGTCTCACGATGCTCCCACAGTACTTTCTCCAATCCCTACTGTGCTAAAAAAATATCCAGGCCTCATTTTGCTAGGTGCTGGAAATGCACTTACAAACAGTCTAGGGTAGAAAGTAGTATTATGTAGAAATTTATCCAGAATCCTTCAGGGAACAAATGACAAATTCAGGAACTGAATTAATTCAGGGCACTCCTGCCTAATACCTTTGCTCCAGATCATTTTTTCTCTCCTGCTATCTTTCATTTAATGCACACTTTGGAATAGTACTGAGTAATTATAGATGTTCTGAGCAAACCTGCAGGTTACACCTCTAGCTGCACTGCTCATGATTTGCAAGGCAGAATGTGTAGAAGTAAAGAAGACTTGGAAGAAGTAATTTGACAATCATTTCCCATGATGACTATATAACTGAACAAAAATATAGGTCAGATAGGGCCTCTGGAGTTCTCTTGAACAACCCCCTGCTCAACGCAAAATTTGAATTTAGATCAGATTGTTTGGGCCTTGTATAGTTGAGGGGTGAAAATCTCTGAGGTTGAAAATCTTGGGGCCTCTTGGGGCCCCTGTTCCACTGCTTGACTGCTTTCAGGATTGATACATTTTTCCTTATGTCTCATCAGAATTTCTCATGGCGCAACATGCTCTCATCGCTGCTGTGTGCACCTGTCTTGTCTATGTGCAAATCTGTGTACCTGAGTTGTCTTTTTCTTCTGTGCAGTCCTCTTTAGGTATTGGAACAGGCAGTTACATGCCCCTCAAGCTCCTCTTCTCCATGTCCAGCAAGCCTGGTTCCTTCCACTTCTCCTCAGTCATCACACGTTCCAGCCCCTAACCACCTCTGAGGCCCTCAGTTGCACCCATTCCAGTGTTCAGCAAACTTTCTTTGCGGAGTAGCCCAAAAGAGGACACAATATCCAGATTTCTCCTTCCCAGTGTATTGTTGTGTGAGGTCAATCCACCCCAAGTACCAAAATTTGCATTTGTCCTGACCCTCATGACTTTCTTCCTGTCTATTTCTCAGTCATGTCGAGGTTCCTCTGAATAGCAGCTCTGGCCTCCAACATATTGACCACTTCCCTCAATTTGGTGTCACTCACAGTCTTGCTGTGGTTACATTCCCTCCTCTCATTTAGGTCACAGCAACACAGGGAGTCTTCACTTCATCCTCCTAAACGGAAAAACTAGACATTTCCAAAGAGAAAAGACCTGTGATTTTGGGCAGGTATTGTATTGGTCAGTGCATCACCCAGCATGTCTTTGGAGAGAAGGGTTGGGATGGTTTCAGAGAGCAGTGAGCCAGCCTGCTCCTGGGTGAAGTGGCTGAGTGCTCTGTGCTCCTGGTAGGAAATGCAGCCTGAATCCCAGGTGGTGAATTTCTGCTTGTTTTGAAGCTCTGAACTCTTCTGTCAGCATTTTGTCTTTGTTGACCATCACTTATCCTTCTGCATAAGCTAAAGCTTTCTTTCCAAGTAGACCTCTCAGGCTGGGTTACAAAAGAAGCTGCAGCCAAAGAGGCAAGACGGAACCAGCAGAGCAGCCAAATGCAGCATGTCATGGGCACAGGTCCAGAACCTGCTTCCTCCCCAATAAACTGTTTAGCTGTATGCCCTGCCTACAGCCCCTCACACTACAAACCATGGGGTGAAACCTCTCCAAGTGGCATGCAGAGCTTGAAGCCGCTCCTCTGCCTGGCAGCTGTAGCAATACTTCAGCCCCATAGTTCAGGTCTGAGACCCGAGCTGGGGCCAGTACTTGGGGCAGGCCTGATACGAGGACTGTCCACAAGCCCTTAAAAGGCAGATAAATCCTTCATCGGGGTACAATGTGGGATATAAATTGCAGTGAGGGATACTGGAGGGTGAGATTATGGGGAAAATGTTTAGCAGGAGTAGAAGCAGAAGAGCAAGAGCTTGCTGTGACCTAGGTCTCCAGGGTGGTCTTCAGACCACAGTGACCTTAGCAGGAGAGCTGGGCCATGTGCTTCTTGACAAGCTCAACTTCACCCCTGAGTCCAAGAAGCTGCTGGGCTGCAGTTCCTTTGGTGTCTTTTTCCAGGTAAAAGCATGTTGAGGTGAACAGCACAGCCTTTCTTATCTTCTTCTCCATTACTGTTGGACAATAGAGGTCCTTAAGTGCAACAGAGACAAGCTGGCCATGCACAGCCAAGAGGGGAAGCCCCGTAAGGTGCAGAGAAGTCCACAAAGAAAGTCTGTGCCTCTCGGAGAGCTCCTACCTCCCCCTGCCCAAAGGCAGGCACCTCGGGGACAAGGCAGCAGCAGGAGGCAGCTCCCAGCTCTCCCTTGCGGGGCCAGGGCAAGTGAAGGCAGGCGCCTGAGCTGCCGGCACCGCAAGCAGGGTGCACGCAGCAGGGTGGCGGACCCCGACAGCCGGGCAGCCCACAGCTGAGAGCTGTCAGGCAGCTGCCCGGCAGGGTGGGCTGGACAGCCTCGCTGGCAGGAAGATCAAGGGCTGGAGGGTGGGAGGAGGACAATAGTCCGTTTGGGGACCGAGCAGGAAAGGGCAGAGTCTGATGGAGAAGGAGGTTACACAGGGAGGAAGAACCTGCATGGTGTGATGAGGGATGCCTTGAAATACACAGGGAATCTGGGCTCTTTTCTACCAGCCTGGGCAATGACAGGATCCCTTCCCACAGATGCCTGGGAGAGGACAAGCTGTGCAGAGCAACATGAGGTGCTGCAACCCTTTTGTGTCACACCAGGGCATCATGCAGGGGGGAATCTCAATCAGCCTGGGGCCAGCCAGGGCTAAGGCTCCACGAATAACCTCAGAAACACACTAGGCAGCAAAAACGTGTCACTTAATCACAGATAAACACATAATCTACTCAGGTTTCGCCAGGGGGAAACCACAAACCGCGAGCACACAGGAGAGGAGGTAAACAACAAGTGAAAGGGAGAAAGGAAAATCCACCAGGAGAGATGAAAGCAAGACAGTAAATCACAGGGGCTCCTGCTCTTCTCATGACTCTCCCCTTGTCTTCCCTGCCTGGAAAAGTTCGGCCAGGATCTTGGCAAGGAGGCACTTAGAAACCAGGAGTGTAAAGCCCAGGCAGAAGCCTCACCGAGCAGCTAGATGTCTGTCAGACACCTCTGCACCTCTGCCAAGGCACATGGAGAAGTGGCTGGAGATTCACCTGCTGGGCCCAAGCAGTCAGGGCATCAGTTGCCAAGATTTGCACTTCAGCACCTGGCCCTGCAGCTCCCTCCAACTCCAGGAAAGCAAAGGTCTTGGCTTTCTAGACCTCGCACTTTGGAAATAGCCATACTGGTGGAGACCATCCACCAGTCCCACTGCAAAGCCCAGTTCCCCCAGAAAGGAACAAGAGAGGATGCTGTGATCCGAGCTGAGTGAAGACAACCCTTCTCATCCAGGAAAAACTATTCAGAGAGCAATGGGATGAAGATGTGCAGATGGTCTGGAGTAAGAAAGCAGCAGGCGTTTCCTCATTTCCTGACAGTGCCTCCTGACAGACCACACAGTCCCACGTTGGTCTGCCAGAGCAGATTCTCAAATGAGTGCAGGCACAAGAATGCAGTGGGAGTACAGGCTCCTTTGAACATCCTTGCCACGGCACGGCCGGTGGGAACACGTACCCGGAGAGGCCGAGCTGGGAGATAGCCACTGCTATGAGATCTGCCGTGAAATCGGTTCCCGGGAACGTTCTGCCAACCAGCCACGGCTTTCCTGGCAGGAGTAAACATCCACCAAAACAAAAGAAGATCTTGCTTTTTGTTTGGGATGTGGAAGTAAATTCAATCTGAATAATATCTTTGCCCTTTGCACTCCTGCCCCAGCCCTCCAAGGCCCATTTGAGCACATAAGCTTCGGCAGGTCCTTGTAGGGTGGAGGTTGGGTGTTGCTCACTGGAGAAGGACCCCTTCCAAAAAAGAGGAACACCAGGCACAAAAGCCCCCACAAGAGCAGTTGCTGTCCACTGACTTTGGGTTCCCTTAGCTCTTTCCCTGGTGCACGGGTCTCTGTGCTGCCAGCACAGTGCAATACCCTGACAGCAACACCTAAGTGAGACCCATCACGGTTCACCCTTCTCCAGCACCAAACAATGTTACTGATAGGTTAGGATTAGGCTTTTAGGTACAAACCTGAAACCAAAAGGTGACAAGTACAAACTTGTAAAGTCACTTGGACTTCTGGCCACCTGAGAACCTGCCCTGGTGTCCCCCCTCCAGGTGCAGCCCAGACACCGGGAGCAGGAGGCTCAGCACTGGTGACAAAACCTCCTCTCACCCTTGAAAACCAGGCAGGGTCTGGCCCCACCATGGAATGCACAGTCCTGTCCAAGTATGTGTCAGTATGGACTGTCCCTCCATTCAAATGCTATGTCCCAGGTGCTCCAGACAAAGTCAGGACATTCCCCATCCCCCTCTCAAAGCAATGGGTGGCCTACCTGGGAGTACGTGATGCTCTTCTGGGGTCCAACACCAGGGGTGCAGGAGGGCTGGCCAGGCCCAGTTCCTGTGCTGTGCTAACAGGTATACAAAAAACAGAATATACAGAATATTCTCCAGCCACCAGCCAAACATCCCTCCTGCTAAATGCATGACCTCTCTGAATTACCAGCTTTCTGTAGAGACCACACATAATGCCCGTGGATAAATCTCCCCTCTCCGGTTTCCGTTTCCATGAGGCCAAACTGCTGGTTCACACCTTCCTCTGCTCTTCATGGGGCATCATGCCCTGAGCGAGAAAAGCCACCTGCTGCTTCACTTCCATCCTAAGACCCCCACGAGGGACCACAGACCCAGCCCCCCAGGTCCCCCTGCAGCCCCAGCAATGCTTAAGAAGCTCCACCAGTCCGGGCTGAAGGAGAGCCCAAGCAGCAGCATGGGGAGGATGCTTGTGAGAGCAGAGGCAATTTTGCATGCCCTCTGAAGAGGCTAGAAAGATGCAGCTTTCCCAGGCACATGCAGCCCATCAGTGAGGACTCATCGCCCTTTTCCCAAAGGTTTACTTGACCTCCAGCCTGGATGTAGCCATCCGTGGCCCAGGAGATTGGATCACACAGCCAGGACCATCGCAGGTGGGTTTGAATCCTGTGGGAAATGGAGGCCAATTAGTAACGGAGAGGATGTGGAAAGGTATCAGTGGAGGGATGCTGGGTTGGATGGACCTGTCCAGATAACTGGGGATAGTGGGAAACTTGTGTGGGTGGACTGGGACCCCCAGCAGGAGACTGAGAGGGAGGGTGGGAGTCTCCGGCGGGCGAAGAACTAGAGGTGACAGCAGGGTTCCCTGTGTGAACATGTTGGGAGCTGGTGGCAGAGGGGGTGACAGGATGTCACGGTGGCATCTGTGGCTGGAAGTGGTGCTGCCCCGTCCCCCAGTCACATGAGGGCTGGAGACCCCCAACCTTACAAGCATCGGTGCAGACACTGGAGTGTCTTCTGAGCAAAGGTCACAAGGCCAGGGAGAGCCAAGCTTCCTTTCTTCAACACTGCCTCAGTCAAGCTGTTCCAAACTAGCCGTAACTCACCTTCAAATAAGCAGGCTGAGCCTCTTTGAAGCCTAAACCCTGCCCAGAAGGGCTGCAGAGACCATGAGTCAGCTCTGTATTTATAGCGGGGCAGGAGCCAGGCAGGTGTTGGGGGCTAACAAGGGCACAACAGACACCGCACTCCCCTGGCCTGAGAAGTTATTTTTCCTTCAAGGAGTGAACATTTCCCGTGCCCCAACCGTTCCCCACCTCCCTCCTCCCCAGGCGGCTGCACAGGTCCCACTGTCCCCAGGACTGCTGCACCGGATGGATGTGGCCTCCCATGGGGACTGAGGGACCCGTGCCTGCCCTGCACATCCGCAGCACCGCCAGCATCCCAGGCAGCCGGGCACTTCGGAGATGTCCCAAAACAAAGCCGGGGTGGGGGAGCTCCCTTCATGCACAGCTTGTCCCCAGCCTCCCTGCAGCAGGGGCTGCAGGGTGCATCACTCAGAGGCTCACGGCACGCTGTCCTGGAGGGCTGGGAAAGCCTCCGCTCACACATGCCGCCTGCAGCAGACTCCCAGCTCACTTCCACCTGTTTCCGATAAGCTCGCTAATCCGGCCCCATAATGATTCTTTATTAATGGATGCTGCTGTCTTCATTACATGCCTTAATTAGTGTTTTGTGAGCAAATTCAAGGGGATAAGAAGCGTGTCACATTTTCCAATGGGGGGTTTGCGCACAGCTACCAAAATAACTTTTGTCTGTGAAGCCGGAGTTCCTGTTTCACCCTGCCTGTAAGCCATCGTCACAAGAGCTGTTTCTGCCTAATCTGGCAGGCAGGCTGGGCGAGCTGAGCTGCTGCCCACTGCCCGGCCTCCCCTCCCTTCCTCCCTGGCTGGGCTCGCTGAGGTCCCATGAGCCAAGATGAATTTCAGTCATGCACAGACTTGAAAAGAGATCTGTTGCCAGGAATCAAAAATCCTGGAAAAGTCCAGTCTGCTGCTGCCCTGCTCACCGGACTGCTCTCCCCCAGCCACACTGTCTGTCTGGGGAGGGCATCTGGGGCTGCTGTGGTCCCTGATGGCTACTGAGACAGCCCCAGCTTCCTCGGGGAAACAGCAAAATCCCATCAGATTCTGCTTTCTCCTGACTCCAGGTGGGAGTGACGTGGGAAAGCTCTGGCACAGGAGGCATCAGGATACATGGAGCACATCCACAGCAGGAGCAGGGCCCGGACATCCCCAGCCTTCCTGCTCTTTTCTCCAGCACAGGCCCACATGGGCAGTTCTGCTGGGCTGCCCTCAACTCCACCCAAAAGGGAAAAAAGCCAAAATAGTTTGTTAATGTGCCCAGTACCACTGCTGCCCTGGGCCGGAGGTGTCCATGGCTGGTGTAGCCTGTTCTGCACCCAGAAACCCAGGGTAAGGGCCCCTCTGGGGGCAGCACATCCCCCAGTGCACTGGGCACCCACTGGGCTGCAAAGAGGTGCTTTGGGACCAGCCCTGTCCCACTTGCAAAGGGGAGAGCACTCAGAGACACAGCCCTGGTCCTCCTGCCCAGCATCCTAGGGCCAGCCAGCATTCCATCATTACAGCATGGGTCTGGAGACCTTCTACAACTTCACGCATCCTTGACCCAGGTCTCCAAGCCCTCTTTATCCTGATCCCATGTATGCACTGATTCTGTCAAAACACCACGGCTTTGTGTTTTCCTAAATTTCCTAAAATCTAATCTCATCTTTAAAAAAAAAAAAAGTGTTGCTTGCCATCGTTTCCAAGCTGTTTGCAGTCACAGCCCGAGCATGTCCTTGGGGATTCCTCCTGGCTTCTGTCTGATCCCAGGGTCATAATGCCAGGGAGAGGGAAGGATCCGGCGCTGGGGAAAGCTCTCCTGCACGAAGCTCCCAGCTCGTGCCAGCCCCGGTGCATTAGAGGGGGAACAGAGGCTCAGTGCAGCAGCACGGTGAGCTGGCATGAGCACAGATCGTCTGCCCAGGTGCTGCAGTCACCTCCTCCTGCATTAACCCTTTGACATTCCCACAAACACATTTTGGTTCCCATTAGGGCTTCCCCACTTTTCCACAAGAGTGAAATGAACCAAAACTTGCCCCTTCGTCATGGCTCCGAGGAGAATTTAATTCCAAGGTTCAAAGCTTCCCGATCCCTTCCTAGATAAAAGGGTGATCAGCGAAAGGGGATGAGCTGGTTAATAAAAGCCGAAGAAGAAAGCAGGACAGAAGGACTGTTCCTATACAGCACAGCACAGCAGGAGAGAAGCGGCTTTTCTCTGTGCAAGCCTTTCCCCAGTTAATAATTACAGGCCAGGACTGCCAGTTCCAACCCGCTGCTCTGCAAGAAAAGGCAATTAATTTAAGACTAATAGGATTTTAAATTCAAAACAATCCCAAGTGAGTTTGCATGGCGGGCTGTGAATACGCCAGAGAGCCAGCCAGCAGCAGGCGGGATGGAGGCTGGATTTGGCAGAGCGGCTGGAGGAATTAAGGATGAGGAGATGAAACTTTGTCTCCTGCAACCACTGTGCTGGTAACGGCAGCTCTTCATTCACAAGGCAGCTCAGTGGGGGGCTCTCCTCAATGGGAGCATGGCGAGAAGGCATTTCATTGAGCTAACGCCAGTGGCAGTGGCTGGACGTAAAAAGGACCTGCTAGCCCATGCCAAGCCCAGACCACCTCTGCCACCAGGGCCAAGGGACTGTAGCTCTCCAGGCACCTGCAGCTCAGCCCGCAACACCACAGACACTCTGGGCCCACGCAAGCACCTCGCAGCTGGGTTTCCACCTCCCATCCCAGATAGGCTGGTGCAAAATTTCCTCCCAGTCCCTGGGGGAGTCTCCAGCTTGCAAAGCTCAGGAAAACAGCGATGCCATGGCCCCTGTCCGAGGAGAGGGCTGGGAGGGCCGGGCAGGGAGCCATCTATCATGAGAGTTGTGTGGTGATGGTGGGGTACAGACAGACACAGGGGCTCTGCCTTCATCCCCTCCCTGGAGCCCTGCTGACTCACCAGCATCTGCTGAGAGATGCTGGAGCAGGAAAGGGTCTGTGTGGAGCCACCCAGCACCAGAAGTGCATGTAAAAACAAGAGAGCAAGGAAAAGAGTAAAGTGCTCTGCTATGGGTTGTGCTGTCAGGGATCTGCTCCCCATAGGGCTCTGCAGCCCTCTGCAGCCTCGCTGCCCAGAGCTGTGATGGGGCTGCAGCCCACAGCTCCTGCCTGTCACGCTGGGACAGAAACCCTGCAAGGAGAGCGACTGGCCACTGCTGTAAGGAAAAGCTCTTCTAAGACTAAAAGTGCCTCTCCCAAGGTGTCAGCATGAAGGTATCTCTTCATTTCCCTCCAGAGCAGTTGTAGAAGTGGACTCAGGCTCCCAAGTGGACTTATATGGCACAACACATCTGAATACCCTCTTGACATCTGGGCCTTGGCATCTGATGTAACTGGAGCAACTTCCATGCTACGTCTGCAGGGAGCTCAGAGACATGGGGATCACCCTTTGCAGCTTCAGTGCCATCAGCCATCATGTGAGCAGCTGCAGCTCACCATGCCTATGCAAGGCAGGAAGAGGGACGCTACATTTAGGAACACGCAGCTCTTCTATACGTGTGTGAGGGCCTTACGTTTGCCCACATTTTATAAAGCTCCCCATGCAAGTCAGTGGGATTTCTGTTAAGCCCTCTCAAGACCCCACGGATTTCAACCGGGTAAATAAGAACTGATGGTGTCTGTGCAGTGCCCTGCACTAACCTCAGTGCCTCTAGGACATGGAGAACCACTCATGTTGAACCACAGCTATCCTGTCCCCTGCCAGCTCCCTGGGGAATTGCTGTCCAGTCAAGGGGCTGAGGTCACGTCTCACACGCCATATCGGTCTCCAGGGCAAGACCAACGGAAATTATGGCCCTTGGCCAGCCACGGGAGATGTTCAAGAGAACGACGAAGGAGAGCTTCCCAATGCCAGACTGTTCCTCCATCAAACTTTCCACACCCACAGGCACCAAGCCTGTAGGAACTTTTTCCTAGCCTATGCCATGCAGTCGCCTCCTCCTGGCCTTATTTTAAGAGCTCATTTTTAACAAATTTCCCACTTTTCCTAGCAAAATAAACCCCAAACACCAGCCCGGGGCACAACTCCAACTTCATCTATGGAAGCTGGCCGAGTTGTGAAGCACACAGTGGTGGTTCTTTCATTGTGGGAACCACTGGGCACCTACATGTAGTGGGTGAAGCTTCTCCAGGCAGACTCAGGGTGCGCAAGGACCCACAGGCTGGGGGAGAGTGTCCTTGAAATGTCTTTGTCACTAGCCACAAGAAGGACATAGCCTCATGGGCCAAGGCTCTGCATCAAGCAGGGGTCTGGTACAGTAGTGATCCCACATGAACAAGATGATAATTGGTCCTGCCAATTTGCTATCATCAGATGAGTCCCAGCTGGACAGATGTAGCAGGGAGAGGTAGGGATGGAGCAGAACAAGACACCAAGCACACAAGACTGTGACTATGGAGGGAGGATGAGGAGGGTGGGCTGGTATTTTGCCCCACTGCAAAAAGTTGCTTGTCCTTGTAAAGCTGATAAAGGAAGCTGTCAGGATAGTGAGTGAATGTACGGCAGCAGACAAGGAGGTGCAGTGAAGGGGTGAGTGGAGGGAGATGCCAGGGGCCTGGGGAAAGTCATTGCCAAGGCTCCCCGATATCTTTCAGTATCCTCCCATGTGAAATAAGAAGGAAAATAAAGTCTTTCTTGGATGAAGGTCTTGGTGAAAAGGGAGTGGAGTATGGACCGATCTAACATATATAGCCAGACCAAGTTGCTCTAGTTTGGATGGACTTCTCTGGTACAGCAACCAGCTGCTTCTCTTTCATAAGAGGAGCGAAGCTTCATCCCAGCTGCATGTCATGGCGAGACAGAGCGCACCCAAACACAACCAGGGTGCTGCTCTGCTCTAACCATGCTATACAGAGAGTGTGGACCTGTACCTGTCTGGCTGCAGAGGTCTGGGACTGGACACAAAGGAAGCCTGGGGAAAACACAAATAAAATGTTTATTGGAGCTGGAAGAGGACTTCACATCCCTGATGCAGAGACAGCAGAGATGGGCCAAGGCATTATTAGAAAGCATTGCCCAGTGGAGAACAGTCTCTCCATGGAGCAGGAGCTCTTTGTACCTGTGACTTACGCCACTGTAGGAAAAACTAAAAGGTAGCAAGACAGGCAGAAAGAAAACATATGTTTTTTCCAAGAGCAAAAACAGTAAGGGGCTCATGGCTGAAGGAGGAGAAGCCTGTCAGGACATGATGCAGAGCTCTGCTGCTGACATGGGGTCAGCACAGCTGAGAAGAAGCCCGTTCTCCCTGGGTCAATAACGTCGATTGGGTTTTGATTGCTCAGAGGACCAGTGACAAATGCTGGCCACCAGCCATTCAAATAAACAGTAGGCAGCCAGCTGGCCAATGGCCACTCAAATAACCAGACCCAAGCTAAAAAAATACAGTAAGCTAGTAAATTTAGTAACCTAAAGAGAAACATTCCTCTACCAACCAGCATGCAAATAAGCCAGAAGGGGATATAGAGCTGACACAGTTCCCTGTTAGGCTTTTGATATTCAATGGCCCTTATCCAACTGGCTGCCAGTTACTTATTTGCATTGGAACAGGAAACAAATTTTTCTCCTATTTATACTGCTTACCTCAGGAATAAACTAATTACTGTTATAAAATCCCATTCCCACAGTGTCCAGCACACATCTGTAACCCCTGGAAGCGACAAACACACACAACTTGCCAGCTGGACTGTCCCATCGAAATGGCCAAATCCCAACTTGCTTTTTAGCTGGCTCTCCCTACTGGATGATGAAGCAAAGACTCTGCTGCAAATACCTCCACCATGTCAGCTGTTCACCTTGTCCGTAAACACATCACTGCTACAAAACACTCTTCCCGAACTGCCCCTTGCACATCAAGACACCGGGAGGGCAGGCAAAAGGAGCAGGGAGCAAAGTGCTCATGTTTCAGTTCCTGCAGCTAAGGACAGGGCCAGCTGGTTGGTCCAGCAGGTGTGGGGTGGCCAGGATGGAGATGGTCTGGCTGCACCAAGGTCCAGACGTGCCACTAGATGGAGTTAAACAGTGAGACAGCCCCACGTCCCTGTCCAGCTGCCAAGGTGGTCTCCAGCGGAGTTGGACTATGACTCTGCTGGGAGATGAGTTTTCCTGAGGTCCAAGCCCCAGAATGGTAGAATTCATCCCATCCTCATGCACGCATGCCACACCATGTGCTGCTAGCCCTAAAGTACCCAACACCTTTCCTAGCACACAAATATTGCGTGGTGCCTTCCCACCAGCATAAACACAGGAGGAAGCTCCAACATCAGACCATTGCCCTGAGGGTATGAAGGGACCCAGAAGCCACGGCCATGCCCAGAGATCCTAGTCTGGGTGGGCCAGACAATGCCCAGCAGTGCAGCAAGAGGCCAGGCTTCCAAGGACACTGTGGTTTGGCCAACTTTCAGCATACATTTTGCAGGATTTGCTGTTTCCTTCAAGATCCAGCTGCTGGAGTCAGGGGATTAGTGAAGAAAGGCTGCATCCTTCTGCTTTATCCCTGGCTGACCCATGGGGTTGTAAAGACTTTCTCATAATGTGCGGCTTGCAGATGGCATCTAAGGAGTGTGCAGAGTATATGCTTTGATTTCATCTAGTTTTTAAAGCTAGACTTGTGACTTGCCAGGTCTCGATGCGTGAACACTTGAAAGCACTTGTGAGAGCCACTTTCCTCACCGCAAACTGCCCATTGCCTTTGGCCCCCTCCCCACACAGGTCCTGGCCAACCTGCTCTGCTTGGCAAAGGGAAGCTGCCTTAACAGAGCCTTGCTCACCTGATCTAGCAGACACCCTGCCCTTGTCGGGATGCCTGGCCATGGCATTGGTTCTGAAGGGTTCTTCAGGGCTCCACGTGGCTCCCTGGATTTGGAGGCAGGGAAGAAGTGACAGGTGAACTGGCTCAGTCAGACGTGGCCACATGCACCAGGCACAGGTTGAAGAGTTTCTGCACAGGGCTGGGAACTGGCATAACGAAGTGAAAGGACTTACAACTCAGGGAGGGTATACCTGACAAACTTTCAGGTTCCAGGTTGGAGGGAGCTTAAAGTTCATTTAATTCCATGGGCAGGGACACCTCCCACCAGACCAGGTTGCTCCAAGCCCCTTCCAACCTGGCCTTGAACACTTACAAGGATGGAGCAGCAACAGCTACTCTGGGCAGGCAGTTCCAGTGCCTCACCACCTTCTGAATGAATAATTTCTTATAGCTAATCTGAATCTACCCTCTTCTAGTTTAAAGCCATTACTCCTTGTCCTATCACCACACCCCCTAACACAGAGTCCCTCCCCAGCTTTTCTGCGGGCCTCTTTAAGGTACTGGTAAGACACTTGGAAGGTCTTCCCAGAGCCTTCTTTTCTCCAGGCTGAACAACCCCAACTCCCTCAGCCTGTCTCTGTAGGAGAGGTGCTCCAGCCCCATGATCATCTTTGTGGCCCTCCTCTGGACTCGTTCTAATACTTCAGTGTCCTTCTTGTGCTTGGGTGCTGAGCAAATACTCCAGGTGGGGTCTCATGAGAGCAAACCAGCGGGGGTCAATCCCCTCCCTTGACTTGCTGGCCACACTTCTTTTGGTGCAGCCCAGCATACAGTTGGCTTTCTGGATTGCAAGCACATACTACCAGGTCATGTTCAATTTTGTCTACCAATACCCCCAAGTCCTTCTTTGCAGGGCTGCTCTCGATCCACCTCATCATCCAGCCTGTATTCATGTTTGGCATGGCCCAGCCCAGATGCAGGACCTTGCACTTGGCCTCGTTGAACCTCATGAGGATTGCACAGGCCCACCTCTCAAGCCTGTCCAGGTCCCTCTGGATGGCATCCCTTCCCTTCAGCATGTTAACTGCACCACTTAGCTTGATCTCATCTGAAAACTTGCTGAGGGTGCACTCAATCCCACTGTGTGTGTGTCACCAACAAAGTTGTTAAATAGTGCCAGTCCCAATATTCACCCCTGAGGGGACACCACTATTCACTGGTCTTCACCTGGACACCAAGCCAGTTCTTCACTGTGGTTATCAGATCCACAGTGGACTTGGGCAATATATTTCTGAATGTTCATTCTTGCATGTTGAGGCTTCACCTCAGGGGGTACTGGACCCAGAGAGAGTCCTGGAGAGCAGCTCTAAGTGTTAGGGGTCCTATGAGAAGGGAAGATGACACGTGGGATCAGCTAATCATCCAGTCTTTGCTAAAGGTCTCATGAAGGTTTTTGTCCACTAGAGCCCAGCTTCTACCAAGGGAGAGGGTTTATGGACAGGATGATGGAGGGGCTAGGAGTTAGCCCCTCACTTTTCTGATCTGCATTTGGATGGCCAAATCCAAAGAAAGTTAAAAAGAAAAAGGAAAAAAAAAAGAAAGAAAAGAAAAGAAAAAAGAAGAAGAAGGAAAAAAGTATCTTTAACATCACTAGGGCTTTTGACAAGGCCAGACATGTCCCAGGCACCAGTCCAAGCCATCCCTGTGTGGGACAGCTCAGGCAAAGAGCATATGTGATGGGGCAGAAACCCAAGAAAATAGCCATAGGAAACTCAGAGGGACATGTGGTCTTGCTTGTTGCCATAAAAGGGACCACAGTGTCTGTTTGGTCACCAGATATCTGAACAGCTATAGTGAAATGAGCTGTAAGGAGACACAGACAAAGAAATCCAGCCCAAATGGCTTGCTAAGCTGCCAGGCAGTCCTTGTAGAAAGCATGGCTGAGATGATCTAAAGGGGCTGTCCTGGTCTTCCCTGAAGCCACCAGCTTTGCATGAAGCTGACAGAGGAGCACAGAGCTCACAGCTGCAGGGCACAACCAATCCTTTGCAGATGGGAGAGACAGAAAGTGGGGCAACGGCAGCTTGAGGGGTGGGATATGGGAGCTAGATTAACCAGTGCTGGGCAAGGGAGGCAAGAGAGAAGGGGCACATGGGCTGGAGCTGGCTGAAGATGGCCTGCAGGGAAAGATGGAGATTTGTCATTGCAAGTGTAGAAAGACCCCTCTCACAACCTAGGGCATGGCTAAAGGGTATCTATGAGGTCAGGATGTCCTCTGAGCTCTGACAGCAACTTAGAAACTCTGTGCTGTTAGATCTGAGCTGTTTCAGAGCTGGCAGACCCAACTCAGCAGAATGCCAAATCCCCCTTCCCACCTGCCAAATCCCAAATCCAGGTACCTTCCCTGTGACGTGAGCAGAGACAGCGTTGCTTCAAGGCCTGGAGTCCACCCAAGCTGGACAAAGAACCTCTGAAATTTTAGGGAAGCCAGTGGTGTTCCTGGGGACATTTCTACTGCTCTCCCCATACAGCATAATACGTTCACAGAACATTTCTGCACGGTGCTGCTCTCCCCAGCAGGCTCTGAGCTGCCCCTAGGAATCCCAGTGAGACCCAGAGTTCAAGGCCCTGTACAGTAGATGATGTCTCAGATAACCCTAAACAAAAAGAATGAATAAGAGAACGGATTTAGCATTTGAAAGACATCCGTTGTCAGGGGCCACGGATGAGGTTTGTGCTTGAAAAAAAAATCACTTTTTCATTCACAAAAATCCAAAAACCTTTCCTTTGTCTGCAAAGCGTTATGCTGAAAAGAAAGCAAAGCCTATAGGCCACGATCTACCAAAAGCCCTTTTCAGAAGGGTGCTCCTGAGGGAGCTGACAGAAGTAGAAGACCTAACTAGCTTGCAGCAAGAGAGACGTGAAAAAATGGAACTGGTGTGGCCAGGCCAGGAAATGTTCAGAGGGACAGCACAGTCTTGAGGACCTTTGATGGCTCTGTGGAGTCAGCGCTGAACTAACAGGCAGGTTTCTCCTCCGCTTTGGTCTTGGCAACATACGTAATGAACAGGGCCAGGGGATCCACACAAGACCATCCAGATGTCCTTGTGATCATCTCAGACCTGTCACATCCCACCAAAGGCCTTGGGCCTCCCCCTGTCCACGACCTACCTGTCCCTACTGTCAGGTACCACAGCTACCACCACGTGTGTCACCCAGTACTCTTCCACTCATGAGCTCAGCCTCATGTCAGGCTATCCCCAGACATGTTAGTACAAGGTAGTTGCCACCCAAGCATGTGAGCTTCACTTCATGCTCAGCTGGAACCTGGCACCATTGCCAGATCCCCACTTCCGACTCCTGCCTCTTGTTCTATGGACCAAGTGTCCAATGTCTCCTCACACGTGTCTGGAGGCAAGTCACTGCCACATGGAGCCGGCAGAGACCAAGACAGAGAGGCACTCAGAGTGGATTAGATTTGAGATTGGGTTAATTGCGCCTTTCCATCATTTGTTTGGCTTGGGATAGATCCAAAGCATGTGAACGAATTCCCCCCATGCATGCTACGTTGCTGACAAGCGGATATTGCATCTGGTTTGAATATGGCAAGTGGCTGCAGAGGCAGAGACAGTGTGGAGCTGCTTGAAATACAGCACACACTTCCTCGTGCTCTAGCCCCCCGGACCATGTTCCCCATTATGTTGCAAGACCCCCACCCTGTGTCCCTAGGGTTTTTCCACTAGCTCCACATGCTGTTGTCTCAGGCCCCCATCACCCTGGCCTATGCCACTGCCACCGCCAGGCAGCTACTGCCCCTGGCCAGAAGGCAGGAGCAGGAGGACAGCAACCCCTCAGACCAGCCCCAGGCACTGTTCATGGGGCAGATTGCAAAGGTCAGGATGGTTGCAGATGACACAGATGAAATGTTGGTGCCCCCATCCATCTCTGCCCCAACACTTAGCTCCTGTCTTCTCTCACTGTGAGCACCTGCAGAAGTGTCTCAGAGACAGGAGATGGGGAAGCCTGGAGCTTTCCAATTCCAGAGTGCATGGGGGCTTGGTGCTGCCTGGAGAGCAAAGGGGCTTCCCCTGCTGCCACCAGCACCCATCACAGCCCGTCTTAGGCTCGCTCTTTCTCCCACAATGTCCAGCACAGAGGAATGCCAACGTCTGGGCCAGGAGATCTGTGTAGGGCCCTTCCTCCTCCTTGCAGGACAGCTGAGCTCTGATTTGCACAGGTGTTGAGCACCCTCCATCCCTGGCGGCCCTTAGGGCTGTCACAATCACTCAGCACCTCCCAGGATCTGGCCTTTTTTCCCCCGTTCTTTTATGAAGACATTATTTTATGGCTTGTTAATTTGTACTTTTTCAAGCTTTTAACAGGGAGCAGGGGCCAAGTCCCTAGGCAGCCCATTGGCCGTGAGGAATCCCATTTGGTATCATATAAATTATTGCAGATATTACTAATATTGCGTGTATTGTGTAAATACTGACTAAATGTTTGAAAAACACAAATAAATACAAGCTGAGCTTATGGCTGGAGCAGCTGCCTATGAGCCATTCTGGGCCCCAGGGGAAAGAATCCACATTTTAAACTAATGTGTAAATATGTAACCTGCCTCCATCCCCTGCCAGATCGGCATGAGCAGTCCTTGGAACCGGCCCAGTCCCTCAGCTGCATGGTTATGATTTAACAACAGCTATAAATACATCTCATACACCGGGCAACTGCACAAACAAGGGTTCACCTGGCAGCAAGGGGTCACCGAGGAGTCTCCCACCTGAGACCGCTGAACACAAGGGCTAACGTGCTGCCTGGAGACCCGAGGGCTCCCGGGTCTTCAAAGCCTTCCTCGGTTCCTGGGCCTGATCAGCCAAAGGCAGCAGACCCTAGCGCTGCACACTGTGGCCAGGTACGAGCTGATGGGCCATCAGTGACAGCAAGGCAGCTGCATCCCGAGCCCAACTGCTTCCTTGCCAAGCAATCTTCCCTTTTCGATGGTGGTCTCTCCCCTTGTTTGCCAGCTCTTTCTTGCTGTTCCACGTTGCTGCAAGGAAGTCAGAGTCCCCCAGAGTTCCGGTCCCTCAGAGCCACCCCAAGTCGCAGAACAACCTGCCCCTTGCCAGAGGGAGAAAGGACTGGCCAAGCTTCCACATCCTGGCATCCTACCAGCCTCCCAGCCTCAGAGGCTGGAAACTTCCAGCCTCTCCCCATCAGTCCCCAGTTCCACCCATCACCCAGAGCTGGCTATGAGTGGGACAAGGAACTTCATTAACCCCTTCCCACCCCAAACCAGGGGTACTTCAGCTTGTTCCCTTGGCACAGTAGATGAAGGGGTGAAGCACAGGCTGCAGACAAGGGAGAGGAGATAGCCTGCATCCCTGGGCTTTGCTTTTGTTGGGCATGGGCTGATTATGGTTTTTGTTTGTTTTGTTTTGTTGTTTTTCCCACTTTTTTCATGATCTTCCCCAACCATCTTGATCAAATTTAACTTGCGGCCAGTATTCAGTCTGGATACAAACACCTTTGGGTTTGTCTAGAGCCACAGAGCTCCTGCAGAGGGTGAGAGCTGCTGAAGTGGTCACAAACAACAGCGTGAGGCAGATTTGCTCCTCGGCTGATGGATGGCAGCGTGGCAGAGGTGGCGCCAGGCTGTGTAATGGGTCACATCACCAGGGACTGCAGAGGGAGGTGCCGGGAGCTGCGGGGCCTCCAGCACCCTGCCCGCAGGCGGGCAGTGCAGGCAGGGAGTGAGAGGCAAAGCTGGGCCAGGAAGATGTGAGTCAGGGCAATAAGGTCATTGCTGTGGGAGCCACTCAAGATGCTTCTGGGTGGATGCCTGTCCCCTGAAGGGAAACATGGGATTTAACACCATTTCTCTTGAGAAAGGTGAAGATCCTGGTGCGGATTCCCATTTCCAAAGCCACAGTTATTCTTTGGGTATGGGATGCCTGCTCTGGTCTTGGCTGCAGATGATTCAGGTCAAAGACTAAGGCCACATCATCTCCACCAGACCAAAAACTGCAGCTAAACTTTCCCCAGCTTCGCCTGCCTCCTACCCCCTCTCTGGGACAGCCAGAGAGATGCTTCCCACTGATTTTCTTAGCTGCTCCCACATCCTGGGGATCTGCTGAGCAGCTTGTGAGCTTGGATACTCCTGGAGATCGCAGTCACCATAGACCCCTCCTGGCATTTCTCTTCCCTGACTCCTCTAAAGCCTACTCTGACTCCTCCAAGCCCCTGCAGTTGCTGTAGGGGACAGAGGTGCCCAGGCCTGGCTCAGCAGCAAAAAAATCCCCTCCCAAGACTACCCATTTGACTCTTACATGTCACACCTCTGAGCTCTTTTATAGGTCCAGGCATGGGTCAATGACCAAATGCAGCAGATGGAGCCAAGCGGGGTGAGGGACCAGGGAAAGGACAGTGCTGGAATGCTCTGTGCATCAGGGCCTAGCTCTACCTCTGTAAATACAGATTAAAGTAATAATCTTAGAAAGATCTAGCATTTGGCAGGGCCTACGACAAACTGATGCTTAACCAGCCCTCAGCTTACAGGCACACCCAAATAAATAGCATTGTTTATAAGGACTGAAAATTAAAAATTAAGGGCCGAGACTTTCAAAGGTCCCTGAGGAGCCCTCACGCTGAACTCCCATAAAAATGAATGGCACGAAATCTCATCCTTACATTTCTCTGGAGTGATAGTAAGAGCTATTCATTGTGCAATCAATTGCAGAAAATCATAATTATTTATACTAAAGAAATCCCAAGTAATTTCACTGCTATGGAGAGTTTCATTTAGCAATAAATCTAGCAAATAAAGTGCCTACCATCTGAGTAAGAGAAATGACTGTAAAATTCAGCAGATTAGCTAACACATTGCAAAGTAAATTCACTTATTATCTGCTGGGAATTGAAAGCCACCAGTTTAAATTCATTTACTCTAGTTTGAATTTTAAGTCGTTTATGTGAGGTTTTGCATGCAATGGGTTTTCTTTCAGTACAGATCTTTATTCAGCAATGAAATGGGAGGAAGTTTGTACCACCACAGGCTTTCAACAAAATCAAGCGCTGTCAATCAAACCACATTGAACACTGCTTCTTATTCACACTGCCGCAGTTTTGTCAAGAGAAAAACATCCAGGAAAGATTTTGATTTGGAGATTTTGGCCCTTCCTAGAAGTCTCTGCTGAGTTTCTGTATATTTGCACATGCCATCAGGATCCCCTGCTATCGCCCCTCACATGGAGAAAGTTGATCAATTCCATATCAGGCACCTTCCTCCCACCTTTTGTGTGGTCTGCTGAGGATGAGATAGGTGGTGCATGGGCCACATGAAAAGCCACCACTAGAGAAATGCCATAGAGTGAGCTGATTCCATACAAACACACACAAGTGCACACACACTGGCCTGCAGGTCCCCCACTCACCCAGACCACCTATGCCTGTACTGCAGGTGTGCAGTGCGAGGTCTCAAAAGCCGTATGGGCCTCCCTGCAAGCAGCCAGGAGGGACACTCCTCCTCGTCCCATGCACATACAGGGTTTCATTCTGTGTCAATGTGGACAAACTGACATTCCCAGTTCAGCTCAGATGCAGCAGGAGCTGTGTTGTGGTGTGCACTTTTACATGTCTGCCCAACATCTTCACAGATCACCCATGTTGAATAAGTATGTGAAACACCCCCAGGGCACCAAATGCTATGGTTGAGCCCTACACCCTTCTCCAAAGGCCTTGGTCTTCTCTCCACTGTGTGTCTATAGCCGGGCATCCCATCTCTGTCTCCATTCAGCAGATGGATCCTACAGCCACGCAAACAGCTACATTAATTCCAGATTGGATCAGCAGCATCATTCATGCCCAGGTGTTGTCCTTGTTTGGGGAATCTGATCCACAACACTAGTTTTGAAAGTCATCTGAAAACCTAAGCATTGGTCCCATCACAAGTCTGCAGGAATCGTGTTCCATTCTTCTTTAGGTTCCTCTGAAACCCTCTTCAGGGCTATACAGAAGTATAAATCCAAGATCAAATCAGATGTACCATCAGAAGCCACTACAGATAAGAGTTCCGAAGAAAAAGGCTGGTTTGGCAGAGCTGTAAGGAAAAAGGAGCAGGAGGCTGCAGGTCGTAACCCCAAACATGCAAACAGCCTGGTTATCCTGAATTAGTGATCTCCTTTTCAAGAGATGCTACAGTAAAGGGAAATATAAGTGGAAATCTTTTGAAACTACATCTCTGATTTGAAACTGTTTCTCTGATTTGAGCCATTTCTGATCATCCCAAGCCAAAAATGGTAAGAAAGGAGACTTCAGGCTCTGAATGTTTACTGTTATGGGGAATCAAGAAGGACAGAGACAATAATGTGGCTTGGGATGCCACAAACAGGCCAGACACGTTTCTTGGGGCTGAAGCGTGCAAGCAACACTTCATCTTTTCAGAGAGCAGTTTCCAATGTTCACCACACATGGTACAGAGCACTTTTCTCACAAACTGCTAGCCTAAGCTTTCCCTGTGTCATAGTCTTACTCCCTCCTCTCCATCGAAGGCTTCAGATGGTTCCCAGCTACGCCTGATATATAAGTAAGGATTTTGCCTAAAGAACTGTCCTTGCAGCCTCCAACAAGTAGGAAGTGCCCCAATAGGCATCCAGAGTGTCTCCCACCCTCATCCCTTCTTCATGATGCTCAGGGGAGAAAGATGGTTCGTTCACATCAACACACTGCCCCAGAGGTCATTGAGGCCAAAACCCAATGAAAGTACTTGCTGAATTCGGCACATCAATGCTGACTAAAACCCTGGTCTTCCCCACAGGCTACATCCCACCATGCCATCATATGCCCACTCCATGCACTGAGCAGACCCAAGGAAGGACTGATCTAGAGACCTGGAAAATGCCAGGCCACCTCCAGAGCAGTATCAGTGATGAGTGGGAAGACTGAAGCGTGAGGCCCAGCTCCATCCCATTCCACATCCATTGGCTTCACCATCAACAAAAGGCTTCACCATCAACAGAGTGTGTTGTATGCACATCACCTTCCTGTGGCTGGGTAGGAGCTGCCTCACAGCACCACGGGGCCTAGAGGGGCTGGGCCCACGATGGCTCACGCCGGCCCCGCACCCTGTGGGCCACCATGACTACCTCACAGGCCCACGCTCGTGGCCGGTGGCCACGTCCCGTTACACATGGCTGTGGCCCCCTCTAGTGGCGTGTCCCAGCCAACACACACCCGGCCACCACCAAGCAGGCAGGACGTGCTTGCCCTTGACATGGTCGCCAGGAATTCAGGCATTGACCACCCATCGGTGGTCCCACGATGGATGGAAGCAGTCGGGGCTGTGATGCACAAAGCAGCCCTTCAAGAAGAAGCAGTGCTGCTGCCCTGTATCACATGCCAGCCTCCTTTGGCCCCAGCAGGGCAAGTTTTTCCTGTAGGGAAGGGCTGGTCCATAAAGGCAAGCAGGGCCTTTCCAGGCCCCAACCTTCCCAAGCAGCCAGACTAGGAGGGCCTGGAGGATGGCTCGGCCAATTGGCAGGACAATGCCACATTCAGTCATAGGTAGCAGGGGGTGTAACATCTCCCCTTTCTCATATTAAGGGTTGCCTTTTTGAGAGAGAGAGAGGGAGAGAAAGGGCTGGGAGGATTAAATGGAATTCAGTTCAGGCAGCTGCTGCCAGCAGACGAGGAGATGAGTAGCCGTCTGGGCTCTGTGGCTAGCATGGTGCCTCCACATCACAGCCGGCATCTTGCTCTCTGCATCACCACTGCCTTGGGCTTCCTTAACAGTCCTGGTTTCATGTCCCTGCAGTCCAGATCATCACCCCAGGGCAGGATCAAAACCTGTTTCCTTGGCTTCATTTGTAGCAGAAGATGGTGTTTATTAGTGAAACACAGCAGGTCAGGCTCCCTGTTAGATGTGTGCTTGTGTGTGTGATGGGGCAATTTGTGTTCCTGTTGTCCTAAACATTTTATGTTTGTTTTGCTCACTGATTCTCTCTGTTTCCGTATATACTCATAGAGTATGCAATGCAGACAGCACTGGTTCATTCAAGAGAGCAGAACCATGTTGAATCAGTGCAGCATTTCATTTGTTGTGAGGAAGGACCCACTCTTGATTTTGAAGCAGCGGTAACCATAAGAGCTCTGAGGTGCTGGGATACCCTGGGAATCCACAAGGATTGAGCCGTATTCTTAGAAATTTATCTCACCAAACTAATTTTCAACATGTAATAAAATTTGGATATGCATACTGAGCACTGTGGCCCCTTCCATATGTGACATCCCATCTGTACTGAAAGAAAAAGTGTAGTCAGACCTTTATCAGATAATAGAAGTTGCTGTAGGCTAGCTGGTTGAGAGAGCATTTGACTTAATTCATAAAAACACCTCAAGACAAAACTCAATGAGCTGCATACATTTCCCGAGAACTACGTGCAGCAAGTACCGAGGAGCACATTAAAGAGCATTTGTCTGGATTTAACTGCAGGTGCTGAGAGATGCCTGGAAGAGCAGTAGGAGATAAATTATTTTCTCCAACACTTCCTTCTAAACTGGGGGAACCCAAACTAGATGTCCTTGTGCATCTAGCATCGGAGTCCACCAAAAAGGTGCTGTGAGTGCTGCAGGCTCTACTAGCGTTCATGTGAGGCTTCATTTCTCTCCTGCACCCCTGGAGAGGCACTGCTTGGAAATCAGAGCTCTAAATATTTTTCAATTTTCTTGAAAAAAAAAAAAAAGCATTTTAGGAGGGAAAAAAATAGAAATGAAAACTTTTGGCTCTTTCTAGTTATTTTAGCAGGCCTGAATCCATGCACACTGGCAACTCTGTACTGGTCATCTCAGCTTGGTAGAAGTCCAGCGAGATGGTTTAACTTCTTCCCTTTGGCTTTTCCCTAACACCAGAAATGCACCAAGGTATTTCCTGAATCATGCAACATTTTGGGGCTTTATGAAGACTGTCACCTCATACAACATTTCTAGGATGGAAGATGACCCATATATCAATGTCAGCATTTACAGCTGGGACTCCTTTGAACCCCTCAAGTCACCCACAACTGCACTTATGAATTGCATTTGTGACAGCAGCTCTGTGGCCCTGGGTAGCCTGATTTTCTGCTGTCATTTCCCCTTCAGAGACACCCAGAGAAAATGCCTCAAATCAGCAAGCAGCTCACAAATTTCATTTTGAGTCCTCCTCACACGGACTGCCAGGGATGAATTCCTCTCACCCAACTGCACTCACCCAAAGAAGTCCAGTACTGAGAAGTTACATGGGCTCCTCTACAGCTTTGCCAAGCATTCTGCAAGAATGATCCCCTAGGAAAGACAGGGTGAATGCCCACTGGAGAGGCCATCGTTCCTCCATGGATTAGGAAGGGACTCTGGACAATTATCTTTGATAAGCTGAGACCCAGTTTTTTTCAGGTGGCTAAAGTTAAGGGAGACGTGTTCAACCTTCTGTGCAGACCTGCAGTGCTGTGATAGACTGCCATGCATGAGCTGGTGCTGCTGCACCCTTAATGTCCCTATTCCCTGAGCTGCTGCTTACCCAGACGGAGTGGTGATGCACGCGCCTACAGCCTGTCTCCACTGCTGTGTTTCTGTACTCTGCCTTCCTGCTCTTGACTTCTGCAGGACTCAAGGGTGCCTCTGTTAGTATGCTCCTGGTAGGTAGTCCCCAAGCACCATACTTCAGTGTCTGCCAGCCTGGTAGGACTCCTGTGTCTCAGCACTCAGTTGTCCACCCTGTGGCTGAATGCTCTTGTGATCCTGGTAGCCCACAGTGCTCTTCATGCATCCAGAGCACAAAGCCCAGGTTCTGTCCCTTTCATGGGAGAGGGCAGTGGGTCTCAAAGCCCCACAAACAGAGCTCAGCTCCCGCTTAGTTCTCACCAGCCATCCCTTCACTGACCTTTGCCCAGAAATCCCCCCAGGAGTTACTCTGGAGGTGCATTTCCCTTTATCAGGGGGATAAGATGTTGCTTCAGTATAGATCACCACCTGCTTATTGAGTACAAGGAACATTCTCCTTCCCCAAGGACACAATCTCCTTCCTCAAGGAGGCCTGACTCCTGCTGCTTGCCCATGACTTGTCCTTCAAATGTGTAGAGTTTCCCTTCTCTTTCCTTCAGCCATTTAATTCTTTTCCACTAATATATGTGAACGTGTGCCTTTCTGTTCCCGTCTTCTCCCCAGATTTCCTGTGTCTGAGCCACTCGGCATTTCCCACGTCTCCCTGGCTCTGTGTTGTTTAAGACCTATCTCTTTGTTCTGCTCTGGAAAATCCCAGTGCTGCAAATGGGGCACAGGCAATGGATGCAGCACTGCCAGTGTGGGACAGACTTCCCATCCTCTGACCTATGAGGCATTTTCCTGACTTCAGGATCAAAACATTTGCATTCATAGGCAAAACATATTCCCATACCCACAGGCATTGCTCCCCTCTACCGTCCCATTCTTGGTGACATCTGTTAAGAGGTTTTCTGCAGTACATCTGTCCCATGACTCAGGAACCCAGCTAAATTCAATATGCTAAATGATTCAAGAGGCTCTCTCTCATGGATCTCTCGGATCTGCACTTTTGAACCTCTGATCTGTAAATCCCTACTTAGGCGAGATCTACAAAAAGTAACTCATCAACCCGGAGTCTGCTAGCAGTACAGTTAAATTGCTTTGCAAGGGCCTACATTGCCTCAGGAAACATTTTCAGAGTCTGCAAACCAAAATGGGTTGACAGCCACTGACCAGAGGTTGGGGATTCTGGAGCACATCTAAGATGATTCAGACACTCTGCACTTCTAGAGCTGAAATGTTAATAAGAAACTATTGACTTTAGTTGGGATGTTGACCGGAGAAGGAAGTCCTGACCAAGAAAAGAAATGAAGTCAATATTTGCCAGGTGGGATAATAAATCTCCATTTATGATCAATGCAAAATGCAGTGGATGCGTTGCTATATACAGTCCACGAGGTAAACGAAACCACTGCACTCCCTTTATTTCAATTAGATGCAAGTAATTTGCTGAGATATTCAGGGTAACATGTAACTGAGATGTTCTGAGGGCCGTTCCCAGCCTACGGCTAAATAACCTGACACCTCTAAGTGATGTGGAACATTTCTAGCTTTTGCTGCAGGCAAAACCAAAAGTTAGACAGTGCTACCCTAATTCTTCCCAGATTGCTGGGATTGTTTCTGCTGGGTCCCTGCCCCACAGCCACGCAGACTGGGTGAGAGGCAGAGGCAAGGAGGCCACCCGAACACAGCCGGGGAGGGTGGGTGCAAGGGGGTCCTGTGCCACAGCCCCTCCCAGCCTTCACAACACAGGCAAGGGGCAGCTGAACATCAGCGAGGAAAAATTCACCCTCTTGTGTCTACCCACAAAGTGACTTTAGCAGGCAGGAGATCAGCAGCTGCCACCCTCCATGTGCATTAGGTGGCTTTATTGTCCAGTCTTCTGTTCACCTCCATGAGAAAGAGCCATAAAACTCTGCCTTTCTTCCCCGCCACAGACCTTTCAAGCTTCACTGATTAAGTTTGCATTGTATGCAGCTAGCTATTAAAGCCAAGCATTTACGGTCCTTCCAGTTTTGCAGGATAATTTCAGAAGCAATAGCTTCAAATGAAGTCCTTTGCTGCAGTTGAATAACCTGATTTGTACAAATATTTTAGCAAAAATCTGGACTATTCTGATTTCTATGTGGCTTCCCTCCCCTCCTAAGAATAATTGCACCAGATCCTCCAAGACACAGGATAAACACAGTGGTTTCACTTTATTATAACAAAGTATAGATTTTTCACTGCTGCGTCACCAGGTCTCTCGCTCTCCTTTGTCTCTGAAAGGTTTTGTTTTCATCATTTTACCACCATATTTACGTAGAAATGTGCTGGACAGCTGAGGGGATTTTACTGTCTCTAACATTTCCTGTTCTGTTGTTTAATTAGTCATTTTTTAAAAAGAACATTACTTAACATAAGAAATTTCCTGCTCACAAGAAAAAATGAAGTCCAAGAGCCTGGACAGCAAAACACTGTCATGCAAGCTTCAGTCCTGACATGTTTCAAGCAAAACAAAGATTTGGATAGGAAAACAGATTCAATTATCGATTGCATTTCAGTGAAGTGATAGTCAAAGCTGATGTGAGTGCAGGAACCTTGGTTATCTCTCGAAGCCCAGCCCTGAATCTTCCTCCCAGTCAGAAGACAGTGCCCTGTTCAAGTGCCTTTGTCAGCCAGCAGAAGAAGTTGTAAAACCACAGCTTTGCTCCATGGGCATCTGAGGAACCCAATTAAACAAAGGACCAGCTCTCCAGGAGACACTTGAAGATTGTTCATATCAGGTTCCTGTTTCCTCCTCCTTGTGGATGCAGATTGTATATTACGCCAATAAAAGAAATGGTTCGGCACAAACCTTTGGACCTTCTGGATGTGGATGTGGAGGGGAAATGATGTCAAGTGAAACATTCCCTACTCAGGAACAGGGAAGGCAGGCTGATGTCCTACAAATGCAGACATGCTTTGCCTTAAGACCAGTGTTTTGGCATATGTCTGACAGCCAAAGACAGAAGAAACTCTTGTTCTTATTGATGCTCTATAGGGCCTTCAAAGAGCTTTCCATGGCTTTTCCACAGTCTCTCTGCAGAAGGAGAAATGGGGAATTCATGCGCGGGGAAGACAGACAATGTGGATGAGATGCAGCAGAGGACTTTGATCCTGGACTTCTCCATGGGCACAGACAATCTCACTTTCCTCTGTCTGCCCTCATCCTAGGAAGAATCTTGGAGGCTTTTTTCCAGGCTCTAGTGCACATTTTCTCTCAGACCTTGAGATTTAGAGGATTTTCTCTTGCAGCATTTTATTCACCATCAATAGACACAATATCCCAATCAGCACTTGTCCTTTCCTCGATTTTTTTCTGTTGCTTCCCACATCAAGGTTTCTGTCCCCAAAAGGCTGTCTCCTTGAAGCAAAGGGGGACAGGGAATGATGGCACAAAGGGGCAAGTGTTACATACCTGCTAGAGACCATATAGCTCATACTATCCTAAAACAAAGCTGCCCTGTCCACCCTGTTCCTTGAGACCAGACCTCCCTCAAACTCTGGCCACTGCCTGGTGTTGTGCAAGTTGTCTGGGCCAAAACCATGGCAGCGAGAGCACAAATGGGTCGAGTGGTGCCAGGAGGGAGCTGGAACGAGACACATCCCCACAGCCTGCTTGAGAATGGTCATACACAAGGAGAGGAATGAGGATGCCACTCAAGCTGAGCTCCTCAACATTGCTCACAAAACCTGAAGGAGGACCAGGACTGCAACGTGCTGAGCGTCTCCAACTCCACCACAAGTCACAGATGAGCAGAAGTTTTTGCCCCTGCCAGCTGCTTGCCTGGCCATCACCAGCCTGCAAGACCCTGTGCGATCCTGGGGACTGTGTCCCCTACTCCCACCCTGCTCAGCTGAGTGTGGCTTCCCCCCAGCTCCCACAAAGGGGGATGAAGTCTTGGTGCTCCTGAGTGCCTGGGTGTATAATAAGCACCAAAGAGGAGCCAGTCATGGTGTTATGTATCCGACCAGCCTGCAATCTCATTTTCTCCCTGTGCTGGGTGAGTAGGGCAAAGGTTGCAGTAGCTGGCTGTCACTCTGGCTCACTGCATGTGCACCAATGTGTGCTCCAGTCATCCAGCACCTGGATCGAGATTTGTTTCAGCAGCACTACATACAGTCTGCTTGGTTTGGATGGTGCCCAGGTGAGTGGTGAAGCCAATTGTGATATATTTTAAACTCTAGAGTCTGGAGTCGTGAAACAACCTCCTCTGAAGATAGTACAAGCCAGGGGACAATTCATTCACAGCCCTGTGAAAAATGATATATTTGGCTGGTGGAAAACTTGGCTCTTCTGTAATGGGTTGGTTTGAAGGCATTCACCACATTCAGGGATGCTCTTAAATTCCTGTACAGACAGCTCTCATGGATTAACCATAGGTACTCACGTGCCTTTTCCCAGAGAAATGTTCATGGTGTGCTCACATCCAAAAGGAAAGACCTTAAATCCCAAGCCATTCTGCTTTTTGCAATGCCATACTTGACAATAAACTCAGAGGAGTGCATTTTCCAGCCTTGGCACTGGATTTTGGGTGACGGCATGGCAGATTTGTTAGGACTGAATGTCTGCATCTGTGGTTTCTGAAAACTCACACAAATAAATGCACACCCCCAAGCATGCATGCTGAAGTGCTCTGCAACCCACACAGCTTCCTGATGCAGCTGAAGGAAAACCATCTTCACAAGTCATGATTTTCTTGTGACCATCATCCTGTATTTGGTACAGCCCTGTCGACCAGCTGAGCACGGGTTACAGCAACCACTCGCTTTCCGTTTATAATGCACTGGACACAGTTCTTTTGTCAGAGTAATTTTGATTTTCCAAGGCTGCTTCTGTTTGTGAACTGCACTCGTATACAGCACCTTCTCTGAGCAGTCATCAGAGCAGCTCTGAAATGTTTGGATAGTTTGAAATAAATTTCATCAGAAAAACCACAAGTTTCTATAAAGGAGCACAATTGTCCTGTGTTTTCTGGTTTGGAAGCTCTCAGAACAGCTCCTCCTTTCTCCAGGACAGGATTAATACATGTACTGTTGCTAAGTGTCCGATATTTATGTTCCATTAAGCTCAAAACAGAATTTATTTCTATTCAGTGTAAACCCCTGCAGCCTCAGGTTCACTCATGAGTTTTGCCTTAGTCTTTCTCACAGCTCTTCTCCCCATCACATGGCTAAGACCACTGTCCATGCTGCATGCTACCCCACTTTCAATCCCATTCGAAAAGCCCCACGGGCATCAGAAAGTCAAAAAGAACCTGTGAGAGACCACCTGCAACCTCTGTGATTAATAGCACTGGTCAGATCCAGGAACTGAGCCACAGTGCTACCTGCCTGCACTTATGCTTCAGGGTAGCTGTACTTAAATCATTTAAATCCTTTGCACAGTCCTTTGCAAGCTCTGCACTCTCACACTGGTCACAGATTAGGTCTCAGAGTTGGAAACCCTCATCCTGCTACCACAGATGGGAATTTTTCCTTGCCTGAGATATGGCAACGGTAATTCTCTGCAGCCTTTGAATCCAGAAGCACCTGGGCAGGCCTATGAAATACCTCTTAGGTGCATGCTATTCATCTTCCCATCCACTGAAATAGGTACACATCAAAAGAAGCATTCTTATCTAACGGGGTTTTGATGTTCATTAAAGCAAGACATTAACTGTAACAAACAGCAACACCCTGCAGCACTGGGGGACAACAGCAGGTGCTGAGCCCCAAGACACAGTGGGGGTGACAAGGGTTCGTTACCCCATGGATGCTGTCCTGCGTGGGTGGCAAAGGAGTGGCCCTGCTGTGACCACTCTACACCAGTTCACAAGACCAGGAAACCTTGTTCCTCTTTAAACACTTTCCTTTACCTTCCCCTTTCTCAACTCCAAACAAGCTGTGCTTCAAAGTCTTCACTACAGCAACCTGGCATCTTCTGAACACGAGGCCAAAAGTGTCTTGTTTGCAGGTAATCACTGAGCAGTGTTTCACAGGCATCTCTGAAAGGGCCAAGGGATTCCCCTTGCTCCTGATGAGTGGCCATTTCCAAATTCTGTCCGTTCACACTCATCACCTCCTCCACCACGGAGGATGTAAAATAAACACCCCTCCTGCTCCACCACCCTGTTATCAGCTCTGCAGACAGCTCACCTGGCACTTGCCTTCGGGGTGACTAACTCCACATGTGCTGCATCTGCCCCCCCTCAGGCACAGGGCTCCCATCCGTCCCACTGTGGACGCCCTAACCCCGACGCATCCCATGAAGATGATCTCGTGCAGTGACTGCTGCAAACAACCTCATGGTCATGCACAAATCCGCATCTGCCATGTGTGGACACTTCCTTCCTGCGGGGTAAGCTGGGGTGTTCCCTCTGCTCTACCTGCTCTCCTGGAAACAGGTGGCTTGAACCCGCTGCAGCAGCAGGAGGACATCCCGCAGCTCCTGGGCCAAGGGAAGGTACCAAGGCAGACATGTCACAGGCAGAAGGTGGAAAGTAAAGGGAGGAGAGAGCAGATCCGGAGAAGAAGCAGAGAACACAAATCTCCAAGGGTGCGAGGGCCAAGTGGCTGCAACTTCTGCTGCCGCTAGCAGAGAGAAGAACCAGGTGAAGACCGCGCGATCTGCTACATCTCCCTGGCCCATCTAACCAGCCCTTAACTCAGAGCCAGGTGCTGGGAGGGGGCTTCATGGGGCAGAAGAGCATCTTGCATGACCCTCAGCACATGGGGCTCTAATGAAGGTGAGGGAGCCCAGACCCTGGGAAATCAAACCACAGCATATCACGGTCTTCCAGCCCAGGCCAGGCACCTGCTGTGCCATCCTGCCATCACGGCTGCCCTGGGGAGAGCCACAGTGTTCCCTGAGCCTGCCGGCAGTACTGCCAGCTTTAGCACCTCAGCCAGGGATGCTCCTTGGGCCGCAGGTATGCGTGGTGCCCCTGGGACCCCTGCAGAAATCCAGAGCCATGCTCACCCCTCTGAATTCTGTTGGACTCTTTGGTGTTGGCTTTTGTGGGGCAGTAATGCACATGAGGTCCAAACATACACTATTTGTGTGCACTCACATGGCTCTGGCAGGCCAGCCAGGTACCTCTAACCTCTCTTACCCATTAGCCTTTCAGCCAGGTCTTGCCTTCCTGATGACTTCACTCAACACTCAAAGGGATTAGAAGCAAGAGGAAGGCCACAGTTTTGTCTTGCATGATGAGCCAGATTAATCAGCTCCAGTTGCACTGAATTACCTAGTCGGGGCTCACAGCGACAGCCTCCAATTCACCAGCCCACCAGCCAGTGTCCCGCTTTCAGCCAAGATCATCAGCGAGAACACAAAGCTAGATGAATGACTAGGTGAGGGTGGGCTGCAGCCTGTCAGGAGCTAGAAAATACGTCAAAGCACTTTGAAATTAAATCCTCACTTTGACAGGGAACTAATGCAGAGATTTTAAAGTAGGTGTAATACACTTAGACAGGCATGTGTGCAGCACAGTGCAAGTTGCCGTGCTTTGAATAAGTGTGCTCCAGCTATGCTGTGAGCAGGAAAATGGGGTTGAAAAGACAAAGGGAATTTTGAATAGCTCCAAACCAGCTTGGCAAGATTTTAGAGATGGTAGCAAGAGGTTTTAGTAATGGACCTAACTAATAGCATTGACAGGATGAGATTTGGTGCACAGTTGTTTGCTGCTTGGGATCTTGGGTTTCACTCCAAGCAGCCATCTCGTGACATCTCTTGTTGCTCCTGGCTTTAAATTGAGTCATTTGTGCCCATGCGGTCTGTGGGGGATAGATGGAGACATGGCAGATGAGGGAAGAGATGGGGATTCCCACTGCATCTCCTGGCCTCCGGGGCCAGCAAACCAGGCTGCTGGGATTCCCAGCAGTTGACCTTTCTAGACAACTTCAGGTGTGGATTTAATCCTTGTTGCTTGTTCGAGCATCCTCCTCCACATGCTCAGAGCCCAGCACTAGGCACTGCAGGGACAGACCTGTGGTGACACAAAGAGGGTCTGTGGTCCTGTCCCGATGCCAGCTCCGGCTGCTATTCCCTGCAGAGGGTTATCCCCCGGGATCCCCCTCTTTTCACTTTTTAGATGCCGAAGTCAAGAGCTGCCTATTTGTGGCGAACCCTCAGAAACCTCTCCTTGGGAGACTCCTTCCAACACAAGTGGAGGCAGTTCATGGGATGCCCAGGTTACTCCCAGCGCTACGGAAAACCGAGGCATCACCGTGCTCCATCCCGAGCCCCGCGGCCCGCTGCCGGCGACGGAGCGGCACCGGGGGAGAATCGCGGGCGGGGAGCTCAGCGCGGCGAGGGGACGGCACCGGTGCCGCCCCGGGGGTGTCCCCAGCGGCGGGAGCCGCCCCGGGAGCCGCAGTCTGGGGCCGCCCCCGGGGCTGCCCCCGCCTCCGGCCCGCCCCCGGCCCGCCGCTCCATCCCGGGATGGGCCGGCCGAGCTGACAGTCGGGCTCGGCGGCCGCCGCGGGCGCATCCACCGGGTAGCGCCCGCCGCCAGCCGCCGCCGCCGCCGCCGCTCCTGCCCGGCGCCCACCTGCGGCGGCGGCTGCCTGGGGGCCGTGGGCCGGGCGGGAGGGGGGGGCGCCGCCGCCGCCGCCGCCGCCGCCGCCGCCGCCGTCGTTGTCGCCGCCGTCGCCGCCGCTGCCGCCGCCGTCGCTGCCGCCGCCGTCGCCGCCGCTGCCGCCGCCGCGCCGCGCCGCGCTCCGCTCCGCTCCGCTCCGCTCCGCTCCTTCCTTCCCTGCCTGCCTGCCCTCCAGGATGAGCCCGGAGTATTTCCTGCGCTCCTTGCTGCTCATCATCCTCGCCACCTTCTCGGCCAACGCCAGCAACTGGCTGTGAGTAGCCGCGGGCGAGGGGGAGCCGCCGCCGCCACTTGTTGCTTCCCCCCGGGGGCGGCCGAGCAGGTGCCGCGGGGCCCGGCAGCATCCCCCCCCCGCGGGGGTCGCGCCCCGTCGCTGCCCAGCTTCGGAGCGGGGCGCCGGCGGAGCTCGGGCTCCCGGCCCCGGGGCAGCCCGCGGGGGGCTCCGGGCTCTCGCCCCCCTCTGAGCCGGCGGGGCAGGGTCTGGCGGCCCGGCGGCCCCGGCAGGTGGGCAGCGGGGATGCGGACCCTGCCCGGCTGCTCGGCTCCCGCACCTCGTCGAGGCCGCTCGCCGGCTCGCTTGAGGGGCATGAAAGCTCCCCCCACCCCCTTCTCCTTTTGTTCTTCAGTCACTCGGTTGGGCTGCACCGGGGAGCCGAGGTCGGGCCCCCGGGTCAGAGCAGGGCCTGGGGCTTGGCGAGGCGCCCCGCAAGGGCCAGCGGTCCAGGGAAGGACTTGGCAGGGCCAGGGCGGCTGCTGCGGCCGAGCTGGGCTCGCTCGCGCGCTGGCCCCGGGGACCGGTCGCAGGCCAGGCTGCGCGTGTCTTGGCCCCCGCTGCCCCCCGAGCACGGTCAAGGGGCCGTGGGGGGCTGCTGCGTGCCGCGGAGGAGCCCGGTGACATTGGTTACCCGCTGAGCAAACACTGAAATAATGTGTAAGGTAAACAGGGGCGGAAATCGTTCTGGAAAATTCCTGCACATTTGCCAAGGCTGAGGGGCTGTCTTCTGGGGAGACCCCCAGGGCAGAGGGGACGGGGTGTGACAGCGCCTTCCCTCAAAGCTCTGAATGGAGGCACTGCTTCCTCTTAATTAATCTTGTCTTTTGGGAGATGTTATTTCCCCCGCTCCCAGCGTCCCGGCCGCTGTGCTGGCAGCCTGAACTCAGACCCCGGTGCTCGCACCGAGCGGACCTGCTGTCAGGCTGGGCGCGTGGGCCGCATCCAACTTGCTTCCCCAGGCCTCCATCGGCAAGGGCAGGCACACTGCAGACCCCTGGGGAGTCCCTAGGGCTGGAGGCTGGGGCTGCCAACACAAAAGCTTCCTGGTGGCTTGCACCTCTCCCGACACTCACACCCAGGCAGGCATGGACCCAGAAGCATGTCCCCTATGCTGCGCAAGGAGTGCTCTCTGTGATTCCCATCTCTCCTGCCTTTAGGTTTGGCTTGCTGGAGGCTGCAGGAGGTGGATTGGTTTTGGAGGATGCTCCCTACAGCTGGGGAAAGCTGGCACCAGGTCAGCAGCATTCTCCCGGTGTCCCGCCGATGGGAAAAGGTGCTCACCCTCAGGTAGCTGGCTGGGATGCGTTAGCACTCAGCCCTCCTCCCCCCGCTTTGCCAGATGGAGCAACTTGCACTCCGCTCGTCTCTAGCAAAGAGGTGGGTGGATCACAGCAGCTATCAAGGTGGTCTTTAAGCTGTCACGCGTCTGGTGAAGGTACATCGGAAAGAGTGGGAGCGTTTTTCCCGCAGGGAGAAAGTCCCGAGGAAGCCCTGCGGGATGATGGCAGGTCCCTGGGGAGGAGCAGCCCCTGCTCGCCCAGGATGGGCACGGCGAAGCACCTGGCGAAGGAGGGGTTCGGTGTTAAACCGCAGCGGCAGGGTCAGCTCCGCACGGGTGTGCGGAGCGGGGGTCCCAGCACACGGCTGCAGGGCTGGGGCTGGTGGGGAGAAGTGGGAAGACAAGGCAGGCAGGGGGGTGGCTCGCCGCGACGAGCAGGAGCGCTGTGTGCAGCCGGCCATGCTCGCAGCGCGACGGGAGCACAGCGCGAGGGGTGGGCGTGGGGGGGTTCATCCACGGGAGAGCAGAGGGCTCATTCCTGCCAACAGGGGAGGAAAAGCAGATACATCTCAGTGCGTTCGAAAGAAAGGGTCAAGTTTTTTTGATGTTACAAATGTATTGTGATAAAAGGATCATCCCCCGCTCAGTGCTTTTTATTCTTTGCCTTTAGGATTAAGACAATTCCCATTGTTTATCTTCTCACATCAGAAACAAAGGCTGCCGGAGGCAATAAACAGAGTTAGAAGGATCCCAGGAGTTATCAGATATTCAAGGAATGAATATGCCTCGTATGTCTTTGCAAAGCTGCGCGTCTCATGCGTGTGGGCTCCGGCGTGCTCTGCTTTATCGCAGCACTGCCTGGGTGCTGCCCGCCCGCGCCCAGCATCTGGAGGCCGGATCCAGCTGGCGCACGGTGCTGGGTGCGCGCCTGGCCAGGTGCATACTTCTGCACGTAGGTGTGTGTGCTGGGTGGCAGCGCACGGTGAAGTTTGCTTTTCCAGAAACCTGCTGGATTAGTGATTAAGCTCAGTGTGCCTTTCACAAGACGAGGCTTTTTCTAAAGCGTCTTTTGACCTGTCGGGACTCGCATTCCCCGAGCGCTTCGGAGACGCCACTTGCAACACTTGAGCTGAAGGTTTTCGGTGAGTCCAGCTCAGTGGGGTAGGGCTCATCAGGACCCCGCACACAGTGCCCTCTGAGCCCCGTCCCACCTGGAAGAGGACGGTGTCAGCGTCTCTGCCAGGCATCTCTCTGCTGCCGCACGTTTTGAGCTGGAAGGGACTTTGCCAAATCTTTTCATTAAACGGGCCGAGATACTTTCT
This sequence comes from Anser brachyrhynchus, assembly GCF_964034855.1. NCBI lineage: Eukaryota > Metazoa > Chordata > Aves > Anseriformes > Anatidae > Anser > Anser brachyrhynchus. The sequence goes on from NC_137714.1 coordinate 151,736, forward strand.
ATCTGGCTAGGAAGTAAACCTCAGGTGTGTTTTCTCAGCGTCTGAGCTCGGGGAGTTGCTGTTTGGCTCACTGCCTATCCAGAAAAGCTCTGACATCCAAATTTGAAGAGATGCTCTGTTCCCCCTTCCAATGAAAGCCTCAGACTTGCTTTTCCTCCTGCCTTTTGAGGCTCAGAGAGCTTTAAGCCTTTTCCTTAAAGCAGGCACAGAATTGTAAAGTGAAGTAAAGGGCTGTAGCTGGTTGCCCTTGTGCATAAAGGGCAGGTCCCTCTCCCTTCTGTTTCCTCTGGAGGAGTCCAGGGACTTGCTTTACCCATGGGACGAGCTGCAATACAAAGCAACTTGCATTTCACGGCCTCAGTTCAGCTCTTGAACCTACGCGTGCAGGAACGTGACTGAATTTGAAAGCATGTTCGGACAGAGGTGCAGCAACATCCTGGTGCTGGGGGTGTTCTCAGAGGGTTCAGCCAAGCGCCCTGCACTGTGCGGGCTGAGCGCCTCTTGGAAGTGGCCCAGGGAGAGCAGGGCCCCCATTTCGGCAGGAGGTAAGGGGTGATTTATTTACCTCTTTGGCGGCTGGCGGGGAGCAGAAGCCCACCTGAAGAGGTGAACTAGAAAATACGCGAAGTGAGGGTAAATGCAGGTTTCTGTTAACTGCGTATGGCACTGGGGCTGCTGTCACCTGTAGCTATTTGGGTTGTTGGAGCAGTTGTAGCCCTGAGAGTCAATTCCCCTGCCTGAAAAGCTTCCAGAGGCAACAGGGCAGCGGTCCCTTACGGGCAGGGCCCTGGTTATCTAGCTCTCTGGAGTCATTGCAGCCTCTCTCCCTCTTCCTGCTGTTACACATCCAGAACTGGCTTTGGAGGAGGCTCTCCATGCACTCTGAATAGTATGAGATGTGGTTATGCTGCTGCAGAGCAGGGTGTGCCACCAGCAGCTCCGTCTACCCCGTATTTACAGGGGTTTAAAGCTTCCGATTGGGCTTGAGACTTGGCTTAAAGGGCCAGGAGCACAGCTGGGCTTTTAAAAGCCTTTAAATAATGAAACTGCCTATTCTTGGGAAAGCTTGAAGACCTTGCAAGCGTCCTAACAAGCCTGGCTAAGCAGCTAATAGCAACGACTTTTGAGGGCTGGAGAGAGAGGGATAAAAAGATTTGGCGTTTCTGTAGCCCCCCTTTCATTGAACATCACAAGGTGCTTGACAAACACAGGGCCCGATGCTCTCTGCTCACCCCTGCTAGCTTTGCAGAGGGGATATTGCAGGAGCAGCCTGGGTAGCCCTATACACTAATTTTGTGCCGGTTCTGGGTCCCTCTGCAACGTAGGGGATGTAGAAGAAGCAGGCCTAGGTCCTCCACTTGCACCCCTCTGTTCTTAAACCAGACTCGATTTTTAAGGGGAATCTCCCCAGCTTTGCTAGCAGAGAGTTTGCTTCACCTCGAGCCTGGTTGGATTCCATTTTGCGTGAGATTCTTTGCATTGTCTTTGTGACCCTCCCATTTTCCACCCAACGAGGAACCGGCCCAGCATTTTCCCAGTGGATGCCACGCTGCTGCGGCCCTGATTCAGCAGGTGCAGGTAGCTCCAGGGCAGATCTGCTCCTGCCAAGCCCTGCTCCCCTCCCCATGCGCTTTTCGGTGCGAGGACGGTGTTGGGAAGGTTCCCCAGTCACGTCTGCTCTGACAGCTAGGGCAGTGGATTGCACAAAGTGGGTCTGATGGAGAATTTCCTTGCTTCATGGGCTGCTGGGGGGCTGGATGAAGGGTTCTCTGCTGCAGGGGTGCCCAGAGCTCCTTCACATTGTTCTGGGAATCCTGCTGGTGCTGCAGGCACAGCACTTAGGGCTCCCCTGCCCGTGCACTGCGTGGTGAATTACCACAGGGGGTGCTGGGGCCCTGCATGCTTATTCCCAAGGGATTTGGGGAGGCAGACCTAAACCGGCAGCCTCAATTGAATTGAATGATTCTTTTTTTCAATACTTAAAAAAAAAATAAATCCTGCCACTTTTGACAAAAGCAGCTAATTTTAGCTCAGCTATGAAAACAGACTGCCCTTAAGGGTTGCATCCTGCAGAGGCGAGAGACCTTTGCAAATCTCGTCACTGAACTCCCAGTTTGGCTCATCTTTGAGCTCTGCCAGGATGGAGGAGGGATTGATGCTCTCCCACTCCTCAGTGAGGATGGGCATTGTTCTTTCCCTAAGGACAGCTCAAATAAAACTATACCCTAATCTTCAGGAGCAGAGCCTTATTCTAGGGAGGAGGGACATGGGTGAGATAAAGCTACCCTGTACCCTGTGGTGTGCAAAGACAGGATCTGGTCAGCTCCACGTGCAAGCAATGCCAAGAAGCAGATTTCTTCTTTGCAATGGTTTGTGGTGGATCCATGAGTCAGAACCAGGCTTTTGTATTGCAGCAAAAAAATGCTTATGCGACTCTGCTGAGAGCTGTTGTCCTCTCAATTAATCCTTCCTTGTAGATGGAGGGAAATACATTACAGCCATTTGTTTGGGCTTGCTTAAAATGTGAAACTGTTGAGCAACCTTGGAGGTTAGCCGTTTCCAGGAGGTTCTTCCATATTTCCTTACAAGTGCAACACCACAGGCTCTTACAATACTCGATTTTCTTTATTTTTAAAAAATTTTAAGCTGAAAGCCTTGCGAATCCACAGAAATCTCAATTATCCAAGGCTGCTTGAATGGCAGGCCCTGCTCTGGCTACAAAGTGCAGGCCACCTCTGATTGTCTCCAGGTGTGGGGTGTGTGCCCCCTGTTCCTGTGGGTGACCCCCAGCCGCATCCTCCAGGCTCCCCAGGAGCGGCTGCTGCGGTTTGCAGCTGGGAAGGTGCCGTGCAGCATCTGGCTGCCTCAGCAGAACTGGAGCCAGTATTGTGCTTTCATTAAATTACTCAGGGAAAAAATTAATTGAGCATCTTGGCCAATGGAAACGAGCCTGGGGTTTGTTGGAAGTTGGGTGAGATCAAACTAATCGTGAAAAAAGGGCTCCTCTCGCCATGTGTTTGCAAATTTGGATTGAAATGAAAAACTTGTCAGAATTTCTCCAACCAGGTCTAGCCTGAAGCGCTGCACGAGGGGAATTCCCACATGGCTCAGACATGCGGCCCACACTTGCTTCCTCTTGCAGCCAGTCCTTGCTGCTGTGCTCAAGCACAGGAGTAGATCCTGTTGGCTTATAAAGGGAGATGCTGTAAAGGATGCTTCCTGCACAGCTCAAGTAGATTCCCAAAGTGGATGCTGCCCTCGGGGTTGGCTCAGCTTGCCATCCTGCTCCTCCCCATCACAAAGTGCAGGTGCTGAGCCAGGGCACCAGGCTGGTCTGGGACCCACAACCAGGCCCCCGGCTGTCCCCAGGGGCTGGGGGGGCCACCATCGCCTGTGGCAGCTTGCTAGGGGAGAAACTACGTCCTAGAAGCTGGGGGGCAGTCAGTGGAGAGCCCCTAGCCGGGCTGGAGCCCCGTGGGGTTCGCTCCCCGCCAGCCCTGGTCAGGTCATGGTGAGCGCGGCGGCCCTGGGGGACTGCTTTGGCGGCCGTTAATTGGAGGTGGAGATTCGGGTGCAAAAAACATGGTTTCAGTCAAGAGATGAAAAGTGCAGTAACTGGCAGGACGGACGGAGCCAGAGAGCTGCTTTTCTTCCAGGGAAGAAACCAGACAGGCTTTCGGATGACGACATTGTAAATCATGGTTTACATTTACAAGTGACGGAAAGGAAGGACATCTAATCCCGGGGTGGGGGGGGCGGGGGGGGACGACACATGTCCTGCTGCAGGGCCACCAGCTGCACCGGGGCAGCCTTGCAGGTCTCCAGCAGCACCCGCCGTGGTCACAGGTGGAGGCTGGTGGCTGCCTTCCCTGCTCCAGCAGCACGGAGATGCTGAAGCATTTTTCTTCTCTCCTCTTTTCTTTTCTTCTCTGTTTTTTTTTTTTTTCTCCCCTCTTTTCTCCTCTCACTTGTTTTGGCTGGAACAACCCCCTTATGGCCTTAGCCAGGCAGGTGGCCCAGGAGGGCTGGGTGTTTGCCGAGCAGGGCGAAGCTTCTGACTCATCTGACTGCTCAGCATCTCTGATAGGGGACCACAGGCCTGGCTGTCACCATCTTTAGGAAAATGTTCTCCACATGAGACGACATGAGGAATTTTCACACCTGAAACTCAGTTTCGGGTGGTGTTTTTTTGTTTGTTTGTTTTTGTGTGTGTGTTGTTTAAAAACCAAGATTTCTGCTCACTCCAGGACATCTGCTGCATCTTCCCCAAAACGCCTCTACTGAGAATCCATCCATGACTCACATTTCCACACCTTTCCGTGGCAGGCGATCCCTTCCCCTCTCCTTCTGGCTCTACCTGCCAGCCTCTGCGGCAGAAATTATCATCGTCACTTTTATTTAAGTAGGGCTTTCTTTTTTTCCTTTTCAAATCTCCCTGGCTTTGAGGTTTCCCTGTTTGCCATCTCGCAGAGTGGATCAACTGCGAATACTTAAAATTATGGGACTTCAACCTTGATCTGTATGCTGTGGATGGAAAAAAAGGAACGGCTTTCTGTCGGTTTTGTGTTAAGTCAGTGATTTTTAATAAAAGGGAGCTTGTTCTGTGAGTGACTTGTCTGGATGTAAAGGCAGGAGAAAAGAAATACAAATCTGATGATGAAGCAAGAAGACAAGACTTGAACAAATGACTTGGGCAGGAGCTACCCCTTGAAACATTCCATGCCCAGTCTTGGTAAGGGAAGAAATTATGCTATTATTTGGGTTTTTTTTCCACAAGCAGGGCTGTTCTGAGGCTGCCTGTGAGACTTAAATCATAGTCTAGAGCCCTGCTCAGCTACAGAGAAATCAAGATGTGATATTGAGATGGAGATTGCACTGAGACCTTGCAGAGGACAGCTTTGCTTTGGTTCACTCCTGGTGTGCTGGTCCTGCTGCCTGTGCAGGAAGGCAGAGAAGGCTTTGTCTGTGGCTTCTACCACCTCAATTCAGGAAAAAAAAAATTGGAGCAATGTCCTCATTAAGGACCAGGCAAAGTGCTGGAACAGGGCTTGTGTGCTGACCAAGGAGCGTCGCAGATGGGTTTGGTGCCTCGCTCGTGCTCCGCAGCCCTGAGGAACACTCTGTGCATTGCAGGGTGGGAGCATCTTTGAGTGCTGGTGTGGGCAGAGCACCTTTCCCAGCTCTTATCTTGCCCCACAGCTGCCACAGAGAAGGGAAGGGCAGTGAGATGTTCCTGCGTAGTGCCCCTGAGTGTGACACGGACAGGTGCCACCTGAAAGACTCGAAGCAGTCCCATACTTGACAAAGATCCTTCCTTGCATCCTTGACTTGACCTAGAGACTAGGGTTGGAGCCTTCCCCTCTCACCCCACCAAAAAGAAAGCAGGGACGGTACCAGAGGGTGTGGGAGGCTGGAGGTAAGCTGGGAGTCTCCTGGGGCTGTGGCATTTCAGGCACAGCTGCCTTCATCCGCAGAGGGGGCAGGGGCCGAGGAAGAATGATGGGGGAGAGAGGCCACAGCATCGTTCTGGATAGCTTCACCTCATTTGCCTGCCTTGCAAAACAAATTACCAGACATGCTCTTGGAGAACTGTATCCATCTTTGAAGCATCTTTGTCCTTCATTTTATCATCCCAAATACCATTAAATGCCTGTTGGGGAGGTGTCTTATCAGGCACATCTACTTGGAAAGGCTTGAAAGGCTCTTGTCATCCTTCTCTTCATGTGTACTTTGAATTTATAGCTCTACATTGCCTGGAGAATCCCATTCAGCTGGGAAATATATTAGAAAAGGAGATGATGCCCCTATCTCCTTTGCTCCTAAGCAGAGCTGATGTTAGGTGCCCGCAGCGGGGCTGGGCACTGGCTCACCAGCAGGACCAGCCATGCTGCTTTCCAGGAGCTGGTTCCCTGCTGCCATAAACACTGCTTAAGTCATGGGGTGGGGGGGGTGGGGGGGGCGGAGAGGGGCAAAAATAGGCAGATTAGCACAAGGGGATGGTGCTGGAGGCAGAATCTGGTTTTCTCATCTTCCAGGCTCAAAGCCGATCACCCGACTCGCGGTGTCTCGGGATAAATCTGATTGCGTTCCTGTGCACTGGCTTCCCTGTGACTTCCCGAAATGACAGCTGGGTGGGGGAGCGAACAGGGCTGTCATGGGCTCAGCATCAAGTGTCCTGAATGATCCCAAGGGACATTTGCTGCATTCGTCTTGGCCCAGCCGCATGCAGGGTGCAGAAGCAGCAAACATTGCTCCCGGTGTCCAGGGCCACAGCATGGCACCAGCGGCACTGCTCGCATTGTGGGGCTGGCAGAAAGGTGACGAACCATGGGTTTGCTCACTCGTGGTAGGGTTTTCAAGTCAGCTGTATGCATTAGGCAGTCGTGCAGCTGGTCCTCTGCAAAGACTGGGCCCTTACAGGAGCAGAAACCCTCGGGCAGAGCTGCTTAGCTGGTATAAAGGCTAGAAAAGAGCTTGGCTCTGAAAGCACAGCAGCCTGCCACTTCCCACTGTCCGAGAGGCATTGCATCAAGTGACCTCCACGCATGAGGAAAGCTGAATGCTTTTGACGGCTAGCCATGCAGACTCCCCACGGACGCTGCAAGCCAACCCGGCTTTCTCACCATCTCCCACGGCCCCCAGTTGTAAGCATGAAACCAAGCTGGTGAATAATTCTGCTGATGCACGGAAGAGAAAATCCTGCTCCCTCCTCCTGGGGCAGGCTGGCATGGCTAATGGGAGGAAGAGGCTGTGACAGCTTGATCTTGTGGCTGAAGTCAGCAGATCTGGCTCCTGGGACACATGGGAACAGGCAGGAAGCAGGAGCCACTTTTGAATAGTCACTTCTCAGAGGCAAGCAGTGCTTCAAAGGCAAAATCCTTAGCAGGATGTTGTAACTTTGGAGGAAGAGAAAAAAAAACAAGCAAACAAAAAACCCACAAGCTCTGTAGGACTGAGAAATGCAGAGTCAAGGAATGAGCTTTCCAAAAGGCCTTTGCTCGGTACTCGCATCACTCAGCACGGGTGAGGTAGCAATGCGAGCATTTTGGTGCTGGTGATTCCTGAGGATGTTAGAGCTCGGTGTGGTCGGAGGGTGCGAGCATGAGCTGTACCTGCCCAGGGATCACTGCCCCGTGGCAGCACAGGGTGCCACCAGTGGCAGTGGTACTCGAAGCAGGTGCCAGCAGCCACAGGAAGGAGGGAGGTGTCTGGGCACGTGCCTGCACCTGCACTAGCCTGGATAGTCTTAGAAAATCAGGGTTTATCCTACAGCCTGGATGAGTTGTGGGGGTCTATCTTATAACCCATCTGGGATCAGGCTGGGGCAGGAGGCTGAGCCTGGGAAACTGGCGCACATGGAGATGGATGCAGGGTGTGGTGGGTTGGGTTACTGCGGTTTGCAGTGCACTCAGCTGCTTGGTGGGGAGCTGCCCGGAGCTTGCGGGATGCTCACCCAAAAAGGGGCAGCTCTCCCTTCCCCTAATGCCACCACTGGAGAGCAACTCTGTAAGTCCTGCTGAGGATGGGGCCATGGAAAACTGAGCATGTGGCCAGTTCTTCGAAGTCACCAAATCCCTGGCGGCCACGTTTGGGAGCTGGATCGGTGCAGGACATGCTCAGCACGTGCAGTTTTGTCCCCAGTGGGCTCCTGGCTCCATCCTCCCCAGTTCAAGCCCTGCTTGAACCCCAAGTGACAGGAAACCTGGCGGCTCCCAGAGGCCATCCTCAGGTGCTGGAGGAGCTAAAAGCAGGCTCCAGGAGGGAAGTGGTTTGGAGGGAGATGTTTGTCGGTGATGAGCACACTGCCATGCTGCGGGAGCCGTGTGGCAGCTGGAGCTGGCAGCCAAGTGACTGTCCTGCTTGTTTTGGCTGACTTCAGAGACCTCTGGCTTTTCCTAGTAGCGCTTGGATGTGCCGGTACTCAGGAGACCTGACCGGGCACATTCAGACAACACCGAAAATATCCTCCATGCAGGCAATAGAGGCAAAGGGGAGTCAGCAGCTGGGCTCCCTAAGAGACAAGGGACCAGGCTGCCGCGGGATGGTTGTTTTGCTTGGCCTTGCTCTCTGCCATGCAGAAATGCATCCTGTGGAGCCACTGCAGTGGCACTTTTAAGGTGACCCAGGTGAGGGGATGACAGGCTTGGGTCTCCTCACCTCCTGCTGAACATGTGTGTGTGCTCCCCCAGTCCCTGCCTCCTAACCCGTTGCACTGGCTGTTGCGGCAGGTACCTGGCAAAGCTGTCTTCGGTGGGGAGCATCTCTGAGGAGGAGACCTGTGAGAAGCTGAAGGGCCTGATCCAGCGCCAGGTGCAGATGTGCAAGAGGAACCTGGAGGTGATGGACTCGGTGCGGCGTGGAGCCCAGCTGGCCATTGAGGAGTGCCAGTACCAGTTCCGCAACCGCCGCTGGAACTGCTCCACGCTGGACACGCTGCCTGTCTTCGGCAAGGTGGTAACACAAGGTGAGCCAGGCAGACACGCATGGGGTGCTGCAGCACGGGGGAGAAGCTCCAACAGCCCAGCCGTGTCCTTTGGGCTGCAGGGGGGTTTCGTTTGCCCCTGAGCCAGCAGCTGCGGAGAGTAGGGAACAGCCCTGCGCTGGGGCCTGGGGCTCACAGCCCTTCCCTGGGCGTTGCAGCAAGGCTCTTTGGACTGTGCTGGCAGCAGCATATCGAGGCCCTTGTGGTTCCTCATTTGCTGGATGGTTGCTCTGCTGAATCTTTTTCACACCCAGTGAGTGCCCATCATACGTAGGCACCGAGGAGGCATCAGCCCCAGGCATCCAGCCTGGAGCTTTTACAAGGACGTGCCGAGTTCGAGCAGGACCGTAAGGTCGCTCAGTGGCCTCGTCTCCATCCTGCTGAGCCAAGGAGCTTTGCTCTGCAAAGCCACAGCTGCAGCAAGATGCTGGGTGTATTCGGTCTCTTCTCTGGGGAGCACCACAGCGTGACTGCTGCCAAACAGCGCTGCTCTCGGAGCCGTCTGCGTGCGAGGCCTTGGGAGGACAGCCCTCTGCCGCCCAGCGAGAGTAAAACACGCCGCGGCTGGACCCTCTTTGGAGCAGCATCGCCTGCCACCACCACGCTGCCAGCCTTCAGGGAGGATTTATGGCCAGGACAGCCCCTGGCCCCTGCGATCCCAGCTGCACACAGGCATCCTGGGGGCACAGGGCTGTGACCAAACCAAGCGAGGCCCCAGAGTCTCAGAGTGAGGAGCCAGAGGGGAAGGGCGCTCCAGCACCCCCAGAGATCTCCAGGGGGGCCCTTGCATCCCCTCGGGTGCCACCCAACCTCTGATGCACCCAGCACCTTCCCATTCAGGGAAACGTTGGCCAAAGCTGTCCCCAGCTCCTTGTTTGACTTTCCTCCCCTAGATGCAGGGGTGAAGATCTCTTCTTGTGAAGGTTCAGGACTGGAAATACCAGAAATACCAGAAACTAAAAGTCGCCTCTTTTTAGTCAGCCACAGCACAAACCGACCAACACGATCCTACCATTAACCTCGATTAACTTGGAGGCAGTTCAGTCCCACCGCTGGCTGGGCCCTCCCCAGCCACTGCTGCTTGGCCACCAAAGCCTGGGCTGCGACCACCAAAGTAGCTGCCCTCTGTCCGACCGGCGAGCCATGGAGATTTCTGCCACCCCCCCCACCCCCCCTCTGCCTTCACACAGCTCTAACACACGGCTACCCAACACGCCATCCTCCCTCTTTGGAGAGGAGCTGTGTCCTCAGCCACCCTCGGCCTCAGAGGCTGGTGGGTGTTTGGGTTTTGCAAGAGCCGACAGCCACAATCCCAGGCTGTGCCACCCTGGGGATTTGTGTCCAGAGGTCTCCCCATGCAGACGGCTCAAATGAGCTCTTTCTCCCTGGGTACCACCACACGGTGAGTGCAAAAAAGTGCAGGCAAGGGACTGCTCCTCAGGACTGGGCTGTGATAGTGGAGCTTTGCAGGCTGGTTTTGGAGGTGTCTGCAGCTCCGGGATGCTGTGTGCCAACGACAAGGGTCTGCAGCTGCAGGGGGCAGTCCTGGATATCAGGAGAAGTGCAGAAGTATAACTGTTTGGGATGCCAGAGGGCTCTCATGAAGGGGTGCCCTGCGAGCACCAGGCAGGACAGTCACCCCATGTAGGCTCAGGAGAGCTCTCCCCACGTTGGCAATGCAGCCTTTGCATCTCTCTCACTGCCAGGTTAAAATCTTACCCATCACATTCAGGTTTTAACCTTGCAGGGCAGTTCCCAGCTTCTTGGCCATTGCAAGACAGGGCTTTTGCTGCTGCAAGCAGCATGGGTTCCTCTGCTGGGACTGGTGTGGGCTTGGGATCAAGCAAACGTCATGCCTGGGAGTGGGGAGGATGAGTCCTGCATGTGGTGCCGCATCTCTGGGGAAAGGGAGACAGAGCAAAGGGCTCGATTTGCTAACTCTGCATGTTTTGCTAAGAGTCCATTTTCAGACCATATTTTCAAGGGGCGTTATGTGCAACACCAGGGCAGGGAGGAATGGGGAGAAGAGGCGCATGCAGCGGCCCAGCCCAGCCTTGGCCACCTGGGTGCACAGCTTCGGAGAGCCCTCCTGCGTGCCTCGGCCTTCCTGCCACGTTTTTCCACCATTGTTTGTGCCGTTGCAGGGACGCGGGAGGCAGCGTTCGTCTATGCCATCTCTTCGGCAGGGGTGGCCTTTGCAGTGACCCGCGCCTGCAGCAGCGGCGAGCTGGACAAGTGTGGCTGCGACCGCACGGTGCAGGGGGGCAGCCCGCAGGGTGAGCACGCACAGCGCGGGAGCTGGGAGCTGCGCGGGGATGCAAAGCGACCGAGCATGGCAATGCCCACTCTTGGGCGGGGGGGGGGCACCCTTAAGAGAAATTTAAAAAAAAAAAATTAAAAAAAAAGAAAGGCACCTAGGAGCATAGCCCAAAGGATCTTGTTCCCCCACCCCACCCCACCCCGGGCTGCCCTTCTCCGGCTTCCCCAGTCTGGTGACTCACACGGGCAGCCCAGCCTGGTGGAGAGCAAGACAGAAGGGGGCAGATGAGCAGTATTTTAGCAAGAGCAGGGTTGAAAGGGATGAGCAAGGCAGGCTGACATCATCTGTCTCACCCATGCTCTGTGCCTTAGGCTTCCAGTGGTCCGGCTGCTCCGACAACATTGCCTACGGTGTGGCCTTCTCACAGTCCTTCGTCGACGTCCGTGAGAGGAGCAAAGGGGCCTCTTCCAACAGAGCGCTAATGAACCTCCACAACAACGAGGCAGGGAGGAAGGTAATGGTGAGGGGGCACCCAGGCAGCCCAGCGGGGTCTGCAGCCACTGCTCGAGTCCCTTTGGCTTCACTTTTAAACACCCTGCGTCCCGCAGAGCCCTGTCCCCTTCTGTCTCACCTTCCTGCTGCGTCCATCCCGTGCTGACCATCCTGTCTCCTTTCTCATGTGTGCTCCTCCAGGCGATCCTCAACAACATGCGGGTGGAGTGCAAGTGTCATGGCGTGTCGGGCTCGTGCGAATTCAAGACGTGCTGGAAAGCCATGCCCCCCTTCCGCAAAGTGGGCAACGTGCTGAAGGAGAAATTCGACGGCGCCACGGAGGTCGAGCAGAGTGAGATCGGCTCCACCAAAGTGCTGGTGCCAAAAAACTCCCAGTTCAAACCGCACACGGACGAGGACCTTGTCTACCTGGACTCCAGCCCTGACTTCTGTGACCACGACCTCAAGAACGGGGTGCTAGGCACCAGTGGCCGGCAGTGCAACAAGACCTCCAAGGCCATCGATGGCTGTGAGCTCATGTGCTGTGGTCGGGGCTTTCATACGGACGAAGTGGAGGTTGTGGAAAGGTGCAGTTGCAAATTCCACTGGTGCTGCTCCGTCAAGTGCAAACCCTGCCATCGGGTGGTGGAAATCCATACGTGCCGGTGATGCACAGAGGGGAGCTCCCGTCCGTTCCCCTCTCTAAGTGACCCTGCTTCTCTCTTGCCCCAGGGCCAGGACTGAGGAAGTGGCCCAGACGCTGCAAGGAGATTGCAGCTCCTTACAGAGACAGAGCCCCAGAGGAAAACAGATTTTAAAGAAAAAAAATATTTAAAGTTAAAAAAAAAAAAAAGCAATTGTTGTATTTTTGTTTTGTTTGTTTGCTTTATTTATTGCTGAAGCCAAAGCCCCGCAGTGGCCTCCTGAGCCAGCAGGGACGTGCCTGATCTCAGCAGCTGGCCGGGGACCTGCACGATGCCTGCTCTCATCGGATGAGTTCCCGCTGCCTCTGGAGCGCTGCAAACGGGCGATGGCTAAGCCAAGGCTGGCGTTAGGCACTCAGTATCTTCTATCACAATGATTTGTATTTGTTTAAGGCATGCGCTAAGCAGCCCAGAGCACTGCTTGGCTCAGCTGAGCCTTGAGAGGCGATGGAGTGCAGCCAGTATGTGCATCTGGGGGCATGGCAGGGGATGGGGAGATGGCAACAGGGTGGCACTGTCCCTGGGTCTTAATGGCAACACAGAGAGCCCATTTAGAGCTATGAGAATACAGAGGGGACGTGGCACACTCCTGCATGCCCTTGTTGTGGGATGCTGAAAGGCCTCCTGGGCAGCAGCTAGCTTTTGGAGCAGCTCTGGCAGCCGCTCTGATTTACAGAAGCTCCTCTGCAGCTGCCCGGGCTGTCAAAGGACACAACATCCCCACTCGACTCCCCTTCCCCTTGCAAACCCACTTACCCCCTCACTGCTCCAGCACCTCGCTGTGCTGGAGCCTGTGGAGAGGGTGCAGGGAGGCCGTGGTGCCTGCAATTCAAGGAAGAGCTGGGAGCTGGTGGCAGGAAATCCCCAGGGATTTCTTTCCCTCTTTTCTATAACTGCCTCTACCTCGCTCACCAGCATCCCACCACCAGGTTTCCTCCTCTTCCTCCGCGTGCTTTCCCCAGGGCATTCTCCACAGCCAGTGAGGGCTCCTGGGGACAAGGCTGCACATGGCCAGTCCCCAGCCTGGTTTTTACCGAGAAAAGCAGAAGTTTAAAGTGAAGCAATTGCTGGGGCGAGGGGAAGACGCTGCAGGGGGACATGCGATGCTCATGCTCTGCTGCTACTGCTGCCTCATCCTCGGGCAGTGTGGGAGGAAGGCTGAGCCCAAGGGATGCTGCTGCGTGTGCCCCATGTGCAGGGATTTAGTGCAGCAGAGCCCCAGCTGCCCTGTGCCCGCAGCAGCGCCGCGGGGACAAAGTGCTGTCCTGCCCGCTCCCACCTCCCCACCGCCTGGGATCGGCTTAGTGCAGTGTCCTTGCTGCTGGGCTGCAGGACGAAATATTTGGAGAACTAATAAGCAGTGGGGCACTGCGAGGGGAGGTGGAAAGCAAACCAGTTTTCTGCAAGTTGTGAGGCAAAGGGAGCAAAGAAAAAGCCCCAAATGGTACCTCAAGCCAAGAGGAACATCTGCCCAGGGTGCCAGGAGCCGCTGGGGGGTGGCATTGCATTTGCTGTGTGAGCAGGGAGTGCCCACGTGCAGCCAGCCCATTCCCCTCTGCCCACCTCGGTCCAGAAAAGCCCAGAGCCATGACCATCACCATCTGGACTGGGGGTCCTTGCAAACCTGCAGCCTTATTTTTCTTCCCTGCTTTGTCTCGAGAGGGGAAAGGTTAGGGGAACACGCAGACATACATTAAATCCCGTCTGTGCTGTGGCAGTGATGGGCTGGGGGAGAGGCTGTGGTCGCTGGAAGGTCTCCAGACACCGTCCGGCTGGAAGGCTTCTGACAGCTGACTTGATGCAGCAGCGCTGCGGCTCCCGGGGCCAAGCTGTGTGCCTGGAGCAGGCCCCTGCTCGCTTCCTCCACACCACGGCGAAGGGAAGGCTTGCACCAAGGGACCCGCCTGTCCCCCAGCTGCCCGGCTCCCCATACCTTCAGCAGGGGGCAGTGGGGGGCTGGCACCCAGCAGGAACCCCAAGGTGGAGCCACCACAGGTTGAGGCATTTTGATGCAAGCTGGAGATGTTTGAGCAGGGCAGCACGGAGCAGGGGCTGCCTCGCTTGGGATCTGCTGGGGATCTGGGCTCCGTTCCCCCACCCTCCGGCTCTCCAGGTCCCAAGGCTGCAAGCTCTCAAGTACCTTGGAGACTGCTCCTCCTCTTCCCAGCTCATGCAGAGGAGGCCACAGACCTCAGGCCACTAGCCAAGTGTTCTGCTCGTTGTCCATCTAGGACGACGGCCAAAGCTGAACAAGACAATCCAGATCAGTGTGTAGATAATCTCTGCACATGGGATTTTTTTTTTCAAGCTGCGATGAAAGCTGAGCCCTGTAAATGTCACCCAGAGATAGCCTGGCTCTGCAGCTCTCTGGCTCTTCTCATAACTGTAAATTTCAGCAGTTGGTTAGGGGTGGGAATGCCTTTTTTTTTTTTCATATTTACTTTGTCTATTAAGTAATGAGTTTGTGCTGAATTAGCCACGGGGTTTTCCTTTCCTAGCAATCAGGCTCCGCTGGGCTGCATGAACCCAGCATGCTGCAAACAGGAGATGGTCGTTGGGCTTCTCCTGCGAGGCCTCACCCAGGAGGAGAGGTGCCCACATGGCGCAGCGCAAAGCGGATGCTGAGGCCCAGCCTGGGCTGTCCTTGTCCCTCCTGAGGAACCTCCCGACCTCAGGCGATGCTGGCGTTTGGGCCACGAGCTGCATCTCTGCTTTTTCAGCAGTGTTTCCCCTCGTTGGGCTCCTGGTGAGCGTGCAACCATCAGTCACTGTGATCATTGCTCAGGTAGGTCCTGTTTTTGCTCTTCTGAGAGGCTGCAGCCCTGTGCCAGGGCAGGGGAGAAGGGGACCCAACAGTGCTGAGGGCAGCAGATTGCCCCAGCTCGTGCAACCAAGCCTGCATAGGAGTTTGCTCCCTCATCTTCTGCCTCAACCACTTGACACACTGCTGGCTTAAGAGGCCACTTATCTTAGATTTCAGTATGTCCAACTTCCTCCTATAGGCAGGGTGCTGATATTTATCTCCTTAAAGCAGTGCTTTCCTCCCCTGCCTGCAGCCAAGGGGCCAGAGCCACTGTGCGGGGCCGGCTATGGTGCTGGAAACATCCTGCCAGTTCCCGAGGTGCGTTTGGGCTGGGGGGCAAGAACTGCCCACAGACGTAGAGCCAGGTACCTGTCACCTCTTGTCTCCACCCCTGCACTGTGGGATGCTGGATTTGGAGGGGCTGCGATGCCAGATGCCTGATCCACTCCACACTGATCCCATCAGCACATTCCACTCGTCCCTTGTCCCTCCGCAAGCCCGGGCCACTCAGCTGCCAGGCTCAAGCCAAGGAGCAGGGCTGAAGGCAGTCAGAAAGCACCATCACACCCTACTCATTGCAGCCAAGGGGACGGACGGCATTCGGTCACTCCACAGGAAGAGTATCACCTCTCAGCCCCACGCTGTCCCACGCACCGCCAGGTACCGCCAGGATGCCAGCCCTGAGTACTGGAGCTGCCTGCTGCAGCACCTTGGGGTGCTGCTGGGCCTGCCTGCACCCTGCCCTGACCCTTTTGGTAGTTGTAGCGCTCTGTTTTTGTGCTCTCCAAGGGCGTTAGTACTCCCATGGCAGCTCAGCCCTCCTGTGAGCAGCATTCACTGTAGAACTGATGGCTTCTCTCACTTTGGCCTCTGTGGGTGGCAGGGGTTAAGGCTTTTTTCTTATTATCATTTTATATTTTAACTGTTGTTGCAGGAATAGGATGGTAGGATGGGATAAAACGAGCCCTGGGCCTCTCAAATACCTTTCCTTTCCGCCACTTTCAAATGGCTCCTCTCTTCCTTATGGATCCTGTCCCACAACCTCCCAGCTCTCTCTCTTCCCCTCCCCAAGCCAGCTTCAGCCCCAGGTGAGGGACTGTGTCCATTTGCCCCCGACGCCTCCCAGTACAGGGGTAAAAAAAGGACCTCCTTCTTGCCCTTGCTGGCACAGGGAGCTGCCAGCTCCTCTGCAACCCTAGAGGAGAAGGACACTCCTGTCCCCCCTCCTCCAGTGTCCCGCAGGCCTGTAACATCTCTCTCGCCCACTCAGCCATCCCTGACATCCCCCATGCAACCCTGAATGTCCCCCTAAGTCTCTGCTCACTGCTGCTGCCCGTCCCATGCCACCAGCCTCACTGACCCACTGCATTTGGGCCAAGAGCCCATCCCTCTACGCAATCCTCCCTGTGCCAACCCCACAGCCGCAGTCCCCAGCCCCTCGGACATCCTCTGCTCTGCCTGCTGAGCTCATCTCCCCTCCAAGGACTCGCAGCCCAATGCCTCCACCCCGCCTCTCCCTCTCGTAAACCTTCCTGGGTGTCCCACTGCCAACTCAAGATCATCGTGGCAAAAACAGGACGTCCCCTCCAAGTCCTCCCCACCCTTCTTCAGCGGATGGGTAACTCCAAGATTTTTCTTCCTATTCCCCAAACTCCCAACTTCAGCACCATCTTCTGCTCCTTCCCTCTTCTCCTGGGAATCCCTCCCCATGTGTCAACATATGCTCAACCTTGGCTGCTCCGTGCTTCTCTGCACTTCACATTTGCCACATCTTTGCCCTCCAGTCTGAGCAGGACATGGCCAAGTGCATGGGCAGATCTCCTCTTTCCCTCCAGCTGTCTTGGCCACACCAAGCTCATGCCCTTTGCTGGCTGTGAACACTTCCATCACTCCCAACTATCTCATCCTCCCTCCCCAGGCATGCTCAGCCACCCTGTCGCTCTCCTTGCAAAGCAGTGAAGTCACCGTGGGTACCGGATTGCGGAACACAAATTAGCACTTGCATCCTTTCCCTCCCCTATGCCATACAAGAACGTAGCAGCAAATCCCTCTGCATATTTCCTCTTGCACGGGTCTTGGGCTCTCTCCTAGCAATGGCAGCACTCTGCACCCTGGCAGTGGTGAGCACAGCAGTTTTCCTGTATCTCCTGCTCTCCCTCTATCCACACGAATTTACTGAAGTCAGCTGGCCGTAGGGAAGCCAGGCGATGAAGGTGGCAGGATGCAAGAGCCTAGGACCAGGCAGGACAGGTGCTTTTCTCCCTGCTTGGGCAGACAGCAGAAGAGGATGAGGCCTCCTTACATCACGGGAATCAGAAAGGATGGGTCCCACCTCAGCGCCCACACCGGGCTGCTCCAACTTGTGCTCACCAAAGATGCCAGCAGTGTCTCGGCCCCAGGGTGCTCCCCCCAGCAGCCTCAAAGCCGCAGCAGCACAGCGCTGCAGGACGCCCAGCAGAGCAGAGCAGAGCTGAGCCTCTGACAGCAGCGATCCCAGGACAGCGGGAGGGCGCCCAGCCAGCACGCCTCCGAGAGGCCTCCCAACCCTGACTGCCAAAATCCTGCTTTAAGTACAGGAAAATAAATTGTGCAACCTGCCTCAGACTGGATCGTAACACCCCGTGAAGGCACAGCAGGAGGAAGGGGCAGGAGCTGGGCTGAGGATCAGGCCCGCATCGCAGCATTTAGTCTGGACTCTGCTCATAGCTGGCATTTCACCAGCACCGACAACACGTCCTGCCCTCCTCCTCTCTCACAGGTGTGCCCGGGATGTTTCACCCCTACAGGGCCCTCCTCGGGGGTCCTGGAGATGTGGCCAAACACAAGCCCCGTCCTCATGTCTGCACGTGGACCTCAGGAGCCACGGGTTCAACGCAGACTGTCCTTCATCACATCAAAGGGGCAGCTTGGGGGCCTGGATGGAGCCGAACACCCCCAGTCCTTACCTCGCTGCCAGCCAGGAGCAACAGAGCTCAGTGTTTGTCCAGTGCCCAGGACCCCCAAGGTGCCGGTCCCCACCAACTGCACCCCAGGAAGGGGGGAGCCCTCCTACCATGGTCCCCACCGGTCTGACCCAGCAAGATATTCCTCAAGAGGAATTCCTCAAGAGCAAGAGGTTCTGAATTTGTTTTCATGGCTCTGTCCAGGCTGCTGTAGGGAAATTCCCTTTCTCCCTGGTATCTCCTGGGTCGTTTCTCAGATGCCACTACCTGAACAAGGAGGAGTTTGCTAGCAGGGGGTGTCTGCTTCATGGAAACTGAGAAACAGGCACTTCAATGGGAGGGCTGAAGCGGGACTGCATGCTCAAAGCAGAGGAAGGGCTGCAGTGCCATCTCCTCTCTGCAGCCAGGAGGAACATCCCACGGTTCAGCCTCAAGAGGTGAAGGAGGCTAAACAAAACCAGAGATCCCTGGCAACATGGGGGAACATTTGGGTTAAATCACCCTCAGGACAGGGACACTGTGACAATTAACACTCGCTGGAAATAGTCCAGTGCATGGTGAGACTGCAGGCAAGACAGTTCATTTTGGTGATCTGGAGAGATCCTGGGACATTGGTCCTTGCTTGTTCAGACATCTGAGCCTTTGCTCCTTTCTCTACTATGTCTTTACTAGGTAAGTGAGAGCTATTATAGCAGGGTCTAATAAGGAAGGGTTTGGAAAATCCGGTGTCTTCAGCTGTCCCAGTCTCCTTGAGCTGGGTGGCAGCCAAACTCTACGGAAGGTCTCATCACAGCCTCCAGCCCTTTCTGAAAGAAGGCTGACCTTCTTATATGACTGCTGGTGTACAGAGCAGGAAACAAAACCAGGGTGGCTTGTCACCTGTCTCACCCCCCCAGGTGACCAGAAGATGGTCTCATAGAGGTACCTGCACTCTGCCAGAACAGCACCACTGCTCGCCAGGCAGGAGTTCAATGGTTCTGTGACTTCTTCCCCACACCACAACCAAGAGACCATCAGCTTCTCCAGTTCCCATCCTTTGGCCTGCAAGATGACTTCAGCTACTTGTAGGTACAAACATTGCCTTGGAGTCCAGAACCAAAGGAAATACAACCTGCTCTCACCACAAGTCAAGGAAATGACAGGAGAAGTGCTGTGACCAGGAAAGCACCAAAAGTGCAACAGCATTTTCCTTCTCATCTATGGCTTCCACCAAAGAAAACCAGAAGACTGGGCACCTTCCCGTGCATGCACTTTACAGCCTATAAAACTCAACTTCTCTGAAGGAGAGAAAGTTGGTGCGTGGAAGTTTATCAGTGAACGCTTCCTGAACCCGAGAATTTAAAAATTTAAAAATTTAAAAGGGAGTTTTCAGGCTGCTTCTGAAAAAGACAGCTCAGGAACCCTGTTGCACTGCAAAAAGTTGCTTGCTGAGCTACCGTCTTAGAAGGAAGATGTGCAGAAAATTAAATGTGGCAGGATTATAGATGTCCTCAAATGTGAAACTTGGCTATAAAACAAGAGATGTCCAAAGACCACCACAGAAATATAAAACATGTTCAGAGCAGTGCCAGAGGTCAAGGCACTGTGGTTTACGTGCAGCTCAGTTGGAAGAGTGAAAAAATCTGGAATTCTGCATAAAAAAGAACATCAGCATTCATATTGCCTTGTGGAATTACCAGGGGAAATTGTCGCACAGACAAGCTAAGACCAACCAGAGGGGGACCGTCACCTTGCAAGGACACTCTGAAGGTGTTCTGAGTCTCCACCTGCAGCAGTGTATTTCTGGTTTGCACAGTAACAACACTCTCCAGGCTCATGGGAGCCTGAAAAAATGCATCTCAGAGGCGTCACAGTGCAACTTTCTATTCTAGACCTCCGGAAAGAGCGAGCGAGCTCTGGAAAGTCAGAGGCAGAGGCAAATACTTCATCTTTTGCTTCATGAGCAACAAGCCATGCTTCCCTCCACCTGGTTTGCTTTGCTTTGAAGCAAAAGGCATATTTGTTTCAAGAAGCAAAAGGCATATTTGTTTCAAGACCCTCCTTGGTCTACGGTAATAAAGACAAGTGGGGAATGAAGTGGAGGTCTTGCAGCTGCAGGGCTGTGTCCTGTATACAGAGAAGCTGTTGTGGTGGTACCATGTATCTGCTGTTTCATCAAAGCTGAGAGAAGAAAGACACTGGGTCTGGGTGGGAAACAGGGTGAACAAGTAACCAACAGGGCAAAAGAAGGAAGAAAATGCACAGCCCACTACACAACAGGAAGATGCACACTCTCAAGTGAAGTGGGACCACAAAGGGGGAGGCAGGACAGACAGGCCCCCAGGATGCTCTTAAAAATGAGATTTGAGATGAACGTGGGGAAAGGTAGAACAGCCACAGTGAAAGAGCAGCAGTGGCAGCCATGCAGATAGCTCATTTGGGACTTGGCCTGGTGGAAGCGCTCCACTTTCTGTGGCCAGATGGAAAACCTGCAGCCGTTTTATTTCCACCAGGAAACCCAGAACATCCGGGAGGGCGTCAGAGCTGAATTAGATGCAAAATAAATCAGTCCTCTGTGTCTTTTTTTCTCAATAGAGTCACTTTGCCATCTCAATTTCCCACCTGCTGCAGCTAGGAAGAGTCAGGATGATAAGAAAGCTTGCCAGGATGCTTGTAGACGTGGGTGTCCCTGCTCTGGGCTGCCTGCGGACTCAGGAAGGCAATGCATCAGTTACGCTCTGCTGACTTCTGTTTTTTCTCATTAAAAAGTTGGTGTGTATCGCTGTACCTGCAAACCATACGGAGGTGAGAACACAACCCTGGGCTCCTTGGCCAGAGCTGGAGGCAGCAATCGCTCACTCAGGAACCCTGATAAGAGCGGACAGCCATGTAATGGGAGGGGATCCTCGATACCAGGAGAGCTGTGAGAGCTGCCATCTAAAGGCTCTAGCAGGTGATGAAGGTGGAAGCTACAACACACCACGTGGGGGAGTAGGGATCCGGACCAAGATGTGGCTGAAGAGGCAAAAGGAAACAAGAAAATTCTGGAGCTGGGGTGCCCGTCCAGGCAGAAGGTTTAGGGCAGAGGCAGCGGTGGCAGTTCTGTGACTTACCCAAGCCCTCGATGAGTTTCTCAGCCAGCATGAGCTAGAAACCTCTGGGCAGACAGCCCAGGAAAAGCTGAGCTCTGGACTAGCAAGGACAATGCCTGAAGAGCAGATGAAGCAGAGGTTGTAAGAGCCAGTTAAGAGTGAGGGCGGTGGGAAAAATTTACCTGAAATTTTTGTGTGCCGGGGTTTTGAGAGCAGCCCTTTGGAGGTGCTCACCTCGCTGCCCAGGCGCCCCGCTCCCCTCGCAAAGCAGTTTCTGGCCGCATTGCCTGCATCTTCCCAGCCCATGTGTGTCCCCATGGAGATCCCTCAGCTCCATGGAGGTGAGAGTAGAAGTAGATGCTCGTTGGGGTAGGTGGAGAGCGGCTGTTTTGCTGCTGCTGGCAAGCACTTGGCACGTTGGAGATTCGGGGGAGCCCAGTTCTGCCAGGTGCCAAGCACCCTCAACCCAGCAAGCTGAAGGAGAAAGAGAAGGACCTTGGTGCTCGGCCAGAGATGGCACTGGGCATTTCATGGTCATCTGAGCACAACAGCCATTTCTAGGGGTGTTCTCAGGTACAGGAACAGGCTCTGCTGATGTTTTTCTAGCCCAACTCAACTTGGGAGTGCCTGTTTTGCACCCTGACATAGCAGGGCCCTGAGATTAATTCTGAAAGTGCAACAAAAATCCCCTCCAATAAACAAATTCACAATGATCCTAACAATGCCAACCTCTTTGGTTTTCCTTTGTAGCAACCAATGACGAAGCCACCTCGAGCCGTTTTTCCCCATCCTATTTCTGTCTCTATCTCCCATTTCCTTCTATCCAATATTACCTTCCAAATTCCAGCTCTGATCCTCAGATAATTCAAACATATTGCATTGCTTTAAGAACTGTTATTTTATCCCTTTCACCTGCCACTTTTCTTTTAGATAAACACTCGTAACTCCCAACATATCACTTTAACTCTTTGACTGTCACTGGAAATGGAACCAGAAGACTTTCACAAGGGAAACTCTTTCCTCCCCTCTTCTTCTGTGCTTCATGCATTAAGCCAAGAGAAATCTCACCTGCTTGAGCATTGCCTTCATATCATTTTATTTAAGCTCTGTCTAATAATTTCACCAACTTCTAGGGTTATTGTAACTGTTCAGGCTAGACGTGTGGTGTAAAGCTGTCTTAATCACAGCATCTTGTTGAGGGTTACTTATTTCTGTAATGCTTCCTGCCCCAACTATCACCTCTCAGGACTGGCCTTCAGCACCCAAAGACCTAATCTGCCCACAGGATCCCAGATTACGATGCAGGCATACATCTCACCCATTTTCCATCCAAATGCAGTGGGCAAGGACAGCACCAAGATCAGGAACTGAGCAAAATGATCCCAAATGAGGAGCATCTGGTGCTCCTTTCATATCTCTGCCAGAATGCAAAGTCCAACCCTGTCCTCGTTGTCAGATCTGAGCTCAAAGCTGCTCTAGCATCACCCATTGCACATCAGCAGTGTCCAGGCGAACCAGAAACAACCTGTGGTGGAGTTGGGGAGCAACGAAAACATGGCACAGAGGGAAAAAGTTGCAAGCTAGAAATCCCTTTCCCCCCTACAAACAAAAATCAGGAGCACTTCACTCACCATTTTCACATCTCTCACTCAGGGATCCCTGCTCTGCTCCTTGGACATAGCCGTGCCCGCCCTGCTCAGGACCCAGATCCACCTCCTGCAATCACAGGATCAGCCAAATCACCGTCCTTCAGAACAGCTGATCCCGTCTTCCCAGCCTGAACCACGTAAAAAACTGTTCTTTCCCCAGATTTGCCTCCTTCAGGACACTAGACCAAAGGGATTTGGGGTCAGTTTGCTAAGGTAGGGCTTTTGCAGGGAAATCAGCCACCTTGCACAGTCTCTGCAAGGGCCCAGAACTGACAATACCCATTCAGGTGTGCTGCAAGGAGACCAGCAGTGAACATCACCCTCTCTATCCCACAATAACCAGACCAACACTGAGTGAGTCCTGCTGAAAATCCCACTTTGGCCAACTGCTCCTCCCTGCTGGGAGCACCACGATGTCCCAGAGGATGATGAAGATGAAGAGACCCTGGGCATGTGTGTGGGTAGCGGGCAGGCACCCACAGTGCTAGGCAATGCCAGCTGCTGCAGGGCACAGCACCTGTCCAGCTGCCACCACCAGCAGCCTGGTCCTCCGCCTCCCCTAACAGCACCAACATGACCTGTCTGGTACCATCCCAGTCCCGAGGGAATGTGTCATGTAGGGGGCAGGCGAGGCGGTGCAGAAAGAAGCTGCTCAGAGTACAGCTTTGTCACTCCCGCACGAAGGCATCTCCTGCTATTTACCAGAGGATGCAGCACTTTCTGGCACCATTCTTCAGGGCCATCTTCACCATCAGACATTGTTTTGGGGAAGAATGGCCACAACACAAGGCTCTTGGGAGGTCTCACACTAACAGAGACTCCTGGCCTCACCGTGGGCCTCCACACCGCAACCCCTTCCCAGTGAAAGCCCAAACGCAGGCCCCAGAAGCCACCCATGGGACCCAAGTACTGCCATGAGGAGCAGCCAGTCGGAAACACCCCATGGCCTGGGGGCACCCCACAGCCCGGGAGCACCACACAGCCCTCCAA
Organism: Anser brachyrhynchus; assembly: GCF_964034855.1. Lineage (NCBI taxonomy): Eukaryota > Metazoa > Chordata > Aves > Anseriformes > Anatidae > Anser > Anser brachyrhynchus. Next base: position 175,129 of record NC_137714.1, read on the forward strand.
AAGCTGTCTCCCTCGCCAGGTGCCTCAGGAGGCTGCCAGGAGGTGGCCAAGCTAACAGGGACGCTCTGCACTGAGATCCACCCACCTCACCCGGGGTCACAGCCGATCCGTGTCGCAACGTCGCTCTGAGTCATCCACTTCCTCACAGTCACTGAAATGGCCTCAAAGTTTGCACAGATGGTGCTTAATCCGAGTTTGGACAATGGACGTTTGGGCTGCAAATGACAATTTCTAACCAAAAGCAGGGGGAGGGAGGGGAGGCAGGGCAGGAGAGGCCACAGGCCAGCAGAGGATGGAGGTCAGCAGAGCAGTGAGCCAGGCAATGCTCAGCACCCAGCAGGGATGCAGGAGCTAGAGAGGCTCAGAGCAAGTCAATGCTAAATTCCAGTGGGATGAGGACCAAGATTTAACGTCCTGCAGGGGCCTATGCCTGCCTGGGGCTTTCTGTCCTTGACCTCCCCATGCACAGCACCCGACGGGGTGGTTGCTGTAGGTCAACAGCATGGCCCTGGCTGCAAGAGAGACAGTGGGGTGGTTGGTGGCCCCTTCCCAGACCACGTTCCGAAGGCCAGGACAGCACATGGCAGCTCCTCTTCCCACCGTACGTCCCATCCTGCTCTGGGAAAGCACAGGTCTTCATCAGCCCCCTTCCATCCCAAGCACAGAGAGCTGATGTTACAGGGAGCAGCAGTGTTTGTCTTCCATGACTGGCCATGATGCAGAACAATTCTCTGTCCAGCCAAAGGGCAGTACTCAGCACCCTACAATATGCACCCAGGGCTCCTGTGCTGGCATGGCTGGAGGTCTCTGAAATGCTCTGTACAACGCATGGGGACAGTGCCTTCAAGGCCCTTCCTCTCCTGGCCATGCTCAGCTGGACTCACATGGAGGATGGGAATCAGACCCTTTAACACCACTACCCCAGGCCCGAAGCCTTTGCAGGACTGGGTACCATGAGGTGGCAGGCACAGGGGCAGGGCAGTCCAGCATGGGTGAGCAGAAACCCTCCTGCAGGGCAAAACCCTTCTCTCCCACCGCTCATCCTTCCCAGCCCCTAGCACCACGAGTCGGAGCTCCGGGGGTTTACAGGCCAGCGTGAGAGCAAACCTGGGATGGGGCAGGGAGAGCCAACAGGGCTCAGCATGAGGACTGGGGGCAGGCAGTGGGGAAAGCCTTGCAGCAGGAGGAGCAGCAAATCCTGGGGTCAGTGGGCTACTGGGTTAATGGACCCAACAGACAGATGCCCATGGAGGGGGACGCAGGGCAGGTGCTAGCATCCTGTTACTGCTTTCCTGCCTCTCCCCTGCCAAATCCCCCTCTCTCTAGCCCAAAAGAGATGGCATAGGGCAGGAAGGGGGGGGGGGGGGGGGGGGGGGGGAGGGTGTTGCTCCTTCTCCACGAAAATTACATCAGTCCCGGGGCTTCTGAGCAGCTGAGGTATGGCTGAGAAGCCACCGCTCCCTGCAGGTTACGTGGAGCTGACACAGCCAGGAGGCGCCGAGGTCTCAGAGCAGAGCAGAATGGGGCCAGCCCCCCCCTCCCCCCCAGCTGTGCTTGCTGTCCCCATCGCGTGTTCACATCCATTCGACAGAGCCCTGCACTTCAGGAGCAATTAGCAGCAGAGTTGAACTAATTCCCCGCATGGCGGGTCCAACACAAACAGCGCGCGCTGGCCTGCGCCCCACACCTCCGCGCACATTCACCTCTGTGTTTCGGAGGGCCAGGGCACCCCTGCCAAGAGCAACACAAATAACCCGCCGCTTCTCCAGGTTAAGAGGCAGCCCTGGAGGCCTGGAGTTTGGTGGCCAGGCCGCGCGCAGGCTCCGCAGCCAGCAGAAAGACAGCCTCTGTTAGCAGTCCGGGTCACGGCGGAGGCAGGCAACAAGGGCTTGAGTATTCGGGGCCTGTCCCCGAGGCCAGGCATGAAGGAGGCAGCAGCGAGGGAGTCCCCTCATCGTGGCCCCCACGGAGCAGTGCTTTGGGTGCCGCTGGGGCGGAGGGGAGAAGGCACTTGCAAACAGCACCTGCAGGGTGTTTGTCCGTCCCGCGCAGGCACAGCCAAGGCTCCAGCAGCTGAAATAACAAGCAGGGGGGAACGCTGCCGGGCCCCCCTGCCTCAGCGTTGGTCCCTGCTGCCAGGCTTAGGCACTGCTGGGTTGTAGGCTGGGGAACCATCGTGGTGAACCAAGGCTCACTCAATCCTACCTGGAGTCACGGACGCTCCTGGGTCTGGTGACAGGCCCCAGCAGGGTTTTGGGACTCGCCCAAGAGCTCCTGCTCCCGTTTGAACTTCGCGGTGCTGCAGCACAAGCGGGGCTGCCAGCTCCTTCTGAGGCGCGTTGCGATTTTTCAGTGCAAAAAGTTCAGAGTTGAGACTGCCCCCTCTGTGCCCTGTGGAGCTCACGCTGGCACCACCGCAGTTTAGACGTCCCTGACCCTGTTTTATAGTGTCCCCCTGCACCAAGGTATGACAGCCCCGGAGGTGCATCTAAACCCAGCCCAGAGCCACGTACTCCTGAGATGCCTCATGGCAAATCTGTCCTCAGCAGCTGCTGCAAACAGCAGGATCAGGGAAAGGGGGCTCTCGTCCTGCAGCACGGCCGCTCACAGACAACACTTGCCCACATGTGCCAGAGATATAGGGCCATGGCAGGGCAGGAGACTGCCTTCAGGGCAAGATGTACTCTGGCTCCTAGGAGAGAACGCAGGACATGTCCTGTGACAATAAAGGGACCCAGGGAGTCGAGAAGACAAACTCACTGATGGCTGAAGATTGGAGTGGAGATGGCATCAAATCCTGCCCCTAGCACCACAGCCCGCTTGGGGCCAGCTCTGACTGGAGCCCCCTGACACTGGGAGCACGCTACCAGCTCACATCGCACCGAGCAGGTCGGGGCCGCCCGCCCTGCGCAGTGAGAGGGCAGCAGCCCAGCACCCACCTGAGCCGGTGCACAAGGAGAGGAGCCAAGAGCAGCTGCAGGACAGCACCTCACAGGGTCACAGCAGTGCTGAGCATCAGGTCTCACCTGGGATCACTGTATGCTGGGCATCCTACCTGGCCTCAGAAAGGCTGCAACCCTGGTGCAGCAGCTGCTCACTGCTCCTATAGCTTGGGCCATAGCTCTCCCACCCAGCACCCAGGCCAGCACATAGGCAGGACTGTGCTGGGGGCACCCACTACAAGAGAGATGAGAGTTGCTTCACCAAGCATCAGCCTAGCAGTAGGCCCAAATCCCCATCTCACATGTGTGGCCAGGGACAAACGTCTGCCTTCAAATGCTCTCAGGCAGGCAGAGGGTTGCTTGCCCATCCTGCCCGTACTTCCCCAACAGCCCCTTGGCATAGCAGAGGGGGATCCACACCTACCCTGCAGAAACTGGGCTCACGCAGCCTGTCCAGACAAGGGGACAGGCATCTCCAAGTGCCACGGGCACAGATGAGCCTTCGGCCTCAGGATGCATAGTCCTCTGCAAGCAGAGCTGTGCCTGGTCCCTGTCGGGACGCACAGCCAGAGACCTTGGCAGAGCAATGCCTGGTTCCAGACTCACTCTCACAAATGCTGCAAAACCAAGCCATGTGTCTCTACAAAAGCCCCCAGCTGCTGCACCATGCAGGTGATAAAGAGGTCCTGGGGTCAAGCTATTAAGCCTCCTATCTGATAAAACCCTTAAGCTGTTCTGTGATCTTGGGCAGGCATCCCTACGGGGGAGCCTGGTGGGGAGGGAGAGGGACTCGCAGCGAACGATGCTGCACACTGAGGAGCTCCAGTGCTGCCAAATGATGCCAAGGAGCCAAGGGCTGGTGAAGCTGCAGAAGACGGAGAGCCTGGGGGGCTGCCAGTGGGCTGGGAAGGCCTGGGGCACAAAGCAGCCCCTCTTCTGTCTGTGCCCAGACCTTGGCTACTTGCCACCATGCCTGCAGCTTTCAGGCCCTACTTCTTCTCGGAAAGCATTTGCAAAGTCAGAGGACATGAGGAGGCAAGGGCAGAGGCTTGCAGATGAGGTGGATGGACACACGTTTTGGCCTCAATGGGCCACATCTGGCAGGACCAGGCTGTACTTGAGTACTTACCCCAGGGAACAGGGCTGGACCCAGTGCTTAGTGTCTCCTCAGGAAGGGGAGCCACGTGTTTTCCACTTCTCCAGCACATCCAGTGGCTGGGGTTCAGCTGTTGCTACATCCCCAGGGTCTCATCTTCAGCAGAATGGGCAAGAGGAGAAAATAGGAAGCCATAAAGTATGAAACTTGCTCTGAGACTCGCTGTACAGACACCACACCAGCACTGGCTCATTTCAGAAGTGTCATGGAGGCAGGAGAACCCCTAGGACATCTGCCCACCTGATCTGCACCCTACCTTCCAAGCCTCACACAAAGCTTTCATGGAAAAGGGAAAAGACAGGGCTCCTTATTGGAGGAACAAACCTCCAAAAGCCACAAGCAGAGCTGGCCCCACAAGCTCCAGGCTGGCCAGGTCTGAGCCGGTGTGCATCACCACACGTGGTGCAGACTTCCACCAATTCATTCTCCTCCCTAAAGGCATGGGACAAGCAAGGAAGGAGCCAGAAACGTGGCTTCACTCAGATGCCTGCACTGAGCAAGGCTGGGGTAAGTCCCCAGCTCTCGGGTAGCACTCTGACCCCTGCCAGGCTTACCTGAGCCTCCAACAAGCCTGGGTGCCGCAGGACTCTGGCCACCCCTGAGCACTACCACATCTGCAATACACCTCCACACGTGCCTCCTTCTGCAGAGAGCTGGGACAGGCGGTGGTGACTGTCACCTCCGGCCACAGCAAGAAGTCATTCAAAGCAATTTCAAGGCTGCCCTTACCTTGACTCTCCACAGGACAGAGATGGACAGCGCTCCATGACACCAGGTCTGTTAGACAAGAACTGTTGTTCTCACACCCAAATTGCCACTGGTCACGAGACGGGAGAGGGGCCAGAGATCTGCGATGGTTCATTGTCTGGGTGGGCTGGTTAACAACAGCGTGACACATTAACCCATGCCAGAACCACAGCAGAATGAAATCAGAAGGGAGCAGAATATGGACCAAGAGACACTTGAGACGAGTGAGATTAAAGCAGGAATCAAAGCCCAGGGGCTCTTCTGCAGACCCCAAGCCTGCTTCAGGCAGCAGGGCAGGTACCCTGCTGCAGAGGTCTGAGGAAGGACCTGGGCAGAAAGCGGATCCCCACAGCACCACTCCAAAGCTTTCCTGCATTCACAGCCAGGCTAATCTTCAAAGCAAGCACATCAGTGCTGGCACACAAGCACTGGATTTGTTGCCCCGCGCTGTGGACACATCCAGTGGTCCAGATCCTTCCCCACTGCCCCCCGCAGGGTGAGGCAAGCATTAGCCTCAGCCAGAGCTGGGACTCTCTGCAGCACCACAGCCAGCACCAGACAGGCAGCCCCAGAGCAAACCATCCTCCAGACAGGGGTTGGGAGCAGGATGGGCTTGATCAAGGCACAGGATCAAAGCTCACAAGTCCATGAGCCCCCGTGAGCAACAGAGTCCCGTTTTTAAAAGCAATACAGCTTTATACGCACAGCAGCTGAGCTCTAGCCAGACACTAAAGCCACATTTTCGAAGATACTGCAGTTCTTCAAGACAGATTCAAGTCCAGAGGGATTTTCAGAGGCAGCTCTTTGGGCACCTAAGCATCTGCATCCATCAAGATCTTAAATTACTTTGGCATTTTGCAGAAGTCTCATGCTGTGCTGCAGAAGCAGCGACATTCCCAGGTTCCCTGGACAAGTGCTGCCCAGGAACAGTCATTTGGAGCTGGTTGCGGCTCTTCCACATCACGCAGGACACATCAGCCTGGCACATTCAAGCTTCCTCACTCTCAGGAGAAGGAAGATGCTCCCGCTGTTTTGCTGAACCCTCAGAAGTCCCAGCTCGCAGGCCTGAGCAGCATCTTCTCTTTGCGCAGGATCATGAAAAGGTCCAGGAACCAAAGCTGGAAGAGGGATCAGTCTGGTGGCAGTGCCCTTGCTGGGACAAGTCTGTCCCATCTACCTCCAAAATTTCATTTACCGAAGAGGCTGAACCACTGCAGGCTCACCGGGGGAAGCAGCAAAGCAGAGACAAGGGCAGAGCAGCACTGAACACATCAGAGGCTTGCTGCAAGGAAGGAGGTGGGGAGGTGCATGGGCAGCATCACAGCAGGAATAAGGGGCACCTGAGAGGGACTCAGCACCTTCTGCCTGCCCTCCTGTCCCCAGTGCAGGAACTACCCCACGGGGACACAGCCCCGGGGCAAGCAGGCACTAGGGAAGCAGGCAGATGAGCCCTTCCAGCAGCTGGGGAAATGCAGGGAGACCCAGGTGGCTCAGCACAGCACATCGGGGCAAGCAAACTCCTGCTCAACCCCCCTCACTTCTCTCCTCTTCCTCCTGATCCTCTCTAAACCAGGGCCAGGTTCAATGGGAGGAAGCCAAAAGCAACAGAGCCGAGGCTGCTCCCTGAGCCCGGCAGCAGCGGGCGCCCAGCTGGACACTGCTAATTCAGGCGCTCTCTGTTGATGGCGGAGCCCCGGCGTAGTTGTAAACAGCTCAGCAGTTTGTACACTCCCCAGTATCGATGTTATACAAAGGAGTTGGAAATGTAAATGATTGCGCTAGACCTACAGCCGGTGGCTGCTGGTGCACAGACGGCCCCTGGCAAAAAAAAAAAAAAAAAAAAAAAACCTCCAGCCCGCTTCTTGGCACTGTGAAGCGGGCCTGACTGCAGCCAGGAGCAGGGAGCAAACCTTTTACATGTTTGCCATCTAGCGGGCTTGGGAAAGCCTGCACAGAGGCGCTGCCCTGGGGTACAAAGCCCCAGCGGACACAGGATTGGCACCAAGTCTCTGTGATTTAGCAAAGGCAGGCCAGCTCGGTCACTGCTCATCCCACTGATGCTCTGCAATGAAGCGAGGCAAGGGGGTCAGACCCAGACCCTGCAGAGCATCCTGCTGCTGCAATTCCAGCTCCTGAGATAACATCGTGGGGCAAGGCAACCTCCATCAGGGCAGGGGCTGTACCTACGTGCTGGGAGCCTGCAAATCCAGCGCAGGACAGTTGAGGCGGACAAATCTCAGGAAAGCAAGGATGCCACCTGCATGGCATCTGCTTTGTCTGTTTGCAGAAGGGACCGCATACGATTTTTGGGAATATTTTCTTTTTCTTTTCTTTTTTTTTTTTTTAAATCAGCCATTTCAAGGGAAAGGAGCTTCACATTTCCAGGATGTTCCCAGCCAGCTTGGCTGCTGGCTCAATTAAAGATCATTTGGGCTGTGTATACCTAATGAAGGCTGCAGCCCCAGAGCCCACTCGAATGTCTTTAGGATCGTAAAGAAAAGGGGACATAAAAAGGGAAGAAAGAAAAACACACTCTACTATGTAATGGCACTAACAAGTAAACTGTTCTAATTTTTACCCAAGTAATAATTCCGAAGGAAGAAAAACAAAGTTTGTTCAGCTGTAGTTAAGGTTGAGCAAACACAACACTAATCGCTTTTGCTTCACCTCTTGGAAAAGGCTCTAGAAGAGTGTTAGAGCCTTAAAAGAAAAAAAACAGTACCAACTCTGAGCCATTCGGAAAGCTCTGAGGAGCTGGTGCTGTTTCACCCCCCCCTCCCCCCCCCCGGAGGGTGCTTTAAAAGCCTGTGTCCTGGGGCAGGCAGCCAGCCCAGCTCTCCCCCACCTGCTCGGGAGGTTGCAGCGAGGTCTGCCCAGCCCCACCAGCACATTCGCAGCCTCCAAAAGGTTTCAACCCGTCCGTACACCACCCCACGGGAAGGGCAGGGCAGCAAAAGCTTCGTGACCATGGCAGGTGCCTTGGTAAGGCACAACCGCTGGCAGATCCCACGGCGCCCCAGGCATCTGCAGGGCACCCTGAGCACAGGGGATCTGCTGCCCAGCTGTGTCCCACTGCCCGCATCGCTGCTGGCATCCCTCGCCCCGCACCGCTCCCTACGGAGGGCGCCTGCAGGTCCTGCTCCAGGGAACAAGGACCTAAGAGGCAGCTCAAAAAGACTACGGGCAGAACCAGGGCATGGGGGAGGACATAAGAAAGCTAGTGAGTGGGGGCAGACAGAAATTACGGAGGACACAAGACAGGTGGAAGGAAGGGGAACCTTTAGGTACAAGAGCAGAGGAACAGGGTCAGAGGATATGGGGAAGGCAAAGAGGGAACTAAGACATGGGGAAGGAAAGGCAGAGGGGAAGTAGCAGGAACCTCCAAATGCCTCCTCCAGCCTCCCAGGGACGATTTGTGACAGTGCGGGGATTGCCTGGGATTTATCGGAGCAGCGGCAGCCTCTTCGGGAACACCGGGCTGGCCCCAACCTGCTCCCTTCCGCTCACTCGCCAGCCCCGGCAGGCCCTGCTCACCCCGGAGGCCAGGCTCGCACCGCCTCCCTCAGACCTCGCTGCCTCTGGTCCCTTCCAGCCTCACTCACAGCCCCAGGGACAGCGCCGCAGCCACCCTGCGTTCAACAAACAGGAGGAGAACAGAGAGCCTCTGTCCCAGGCACTGGATCGGGTCCCAGGAAAAGCTGCCATAAGCACAGAGGCAGGGACAGCATCGCGGCTGATGCTGCGGTGAGGTTGGTGGCAGGGGCCCCGATGACCCCTGGGCCGAGCAGCAGTGACAAACTCCAGATTGCGTCTTGCAGCCGACTGTCCCCACGCGTCCCCCCGCTGTGAAGGAGGTGACAAATTACCGTCTTTGTTATTTGAGCGCATACCAAATCAGGGGGATCGGCATTTGTCAGATGAGGGAAGAAAAATATATTGTGCAAAACATTACAAGGTTTATTTTAACAGAGCTTTAAAAATCAGTCAGTGCCAGGTTCATAAGCACCTCTTGGGACAGTTGGCCCTGGTTTGCTATAAGAGACTTATTTTTCTTTCCTTTTTTTTTTTTTTTTTTTTTAAATCTTCTCCCCTCTTTTTTCTATAACTCAAACAAAAAAGCCTGCTGCCTCCAGTGCATCAGCAACGATGCCAGCCCCACGGGAGGACAAGTGCTGTGCTAAGCAACACCAGCTTTACCCCAGCCTTAGGAAGAGACACAAGCCCCTGCAGCACACTGAGCTACCTCAGCTAAATTCGGGGGGATCACCTCGGAGAGTGGCACGAACCAGCTCTCCCTCTTGTGAGGGAGCCTCCACAATTCCAGTGATCGAAGGGAAACGCTGCAGTAAGCCTGAATAACGGGCAGGACGTCTGCATGCCACCACAAGATGAGGCTGTTTCTCTTACAGGAACACCACCTGAAGGGCCACATCCTGAACGAGTCCCCGCAGAGGTGCCGAGGCATCGCGGCACGCACCTCTCGCTTCAGGTCACCTTTGGCTCTGGAGATGAATCGTGCTTTACCACCAGTCCCAGCTCCTCCAGCAACCGCGTTCCTGCAAAAATCCTGCTAATGCCTATCACAGCAGAGGCGGTTTAGCTTTACCATCCTCAGAAGATGTTTTTTGCCCTCAAAAACACTTCCAGTGCTCCCCAGCCCCGTAAAAACCATGCCTACGGCAAGCGATCCCTGCCTGGCTTAACCCCAGAGCCCTGCTCCTGATGCAGAGAAAGGCAGCGTTACAGAAATGGCTTTCTTCTTATGCTTCAGAGCCAGATCTTCAGCTGCTAGGAATCTGCAATTACTCTGAGTTACACCGAATGGAGGGAACAGAGGCTCCAGAGGACAAAGCAGATGATCTGCCTGCACCCTGCCATCCGGTGTGAGACACTGCCACCATGCAGGATGGAGGTTTCCAGAGCTGCACGCCCCCCCCTCCCAAAGGACGTGGGACGAGGGCAGTGACCACACAACTGTACCTGCCCACCAGCCCTTCTGCCTCTTCCTGCACCTGCGTTTTGGGAAGCCCCCTGGCTCTTCCTCCGCAGCCACACTGCTCAGGCACAGCCAGCACAGGACTGCAAAGAACTTCTATTCTCCCCTCTTTCCCCATGTGTGCTTTGGTGAGCATCACCACCCCAAAGTAAGAGCTGCTGATACCCTCCAATAGGTTGAACATTGGCATCTCGGTGTCCTGGACCTATACAGAAACACTTACCCAGGAAAGGAGCCAGTTTTGATCAACCAGTTTCAACAGCTATTTCAGCAGCAACATTTGGGATTCCTTCACTGCTGGGACATCCGCAGGGCGCCTCCAGAGGTCCCACGTTTTTATACAGCTCATCCCCTCTAACTACTGCTGGGGAAATACCACCCCACCAGGCAATGGGTGGGAATATCTGGGGTCAGCCCGGCAGGAGTACGCTAAACAAACCTGCACAACGTTAGTCCGACTCTGACCAGCCACCAGCAGAAGTATAGATGGGGACAGTACACTCACTGTACACTTAGGGGCTTATAGGCTTTCTGCTTGCATGTTTACAGCTACAGCTCTTTTACAAAACTGCTTCTCCAGCCTGAGAAACGCCGCACGTGGATGCACAGAAGGATCAAGCAGATGAACGCACACCTCACACGTGCAGGTGGTTAACCCCATGCTGTGCTAACACAACCCGTAGCAGTATCTTCATTTTCTCAAAACCAAGGAAAAGCTAGAAACGCAAAAGTAATAAGAGGAAGTATTTTCACAGAAGCATAAATCCTAAAGTCAGGAACTTGAGATGTAAAATTGAAGCAGGTATTTACACTGCTTATATAGCCTATCCCAGCACAAATACTGCTGGCAAGAGCATCATTAAAGATGACAGTAAATCTGCACTACACAGCTCAAGCCCATCTCTTATCAGAGCCCAGGAGGAAGTGTTTTAAGGCCTCCGACCTGCACCTGCCCATTTCTGTATCCCTACACCTCGCCCTGAAACACCCAGCCAGTCACCCCCGACGCAGGGCACCAAACTCTGGGGCTCTTCCAGATGATTCATTCAGCTCTCATCCAGCTTTGCGAGCTGCCAACACGACCCAGGCAGCCCTGCCGGCTGTCCCAAAGGCCCCGAGGGCTGCTGGAGTCAAGCCCCCAGTGTCCCACGCCGCTGCGAGCACTGCTCACCTCCAGAAGCCCGCCGGGTGCAGGGAGCGCTGGTCCCACATCCTGCAGCAGCCCTCGCGGGAGGCTGACGTCAGTAAAACGGGCTGATTTTTCATTTCAGCCATCCAGTCTGAAACCACCAGAGGGCAGCTTGAAACGGAACCATTCAAGGGCTGCCCACAAGAAATACTTCGTTTCTGAGCACCCAAAGCTGCTTGCCCAGGTACGGCACATTAGGTTAAACGCAGCCCACCACACACTGCCTGCCTTCAGGTGCAGTGAGCTGAGCGTTAACAGCTCAGGGAAGGCCCCTACCTGGCTGCAAAGCAGTTCTAGGGACCTCTAGGTCTTTTTGGTCCTTAGCAGCGATGCTCCCTATCAAAGCTTACCTTGACAATCCAGGCCAAAGAAAACCTTGGGGAAAGGAAAATACTTCACTAGCTTCCAGGGATCACTGGATAAGGGGTGATCCGACAAACACGCTGCCTTTGTTACTGGCAACCTCCAACAAAGCTGAGAAGCAGGCAGAGGGCACCCGCATCAGGCCGGACCTAAAAACACACAAATCTATACCCAAGAGTTACCAGTATCAGACAGAAGTCCTGCTGCAGCATGGGGAGTTTCATTTCACCTGCAACCATCCAGATGTCCTCTGTCTGGGCTAAGGGCTTCCCCCCACACCAGGCTATTTATCCAGGTCCGGGCAGATGCCAAATGTTCTTCTTGATTTCACCTCACTACAGCGAGCAGGAGCTGGCCTGTTAGCATCAGCTTGCCAAGGAAGAAAAGGGAGGAGGTCCTGGGCTCGCTGGTGTGTTTATGGCAGGGCAGCAGGATCTCTCGCTAAGATAACCTGGCTGTTGAGCTTGAGCCTGTGCCCTGTTACCAGTTTCTTGCACAATCCTGGACATGTCATTTAGGGCAGGAGTTCACAGAGTTGTTGGTTGGAGCTCCTGTGATCAGGCTTCTCCCCAGGCGGGGTTTCAGGAACTGATTCAGCTCACGAAAAGGACAGCTCACAACGGGAACTAAGGGAACAAAGCCAGCAGAAATACACCACCAGGAAAAAAGCCCTGCTCCTTTTGCCAGCCAAAAGAGATTTATTCTTAGTCTAACCATTTATGATTCTTTTTTACAGTTTCGGAAGCAGTACTTTCCTCTTACGTGCTTGATCCTCTCCATGAAACGTTAAGTCCCTAACAAGAAGGTGCCCAGGCACTCAAGCAGTGACTTGCAGGCTTCAGATGGACCAGGGGAGGAAGAGGAGCAACAGGAAGGAATGTTTCTTGGAGGAAGACAAATGTAGGTGGCAGGGGGAAACAAAGCAGTGCACCTCCCCAGCACAGGACCCCAGAAGGACCCCAGGTAAAATAGCCATGCAGGAAGAGAAGCTAGTGAGCATGAGTTAAGGCGACAGGAAGGCTGGGTCGGGGCAGTGCTGACAACAACGCTCTCAGTCCCACTCAGTCTGTTTTGAAAAGGAGGCAGCTGCTACCAGCTGCAAAGCAAGGCCTAGATGGTGGCCAAGTAGCAGAGGACATTGCCGTCTCTTGGGAACGTGCCAAAACCATCAGTCTGTTTTTAGCTGCGTCTACAGCAGCAAATGGCAGAGACAACAGGAACGCGTTCGCCAAGTGAAACCATACCCAGCAGTAACCGCGCGTTTTTCGGGTGGCCTTCAAACTCGCTCTAGCCAGGTCCCCCAGACACAAACCCAGTTAGCTGCTGGAGCACAATATCCAGTTCAAACATGCTAGAGACATGGGCTTGCTTGCTCTCGCCCATTTCCCCGTGGGGCCCCAGGAAGTTGTGCACACCGAGGAAGCAGTGGTGATGCTGAGCAGCTGCACAAGGGCAGGGAGAGGCTCGATGCGAGGCTGCTTGCAGGACAGCACAGGAGGGGACACTTCCCTCCTGTCCTCCCAGCCCAGGGGCTGCCATGTTTGCAGTGTAACCCTAATACAACTCCAGCTAGCGCGCTCTGGGATGTGAACTAGAACGCATGGCTTACGGACAGCTTGGAGACTGGCTTCGAAAGCACACTGACCCAACTTAACTGGCAGAGGTGGCTGCACCTCATCACATCTCCCCCCGGGAGCCTGCTAAGGAAAGAATTGCAGACAGACACAATTCAAGCGGAGTGCAAACAAGGAAGACAGCCATCCCAGGTCAGATGAGGCAGCACACTGCTCGGAAAGCATTTCAGACAACAGGTAGCGTTTGCTAAGCGGTGCACTGCCATTTGACCCATGCCATAAAACATGCTCCAAAGGCGCTGGTAAAGATGCAGTTGCACCTCAGGGGTCTTATCAAGCGTGCTCATCTTTCCTTGCACAATGCGCTTAAGTGTAAGGCACACCACTGACAGCAAGAATGAGCACATTACTAGGAAGGAAAGGGAGGACAGGATTAAAGAGTGACTGAACAGATTAACACCTTCCTGGGAAAGCTGCAGAACTCTGTCTCCCTATCCAGCTCCCAGAGGCTTAAGAAAACAGGACCCCAGCTGCAAATAGAGCAGCAAACCCCACAGCAAACGTGCCCTTAACTATGAAACAGCTTCCTAAAACCGCTGGACTTGACAGAGCAAACATAGTAGCCCCTGGGCCAGGAGGACAGGAGGGAAGTGTCCCCTCCTGTGCTGTCCTGTGAACAGCTTCACATCGAGCCTCTCCCTGCCCTGCTCAGCAGCACCACTGCTTCCACAGCGTGCACAGCTTCCTGTGGACCCACAGGGAAACGGGCAAGGGACAGAGAGAGGGCTCCTCACTTCCGTAACGTTCCTGATGGTTCCGTAATGTTCCTGATGGCACATCACGGGGATGCTGGCAGGAGAAGAAACAGCCATCAGTGCGACACGATCTTAGCATCAGTTTGAGTTATAGCACCCAGAGGCGATGCCTGCACCAAGAGCTACAGAAACAGCAGGGCTAGGTAAATCAGCTTATACGTGGTAGGGAATTTCCACACATTAACTGAATCAGCAAAAGGGACAGAGCACAAGGGTGTGCCAAAATCATCTCCCTGTCATCACCCCTGGATTCCAACCTCTTGTTTTGGATTTCTGATGCAAGCATGTCCCTTAAAAGAAAGGCAGGACTTATACTAAGTACTTGCCTATTAGTTGATAGTCTTCAACTTCCATATTTCAACTCTGACAACAACACAGTGGGAAACCAAACTGATTCATGCCATTTGTCACCACGGCACACACATTTACATGATACAGCCGAACTGGTCAGACCGTGTGTTCGCTCCCACCTCCTCCCTACGCCTCCACTCTGGCTCTCCTCTTACCTCCTGCCTTGCAGTGGTTTTGGCACCAGCCTGACCACAAAAATAAGCAGTAGAGTCCACTAGTTCAGCAGGAAGAGTATCCTGCAAGGTGTTTTTCCGTGCAATTAGTGAATGTAATCATCTCCTAGTACAGCCAAACAGAGCTCGTGCAAAGGACTGTGTGGGCAGGCAGCTGAGGCAGGGACGGTCACTGCTCCAGAGACACCAAGCAGCTGCTCAGGATACAAAAAGCCACTTGCTTGAAGCAACCAACAGACACAAGAGCTCCACTCACAACCTGCTTTTAAGCAAACTGATTTAACATTAGGAACTCAAGGATTCACATGGGAGCCTAGCTGAAAAAACAGAACTCACTAACCTGTATTTTTGTGCAGGAGGAAGCAGAACAGCTCCATGGCTGACCAACAGGTCTCAGTAGGAGAGCGCTGGGCATCCCAGCCACTGGAACTGAGCCATTAAAACAAGAACCTGCTCTGGGGTTTCCATACAGCCTTCAGTCCTTTGAGAAGTTTTAATACGATTCTCAGATGCCTTCCCATCAGACTTTTGGCCCTTTACAAGAGCCACTGCTAACAGAGGGAGCGCTTGGTTCAAAAGCCAGCTCAGACCACGTACTACTCGCACTAGTAGTTAGCTACTGCGGGTACCTCGAGTCTTCCCAGGCAAGAAAGCTGACAGCACGGGGCTGTGGGTGCAGCTTGGGATAGGCAAGGACTCTGCTATAAAAGCAGTAACACGAGGCAATTGCAGCTCAGGCCACGCACTAGCTTGCCACACCAGTATCAATGGAAGCGCCTACGTCTTCCCCACTGCATCTAAAACCTTTGCTTTCAAATCCTCTAGCCAAAAATGGCAAACCCAAAAGGGGATAAGAGAGGTTTCTCCACCGCCACCACTTTTACCAAACCCAGCGACACAGAGCACACCTCCCAGCCCCGGCTTGGGAAGGACCTCACCGCTGAGCTGAACAGAAAGGACGTGGTGTGAAAGTGCCCCCAAGCTAAACTGTTTGAGCTTGTTCAGCCAATTCTAGCACCTTGTCCTCTCTCAGGACTGGTACAGCTATATACAAACATAAGCTATCAGCCAAACCTCCACAAAGCTAATGCAACACTGAGAGGAAGGAAGCAGCAGCGCTCTCTGGAGAGGTTTTTCCCATCATCTAGTGCCTTAAGGATTCCCCCCAGAGACAAGTTTAGCCACTTGGCACCCAAATGACAAGCACAGCCTGTTTGGTTAGCCAAAATGACCTGGAGGAAAGGACTGGCACAGGTCTCTGCCAGAAAATACATGCAGGAAGATCAGCTATAGGCAACTCCTGCTGAAGGATGTATCATTGAAGGATGTATCCACGACCAAAAAAGCTTGGCAGGGTAAACCTGCTACTTGAAAGCAAAAGTCCTAAAGGATTCTCCTTGCATTTCAGAGGGAATTTCCTGCCTGATTTCATGCAGGCAATCCTTTGGCCACTGGTCTGGCTGCCGACTTTAGACATTAATTCGGTTTAGCAACTGGAGGAGCCCATCCAGGCCTGCTGTAAGCAGAGCACACAGAGCAGTACCTTCAGCTGCGAGCCAGAGAGCTACAGCCAAGTCTCCCCACAGAAGACAGCAACTAAAAACTAAGCTGCAAAGCTGAACAGCAGCACTAATTGCTAAAATGTGAAATGCTCATGTTTTACGCTGAGCTTTTGGATTACAGTACCCAAAAGTCAGCTTCTTAAAATACAAGTTACCTTTAATGAAGCTCTTCGGAGTATGTTTTTAGGAATTAATGCATGTTATACATTAACAGTGCGAGACCTTCCTTCCTTCGCAGAATATACCAAACGGTGCAGTAAGTCTGTGCACTTTTAGATAGGAGGTAAGTATCACATCGTTTGCTCCTTTCTGGATTTTTGCTATCTGCCCATGAATGGCAAGCAACAGGAAACTTCAGAGACCACCTTCCAGACAGAAGAGGTGCAAGAGCCCAGTAACTCCCCAGAGCCTACTTTTACAATGTGGAATCAAGCGCAACAAGTGCTCCCTTATTAAAGGACCACTGTGCCCCACCCACCCTTCAGATTTGGGTATGACAGCAGTGTCTGCCACAGATCCCATCCATCTTAACAGAACTGAGGCCAGCAGCACACAGGAAGGAAGGTGTGAACTGAGAGCGTTAGGTATTAAGGAAAGCCCAGGCTAACTTGTAAGGACCAGAGAGGGGCTCACGAAGGACAAAAGCCATGTATTTACAAGCCCCTCATGCTCAAAGACAAAGGAAATAACTACCCTCAGGCAGGCTCGTGAAGATATTTTATGTTTAATACATCTGAAAAGAATGCATATACAAAGAACTTAGACATGAAAAAGCAATGGTTCAATACTAATGAGTTGACAAGAAATTGGAGTTTGGGAAGGTTGAGAAGATTCCCTAAGAAAAAAAATGCAAGCCAAAATGTGTTTTTTGGTAAAATCCTTAATAACACTGCAGTCTACATAAAGATCCTGCACACAATCCTTATAGGACTGTAGCCCATCTTGCAGGTTAAATGTTGCTTACAAACAAAATGCAGAAAAAGGGGATTCCCTTAACTGGTCCCTACATGGTGCCACACTAAACACTAGAAAACCCTCCAAGAGCCCTCCTTGCAGTTCCTTCCTACTGACACAGGTCTGTATTTCCACCCCTCCTTGAAGGATGCTGGCCCACCCAGCACAAGATGCACCACCAAGACCAGCTCCAAAACTCGTTTTAATGCACACTGGGTCCTTTCAATGTCTGAACAGCGGTGTATACGCTGGTCATTTTAAGCATTTCTCAAATAATTAAGGACTGGCAGAAGATGGACTTGTTAAAAGCCAACTGAGTTAGTGTGGCATATTTAAAAACGTGCTGTTATTTCTTCATCTTGTGACAAAAAGTTTACGAAGAGACTGGCAAGCTAATTTCAAGTCTGATGGTGCATCCAGAGAAAAGGATTCTTCTGTTCCTAAGACTTTATAACTTAGAGGACAGGGTAGAAATTTACGACCTGCACAGTAGAAAGCCAGGAGGAGAGATACAAGGCAAATTCAGAGGAGATGCAGGTGCATTTTCTGCACTCCTCCTTAGATAAGCACCAGCTTGGGACATCTTACTTTCCTGTATTTGTCTGTAGTACGAAAGTCTGCTGACACACAGGCTGCTGGCTGACTGCAGAACAGCCCTAGGAGTTCTTGAAACCAGAACCAGGTCTTGCCAGACTGATATAAGGGACAAGGCTTCAATAAAACAGCCTAGAATTAGTCTGTTACAGAAAAAAGTCATCACAAGCATGGCTGGATTTTAAACAAAAAAATTAGAAACAAGTAAACAAAATAAAAAACTAGTATTGATCAGTGTTTTCCGATACTACATAATTACTCAAAATTAACTAGTTTAACTGAATTGAGGGGACACTGGGGAATAAACACTAACATTCTCATCTCACACAGGGATCGTGTGGGGGAGATGGGAGTGCAGGGCATTTGTCATTATTGCAAAAACAAATTTTAAAATTTTTATCTTTAGTTTGATTTAAACATTGCTTTTAGTATGACATCAAACACCAGCTTTGCAGAAGGGGCTGTGGAGGGACGTTCATAGCAGCACACACCTGCGAGTCTTCTTCGGCTCCGGAGGCTCCAGGGCAGCCAATATCGCCTCATCAAATACATTCTTTAGGCCTTTCTGAAAAGGGGCAAAGAGAGAAAGGGGCAGTCTCATTTTTGAGTTCACATAAACAAAACCAGAGAGAGCCAGGTGGCAGACAGACCGTGCTAGTGAGGGGTCGAGGTTTGCCATCCAGACCTCCCAGAGCCTCCTCTGCTCAGCCCGGGGCTGCCCGAGCTGCGCTGCTGCAGTTAGCAGGCCCTCAGCAGAGCATCTGCTTTGCTGAGCAGGAACAGAGTCCTTTGAGAACGGACCAGTATACTCCACAAGAAGCGAACACGGGTACTGAAGTCATTTACCCAATGCAGATTTTATGGTTAGTTGGCTAGTAACACATTTCACATGCTAACGACAAAGCAGAAAGTGTTGCATTCGAATGAAGAGCTCGGTGCGGAGCACGCCGAGCACAGCGGTGCAGACACCCGTGTGTCAGGGGGGAGAAGAAGAGACAAGGCAAGCATGCAACGATCAATTGCTCTGGGACACGCTGCGGTCAGGCCTCTGGCCCCACGCACCCCATGGTTAAGAAGCAGCCAGGTGGAGCCGAGAAGCTGTGCATGGTATCGGAGGAGTCAAGATGGGAGGAGTACAAAGCAGGTACATGGCGTAAGGGTTAAACTGAAGCCAGGAAGTGCAAATCAGAATAAAGCTTCATCAGTCCTTTATACAAACAACCGCAATTTTTAATTTCAAAATTTAAAGAAACTACAATTGACGTTTTCTCCTTAAAACAATAAAAATCAGAAGCGTAAGAGTAAGAAGCAGCTTTACATCTTACAATAACAGGCTTTAAGGATCTATTACTGAAATGTTCTACCATATTAGTGAAAGCAAGAAGTTTAACAGTTCATCAAGCAGTAGCAAATACATTGATATTTCCTTCCCAAGGACTTACAAGTACTCCACTACAGCACAGACAGCCAAAGCAATAGCAACAGAAAAACATCTCACTGCACAAAGGAGAACCAGAAAATCCTTCACATTACAGCATAACTTGCAGATCACCGTTTCATGTACTTTTGTCATGCAAATACATTTAACAAGAGTCACAAGTAGAAATTGAAAATACGCATCGCTTCTTCCAGCTGGATTCAGGAAGATCAGACATCATGTCTTATTCTGCCAATCTCTCTTTAAAATAATGATGTAATCAGATCCTTTCCCCCAACAGCCTGAATTATAAAGCTACCCACATCTGGCAACCCAAGCAGCAGAGAGTTAAGCGAGTCCAGTTCACGTTCCACAGTCACAATGTTTTACTAAAGATCTTAAGTATGGTTTTCAGTCCAAGAGCTAATACAGAGGTTGCTCTAAAATGGTAAGCAGACACAACGGCTTTCAATAAAGGTGGTTTTATTCATTTTTAACCAGGTTTCTACAGTAGTGGGACAGAGGAAGCAGCAGCAAGAGGGGAAGGAGAAAGCTTAGAATATACAGCACTTCCTTTTGGGCTGAGTTTCCGGAGGCTCGAGGGCAGCTAGGATAGCCTCATCAAACACATTCTTCAGACCTCTCTACAAGACAGAGGGGAGGAGAAAAAACAGCAGCCAGGTTAGAGGATTAGAGAAAAACAAGCAGATACAAAGAGCATTCAGGACAGAGCAGACTGAATTCACAGAGGCAGTAAAAAGATTCACTTGGCAAAAAACAAAGTAGATCTCAGGCAGAAATCTCGTTTAGATGACCCAGAAGTCAAAGTCAGAGATAGACAAAACATGTGGCAGGCCATCAAGTTCGACAAAATGAACACCCAAAAGGGCAGAGGCACAAACATAGCAGCAACTTGCAGAGACAAATAGGGAAGGAGCTGCACAAAAAGCAGTGGCTACCCCTTCACTGAACGTACAGTACACTGTACTGAACGTACACTTAGTGAGATTAGAGGGGAACAAACATGTTGGAGAGCAGCTTGCCCCACCACAGGGGCCCAAAGGGTTGCCCAAACACCTCCTTTTGTAGTCACCCACTGTGGGTAGTAGGCAAGCACATGAGATGCAGGGACTCGCTGCTCCCATCTACTAGGGCAGCAGCCAGTCCAGAGCAAAGGCTCCAAATAATTCTGCTCTGTGAATTCAGTCCCTGAATAACTGAAGATTTCCGGAGAGCTGGGAAAACACAGTCTGGGACTGAAGCAGCACCTCTCTAATAAGCCATCGTCACCTTCAGACACTGGCTACTGGTCATGTAAGAAGTGATGCAGTACCTTACCTAGCGCTGCTGTGCTGACACTAGGAGCCAGCCACAGGAACAACGCGTTTCAGTTATTCAGTTAGTTACCACGGCAAGTATAACCACTCAAGTCCAGGAAGACAGACACGGCGTTAGGACTGGAATAACAGAGATCCAACACCACACCAGAAGTCACAGAGCTGCCGGAAGCCTGCGGGGATTACACCGGAGCACAAAGCACGCCTTGCCATTTGCTGGAAGCACAACGGAAACACCAAAGCACACGGCCACCCCCGCACAGCTCTGCCAAGCTACAGGTGAACACCGGAAGTGAAACCTGGCTCACTTTGGGCTAACTGGACTCGCCTAAATCTACTGTCATGAGCGCAACCTTCATAAATTCAGAACTGCTTTATACCAGCCAGAGAACAGAAAAGTTTAAGTTGCTTTCTGCAAGTAAGTTCATCTCTGCAAAATTAAGATTTCTTTTTTAAAAGAAAGATCATTCAAATGTAACAGATTTCTCCCTCACAGGTTAAACTAGATACATCTTTTAGCAAGTCTTTTACTGAAGCACATAATGGGAGATCTAAGACAATTCTATCTGGAAGCATTTAAGTCCTTCAAATTACATGCAGTATTATATTTGAAAGTACATAAACTGTCTAAGGAAGTTACCACGTACAATAATTCCATACATTCTCTCCAGCATTTTTTTTAAAAGCACTGCAACCCATACTGATAAAAACCTATAGACTTCAAATAAATAATGCCTAAATGCAGTCTGAGTACGAAGTACACTTCCTTTCTCCATGAGATTAAGGCTGTCGTATAGACTCAACTGTAAGATGTTAAAGAACTCAAACAGAGGAATAGTCACGAAAATAGGCTTCCTGAACTCTACTACTCAGGGGTTCCTTCATTTTCCTAGCCCACAAAAATGGGGATCAACGAAGAGGAGAAAAACCAGGGGCAAAGTTGTTGTGAAAGTAAGACTAGAGTCAGAAGTCCGGATGACAGAAGAATAACCCCATGAAGGGAGCAGCGTCTGACACCACAGCACACGGCCTTGGTGCTCTGGTTCAAGTAACACTGTTCTGGGCTGCACTGGGGAGCCAGCTAAGCTCAGGCTCCCCTTATTCACAGGGGGTTTAAGACACTTTATAAATCTGGCTGTGTCAAAATAATCAACTATGTTCAAGTCCAACATCAGGAAAAAAAAGAACCAAATTCAAAATGTTTCCTTGTGTCAGGTACTGGCACTGAGCTACAGAAAGTTACTCAGACTTGTATCAAATATACCAAGCAACAATCGGTCATTTTATTTGTAAGCTGTTTGTCAGTCATCCTTCCCTAAAACAGAACATTATCTGCTTTTACAGTGGTATTTGGGTATTATTTTGTAGATAGAATTGAAGAAACTGAAACAGATCTACTTCACTGCGTTCATCACAAAAAGGGATTCTATACCTAAAAGAGAAGAGGGGAATAAAACTCACTCATCACCATTACACATTCAAACTCAAGAAGGTAAAGGTACCGTCTTTATAAAAAACGCTCAAACTCAGCCTCTTACAGCTCACCTACTACTTTCAGAAATGACCCACAGGCAAGCAAAACTTTCCTTCCAGAAAAATACGTACTCCAGCTCCGCAATGTTATGATTATTTGCTACTGCAGTGCCAAAGTCATCTGCAAGTTAGTGGGACGGCAGAAGACACCCTAGGCTGCTGAGGTGAACTGTGTAGATGGATGGTAAGGGAAAGAGACTGGAACTACCCAGCTGAGTCTAGCTTCAGTTGAAACCAACTGCTACAACACTGCCTTGCAGGTAGGAAAACAACCCTCCTGGCCAGAACGGCCAGCCACCTTCTGTGTTCAGCAAGCTGCCAGCTAGATCACTGCTGGAAACTTCCAACATCCCTTTGCAGAGAACTTCTGTTTCTGCTCAGCAGCTATCGCCAACAGACTGAGGAAGAGATGTTTTGTGGTGAAGGTCAATAACAAACGAAGTAAAAGAGAACAGAGCAGAAGCAGACTGACTAGTCTCTCAGGTGAGAATGCTTCTGAACCATCCTACCAGGTTATTCTCTGTTTCTGAAACCACTATCGGGTGTACAGTTGCTAGTACTCTGCAAGAAATTCAGGCTGAACTTCCCAGCATATAAAGCTGTTCCCTGCAACTGATACAGTTAGCTTATCTGGAAATAAAAGAACAAAATGGCTTCCATGCCATTTGAGCAGATTAAAGAAGGCCAGCCTAAAGCTACAGAAGAGTGCGTCTCCCTCACCAACTTAAGACAAAAATCCTAGTATCCATTTAACCAGTGAGTAGGTTCTACAGCCTAGTCAGCAGCAGCATTCAAGTTGTGCAACAGACACCAGCTAAAACGGTATTTGATGACTAAACAGCTATAGGAGAATTACAGTTCAAGCACCAACAGCCCTCCTTTTGCACGTGGGCACTAAGGAGGAACAGCCAAGGCCACCTTTTGCTTAGGGATTCCCAGGATGAACTACAGTATGCCTTACCACAACACCTCCAGTACCAGTGTCCTGCTAAATTCCCTCAAAAGCCTCTTCTCAGCAATCACTCAGGCAAAGCTTTGTTACAAAAAGTCTCAGGAACCCAAACAGAAGAGCCACCATGCAACCTGGGCAAAAGGTGCAAGAAACGCTTCACAAAGTTCAGCAATAAAGCTTTGTGCTCAAGATACTATAGATCAACGCACAAAAAAACTGAAAAGAGCAAGACTTGATACTGTGCACCTTTAGTTCCATGCACATCAGGTAGGGACAAATTCTTCACAGAGCATTAAATAAGAGTTGAAATAAATTCTGCAAAAGTAGGCACACAAGATTAAGTTTCGGAGGCATCCAAAGACAGCATTCCAGCTAGCCAGTCAATGGTTACTTCCCACCCCACCCCAGTATTCCTGACTTAAAGGGAAAGAACTGTTAGGTTTCCTGGCCTCAAGTCAGCAGTTTTAGTTGTTTTTAGACTCGTTTTCACAAGTTAGTTCACAGCACCACCATGTTGACATCTTAAGAACTATTTGATGGTTATTTTCTGTTTCAACAGAACTTCCATCTTAAGGCAGATAAAGGAAATGTACATCACCACAGACTAGGTGGCGAGAAGAAAAAGGAAGCTCTCACAGGAAGAGAAAGAAGATTTCACAGCTAGGAAGGCTTCTATTCTTAGAAGAGAACTAACTTTGCTGAGATATAAACCACTCATCTGAGAGGTGTTATTATTATTTTGTTTTGCCTGCTCTCTTCAGTAGTGAACTGCATTCTGTGTTCTAACCCACTCGTTGTCCATAACAAGCCCTGTAAGTTTTTGACAGCTATTTTGCTCCAACACAAAAGCAAACTAAGCAAGCAAACCCTCCTCCGTCTCCCCGCTACACTTTGCCTAATCTTTACAGGCTGATTTGCTTTGTACCACTGCCAGCTCCTCGTGCCTGAGAACAACAGGACAGAGAAAGCTACCGTGCCAACAGCAGAAAGAGCTCACAACCTTTCACATTCATACTGAACTGTTCTTCCCCTGTAACTGAAAAAAAAAAGTATGGAATACAAGCAAGCAGAAACAGTCAAAGACCAACTCTTACCTGCGTAAGTGCAGAGCATTCCACGTATTTAACAGCCTTCAGGTCCCGGGCCAGTTTTTCAGCCGTCTCTGGAGTTATGGGCTTCTGCTTGTTCTTGGCAAGTTTCTCAATTGTTGAGGGATCATCTCTTAGATCAATTTGGGTCCCAACAAGCAGGAAAGGAGTCTTTGGACAATGGTGAGTAATTTCAGGTACCCACTAAGGAGAGAAGATACAGCATTTGTTACTGATCACCTAGATTAACTCCCTTAGTTATTCCTAAAATCACTGCACCAACTCCTCCCTTTCTAGACAGTTAAACAAACCTTTTCTTTCACATTTTCAAATGAAGAAGGAGACACCACTGAAAAACAGACCAGAAATACATCTGTCTGTGGATAGCTGAGAGGTCGTAATCTATCATAATCTTCCTGACCTAGAAGAGGAGAAAATTAACAGCATTAGAGGCAGACAGCAAAATGCCACCCTTTACAGGTTGCTAGAATACATATTGCAGCACAAAAGCATTATTGTGAGTAATCCTAACTCTTAAGCAAATACACATGCCCTGAATCCAAACATTAAGGAGCCTAGTTTCCAAATACAGAATTCAGTCAGTTGCTATGTAACAAGCTGCTTAAAGTCACAGGAGAGCATGGAAGTCAGGAGTATGCTCTAACAAATTTAGATCCAGCAGCCACAGACTGCAGAACACTTTCCTCAATTACAACAAAGACATTTATAGAAGTCTTCTGCACCTGCTCTATCTATTAAATGGATTTTGCAAGGTATTTTGCCATCAAATTTCATTAACATGCACAAACACAGTTTTGTTCACTAGGTCCCAACCGATACTTGCAAACATCTAGTGAAGCATCCTTTGAGCAGTAAAAGAATGCTGCTGTTATGGGAATAATCAGGCTGTCCAGCAGCATTCCCCCAAGAACACACCGAAGTCCCAGTGCAGGCTGTGTTTCAAAGGAAGCCAGGCTTTCTTTTGTGTCAGACAGCAGGCAGTCGTTAGAGTGCACCATTAGCAGTGACTCACTAGCTTTACCTCTGGGCAAGCTTGTTTTTATACCTGTCCAATTCAGCTTTCTTTTTAGAAAACAAAGCAAGCCTCACACTTAAGGAGCTGCTGTATGAACTGACAACCAGTTAAGAAACTTGTTCAAAAGACCTCAGATTTCAACTAGTGGTCTCTTGGCCATGGAGGACAAAGACCTCCGAGACTTTGAAGTAGCTGACTCAACACCTGGGACATCTCAGTGCAAGATGACCTACGGTCTTCAAACCGTAAAAAAAAACGTAAAAAATGCCTAAAAAAAGCTTGTTAAAGCTATGGTGCTTGGCTGGACACAGATGAACTAAGCACTGACCAAAATACCTTGCTGCAATTAGCAGTGTACTCCAAAAAGCTGTCTTCACAGTAGAAAAACAAATCTTTTATAATAAAAGTCGTTAACATGGGTTTTATCCACTTTTTTATTATTTATTTATTTAAGTTCTGTAACTTGTGATAGCTACTGTTTATCAAACAGCTGGGTGACTCTTGAAGTGCCAAGCCTTCCATTCCAGAAGCCTGGCTCCAGAAGGGAAGCCTTTATATTCACAAGCTCGTCAAGTCACCCATATGCACTCAGCCATTTGGTAATCCTGCAGGACTACTAGATGGGTTACTGCGCTCAGGGGCTGACAGCATGAATGTGCACTTCTGCACAAGCTCTGGTTTCCAAAGGCCTGCGCCATGAGAACCTCAGCAGGACAACAGGCAGCAGGACCAAAACACAGCTCTTACTGGTACCAGTGAACAGCTCCAAAGCCAAGCAGGACCCTTGCGTACTGTAAGAATACAGTACACCACGGTAAAAACAGCTGGAAAGAGTCACGTTAAGTTCTACCAAGTCAATTTTAGGTAACGTGTTACTAAGGTCTCCTGAAGGACCATACATTGAAGACTAATTCACAATATCAGATGCTGCTGTACTGCTCTGGTGTTATTATGGGCTGGGGACTGGGTAATTAACATTTGAACCAGTTTCTACCCTTTCCCATTAAGTTTTCCATGCTCTGTAATAAACATAGTTTAATCACTGTACATTTCTCCATTCCGAAACTGAAATACAGTCTAGTAAATATGAAGAATTGTGCAGATTCTCAATTTTAAAAAGCAGAGGGCTTACGAAATTCCATACAACCTCCAGATTTCATCCACCTTATGGCAGCAAAGACAAGCCACATGGGCATCTAAGAGGTTCCAATGCTTGTCATCCTCTATTGACATTTGGCAAAAAATAATAGGCTATTTACTAAACAAAAAAAAAAATCACACACAGCCCATGTATTTTCTTCAGTTTTCTCCTTTACTTTTGTTTAAATAAGAGAAATCTCTTATCCACCAGGTAATCCCTAATTTAGAAGTACAAGTTTGAAACTTGTTACGTAGTGTCACAAAATAGAACAGCTCTACAAGAAGGTTGGGTGGTTTGTTTAATGAACTCAATTTAGCAACTCCCAAAAGCTCAGGAAAGTGGAATAAAGATTTTTCCCTTTTATAAAAAAACAACTGTATGTCTTCAAGTTCAACATCATAACTAAAAGTTGGGGTGTTACAATGATGCAAGCACTTGATTTCTCACCTGCAGTATCAAAGAGGCCTAGGGTGTAAGGCTCTCCTCCAATCATCACTGTTACAGCATAGTTATCGAAAACCTGTTAAGAAAGCATATCAAGAGGATGTGAATAAGCCATCATCCTACTCACCTTGCCAGAGCACCTCCAGTTTGTATAACAGTCATCTAAGCAGGACAACAGAATCCATCAGGCTTACTATGCTGCTATTAACAGGACAATTCAATTTGGAACAGGGATGCAAGAGTTGTTTCCATGAGGTATCTAAAGCAAAAGCACACCAGATACACCACTGCATGCAACTGGGTAAAACCCACTGAACAAAACACCTCTAACAGCTCTTGCCTGTAATTGAGGTTTCCCACATTGCCACAGAAATTTCAGCCTTCGCACTTACACCCAATAACACATGTCCTCACTAAGACAGAAGTGATGAACTTCAGCCTTGCCTTACTTACATCCTTCAGGACAGAGCTATGAGGTTACTACTCATAGGACTGCAGTCCTCTGAAGTTCATCTTTCTGAACAGCAAGGGAACACAATACAGACCCCACCTTTTCAGCAGGAAATTATCCTCCAACTTTGGAGGAAAGCATCCCCAGCAATGCAGCCAGTCAAAATCAGTATGTGCCAAATTTACATGCTCAATCTAAATGGTGAATCCAGCTCTGGAAGATCAACTCATGGTGTCTCTGTGCAGCAGCCAGCACAACAGTCCTGTCCACAAGAGGAGCCATGCTACACGGGTCAAAAGCTAGCCCTGCACCAGAAATGGTTGATGCAGTAACTTGTTTACAACACAGCTGATCACGAGGACCTATCAAAGCTTTTTCCAAAGCTTTTTTTTAACCAAAGCCTTTTCGTTCAAAACCTGCATGCTCATTAAGGAGTTTGCTGTCTGAGGTCAGCATCCATAATTTCAAAGACCACTGCATCTTCAGAACCACGACAGACTCTTTCAGAAGTTACCACCACCGAGAGCCATTCCCACTGAAACAAAAGCTGTCTCCGCATTCTGCACTGCAAAATTACTCAGAGACGGTTGAGATCCAAGTAAGGATCAGCAGCAGGCTACACTTCAGCACAAACCTGAAGGCTCAGCAGCTCTCACAACTGACATTAACTGCAGCATTAAAGCAGGTCACACTCAACTTGAAAGCTTTTCATGGAAGTGAGAGAAGGAGGAACATGGAGAAATGAGCTGTCACATGCACTTATAATAAGGGCTTCATTAAGAGCCCAGGTCCTTGAAAAAATCCCACTGAAGTTTGAAGCTAAGACCAGCAAGACAGCGCTTCGAATCTGAACTTTCAAGAGCTCATCAGATCAGTCTCCTTTCCAGGCAACTGTCCTGGTTAAAGCAATACCCGACACCACACATTTTTTTCAACTTGGCACAACCTACTGTGACTGAGAAGCTGTATGCAGGAAGCTGCACATCCCCAGCTGGAAGTCCACTTTCCAGACTTCTTTGGATTAGCCTTCAAGATGTTCAGTACTGTACTAGATTTCGACATGCAGGTCCATTATCTGCAGCCCAATCCCTCCCACACTAACAGCCCAGAAAGCATCCAGTTACAAACAAGACCTTCAGCCTGGAGGAGGGCAGCGGGCATTTCACTGGGCATATTCAACGTATGACGACCGCTGCTCCAAGACTGCAAAGTACAGCTCAGGATGAGAACTCCCCTGCTAGGTACAGACCAGGAGACTGGTATGCCCCCACCGAAGGTCAGAACATTTCTTCTTTGAGACCTCAGCAGGCGGTGAGAAGTTTAATCCCCCAAAGACACTCAACCAGCACTCCTGCTCGACTCTGGCCCTCTACTATCCCCTTTTATTTTGCCCAGCGAACAGCAAGTTGAAAATACTATTTGGAGCTGCCCATTTTTAGGAGCATTAACATATTTGTTTTGTTTTTATGTTCCCTATCTGTTTGGGGTTTGTTTGTTTTTAAAGGTACAGCCACTATTGAAAAGGTCTGGGGTTCAGCACTAAGGAGAGGCCAAGGTTACGAGACTGGCCTTCAGACAAACCTGGAAGCTACAGACCCAGCACAACCCATAATTTTATTTTCAGTTGAGCCAAACAGGCTAAAACCCAGAGCAGCCATTAGCCAGACAAAAAGTTTCAATTCCTGCCAGTACCAGACAGCCCTTTACAGCAGGAAGCCTGAGCTTTCGTGGTACAGGGCTCACACCTGCCCTACCATTCCCCAGACAAGTTCCTTGCTACCTTTTCTGAAAATGGGAATGAAAACCATGCATGGACTAACTCAGTACCAGCATGAAATTCATCTCCCACCAGGAAACACCCCCAAGAAAGAGAAAGAACCGCAAAACAAGTAAAACTTATCTAGCAGTCTGAACTGCTGCAAACATCAGCGTTTTGCTCCTATTCTTGTTCACAAGTACTGCTAAGTGCAACGACCACATGTGCTTTATCTCAGCACCTTCAGTATTGCATACACGGAAGGACTCAGCCAAAAGCAGGCTGATTTCTTCACTGCAGCACTCCACGTACCACGGGACGCACTCGACGAAGGGTGCCTGCCATCTTCCTCTCTCAGACACCTCACAGTAGCATGCAGCAGGATCTGCTGTTAGATCAGCAGCGTAGCTACAGCAGGACTCCCAGTGCTGGCTGGCTCACTGGCCTTGAGCTGCCACCCGTATTTACCATGCTCCAGAGCAGAACTTTATCTCCAGGTTTTCCTGCTTAACCATTTCTGTTGCGCAGTCTGACTTTATTCTAGGGACCTTCTTACATTGTCTCCTTCTTCAGCCACAAACATTTCACGGACATTCAGGTTTGCTGACTCTCCGCTTGCTTTCATTTGGGAACAATGCCGTTACATTTCTTTTCCTGTTTATTACTAGAAGCATTAGCCTGAATATCAGAGGTTACTTACCAGTTTCCAGAGTTTGAAATAAGCAGGGTTAGAAATAAACCTGTGATATTCCCAGAACAACGTGTTTCTTGAGCCATGAGGTTCAGAGGTAAATACTATTTCAGAAGCATTAGACAGTTTTAAAAGGCACCAGAATTAAGCCTCGGCACACCTTGAAAACACTTCTCTGGCAAGTAACTTAATTTCTTGGAGTAGCTTTTCCACATCGTTTCTTACCAGGGATTTATAGACAGTGCTACCATCTGCAGGACAGCAAATTCAAAGAGTATATTTTGAAGCCTCTTGAGTTTAAGATTAAAACTTTTCAACGTAATTAAGGGTAATTTCACTAGGGATAAGTATAGAAGCTGCTGGCTGCCTGCCCAACCTCACTGATCACTTTCATTTTGCTATGACCATAAAGACTAGCTTAAATAGGGCAAGCAGAATTCCATAGGCTCGGTATGCAACATGCCTGTCCTAGAAGGACCACAGCAAGATACTCAGTACCACTCTGAAAAGCTTGAGAATGGTGAAGTGCCCCCACTAGCTCATAACAAGAGGATCTCCATGACAAGCTGAACTTAGGTCTCCGTGCCCACAACACAACCCTCAGGTTGGTCACTGCATCCAAGCTGAATACGCTCAGGTTTGAGGGTACTTTTATCAGCTTCCTCTTCAGCTCCAGATCTATAACTAAAACAAAAGAAATATCAAACCCATGGAAGTCCATCCGATTCCTAGGAAACCTCAAATTTAGCGAGCTGAAGATCTTTAGGGAGTATAGAAAGACAACAGTTAAAAAAAGAGGCATGGAAGCTCACTGCAACTTCTCTTCCACAAAGGCAGGATTTTTTTTTAAACTAGCTGCTATTTTGAAAGAGGCATCAGGAAGGAGCTACCCAGTAACTCAAGAGGAGTTATCTGCTCTTTTAAGTTGCTTTACAATAGCAGAAAAGATCATTGACCCCAAAACCAAACTGAACTATCTCACTGTCAGCACACCAATCTTGCATATCCAATATTAACAGCAGCGACACTTCCCTACTAGAAAAATAACACATGTGCCTCAGCCAAACTGCTCTAAACTTGATTTTTAGATAAGCCAAAGGATTCAGTATCTCAGAAATCTGACCTTGTAATACTCAGAGGTTACTGAAGAGTGTTTCATGGAGACAGAAATAGCAAAGGACTACACAAAGTTAAGTATCCGGATGTACAACCGGAAAGAGATTGTGCCGTCTAGATGCAAACATGACTTCAGCCAAACACGACAGAAATAACTAGACATGCTCCACAGTTCACCGCAAGACCTATGGACCTCTTGGAGTTGCAAAGCAAAAAAATCAGCATCAGAAACAGTAACTGTGGTCACTGGCTGTTCTAGCAGCATGAAGCACTAGTTTCCCTAGAAGTGAAGGCCTAAAGGTGAAGGTGCAGCTACAACTGAGCTCAGCAAGCTGGACAGCAGTTCCTGCTGCTCACTCTCCACTTACCAGTTCCAGCAACTGCAAGTGATCTTATTCACAGAACCCAGCTGATGGCCACCAAACAGAACCCAGATTCTACAAAGCAGTCAAACAGCATACAGACTACATGCACAAGAAGAATCCCAGCACTACCAGGTAACAGCAAAGCTCAGTAGCAGCGGCGTACCAAGCTGATCGTTACTTTTCCATGATGTGTTAGTCTCCAACATGCTGTAAGAACAAGCGTTAAGGCGTTCATGCCATGATGGTTAGTTAGGAAGGAAACTCATGCTGCCCAACCCCATCAGGCCCAAAGGACAACTGGAGCCGTTCTCAGCACTCACCGTTGGTACATATTCCGATGGGAATTTATTTGTTGTGTAGGAAATTAAGAGACAGGTTTTACCAACAGCGCCATCGCCCACGACTACACACTTAATCGTCTGCATAGCTGACGTCTGCTATAGTATCAACTCCAATGTGAACCTGAAAGAAAACAAGAGAAGTATTTAGAGGTTTTCATTCTCACTGGATAGCAGGTTGTCACTAGTAAGCTTCAGCCGGAGCCCAAGCCCCCTAACAGGCCACATGGGATCTGAACACAAGACATTCCTAGATGGTGGAGTGATACAGTCTCTCCACCACACACACACCCCAGAGGATTTCCATATACGCAAATTCCTCCATATAGCCAGCCTCCCCACTGCATACAACTGCCAAATACCTGCCAAGATTCTATTTGGCACAGTCACTTTTCATGCTGGGCAGAAGAACCAGGTAAATTACATCACTCCTGGACACAGGGTGGTTTTTGCTTAGTTACCTAGAGCTGGGAGGAAAAACAATCTTTGCCTTCCCAGAGCGTTTCTAACGCATAAAAATCTCCAGCCTTAGATGCACTGAAAGGTAGAAGTGTGAGCTTGGGTCTCAATAGCTGCTAAGTAAAACACATCTCCCAAGAAAATACAGCAGTATGAGTTTTGAAACTAATTTATGGTGTAAAAATAAGCAGGTATAGACAGAAGTAAACATGACAGGATTAATCCTCCCCCCCACCCCCCCCCCTTTTTTTTTTTTGAAGGTTTAAGTACAGTTCTAAAATCCCTGGGTTACAGTTGCTACTTCGCAAGTACTTTGATCCCCGCTTGGAAGTGGCGACCAAGCTGAGGAACTCGGCAGCACCAGACCCCAAACAATCTCATTACTCCCCAGACACAAGATCTGGAAGCAGCCAGCTGCTGCAGTGCCGCCCCACTACAGGATTTAGTATTGGAACTAAATCAATATTTACCTTGCCACCTCAATCAATATTGGCCTATCAATACTTCTAAACCTTAGCTTGCTTCCTCCAGTGCCAGACACAGCCGCCCTTCATTACAATGTCATTTTAATTAGAAAAATACAAGGCCTTCAGTCATTTCTTTTCCACATACAGGTATGAAATCCTGACTCCAGCAAGCCTAAGTGTCAAAGTTGCCACCAAGTTTCAAACATTTCCGTATTCCGGAATCTACAGCAGCAAAGATTTGCTAACTGAATTATCCTCAGCTAGGGTGCATGGGGAGAGGACAGGACAAGATACCCACTACAAGTTGCCCCCCAAAATGGTGGCAATGCTTTAGGCTAGCAAGGATGTCACCGTGGCTCTCATTTCTGGGTAACTGCATAAAAAAAAAAAAATCGAGCTGATCCCTACAGAACCGTGCCACCGGGACCTTCCTGGGGATCTCCCTTTTCTGGATGATCTAGGAGAAAGAAAGACACAGTTCCAGATTTTGAGCGCTCTGGTCACAGTAAGCAATACAACTGGATACAGCACAGCTTCCATGGGAAGGTAATTGCTAAGGACTCAGGACAAACAGCATCAGCAGCTTTTCTTCACATGCTGCAGGGATGCTCCAAGATTCAGACAGAGCCAGCTATCTTCAAATGAACAATCTCAAAAGCTGCCCGAAGACAACCATTCAGCGGTGCCACTGCACGGCCCAGGTAGCAACCTTTGAGTTCTTTTCAGCACTAGTAGATCAAGTACAAAGAAACACCCCAAATGGGGTTTTCCAGCCATTTCTTGCTTGCTTTTTCAGTTCCAAGTGGAATCCATTACGCTGCTCACCCAAATTCAAGAAATCTCTGCTCCAGCTGGCCTCGCTCATCCCAGGCACTGGGACAAGCAGAGGAGCGCACCCACCTCCGGGTTACACTGCCAGCTGCTGCCACCCCTTCGGAGGGAGCCCAGCTCACTTGCCACCCCTCTGGCAGACACCCACCCCTCTGTCCTGCCCTCCTCCCTCCTTCCCAATCCTCCTCCTCTTCTACTCCCCCTGTAATCTGCAGGTACATCTCCAAGGTAGCCTTTCCATAAGCCCACAGCACGCTACCTAACGGAAGAACCCAGCACTCTGAAGCACATCCTGTGCATTGCAACATCCCAACCCAATTAACTACAAAGTGCTGCGTGTGCACTCGTACAGGAAAAGCTCACGTATGCCTTCATAAAAAAGGGTGTAACTGATGTTATTCACTAAGCCTCATTGCTCCAGAGGACCTCAGCCAAGCAGTAATGAAGCGACACCAGCATTACAAGGCGCATCAGATCACAACTGCACCGCAAACCCCGCATTTGTCTGCCCTTGGCCACAGCCAGGTCCCCACAGCGGCTCCAGGTGAGACGATGCTCTGCTCTTACCGGGGCTCAGCTCAGACCCTTCCTTCCCCTGTGACCGAAAAGACAAGCTGGGCATGCACCATGCATGCCGGCAGCAATATGCCTGAAGCCGTCAGGTCAGGCTCGTGCATCAACATAGCCCGTGCACCACAGGGCACCACCAGCAGTCCCAGAGGATCTCATACAGAAGCGCTGCTCGCCCTCACCACGCACCTCCTGCCAGCAGGTCAGACCAGGCTGCAAACGCTGCAGCACAAAGCAGGACCTGAACTGCACAGCAGGGGTCCGGAGAAGTCAGGGTGGGTTTTCTTAAAGGAAGAAAAGAAAAAAAAAGATTGACCACGAAACACTGAAATTCTAGCGGGCTGACTGCTGCTCCTCCACAGAGATTTAATTCACCCCACGTCCAAGTGAAAGCCATTCTGCTCTTTAGGATTGCTGCGTTAAAGGGCCAAACTGCATTCGAGCACATCCGCTACGTAAAGGGATCCTCCCCACATTTTGATAAACAGATACATAAGTTCACCTCTAAACACTGAAATAAGGCGACCTAAGTTTTAAGCAGATTTAGACTGTTAAGCATAGGCCTCCGAAGTTTTACTGGTGGGAAAGCAGAGTTGTTGAATAAGTTATTTTACTTGGATTAGAAGGCTTTCCATATTTCCTGGATGAGCTACCTGATGTTCTCCACTTCTAGCAGGTCCACAAAACACAGCTGAAAACAAATTGTTAGGGAGCTTACATGTACTATCTGAGCACCTATTCCTCCATAGGGGGAAAAAAAAAACATTTAGAGACACATATATCAAGTTGTGACATGAATAGTCCAATACGAGATACAACTGGAGGCTAATTCATCCCCAAAGCGAATGCTGGGGAAGGGAGAAAGAGTTTCAAGTTTTTGTCTCCTCCCCACAAAGCGCCTAACAGAAGCAAGTCTACTTAGAGGACACCCAGGAGGACCAGAAAGCACTCAATTTTGTTTCTTTTAAATGTCTGAGAGACTTGAGATAGACTGGAAAGCACCCAGTGTGAGTGCAGGAAGTAGACTGAGCCATGTAGCTGTGAGCCTTTCGGTCAAGCCCAGAGAAGAAGGCTGATGAAGGCTGAATGTAACGCAATTTAACTTAGTTCTGCTCAACAAGGCTTTTTTTAAACCTAAATTCATTTAATTTTCCAAACCTCTTTGTATTATAATCATGAAAAAAAAAGAAAACAGTGCTTCAGTAAAAAATGTTAACTGATCATACTTCTAACATTTGTTAAATTTTCACCTGTTCAGCGTGTGATTTCACAGAACTCAGAAGCACCCCAGAAAAACAGGATCTAGCTTTCTGGAACCTGTGGGTTACAGTGCCTGGTAGCCTACAAATTCATCCCATGGTCCTCCTATTCCAGGACCAGCAGGTCCATTTTTCAGAATTTTGCTTTAAAGCTTGGTTATGCTTCTCACCTTCAGGATTTCTACCTTTAGGATTAATCCTCGAAAGTTGCAACCGACAAATCCAAGCGTTCGGCCGGACACTTAACCGAAGTGCCCCACGCAGTATTGCACTAAGAGGCGTCACACCACACATCTGCACCAAGGAAAGCTTGGAATTGCACCCCTTCCCAGCACAGGCCTGAACACACTCCAGACGACGTCGCCAGACCACAAAAACCTGAAGCAGCCCACGGCGGGCTACCGCTTCCCAGCGCAACTGGGAGAAACGCTTGCCCGAAGAGCCGCAGCCCCCCTCACGCAAGCCATCTTCCCATCACAAAGGCAAACACACAAAGCGCGGCGTTGCTACAGGAGCTGCTTAGGTTTGAAAAACAGCACGTACTTCACGGTAGTTACGATATATTCCAGTAGCAATATGAAGTACTAACTGAAGGGTTAGTGAAATGGTGTCCATCTTCATACCTGAGTGCTCTCTACTACAGCACGGAGCACAAACCTCCGCAATCCCACCATCACTCCTGCCACACGAGCAGCTCAACCGCTTCAAGCTTAAGATTCTGTTCATTTTTGAGCTACTAATTTCTGTTTTCATGTTAAAAATGTGTACCTTCCTCTAGCCAAAGGAAACCAAGCTGTCAAATCTGTCCACACATCCTGTACTAGCTTCCTGCCGAGCCACGGCAGCACCGTGACTTCCCCTTCACGCAGTGCTGCGGCTGCTGCCATTTCAGCACACGGTGGCTGAGCCCCGCTCGCTGCAAGCTGGCGATCGAGAACCATTTCACGACGCTCTTCAGCACGCACAACATTAACGCGCAAGCCGAAGCTTGAGCAGCCTGTCACAGCTTCAGAGCCTGCTCCGCACTGCAACAAAACAAGCACAGCCATTTCTGGAGACTGAAAAGACCACGAAGACTTTTTTCCAAACAATGGCTTTACAGTAAACAGGGCATTCATCTAACTCCTCTGGGGTCAAAGCAGTCAGAACAACGCTATCCAGAGGATTTTATCCACGCCGATCTGTTAAACACTTTCATCCTTCCACACTACCTTTCATTTCATATCTTATAAAAGAAACATTTCTAAAGCATGTGACTGATCCAGGAGCACGTTCTCGGACAAAATCCCACCCATTTCAAGGCACCGCACCCCAAAGCGCTGCTCCTCCCCTGCACCACCTCCTCGGCCCCCACCAGAGAGCACCACTTTTGCTTTTCAAACTGAGAAGTCTCCCACACCGTGTGCACCGCAGTGCTATCATCAGTTAGTAGCACCCAAGCAGCCAGGTGTGCCCCACCAGAGACACCTACCAATATCATACAGAGAAAGTTGCATGCCTGCACTGCAAAGCCAGCAGAGCGGCAGACGCCGCGGCTCCGAGATCCCTGCACACAACCAGCTCTCCTAAGACCCCAAAGCACACAAGTTCAGCTGTCAGCACGAGGCTGGACCTCTTGGTGACCCCTCCGTTGCCACACATGGCACAAAACACCAACAGAAGCAGCTCTCTGAGATGGACTCCAGGAAGAACAGCAAACAGAAACCGAAGTCAAATCTGGTTTGAGGAGCAGTGTTACCACGGGCAGTACTTCCCTCTGCAAGCATACAACAGCCGTTTCCAGAAGTTACCCAACACTTCTCAGGCCCACCTTTCAGCTTGCTAGGAGTCGTCTTCTTCGTGGAGGAGACCTCACCCCACAAGTATGCCAGCACAGAAGCAGCAGATGTGCAACATAAAATGTAGAACACACAAACCACTCGGTGCCCGACAGTACCTGCCCACTCGTCTGTAGCACCGACTGCTGCACGCACACAGGCTCAAGTCAGGCTGACGGCCTGGGGGTTCAATTTCTTAAAGAGAGCCAAAAAAAAAACGTTGTCAAGCTACAAACAGCACGGCAGCAGCACTCCCTCAGAGCAAAGCAAAGGATGAAGTCTAAGGCAAAATCTGCAAAGAGCAGGAGACTTGCTTAAACAATCTGGTACCAAATCAATTAAGGGTCCTGAAAAAAGATCCTTCTTTTTGAGGATTTTTTGACCTGCCAATAAAAATTCAGACGTTCCTTTAAATCCTACCTCAAAATGTACACTCTGCAACATAGGGACATCTCCAAAGAGGTGCTGCCGTTCGGTTTATAGACAAGTTATCTAATCCTGAGACATACAGCCAAAAAGCTGGTGCTACAAGGTGCTCTCGAGACAACCACAAGACTTCTGGTGAAGACCCAGCCTTTGCCATCACCCACAGCCCCGGTCTCGGTGTGCAGCAGAAAAAACTGACAGCAGCAGGGACCCACGGTCCCTGCCACCACGAGGGCAGGACGGGCTCCGTGACACACCGCAGTCTGATGTTGGTCTCGGGACCACAAAGGCTGCCCTCAGTACAGGGGCACCAGCTCAACATAGGGGCGCGCCAAGTTCCCAGGCACATAGTCAAAGCCTGCCACTTGACAAAACTTGACTATCCCGGCATCTATGTGGTTTTCAAGCAACTTTTTTTTCTGGACAAGTTACTATGAGTTACCAAAGGAGAAGTCCAAGGTGTTCTTAAAAGACAAGTGCCCGAGATGAGCTGCTTTTATACACTTAACGCAACTTTCCTGGTTAAGCACTGAGTGACAGCTACTGTGAGCTACTTCTCAAAGGCTCCTCACAACAAACCAGACGAGCAGAGATGTGCACAGGACAGGAATTAAAGGCAGCTGGCTGGGGGAATTTTAAAAACCCGAACCTGAACTACTAGCAGCATTATACCGTCTTTCAAGTTCCACAATTAAAAAAAAAAGGCAGTTGATAGCCACACCATTGCATTTCAGTCTGATGTTCCACAGAAGAGCTACCCGTGAAGCCCGGTCAAACAGTGACCGTGACTCCATGGGCCCTGTGCTGCCACAGCAGTCGCAGTGATCCCGTGCTGCAGGGCTGACATCAGCTCACGTGCTTCACTGCCAGTTCGTCCCGCTTCGTACCTCCGAGTGGCTTAGAGCAGATGCTAAGTTGACAACAGTAACCTTCCCCTTAACATCAACTCAACAGGAAAAGGCAAGAGCGCGAGATGGCTGCACCGCCAAAACCAGCCGGCAGCGCTGGGAAAACCCCGCCCTTATTAAGCACCAAGAAGCACACATGCTTGCATTAAGTTCTTATTTTTGTCAAGGACATCTCGAGATTTTACTCTTCGCTAACTTCCCCACAGGAAGCTGTTTTACTCTACCGTGTAACAAAATCCTGTGCGGTATCCTCGTTCTGCGTGAAGCAGCCCTAGCTGAATGCCCTCGGGTTCATGCCGCTAAGTGACAAAGATGATGCAGAGCAGCCCTGTGCTGCTGTCTGCACTACTGACTGATCACGATGCACGCTCACCTCGATGTTTCCCTGCCAGTGGACGAGCTGACATTGGCAGAGCTGCTATTTTGATGCCCACTTGTTCCCAGTGGCAGGCACCCTGCGTGCACATCAGCATTGCTGTTACGTCCGGGGAGCGGTGCAGCTGCTGGGGCTCCGCACACACAAACCGCCCGGTGTCTGGAGGAAGCAGCGCACCGGGGGGCAGCTCAGGCCTATCAGCAACACTGCCAAGGCCTGAAGAGATGAAGCTTCAACAGCATTCCAGAAGAGACTTTTCATCAACCCACCTCGGCATTTCTATTAAAGCTAACGAAGCAGCTGGAGAACTAGAGAACAGCCAAAGCCAGAGCAGCGGAGGGTGCCTGGCACCCGGCAGCCGCGGGAGGAAGCAGTGTGGCTGGCACCAGCCCTGCCTCCCAGCACGACAGCCCTCAACAGCTGGCACACGCAGACACAGCACCTCCTGCTCCAGGGCATGGAAGAAGAGGATCCCCGAGAGCCCCTCTGCAGATACTCAGAGCCTAGGCTGAACAACACAAGCAGTGAAGTCACTGAACTTGAGCCGACTGACCGAACGCACGGGAGCGAACCACAGCCAGAGGATGCCCGCTGGCGTGACAAAGCCCAGCACCGCCACAGCCAGGCTTCTCCCCTTGGTGTTTGCCGTTCACCAGCTGCAGCAGGTCTACTGCAAAGAGCTACACAAGCTCCACGACACCACGAAGTGGTGGGTGCCTTCCTCCCTTACATCCAAAAACTGCAAGAGCAGTTCCGTCGTTTTCCTCCAAAACGGAACACATCGTTGGACAAAGCCGCGGCACCTTTCAGCCCACGATCCGAGCGGTTCAAGACAGCCCATTACAGGAGGTGCCCGTTGTGGCACCCGCAGCCAGTGCCGCACCACGAGGAACCACGGCCGACTGCCTCCGAGCCTCCACCAGGCCCACACCACCACCGCTGGAGCTTGGCCCTGACCCTGATTCAGCCCAGTGAAAGCCTCCACCCAGCCACAGTTTGGTCTACACTTCGAAACCTGCAATCTGACCACGGGCACAGAAGACTCAATACAGACGAACGTGGTATCTGCACACTGCTTCCAAAGAGAAAGGCTCAAGGGAAGGCCCTGTGCGCGCAGAAAATGCACAAAAAAGCATTTGTCTTTTTTCATGAGACGAGAACAGAGTTCAGAATAACTTATGCTGGGAATTATGCCTTACCATTCAAAAGAAATGGGGGTAAATTAGCAACACAACAGCTTAAAAATAGAACAATGCTTCTGAAAAGCTTTTGCACATCTAGCTCATTTTCTCTTTATAAAGCCATTTTTTTTTTTTAGAAGAGTCAGTGACGCCTCATGAAAAACAAAGTCACTTTACTGATGAGGAAACGGGTTAAATGGTATTTTGGAGCTTTTAACAACTTCTTTAAAGCAGAAATCATAACCTGAAACTCAAAAGGAAGAGCACAAAGGTCAATTACATGACAACACAGTTGAAACTCTGCTTCTCACATTCATTATTTTAAGTTTATTGCGTACCCAGGACTAAGTAAACAAACTCAATTCTTCCATCCAACATCCATCTAAAGGACCCACCAGCAGAACCTGGGAATACCTCGCCTTAATGCACATTCTGTCACTTTTTTGCTTTCTGGCCACTGATTTTGGCCAGTAACCCAGGTACCATCAGAAAGGTACAGAAGGGGTTGCAAGAACTTCCCAAGGCAGCTGCTGCAACAGGGTGTCCGCAGATACTCAAGAAGGTTTAGGCCCTAGGAAGTACCCTGGCAAAAGTCTTACCCACCACTTCTAGGGGTTATCCCTTCTGACGGATACCCTTAGCACGTATGGTATAAGCTATTTTAAACATGGCTTTGAAGGAAGCCAGCTAATTAACTGACGATAGGATGCAGAAGTATAGCTGCTTTACGTTCCTTTAAAAGTTTCAGTATAAAAGCTTATCTAGTCATTATGTCATTTTATTTGTTGTATATTAAATACTAAAAATAGTTTTTCATATGCATTTAGCATAACGGGGTGACAGGAGCCATGGCAGAAGCCTAAAATACACTAAGTGGATAAAGAGAGCTGCTTGCTAGATAGAGTACTAAAAAACAATTTCACTTCCATTTACTTTGACAGCGCCCTCATCTTCCAGAAAAAGAGGCGTTCTTTCCTCAGAAACCAAGCCTCAAGCCTGAGGATAACTACATCCCCCTACAACCCCTCTTTACAGGGTATCACTGTAGAAGCTGGGATGGCTGAAATTCGTATGATTGAGCCTAAAGGCAAAGCGAAAGCTGGGCCAACCCCTGAAGGCAGGCAGATGGACTAGCAGGACTGAAGGGTGCAGGACCACAGACGACTGAAAGCTGCAAGCACTCACAGTGGTATAAAGCAGATTACCGAAACTGCAGTGATGTGTGTTCAGTACATCGTACAGGTTCTCAGAAGCCTGAAGCAGAGCTGGAACCTACTATACCAATACGTTGTATTAGCTTTGAAGCCTGTAGGGCAACAGATAACTGATGAAAAGATTTTAATTAAGATGTCCCAGCTGTCTATGCTCATAAGACTTGGAAATTTACTTCAGTACAAGAATTCCATTTTAACTGGAAGGAGCTGTTATATCAGGATTAGCAGCCAGCTTCACACTGCACTCAGCACCAGCCTTTTACATGTTTCCTGGGAAAGTAAGAAAAAGATAGAGGCACACTCACCAGGGAAATCCCTACAAGTTTCAGATGGCTCCATTTCTCTTTACAAGTAATCTTTTAGTAGAAGACCTACAGTTTTATTTTAGATACTCCAGGGATTTCACAACCCATCTATTTAACAACAAAAACAAACGTTCCAAAACTGGCCATCAGTTTTAGGTAAGCAAATAACCCAAACCAGCATATGTAATGAATCAAAAGCATCAGGTACAGGTCATGAATAACTAAGTTCAAAGTACGCAAATCTAATGATTAAAATTTCTGCCTGAAACATGTTAGCAAATTGCAAGCAAGTTTCATCTTGCATTACAGTAGTTTTTATTCCTTGCCAAGACTTAAAAATGCTTTTCCTCCTAATTACTGAGGCACATAAGGAGTAAACACTTTGAACAAAGAATGATTTCACAATTAACAATATATTGATTCAAGCCTTATGGTCATCCGTGTGACCTGTTTCAGGCATGTAATTGCCTTCCCCATAATGCTTACACTAACCAGGAGCAGTTTGCAAAGAAGAACAACAGATTT
The DNA here is from genome assembly GCF_964034855.1 of Anser brachyrhynchus. Taxonomy (NCBI): domain Eukaryota; kingdom Metazoa; phylum Chordata; class Aves; order Anseriformes; family Anatidae; genus Anser; species Anser brachyrhynchus. Next base: position 216,548 of record NC_137714.1, read on the forward strand.
TCCACGTATAGTTATCCAAATATGAAGACTTTCTATCTAGAGTTGCTTTTGCAATTGAACCTTTTGCTAACCAGAAGAGACAATTCTTAAGCGCTTTACTGAACTATTCCAATCAGTAATACTTAGCGCAAGTTTGACGCAGGCTTTAAATACTCTTCTAAAGAAAGGAAATTTGGGGCATTTCTGTTTAACGCTTTGAACAAGGACAGTTAGCACCTCTTTTTCTAGGGGAGAAGAAACATAGACAGACGAACAGGAGACAAAGACGACCGCAGATGGTCAGACTGAACTACTTTTGACTACGCGGTCGTCACCGGTCTCCTCGTTAAGGCCTCGCCTTCACGGCGCTTTGTCAAAGGATGGCAGCAGAGCGGCTCTGGGGCTTGCAGTACCCGCATGGACAGGGCGAACAGCCCCATTTTGCAACTCTTCCTTAAGGGCGGCTTTCACAACCCCAGAGGCTCTGCCCGCAGCCACCTGGCTGCAGAGGGCACCCCACCGCTGCCGCCAGCTCCCACCGCCTTCACGCCCCTCACCGAGGCAGCTCCACGGCCCCTTCGCCTTACTACAAGCGCTGCTCCAAAAGCGAAAGGGAAAAACGCGTGGCGGCGGCGGCAGCCCTCGGAGCACCGCCACCGTCTCCTGCGCTCGCCGACACCAGGCAGCACCGCACCGGGAGCAGGCCCCGGGGCAGGGCAGCGGCACGGAGCGCCCCCCCCCCCCCCTCCGACCCAGGGGCCCGCAGTGGGGCCCCGCGCAGCGCTCGGAAGAAGCGGGAGGCCGGAGCCCCGCCAGCATCGACCCCCGGGGCCCCCCCGCAGCCCGGCCGCCGCTCCCCGCCGGGTGCCGAGGCACCGGGCCCCCCCCCCCCCGCCCCGCTCGGGCCCGAGAGGGCCGCTGGGCCCGGCACTTCCTGCCGCCGCTCCCCAGCGCCGAGGCCCCGCCGGAACGGGCGGAGGAGGCGGAAGCGGCGGGCGGGCGCCGCCACCGTCCCGGCCGCCGCCGCCCCGGGCACCGCCGCAGGGCCCCCCCCCCTCGGCGCACCCCTACGGGAAGAGCCCCGGCTGAGAAGGCCCCACACGCACAGCGCGGCCCCGGGAGGGCGGCTCCCGCCCGGCCGGCCCCGAGCGCTGCCCTCCTCCTTCCCCCCTCGCGGCGCGGCGCCCCCCGGCCGGGGGCTGAGAGGGGCGGAGGGGCCCGGCCCGTGCCGGCGCCCCGCTCACCTCCGCGTCTCCGCCGGGCGTTGGCAGCTCGCTGCGGGGTCTCCTCGGCTCAGGCACAGGGGCACGCCGCCGCTGACGTCACCACGCAGCGAGCCGGGGAGGCGGGGCCCCGCCGACTCGGGCTGGGGCTTGCGCGGCCGGCGATGACGTCACCCGGCGGCAGGGCGCGCGGCCGGCAGGGGGCGCTGCGGCGGCGGAGGCCCCGCCCCGCCTCTGCGGAGGGGGGGGGGCGGCAGCGGGCACGCGCGGCGGGGCCGGGCACGCGCCCGGGCCGAAGTCCCGCGGGGCCGCCTCCACAGGGCCCGCGGCGGCCCCGGGGCCGGGTGCTGCCAGCGTCGGTCCCAGCCCCCCGCCCCCAGCCGAGGCCGCTACGGACAGTGCCGAGGCCCCGGGGCTGAGGGTTTATGGGCAGCGGCAGCTAAATAGCGCTGCCCTCCCGGCAGGGCCCTCGGCGGAGGATAGCCCAGCCGCCATCTCCTGGGGTGTCAGCGCCCCACCGACCCTCCGAGTAAGAAGCACTGCCCCTCAGGAGCACCCGAAGAAAACCTCTGGGCCCTGCCAATTTAAGAAGCACGAACCAAAAAGCGGCCTTTCTGGCTGTTTAGAGGCACGTTTAGATTCACCGAGTCCTTAAGAGCCAGGAGGACCTGCCGGCCTCGTAGCGCGGCTCAGGAAGGCCGAGTGGTGGCAGGAAGCCTGCCGTTAAAAGTCCCCGCAGGGAAGAGCTGGAAACCATCTGGCAGGGCTGAAAAGCCTCTGTGCCCCTCCTCTGATTCTGCCTGCAGTGCCCAGCCCTGGTTCTGTGCCTCCTGCAATGGACAAGATGTACAGATGGGGCCATGAGCAGGAGCTGAAATGCTTTTAGCGCGTCAGAGAGACGTTTCCTGCACTCTCAGTACCGTTTCTGCCATCAAGCCATTAACAAACCCATCTCTCTGGACCAAAAGAAGACATCAAGGCTCATGTCAGCAAACATCAGCTCCGGGGAGCATGTCCAAGAGAGGATCAGATGTTAAGCGCATCCTTCTGCCATCCCTGTTAAACAAGCCCCATGTTATCTGCACATCCAAAGACGGAGCAAAAACACTCTGCCCAGTGCTAATGGCATTAGAAGCACATTTACATCTGCTGCCGGGACTGCCCATCCCCAGGGGGTTTGGAGCAGGCCATTGGCTTCAGACCACACTCACTCATGGAAGTGCAAGTGGAGAGAAATATTTTCAAAATACTGTGCCCAGGTGGATTTCTACCTACAGCTGCTGTTTCCAAAGCCAGCAAGCTGAACCACGCCGTCCCCGCTGACTGCAGTGGCACCGTTTCAGGAGGAGGAAGGGCCGTTTGCACAGCTGTGCTCCTTGCTGCAACCAGTTTTACCCAAAAAACATACAAATGCAAGATTTCCTATGTCACCAAGTCCATTCTCAGCTTCTATGTGGACTAACTCAGGACAGTCAGTGTCCTCAAATGCAAAAGCATTAAATTACTCTTGGGTGGGTACAGAGGAAACTGAATGGAAACAGGTCTCAAAGGAGAAGGCTGACTTTTAATCTTTTTTCCAGGAACTGCGTTACGTACAGCAGCTGCAACAGTCCGTTTGCCTTCTGCCCCCTTCCCTCCCAGTGAATGCGGCTTGGTATGCCCTGAGGAGCATACCCAGAAAAGAACCCTGGAAAGACAGCCAGGGTTCTTTTTAAAGTTAAAAGCCCCACAGTTCCTTGCTATGACTTACGCAGAAGTTCAAAAAGAAAAAAAAAATTCCCCAGATGCACAGAATCAAACCCTCAGCAGTGTTTTCTGAAATGAGTCACAGACACCGCTGCCTCGTTCACTCCTCACCTGCGTGTTTGCTCCTCCAAGCAAAGAGGGCACACGTTTGTCCAAATGCAAGGTGTGAGAGATGTGTGGGAGCACGGAGCAGCCAGCACCTCACCTGTGGACAGCTTGGACCTTCTCTCTGTGGCACTGCATCGCGCCGACTCCTCCCAGTTGCTGTTTGGTGCCTTGTTCATGACGAAACTCCTGCCCCATTGATCCAAAATGCATCAAGGAAAGGGCACAGTAGAGGCTGAACCAAGTGGATGCACTCATGAGCCTGGAGGTACTGAAGGGATCCTCCCTCCCCAGGCTGTCTCAGTGGTTTTGCCAACACTGGCTACTCTGTTCTCTAATAACTGATATGTTACCGAGATGTGATGCTGGAGTAGAAACTCGTCCTCTGCTGCAGGTGCCACAGGAGGCTCCAGTTTGGCACATTTCACCCGTCTGCCACCAGCTCCATCACCGCCCGTTTTACATGGGGCGGGTTGCTCGGCTCTGCAGCAGTGCCCCACACAAGCCCGCGAGCTCCATGTCCCACCTTTTGGTACTTTCAGTGTATTTTCATACAGCCATAGTGTTTTCACTCTTCTGCTACAAACCCAAGGGAAAGGCCTTTGCCACACCTAAAGTGACAGGGAGCTGCAGCCGCGAGGTTCGGCCACACAGCAGGACCCGAGAGAGCGGAGGGCTCAGGACAAGGAGCAGAGCTGGAAGAAGGCTGGCTCAGAGCACTAACCCTCCGTGACAGGCAGCTGTCACTCCAACAGCAAGTGCTGGCACCCAGGGGAATTGCAGCGGAGCATGGGGGAGTTCTGGGGCACACGGGGCCAGGGCCTTTGCTGGAGGTGTGAAGTCACGTACCAAACCACAAGCTGCAAAGGACAGAAGGCTGTGAACATCACCCTAATCCCCTTGTGCATGTACATCAACGTACACCTTTTCACAGCATCACAGAATGATTAAGGTTGGAAAAGACCTCCAAGATCATCTGGTCCAACCTACCACCATCATCACCCACTAAACCACGTCCCCAGGCACCACGTCCAACCTTTCCTTGAACACCCCCAGGGACGGTGACTCCACCACCTCCCTGGGCAACCCGTTCCAATGCCTGACTGCTCTTTCTGAGAAGAAATGTCTCCTCATTTCCAACCTGAACGCCCCCCCCCCCCCCCCCCCCGGCACAACTTTAGGCCATTCCCTCTAGTCCTAGTTTTAAAAACAGATACAACCAGGGCAGGAATACCCCCCTCCCAGAGGAGCATAAATCACCACACAAGAAGGTCCCTGATGTTGCTGTAATTAGCACCACGGAAAAACCCATGCAGTAATTAACTTTCTCCCTTCCAAGTTAAGATTTAATATCATGCAGCAAAATAGGACCTGAGGTGATGAAACAAGCAGAGAAAAAAGAAAAAAAAATATCAAATTAGGCACTCGTGACTTGATAAGGAATTAATTATGCCCTGGTCTAATAATAACAACACACTGTTTTTAATCTGCCCCGTGCTCCAAGCAAGGAAGTGCGTGCTGGGAAAAGCTGCTTGAAAAGTCCCGCACTGCCCGAGGACTGGGCTGCTGCCAGGGCCAGCCACCGGGATGGGGCTGAGCTACAGCGATGGCAGCACCGGGAAAGGAGAAAGCCTAGGGCAGGAGGGACGCAGGCTGCGGGGAAGCTTTGTCACACCCCTGTGAGACCAGGACTCCTTCTGGGGGGCCAGATCCAGCTGGCCAGGATGGCTCCAGCGTGCGTGGCAGCGGGATGCAGGAGGAGAGGTTGGGAAATCGTGGCGAGGAGTCGGGAAGGTCTGCTCAGGCCCCAGCTTGGGTCCACTCCGGGGCACGCTGGCCTCATCAGCCCAGGAATGACCTGCATCCCTCAGACGTGCTGCTCTTCCCCTCGCAGGAGGGAACAGGTCTTCCCATGGGGAAGCGGTGCTGCCAGCCCTCAGGGGCACAGGGACCTTCCCCAACAAGTGCATGCTCCTCACCATGAGGGGAAGGCAAAAATCTGTATGGGTAACACGTGCTGGTAGCTGGAGAGGCTGCAGTGAGCAAAGCCATCTCCCCGGGGACGAGCAGCGCTGCCGGTGCCAGCAGCCCCAGCCCGTAAAGCTGGGCACTGGGGCGGTTTGCCGCTCTTCAACCAGGCAGGACAATGCTCTTCTCCTGCTGCCTTAGAAGTGAGGAGAGTCCAGCTCCACCGAGAAGCCCCACCTCCATCCCTGCTGGACCCAGACCCCAGGGGCACAGTTCCCTGGGTACTGAGGGTAGGCATCTCCTCAGCTCTGATCTTTGCCTCCCCCCAGCTCTTGGTGGAAAAGAGAGGCTGGAGATGGCTTACCAGCCCCACACACCACTGAGCCTCCCTGGTAAAGCAGGACTTCGGGCATGCAGACAGGACACAGGACCCATCTTGGAGATCATCTGAGATCAAGTTTGATTCGTTTCATTTTCTCCAGTGCTCTGGTACAGATACACCCAGTGTAAGCAGCCCCTGCACACTCCTGTCTCACTCTGGCAGCTCAGCCACTCAATGCCAAGGGGAAATCACAGAATCATAGAACGGCTTGGGTTGGAAAGGACCTTAAATTCCAACCCCCCTGCCACAGGCAGGGATGCCACCCACCAGATCAGGTTGCCCAGGGCCTCATCCAACCTGGTCTTGAACACCTCCAGGCATGGGGCATCCACAACCTCTCTGGGTAGCCTGTTCCAGTGCCTCACCACCCTCTGAGTGAAGAATTTCCTCCTAACCTCTAATCTAAATCTCCCCTCTTTTAGTTTAAAGCCATTCCCCCTCATCCTATCATTGTCTGCCTGAGCAAGAAGTTGCTCTCCATCTTTTTTTTTTTTATAAGCCCTCTTTTAGTATAAGAAGCTGCAATGAGGTCACCCCAGAGCCTTCTCTTCTCCAGGCTAAACATCCTGAGCTCCCTCAGCCTTTCCTCACAGAATGCACGAGGGCTGTGGAACACCCACCTTCCGAACCATGCATAGCAGCCAGGCCGACAGCCTGAAGCTTGCCTGGCACTTTTGAGGATGCTCTTCCAGAACTAGGGGGCTCCAGGCCACCCCATGCTCGAGGCTCAGGGGTTCAGACTCTGCACCAGCTGGGACAGAGACCCACGTACTCAAGTCACAACAGACCTTTCTGCGTGGGGTTTTGACCACTCTTCCCAGGCCACAGGGCTTCCTGTGTATGCGTGTTTTAATGAGGGCCAAAATCCAGCCCTGAAATCATTACCTGCCCCAGGCAGTCACACTGAGGTACACCAGAGCCAGACAGGTAGGACACATTTTGTAGCATCACCACATTCACCCCAAGCAAGTTTGCTTTTTGCCCCAAGCTCTCTTGAAATTACTCCACCTGATATTATCTGCCACTTGGCACAGCTTGGCGTAAGTCAAAGAAATAAATTACTCGATTACTAGAAAATCCAGTAAGACTGAATTCAGAATTAGTCTCATTAAAGCGCAGAGCAAGTACTTGCAGCATCAGCATGTTTGTTTCTTGGTCTCTTTCCTTGCCCTGCCTTTGGCAGCACCCAGACACTGCCCATCTGCTCAGAGGTCCCCGCATGGTCACCACGACTCACATCACTTGGTGAGACCCTGGAAGTTGGGCTCTGTACACGGGGGCAGCACCGCCTGCCGGCTCAGCAGCTTGTCCAGGATGTTTATTTCAGCATCTCGCCTCTCGATGTCCTCAGATGGAGTCCAGGACATGTCGTGCTGGAGCTTATAGGCACCGAGAAACTCGTGGGGACTGGTCCCCCACTCCTGGAGGAGAAAGGACAGATTCACATCACTGTTCAGGTTCCCTCGAAGCCAGACTGTGCTGATGGCCTCTCTGTCTGGGCTGGCTTGCCCTTCCACCTCTGAGGCAGTCCCAGCTACACAACTGCCCCATTTTCTAACGTAAAAATAGGATCAACTACCCCGAGTCTAAGGCTGGATCAAGCTACAGTGCTACTGACACAGGGAGGCTCGGGGACTCAACATCACCCCAACCTGTGCAGAGCTCCTCTACCCTGCTCTGTACTTTGCTCTGCTTTCTCTGAAGCCTTCGCCCTGCACACAAGAAAAGGGGTGCCTGGGAGGAAGACACCCCCAACACCAACCCCACCACTCGAGGGCAGAGCCATCCCCATTTCCCATAGAAACGAAACACCGAGCTGCAAACCAACCCAGCCCCTGCGCTGAAGCACCTGAACAAACTGTGCTGCCACACAGCTGCACTGGACAGGGAAGGCCCAGGGCACGTTTGCTGCTCATTACTTCCAGACAAAGCACTGCAGAGACTGAATTCAGGTCTACCTGCCATGAATCTCACCCACCTTCTGCCAGCATCTAAGAGAACTTCAAAAAATGGCTCTTACACCAGCAGGTAACTCAGACCAAGAACACCACCAAATGGGCAAGGGCCCACTAACGTTTCCATCAAGCTGGTGTTTTTCTCTGAGTTCCAGAAGTGCCCAAGCACTGGAAACTTGTTGTTTTTCTCCTCTCCCAGTTCCTCCAAAGCTGTTACCACGCACCTTAGGAGACAGGAGGGAAAAGTATCTTTGGCCACCCTCCCGCCTATACAGGTAGTAAACGTTTCCTGGCTTCTTCACAAAGTTGCAGGCCACGTGGTGCAGGTCAGCGTCTCTGTTAGCTTCCTCCAATACCTAAAAAACAAATTTAAGATTTCCAGGTGAAATATAACTTATTTGCACACTATCACATCTGCCTAAAGCACTGCTTGCACGGCCTTGCCCTCCCAGCACAGTTCTGGCTTCACGCAGCACATCTTCACTCGCCCCAGGAAGCGGATGCTTTCCAAAGGGACAATTTATTTTCTCTGTTTCCTCGTCTGAGCTGGACCCTGGGCCTCATGCACCCCTCTACCAAGGTGGAGAGACCTCCAAGCAGCAGCAACCTCTTCACAACCCCAGGTTCACCTCCGCACCTCACCCCACCACGTGCCGGGGTCATTCCTTGCCTCCCCACACGGTCACCAGGCCCTGCAGAGGTCACCTGGGGCAGGGACAGCAAACAAACGGGAATTCAGCTCCCCAGCTCCACCAGCTGACTGCTCCATGGCTCCAGCAGATAATGACCAAATGACGCACTCGCCCTGATGGCTGCGGGCCAGTCACAGTGACCGGCAGCTCCTTTCTCACTCCAAGACTTCTCTTTGCTTCCAGAACTCATGACTGCAGCCCTGAGGGCGAAGGCAGAACCGAGGACAGCCGAGCCCCGCTGGGTTTGTGGCCGGGGCCGACTGCTCTGGCAAAAGAGCCGGGACATACTCAAGAGCCGAGACGTGGCCAATCACCGGGGAAAAGCTCATCTTTTCTGTGCCAGGTCCTCCTTGGAGCACGACCCACACACTGCAGGGACAGGAGTTCCCCGTCACGCAGCCACCACTGACGCCTGAGCTGCTCTGGTCTGGCCCCCAGCTCCCACTGCTCCTGAGAAAGGAGTTGGCCTGCACAAGCAGAAGTCCTCCTTGCTATGCAGAGGAGTAAGGGAAAGCCCCAAAAACATCTCCCCCGCCCCCAGCTGGTACCAGACAATAAACCCTCATTGTGTCCCCACTGAACCTTCTCTGTTTGGCTTCTGGCAATGATTCGCATCCAGGTTGCAGCTTGTTCCAAATGCCTGGCCGTCACCTACGAAGCTACTTTTTCCTCCCCGTTTCCTCCCAGCCAACGTGCAAGCACAAGGCAACGAGCCCCCCGCCCGGCCGCCACCAGACCTGCCCTCACCTTCCGAGCCTGCTCCTGCAAATACCGGATCTGCTCGGCAATGACGGTCAGGCGGTTGCAGGCGTTCGCTCGGACGAAGTCACCCGCCTGCAAGGAAGAGCGGGGCTGGTCAGGACCGGGGCAGCCAGGGCCCTCCAGACACTTCCACGCCAGAGATCTGGGTGTGCGCTGGAGAAGCCGTGGCCGCAGCCTCACTCAGGGCTTGGACAGGGCTGCGGTGGCGCACGAGCTGCCCAGGGAGCTCTGAGCCCGCCGGCCTGGCAGGGGGACACCAAGGCACTCCCAGGAAGGGAGGTGACAGCCACGGGGCCAGGAGGAGGCCCCGGGGTGCCTGGGGCTGCAGCCAGCAGCAGAGGGGGCGGCGGGATGTTCCAGGAGACTGCGAGGCCAAGAGGCAGTGGGACGCACTGGGAGAAGGCAGAAGGATGTACTGGGGTGACTGGGAGGCACTGGGGGAGGCAACAGGACACAGCGAGGGGCACTCGGGGAGGCAGCAGGACACACTGGGAGGCGCCAGGAGAGGCAGGACATACAGGGAGGCACTGGGACGACTGGGAGAGGCGTCAGGACATACTGGGAGGCGCTGGGACGACTGGGAGAGGCGTCAGGACATACTGGGAGGCGCTGGGACGACTGGGAGAGGCGTCAGGACATACTGGGAGGCGGTGGGACGACTGGGACAGGCGTCAGGACATACTGGGAGGCGCTGGGACGACTGGGAGAGGCGTCAGGACATACTGGGAGGCGCTGGGACGACTGGGACAGGCGTCAGGACATACTGGGAGGCGCTGGGACGACTGGGACAGGCGTCAGGACACACTGGGAGGCGCTGGGACGACTGGGACAGGCGTCAGGACATACTGGGAGGCACTGGGACGACTGGGAGAGGCGGCCGGACATACTGGGAGGCACAGGGGGAGGCAGCAGGACACAGCGCGGGGCACAGGACAGGGGACCCCAGGAGACGGAGGGCGGCACTGAGAGCAGCGGGCCGGGCCGGGAGGCCCCGGGGCCGGCGCTGTCCCGGGAGGCCCCGGAGGAGGCCGGGCAGCAGCGGGACCCCGGCCGCCCGCGCAGCCCCACACCCGCCCCGGCCGCTTCCCCGCCGGCCCTCACCTGCTGCAGCTGCCGGGCCAGGGCCACCAGGTCCCCCGGGTCCCCGACGCGGGCCGCCCGCCCGGCGCCGCCCTCCGCCAGGGCCAGGGCCGGGTCCGCGCCGCCGCCGCCGCCATCGCCGCCGCCGCCGGGCTCCGCTCCCCCCGCCGCCGCCATGCCGGAGCCGCGCCGGGGCGGGGCCGCGGGGCGGGGGCAGGGGCGGGGCGGGGCGGGCCCTGTGCGGGGCGAGGGGCGGCGGGGGGCGGTGCCTGCCGAGGCTGGGCCATGGCGCTGGCGGGGCGGCTGCTGCCGCTGCTGCCGCTGCTGGCGTGGGCGGCGGCGGCGGCGGCGGGGCCCCCGGAGCCGGCGGGGCCCCCGGAGCCGGCGGGGCCCCCGGAGCCGGCGGGGACCCGGGAGCCGGCCGAGCCCCCGGACGCGCTGTTCGCCGCCGGCGCCGAGGCGTACGCGCGGGGCGACTGGCCCGCCGTGGTGCTGCACATGGAGCGGGCGCTGCGGGCCCGCGCCGCGCTGCGCTCCCGGCTGCTGCGGTGCCGCCTGCGCTGCGCCAACTCCACGGCCGGGCCGGCGGAGGAAGAGCCCCGGTCCCAGCCCGAGCCCGAGCCCCCGCTCCGCGACCTCCTCTTTTTCCGGGGGCTGCTGCGGCGCGCCGCCTGCCTGCGGGGCTGCGGCCCCGCCGCGCCCTCCCGGTACCGCCTGGGCGAGGAGCTGGAGCGCGAGTTCCGCAAGCGCAGCCCCTACAACTACCTCCAGGTCGCCTACTTCAAGGTACGGCCCGCGGGGGGGGGGCGGGGAGCGTCCCGCGGGGTCCTCCCGGGGGCGGAGATCCGCGGGCGGTGGGGGGCGCCGGGCCCCGGGAGGGGGCGATGCTGGGGGCCGGGACTCGGGGGCCGGCGGCCGCCCTGGCGGCGGGGGTCGGGAGGCGGCCCCGGGTGCTCCCCGCCCTCCCCGGCTCCCCCCGCGGTGCCACGTCGGGCCTGGCCGCGGCCCGCCCCGGGCCTGCCGCGCAGGGGAGCGAGGAGCCCCGGTACCGGCCCCTTTTCACGCACACAGCCCCGGTACCGGCCCCTCGGGGGCTGCGGGGGGGGCGACGCGGAGGCTCGGCCCGGCCCGGCTGGAGGAGCCGCAGCGGCGGGGCAGAGCCGGGCTGCTCCCCTTTAGGTAGGGGGTGGCTGGACGGGACGATCCCGGAGGTCTTCTCTGACCTTTATTGTTCTGTTCAGTGACCCCATCGGGTCCCTGGGGAGCTTCCCCTCAGCGCCGTGGGCACAGGCCACGGACAAGCGGGGCGGAGGTTTCGGTCCTGGATGGCCGGGAGGTTCCTCACGCCTCCCGCCACCCCCAACCCAGATCAACAAGGTGGCGAAGGCTGTGGCGGCAGCGCACACCTTCTTCGTGGCCAACCCTGAGCACGTGGAGATGAAGCAGAACCTGGAGTACTACCAGATGATGACGGGCGTCAAGGAGGCCGACTTCATTGACCTGGAGGCCAGGCCGCACATGGTGAGCACCCCATCCACGGGTTTTATCCAGAGGGGTTACAAAGCTGAGTTTTGTTGGCTGGGATCGTGGCGACGATCCTAAAATTCCTGGCCATGGCTGGATGTGGGGAAGAGGAGATGGGTCTGCCACCAAGGGGCACTGGGCAGCATGGGCTGAGTGTCTTCGAGGGCACATCCCCTGGGAGGGTGACAAGGGCTTTCCTGCAGCAGGGGCTGCGGCAGGAGCAAAGTTCCCCTCTCCCAGGGATGCCCTCGGTGCTGTGGCGGCACTGCGGTGAGGGGATGCTGCAAGGAGCAGCAGGCCCCGCAGTCATTCCTTAGCCCGGCTCTCCACAGACTGAATTTCGGCTAGGCGTGAGGTTTTACACAGAGGAGCAGCCGGCTGCGGCTGTCCTGCACCTGGAGAAGGCGCTGGAGGAGTACTTTGTGGCAGACACCGAGTGCCGCGCACTCTGCGAGGGGCCCTATGACTACGAAGGCTACAACTACCTGGAGTACAACGCAGATCTTTTCCAGGCCATGACAGGTAGGAGTGCGTGTACAGCATCCTGCCTGACAGCCTGGGGACTCCCCTGATTTCCCTGTGGGGTGAGCATGCATCTCATCCCGAAAAGGGCAAGCCCTGTCCTAGATTTTGCTAGGATGAGCCTGGTCAGTGAGTTGTAGGAGGTGTTTCTACCTGCTCAGTGCTGGGGATGCTGCCCAGGATTCACCACACACTCCTAGAGGGACATGGAGAAATGAGAGGGACCAGCAGAGGGTCACCAGGACACAAGACTGGGAGGCTGGGGCTGGGTATGAGGAACACCTCCTTCCCTGGAGGGTGGCACAGCTCTGGCGCCAGCCCCGCAGGAGCTGGGGACCACCATCCCTGGGGGGTTCTGACACTGAAGAGTGCAGTGCTGGCACCAGGTGGCTGGAGTGGGGACCCCCGAGGTCCCATCCACCAGCCCTTTGGTGACTGCAAGCAGTGACGTGGGTATTTTTTCCTACCAGATCACTACATGCAGGTGCTGAGCTGCAAGCAAGGCTGTGTTACAGAGCTCGCCTCGCAGCCTGGCCGGGAGAAGCCCCTGGAGGATTTCCTGCCCTCGCACTTCAACTACCTGCAGTTTGCCTACTACAACAGTAAGCAGCTCATTGCCCCGTCCTCTGCTGGCTGGGACTCCAGCACCTGGCACTGCTGGCATCACCATGGGCATTGTGCTCTGGGGTAGAAATAAAGGGCAGGCCCTTCTCCATGGGCAGGAATGTGCCGCAGGAGAGCTAGGTCTTGCTGCCCTTGGTTGCAGTAAGTCTCCGTCCCCTTTTAGATGCCAAATTCCCAGGAAGCTTCACTACAGCCTAGAGAAGTTTTTTTTTTTTTTTTTTTTGCCTCCTGCCAACTTTCAACCTCAAACTCCAAATGACAGAGGCACCCTCCAGAAGAGTTAGTTATAACCCAGGCGAACGCACCTCTTTTTTGTTGTTGTTGTTCTCCTCCTTAGAAAAAGTTGAACTATTTCTTTGCATATTTCTCCAGAAGGAGGAAAAAATGAACCCCAAGAAGACTGAAAGGATGGAATACTGTAGATGAAAGTAGGTCAGAGTGCTTAAGTGGCTGAAAATTGCAGGTTGGTCTGGAAATGGTTGGGTGTTGCTGTTTGGAAATAGGCTTTAAGATATAATTTCCAAGCATGAAAACTACCCAGCCAGTGGCATTCATTTCTGGTGAGGTGGAGGTGGGAGAGGGCCTTGGGCTGTTACTTTCCCTTTGTGGCAGTGGTTATCTTTCCTCCAGAGTATCTACCCTTGCTTGCAAGGGAGACCTTTTGCAGAATAACAAGAGTTTTCTCTGTTGTTTCTCCTCTGCATCCCCATTTACTCTCTGATGCACTGTTTGAAAGCATCCAGCCTTAGAGCTTATGATCTGTTTATTCTGCATTGGACTGGGCTTGCCAGTGTATCCTCTCCCTGATGACTAGCCCCTGCCAAACCCCTTTCATCCTCCCCAGTCGCTGTCCCAGCAGCGGATCACGCCTGTGCCAAAGCTGGACACCAGCAAGGCAGGGAAAATACGTGCTATAACAGTTCTGTTTCTCTTTCCAGGTGGGAATTACGAAAAAGCAATTGAATGCACCAAAACCTACTTGCTCTTCTTCCCAAACGATGAGGTGATGAACCAGAATTTGGCCTATTATACTGCTGTCCTGGGGGAAGACCTGGCCAGGCCCATTGAACCCCGAGAGGTGGGTGACCAGCTGGGACGAGACAGTGTGGGGACAGGTTCTGTCCTCTTGGGGCTCACAGCCTTTGCAGAGGTTTCGCAGTCAGCTCTGGGTGGGCTTGCAGTGGGAGTGGTCACCCTCCATCAGCAGGGCGGAGAGGAGCGGATGGTTGAGAGACCTGCTGGCCTCAGACCAAAAAGGAGAGTCTGACTGATCCATGCTCATGTGTGCTTCACACCTCTCTCTGTCTCCTGTCCTGGGCGATGTAACAGAGCTGGTGGTTTTGTGAGCAAGTCCCAAGGCAGATCTGTTCCCTGTGCTGCCGGGTCAGGGCAGATAGGAGGGAATACTGCTTGTTAACAGCTGGAACTTAGCTGAGACTGAAAAACATCGCTGACTAAATAGCTTTGGCCAATTTGCATGGCTAAGTGAACGCTTGATTGCTTACACAAATTGAACAGCTCTCCTGGGAGAGGTTTGGGAGAGGCAAACAGACTTTTTTTTTGTGAAGGCGTGTATTTGAGAGGATCAAACCCACCTCTTCTACATGATTGGACAACTGAAGTGAATTTGCTTTAAAAGGAAAGACTCTCACTTCAAAATAGCTGGGGCCAAAGGCTCTGGTGCTGCCTTAGAGGTGGTAGGCAGGGATTCAGGTCTCTGCCGTGCATCAAATGGGGCACAAAAGGGAATCTGCTTCTCCAGAGCCTCCTGCAGGAGGGACATGTGTCCCTATCCATGTGCCTTTGTCTCCCTCATCCTGTCCCTAGGGCTCGTCCACATAGGAAAGTTTAACCAGGATGGGGAAGTCACCTGCTCCCCAGCTGCCAGAGGGTCCAGGAAACCAGAGCAGTGGGTCTGCAGGGAGGCCCATGGGAGCGATGCAAATCCCACGCCCTCCTGCCCTCACTCAGGATGTTTCCAGAGCAGTTGTGCAGTGCCCTGACCCATCCTTCTTGTCCCTTGCCACAGGAGATCCGGGCATACCGCCAGCGAAGCCTGATGGAGAAGGAGCTGCTCTTCTTCAGCTATGATGTCTTTGGGATCCCCTTTGTGGACCCGGTGAGTGGTGTTAGACCTGGCTGGTCGTGGCAGTCAGAGGGGATGTCTGCAGGGGAAAAGGATGAGTGGTTTGTGTTCGAGCTGGATCCTCGTCCAGCTCCTGATGTTGCTGTTGTTGTGGCTGCAGGACACGTGGACCCCCGAGGAGGTGATACCAAAGAGGCTGCGAGAGAAACAAAAGTGAGCAGCTGCCCAAGCCTTCCTGATGGGGAGGAAACCAGTGGGGAGTACCCCGCTGCCTTCCTGGGATTTGGGCTGAACCGGGGGGCTGCAGAGTCGCTGCCAGGGAAGTTATTTGATGTTGGAGCCGGGAGAGGCTGCTGGAGGGCAGCACTTGGTTCTCCAGCTTGGCCCTTGGGTCACAGGGTTGGGAAGGCCACCGTGAGTGGCTTGGGGCAGGGGGTGAGGGCTGTGCGGAGGTGACGCTCTCCCACCTTGGGTTTTGTCACCAGCCCCTAGACACAACTTGTCCTGTCCTTGCCTTGGCATGCCTTGTTCCTGACATGGGGACAGTGGGGCTGTGGAGCTGATGGCCACTGTGTGCCCAGGGTGGAGCGGGAGACAGCGGCACGCATCTCGGAGGAGATTGGCAACCTCATGAAGGAGATCGAGACGCTGGTGGAGGAGAAGGCGAAGGAGTCTGCTGATATAAGCAAGTTCATCCGAGAAGGTGCGGGGAGCTGTGGGTCAGGGGAGGAGGGAGAGGGACCTCCGTGTCCCCGGTGCCAGCCTCCAGTCCATCCGTGCAGGTGGTGGCAGGAGCAGGCAAAAGGCTCTGGCTAACCACAGCACCCCCACCAGTGCTGTACGCTGGGGCTGGCAGCCCCCGGCCCCATCCACGTTCCCTCCTGATCCCATTTGTGCCGCAGGTGGCCCCTTGGTGTACGAGGGAGCCAGCGTCACCATGAACTCCAAGGCCTTGAACGGCTCGCAGCGCGTCGTGGTGGACGGGGTCCTGTCAGCTGAGGAGTGCCGGGAGCTTCAGAGACTGACCAACGTGAGCACGGGGAGGGGAGGAACGGGCAGAAATGGGGCAGGGATGCTGAAGGGTCGCATCCCGTGGTTCAGAAGTCAGATGGGATAACGTCAGCTGGGTTTTGCAGGCAGCTGCCTCGGCTGGGGATGGCTATCGTGGGAAGACATCTCCTCACACCCCCAGCGAGACCTTCTACGGTGTGACCGTCCTGAAGGCCCTCAAGGTTAGGATGGCTATGGGGAGGGGAAAAAACAAGCTGCGGTGATGAGGGAGGGGACTCTGAAGGCAGGCGGCTGCCACTGCAGGCCTCCTGGGGCTGCCTCAGTTGCCATGCCAGGTTCCACAAGGGCTCCTGCCCCAGGGCAGCCGGCAGCTGAGCCCGTGTCCTGTCTGCCCCCTGCAGCTGGGCCAGGAGGGCAAGGTTCCCCTGCAGAGCGCCCACCTCTACTACAACGTGACGGAGAAGGTACGGCACATGATGGAGTCCTACTTCCGCCTGGAGGTCCCGCTCCACTTCTCTTACTCCCACCTGGTGTGCCGCACAGCCATCGAGGGTGAGCACGGCCCCGGGGAAGTGTTACACAAGGAGAATCAGGGCACCTGCTCTCCTATCTCGTTTCCTAAAAGGAAGGTGTGGGGAGTTTGTCCCTAAGTCTGGTTGGGGAGATGAGCAGCCCCGTTGGCTCTCCAGGCAGCTTCATACCCTGCCGGGTTTTAGTGCTCGGAGGCATTTGGGGTTGGGTGCAAGGGGAGGCTGTGTCTGGAGGGCAGGAAGAAATGCCATGAGAGAAGTCCATATGGCCAAGTTGCAGCGAGCGGAAGGGCTTTAGGTTACAGGTGACCTTGTTATCTCCATACATGTGGTGCTTGGGGACAGGTCACCACCCTGCAGGGACAGAGGAGTCCTGAAATGCCAGGTCTTGTTGCACCCTAGATAAGCAAGAAGGCCGGAGTGACAACAGTCACGAGGTGCATGTGGACAACTGCATCCTTAACGCGGAGGCCATGGTGTGTGTGAAGGAGCCACCAGCCTACACCTTCCGGGATTACAGGTACTGAGGTGTTAGTGGGCCAGAGCTCCTCTGTCTGAGGGCATTAAGGCTTAGCGGCAGGTGGGCCAGTAGCCCCTGGGGTGGGAGGGCAGCCCATTCTGGGCTCTCCTGCCTCCGTCTCTTGCTGTGGTGTTTGGGGAGCTCCAGACCTACCTGCTTGTTGAGCTGCGGTCTGGGGTGATGGATGTCACCTCTGCTTGTCCCCTGCTTTCTTTAGTGCCATCCTCTACCTCAATGGGGACTTTGAAGGGGGAGCTTTCTACTTCACAGAGCTGGATGCCAAGACGGAGACTGTAAGTACCTCAGCTCCCCGCACATCTGTGTGCAGCCCCGGTACCAAACCCCCTTCCTGCTCGCTGGCCGCCAGCCTGCTGCTGTCCCCTGGGACAGTCCTCTGTGCCAGTGCAAGGGGCTACTGTGAGTCGGGGGCTGACTTGTCCCCTCGCCCCACCTGGTGTAGCAGGTCCCCACCAGCGTCTCCCTTGCAGGCGGAGGTGCAGCCCCAGTGCGGCCGTGCCGTGGGCTTCTCCTCTGGTTCGGAGAACCCCCACGGGGTGAAGGCTGTGACCAAAGGCCAGCGCTGCGCCATTGCCCTCTGGTTCACCCTGGACCCACGGCACAGCGAGCGGGTGAGCACCTCAGCCCACTCTTTCCTGGCAGCAGGAAGATTTTTGGGGCTGTCATCCCCTACCCTTTGTGGAAGCAGGGGGTAGCAGGGTCTGACGTGAGCTCTGCTCTGCAGGAGCGTGTGCAGGCTGACGACCTGGTGAAGATGCTTTTCAGGGTGGAGGAGGTGGACTTGCTGCAGGAGACAGGCACAGAGCAGGAGCCACCAGCTCTCACCACCACTGATGGCTCGCATGCAGCAAGGAAGGACGAGCTCTGACGCTCCTTGTGCAGGGTCCCAGCCTCGCCATGGGCCTGCTCTACCCTGCCCGGGCCAGCACCACCAGCTTCAGCCTTTTGGGACACAGTTGCAGCACGCAGCTTTGGCTGCTCAGCCCTGGGGTGCCAGCTGGGACCTACCTTGTGGCCGATGCACCCTGTGCAGGAGGGGGAGCTGGGGGTGCCCTGTGCTGCTCCATGGCATCCACCCCCCTGCAACAGAGCTGCCACTGACCTCAGGGTGCCGTGGAGATGAGCAGCCAGACTCAGGAGGGTAGGGGGGAGATGTGGGGCAAAGGGAGGGGGAAGATCTTTTACGGTTGAGGACTCAGTACCAAGGTAGCAGTGTGGGGCTGAGGGGGCTGGAGCCACTCTAAATGTGCCTTACTGCTTTGCTCGAGCCCACTCCGCACCACTGCTACTTCAGTGCCTTCTGCAGAGAATCGGTGAATAAAGGTGTCTTTCCGAAGAAGCTGCTCGCAGCACAGCTCCCTGGAGGCACGCTCCCTGCCGTGCCGTCAGCCCCTGTTTGGGCCCTGCAACCCTGTTGCTGTCCAGGCGAGGGCAGCAGCGCCCAGCAGCTCCTGGCCTCTGCCCTGCAGCAGCCCCAGGGCAGCGGCTGCGGGTGGTGCTGGGGACCGGGTGCCTCAGCTGGGGAGTGCCGTGCCCCGGGCTTAAACGGAGGCTTGCTGCCCAGCAGCGCTGGGGATGGGGCACGGGGGGGGAGCAGGGGCACCCTGTCCGTGCCCAAAGACCCAACCGCTGCAGGTTTTGGCCCCCAGTCCTGCTGGAAAGGGGGCAAGCACGTCTGCTGCACCACTGGCCTAGGGCAGCACCCTGGGAAGTTTTGGCAGCGCAACGTGGCCCCTAGATTAGCCCTGCAGCATCCCCCAGGCAGCAGGGACCTGGAAGGGATCCACGAGCTTCTTGCTGGGAGTAGGAGGGAGCTGGGGCTGGCATGGTGGGGGCTAGTTCACCCCTCTTCGGGGCTCTGCCCTCGTACTGAACAAGAAGGACATTGAGCACCAGCCGAACAGGGCAGTGAATTGTTCCTAGGGGTGCTGGGTGCCCTGGCCATTACCATAACCATCCGGGGAATGTGAGTAAATGGTCCCACCACCAGCCGCCTGCAAGGGGGCCCTGCGCTGGTGCTTGGAGGGGGTGAAGGCCTGCTCTGGTGACCAGGGCGGGGGACTTGGGCACAGGTGGGCGGCCGTGAGGTTGGTTTCTTTGGGTGGGCTCCAGCAGCAGCTCGTGCCCTCCACCAGGAGCGGTTCCCCGCTGTCCCCTCGAGCATGGCAGCCTGTCCAGGGGAGGCAGCCAGCCCCCCGCCAGCCGGCCCCGAGCGTGAGCTGACTGCAGATGAGGCCGGGCAGTTAAAGATTGCCAGGCCCCACAGGAGGCCAGCGTCCCTCCGGCCCTATGGCTGCCCGCACCCACCACCCCTCGGGCCGTGATGGGGGGCACCGTGCCCACCCCAGCTTCGTGTCCGGGGGCTGACAGAGCGGCCTCGTGCCAGGCCACCCGTGTGCCCCGGCCCCGTGCCAGATTCCTGCGGCTGCCCCCGCGGCAGGGGGGTCCTGGCCCGAGCAGCCGTGCGGGGGCTCCTCACCTCCCCCAGCCGCCCCAAGCCCCTGGGGCACGCTGCGCCCCTCCTTGGTTTCCCTGGGGGTCCCCACCTTCCCCATGCCCCCCGGCCCCTCCGCCTCTCCCCTCAGGGCCCGCCATCCCCTCCGGGGTCCCTCCTCTCGGGGAGACCCTCCCACACCCCCTGCAGCCCGCGGACCCCCCCCCCCTCCCCCTAGCACCCCCCCCTCCATCTCCCCGGGCCCCTCAGCCCCTCCTGCGGCCCGAGGGAGGGCGGAGCGGGGCGGGCCCGGACACCGCCCCCGGGTCGAGCCGGGCCGGGCCGGGCCGAGGCGGGCGCAGCGCGGCGGCGATGGGCGGCGGGGCGCGGGAGCTGGCCGGGTACCTGGCGGCGCTGGGCGGGTGGGTGGCGGCGCTGGCCGCCGCGGCGCTGCCCCAGTGGCGGCAGAGCTCGTACGCCGGGGACGCCATCATCACCGCCGTGGGGCTGCACGAAGGGCTCTGGATGAGCTGCGCCGCCCAGAGCACCGGGCAGGTGCAGTGCCGCCTCCACGACTCGCTCCTCTCCCTCGACGGTGCGTACAGCGCGGACGGGGCCCCGGGGTCCGACACCCATAGGGCTGAAGCCCCCCCTCCAAGCTCCGAGCCGCCCCCTGAGGCTCAGAGCCCCCTACCCCGCACCACCACCACCACCCCCCCCCCCCGGTGGGTCTGAGCTCCCCTGGCCCCTCCAGTGCTCCCAGCAGGTCTGACTCCTTCCTCCCGCCGTGTCGGAGCCCCTCTAATGGGCCCCAGCTCCCCGATCTGCTCATTTTATGGGGCCAAGCCTCCCCCAGCCCCACGGCTCTGAGCTCCCCTCGGCCCCCTCTTAGGTCTGGGCACTGCACAGGTCTGAGCTCCTCTGGCTGCTGCAGTGGGTCAGAGCCCACCCCCAGCCCTGTGCTCCCTGATCTCCTCTTCTGTGGGTCTGAGTCCTGCCATAGGTCCGAGCCCTTCATGCTTCTCACTGTGTTTGAGCCCCCCGATGCACCCATGGTTTGCTACGGGTTAGAGCTCCATCGTAGGGCTGAGCCCATCTTATACCCCTGGGTTTGAGCCCCTCTGTGTGGCTTTGTCCCCTTGGCCTCTGTGGGTTTGAGCCCCAAGGCAGGTGCCACGTGGGGGAATGGCGGCTGCTCGGTGGGGACATCGCTTGGGGACGTGGTGCTGCTGTGGGCACGGTGCCATGGTTCCCACCCCGGGAACTCACAGCGAGGAGCATGGCAGGGAGGAAGGTCGGGGTGTGGCTGCATGGAGCTGGGAGAGGTGCCCTGAGGTGAGCTGAGGTCTTCTGGCACAACGCGCGATGCCTCTGGGCACAGGAGCAGTGAGTGGCTGGCCCCTGCCCCTGACTGCACAGGGGGACCAGGGTTAAGGACCAGGGTTAAGGACCGGTTCATCCTGGTGGGAGGTGACTTTGATTTGCAGACTGCCGTGGCTGAAAGCTCCTGCTGCTGAGCAGCTTTGTCTTCCCCCCCTGCAGTTCACATCCAGACCTCCCGGGCTCTCATGGTTATTTCTCTTCTCCTGGGTTTCTTTGGCATCATTGTGAGCGTCGTGGGCATGAAATGCACCAAAGTTGGTGAAGAGGATCCCGTTACCAAGAGCCGCATTGCTGTTGCTGGGGGTGTCCTCTTTATCCTCTCCGGTAAGTGGCTGGGCAGGTCCAGCCCATGGGTCCTTGCCCTTCTTCGATGCAAAAGAGCTCAAACAGCTTTTAAAGGCTTGTTGGCAGAGAAAGGGAAGAGGGAACGGTTTGGCGATGGGCTGGGTGTTGCTGATGTTCAGTGTTTGATGTTCAGGTCTGTGTACGTTAGCGGCCGTGTCCCTGTATGCAACACAGGTCACCTATGAGTTCTTCAGTGCCAGCACCCCGATCAACGCAAGGTAGGAGTTGTGCCCCCCGCCTGAGGGGCACTCTTTGAATCCCAGCTTGTCCCCGACACACCTGCACGTTTTGTGGGTTTGGGCAAGGCGCAGGGCAGGCAGATGTGCCTGCAGCTAGGGCAGGATTGGGGCTGTGCCTGTGCCACGCTGCAGTTGTGACACTATGGAAGTCCTTCCAGCACTTTCAGTCCTGGTTTTAAGCAGCTGATTGAGTTTTAATCTTAGTGCCACTGCTGACTTTACACTGAGACACTGTAAGAGCAGTCGTGTGGGGTTTCAGCACATGGGAGGAAGAAAGTGTGGGGGAGCAGCCCGATAGCTGCAGGAAATCTTAAAAGCAAGGTCAGGCCAATGTGAAGCATGGGGGGGCTGGAGAGAAGGACACTCAGCGTCTGCCTCAGTGCTGCCAGCAGCTTCCTCGTGGCTTTGAGGGCCTGGGTGTCGCAGGGGTCCCTGTTTCTCTTTGCACCCCTGCCTTTTGCACTCCTGGTCCTCCTCCCTGATGTCCCCCTCTCTCTTGCCACAGGTACGAATTCGGCTCAGCGTTGTTTGTTGGCTGGGGGGCCGCCAGCCTCACCATGCTGGGGGGCTCCCTCCTGTGCTGTTCCTGCCCCACCAAGGAGCGGCAAGGACAGCAGTACTATCGGCAGTCGCAGCCCTCAACAGCTCGGGAGTACGTCTGATCCCTAACCCTGCTCTCCCTCTGCCACTGAACGCCTCCCTCCCTTCCCAAGAGCAGGCCAGACCCCGGTGTTCCCACCCGGCACGGCGAACGCCGCACGGTCCCTGGGCACCACGTGAGACCTTTCATCTACTCCGAACACACCTATTTCTCAGGGGCTTTTCCAGCTTCCAGGCCACGGCACTGCATGCAGTGCAAACCTCTAGATTTTTATTTTTGTTATCAGTTCCTGAATCCAGCACCACCAGGCTCCCCAGGGGAGGCTGCATGTCCGTCCCCAGCCCCGAGCTGCTGGGGCTGTGGGTGGCTGGGCCACGTCCCGTGGCTCTGGCCCCTGTGCCCAGCGCCGCTTTGGCAGGTGCTGGTCCTGCGGGGGTGTGCGGCACAGAGGCGCTTTGTGTCGCAGCCCCCACGCCACACGTGGCTGTCCCTGCTTGCCTCTGTGTGTCCTGCAGCCTTGCCGTCAGGATCCAGTGCAGAGTTTTTCCAGGTTTTCCAGGGAAAAGGATGCTGCCAACCTGTGTTGGACCCGAGCAGCAGAAAGCCCACCCTGGGGCTTGGTGCCCCTGTGCCCTGGCCGTGGGGTCTTAGGAAACATTCCTGCTTTCAGGGTGCAATTATTCCCTGCCCGGCTGCTGCCCCAAAGCAACATTTTTATTTATTAATTCTCATTTTGAGCTCACAAGGAATTAGAAACCACTCTGGCCAGTGGCAGCCTGGCAGTTGCTGGTGCTCCAGCTGAGCTCTGTCAACTAAAATCTGACCTGAGCGCATTTTTCACCAGGCACAAGTACGTGGCCTTGTCAAGCAGAAGAGCAAACTCTGGTGTTGGTCAAATTAAAGCAGGCAAAAAAGGGGACTTTGAGCCACAAGCAGTGGTTTGTTTTTATTTTGGTGCCCAGAGCAGCTCTTTCAGGTAACTCAGAGATGGACAGACCTGTGAATTTTGATGTCTTCCTGCTGTCTCCAAATGCCCCTTCCCTGACAGGATCCCCTGGACAGGATTCCCTGGAGCGTGCGGTGAAGTCTTTAAGCTCAGGAGCACTAATTGCCACCACCTCTGTGTACTGCGTCTTGGCTGTTACTAACTGCTCTGAACCTCCATCACTCCAATTTCTTCTGTAAATCCCCCGAAGGCCCTGTACTGCCAGCTGTCCGTCTGTTATGTGTGGTATGCCAGCTAAACCGCAGGAAACCAAATGGTGGAAATGATCCAAAGAGCCGTTTTAATTACTATTTTTTTTTAATCCCAATTACCCAAGTAGTTGATTTCTCCCTGCTTATTTTTGCTTTATGCCCGTGTGCTGCTTTGGTTCCTGGCTAAATTTTGCCAGTTATCCCTTGTCTGCAGCCCCACGTTAGAGGATGGGCAGCGTCTCCTCGTGTTGGAGGGGAAGCCGCGCGGTCTCTGCCCTGGGGTTGGTTTCTCTCTGGCAGGCAGGACTAACAGCCCTCTCTCTCTTTTGACTTGCAGACCCCATGTAAAAATATCTTCACCCGTCAGGGGAGAGCAGTGCTTGTAGTCTGTCTTCACCCGTCAGGGGAGAGCAGTGCTTGGTCGGCTGAACCCAGCTGATGGGTTTCCCCTCAAAAAATACACACCAAAGCTACTGCAGTGAGGACTGAAAAGGAAAATCACGCTTTAAAAAAATAATAGCTGAAACATGTTTTTATACAAAGAGCACAGCGTTGTGTAGAAGAATGTTTTTATTCTTTTAATATGAAATTATATTAACTTTTCTATGGGATGGACACCGTGGGAATGGCACTGTTCGGGATTTCTAAATTTTTTTTTCCTGATTGTTTGTACTAAAAATTGTGACTCAGTGGTATTAAAATATTTCCAACTACGGGCATCTTTCTAAAGTCGTCTCTTTTTCCCCCGTCCAAATCTGGGCCTCTTCTGAACAGTCCCATGCAAGCAACCGCTCTGCCGGACTGCGCCAGCCTACTGCACGGTGAGGTCTGGGCAGGAGCTTCTCCAGACAACCTCCCTGTGCCAAATATTTTTGCCTGTTGCTGCTTCTTGGGGCAGCACCGTGGCCAATGCCCTCCTCTTGGCATGTGGGGAGGCATCAGAAATAACTGGGGCTCATAATAGCTGGCCCCAAAGACTTGAGCCACGCTAAGCAGAACTTTTGCAGGTGCTCAGGGGCAGGTGCTATCTCTCAAGCCTTTTGCCATGTGTCACCCTGAAAGTACAAAGCGTGTCACTGAAGACAGCTTAATTTAGCCTTACATTCATGGGAAATCCTGGCTGCCCCATTCAGGGGGGCTGGCCCAGCACCTCAGCAGGGTCCTTCCTGGGGTGAAAGCAGCCACATCCTCTGCTGTCACCTCTCACATGGGGGCTCCAGGCTGGGCTCTCCTTCCCTAAGAAGTCCCGTTCTTCAGTGCAGTGCTAAAACACCTGCAAAAAAAATCTGGAAGAGGAGCCCTGCAAGCTGTAATCTCTTTTCCAAGAATTCAGGACTGGGTTGTATCTCTCTGGGCAACAGCCTGTCCTCCCCTGTCCTTCCCATGGCACCTGGCTCACAGATACACCCCGTAGTCCCCCAAAACAGAGATTTGGGGTCTCTGGTGACTCCTGTGACATCACTGGAGGCCATGCGAGGTCTCAGCCCTGCGGCTCCCTGGGAACAGCCACACAGGCTGGAGGCACATCAGAGAGGGGGGAAAAATAGCTGAGCTGCAGCAGCGATAACGTGTTTGGGGGCATAAAGGCCCCCACTGTCCTCCAGACAATCCCTTGTGTGTTTTGCACATGGCAAAGTGGAACAAAATATGGGAATGAGCTGCCAGACTTGCTGTGATGGCCCGCAGCTCGTCTTGCACTGCGTGGGATCTGCCTCCATCCAAATCATGCTGCGCAGAGTAAAAAGAGCAGTTTGGGGCTTCTTTTCTCTTTTTCTTTGCTTCTTATATAACCAGTATGCTGAACAGTAGTTAGGTTTCTGGTTGTACGTATTGGTGGCTTGCTTGCTTGCTTCCAAAACACTGGGAAATAATAGTATTCATTTTATTCATTTTTCCATCTCCCTCCTGGAGGAAAAACCTCTTTGGATCTCTTTTTCTTCCATTTGTAGCCATACAAGATTCCCTGCACGGCATGCTAAAACAGAAAGTCTCAGGCACTCTGTCAGCAGTATTTCTTATGCACCAGTTTTACAAACCGAGTAAGAAACCAGATCTGACCTTCATCCAGTTTTCACTCACCAGGGGAACTTAATTACTTATATTCTGATAGATTTGCCCCCTGCCTGTATCTTTTCAAACCCCAAAAGATTTCAACTGAGAATCAAACAGGTGGACTCATGTCATATATAAAAAACTGACTGATTAAAAGAGCAGAAAATAAAAGCAAGCATATTTTATAAGTGTCCATAAGACAAACACCTGTGGCTGTGTATTGCTTGTGGCCATACCAGAATTTCACCTGTTTCATGAACATCAAAGTACCATAAATAGAAAATTCCTGAAATGTAAACGTTGGAAAATAATGGTACAGAAACTGTCCTGGAAGTTTTCAGCACCAGTTCACCACTACATGCGCAAGCTTTCCCAAGAAGAGGGCCGGCCTTGTGCCAAAATACCAGGTGAAACA
Organism: Anser brachyrhynchus; assembly: GCF_964034855.1. NCBI lineage: Eukaryota > Metazoa > Chordata > Aves > Anseriformes > Anatidae > Anser > Anser brachyrhynchus. Next base: position 241,941 of record NC_137714.1, read on the forward strand.
GGATAACCCAAAACAAAGCCACAGCAACTGCTCATGTCAGGCACCCGAGTGCCTCTGCAGAGCTGAACCGCAAGAATTTGCTGTGACAGGAGTGCTGCAGCACCCTGCCAAAATCCCTGCAGTGCAATGCTGCAGAGGAGTATTTAGAGGGAAATAAATAAATAAATAAATAAATAAATAAATAAATAAGGTGAAGTACCTCTCAAATATAACCCCTGACATGGTAATCCGTATGTGGGGTGTTGTTTCCATCGGTGTAGGCGATGAGAGCATCGTGATGACCGACAGCCACAGGGCACAGCTTACACTGGAGGCGGTCAGAGGTGCTGCAACAAGATGTTTTGTAAGAAAGCAAGAGCAAAAGTAGTTTTTCCAGGTAGTAAGGAATCAGTGAACAAACCTGCAGGTTTTGGGGCAGCATGAGGCAGCTGAGGTACCGAGGCAGTGCTTTCGAGGCTCAGCAAATAGCCCACAAAAATGCATCTGGCCGACCATGCACAGTTATCTGACCTGTAACCACCAGCAAAGAGTGACGGCGCATAATGGCCAGGAGGTTTTACAGGACCCATTAAGTGAGGCTTTGTCCTTTAGAGCCTTTTCTTGCCTCCCTCCCTAGAGAGCTTTGAATTCGGGGGGGGGGGGGGGGGGGGGGGGGGGGCGTGCTTTGGTCTTGCTGCCTTCAGACTAATCTCTCTGACAGTTCAAAACCTATAACATCTTTGGGAGATGAGAAATGCTGTACCATTTCACAGTTAGATACCTGATGGATAGCACTGGTTTTCTTCTTTAATAGAAAAAAAAAAAGGGTCTTAATTATTGACTGCACGCCTGGCCAAAGGTTTGCATTATCTCCCTCGCAACAGACTGCATTTTTCGTCCTCCTGCCACCTCTGTTCCTCTGACCCTGTTGCATCAGTACTGTGAAGCCAACATGTTTTAGGCCACTCATCCATGAGCAGTAATTAAAAGGCATGATTAAAGAACAAGGGATAATTGCCCAGGACACAGAGTCCCCCACCTGGGGAGTGTTTCTCCACAGCCCCAGCTGGTTCCCACAGGTGTCAAGATGTGGTATTTTTTGGAGGCCGACCTCTGTTCCCAGCCCATTACCTTTTTAACCACAGGGCTCCCCATCATGCCTTGGAGCACAAAGCATATCTGACGTGCCCTTGGGGAACATTAAATAGCCCAGTGCAGGCATGGGCTTACAGTGCAGCTGGGCTCTGGTGGGTGTTGTGCTTCCTGGACTCCATCAAGCACCTCTGGATGGGTCAGCATCAAATCCCACCGGTGCTCAAAAGCCTTCAGGACCCACTTCAGGATCCCTGAAGAGCTTTTGTCATTGTCCCATGCCTTCAAGGAGGAGCCTGACCACCACACAATGAAGGTAAGGCTTCCCTAGCACCTCCTCGTTGCTAAAAGGGTTCAGGGCTGGATTTAACCCCCCACACTGGTCGCTGTGTGGATGGCACTTGGGGCTCTCCTCTCACCTCTGTCGTGCCACCAAGCAGGTCAAGATCTCAGAGCCTGCGGAGGACAAGTCACGATGCTGCCAGCCAGGGCCGGGAGGGGAGTGCACTTGTGGACCTCCTGATCCCACCAGCAGAAAGCACCTCTCCCAGAAGCCGTTTTGCAGCAGACCGTGCTGAGCGATGCTCCCCAAGCAGTACCACAGCCCTCGCCTCTCCTGAAAGCTCTGCCTGTGCCAAAGCACTGCTGGGCAGCCCCAGCGTGCAGCTGGCTGGTACCTGCTCCCACCTCACTGAAGCCTAGTCTCTTCAGCTTCTTCCAAAATGAGAATGGGGTGGCTGCTCAGCCCTGTTTGCTCTCGGGGACACGGAAAGGGCAGTAGGGACAGATGGACAGATGCATGATGGAGGCCACCATCATGCCACATGATGAGTCAAGGTAGCAGCTGGTGAATGCATGAGTTACCTGTCTATGTTCTGTCCAGGAGGAAGACAGGATGCTTCCCGCATGCACACACATGGACACGCATACACCAGCTCTCCTTTGCCCTAAACATCATTATTTCTCCATAAAACACTTCCAAACACAATGAAGCTGGCAGCTCTACCACCTGCTGCACCAGCCAAGGCTCAGGCAGTAAAACTAAGCTGTTTTGGAATTACCCAAGCGCAAAAAAATGACTGTTTCCTCCAGAGAAGAATTTTTTTTTCTTTTTTCCCCTTTCTCACTTAACTCATATGGCTGAACAGATTTTCTTCAAAGCCTGCAACACAGTCAGGGTCTAATGGAAGGAAGAAAGGTTATGGGGAGTTAGCTCAGAAGGTGGCCTGGGAAATTAAAAAAGCATTGTAAATTGGGGTCTAAGAAGGTGCCTGTTAATAGCAGAGACTCTCAGAGGGAAGCTGATGGAGATGTTCAGAGACGGTGTGAGTGGTACCTCCACTCTCAGCAGTGTCCCAAGAGAGCATCTTGTGGGAGATTTTTCTCACTGGTCTCAGGGCACCATGCCCTGCTTCCTGGCCCTGTCCATAGGGCAGGCAGTGTCTGTACGAAGGGCAAAGACCCTGCGATGGTGAACCTTGCCCCACAACACACACGTGGGGTCAGGGCTGCTTAACCCATGCAGCTCAGAGACCCATGTGATTTCGTTAATAGTCTATTTATTTAACAATTGCTCAGATCATAGGGTGGTCTGACAATGGTCACTGTTTGACAATAGTTTCCAAAGAACTCTTAATTCCCAAAGGGGCAATACTAAGGGTTGGCAACTGTAGGTGGTCTATGTGGAAGAGATGACTGCAAAACGAACATACCCCAAAGGCCCTATCTACACACAAAACTGGTGGTCCAGCCTCAGCCTAGAGTACTTGAGCACTTTGGCAGCGCTGAGGCCCATGGGATGGATCAGAGGTGTTATAGAAACATAGCATCATCTAGGTTTGAAAAGACCTTCAAGATCACCAAGTGCAACCACCAACCTGAGCTACAGAGTCCCATCAATACACCACATCCCTTAGTGCCACCTCCACATGTCTCTTAAATACCACCAGGGAGGGGGGGCTCCATCACCTAGGAATTCATTAGAATGGGAAAAATTGGTTTTATTTTTATTTCATTAAATTTACTTTATTGAGTGTGTTGTACAGGATGGCATTTTTTTAGGTTCTCTTCCTTTTCTACCCTATTAAAATCTCTTTATTACAACGCATTGCTTTGTACTTCATTTTTCCTTCCGAGTCGTTCTGGATTCACTCAGGATGGAGGGGACATTAGTGAACACCTGTGTGCTTCAGATCCAAGCTCACCTTTGCCCTCAACTCAAGATACATATTTGCATCTGTTGTCATGATACAAAATTAACAACAACAAAATAAAAGTTAACTACTTCCGAGCACCAGCTGTACGTTTGCTGGGTCTGCTCTATGCATTTTGAAGACCATTCAATACTATTCAGCACCTTCAGGAGGAAATGTGTGGTTCTAGGGAAATGCATCTTGATCTGATGCAAACCTGCGACGCACCCTGCAGCCCCTGCAACCCCTGTGATTTTACCTGCAGCCCCTCCAAGCCCTGTGATTTTACCAGCAGCCACTCCAACCCTGTGACAGGCCCTACAGCTGGCTCCGGGGACTACCCCGTTGCCGTATCAGTCGCCAATACACACACAAGATGAAGGAATGGATGCAGAAGTCATCTCGTTTAGGCAGGGAAGAAAGTCCTCCGAAGAAGGGGAAGGAGCAATAGGAAGGCGAGGCAGGCGACCCCAATGTAGGGCCATCCCAGGGAAGAGGAGGCTGTTATAAAATAGAAAAGAGAGAAAAGCAGCAGTAAGCAGGTGATCCCCATCCCTGGGCGAGCTGCGAGACATGGGACAAGATTTCAGCTGTCATGCAGGCGAGCACATTGTCACCTGGCTGCTGCGATGCTGGGATAACAGCTCCGGGAGCCTGGAATCGGAGGGCAGGGAAGCCAAGCAGCTGGGATCCTTCTCTGGGGAAGGGGGCACTGAGAAAGCGATCGGAAACGGGGCACAAGCCTCTGGAGGCGGCGCCTGTCAGGCGTGAAGGAAAGGGATCCCTTCCAGGAAGATGCTGTGGGGTTGCTGAGGGTCGAAGAACAGCAGATGTTGGCTGCTCCCACCGTGCTGCAGCAGCGGCAAGGGAGAGACGTGGTGGTTTTCCTCAGCTGGGCAGCTGAGCTCCACCTCAACCGCTCTCTCCCTGCCCCTCCTCAAAGGGAAAGGGGAGAAAATAGGATGGAAAGGGCTCAAGGGCTGAGAGAAGGACAGGGAGATCACTCCACAATGATCGTCACGGGCAAAAGAGGCTCAGCAGAGCCTGTTCCAGTCCAGCCCGGGCTTGCTCCTGCGGGGGCTCTCCACAGGCCGCGGCCTCCTCCAGGCCACATCCACCTGCTCCACCGGGGGCTCCTCCACGGGCTGCAGCGTGGAGATCTGCTCCGTGTGGGACCCGTGGGCTGCAGGGGGACAGCCTGCTCCACCAGGGGCCTCTCCCCAGGCCGCAGGGGAACTGCTGCTGTGAGCCTGGAGCACCTCCTGCCTCCTGCTGCACTCACCTTGGGGGCTGCAGAGAGGTTTCTCACTCCTCCCTGACCCAGACGCTGCTGTGCAGCAGGTTTCTTTCCCTTTCTTAGATGGGCTCTCACACAGGCGCAAACATCATCCGTTTTGTCTCAGTTCTGGGCAGCAGCGGGTCCCTCTGGAGCCTCCTGGAACCGGCCCTTATCTAACATGGGGCAGCTGCTGCATTCTCCTCACAGAGGACACCCCTGCAGCCCCCCGCTACCAGAACCTGTCCTCGTAAACCCAACACAAGACACCGACCGAGCCTCCCTGATTCCCAGCAGGTGGGTCAGGCTGGGAACCCAGGCCAGTGCCCGGCAGACCCTCCTGGGCCTTGAAAAGCAAGATTTATGGGGACGTAGCACCCAGAAAGAACGGAGTCACACAACAGGATTCATTTCCAAAACCGTCTCACAGACACCTGGGCCAAAGTGCAGGGCCTTGAGCGGTTATATCACAATGGCAGAGTTCATTTCCTTCCCAGTAGCTGGCACGTGCCGTTTTTTGGGATTTCGGGGCTACAGTGAGCTGCTAAGAGGGATGTCTTAGCTCTTGCAGGGCAGTGCTTCCACTAAGGCCAGGACTTTTCTGCATCTTCTACTGCCCTGCAAGCGAGGATGCTTGGGGCACACAGGAAGCTGGGAGGGGACACAGCTGCAGGGATTCCATAAGACACAAGCAAATGCAGCCTTGGCTTGGTGACACTTTCTCTTGATTACTGCTCAACACAAATTACCTCGAGCAAGTCTACTGTGAGGACTAAAGGAAAGAGACGTATGGATGCTGCTAAGCTCTTCTAGCTTGTACCAGGTAGGAAAGATACCTCTGTAGCAGGCGTGAAGAGGATAGCACTAATTAATTAGATGAGAAGCGGAGGAAAGGCACTTAGAGGTAGTGAAAAGCAGTTAATGTGATGTTCCGGGGAAGCTTCAGTCTGCTTAAGGAGTAGCAAGAACAAGCCTAAAGTCATAGCCAAATACAAGAAAGAGAGGAGGACACGCAGCATGAGAAGCTCCCGAGAGAAAGGAGCTCTGTTTTGGGTAAAAATCAGTCCCTTTTTCTATCATGGAGACATCCAAGGGCGTAGGACACGTGCACTTCAGGGAACCAAGAGATGCTGTGCATTTCTCTCGTCCCCCTGACACAGCCCCTGACACACAGGTGACGATGCTTCCAATTCTCTCTAAAGAAACCTTGCTTTCTCAGGCCCAGGTGTCCAGCTGCACACCAAGGACGTCCCTGGCTCCCAGGCACAGTTCCCAGGCCCAAGGCCGAGCTCCCCTCCGAACCCCCATTCCAGCAGACCTTGCTCCTGGCATTGTGGAGCAGCCATTTCATGTCAGCCTTTTCTCCTGGCAGTCAGCTTAGCGCCGTAACCTCTGCCATCGGGGCGCCCGAGAGCCGTGTGAGGTCAGCAGAGAGTCACTGTCAGCCTTTGACCTCACAAAGGTGGGTGGCCATAAGTGCCCTGAGCGTCCAGCTCGCATTGAGTACTGCTGGTGGCACTCGAGGCGTGGAGGTCTGCATGGTGCAATGGGAGACGCCGATGTCCTGCTGCTGGAACAAGAGGCGCTGATGTGCTGCTGGTGCAGGAGGAGACGTGAAGGTGCTGCTGCTTAGAGGTGCTGAGGAGCGGGCAGCCTCCGTGCCGGTGGCTGAGCATGCTACTCTTAATTAGTGCTCTACCCTTCCTATCTTTTTACTAAGGTGGGTAGAGAGAAATGCCCATATCTGTTTATTTCCTGGTAAGAAATGTAAGAGCCTTGTATCTGCATATTCACCAGATTCATCCCAGCGCCCTTGGTACTGGCGATCTGTGTTGATCTGTAATAAAGAGCAATCGGTAGCACACCAAGTCTCCGTGACCTTGCATCTAACAGAATCGTCCAAATCCCTGTTGTGATCTCTCTCTAGCTGTGGGCTGGCTAAGCTGTCTGTTGGATGGTGAAAATGGGAAATGATTGGGATGGGAAATGATGAGTGGGCCGAGAAATCATTGCTGGGATGGGAAGACTTCCTTGGGGTGGAAAGCCATTGGGCTAGGAACTCAAAGAGATGGGAAATCTTCCCTGGGTTTGAAATCATTGGGAAGCAAAAGCGTTGGGATGGGAAATCACTCTGGGGATGGGGAAGTATTGGGATGGGAAGTCTTTAATGGGGTGGGTAACATTCACTGGGGAAGGAAGTACTTGGAAAAGTAATCAGAGAGATGGGAATTCTTTGGGATGAGATCTCTTTGGATTAAGAAACGCTTCGTGTCGATGGGAAATATCTCGTATGGGAATCTGTTATCATGTGAAATTGTAAGGATGGGAAATGACCGTTAGGATGCAAAGCTGGTACTGGGACGGGAAATGCCTGGGACGGGGAAGTGTTGGTGTGAAACCGTCCTGGGCATGGCAAATGATGCGTGGGAGGGAAAGCCTGATGGGGATGGAAAAGTCTTGCGATGGGAAGCCTGCTTGGGTCCAAAAGCTGCAGTCCTCACCAAGATGGCGGCGAGGGGCTGGTCAGCCGTTGGGACGGAACGGCCGTTGCCCGCGTTCCCCAACCGACCGCCCCACTCTCCAGCCACCATGGCAGGTACAGCAGCCGGCTCCCGCTCCTCCCGGGGCTGCGGCCCTGCTGGCGAGCCCAGCGGCCCGGATCTCACCCCAGCGCCCTTTTTCCCACAGAGGGTTTCCCCAGACGGCTTCCGCGGCTTCCGCAGACGCAAAACTCCCCCTTCGTTGTCCCAGCCGTGCCGCCAACGGTGGCTGCCTGGCTGCTGCCCTCCCTCCCCGGAGCGATGGCGCTGCCCTTGCAGCCCCCCCAGGTACCCACCCTCCCCTACGCGCTGCCCCAGGCCACCGTCTGGCACGTGGTGCCGGGGGTCCAGGGGCAGGTGCTGCAGCTCCCCGCCGGGGTGCAGCTGGCACCTGGGGGGCACCTCCCACCCGAGGGGCACCACCTGCAGCTTGGGCAGCTCCCCGCCGTGGGGCAGCTCGCTGCTGTGGGGCAGCTCCCCCACACCGCTCCTCCCTGGGCCCCCGTCTACCAGTGGGGACAGCCCGTGGGGACGGGGACGGTGCTGCCCCAGGATCCCCTCTGGCTGGGGCCCGGGGCCGTGCTCCATGGGGAGCTCCTGCACCCCGCAGGCACCTGCCTGCTGCAGGCCCCTGCCCACCCCGGCCCCCCACCACTCGTCGTCCCGGGGCCTCCGCTGCGGGGGCAGGCGCTCCCCGCGCCCCGCACCCTGACCAGCAGCCGGGGGCAGCTGCCGGAGCCCTGCGACCACGCCGTGGGGCTCAGCGAGGACCAGGGGCCCCCGCTGCCCGGCCCCACTCCCCCCGAGCCTGCCCAGGCTCCAACGACCGCCAGCACCCAGACGGTGACGCCCGACGGTGAGTTTGGGGCTGGCACAGCCGGCCGCTGGGCGCCCCACACCCAGGAGCCATGGGAAAGCTGGCATCGCCCATCCTGGGGGATTTGCTTGCTTTTTCCTCAGCGGCGACTGTTGCAGAGGTGCCTGAGGAGCCCCTGGAGCTGCTTGAGCTGGGCCCCGATGCCTTCGCCGAGGCCTTTCCCCACCTGGCAGGGGACAGCCAGCAGCTGCAGCACCTGCAGGACCAGCTCCCGGCCGACCTGGACATCTCCGGCTTGGAGGAGCTGCTCAGCTGGCTCGATGCCGTGGAGCCCCAGGACGCCTTCCCCGGTGTCCCCAGCAGTCCTGTGCTCAGCCGCTTCCTGTCTGAGCTGCCCGACCTCTGCGAGGACATCGAGGAGCCGAGCACACAGGGACTGGCAGCCACCAGAGCGCTGGGTGAGGTACCCTCAACCCCTGGGGTGCACCCCGAGAAGGTGCAGGGTGGGCGGGCGGTGCAGCCCCCTGCTGTGCCGGCAGCGAGCTCCCCCCTCAAGCCTGCAGCCAGTCCCCAGCTCAGTGCCCTCAGGAGACCCCTGCCCAACCCTCCCTTCACTCTCCCCAAAAGGCCCCCCCACCCTGAATTCCTCACTGCCCTTAGCAGACCCCTGCCCAACCCTCCCTCGCGTCCCCTCAAGAGACCCCCCGACCCTGAATTCCTTAATTCCCTTAGGAGACCCCTGCCCAAGCCTCGCCTGAGTCCCCTCAAGAGCCCCCCCGACCCTGAATTTATTAGTGCCCTTAGGAGACCCCTGCCCAATCCCCCTCTGGGTCCCCTCAAGAGCCCCCCCGGCCCTGAATTTATTAGTGCCCTTAGGAGGCCCCTGCCCAATCCCCCTCTGAGTCCCCTCAAGAGCCCCCCGCCTGCCCCTGCGCCCACCGGCACCAAGTGGCGGGCCAAGCGCCCCGCGCCCACCAGCACCCCCAGCACAGCGCAGAGCTCCCAGCACAGGAGGCCGGCGACGGAGAAAACCCCCGGCAAGGAGAAGACGACGCTGCTGGGCCAGGGTGGCCAAGGCCCCAAGACGCTGTGCCAGGGGAAGACGGGTGGCCACAGCGCGGTGGCTGGCAGCAGCGGCCAAGCGGGCGGCGGCAGGCAGCAGCCGGCGAGCGACAGCACCAGGGCGCCCAGCAAGAGGGCCCGAAGCCCGGGGGCTGCTGGGGGGCAAGGAGCAGCGGCACCGCCTCCCCGGAGAGCGCTGCTGCTGCTGGAGCCCCCCCCCATTAAGCCCCGTGCCCGTGCCCGTGCCGTGCGGGCCCAGGACAGGCTCCGTCCCCAAGCCATCGGGGACAAGACGCTGCAGCGCCAGCACCCGGGGACAAAGACCCCCAGCGAGACTTTGCAGCCGCTGGGGGCCAGGGCGAAGGCGCTGGGGCCAGTGCGCCAGCCGCCCTGTGTGCAGCCGCAGCCCACCTCCAGCGGCCCCAGCAGCATGCCCAGGGCCCCGCCGACGGTGCCAGGCTCCAGCGCTGTGCCCGCTGCCCCCCGGCCCCCAGCTGGAGACAAGGCCCAGGCGGTGCCGGCACCACCAGGCAGCACGGCGCGAGCGTGGAGAGCTCCCCTGCAGCAGGCGCCCAGAGCGCCGTGCCTGCCAGCCGCGGGGGGCCAAGCGCAGCGGGAGCCTCTGCCCACGCAGCCGCGCACGCTGCAGCGTCCGGCGCAGCCCCGCGTGGACTACGTGCCCTGCGTGGGGCCCTGGGCGGGCGGCGACGCGGCGCCCACGCCGCTGGAGGAGCAGGAGGCGTCGGTGCCCATCACGCCGCAGCAGCGTCCCGAGCGGGAGCGCCTGAAGAAGCTGGCCCAGGAGGAGCGGCAGCGGGCGGCCCACCAGATGAAGATCGGCCCCGTGCAATTCTTCGTGCAGCGGCAGAAGGACCACGCCATAGCCAAGTATTACGGCTACCCGTGACCCTGCGCTCCTCGACGGCCCCCGCAGCACCCGGGCCCGCTCAGCATGCAGGCACAGAGACCTCTGCAGGCACCTGCTCCAGCTTCAGCCACGCTCCTCAGCCCTTGCCCCTCTCGCTTGCCCTCTCCCTTCTCCAGTGCTGGAGCTAGGCAGTGTTTGCCACTGTCAGGGATGGGCAACTGGGGCAATGGGAAATGCGCGCGTCACGAATGAACGTTGCAATGGGAAGCTGTTGGGATGTTGGCAATAGCTGGGGTGGGAAAGGTTGGGCGTGGGAACTGCTTGTTGGGACACCAAATGGCTGAGATCCCAAACTTCTTTCTTCTTTCGGGTCATTTCTCTTATTTAGTGCCTTCCTTATTAAATTCCTCTAGTGTAGGTGTTCACTCAGCAAGGCCTCTGCCTGCAGCTGTTCTGGCACTGGGATGCCGAGGGGATTTCATGCAGCCCGCTCCCGCTGCCCATGCTCAGTCCGTGCATGGATGTGGGCATGGCCAGCACGGACGGGAGAAAATGGGTGGACGGCTGGGTGGATGGGAGGGTGATGGGAGTTGGGAATTCAGCCTTGGGATCAGACACGGGAGGTTGTTGGGATAGGAAATGACCAGTGGGATGGGAAGTCACGATGGGGATAGGAATTCATTAGAATAGGACAAATTGGTTTCATTTTTATTTATTATTTTATTAATTGTAATATTTATTTTATTTATTATATTTATTAATTTTATTTATTAAATTTACTTTATTGACTGTGTTGTACAGGATGGCATTTTTTTAGGTTCTCTTCCTTTTCTACCCTATTAAACTCTCTTTATCACAACGCACTGCTTTGTACTTCATTTTTCCTTCCGAGTCGTTCTGGATTCACTCAGGATGGGGGGGACATTAGTGAACGCCTGTGTGCTTCAGATCCAAGCTCACCTTTGCCCTCAACTCAAGATACATATTTGCATCTGTTGTCATGATACAAAATTAACAGCAACAAAATAAAAGTTAACTACTTCCGAGCACCAGCTGTACGTTTGCTGGGTCTGCTCTATGCATTTTGAAGACCATTCAATACTATTCAGCACCTTCAGGAGGAAATGTGTGGTTCTAGGGAAATGCATCTTGATCTGATGCAAACCTGCGACGCACCCTGCAGCCCCTGCAACCGCTGTGATTTTACCTGCAGCCCCTGCAACCCCTGTGATTTTACCTGCAGCCCCTCCAAGCCCTGTGATTTTACCAGCAGCCACTCCAACCCTGTGACAGGCCCTACAGCTGGCTCCGGGGACTACCCCGTTGCCGTATCAGTCGCCAATACACACACAAGATGAAGGAATGGATGCAGAAGTCATCTCGTTTAGGCAGGGAAGAAAGTCCTCCGAAGAAGGGGAAGGAGCAAGAGGAAGGCGAGGCAGGTGACCCCAATGTAGGGCCATCCCAGGGAAGAGGAGGCTGTTATAAAATAGAAAAGAGAGAAAAGCAGCAGTAAGCAGGTGATCCCCATCCCTGGGCGAGCTGCGAGACATGGGACAAGATTTCAGCTGTCATGCAGGCGAGCACATTGTCACCTGGCTGCTGCGATGCTGGGATAACAGCTCCGGGAGCCTGGAATCGGAGGGCAGGGAAGCCAAGCAGCTGGGATCCTTCTCTGGGGAAGGGGGCACTGAGAAAGCGATCGGAAACGGGGCACAAGCCTCTGGAGGCGGCGCCTGTCAGGCGTGAAGGAAAGGGATCCCTTCCAGGAAGATGCTGTGGGGTTGCTGAGGGTCGAAGAACAGCAGGTGTTGGCTGCTCCCACCGTGCTGCAGCAGCGGCAAGGGAGAGACGTGGTGGTTTTCCTCAGCTGGGCAGCTGAGCTCCACCTCAACCGCTCTCTCCCTGCCCCTCCTCAAAGGGAAAGGGGAGAAAATAGGATGGAAAGGGCTCAAGGGCTGAGAGAAGGACAGGGAGATCACTCCACAATGATCGTCACGGGCAAAAGAGGCTCAGCAGAGCCTGTTCCAGTCCAGCCCGGGCCTGCTCCTGCGGGGGCTCTCCACAGGCCGCGGCCTCCTCCAGGCCACATCCACCTGCTCCACCGGGGGCTCCTCCACGGGCTGCAGCGTGGAGATCTGCTCCGTGTGGGACCCGTGGGCTGCAGGGGGACAGCCTGCTCCACCAGGGGCCTCTCCCCAGGCCGCAGGGGAACTGCTGCTGTGAGCCTGGAGCACCTCCTGCCTCCTGCTGCACTCACCTTGGGGGCTGCAGAGAGGTTTCTCACTCCTCCCTGACCCAGACGCTGCTGTGCAGCAGGTTTCTTTCCCTTTCTTAGATGGGCTCTCACACAGGCGCAAACATCATCCGTTTTGTCTCAGTTCTGGGCAGCAGCGGGTCCCTCTGGAGCCTCCTGGAACCGGCCCTTATCTAACATGGGGCAGCTGCTGCATTCTCCTCACAGAGGACACCCCTGCAGCCCCCCGCTACCAGAACCTGTCCTTGTAAACCCAACACAAGACACCGACCGAGCCTCCCTGATTCCCAGCAGGTGGGTCAGGCTGGGAACCCAGGCCAGTGCCCGGCAGACCCTCCTGGGCCTTGAAAAGCAAGATTTATGGGGACGTAGCACCCAGAAAGAACGGAGTCACACAACAGGATTCATTTCCAAAACCGTCTCACAGACACCTGGGCCAAAGTGCAGGGCCCTGAGCGGGTATATCACAATGGCAGAGTTCATTTCCTTCCCAGTAGCTGGCACGTGCCGTTTTTTGGGATTTCGGGGCTACAGTGAGCTGCTAAGAGGGATGTCTTAGCTCTTGCAGGGCAGTGCTTCCACTAAGGCCAGGACTTTTCTGCATCTTCTACTGCCCTGCAAGCGAGGATGCTTGGGGCACACAGGAAGCTGGGAGGGGACACAGCTGCAGGGATTCCATAAGACACAAGCAAATGCAGCCTTGGCTTGGTGACACTTTCTCTTGATTACTGCTCAACACAAATTACCTCGAGCAAGTCTACTGTGAGGACTAAAGGAAAGAGACGTATGGATGCTGCTAAGCTCTTCTAGCTTGTACCAGGTAGGAAAGATACCTCTGTAGCAGGCGTGAAGAGGATAGCACTAATTAATTAGATGAGAAGCGGAGGAAAGGCACTTAGAGGTAGTGAAAAGCAGTTAATGTGATGTTCCTGGGAAGCTTCAGTCTGCTTAAGGAGTAGCAAGAACAAGCCTAAAGTCATAGCCAAATACAAGAAAGAGAGGAGGACACGCAGCATGAGAAGCTCCCGAGAGAAAGGAGCTCTGTTTTGGGTAAAAATCAGTCCCTTTTTCTATCATGGAGACATCCAAGGGCGTAGGACACGTGCACATTTCTCTCGTCCCCCTGACACAGCCACTAGGTGACGATGCTTCCAATTCTCTCTAAAGAAACCTTGCTTTCTCAGGCCCAGGTGTCCAGCTGCACACCAAGGACGTCCCTGGCTCCCAGGCACAGTTCCCAGGCCCAAGGCCGAGCTCCCCTCCGAACCCCCATTCCAGCAGACCTTGCTCCTGGCATTGTGGAGCAGCCATTTCATGTCAGCCTTTTCTCCTGGCAGTCAGCTTAGCGCCGTAACCTCTGCCATCGGGGCGCCCGAGAGCCGTGTGAGGTCAGCAGAGAGTCACTGTCAGCCTTTGACCTCACAAAGGTGGGTGGCCATAAGTGCCCTGAGCGTCCAGCTCGCATTGAGTACTGCTGGTGGCACTCGAGGCGTGGAGGTCTGCATGGTGCAATGGGAGACGCCGATGTCCTGCTGCTGGAACAAGAGGCGCTGATGTGCTGCTGGTGCAGGAGGAGACGTGAAGGTGCTGCTGCTTAGAGGTGCTGAGGAGCGGGCAGCCTCCGTGCCGGTGGCTGAGCATGCTACTCTTAATTAGTGCTCTACCCTTCCTATCTTTTTACTAAGGTGGGTAGAGAGAAATGCCCATATCTGTTTATTTCCTGGTAAGAAATGTAAGAGCCTTGTATCTGCATATTCACCAGATTCATCCCAGCGCCCTTGGTACTGGCGATCTGTGTTGATCTGTAATAAAGAGCAATCGGTAGCACACCAAGTCTCCGTGACCTTGCATCTAACAGAATCGTCCAAATCCCTGTTGTGATCTCTCTCTAGCTGTGGGCTGGCTAAGCTGTCTGTTGGATGGTGAAAATGGGAAATGATTGGGATGGGAAATGATGAGTGGGCCGAGAAATCATTGCTGGGATGGGAAGACTTCCTTGGGGTGGAAAGCCATTGGGCTAGGAACTCAAAGAGATGGGAAATCTTCCCTGGGTTTGAAATCATTGGGAAGCAAAAGCGTTGGGATGGGAAATCACTCTGGGGATGGGGAAGTATTGGGATGGGAAGTCTTTAATGGGGTGGGTAACATTCACTGGGGAAGGAAGTACTTGGAAAAGTAATCAGAGAGATGGGAATTCTTTGGGATGAGATCTCTTTGGATTAAGAAACGCTTCGTGTCGATGGGAAATATCTCGTATGGGAATCTGTTATCATGTGAAATTGTAAGGATGGGAAATGACCGTTAGGATGCAAAGCTGGTACTGGGACGGGAAATGCCTGGGACGGGGAAGTGTTGGTGTGAAACCGTCCTGGGCATGGCAAATGATGCGTGGGAGGGAAAGCCTGATGGGGATGGAAAAGTCTTGCAATGGGAAGCCTGCTTGGGTCCAAAAGCTGCAGTCCTCACCAAGATGGCGGCGAGGGGCTGGTCAGCCGTTGGGACGGAACGGCCGTTGCCCGCGTTCCCCAACCGACCGCCCCACTCTCCAGCCACCATGGCAGGTACAGCAGCCGGCTCCCGCTCCTCCCGGGGCTGCGGCCCTGCTGGCGAGCCCAGCGGCCCGGATCTCACCCCAGCGCCCTTTTTCCCACAGAGGGTTTCCCCAGACGGCTTCCGCGGCTTCCGCAGACGCAAAACTCCCCCTTCGTTGTCCCAGCCGTGCCGCCAACGGTGGCTGCCTGGCTGCTGCCCTCCCTCCCCGGAGCGATGGCGCTGCCCTTGCAGCCCCCCCAGGTACCCACCCTCCCCTACGCGCTGCCCCAGGCCACCGTCTGGCACGTGGTGCCGGGGGTCCAGGGGCAGGTGCTGCAGCTCCCCGCCGGGGTGCAGCTGGCACCTGGGGGGCACCTCCCACCCGAGGGGCACCACCTGCAGCTTGGGCAGCTCCCCGCCGTGGGGCAGCTCGCTGCTGTGGGGCAGCTCCCCCACACCGCTCCTCCCTGGGCCCCCGTCTACCAGTGGGGACAGCCCGTGGGGACGGGGACGGTGCTGCCCCAGGATCCCCTCTGGCTGGGGCCCGGGGCCGTGCTCCATGGGGAGCTCCTGCACCCCGCAGGCACCTGCCTGCTGCAGGCCCCTGCCCACCCCGGCCCCCCACCACTCGTCGTCCCGGGGCCTCCGCTGCGGGGGCAGGCGCTCCCCGCGCCCCGCACCCTGACCAGCAGCCGGGGGCAGCTGCCGGAGCCCTGCGACCACGCCGTGGGGCTCAGCGAGGACCAGGGGCCCCCGCTGCCCGGCCCCACTCCCCCCGAGCCTGCCCAGGCTCCAACGACCGCCAGCACCCAGACGGTGACGCCCGACGGTGAGTTTGGGGCTGGCACAGCCGGCCGCTGGGCGCCCCACACCCAGGAGCCATGGGAAAGCTGGCATCGCCCATCCTGGGGGATTTGCTTGCTTTTTCCTCAGCGGCGACTGTTGCAGAGGTGCCTGAGGAGCCCCTGGAGCTGCTTGAGCTGGGCCCCGATGCCTTCGCCGAGGCCTTTCCCCACCTGGCAGGGGACAGCCAGCAGCTGCAGCACCTGCAGGACCAGCTCCCGGCCGACCTGGACATCTCCGGCTTGGAGGAGCTGCTCAGCTGGCTCGATGCCGTGGAGCCCCAGGACGCCTTCCCCGGTGTCCCCAGCAGTCCTGTGCTCAGCCGCTTCCTGTCTGAGCTGCCCGACCTCTGCGAGGACATCGAGGAGCCGAGCACACAGGGACTGGCAGCCACCAGAGCGCTGGGTGAGGTACCCTCAACCCCTGGGGTGCACCCCGAGAAGGTGCAGGGTGGGCGGGCGGTGCAGCCCCCTGCTGTGCCGGCAGCGAGCTCCCCCCTCAAGCCTGCAGCCAGTCCCCAGCTCAGTGCCCTCAGGAGACCCCTGCCCAACCCTCCCTTCACTCTCCCCAAAAGGCCCCCCCACCCTGAATTCCTCACTGCCCTTAGCAGACCCCTGCCCAACCCTCCCTCGCGTCCCCTCAAGAGACCCCCCGACCCTGAATTCCTTAATTCCCTTAGGAGACCCCTGCCCAAGCCTCGCCTGAGTCCCCTCAAGAGCCCCCCCGACCCTGAATTTATTAGTGCCCTTAGGAGACCCCTGCCCAATCCCCCTCTGGGTCCCCTCAAGAGCCCCCCCGGCCCTGAATTTATTAGTGCCCTTAGGAGGCCCCTGCCCAATCCCCCTCTGAGTCCCCTCAAGAGCCCCCCGCCTGCCCCTGCGCCCACCGGCACCAAGTGGCGGGCCAAGCGCCCCGCGCCCACCAGCACCCCCAGCACAGCGCAGAGCTCCCAGCACAGGAGGCCGGCGACGGAGAAAACCCCCGGCAAGGAGAAGACGACGCTGCTGGGCCAGGGTGGCCAAGGCCCCAAGACGCTGTGCCAGGGGAAGACGGGTGGCCACAGCGCGGTGGCTGGCAGCAGCGGCCAAGCGGGCGGCGGCAGGCAGCAGCCGGCGAGCGACAGCACCAGGGCGCCCAGCAAGAGGGCCCGAAGCCCGGGGGCTGCTGGGGGGCAAGGAGCAGCGGCACCGCCTCCCCGGAGAGCGCTGCTGCTGCTGGAGCCCCCCCCCATTAAGCCCCGTGCCCGTGCCCGTGCCGTGCGGGCCCAGGACAGGCTCCGTCCCCAAGCCATCGGGGACAAGACGCTGCAGCGCCAGCACCCGGGGACAAAGACCCCCAGCGAGACTTTGCAGCCGCTGGGGGCCAGGGCGAAGGCGCTGGGGCCAGTGCGCCAGCCGCCCTGTGTGCAGCCGCAGCCCACCTCCAGCGGCCCCAGCAGCATGCCCAGGGCCCCGCCGACGGTGCCAGGCTCCAGCGCTGTGCCCGCTGCCCCCCGGCCCCCAGCTGGAGACAAGGCCCAGGCGGTGCCGGCACCACCAGGCAGCACGGCGCGAGCGTGGAGAGCTCCCCTGCAGCAGGCGCCCAGAGCGCCGTGCCTGCCAGCCGCGGGGGGCCAAGCGCAGCGGGAGCCTCTGCCCACGCAGCCGCGCACGCTGCAGCGTCCGGCGCAGCCCCGCGTGGACTACGTGCCCTGCGTGGGGCCCTGGGCGGGCGGCGACGCGGCGCCCACGCCGCTGGAGGAGCAGGAGGCGTCGGTGCCCATCACGCCGCAGCAGCGTCCCGAGCGGGAGCGCCTGAAGAAGCTGGCCCAGGAGGAGCGGCAGCGGGCGGCCCACCAGATGAAGATCGGCCCCGTGCAATTCTTCGTGCAGCGGCAGAAGGACCACGCCATAGCCAAGTATTACGGCTACCCGTGACCCTGCGCTCCTCGACGGCCCCCGCAGCACCCGGGCCCGCTCAGCATGCAGGCACAGAGACCTCTGCAGGCACCTGCTCCAGCTTCAGCCACGCTCCTCAGCCCTTGCCCCTCTCGCTTGCCCTCTCCCTTCTCCAGTGCTGGAGCTAGGCAGTGTTTGCCACTGTCAGGGATGGGCAACTGGGGCAATGGGAAATGCGCGCGTCACGAATGAACGTTGCAATGGGAAGCTGTTGGGATGTTGGCAATAGCTGGGGTGGGAAAGGTTGGGCGTGGGAACTGCTTGTTGGGACACCAAATGGCTGAGATCCCAAACTTCTTTCTTCTTTCGGGTCATTTCTCTTATTTAGTGCCTTCCTTATTAAATTCCTCTAGTGTAGGTGTTCACTCAGCAAGGCCTCTGCCTGCAGCTGTTCTGGCACTGGGATGCCGAGGGGATTTCATGCAGCCCGCTCCCGCTGCCCATGCTCAGTCCGTGCATGGATGTGGGCATGGCCAGCACGGACGGGAGAAAATGGGTGGACGGCTGGGTGGATGGGAGGGTGATGGGAGTTGGGAATTCAGCCTTGGGATCAGACACGGGAGGTTGTTGGGATAGGAAATGACCAGTGGGATGGGAAGTCACGATGGGGATAGGAATTCATTAGAATAGGACAAATTGGTTTCATTTTTATTTATTATTTTATTAATTGTAATATTTATTTTATTTATTATATTTATTAATTTTATTTATTAAATTTACTTTATTGACTGTGTTGTACAGGATGGCATTTTTTTAGGTTCTCTTCCTTTTCTACCCTATTAAACTCTCTTTATCACAACGCACTGCTTTGTACTTCATTTTTCCTTCCGAGTCGTTCTGGATTCACTCAGGATGGGGGGGACATTAGTGAACGCCTGTGTGCTTCAGATCCAAGCTCACCTTTGCCCTCAACTCAAGATACATATTTGCATCTGTTGTCATGATACAAAATTAACAGCAACAAAATAAAAGTTAACTACTTCCGAGCACCAGCTGTACGTTTGCTGGGTCTGCTCTATGCATTTTGAAGACCATTCAATACTATTCAGCACCTTCAGGAGGAAATGTGTGGTTCTAGGGAAATGCATCTTGATCTGATGCAAACCTGCGACGCACCCTGCAGCCCCTGCAACCGCTGTGATTTTACCTGCAGCCCCTGCAACCCCTGTGATTTTACCTGCAGCCCCTCCAAGCCCTGTGATTTTACCAGCAGCCACTCCAACCCTGTGACAGGCCCTACAGCTGGCTCCGGGGACTACCCCGTTGCCGTATCAGTCGCCAATACACACACAAGATGAAGGAATGGATGCAGAAGTCATCTCGTTTAGGCAGGGAAGAAAGTCCTCCGAAGAAGGGGAAGGAGCAAGAGGAAGGCGAGGCAGGTGACCCCAATGTAGGGCCATCCCAGGGAAGAGGAGGCTGTTATAAAATAGAAAAGAGAGAAAAGCAGCAGTAAGCAGGTGATCCCCATCCCTGGGCGAGCTGCGAGACATGGGACAAGATTTCAGCTGTCATGCAGGCGAGCACATTGTCACCTGGCTGCTGCGATGCTGGGATAACAGCTCCGGGAGCCTGGAATCGGAGGGCAGGGAAGCCAAGCAGCTGGGATCCTTCTCTGGGGAAGGGGGCACTGAGAAAGCGATCGGAAACGGGGCACAAGCCTCTGGAGGCGGCGCCTGTCAGGCGTGAAGGAAAGGGATCCCTTCCAGGAAGATGCTGTGGGGTTGCTGAGGGTCGAAGAACAGCAGGTGTTGGCTGCTCCCACCGTGCTGCAGCAGCGGCAAGGGAGAGACGTGGTGGTTTTCCTCAGCTGGGCAGCTGAGCTCCACCTCAACCGCTCTCTCCCTGCCCCTCCTCAAAGGGAAAGGGGAGAAAATAGGATGGAAAGGGCTCAAGGGCTGAGAGAAGGACAGGGAGATCACTCCACAATGATCGTCACGGGCAAAAGAGGCTCAGCAGAGCCTGTTCCAGTCCAGCCCGGGCCTGCTCCTGCGGGGGCTCTCCACAGGCCGCGGCCTCCTCCAGGCCACATCCACCTGCTCCACCGGGGGCTCCTCCACGGGCTGCAGCGTGGAGATCTGCTCCGTGTGGGACCCGTGGGCTGCAGGGGGACAGCCTGCTCCACCAGGGGCCTCTCCCCAGGCCGCAGGGGAACTGCTGCTGTGAGCCTGGAGCACCTCCTGCCTCCTGCTGCACTCACCTTGGGGGCTGCAGAGAGGTTTCTCACTCCTCCCTGACCCAGACGCTGCTGTGCAGCAGGTTTCTTTCCCTTTCTTAGATGGGCTCTCACACAGGCGCAAACATCATCCGTTTTGTCTCAGTTCTGGGCAGCAGCGGGTCCCTCTGGAGCCTCCTGGAACCGGCCCTTATCTAACATGGGGCAGCTGCTGCATTCTCCTCACAGAGGACACCCCTGCAGCCCCCCGCTACCAGAACCTGTCCTTGTAAACCCAACACAAGACACCGACCGAGCCTCCCTGATTCCCAGCAGGTGGGTCAGGCTGGGAACCCAGGCCAGTGCCCGGCAGACCCTCCTGGGCCTTGAAAAGCAAGATTTATGGGGACGTAGCACCCAGAAAGAACGGAGTCACACAACAGGATTCATTTCCAAAACCGTCTCACAGACACCTGGGCCAAAGTGCAGGGCCCTGAGCGGGTATATCACAATGGCAGAGTTCATTTCCTTCCCAGTAGCTGGCACGTGCCGTTTTTTGGGATTTCGGGGCTACAGTGAGCTGCTAAGAGGGATGTCTTAGCTCTTGCAGGGCAGTGCTTCCACTAAGGCCAGGACTTTTCTGCATCTTCTACTGCCCTGCAAGCGAGGATGCTTGGGGCACACAGGAAGCTGGGAGGGGACACAGCTGCAGGGATTCCATAAGACACAAGCAAATGCAGCCTTGGCTTGGTGACACTTTCTCTTGATTACTGCTCAACACAAATTACCTCGAGCAAGTCTACTGTGAGGACTAAAGGAAAGAGACGTATGGATGCTGCTAAGCTCTTCTAGCTTGTACCAGGTAGGAAAGATACCTCTGTAGCAGGCGTGAAGAGGATAGCACTAATTAATTAGATGAGAAGCGGAGGAAAGGCACTTAGAGGTAGTGAAAAGCAGTTAATGTGATGTTCCTGGGAAGCTTCAGTCTGCTTAAGGAGTAGCAAGAACAAGCCTAAAGTCATAGCCAAATACAAGAAAGAGAGGAGGACACGCAGCATGAGAAGCTCCCGAGAGAAAGGAGCTCTGTTTTGGGTAAAAATCAGTCCCTTTTTCTATCATGGAGACATCCAAGGGCGTAGGACACGTGCACATTTCTCTCGTCCCCCTGACACAGCCACTAGGTGACGATGCTTCCAATTCTCTCTAAAGAAACCTTGCTTTCTCAGGCCCAGGTGTCCAGCTGCACACCAAGGACGTCCCTGGCTCCCAGGCACAGTTCCCAGGCCCAAGGCCGAGCTCCCCTCCGAACCCCCATTCCAGCAGACCTTGCTCCTGGCATTGTGGAGCAGCCATTTCATGTCAGCCTTTTCTCCTGGCAGTCAGCTTAGCGCCGTAACCTCTGCCATCGGGGCGCCCGAGAGCCGTGTGAGGTCAGCAGAGAGTCACTGTCAGCCTTTGACCTCACAAAGGTGGGTGGCCATAAGTGCCCTGAGCGTCCAGCTCGCATTGAGTACTGCTGGTGGCACTCGAGGCGTGGAGGTCTGCATGGTGCAATGGGAGACGCCGATGTCCTGCTGCTGGAACAAGAGGCGCTGATGTGCTGCTGGTGCAGGAGGAGACGTGAAGGTGCTGCTGCTTAGAGGTGCTGAGGAGCGGGCAGCCTCCGTGCCGGTGGCTGAGCATGCTACTCTTAATTAGTGCTCTACCCTTCCTATCTTTTTACTAAGGTGGGTAGAGAGAAATGCCCATATCTGTTTATTTCCTGGTAAGAAATGTAAGAGCCTTGTATCTGCATATTCACCAGATTCATCCCAGCGCCCTTGGTACTGGCGAT
The DNA here is from genome assembly GCF_964034855.1 of Anser brachyrhynchus. Lineage (NCBI taxonomy): Eukaryota > Metazoa > Chordata > Aves > Anseriformes > Anatidae > Anser > Anser brachyrhynchus. The sequence continues at coordinate 263,325 of NC_137714.1, forward strand.
CTGTGTTGATCTGTAATAAAGAGCAATTGGTAGCACACCAAGTCTCCGTGACCTTGCATCTAACAGAATCGTCCAAATCCCTGTTGTGATCTCTCTCTAGCTGTGGGCTGGCTAAGCTGTCTGTTGGATGGTGAAAATGGGAAATGATTGGGATGGGAAATGATGAGTGGGCCGAGAAATCATTGCTGGGATGGGAAGACTTCCTTGGGGTGGAAAGCCATTGGGCTAGGAACTCAAAGAGATGGGAAATCTTCCCTGGGTTTGAAATCATTGGGAAGCAAAAGCGTTGGGATGGGAAATCACTCCGGGGATGGGGAAGTATTGGGATGGGAAGTCTTTAATGGGGTGGGTAACATTCACTGGGGAAGGAAGTACTTGGAAAAGTAATCAGAGGAATGGGAATTCTTTGGGATGAGATCTCTTTGGATTAAGAAACGCTTCGTGTCGATGGGAAATATCTCGTATGGGAATCTGTTATCATGTGAAATTGTAAGGATGGGAAATGACCGTTAGGATGCAAAGCTGGTACTGGGACGGGAAATGCTTGGGACGGGGAAGTGTTGGTGTGAAACCGTCCTGGGCATGGCAAATGATGCGTGGGAGGGAAAGCCCGATGGGGATGGAAAAGTCTTGCGATGGGAAGCCTGCTTGGGTCCAAAAGCTGCAGTCCTCACCAAGATGGCGGCGAGGGGCTGGTCAGCCGTTGGGACGGAACGGCCGTTGCCCGCGTTCCCCAACCGACCGCCCCACTCTCCAGCCACCATGGCAGGTACAGCAGCCGGCTCCCGCTCCTCCCGGGGCTGCGGCCCTGCTGGCGAGCCCAGCGGCCCGGATCTCACCCCAGCGCCCTTTTTCCCACAGAGGGTTTCCCCAGACGGCTTCCGCGGCTTCCGCAGACGCAAAACTCCCCCTTCGTCGTCCCAGCCGTGCCGCCAACGGTGGCTGCCTGGCTGCTGCCCTCCCTCCCCGGAGCGATGGCGCTGCCCTTGCAGCCCCCCCAGGTACCCACCCTCCCCTACGCGCTGCCCCAGGCCACCGTCTGGCACGTGGTGCCGGGGGTCCAGGGGCAGGTGCTGCAGCTCCCCGCCGGGGTGCAGCTGGCACCTGGGGGGCACCTCCCACCCGAGGGGCACCACCTGCAGCTTGGGCAGCTCCCCGCCGTGGGGCAGCTCCCTGCTGTGGGGCAGCTCCCCCACACCGCTCCTCCCTGGGCCCCCGTCTACCAGTGGGGACAGCCCGTGGGGACGGGGACGGTGCTGCCCCAGGATCCCCTCTGGCTGGGGCCCGGGGCCGTGCTCCATGGGGAGCTCCTGCACCCCGCAGGCACCTGCCTGCTGCAGGCCCCTGCCCACCCCGGCCCCCCACCACTCGTCGTCCCGGGGCCTCCGCTGCGGGGGCAGGCGCTCCCCGCGCCCCGCACCCTGACCAGCAGCCGGGGGCAGCTGCCGGAGCCCTGCGACCACGCCGTGGGGCTCAGCGAGGACCAGGGGCCCCCGCTGCCCGGCCCCACTCCCCCCGAGCCTGCCCAGGCTCCAACGACCGCCAGCACCCAGACGGTGACGCCCGACGGTGAGTTTGGGGCTGGCACAGCCGGCCGCTGGGCGCCCCACACCCAGGAGCCATGGGAAAGCTGGCATCGCCCATCCTGGGGGATTTGCTTGCTTTTTCCTCAGCGGCGACAGTTGCAGAGGTGCCTGAGGAGCCCCTGGAGCTGCTTGAGCTGGGCCCCGATGCCTTCGCCGAGGCCTTTCCCCACCTGGCAGGGGACAGCCAGCAGCTGCAGCACCTGCAGGACCAGCTCCCGGCCGACCTGGACATCTCCGGCTTGGAGGAGCTGCTCAGCTGGCTCGATGCCGTGGAGCCCCAGGACGCCTTCCCCGGTGTCCCCAGCAGTCCTGTGCTCAGCCGCTTCCTGTCTGAGCTGCCCGACCTCTGCGAGGACATCGAGGAGCCGAGCACACAGGGACTGGCAGCCACCAGAGCGCTGGGTGAGGTACCCTCAACCCCTGGGGTGCACCCCGAGAAGGTGCAGGGTGGGCGGGCGGTGCAGCCCCCTGCTGTGCCGGCAGCGAGCTCCCCCCTCAAGCCTGCAGCCAGTCCCCAGCTCAGTGCCCTCAGGAGACCCCTGCCCAACCCTCCCTTCACTCTCCCCAAAAGGCCCCCCCACCCTGAATTCCTCACTGCCCTTAGCAGACCCCTGCCCAACCCTCCCTCGCGTCCCCTCAAGAGACCCCCCGACCCTGAATTCCTTAATTCCCTTAGGAGACCCCTGCCCAAGCCTCGCCTGAGTCCCCTCAAGAGCCCCCCCGACCCTGAATTTATTAGTGCCCTTAGGAGACCCCTGCCCAATCCCCCTCTGGGTCCCCTCAAGAGCCCCCCCGGCCCTGAATTTATTAGTGCCCTTAGGAGGCCCCTGCCCAATCCCCCTCTGAGTCCCCTCAAGAGCCCCCCGCCTGCCCCTGCGCCCACCGGCACCAAGTGGGGGGCCAAGCGCCCCGCGCCCACCAGCACCCCCAGCACAGCGCAGAGCTCCCAGCACAGGAGGCCGGCGACGGAGAAAACCCCCGGCAAGGAGAAGACGACGCTGCTGGGCCAGGGTGGCCAAGGCCCCAAGACGCTGTGCCAGGGGAAGACGGGTGGCCACAGCGCGGTGGCTGGCAGCAGCGGCCAAGCGGGCGGCGGCAGGCAGCAGCCGGCGAGCGACAGCACCAGGGCGCCCAGCAAGAGGGCCCGAAGCCCGGGGGCTGCTGGGGGGCAAGGAGCAGCGGCACCGCCTCCCCGGAGAGCGCTGCTGCTGCTGGAGCCCCCCCCCATTAAGCCCCGTGCCCGTGCCCGTGCCGTGCGGGCCCAGGACAGGCTCCGTCCCCAAGCCATCGGGGACAAGACGCTGCAGCGCCAGCACCCGGGGACAAAGACCCCCAGCGAGACTTTGCAGCCGCTGGGGGCCAGGGCGAAGGCGCTGGGGCCAGTGCGCCAGCCGCCCTGTGTGCAGCCGCAGCCCACCTCCAGCGGCCCCAGCAGCATGCCCAGGGCCCCGCCGACGGTGCCAGGCTCCAGCGCTGTGCCCGCTGCCCCCCGGCCCCCAGCTGGAGACAAGGCCCAGGCGGTGCCGGCACCACCAGGCAGCACGGCGCGAGCGTGGAGAGCTCCCCTGCAGCAGGCGCCCAGAGCGCCGTGCCTGCCAGCCGCGGGGGGCCAAGCGCAGCGGGAGCCTCTGCCCACGCAGCCGCGCACGCTGCAGCGTCCGGCGCAGCCCCGCGTGGACTACGTGCCCTGCGTGGGGCCCTGGGCGGGCGGCGACGCGGCGCCCACGCCGCTGGAGGAGCAGGAGGCGTCGGTGCCCATCACGCCGCAGCAGCGTCCCGAGCGGGAGCGCCTGAAGAAGCTGGCCCAGGAGGAGCGGCAGCGGGCGGCCCACCAGATGAAGATCGGCCCCGTGCAATTCTTCGTGCAGCGGCAGAAGGACCACGCCATAGCCAAGTATTACGGCTACCCGTGACCCTGCGCTCCTCGACGGCCCCCGCAGCACCCGGGCCCGCTCAGCATGCAGGCACAGAGACCTCTGCAGGCACCTGCTCCAGCTTCAGCCACGCTCCTCAGCCCTTGCCCCTCTCGCTTGCCCTCTCCCTTCTCCAGTGCTGGAGCTAGGCAGTGTTTGCCACTGTCAGGGATGGGCAACTGGGGCAATGGGAAATGCGCGCGTCACGAATGAACGTTGCAATGGGAAGCTGTTGGGATGTTGGCAATAGCTGGGGTGGGAAAGGTTGGGCGTGGGAACTGCTTGTTGGGACACCAAATGGCTGAGATCCCAAACTTCTTTCTTCTTTCGGGTCATTTCTCTTATTTAGTGCCTTCCTTATTAAATTCCTCTAGTGTAGGTGTTCACTCAGCAAGGCCTCTGCCTGCAGCTGTTCTGGCACTGGGATGCCGAGGGGATTTCATGCAGCCCGCTCCCGCTGCCCATGCTCAGTCCGTGCATGGATGTGGGCATGGCCAGCACGGACGGGAGAAAATGGGTGGACGGCTGGGTGGATGGGAGGGTGATGGGAGTTGGGAATTCAGCCTTGGGATCAGACACGGGAGGTTGTTGGGATAGGAAATGACCAGTGGGATGGGAAGTCACGATGGGGATAGGAATTCATTAGAATAGGACAAATTGGTTTCATTTTTATTTATTATTTTATTAATTGTAATATTTATTTTATTTATTATATTTATTAATTTTATTTATTAAATTTACTTTATTGACTGTGTTGTACAGGATGGCATTTTTTTAGGTTCTCTTCCTTTTCTACCCTATTAAACTCTCTTTATCACAACGCACTGCTTTGTACTTCATTTTTCCTTCCGAGTCGTTCTGGATTCACTCAGGATGGGGGGGACATTAGTGAACGCCTGTGTGCTTCAGATCCAAGCTCACCTTTGCCCTCAACTCAAGATACATATTTGCATCTGTTGTCATGATACAAAATTAACAGCAACAAAATAAAAGTTAACTACTTCCGAGCACCAGCTGTACGTTTGCTGGGTCTGCTCTATGCATTTTGAAGACCATTCAATACTATTCAGCACCTTCAGGAGGAAATGTGTGGTTCTAGGGAAATGCATCTTGATCTGATGCAAACCTGCGACGCACCCTGCAGCCCCTGCAACCGCTGTGATTTTACCTGCAGCCCCTGCAACCCCTGTGATTTTACCTGCAGCCCCTCCAAGCCCTGTGATTTTACCAGCAGCCACTCCAACCCTGTGACAGGCCCTACAGCTGGCTCCGGGGACTACCCCGTTGCCGTATCAGTCGCCAATACACACACAAGATGAAGGAATGGATGCAGAAGTCATCTCGTTTAGGCAGGGAAGAAAGTCCTCCGAAGAAGGGGAAGGAGCAAGAGGAAGGCGAGGCAGGTGACCCCAATGTAGGGCCATCCCAGGGAAGAGGAGGCTGTTATAAAATAGAAAAGAGAGAAAAGCAGCAGTAAGCAGGTGATCCCCATCCCTGGGCGAGCTGCGAGACATGGGACAAGATTTCAGCTGTCATGCAGGCGAGCACATTGTCACCTGGCTGCTGCGATGCTGGGATAACAGCTCCGGGAGCCTGGAATCGGAGGGCAGGGAAGCCAAGCAGCTGGGATCCTTCTCTGGGGAAGGGGGCACTGAGAAAGCGATCGGAAACGGGGCACAAGCCTCTGGAGGCGGCGCCTGTCAGGCGTGAAGGAAAGGGATCCCTTCCAGGAAGATGCTGTGGGGTTGCTGAGGGTCGAAGAACAGCAGGTGTTGGCTGCTCCCACCGTGCTGCAGCAGCGGCAAGGGAGAGACGTGGTGGTTTTCCTCAGCTGGGCAGCTGAGCTCCACCTCAACCGCTCTCTCCCTGCCCCTCCTCAAAGGGAAAGGGGAGAAAATAGGATGGAAAGGGCTCAAGGGCTGAGAGAAGGACAGGGAGATCACTCCACAATGATCGTCACGGGCAAAAGAGGCTCAGCAGAGCCTGTTCCAGTCCAGCCCGGGCCTGCTCCTGCGGGGGCTCTCCACAGGCCGCGGCCTCCTCCAGGCCACATCCACCTGCTCCACCGGGGGCTCCTCCACGGGCTGCAGCGTGGAGATCTGCTCCGTGTGGGACCCGTGGGCTGCAGGGGGACAGCCTGCTCCACCAGGGGCCTCTCCCCAGGCCGCAGGGGAACTGCTGCTGTGAGCCTGGAGCACCTCCTGCCTCCTGCTGCACTCACCTTGGGGGCTGCAGAGAGGTTTCTCACTCCTCCCTGACCCAGACGCTGCTGTGCAGCAGGTTTCTTTCCCTTTCTTAGATGGGCTCTCACACAGGCGCAAACATCATCCGTTTTGTCTCAGTTCTGGGCAGCAGCGGGTCCCTCTGGAGCCTCCTGGAACCGGCCCTTATCTAACATGGGGCAGCTGCTGCATTCTCCTCACAGAGGACACCCCTGCAGCCCCCCGCTACCAGAACCTGTCCTTGTAAACCCAACACAAGACACCGACCGAGCCTCCCTGATTCCCAGCAGGTGGGTCAGGCTGGGAACCCAGGCCAGTGCCCGGCAGACCCTCCTGGGCCTTGAAAAGCAAGATTTATGGGGACGTAGCACCCAGAAAGAACGGAGTCACACAACAGGATTCATTTCCAAAACCGTCTCACAGACACCTGGGCCAAAGTGCAGGGCCCTGAGCGGGTATATCACAATGGCAGAGTTCATTTCCTTCCCAGTAGCTGGCACGTGCCGTTTTTTGGGATTTCGGGGCTACAGTGAGCTGCTAAGAGGGATGTCTTAGCTCTTGCAGGGCAGTGCTTCCACTAAGGCCAGGACTTTTCTGCATCTTCTACTGCCCTGCAAGCGAGGATGCTTGGGGCACACAGGAAGCTGGGAGGGGACACAGCTGCAGGGATTCCATAAGACACAAGCAAATGCAGCCTTGGCTTGGTGACACTTTCTCTTGATTACTGCTCAACACAAATTACCTCGAGCAAGTCTACTGTGAGGACTAAAGGAAAGAGACGTATGGATGCTGCTAAGCTCTTCTAGCTTGTACCAGGTAGGAAAGATACCTCTGTAGCAGGCGTGAAGAGGATAGCACTAATTAATTAGATGAGAAGCGGAGGAAAGGCACTTAGAGGTAGTGAAAAGCAGTTAATGTGATGTTCCTGGGAAGCTTCAGTCTGCTTAAGGAGTAGCAAGAACAAGCCTAAAGTCATAGCCAAATACAAGAAAGAGAGGAGGACACGCAGCATGAGAAGCTCCCGAGAGAAAGGAGCTCTGTTTTGGGTAAAAATCAGTCCCTTTTTCTATCATGGAGACATCCAAGGGCGTAGGACACGTGCACATTTCTCTCGTCCCCCTGACACAGCCACTAGGTGACGATGCTTCCAATTCTCTCTAAAGAAACCTTGCTTTCTCAGGCCCAGGTGTCCAGCTGCACACCAAGGACGTCCCTGGCTCCCAGGCACAGTTCCCAGGCCCAAGGCCGAGCTCCCCTCCGAACCCCCATTCCAGCAGACCTTGCTCCTGGCATTGTGGAGCAGCCATTTCATGTCAGCCTTTTCTCCTGGCAGTCAGCTTAGCGCCGTAACCTCTGCCATCGGGGCGCCCGAGAGCCGTGTGAGGTCAGCAGAGAGTCACTGTCAGCCTTTGACCTCACAAAGGTGGGTGGCCATAAGTGCCCTGAGCGTCCAGCTCGCATTGAGTACTGCTGGTGGCACTCGAGGCGTGGAGGTCTGCATGGTGCAATGGGAGACGCCGATGTCCTGCTGCTGGAACAAGAGGCGCTGATGTGCTGCTGGTGCAGGAGGAGACATGAAGGTGCTGCTGCTTAGAGGTGCTGAGGAGCGGGCAGCCTCCGTGCCGGTGGCTGAGCATGCTACTCTTAATTAGTGCTCTACCCTTCCTATCTTTTTACTAAGGTGGGTAGAGAGAAATGCCCATATCTGTTTATTTCCTGGTAAGAAATGTAAGAGCCTTGTATCTGCATATTCACCAGATTCATCCCAGCGCCCTTGGTACTGGCGATCTGTGTTGATCTGTAATAAAGAGCAATTGGTAGCACACCAAGTCTCCGTGACCTTGCATCTAACAGAATCGTCCAAATCCCTGTTGTGATCTCTCTCTAGCTGTGGGCTGGCTAAGCTGTCTGTTGGATGGTGAAAATGGGAAATGATTGGGATGGGAAATGATGAGTGGGCCGAGAAATCATTGCTGGGATGGGAAGACTTCCTTGGGGTGGAAAGCCATTGGGCTAGGAACTCAAAGAGATGGGAAATCTTCCCTGGGTTTGAAATCATTGGGAAGCAAAAGCGTTGGGATGGGAAATCACTCCGGGGATGGGGAAGTATTGGGATGGGAAGTCTTTAATGGGGTGGGTAACATTCACTGGGGAAGGAAGTACTTGGAAAAGTAATCAGAGGAATGGGAATTCTTTGGGATGAGATCTCTTTGGATTAAGAAACGCTTCGTGTCGATGGGAAATATCTCGTATGGGAATCTGTTATCATGTGAAATTGTAAGGATGGGAAATGACCGTTAGGATGCAAAGCTGGTACTGGGACGGGAAATGCTTGGGACGGGGAAGTGTTGGTGTGAAACCGTCCTGGGCATGGCAAATGATGCGTGGGAGGGAAAGCCCGATGGGGATGGAAAAGTCTTGCGATGGGAAGCCTGCTTGGGTCCAAAAGCTGCAGTCCTCACCAAGATGGCGGCGAGGGGCTGGTCAGCCGTTGGGACGGAACGGCCGTTGCCCGCGTTCCCCAACCGACCGCCCCACTCTCCAGCCACCATGGCAGGTACAGCAGCCGGCTCCCGCTCCTCCCGGGGCTGCGGCCCTGCTGGCGAGCCCAGCGGCCCGGATCTCACCCCAGCGCCCTTTTTCCCACAGAGGGTTTCCCCAGACGGCTTCCGCGGCTTCCGCAGACGCAAAACTCCCCCTTCGTCGTCCCAGCCGTGCCGCCAACGGTGGCTGCCTGGCTGCTGCCCTCCCTCCCCGGAGCGATGGCGCTGCCCTTGCAGCCCCCCCAGGTACCCACCCTCCCCTACGCGCTGCCCCAGGCCACCGTCTGGCACGTGGTGCCGGGGGTCCAGGGGCAGGTGCTGCAGCTCCCCGCCGGGGTGCAGCTGGCACCTGGGGGGAACCTCCCACCCGAGGGGCACCACCTGCAGCTTGGGCAGCTCCCCGCCGTGGGGCAGCTCCCTGCTGTGGGGCAGCTCCCCCACACCGCTCCTCCCTGGGCCCCCGTCTACCAGTGGGGACAGCCCGTGGGGACGGGGACGGTGCTGCCCCAGGATCCCCTCTGGCTGGGGCCCGGGGCCGTGCTCCATGGGGAGCTCCTGCACCCCGCAGGCACCTGCCTGCTGCAGGCCCCTGCCCACCCCGGCCCCCCACCACTCGTCGTCCCGGGGCCTCCGCTGCGGGGGCAGGCGCTCCCCGCGCCCCGCACCCTGACCAGCAGCCGGGGGCAGCTGCCGGAGCCCTGCGACCACGCCGTGGGGCTCAGCGAGGACCAGAGGCCCCCGCTGCCCGGCCCCACTCCCCCCGAGCCTGCCCAGGCTCCAACGACCGCCAGCACCCAGACGGTGACGCCCGACGGTGAGTTTGGGGCTGGCACAGCCGGCCGCTGGGCGCCCCACACCCAGGAGCCATGGGAAAGCTGGCATCGCCCATCCTGGGGGATTTGCTTGCTTTTTCCTCAGCGGCGACAGTTGCAGAGGTGCCTGAGGAGCCCCTGGAGCTGCTTGAGCTGGGCCCCGATGCCTTCGCCGAGGCCTTTCCCCACCTGGCAGGGGACAGCCAGCAGCTGCAGCACCTGCAGGACCAGCTCCCGGCCGACCTGGACATCTCCGGCTTGGAGGAGCTGCTCAGCTGGCTCGATGCAGTGGAGCCCCAGGACGACTTCCCCGGTGTCCCCAGCAGTCCTGTGCTCAGCCGCTTCCTGTCTGAGCTGCCCGACCTCTGCGAGGACATCGAGGAGCCGAGCACACAGGGACTGGCAGCCACCAGAGCGCTGGGTGAGGTACCCTCAACCCCTGGGGTGCACCCCGAGAAGGTGCAGGGTGGGCGGGCGGTGCAGCCCCCTGCTGTGCCGGCAGCGAGCTCCCCCCTCAAGCCTGCAGCCAGTCCCCAGCTCAGTGCCCTCAGGAGACCCCTGCCCAACCCTCCCTTCACTCTCCCCAAAAGGCCCCCCCACCCTGAATTCCTCACTGCCCTTAGCAGACCCCTGCCCAACCCTCCCTCGCGTCCCCTCAAGAGACCCCCCGACCCTGAATTCCTTAATTCCCTTAGGAGACCCCTGCCCAAGCCTCGCCTGAGTCCCCTCAAGAGCCCCCCCGACCCTGAATTTATTAGTGCCCTTAGGAGACCCCTGCCCAATCCCCCTCTGGGTCCCCTCAAGAGCCCCCCCGGCCCTGAATTTATTAGTGCCCTTAGGAGGCCCCTGCCCAATCCCCCTCTGAGTCCCCTCAAGAGCCCCCCGCCTGCCCCTGCGCCCACCGGCACCAAGTGGGGGGCCAAGCGCCCCGCGCCCACCAGCACCCCCAGCACAGCGCAGAGCTCCCAGCACAGGAGGCCGGCGACGGAGAAAACCCCCGGCAAGGAGAAGACGACGCTGCTGGGCCAGGGTGGCCAAGGCCCCAAGACGCTGTGCCAGGGGAAGACGGGTGGCCACAGCGCGGTGGCTGGCAGCAGCGGCCAAGCGGGCGGCGGCAGGCAGCAGCCGGCGAGCGACAGCACCAGGGCGCCCAGCAAGAGGGCCCGAAGCCCAGGGGCTGCTGGGGGGCAAGGAGCAGCGGCACCGCCTCCCCGGAGAGCGCTGCTGCTGCTGGAGCCCCCCCCCATTAAGCCCCGTGCCCGTGCCCGTGCCGTGCGGGCCCAGGACAGGCTCCGTCCCCAAGCCATCGGGGACAAGACGCTGCAGCGCCAGCACCCGGGGACAAAGACCCCCAGCGAGACTTTGCAGCCGCTGGGGGCCAGGGCGAAGGCGCTGGGGCCAGTGCGCCAGCCGCCCTGTGTGCAGCCGCAGCCCACCTCCAGCGGCCCCAGCAGCATGCCCAGGGCCCCGCCGATGGTGCCAGGCTCCAGCGCTGTGCCCGCTGCCCCCCGGCCCCCAGCTGGAGACAAGGCCCAGGCGGTGCCGGCACCACCAGGCAGCACGGCGCGAGCGTGGAGAGCTCCCCTGCAGCAGGCGCCCAGAGCGCCGTGCCTGCCAGCCGCGGGGGGCCAAGCGCAGCGGGAGCCTCTGCCCACGCAGCCGCGCACGCTGCAGCGTCCGGCGCAGCCCCGCGTGGACTACGTGCCCTGCGTGGGGCCCTGGGCGGGCGGCGACGCGGCGCCCACGCCGCTGGAGGAGCAGGAGGCGTCGGTGCCCATCACGCCGCAGCAGCGTCCCGAGCGGGAGCGCCTGAAGAAGCTGGCCCAGGAGGAGCGGCAGCGGGCGGCCCACCAGATGAAGATCGGCCCCGTGCAATTCTTCGTGCAGCGGCAGAAGGACCACGCCATAGCCAAGTATTACGGCTACCCGTGACCCTGCGCTCCTCGACGGCCCCCGCAGCACCCGGGCCCGCTCAGCATGCAGGCACAGAGACCTCTGCAGGCACCTGCTCCAGCTTCAGCCACGCTCCTCAGCCCTTGCCCCTCTCGCTTGCCCTCTCCCTTCTCCAGTGCTGGAGCTAGGCAGTGTTTGCCACTGTCAGGGATGGGCAACTGGGGCAATGGGAAATGCGCGCGTCACGAATGAACGTTGCAATGGGAAGCTGTTGGGATGTTGGCAATAGCTGGGGTGGGAAAGGTTGGGCGTGGGAACTGCTTGTTGGGACACCAAATGGCTGAGATCCCAAACTTCTTTCTTCTTTCGGGTCATTTCTCTTATTTAGTGCCTTCCTTATTAAATTCCTCTAGTGTAGGTGTTCACTCAGCAAGGCCTCTGCCTGCAGCTGTTCTGGCACTGGGATGCCGAGGGGATTTCATGCAGCCCGCTCCCGCTGCCCATGCTCAGTCCGTGCATGGATGTGGGCATGGCCAGCACGGACGGGAGAAAATGGGTGGACGGCTGGGTGGATGGGAGGGTGATGGGAGTTGGGAATTCAGCCTTGGGATCAGACACGGGAGGTTGTTGGGATAGGAAATGACCAGTGGGATGGGAAGTCACGATGGGGATAGGAATTCATTAGAATAGGACAAATTGGTTTCATTTTTATTTATTTTTTTATTAATTGTAATATTTATTTTATTTATTATATTTATTAATTTTATTTATTAAATTGACTTTATTGACTGTGTTGTACAGGATGGCATTTTTTTAGGTTCTCTTCCTTTTCTACCCTATTAAACTCTCTTTATCACAACGCACTGCTTTGTACTTCATTTTTCCTTCCGAGTCGTTCTGGATTCACTCAGGATGGGGGGGACATTAGTGAACGCCTGTGTGCTTCAGATCCAAGCTCACCTTTGCCCTCAACTCAAGATACATATTTGCATCTGTTGTCATGATACAAAATTAACAGCAACAAAATAAAAGTTAACTACTTCCGAGCACCAGCTGTACGTTTGCTGGGTCTGCTCTATGCATTTTGAAGACCATTCAATACTATTCAGCACCTTCAGGAGGAAATGTGTGGTTCTAGGGAAATGCATCTTGATCTGATGCAAACCTGCGACGCACCCTGCAGCCCCTGCAACCGCTGTGATTTTACCTGCAGCCCCTGCAACCCCTGTGATTTTACCTGCAGCCCCTCCAAGCCCTGTGATTTTACCAGCAGCCACTCCAACCCTGTGACAGGCCCTACAGCTGGCTCCGGGGACTACCCCGTTGCCGTATCAGTCGCCAATACACACACAAGATGAAGGAATGGATGCAGAAGTCATCTCGTTTAGGCAGGGAAGAAAGTCCTCCGAAGAAGGGGAAGGAGCAAGAGGAAGGCGAGGCAGGCGACCCCAATGTAGGGCCATCCCAGGGAAGAGGAGGCTGTTATAAAATAGAAAAGAGAGAAAAGCAGCAGTAAGCAGGTGATCCCCATCCCTGGGCGAGCTGCGAGACATGGGACAAGATTTCAGCTGTCATGCAGGCGAGCACATTGTCACCTGGCTGCTGCGATGCTGGGATAACAGCTCCGGGAGCCTGGAATCGGAGGGCAGGGAAGCCAAGCAGCTGGGATCCTTCTCTGGGGAAGGGGGCACTGAGAAAGCGATCGGAAACGGGGCACAAGCCTCTGGAGGCGGCGCCTGTCAGGCGTGAAGGAAAGGGATCCCTTCCAGGAAGATGCTGTGGGGTTGCTGAGGGTCGAAGAACAGCAGGTGTTGCCTGCACCCACCGTGCTGCAGCAGCGGCAAGGGAGAGACGTGGTGGTTTTCCTCAGCTGGGCAGCTGAGCTCCACCTCAACCGCTCTCTCCCTGCCCCTCCTCAAAGGGAAAGGGGAGAAAATAGGATGGAAAGGGCTCAAGGGCTGAGAGAAGGACAGGGAGATCACTCCACAATGATCGTCACGGGCAAAAGAGGCTCAGCAGAGCCTGTTCCAGTCCAGCCCGGGCCTGCTCCTGCGGGGGCTCTCCACAGGCCGCGGCCTCCTCCAGGCCACATCCACCTGCTCCACCGGGGGCTCCTCCACGGGCTGCAGCGTGGAGATCTGCTCCGTGTGGGACCCGTGGGCTGCAGGGGGACAGCCTGCTCCACCAGGGGCCTCTCCCCAGGCCGCAGGGGAACTGCTGCTGTGAGCCTGGAGCACCTCCTGCCTCCTGCTGCACTCACCTTGGGGGCTGCAGAGAGGTTTCTCACTCCTCCCTGACCCAGACGCTGCTGTGCAGCAGGTTTCTTTCCCTTTCTTAGATGGGCTCTCACACAGGCGCAAACATCATCCGTTTTGTCTCAGTTCTGGGCAGCAGCGGGTCCCTCTGGAGCCTCCTGGAACCGGCCCTTATCTAACATGGGGCAGCTGCTGCATTCTCCTCACAGAGGACACCCCTGCAGCCCCCCGCTACCAGAACCTGTCCTCGTAAACCCAACACAAGACACCGACTGAGCCTCCCTGATTCCCAGCAGGTGGGTCAGGCTGGGAACCCAGGCCAGTGCCCGGCAGACCCTCCTGGGCCTTGAAAAGCAAGCTTTATGGGGATGTAGCACCCAGAAAGAACGGAGTCACACAACAGGATTCATTTCCAAAACCGTCTCATAGACACCTGGGCCAAAGTGCAGGGCCTTGAGCGGGTATATCACAATGACAGAGTTCATTTCCTTCCCAGTAGCTGGCACATGCCGTTTTTTGGGATTTCGGGGCTACAGTGAGCTGCTAAGAGGGATGTCTTAGCTCTTGCAGGGCAGTGCTTCCACTAAGGCCAGGACTTTTCTGCATCTTCTACTGCCCTGCAAGCGAGGATGCTTGGGGCACACAGGAAGCTGGGAGGGGACACAGCTGCAGGGATTCCATAAGACACAAGCAAATGCAGCCTTGGCTTGGTGACACTTTCTCTTGATTACTGCTCAACACAAATTACCTCGAGCAAGTCTACTGTGAGGACTAAAGGAAAGAGACGTATGGATGCTGCTAAGCTCTTCTAGCTTGTACCAGGTAGGAAAGATACCTCTGTAGCAGGCGTGAAGAGGATAGCACTAATTAATTAGATGAGAAGCGGAGGAAAGGCACTTAGAGGTAGTGAAAAGCAGTTAATGTGATGTTCCGGGGAAGCTTCAGTCTGCTTAAGGAGTAGCAAGAACAAGCCTAAAGTCATAGCCAAATACAAGAAAGAGAGGAGGACACGCAGCATGAGAAGCTCCCGAGAGAAAGGAGCTCTGTTTTGGGTAAAAATCAGTCCCTTTTTCTATCATGGAGACATCCAAGGGCGTAGGACACGTGCACTTCAGGGAACCAAGAGATGCTGTGCATTTCTCTCGTCCCCCTGACACAGCCACTAGGTGACGATGCTTCCAATTCTCTCTAAAGAAACCTTGCTTTCTCAGGCCCAGGTGTCCAGCTGCACACCAAGGACGTCCCTGGCTCCCAGGCACAGTTCCCAGGCCCAAGGCCGAGCTCCCCTCCGAACCCCCATTCCAGCAGACCTTGCTCCTGGCATTGTGGAGCAGCCATTTCATGTCAGCCTTTTCTCCTGGCAGTCAGCTTAGCGCCGTAACCTCTGCCATCGGGGCGCCCGAGAGCCGTGTGAGGTCAGCAGAGAGTCACAAAGGTGGGTGGCCATAAGTGCCCTGAGCGTCCAGCTCGCATTGAGTACTGCTGGTGGCACTCGAGGCGTGGAGGTCTGCATGGTGCAATGGGAGACGCCGATGTCCTGCTGCTGGAACAAGAGGCGCTGATGTGCTGCTGGTGCAGGAGGAGACGTGAAGGTGCTGCTGCTTAGAGGTGCTGAGGAGCGGGCAGCCTCCGTGCCGGTGGCTGAGCATGCTACTCTTAATTAGTGCTCTACCCTTCCTATCTTTTTACTAAGGTGGGTAGAGAGAAATGCCCATATCTGTTTATTTCCTGGTAAGAAATGTAAGAGCCTTGTATCTGCATATTCACCAGATTCATCCCAGCGCCCTTGGTACTGGCGATCTGTGTTGATCTGTAATAAAGAGCAATTGGTAGCACACCAAGTCTCCGTGACCTTGCATCTAACAGAATCGTCCAAATCCCTGTTGTGATCTCTCTCTAGCTGTGGGCTGGCTAAGCTGTCTGTTGGATGGTGAAAATGGGAAATGATTGGGATGGGAAATGATGAGTGGGCCGAGAAATCATTGCTGGGATGGGAAGACTTCCTTGGGGTGGAAAGCCATTGGGCTAGGAACTCAAAGAGATGGGAAATCTTCCCTGGGTTTGAAATCATTGGGAAGCAAAAGCGTTGGGATGGGAAATCACTCCGGGGATGGGGAAGTATTGGGATGGGAAGTCTTTAATGGGGTGGGTAACATTCACTGGGGAAGGAAGTACTTGGAAAAGTAATCAGAGGAATGGGAATTCTTTGGGATGAGATCTCTTTGGATTAAGAAAGGCTTCGTGTCGATGGGAAATATCTCGTATGGGAATCTGTTATCATGTGAAATTGTAAGGATGGGAAATGACCGTTAGGATGCAAAGCTGGTACTGGGACGGGAAATGCTTGGGACGGGGAAGTGTTGGTGTGAAACCGTCCTGGGCATGGCAAATGATGCGTGGGAGGGAAAGCCCGATGGGGATGGAAAAGTCTTGCGATGGGAAGCCTGCTTGGGTCCAAAAGCTGCAGTCCTCACCAAGATGGCGGCGAGGGGCTGGTCAGCCGTTGGGACGGAACGGCCGTTGCCCGCGTTCCCCAACCGACCGCCCCACTCTCCAGCCACCATGGCAGGTACAGCAGCCGGCTCCCGCTCCTTCCGGGGCTGCGGCCCTGCTGGCGAGCCCAGCGCCCCGGATCTCACCCCAGCGCCCTTTTTCCCACAGAGGGTTTCCCCAGACGGCTTCCGCGGCTTCCGCAGACGCAAAACTCCCCCTTCGTCGTCCCAGCCGTGCCGCCAACGGTGGCTGCCTGGCTGCTGCCCTCCCTCCCCGGAGCGATGGCGCTGCCCTTGCAGCCCCCCCAGGTACCCACCCTCCCCTACGCGCTGCCCCAGGCCACCGTCTGGCACGTGGTGCCGGGGGTCCAGGGGCAGGTGCTGCAGCTCCCCGCCGGGGTGCAGCTGGCACCTGGGGGGCACCTCCCACCCGAGGGGCACCACCTGCAGCTTGGGCAGCTCCCCGCCGTGGGGCAGCTCGCTGCTGTGGGGCAGCTCCCCCACACCGCTCCTCCCTGGGCCCCCGTCTACCAGTGGGGACAGCCCGTGGGGACGGGGACGGTGCTGCCCCAGGATCCCCTCTGGCTGGGGCCCGGGGCCGTGCTCCATGGGGAGCTCCTGCACCCCGCAGGCACCCGCCTGCTGCAGGCCCCTGCCGACCCGGGCCCCCCACCCCTCCTCGTCCCGGGGCCTCCGCTGCGGGGGCAGGCGCTCCCCGTGCCCCGCACCCTGACCAGCAGCCGGGGGCAGCTGCCGGAGCCCTGCGACCACGCCGTGGGGCTCAGCGAGGACCAGGGGCCCCCGCTGCCCGGCCCCACTCCCCCCGAGCCTGCCCAGGCTCCAACGACCGCCAGCACCCAGACGGTGACGCCCGACGGTGAGTTTGGGGCTGGCACAGCCGGCCGCTGGGCGCCCCACACCCAGGAGCCATGGGAAAGCTGGCATCGCCCATCCTGGGGGATTTGCTTGCTTTTTCCTCAGCGGCGACAGTTGCAGAGGTGCCTGAGGAGCCCCTGGAGCTGCTTGAGCTGGGCCCCGATGCCTTCGCCGAGGCCTTTCCCCACCTGGCAGGGGACAGCCAGCAGCTGCAGCACCTGCAGGACCAGCTCCCGGCCGACCTGGACATCTCCGGCTTGGAGGAGCTGCTCAGCTGGCTCGATGCTGTGGAGCCCCAGGACGCCTTCCCCGGTGTCCCCAGCAGTCCTGTGCTCAGCCGCTTCCTGTCTGAGCTGCCCGACCTCTGCGAGGACATCGAGGAGCCGAGCACACAGGGACTGGCAGCCACCAGAGCGCTGGGTGAGGTACCCTCAACCCCTGGGGTGCACCCCGAGAAGGTGCAGGGTGGGCGGGCGGTGCAGCCCCCCGCTGTGCCGGCAGCGAGCTCCCCCCTCAAGCCTGCAGCCAGTCCCCAGCTCAGTGCCCTCAGGAGACCCCTGCCCAACCCTCCCTTCACTCTCCCCAGAAGGCCCCCCCACCCTGAATTCCTCACTGCCCTTAGCAGACCCCTGCCCAACCCTCCCTCGCGTCCCCTCAAGAGACCCCCCGACCCTGAATTCCTTAATTCCCTTAGGAGACCCCTGCCCAAGCCTCGCCTGAGTCCCCTCAAGAGCCCCCCCGACCCTGAATTTATTAGTGCCCTTAGGAGACCCCTGCCCAATCCCCCTCTGGGTCCCCTCAAGAGCCCCCCCGGCCCTGAATTTATTAGTGCCCTTAGGAGGCCCCTGCCCAATCCCCCTCTGAGTCCCCTCAAGAGCCCCCCGCCTGCCCCTGCGCCCACCGGCACCAAGTGGGGGGCCAAGCGCCCCGCGCCCACCAGCACCCCCAGCACAGCGCAGAGCTCCCAGCACAGGAGGCCGGCGACGGAGAAAACCCCCGGCAAGGAGAAGACGACGCTGCTGGGCCAGGGTGGCCAAGGCCCCAAGACGCTGTGCCAGGGGAAGACGGGTGGCCACAGCGCGGTGGCTGGCAGCAGCGGCCAAGCGGGCGGCGGCAGGCAGCAGCCGGCGAGCGACAGCACCAGGGCGCCCAGCAAGAGGGCCCGAAGCCCGGGGGCTGCTGGGGGGCAAGGAGCAGCGGCACCGCCTCCCCGGAGAGCGCTGCTGCTGCTGGAGCCCCCCCCCATTAAGCCCCGTGCCCGTGCCCGTGCCGTGCGGGCCCAGGACAGGCTCCGTCCCCAAGCCATCGGGGACAAGACGCTGCAGCGCCAGCACCCGGGGACAAAGACCCCCAGCGAGACTTTGCAGCCGCTGGGGGCCAGGGCGAAGGCGCTGGGGCCAGTGCGCCAGCCGCCCTGTGTGCAGCCGCAGCCCACCTCCAGCGGCCCCAGCAGCATGCCCAGGGCCCCGCCGACGGTGCCAGGCTCCAGCGTTGTGCCCGCTGCCCCCCGGCCCCCAGCTGGAGACAAGGCCCAGGCGGTGCCGGCACCACCAGGCAGCACGGCGCGAGCGTGGAGAGCTCCCCTGCAGCAGGCGCCCAGAGCGCCGTGCCTGCCAGCCGCGGGGGGCCAAGCGCAGCGGGAGCCTCTGCCCACGCAGCCGCGCACGCTGCAGCGTCCGGCGCAGCCCCGCGTGGACTACGTGCCCTGCGTGGGGCCCTGGGCGGGCGGCGACGCGGCGCCCACGCCGCTGGAGGAGCAGGAGGCGTCGGTGCCCATCACGCCGCAGCAGCGTCCCGAGCGGGAGCGCCTGAAGAAGCTGGCCCAGGAGGAGCGGCAGCGGGCGGCCCACCAGATGAAGATCGGCCCCGTGCAATTCTTCGTGCAGCGGCAGAAGGACCACGCCATAGCCAAGTATTACGGCTACCCGTGACCCTGCGCTCCTCGACGGCCCCCGCAGCACCCGGGCCCGCTCAGCATGCAGGCACAGAGACCTCTGCAGGCACCTGCTCCAGCTTCAGCCACGCTCCTCAGCCCTTGCCCCTCTCGCTTGCCCTCTCCCTTCTCCAGTGCTGGAGCTAGGCAGTGTTTGCCACTGTCAGGGATGGGCAACTGGGGCAATGGGAAATGCGCGCGTCACGAATGAACGTTGCAATGGGAAGCTGTTGGGATGTTGGCAATAGCTGGGGTGGGAAAGGTTGGGCGTGGGAACTGCTTGTTGGGACACCAAATGGCTGAGATCCCAAACTTCTTTCTTCTTTCGGGTCATTTCTCTTATTTAGTGCCTTCCTTATTAAATTCCTCTAGTGTAGGTGTTCACTCAGCAAGGCCTCTGCCTGCAGCTGTTCTGGCACTGGGATGCCGAGGGGATTTCATGCAGCCCGCTCCCGCTGCCCATGCTCAGTCCGTGCATGGATGTGGGCATGGCCAGCACGGACGGGAGAAAATGGGTGGACGGCTGGGTGGATGGGAGGGTGATGGGAGTTGGGAATTCAGCCTTGGGATCAGACACGGGAGGTTGTTGGGATAGGAAATGACCAGTGGGATGGGAAGTCACGATGGGGATAGGAATTCATTAGAATAGGACAAATTGGTTTCATTTTTATTTATTTTTTTATTAATTTTAATATTTATTTTATTTATTATATTTATTAATTTTATTTATTAAATTTACTTTATTGACTGTGTTGTACAGGATGGCATTTTTTTAGGTTCTCTTCCTTTTCTACCCTATTAAACTCTCTTTATCACAACGCACTGCTTTGTACTTCATTTTTCCTTCCGAGTCGTTCTGGATTCACTCAGGATGGGGGGGACATTAGTGAACGCCTGTGTGCTTCAGATCCAAGCTCACCTTTGCCCTCAACTCAAGATACATATTTGCATCTGTTGTCATGATACAAAATTAACAGCAACAAAATAAAAGTTAACTACTTCCGAGCACCAGCTGTACGTTTGCTGGGTCTGCTCTATGCATTTTGAAGACCATTCAATACTATTCAGCACCTTCAGGAGGAAATGTGTGGTTCTAGGGAAATGCATCTTGATCTGATGCAAACCTGCGACGCACCCTGCAGCCCCTCCAAGCCCTGTGATTTTACCAGCAGCCACTCCAACCCTGTGACAGGCCCTACAGCTGGCTCCGGGGACTACCCCGTTGCCGTATCAGTCGCCAATACACACACAAGATGAAGGAATGGATGCAGAAGTCATCTCGTTTAGGCAGGGAAGAAAGTCCTCCGAAGAAGGGGAAGGAGCAATAGGAAGGCGAGGCAGGCGACCCCAATGTAGGGCCATCCCAGGGAAGAGGAGGCTGTTATAAAATAGAAAAGAGAGAAAAGCAGCAGTAAGCAGGTGATCCCCATCCCTGGGCGAGCTGCGAGACATGGGACAAGATTTCAGCTGTCATGCAGGCGAGCACATTGTCACCTGGCTGCTGCGATGCTGGGATAACAGCTCCGGGAGCCTGGAATCGGAGGGCAGGGAAGCCAAGCAGCTGGGATCCTTCTCTGGGGAAGGGGGCACTGAGAAAGCGATCGGAAACGGGGCACAAGCCTCTGGAGGCGGCGCCTGTCAGGCGTGAAGGAAAGGGATCCCTTCCAGGAAGATGCTGTGGGGTTGCTGAGGGTCGAAGAACAGCAGGTGTTGCCTGCACCCACCGTGCTGCAGCAGCGGCAAGGGAGAGACGTGGTGGTTTTCCTCAGCTGGGCAGCTGAGCTCCACCTCAACCGCTCTCTCCCTGCCCCTCCTCAAAGGGAAAGGGGAGAAAATAGGATGGAAAGGGCTCAAGGGCTGAGAGAAGGACAGGGAGATCACTCCACAATGATCGTCACGGGCAAAAGAGGCTCAGCAGAGCCTGTTCCAGTCCAGCCCGGGCCTGCTCCTGCGGGGGCTCTCCACAGGCCGCGGCCTCCTCCAGGCCACATCCACCTGCTCCACCGGGGGCTCCTCCACGGGCTGCAGCGTGGAGATCTGCTCCGTGTGGGACCCGTGGGCTGCAGGGGGACAGCCTGCTCCACCAGGGGCCTCTCCCCAGGCCGCAGGGGAACTGCTGCTGTGAGCCTGGAGCACCTCCTGCCTCCTGCTGCACTCACCTTGGGGGCTGCAGAGAGGTTTCTCACTCCTCCCTGACCCAGACGCTGCTGTGCAGCAGGTTTCTTTCCCTTTCTTAGATGGGCTCTCACACAGGCGCAAACATCATCCGTTTTGTCTCAGTTCTGGGCAGCAGCGGGTCCCTCTGGAGCCTCCTGGAACCGGCCCTTATCTAACATGGGGCAGCTGCTGCATTCTCCTCACAGAGGACACCCCTGCAGCCCCCCGCTACCAGAACCTGTCCTCGTAAACCCAACACAAGACACCGACCGAGCCTCCCTGATTCCCAGCAGGTGGGTCAGGCTGGGAACCCAGGCCAGTGCCCGGCAGACCCTCCTGGGCCTTGAAAAGCAAGCTTTATGGGGATGTAGCACCCAGAAAGAACGGAGTCACACAACAGGATTCATTTCCAAAACCGTCTCATAGACACCTGGGCCAAAGTGCAGGGCCTTGAGCGGGTATATCACAATGACAGAGTTCATTTCCTTCCCAGTAGCTGGCACATGCCGTTTTTTGGGATTTCGGGGCTACAGTGAGCTGCTAAGAGGGATGTCTTAGCTCTTGCAGGGCAGTGCTTCCACTAAGGCCAGGACTTTTCTGCATCTTCTACTGCCCTGCAAGCGAGGATGCTTGGGGCACACAGGAAGCTGGGAGGGGACACAGCTGCAGGGATTCCATAAGACACAAGCAAATGCAGCCTTGGCTTGGTGACACTTTCTCTTGATTACTGCTCAACACAAATTACCTCGAGCAAGTCTACTGTGAGGACTAAAGGAAAGAGACGTATGGATGCTGCTAAGCTCTTCTAGCTTGTACCAGGTAGGAAAGATACCTCTGTAGCAGGCGTGAAGAGGATAGCACTAATTAATTAGATGAGAAGCGGAGGAAAGGCACTTAGAGGTAGTGAAAAGCAGTTAATGTGATGTTCCGGGGAAGCTTCAGTCTGCTTAAGGAGTAGCAAGAACAAGCCTAAAGTCATAGCCAAATACAAGAAAGAGAGGAGGACACGCAGCATGAGAAGCTCCCGAGAGAAAGGAGCTCTGTTTTGGGTAAAAATCAGTCCCTTTTTCTATCATGGAGACATCCAAGGGCGTAGGACACGTGCACTTCAGGGAACCAAGAGATGCTGTGCATTTCTCTCGTCCCCCTGACACAGCCACTAGGTGACGATGCTTCCAATTCTCTCTAAAGAAACCTTGCTTTCTCAGGCCCAGGCGTCCAGCTGCACACCAAGGACGTCCCTGGCTCCCAGGCACAGTTCCCAGGCCCAAGGCCGAGCTCCCCTCCGAACCCCCATTCCAGCAGACCTTGCTCCTGGCATTGTGGAGCAGCCATTTCATGTCAGCCTTTTCTCCTGGCAGTCAGCTTAGCGCCGTAACCTCTGCCATCGGGGCGCCCGAGAGCCGTGTGAGGTCAGCAGAGAGTCACAAAGGTGGGTGGCCATAAGTGCCCTGAGCGTCCAGCTCGCATTGAGTACTGCTGGTGGCACTCGAGGCGTGGAGGTCTGCATGGTGCAATGGGAGACGCCGATGTCCTGCTGCTGGAACAAGAGGCGCTGATGTGCTGCTGGTGCAGGAGGAGACGTGAAGGTGCTGCTGCTTAGAGGTGCTGAGGAGCGGGCAGCCTCCGTGCCGGTGGCTGAGCATGCTACTCTTAATTAGTGCTCTACCCTTCCTATCTTTTTACTAAGGTGGGTAGAGAGAAATGCCCATATCTGTTTATTTCCTGGTAAGAAATGTAAGAGCCTTGTATCTGCATATTCACCAGATTCATCCCAGCGCCCTTGGTACTGGCGATCTGTGTTGATCTGTAATAAAGAGCAATCGGTAGCACACCAAGTCTCCGTGACCTTGCATCTAACAGAATCGTCCAAATCCCTGTTGTGATCTCTCTCTAGCTGTGGGCTGGCTAAGCTGTCTGTTGGATGGTGAAAATGGGAAATGATTGGGATGGGAAATGATGAGTGGGCCGAGAAATCATTGCTGGGATGGGAAGACTTCCTTGGGGTGGAAAGCCATTGGGCTAGGAACTCAAAGAGATGGGAAATCTTCCCTGGGTTTGAAATCATTGGGAAGCAAAAGCGTTGGGATGGGAAATCACTCCGGGGATGGGGAAGTATTGGGATGGGAAGTCTTTAATGGGGTGGGTAACATTCACTGGGGAAGGAAGTACTTGGAAAAGTAATCAGAGGAATGGGAATTCTTTGGGATGAGATCTCTTTGGATTAAGAAACGCTTCGTGTCGATGGGAAATATCTCGTATGGGAATCTGTTATCATGTGAAATTGTAAGGATGGGAAATGACCGTTAGGATGCAAAGCTGGTACTGGGACGGGAAATGCTTGGGACGGGGAAGTGTTGGTGTGAAACCGTCCTGGGCATGGCAAATGATGCGTGGGAGGGAAAGCCCGATGGGGATGGAAAAGTCTTGCGATGGGAAGCCTGCTTGGGTCCAAAAGCTGCAGTCCTCACCAAGATGGCGGCGAGGGGCTGGTCAGCCGTTGGGACGGAACGGCCGTTGCCCGCGTTCCCCAACCGACCGCCCCACTCTCCAGCCACCATGGCAGGTACAGCAGCCGGCTCCCGCTCCTCCCGGGGCTGCGGCCCTGCTGGCGAGCCCAGCGCCCCAGATCTCACCCCAGCGCCCTTTTTCCCACAGAGGGTTTCCCCAGACGGCTTCCGCGGCTTCCGCAGATGCAAAACTCCCCCTTCGTCGTCCCAGCCGTGCCGCCAACGGTGGCTGCCTGGCTGCTGCCCTCCCTCCCCGGAGCGATGGCGCTGCCCTTGCAGCCCCCCCAGGTACCCACCCTCCCCTACGCGCTGCCCCAGGCCACCGTCTGGCACGTGGTGCCGGGGGTCCAGGGGCAGGTGCTGCAGCTCCCCGCCGGGGTGCAGCTGGCACCTGGGGGGCACCTCCCACCCGAGGGGCACCACCTGCAGCTTGGGCAGCTCCCCGCCGTGGGGCAGCTCCCTGCTGTGGGGCAGCTCCCCCACACCGCTCCTCCCTGGGCCCCCGTCTACCAGTGGGGACAGCCCGTGGGGACGGGGACGGTGCTGCCCCAGGATCCCCTCTGGCTGGGGCCCGGGGCCGTGCTCCATGGGGAGCTCCTGCACCCCGCAGGCACCTGCCTGCTGCAGGCCCCTGCCCACCCCGGCCCCCCACCACTCGTCGTCCCGGGGCCTCCGCTGCGGGGGCAGGCGCTCCCCGCGCCCCGCACCCTGACCAGCAGCCGGGGGCAGCTGCCGGAGCCCTGCGACCACGCCGTGGGGCTCAGCGAGGACCAGGGGCCCCCGCTGCCCGGCCCCACTCCCCCCGAGCCTGCCCAGGCTCCAACGACCGCCAGCACCCAGACGGTGACGCCCAACGGTGAGTTTGGGGCTGGCACAGCCGGCCGCTGGGCGCCCCACACCCAGGAGCCATGGGAAAGCTGGCATCGCCCATCCTGGGGGATTTGCTTGCTTTTTCCTCAGCGGCGACAGTTGCAGAGGTGCCTGAGGAGCCCCTGGAGCTGCTTGAGCTGGGCCCCGATGCCTTCGCCGAGGCCTTTCCCCACCTGGCAGGGGACAGCCAGCAGCTGCAGCACCTGCAGGACCAGCTCCCGGCCGACCTGGACATCTCCGGCTTGGAGGAGCTGCTCAGCTGGCTCGATGCCGTGGAGCCCCAGGACGCCTTCCCCGGTGTCCCCAGCAGTCCTGTGCTCAGCCGCTTCCTGTCTGAGCTGCCCGACCTCTGCGAGGACATCGAGGAGCCGAGCACACAGGGACTGGCAGCCACCAGAGCGCTGGGTGAGGTACCCTCAACCCCTGGGGTGCACCCCGAGAAGGTGCAGGGTGGGCAGGCGGTGCAGCCCCCTGCTGTGCCGGCAGCGAGCTCCCCCCTCAAGCCTGCAGCCAGTCCCCAGCTCAGTGCCCTCAGGAGACCCCTGCCCAACCCTCCCTTCACTCTCCCCAAAAGGCCCCCCCACCCTGAATTCCTCACTGCCCTTAGCAGACCCCTGCCCAACCCTCCCTCGCGTCCCCTCAAGAGACCCCCCGACCCTGAATTCCTTAATTCCCTTAGGAGACCCCTGCCCAAGCCTCGCCTGAGTCCCCTCAAGAGCCCCCCCGACCCTGAATTTATTAGTGCCCTTAGGAGACCCCTGCCCAATCCCCCTCTGGGTCCCCTCAAGAGCCCCCCCGACCCTGAATTTATTAGTGCCCTTAGGAGACCCCTGCCCAATCCCCCTCTGGGTCCCCTCAAGAGCCCCCCCGGCCCTGAATTTATTAGTGCCCTTAGGAGGCCCCTGCCCAATCCCCCTCTGAGTCCCCTCAAGAGCCCCCCGCCTGCCCCTGCGCCCACCGGCACCAAGTGGGGGGCCAAGCGCCCCGCGCCCACCAGCACCCCCAGCACAGCGCAGAGCTCCCAGCACAGGAGGCCGGCGACGGAGAAAACCCCCGGCAAGGAGAAGACGACGCTGCTGGGCCAGGGTGGCCAAGGCCCCAAGACGCTGTGCCAGGGGAAGACGGGTGGCCACAGCGCGGTGGCTGGCAGCAGCGGCCAAGCGGGCGGCAGCAGGCAGCAGCCGGCGAGCGACAGCACCAGGGCGCCCAGCAAGAGGGCCCGAAGCCCGGGGGCTGCTGGGGGGCAAGGAGCAGCGGCACCGCCTCCCCGGAGAGCGCTGCTGCTGCTGGAGCCCCCCCCCATTAAGCCCCGTGCCCGTGCCCGTGCCGTGCGGGCCCAGGACAGGCTCCGTCCCCAAGCCATCGGGGACAAGAGGCTGCAGCGCCAGCACCCGGGGACAAAGACCCCCGGCGAGACTTTGCAGCCGCTGGGGGCCAGGGCGAAGGCGCTGGGGCCAGTGCGCCAGCCGCCCTGTGTGCAGCCGCAGCCCACCTCCAGCGGCCCCAGCAGCATGCCCAGGGCCCCGCCGACGGTGCCAGGCTCCAGCGCTGTGCCCGCTGCCCCCCGGCCCCCAGCTGGAGACAAGGCCCAGGCGGTGCCGGCACCACCAGGCAGCACGGCGCGAGCGTGGAGAGCTCCCCTGCAGCAGGCGCCCAGAGCGCCGTGCCTGCCAGCCGCGGGGGGCCAAGCGCAGCGGGAGCCTCTGCCCACGCAGCCGCGCACGCTGCAGCGTCCGGCGCAGCCCCGCGTGGACTACGTGCCCTGCGTGGGGCCCTGGGTGGACGGCGACGCGGCGCCCACGCCGCTGGAGGAGCAGGAGGCGTCGGTGCCCATCACACCGCAGCAGCGTCCCGAGCGGGAGCGCCTGAAGAAGCTGGCCCAGGAGGAGCGGCAGCGGGCGGCCCACCAGATGAAGATCGGCCCCGTGCAATTCTTCGTGCAGCGGCAGAAGGACCACGCCATAGCCAAGTATTACGGCTACCCGTGACCCTGCGCTCCTCGACGGCCCCCGCAGCACCCGGGCCCGCTCAGCATGCAGGCACAGAGACCTCTGCAGGCGCCTGCTCCAGCTTCAGCCACGCTCCTCAGCCCTTGCCCCTCTCGCTTGCCCTCTCCCTTCTCCAGTGCTGGAGCTAGGCAGTGTTTGCCACTGTCAGGGATGGGCAACTGGGGCAATGGGAAATGCGCGCGTCACGAATGAACGTTGCAATGGGAAGCTGTTGGGATGTTGGCAATAGCTGGGGTGGGAAAGGTTGGGCGTGGGAACTGCTTGTTGGGACACCAAATGGCTGAGATCCCAAACTTCTTTCTTCTTTCGGGTCATTTCTCTTCTTTAGTGCCTTCCTTATTAAATTCCTCTAGTGTAGGTGTTCACTCAGCAAGGCCTCTGCCTGCAGCTGTTCTGGCACTGGGATGCCGAGGGGATTTCATGCAGCCCGCTCCCGCTGCCCATGCTCAGTCCGTGCATGGATGTGGGCATGGCCAGCACGGACGGGAGAAAATGGGTGGACGGCTGGGTGGATGGGAGGGTGATGGGAGTTGGGAATTCAGCCTTGGGATCAGACACGGGAGGTTGTTGGGATAGGAAATGACCAGTGGGATGGGAAGTCACGATGGGGATAGGAATTCATTAGAATAGGACAAATTGGTTTCATTTTTATTTATTATTTTATTAATTTTAATATTTATTTTATTTATTATATTTATTAATTTTATTTATTAAATTTACTTTATTGACTGTGTTGTACAGGATGGCATTTTTTTAGGTTCTCTTCCTTTTCTACCCTATTAAACTCTCTTTATCACAACGCACTGCTTTGTACTTCATTTTTCCTTCCGAGTCGTTCTGGATTCACTCAGGATGGGGGGGACATTAGTGAACGCCTGTGTGCTTCAGATCCAAGCTCACCTTTGCCCTCAACTCAAGATACATATTTGCATCTGTTGTCATGATACAAAATTAACAGCAACAAAATAAAAGTTAACTACTTCCGAGCACCAGCTGTACGTTTGCTGGGTCTGCTCTATGCATTTTGAAGACCATTCAATACTATTCAGCACCTTCAGGAGGAAATGTGTGGTTCTAGGGAAATGCATCTTGATCTGATGCAAACCTGCGACGCACCCTGCAGCCCCTCCAACCCCTGTGATTTTACCTGCAGCCCCTGCAACCCCTGTGATTTTACCTGCAGCCCCTCCAAGCCCTGTGATTTTACCAGCAGCCACTCCAACCCTGTGACAGGCCCTACAGCTGGCTCCGGGGACTACCCCGTTGCCGTATCAGTCGCCAATACACACACAAGATGAAGGAATGGATGCAGAAGTCATCTCGTTTAGGCAGGGAAGAAAGTCCTCCGAAGAAGGGGAAGGAGCAATAGGAAGGCGAGGCAGGCGACCCCAATGTAGGGCCATCCCAGGGAAGAGGAGGCTGTTATAAAATAGAAAAGAGAGAAAAGCAGCAGTAAGCAGGTGATCCCCATCCCTGGGCGAGCTGCGAGACATGGGACAAGATTTCAGCTGTCATGCAGGCGAGCACATTGTCACCTGGCTGCTGCGATGCTGGGATAACAGCTCCGGGAGCCTGGAATCGGAGGGCAGGGAAGCCAAGCAGCTGGGATCCTTCTCTGGGGAAGGGGGCACTGAGAAAGCGATCGGAAACGGGGCACAAGCCTCTGGAGGCGGCGCCTGTCAGGCGTGAAGGAAAGGGATCCCTTCCAGGAAGATGCTGTGGGGTTGCTGAGGGTCGAAGAACAGCAGGTGTTGCCTGCACCCACCGTGCTGCAGCAGCGGCAAGGGAGAGACGTGGTGGTTTTCCTCAGCTGGGCAGCTGAGCTCCACCTCAACCGCTCTCTCCCTGCCCCTCCTCAAAGGGAAAGGGGAGAAAATAGGATGGAAAGGGCTCAAGGGCTGAGAGAAGGACAGGGAGATCACTCCACAATGATCGTCACGGGCAAAAGAGGCTCAGCAGAGCCTGTTCCAGTCCAGCCCGGGCCTGCTCCTGCGGGGGCTCTCCACAGGCCGCGGCCTCCTCCAGGCCACATCCACCTGCTCCACCGGGGGCTCCTCCATGGGCTGCAGCGTGGAGATCTGCTCCGTGTGGGACCCGTGGGCTGCAGGGGGACAGCCTGCTCCACCAGGGGCCTCTCCCCAGGCCGCAGGGGAACTGCTGCTGTGAGCCTGGAGCACCTCCTGCCTCCTGCTGCACTCACCTTGGGGGCTGCAGAGAGGTTTCTCACTCCTCCCTGACCCAGACGCTGCTGTGCAGCAGGTTTCTTTCCCTTTCTTAGATGGGCTCTCACACAGGCGCAAACATCATCCGTTTTGTCTCAGTTCTGGGCAGCAGCGGGTCCCTCTGGAGCCTCCTGGAACCGGCCCTTATCTAACATGGGGCAGCTGCTGCATTCTCCTCACAGAGGACACCCCTGCAGCCCCCCGCTACCAGAACCTGTCCTCGTAAACCCAACACAAGACACCGACAGAGCCTCCCTGATTCCCAGCAGGTGGGTCAGGCTGGGAACCCAGGCCAGTGCCCGGCAGACCCTCCTGGGCCTTGAAAAGCAAGCTTTATGGGGACGTAGCACCCAGAAAGAACGGAGTCACACAACAGGATTCATTTCCAAAACCGTCTCACAGACACCTGGGCCAAAGTGCAGGGCCTTGAGCGGGTATATCACAATGGCAGAGTTCATTTCCTTCCCAGTAGCTGGCACGTGCCGTTTTTTGGGATTTCGGGGCTACAGTGAGCTGCTAAGAGGGATGTCTTAGCTCTTGCAGGGCAGTGCTTCCACTAAGGCCAGGACTTTTCTGCATCTTCTACTGCCCTGCAAGCGAGGATGCTTGGGGCACACAGGAAGCTGGGAGGGGACACAGCTGCAGGGATTCCATAAGACACAAGCAAATGCAGCCTTGGCTTGGTGACACTTTCTCTTGATTACTGCTCAACACAAATTACCTCGAGCAAGTCTACTGTGAGGACTAAAGGAAAGAGACGTATGGATGCTGCTAAGCTCTTCTAGCTTGTACCAGGTAGGAAAGATACCTCTGTAGCAGGCGTGAAGAGGATAGCACTAATTAATTAGATGAGAAGCGGAGGAAAGGCACTTAGAGGTAGTGAAAAGCAGTTAATGTGATGTTCCGGGGAAGCTTCAGTCTGCTTAAGGAGTAGCAAGAACAAGCCTAAAGTCATAGCCAAATACAAGAAAGAGAGGAGGACACGCAGCATGAGAAGCTCCCGAGAGAAAGGAGCTCTGTTTTGGGTAAAAATCAGTCCCTTTTTCTATCATGGAGACATCCAAGGGCGTAGGACACGTGCACTTCAGGGAACCAAGAGATGCTGTGCATTTCTCTCGTCCCCCTGACACAGCCACTAGGTGACGATGCTTCCAATTCTCTCTAAAGAAACCTTGCTTTCTCAGGCCCAGGTGTCCAGCTGCACACCAAGGACGTCCCTGGCTCCCAGGCACAGTTCCCAGGCCCAAGGCCGAGCTCCCCTCCGAACCCCCATTCCAGCAGACCTTGCTCCTGGCATTGTGGAGCAGCCATTTCATGTCAGCCTTTTCTCCTGGCAGTCAGCTTAGCGCCGTAACCTCTGCCATCGGGGCGCCCGAGAGCCGTGTGAGGTCAGCAGAGAGTCACTGTCAGCCTTTGACCTCACAAAGGTGGGTGGCCATAAGTGCCCTGAGCGTCCAGCTCGCATTGAGTACTGCTGGTGGCACTCGAGGCGTGGAGGTCTGCATGGTGCAATGGGAGACGCCGATGTCCTGCTGCTGGAACAAGAGGCGCTGATGTGCTGCTGGTGCAGGAGGAGACGTGAAGGTGCTGCTGCTTAGAGGTGCTGAGGAGCGGGCAGCCTCCGTGCCGGTGGCTGAGCATGCTACTCTTAATTAGTGCTCTACCCTTCCTATCTTTTTACTAAGGTGGGTAGAGAGAAATGCCCATATCTGTTTATTTCCTGGTAAGAAATGTAAGAGCCTTGTATCTGCATATTCACCAGATTCATCCCAGCGCCCTTGGTACTGGCGATCTGTGTTGATCTGTAATAAAGAGCAATCGGTAGCACACCAAGTCTCCGTGACCTTGCATCTAACAGAATCGTCCAAATCCCTGTTGTGATCTCTCTCTAGCTGTGGGCTGGCTAAGCTGTCTGTTGGATGGTGAAAATGGGAAATGATTGGGATGGGAAATGATGAGTGGGCCGAGAAATCATTGCTGGGATGGGAAGACTTCCTTGGGGTGGAAAGCCATTGGGCTAGGAACTCAAAGAGATGGGAAATCTTCCCTGGGTTTGAAATCATTGGGAAGCAAAAGCGTTGGGATGGGAAATCACTCCGGGGATGGGGAAGTATTGGGATGGGAAGTCTTTAATGGGGTGGGTAACATTCACTGGGGAAGGAAGTACTTGGAAAAGTAATCAGAGGAATGGGAATTCTTTGGGATGAGATCTCTTTGGATTAAGAAACGCTTCGTGTCGATGGGAAATATCTCGTATGGGAATCTGTTATCATGTGAAATTGTAAGGATGGGAAATGACTGTTAGGATGCAAAGCTGGTACTGGGACGGGAAATGCTTGGGACGGGGAAGTGTTGGTGTGAAACCGTCCTGGGCATGGCAAATGATGCGTGGGAGGGAAAGCCCGATGGGGATGGAAAAGTCTTGCGATGGGAAGCCTGCTTGGGTCCAAAAGCTGCAGTCCTCACCAAGATGGCGGCGAGGGGCTGGTCAGCCGTTGGGACGGAACGGCCGTTGCCCGCGTTCCCCAACCGACCGCCCCACTCTCCAGCCACCATGGCAGGTACAGCAGCCGGCTCCCGCTCCTCCCGGGGCTGCGGCCCTGCTGGCGAGCCCAGCGGCCCGGATCTCACCCCAGCGCCCTTTTTCCCACAGAGGGTTTCCCCAGACGGCTTCCGCGGCTTCCGCAGACGCAAAACTCCCCCTTCGTCGTCCCAGCCGTGCCGCCAACGGTGGCTGCCTGGCTGCTGCCCTCCCTCCCCGGAGCGATGGCGCTGCCCTTGCAGCCCCCCCAGGTACCCACCCTCCCCTACGCGCTGCCCCAGGCCACCGTCTGGCACGTGGTGCCGGGGGTCCAGGGGCAGGTGCTGCAGCTCCCCGCCGGGGTGCAGCTGGCACCTGGGGGGCACCTCCCACCCGAGGGGCACCACCTGCAGCTTGGGCAGCTCCCCGCCGTGGGGCAGCTCCCTGCTGTGGGGCAGCTCCCCCACACCGCTCCTCCCTGGGCCCCCGTCTACCAGTGGGGACAGCCCGTGGGGACGGGGACGGTGCTGCCCCAGGATCCCCTCTGGCTGGGGCCCGGGGCCGTGCTCCATGGGGAGCTCCTGCACCCCGCAGGCACCTGCCTGCTGCAGGCCCCTGCCCACCCCGGCCCCCCACCACTCGTCGTCCCGGGGCCTCCGCTGCGGGGGCAGGCGCTCCCCGCGCCCCGCACCCTGACCAGCAGCCGGGGGCAGCTGCCGGAGCCCTGCGACCACGCCGTGGGGCTCAGCGAGGACCAGGGGCCCCCGCTGCCCGGCCCCACTCCCCCCGAGCCTGCCCAGGCTCCAACGACCGCCAGCACCCAGACGGTGACGCCCGACGGTGAGTTTGGGGCTGGCACAGCCGGCCGCTGGGCGCCCCACACCCAGGAGCCATGGGAAAGCTGGCATCGCCCATCCTGGGGGATTTGCTTGCTTTTTCCTCAGCGGCGACAGTTGCAGAGGTGCCTGAGGAGCCCCTGGAGCTGCTTGAGCTGGGCCCCGATGCCTTCGCCGAGGCCTTTCCCCACCTGGCAGGGGACAGCCAGCAGCTGCAGCACCTGCAGGACCAGCTCCCGGCCGACCTGGACATCTCCGGCTTGGAGGAGCTGCTCAGCTGGCTCGATGCCGTGGAGCCCCAGGACGCCTTCCCCGGTGTCCCCAGCAGTCCTGTGCTCAGCCGCTTCCTGTCTGAGCTGCCCGACCTCTGCGAGGACATCGAGGAGCCGAGCACACAGGGACTGGCAGCCACCAGAGCGCTGGGTGAGGTACCCTCAACCCCTGGGGTGCACCCCGAGAAGGTGCAGGGTGGGCAGGCGGTGCAGCCCCCTGCTGTGCCGGCAGCGAGCTCCCCCCTCAAGCCTGCAGCCAGTCCCCAGCTCAGTGCCCTCAGGAGACCCCTGCCCAACCCTCCCTTCACTCTCCCCAAAAGGCCCCCCCACCCTGAATTCCTCACTGCCCTTAGCAGACCCCTGCCCAACCCTCCCTCGCGTCCCCTCAAGAGACCCCCCGACCCTGAATTCCTTAATTCCCTTAGGAGACCCCTGCCCAAGCCTCGCCTGAGTCCCCTCAAGAGCCCCCCCGACCCTGAATTTATTAGTGCCCTTAGGAGACCCCTGCCCAATCCCCCTCTGGGTCCCCTCAAGAGCCCCCCCGACCCTGAATTTATTAGTGCCCTTAGGAGACCCCTGCCCAATCCCCCTCTGGGTCCCCTCAAGAGCCTCCCCGGCCCTGAATTTATTAGTGCCCTTAGGAGGCCCCTGCCCAATCCCCCTCTGAGTCCCCTCAAGAGCCCCCCGCCTGCCCCTGCGCCCACCGGCACCAAGTGGGGGGCCAAGCGCCCCGCGCCCACCAGCACCCCCAGCACAGCGCAGAGCTCCCAGCACAGGAGGCCGGCGACGGAGAAAACCCCCGGCAAGGAGAAGACGACGCTGCTGGGCCAGGGTGGCCAAGGCCCCAAGACGCTGTGCCAGGGGAAGACGGGTGGCCACAGCGCGGTGGCTGGCAGCAGCGGCCAAGCGGGCGGCAGCAGGCAGCAGCCGGCGAGCGACAGCACCAGGGCGCCCAGCAAGAGGGCCCGAAGCCCGGGGGCTGCTGGGGGGCAAGGAGCAGCGGCACCGCCTCCCCGGAGAGCGCTGCTGCTGCTGGAGCCCCCCCCCATTAAGCCCCGTGCCCGTGCCCGTGCCGTGCGGGCCCAGGACAGGCTCCGTCCCCAAGCCATCGGGGACAAGAGGCTGCAGCGCCAGCACCCGGGGACAAAGACCCCCGGCGAGACTTTGCAGCCGCTGGGGGCCAGGGCGAAGGCGCTGGGGCCAGTGCGCCAGCCGCCCTGTGTGCAGCCGCAGCCCACCTCCAGCGGCCCCAGCAGCATGCCCAGGGCCCCGCCGACGGTGCCAGGCTCCAGCGCTGTGCCCGCTGCCCCCCGGCCCCCAGCTGGAGACAAGGCCCAGGCGGTGCCGGCACCACCAGGCAGCACGGCGCGAGCGTGGAGAGCTCCCCTGCAGCAGGCGCCCAGAGCGCCGTGCCTGCCAGCCGCGGGGGGCCAAGCGCAGCGGGAGCCTCTGCCCACGCAGCCGCGCACGCTGCAGCGTCCGGCGCAGCCCCGCGTGGACTACGTGCCCTGCGTGGGGCCCTGGGCGGGCGGCGACGCGGCGCCCACGCCGCTGGAGGAGCAGGAGGCGTCGGTGCCCATCACGCCGCAGCAGCGTCCCGAGCGGGAGCGCCTGAAGAAGCTGGCCCAGGAGGAGCGGCAGCGGGCGGCCCACCAGATGAAGATCGGCCCCGTGCAATTCTTCGTGCAGCGGCAGAAGGACCACGCCATAGCCAAGTACTACGGCTACCCATGACCCTGCGCTCCTCGACGGCCCCCGCAGCACCCGGGCCCGCTCAGCATGCAGGCACAGAGACCTCTGCAGGCGCCTGCTCCAGCTTCAGCCACGCTCCTCAGCCCTTGCCCCTCTCGCTTGCCCTCTCCCTTCTCCAGTGCTGGAGCTAGGCAGTGTTTGCCACTGTCAGGGATGGGCAACTGGGGCAATGGGAAATGCGCGCGTCACGAATGAACGTTGCAATGGGAAGCTGTTGGGATGTTGGCAATAGCTGGGGTGGGAAAGGTTGGGCGTGGGAACTGCTTGTTGGGACACCAAATGGCTGAGATCCCAAACTTCTTTCTTCTTTCGGGTCATTTCTCTTATTTAGTGCCTTCCTTATTAAATTCCTCTAGTGTAGGTGTTCACTCAGCAAGGCCTCTGCCTGCAGCTGTTCTGGCACTGGGATGCCGAGGGGATTTCATGCAGCCCGCTCCCGCTGCCCATGCTCAGTCCGTGCATGGATGTGGGCATGGCCAGCACGGACGGGAGAAAATGGGTGGACGGCTGGGTGGATGGGAGGGTGATGGGAGTTGGGAATTCAGCCTTGGGATCAGACACGGGAGGTTGTTGGGATAGGAAATGACCAGTGGGATGGGAAGTCACGATGGGGATAGGAATTCATTAGAATAGGACAAATTGGTTTCATTTTTATTTATTATTTTATTAATTGTAATATTTATTTTATTTATTATATTTATTAATTTTATTTATTAAATTTACTTTATTGACTGTGTTGTACAGGATGGCATTTTTTTAGGTTCTCTTCCTTTTCTACCCTATTAAACTCTCTTTATCACAACGCACTGCTTTGTACTTCATTTTTCCTTCCGAGTCGTTCTGGATTCACTCAGGATGGGGGGGACATTAGTGAACGCCTGTGTGCTTCAGATCCAAGCTCACCTTTGCCCTCAACTCAAGATACATATTTGCATCTGTTGTCATGATACAAAATTAACAGCAACAAAATAAAAGTTAACTACTTCCGAGCACCAGCTGTACGTTTGCTGGGTCTGCTCTATGCATTTTGAAGACCATTCAATACTATTCAGCACCTTCAGGAGGAAATGTGTGGTTCTAGGGAAATGCATCTTGATCTGATGCAAACCTGCGACGCACCCTGCAGCCCCTCCAACCCCTGTGATTTTACCTGCAGCCCCTGCAACCCCTGTGATTTTACCTGCAGCCCCTCCAAGCCCTGTGATTTTACCAGCAGCCACTCCAACCCTGTGACAGGCCCTACAGCTGGCTCCGGGGACTACCCCGTTGCCGTATCAGTCGCCAATACACACACAAGATGAAGGAATGGATGCAGAAGTCATCTCGTTTAGGCAGGGAAGAAAGTCCTCCGAAGAAGGGGAAGGAGCAAGAGGAAGGCGAGGCAGGCGACCCCAATGTAGGGCCATCCCAGGGAAGAGGAGGCTGTTATAAAATAGAAAAGAGAGAAAAGCAGCAGTAAGCAGGTGATCCCCATCCCTGGGCGAGCTGCGAGACATGGGACAAGATTTCAGCTGTCATGCAGGCGAGCACATTGTCACCTGGCTGCTGCGATGCTGGGATAACAGCTCCGGGAGCCTGGAATCGGAGGGCAGGGAAGCCAAGCAGCTGGGATCCTTCTCTGGGGAAGGGGGCACTGAGAAAGCGATCGGAAACGGGGCACAAGCCTCTGGAGGCGGCGCCTGTCAGGCGTGAAGGAAAGGGATCCCTTCCAGGAAGATGCTGTGGGGTTGCTGAGGGTCGAAGAACAGCAGGTGTTGCCTGCACCCACCGTGCTGCAGCAGCGGCAAGGGAGAGACGTGGTGGTTTTCCTCAGCTGGGCAGCTGAGCTCCACCTCAACCGCTCTCTCCCTGCCCCTCCTCAAAGGGAAAGGGGAGAAAATAGGATGGAAAGGGCTCAAGGGCTGAGAGAAGGACAGGGAGATCACTCCACAATGATCGTCACGGGCAAAAGAGGCTCAGCAGAGCCTGTTCCAGTCCAGCCCGGGCCTGCTCCTGCGGGGGCTCTCCACAGGCCGCGGCCTCCTCCAGGCCACATCCACCTGCTCCACCGGGGGCTCCTCCATGGGCTGCAGCGTGGAGATCTGCTCCGTGTGGGACCCGTGGGCTGCAGGGGGACAGCCTGCTCCACCAGGGGCCTCTCCCCAGGCCGCAGGGGAACTGCTGCTGTGAGCCTGGAGCACCTCCTGCCTCCTGCTGCACTCACCTTGGGGGCTGCAGAGAGGTTTCTCACTCCTCCCTGACCCAGACGCTGCTGTGCAGCAGGTTTCTTTCCCTTTCTTAGATGGGCTCTCACACAGGCGCAAACATCATCCGTTTTGTCTCAGTTCTGGGCAGCAGCGGGTCCCTCTGGAGCCTCCTGGAACCGGCCCTTATCTAACATGGGGCAGCTGCTGCATTCTCCTCACAGAGGACACCCCTGCAGCCCCCCGCTACCAGAACCTGTCCTCGTAAACGCAACACAAGACACCGACCGAGCCTCCCTGATTCCCAGCAGGTGGGTCAGGCTGGGAACCCAGGCCAGTGCCCGGCAGACCCTCCTGGGCCTTGAAAAGCAAGCTTTATGGGGACGTAGCACCCAGAAAGAACGGAGTCACACAACAGGATTCATTTCCAAAACCGTCTCATAGACACCTGGGCCAAAGTGCAGGGCCTTGAGCGGGTATATCACAATGACAGAGTTCATTTCCTTCCCAGTAGCTGGCACGTGCCGTTTTTTGGGATTTCGGGGCTACAGTGAGCTGCTAAGAGGGATGTCTTAGCTCTTGCAGGGCAGTGCTTCCACTAAGGCCAGGACTTTTCTGCATCTTCTACTGCCCTGCAAGCGAGGATGCTTGGGGCACACAGGAAGCTGGGAGGGGACACAGCTGCAGGGATTCCATAAGACACAAGCAAATGCAGCCTTGGCTTGGTGACACTTTCTCTTGATTACTGCTCAACACAAATTACCTCGAGCAAGTCTACTGTGAGGACTAAAGGAAAGAGACGTATGGATGCTGCTAAGCTCTTCTAGCTTGTACCAGGTAGGAAAGATACCTCTGTAGCAGGCGTGAAGAGGATAGCACTAATTAATTAGATGAGAAGCGGAGGAAAGGCACTTAGAGGTAGTGAAAAGCAGTTAATGTGATGTTCCGGGGAAGCTTCAGTCTGCTTAAGGAGTAGCAAGAACAAGCCTAAAGTCATAGCCAAATACAAGAAAGAGAGGAGGACACGCAGCATGAGAAGCTCCCGAGAGAAAGGAGCTCTGTTTTGGGTAAAAATCAGTCCCTTTTTCTATCATGGAGACATCCAAGGGCGTAGGACACGTGCACTTCAGGGAGCCAAGAGATGCTGTGCATTTCTCTCGTCCCCCTGACACAGCCACTAGGTGACGATGCTTCCAATTCTCTCTAAAGAAACCTTGCTTTCTCAGGCCCAGGTGTCCAGCTGCACACCAAGGACGTCCCTGGCTCCCAGGCACAGTTCCCAGGCCCAAGGCCGAGCTCCCCTCCGAACCCCCATTCCAGCAGACCTTGCTCCTGGCATTGTGGAGCAGCCATTTCATGTCAGCCTTTTCTCCTGGCAGTCAGCTTAGCGCCGTAACCTCTGCCATCGGGGCGCCCGAGAGCCGTGTGAGGTCAGCAGAGAGTCACTGTCAGCCTTTGACCTCACAAAGGTGGGTGGCCATAAGTGCCCTGAGCGTCCAGCTCGCATTGAGTACTGCTGGTGGCACTCGAGGCGTGGAGGTCTGCATGGTGCAATGGGAGACGCCGATGTCCTGCTGCTGGAACAAGAGGCGCTGATGTGCTGCTGGTGCAGGAGGAGACGTGAAGGTGCTGCTGCTTAGAGGTGCTGAGGAGCGGGC
This sequence comes from Anser brachyrhynchus, assembly GCF_964034855.1. Classification (NCBI taxonomy): domain Eukaryota; kingdom Metazoa; phylum Chordata; class Aves; order Anseriformes; family Anatidae; genus Anser; species Anser brachyrhynchus. Next base: position 300,840 of record NC_137714.1, read on the forward strand.
AGCCTCCGTGCCGGTGGCTGAGCATGCTGCTCTTAATTAGTGCTCTACCCTTCCTATCTTTTTACTAAGGTGGGTAGAGAGAAATGCCCATATCTGTTTATTTCCTGGTAAGAAATGTAAGAGCCTTGTATCTGCATATTCACCAGATTCATCCCAGCGCCCTTGGTACTGGCGATCTGTGTTGATCTGTAATAAAGAGCAATCGGTAGCACACCAAGTCTCCGTGACCTTGCATCTAACAGAATCGTCCAAATCCCTGTTGTGATCTCTCTCTAGCTGTGGGCTGGCTAAGCTGTCTGTTGGATGGTGAAAATGGGAAATGATTGGGATGGGAAATGATGAGTGGGCCGAGAAATCATTGCTGGGATGGGAAGACTTCCTTGGGGTGGAAAGCCATTGGGCTAGGAACTCAAAGAGATGGGAAATCTTCCCTGGGTTTGAAATCATTGGGAAGCAAAAGCGTTGGGATGGGAAATCACTCCGGGGATGGGGAAGTATTGGGATGGGAAGTCTTTAATGGGGTGGGTAACATTCACTGGGGAAGGAAGTACTTGGAAAAGTAATCAGAGGAATGGGAATTCTTTGGGATGAGATCTCTTTGGATTAAGAAACGCTTCGTGTCGATGGGAAATATCTCGTATGGGAATCTGTTATCATGTGAAATTGTAAGGATGGGAAATGACCGTTAGGATGCAAAGCTGGTACTGGGACGGGAAATGCTTGGGACGGGGAAGTGTTGGTGTGAAACCGTCCTGGGCATGGCAAATGATGCGTGGGAGGGAAAGCCCGATGGGGATGGAAAAGTCTTGCGATGGGAAGCCTGCTTGGGTCCAAAAGCTGCAGTCCTCACCAAGATGGCGGCGAGGGGCTGGTCAGCCGTTGGGACGGAACGGCCGTTGCCCGCGTTCCCCAACCGACCGCCCCACTCTCCAGCCACCATGGCAGGTACAGCAGCCGGCTCCCGCTCCTCCCGGGGCTGCGGCCCTGCTGGCGAGCCCAGCGCCCCGGATCTCACCCCAGCGCCCTTTTTCCCACAGAGGGTTTCCCCAGACGGCTTCCGCGGCTTCCGCAGACGCAAAACTCCCCCTTCGTCGTCCCAGCCGTGCCGCCAACGGTGGCTGCCTGGCTGCTGCCCTCCCTCCCCGGAGCGATGGCGCTGCCCTTGCAGCCCCCCCAGGTACCCACCCTCCCCTACGCGCTGCCCCAGGCCACCGTCTGGCACGTGGTGCCGGGGGTCCAGGGGCAGGTGCTGCAGCTCCCCGCCGGGGTGCAGCTGGCACCTGGGGGGCACCTCCCACCCGAGGGGCACCACCTGCAGCTTGGGCAGCTCCCCGCCGTGGGGCAGCTCCCTGCTGTGGGGCAGCTCCCCCACACCGCTCCTCCCTGGGCCCCCGTCTACCAGTGGGGACAGCCCGTGGGGACGGGGACGGTGCTGCCCCAGGATCCCCTCTGGCTGGGGCCCGGGGCCGTGCTCCATGGGGAGCTCCTGCACCCCGCAGGCACCTGCCTGCTGCAGGCCCCTGCCCACCCCGGCCCCCCACCACTCGTCGTCCCGGGGCCTCCGCTGCGGGGGCAGGCGCTCCCCGCGCCCCGCACCCTGACCAGCAGCCGGGGGCAGCTGCCGGAGCCCTGCGACCACGCCGTGGGGCTCAGCGAGGACCAGGGGCCCCCGCTGCCCGGCCCCACTCCCCCCGAGCCTGCCCAGGCTCCAACGACCGCCAGCACCCAGACGGTGACGCCCAACGGTGAGTTTGGGGCTGGCACAGCCGGCCGCTGGGCGCCCCACACCCAGGAGCCATGGGAAAGCTGGCATCGCCCATCCTGGGGGATTTGCTTGCTTTTTCCTCAGCGGCGACAGTTGCAGAGGTGCCTGAGGAGCCCCTGGAGCTGCTTGAGCTGGGCCCCGATGCCTTCGCCGAGGCCTTTCCCCACCTGGCAGGGGACAGCCAGCAGCTGCAGCACCTGCAGGACCAGCTCCCGGCCGACCTGGACATCTCCGGCTTGGAGGAGCTGCTCAGCTGGCTCGATGCCGTGGAGCCCCAGGACGCCTTCCCCGGTGTCCCCAGCAGTCCTGTGCTCAGCCGCTTCCTGTCTGAGCTGCCCGACCTCTGCGAGGACATCGAGGAGCCGAGCACACAGGGACTGGCAGCCACCAGAGCGCTGGGTGAGGTACCCTCAACCCCTGGGGTGCACCCCGAGAAGGTGCAGGGTGGGCGGGCGGTGCAGCCCCCTGCTGTGCCGGCAGCGAGCTCCCCCCTCAAGCCTGCAGCCAGTCCCCAGCTCAGTGCCCTCAGGAGACCCCTGCCCAACCCTCCCTTCACTCTCCCCAAAAGGCCCCCCCACCCTGAATTCCTCACTGCCCTTAGCAGACCCCTGCCCAACCCTCCCTCGCGTCCCCTCAAGAGACCCCCCGACCCTGAATTCCTTAATTCCCTTAGGAGACCCCTGCCCAAGCCTCGCCTGAGTCCCCTCAAGAGCCCCCCCGACCCTGAATTTATTAGTGCCCTTAGGAGACCCCTGCCCAATCCCCCTCTGGGTCCCCTCAAGAGCCCCCCCGGCCCTGAATTTATTAGTGCCCTTAGGAGGCCCCTGCCCAATCCCCCTCTGAGTCCCCTCAAGAGCCCCCCGCCTGCCCCTGCGCCCACCGGCACCAAGTGGGGGGCCAAGCGCCCCGCGCCCACCAGCACCCCCAGCACAGCGCAGAGCTCCCAGCACAGGAGGCCGGCGACGGAGAAAACCCCCGGCAAGGAGAAGACGACGCTGCTGGGCCAGGGTGGCCAAGGCCCCAAGACGCTGTGCCAGGGGAAGACGGGTGGCCACAGCGCGGTGGCTGGCAGCAGCGGCCAAGCGGGCGGCGGCAGGCAGCAGCCGGCGAGCGACAGCACCAGGGCGCCCAGCAAGAGGGCCCGAAGCCCGGGGGCTGCTGGGGGGCAAGGAGCAGCGGCACCGCCTCCCCGGAGAGCGCTGCTGCTGCTGGAGCCCCCCCCCATTAAGCCCCGTGCCCGTGCCCGTGCCGTGCGGGCCCAGGACAGGCTCCGTCCCCAAGCCATCGGGGACAAGACGCTGCAGCGCCAGCACCCGGGGACAAAGACCCCCGGCGAGACTTTGCAGCCGCTGGGGGCCAGGGCGAAGGCGCTGGGGCCAGTGCGCCAGCCGCCCTGTGTGCAGCCGCAGCCCACCTCCAGCGGCCCCAGCAGCATGCCCAGGGCCCCGCCGACGGTGCCAGGCTCCAGCGCTGTGCCCGCTGCCCCCCGGCCCCCAGCTGGAGACAAGGCCCAGGCGGTGCCGGCACCACCAGGCAGCACGGCGCGAGCGTGGAGAGCTCCCCTGCAGCAGGCGCCCAGAGCGCCGTGCCTGCCAGCCGCGGGGGGCCAAGCGCAGCGGGAGCCTCTGCCCACGCAGCCGCGCACGCTGCAGCGTCCGGCGCAGCCCCGCGTGGACTACGTGCCCTGCGTGGGGCCCTGGGCGGGCGGCGACGCGGCGCCCACGCCGCTGGAGGAGCAGGAGGCGTCGGTGCCCATCACGCCGCAGCAGCGTCCCGAGCGGGAGCGCCTGAAGAAGCTGGCCCAGGAGGAGCGGCAGCGGGCGGCCCACCAGATGAAGATCGGCCCCGTGCAATTCTTCGTGCAGCGGCAGAAGGACCACGCCATAGCCAAGTATTACGGCTACCCGTGACCCTGCGCTCCTCGACGGCCCCCGCAGCACCCGGGCCCGCTCAGCATGCAGGCACAGAGACCTCTGCAGGCGCCTGCTCCAGCTTCAGCCACGCTCCTCAGCCCTTGCCCCTCTCGCTTGCCCTCTCCCTTCTCCAGTGCTGGAGCTAGGCAGTGTTTGCCACTGTCAGGGATGGGCAACTGGGGCAATGGGAAATGCGCGCGTCACGAATGAACGTTGCAATGGGAAGCTGTTGGGATGTTGGCAATAGCTGGGGTGGGAAAGGTTGGGCGTGGGAACTGCTTGTTGGGACACCAAATGGCTGAGATCCCAAACTTCTTTCTTCTTTCGGGTCATTTCTCTTCTTTAGTGCCTTCCTTATTAAATTCCTCTAGTGTAGGTGTTCACTCAGCAAGGCCTCTGCCTGCAGCTGTTCTGGCACTGGGATGCCGAGGGGATTTCATGCAGCCCGCTCCCGCTGCCCATGCTCAGTCCGTGCATGGATGTGGGCATGGCCAGCACGGACGGGAGAAAATGGGTGGACGGCTGGGTGGATGGGAGGGTGATGGGAGTTGGGAATTCAGCCTTGGGATCAGACACGGGAGGTTGTTGGGATAGGAAATGACCAGTGGGATGGGAAGTCACGATGGGGATAGGAATTCATTAGAATAGGACAAATTGGTTTCATTTTTATTTATTATTTTATTAATTTTAATATTTATTTTATTTATTATATTTATTAATTTTATTTATTAAATTTACTTTATTGACTGTGTTGTACAGGATGGCATTTTTTTAGGTTCTCTTCCTTTTCTACCCTATTAAACTCTCTTTATCACAACGCACTGCTTTGTACTTCATTTTTCCTTCCGAGTCGTTCTGGATTCACTCAGGATGGGGGGGACATTAGTGAACGCCTGTGTGCTTCAGATCCAAGCTCACCTTTGCCCTCAACTCAAGATACATATTTGCATCTGTTGTCATGATACAAAATTAACAGCAACAAAATAAAAGTTAACTACTTCCGAGCACCAGCTGTACGTTTGCTGGGTCTGCTCTATGCATTTTGAAGACCATTCAATACTATTCAGCACCTTCAGGAGGAAATGTGTGGTTCTAGGGAAATGCATCTTGATCTGATGCAAACCTGCGACGCACCCTGCAGCCCCTCCAACCCCTGTGATTTTACCTGCAGCCCCTGCAACCCCTGTGATTTTACCTGCAGCCCCTCCAAGCCCTGTGATTTTACCAGCAGCCACTCCAACCCTGTGACAGGCCCTACAGCTGGCTCCGGGGACTACCCCGTTGCCGTATCAGTCGCCAATACACACACAAGATGAAGGAATGGATGCAGAAGTCATCTCGTTTAGGCAGGGAAGAAAGTCCTCCGAAGAAGGGGAAGGAGCAATAGGAAGGCGAGGCAGGCGACCCCAATGTAGGGCCATCCCAGGGAAGAGGAGGCTGTTATAAAATAGAAAAGAGAGAAAAGCAGCAGTAAGCAGGTGATCCCCATCCCTGGGCGAGCTGCGAGACATGGGACAAGATTTCAGCTGTCATGCAGGCGAGCACATTGTCACCTGGCTGCTGCGATGCTGGGATAACAGCTCCGGGAGCCTGGAATCGGAGGGCAGGGAAGCCAAGCAGCTGGGATCCTTCTCTGGGGAAGGGGGCACTGAGAAAGCGATCGGAAACGGGGCACAAGCCTCTGGAGGCGGCGCCTGTCAGGCGTGAAGGAAAGGGATCCCTTCCAGGAAGATGCTGTGGGGTTGCTGAGGGTCGAAGAACAGCAGGTGTTGGCTGCTCCCACCGTGCTGCAGCAGCGGCAAGGGAGAGACGTGGTGGTTTTCCTCAGCTGGGCAGCTGAGCTCCACCTCAACCGCTCTCTCCCTGCCCCTCCTCAAAGGGAAAGGGGAGAAAATAGGATGGAAAGGGCTCAAGGGCTGAGAGAAGGACAGGGAGATCACTCCACAATGATCGTCACGGGCAAAAGAGGCTCAGCAGAGCCTGTTCCAGTCCAGCCCGGGCTTGCTCCTGCGGGGGCTCTCCACAGGCCGCGGCCTCCTCCAGGCCACATCCACCTGCTCCACCGGGGGCTCCTCCACGGGCTGCAGCGTGGAGATCTGCTCCGTGTGGGACCCGTGGGCTGCAGGGGGACAGCCTGCTCCACCAGGGGCCTCTCCCCAGGCCGCAGGGGAACTGCTGCTGTGAGCCTGGAGCACCTCCTGCCTCCTGCTGCACTCACCTTGGGGGCTGCAGAGAGGTTTCTCACTCCTCCCTGACCCAGACGCTGCTGTGCAGCAGGTTTCTTTCCCTTTCTTAGATGGGCTCTCACACAGGCGCAAACATCATCCATTTTGTCTCAGTTCTGGGCAGCAGCGGGTCCCTCTGGAGCCTCCTGGAACCGGCCCTTATCTAACATGGGGCAGCTGCTGCATTCTCCTCACAGAGGACACCCCTGCAGCCCCCCGCTACCAGAACCTGTCCTCGTAAACCCAACACAAGACACCGACCGAGCCTCCCTGATTCCCAGCAGGTGGGTCAGGCTGGGAACCCAGGCCAGTGCCCGGCAGACCCTCCTGGGCCTTGAAAAGCAAGCTTTATGGGGATGTAGCACCCAGAAAGAACGGAGTCACACAACAGGATTCATTTCCAAAACCATCTCAGAGACACCTGGGCCAAAGTGCAGGGCCTTGAGCGGGTATATCACAATGACAGAGTTCATTTCCTTCCCAGTAGCTGGCACATGCCGTTTTTTGGGATTTCGGGGCTACAGTGAGCTGCTAAGAGGGATGTCTTAGCTCTTGCAGGGCAGTGCTTCCACTAAGGCCAGGACTTTTCTGCATCTTCTACTGCCCTGCAAGCGAGGATGCTTGGGGCACACAGGAAGCTGGGAGGGGACACAGCTGCAGGGATTCCATAAGACACAAGCAAATGCAGCCTTGGCTTGGTGACACTTTCTCTTGATTACTGCTCAACACAAATTACCTCGAGCAAGTCTACTGTGAGGACTAAAGGAAAGAGACGTATGGATGCTGCTAAGCTCTTCTAGCTTGTACCAGGTAGGAAAGATACCTCTGTAGCAGGCGTGAAGAGGATAGCACTAATTAATTAGATGAGAAGCGGAGGAAAGGCACTTAGAGGTAGTGAAAAGCAGTTAATGTGATGTTCCGGGGAAGCTTCAGTCTGCTTAAGGAGTAGCAAGAACAAGCCTAAAGTCATAGCCAAATACAAGAAAGAGAGGAGGACACGCAGCATGAGAAGCTCCCGAGAGAAAGGAGCTCTGTTTTGGGTAAAAATCAGTCCCTTTTTCTATCATGGAGACATCCAAGGGCGTAGGACACGTGCACTTCAGGGAACCAAGAGATGCTGTGCATTTCTCTCGTCCCCCTGACACAGCCACTAGGTGACGATGCTTCCAATTCTCTCTAAAGAAACCTTGCTTTCTCAGGCCCAGGTGTCCAGCTGCACACCAAGGACGTCCCTGGCTCCCAGGCACAGTTCCCAGGCCCAAGGCCGAGCTCCCCTCCGAACCCCCATTCCAGCAGACCTTGCTCCTGGCATTGTGGAGCAGCCATTTCATGTCAGCCTTTTCTCCTGGCAGTCAGCTTAGCGCCGTAACCTCTGCCATCGGGGCGCCCGAGAGCCGTGTGAGGTCAGCAGAGAGTCACTGTCAGCCTTTGACCTCACAAAGGTGGGTGGCCATAAGTGCCCTGAGCGTCCAGCTCGCATTGAGTACTGCTGGTGGCACTCGAGGCGTGGAGGTCTGCATGGTGCAATGGGAGACGCCGATGTCCTGCTGCTGGAACAAGAGGCGCTGATGTGCTGCTGGTGCAGGAGGAGACGTGAAGGTGCTGCTGCTTAGAGGTGCTGAGGAGCGGGCAGCCTCCGTGCCGGTGGCTGAGCATGCTGCTCTTAATTAGTGCTCTACCCTTCCTATCTTTTTACTAAGGTGGGTAGAGAGAAATGCCCATATCTGTTTATTTCCTGGTAAGAAATGTAAGAGCCTTGTATCTGCATATTCACCAGATTCATCCCAGCGCCCTTGGTACTGGCGATCTGTGTTGATCTGTAATAAAGAGCAATTGGTAGCACACCAAGTCTCCGTGACCTTGCATCTAACAGAATCGTCCAAATCCCTGTTGTGATCTCTCTCTAGCTGTGGGCTGGCTAAGCTGTCTGTTGGATGGTGAAAATGGGAAATGATTGGGATGGGAAATGATGAGTGGGCCGAGAAATCATTGCTGGGATGGGAAGACTTCCTTGGGGTGGAAAGCCATTGGGCTAGGAACTCAAAGAGATGGGAAATCTTCCCTGGGTTTGAAATCATTGGGAAGCAAAAGCGTTGGGATGGGAAATCACTCTGGGGATGGGGAAGTATTGGGATGGGAAGTCTTTAATGGGGTGGGTAACATTCACTGGGGAAGGAAGTACTTGGAAAAGTAATCAGAGGAATGGGAATTCTTTGGGATGAGATCTCTTTGGATTAATAAACGCTTCGTGTCGATGGGAAATATCTCGTATGGGAATCTGTTATCATGTGAAATTGTAAGGATGGGAAATGACCGTTAGGATGCAAAGCTGGTACTGGGACGGGAAATGCTTGGGACGGGGAAGTGTTGGTGTGAAACCGTCCTGGGCATGGCAAATGATGCGTGGGAGGGAAAGCCCGATGGGGATGGAAAAGTCTTGCGATGGGAAGCCTGCTTGGGTCCAAAAGCTGCAGTCCTCACCAAGATGGTGGCGAGGGGCTGGTCAGCCGTTGGGACGGAACGGCCGTTGCCCGCGTTCCCCAACCGACCGCCCCACTCTCCAGCCACCATGGCAGGTACAGCAGCCGGCTCCCGCTCCTCCCGGGGCTGCGGCCCTGCTGGCGAGCCCAGCGGCCCGGATCTCACCCCAGCGCCCTTTTTCCCACAGAGGGTTTCCCCAGACGGCTTCCGCGGCTTCCGCAGACGCAAAACTCCCCCTTCGTCGTCCCAGCCGTGCCGCCAACGGTGGCTGCCTGGCTGCTGCCCTCCCTCCCCGGAGCGATGGCGCTGCCCTTGCAGCCCCCCCAGGTACCCACCCTCCCCTACGCGCTGCCCCAGGCCACCGTCTGGCACGTGGTGCCGGGGGTCCAGGGGCAGGTGCTGCAGCTCCCCGCCGGGGTGCAGCTGGCACCTGGGGGGCACCTCCCACCCGAGGGGCACCACCTGCAGCTTGGGCAGCTCCCCGCCGTGGGGCAGCTCCCTGCTGTGGGGCAGCTCCCCCACACCGCTCCTCCCTGGGCCCCCGTCTACCAGTGGGGACAGCCCGTGGGGACGGGGACGGTGCTGCCCCAGGATCCCCTCTGGCTGGGGCCCGGGGCCGTGCTCCATGGGGAGCTCCTGCACCCCGCAGGCACCTGCCTGCTGCAGGCCCCTGCCCACCCCGGCCCCCCACCACTCGTCGTCCCGGGGCCTCCGCTGCGGGGGCAGGCGCTCCCCGCGCCCCGCACCCTGACCAGCAGCCGGGGGCAGCTGCCGGAGCCCTGCGACCACGCCGTGGGGCTCAGCGAGGACCAGGGGCCCCCGCTGCCCGGCCCCACTCCCCCCGAGCCTGCCCAGGCTCCAACAACCGCCAGCACCCAGACGGTGACGCCCAACGGTGAGTTTGGGGCTGGCACAGCCGGCCGCTGGGCGCCCCACACCCAGGAGCCATGGGAAAGCTGGCATCGCCCATCCTGGGGGATTTGCTTGCTTTTTCCTCAGCGGCGACAGTTGCAGAGGTGCCTGAGGAGCCCCTGGAGCTGCTTGAGCTGGGCCCCGATGCCTTCGCCGAGGCCTTTCCCCACCTGGCAGGGGACAGCCAGCAGCTGCAGCACCTGCAGGACCAGCTCCCGGCCGACCTGGACATCTCCGGCTTGGAGGAGCTGCTCAGCTGGCTCGATGCCGTGGAGCCCCAGGACGCCTTCCCCGGTGTCCCCAGCAGTCCTGTGCTCAGCCGCTTCCTGTCTGAGCTGCCCGACCTCTGCGAGGACATCGAGGAGCCGAGCACACAGGGACTGGCAGCCACCAGAGCGCTGGGTGAGGTACCCTCAACCCCTGGGGTGCACCCCGAGAAGGTGCAGGGTGGGCGGGCGGTGCAGCCCCCTGCTGTGCCGGCAGCGAGCTCCCCCCTCAAGCCTGCAGCCAGTCCCCAGCTCAGTGCCCTCAGGAGACCCCTGCCCAACCCTCCCTTCACTCTCCCCAAAAGGCCCCCCCACCCTGAATTCCTCACTGCCCTTAGCAGACCCCTGCCCAACCCTCCCTCGCGTCCCCTCAAGAGACCCCCCGACCCTGAATTCCTTAATTCCCTTAGGAGACCCCTGCCCAAGCCTCGCCTGAGTCCCCTCAAGAGCCCCCCCGACCCTGAATTTATTAGTGCCCTTAGGAGACCCCTGCCCAATCCCCCTCTGGGTCCCCTCAAGAGCCCCCCCGGCCCTGAATTTATTAGTGCCCTTAGGAGGCCCCTGCCCAATCCCCCTCTGAGTCCCCTCAAGAGCCCCCCGCCTGCCCCTGCGCCCACCGGCACCAAGTGGGGGGCCAAGCGCCCCGCGCCCACCAGCACCCCCAGCACAGCGCAGAGCTCCCAGCACAGGAGGCCGGCGACGGAGAAAACCCCCGGCAAGGAGAAGACGACGCTGCTGGGCCAGGGTGGCCAAGGCCCCAAGACGCTGTGCCAGGGGAAGACGGGTGGCCACAGCGCGGTGGCTGGCAGCAGCGGCCAAGCGGGCGGCGGCAGGCAGCAGCCGGCGAGCGACAGCACCAGGGCGCCCAGCAAGAGGGCCCGAAGCCCGGGGGCTGCTGGGGGGCAAGGAGCAGCGGCACCGCCTCCCCGGAGAGCGCTGCTGCTGCTGGAGCCCCCCCCCATTAAGCCCCGTGCCCGTGCCCGTGCCGTGCGGGCCCAGGACAGGCTCCGTCCCCAAGCCATCGGGGACAAGACGCTGCAGCGCCAGCACCCGGGGACAAAGACCCCCAGCGAGACTTTGCAGCCGCTGGGGGCCAGGGCGAAGGCGCTGGGGCCAGTGCGCCAGCCGCCCTGTGTGCAGCCGCAGCCCACCTCCAGCGGCCCCAGCAGCATGCCCAGGGCCCCGCCGACGGTGCCAGGCTCCAGCGCTGTGCCCGCTGCCCCCCGGCCCCCAGCTGGAGACAAGGCCCAGGCGGTGCCGGCACCACCAGGCAGCACGGCGCGAGCGTGGAGAGCTCCCCTGCAGCAGGCGCCCAGAGCGCCGTGCCTGCCAGCCGCGGGGGGCCAAGCGCAGCGGGAGCCTCTGCCCACGCAGCCGCGCACGCTGCAGCGTCCGGCGCAGCCCCGCGTGGACTACGTGCCCTGCGTGGGGCCCTGGGCAGGCGGCGACGCGGCGCCCACGCCGCTGGAGGAGCAGGAGGCGTCGGTGCCCATCACGCCGCAGCAGCGTCCCGAGCGGGAGCGCCTGAAGAAGCTGGCCCAGGAGGAGCGGCAGCGGGCGGCCCACCAGATGAAGATCGGCCCCGTGCAATTCTTCGTGCAGCGGCAGAAGGACCACGCCATAGCCAAGTATTACGGCTACCCGTGACCCTGCGCTCCTCGACGGCCCCCGCAGCACCCGGGCCCGCTCAGCATGCAGGCACAGAGACCTCTGCAGGCGCCTGCTCCAGCTTCAGCCACGCTCCTCAGCCCTTGCCCCTCTCGCTTGCCCTCTCCCTTCTCCAGTGCTGGAGCTAGGCAGTGTTTGCCACTGTCAGGGATGGGCAACTGGGGCAATGGGAAATGCGCGCGTCACGAATGAACGTTGCAATGGGAAGCTGTTGGGATGTTGGCAATAGCTGGGGTGGGAAAGGTTGGGCGTGGGAACTGCTTGTTGGGACACCAAATGGCTGAGATCCCAAACTTCTTTCTTCTTTCGGGTCATTTCTCTTATTTAGTGCCTTCCTTATTAAATTCCTCTAGTGTAGGTGTTCACTCAGCAAGGCCTCTGCCTGCAGCTGTTCTGGCACTGGGATGCCGAGGGGGTTTCATGCAGCCCGCTCCCGCTGCCCATGCTCAGTCCGTGCATGGATGTGGGCATGGCCAGCACGGACGGGAGAAAATGGGTGGACGGCTGGGTGGATGGGAGGGTGATGGGAGTTGGGAATTCAGCCTTGGGATCAGACACGGGAGGTTGTTGGGATAGGAAATGACCAGTGGGATGGGAAGTCACGATGGGGATAGGAATTCATTAGAATAGGACAAATTGGTTTCATTTTTATTTATTATTTTATTAATTTTAATATTTATTTTATTTATTATATTTATTAATTTTATTTATTAAATTTACTTTATTGACTGTGTTGTACAGGATGGCATTTTTTTAGGTTCTCTTCCTTTTCTACCCTATTAAACTCTCTTTATCACAACGCACTGCTTTGTACTTCATTTTTCCTTCCGAGTCGTTCTGGATTCACTCAGGATGGGGGGGACATTAGTGAACGCCTGTGTGCTTCAGATCCAAGCTCACCTTTGCCCTCAACTCAAGATACATATTTGCATCTGTTGTCATGATACAAAATTAACAGCAACAAAATAAAAGTTAACTACTTCCGAGCACCAGCTGTACGTTTGCTGGGTCTGCTCTATGCATTTTGAAGACCATTCAATACTATTCAGCACCTTCAGGAGGAAATGTGTGGTTCTAGGGAAATGCATCTTGATCTGATGCAAACCTGCGACGCACCCTGCAGCCCCTCCAACCCCTGTGATTTTACCTGCAGCCCCTGCAACCCCTGTGATTTTACCTGCAGCCCCTCCAAGCCCTGTGATTTTACCAGCAGCCACTCCAACCCTGTGACAGGCCCTACAGCTGGCTCCGGGGACTACCCCGTTGCCGTATCAGTCGCCAATACACACACAAGATGAAGGAATGGATGCAGAAGTCATCTCGTTTAGGCAGGGAAGAAAGTCCTCCGAAGAAGGGGAAGGAGCAAGAGGAAGGCGAGGCAGGCGACCCCAATGTAGGGCCATCCCAGGGAAGAGGAGGCTGTTATAAAATAGAAAAGAGAGAAAAGCAGCAGTAAGCAGGTGATCCCCATCCCTGGGCGAGCTGCGAGACATGGGACAAGATTTCAGCTGTCATGCAGGCGAGCACATTGTCACCTGGCTGCTGCGATGCTGGGATAACAGCTCCGGGAGCCTGGAATCGGAGGGCAGGGAAGCCAAGCAGCTGGGATCCTTCTCTGGGGAAGGGGGCACTGAGAAAGCGATCGGAAACGGGGCACAAGCCTCTGGAGGCGGCGCCTGTCAGGCGTGAAGGAAAGGGATCCCTTCCAGGAAGATGCTGTGGGGTTGCTGAGGGTCGAAGAACAGCAGGTGTTGCCTGCACCCACCGTGCTGCAGCAGCGGCAAGGGAGAGACGTGGTGGTTTTCCTCAGCTGGGCAGCTGAGCTCCACCTCAACCGCTCTCTCCCTGCCCCTCCTCAAAGGGAAAGGGGAGAAAATAGGATGGAAAGGGCTCAAGGGCTGAGAGAAGGACAGGGAGATCACTCCACAATGATCGTCACGGGCAAAAGAGGCTCAGCAGAGCCTGTTCCAGTCCAGCCCGGGCTTGCTCCTGCGGGGGCTCTCCACAGGCCGCGGCCTCCTCCAGGCCACATCCACCTGCTCCACCGGGGGCTCCTCCACGGGCTGCAGCGTGGAGATCTGCTCCGTGTGGGACCCGTGGGCTGCAGGGGGACAGCCTGCTCCACCAGGGGCCTCTCCCCAGGCCGCAGGGGAACTGCTGCTGTGAGCCTGGAGCACCTCCTGCCTCCTGCTGCACTCACCTTGGGGGCTGCAGAGAGGTTTCTCACTCCTCCCTGACCCAGACGCTGCTGTGCAGCAGGTTTCTTTCCCTTTCTTAGATGGGCTCTCACACAGGCGCAAACATCATCCGTTTTGTCTCAGTTCTGGGCAGCAGCGGGTCCCTCTGGAGCCTCCTGGAACCGGCCCTTATCTAACATGGGGCAGCTGCTGCATTCTCCTCACAGAGGACACCCCTGCAGCCCCCCGCTACCAGAACCTGTCCTCGTAAACGCAACACAAGACACCGACCGAGCCTCCCTGATTCCCAGCAGGTGGGTCAGGCTGGGAACCCAGGCCAGTGCCCGGCAGACCCTCCTGGGCCTTGAAAAGCAAGCTTTATGGGGATGTAGCACCCAGAAAGAACGGAGTCACACAACAGGATTCATTTCCAAAACCGTCTCAGAGACACCTGGGCCAAAGTGCAGGGCCTTGAGCGGGTATATCACAATGACAGAGTTCATTTCCTTCCCAGTAGCTGGCACATGCCGTTTTTTGGGATTTCGGGGCTACAGTGAGCTGCTAAGAGGGATGTCTTAGCTCTTGCAGGGCAGTGCTTCCACTAAGGCCAGGACTTTTCTGCATCTTCTACTGCCCTGCAAGCGAGGATGCTTGGGGCACACAGGAAGCTGGGAGGGGACACAGCTGCAGGGATTCCATAAGACACAAGCAAATGCAGCCTTGGCTTGGTGACACTTTCTCTTGATTACTGCTCAACACAAATTACCTCGAGCAAGTCTACTGTGAGGACTAAAGGAAAGAGACGTATGGATGCTGCTAAGCTCTTCTAGCTTGTACCAGGTAGGAAAGATACCTCTGTAGCAGGCGTGAAGAGGATAGCACTAATTAATTAGATGAGAAGCGGAGGAAAGGCACTTAGAGGTAGTGAAAAGCAGTTAATGTGATGTTCCGGGGAAGCTTCAGTCTGCTTAAGGAGTAGCAAGAACAAGCCTAAAGTCATAGCCAAATACAAGAAAGAGAGGAGGACACGCAGCATGAGAAGCTCCCGAGAGAAAGGAGCTCTGTTTTGGGTAAAAATCAGTCCCTTTTTCTATCATGGAGACATCCAAGGGCGTAGGACACGTGCACATTTCTCTCGTCCCCCTGACACAGCCACTAGGTGACGATGCTTCCAATTCTCTCTAAAGAAACCTTGCTTTCTCAGGCCCAGGTGTCCAGCTGCACACCAAGGACGTCCCTGGCTCCCAGGCACAGTTCCCAGGCCCAAGGCCGAGCTCCCCTCCGAACCCCCATTCCAGCAGACCTTGCTCCTGGCATTGTGGAGCAGCCATTTCATGTCAGCCTTTTCTCCTGGCAGTCAGCTTAGCGCCGTAACCTCTGCCATCGGGGCGCTCGAGAGCCGTGTGAGGTCAGCAGAGAGTCACTGTCAGCCTTTGACCTCACAAAGGTGGGTGGCCATAAGTGCCCTGAGCGTCCAGCTCGCATTGAGTACTGCTGGTGGCACTCGAGGCGTGGAGGTCTGCATGGTGCAATGGGAGACGCCGATGTCCTGCTGCTGGAACAAGAGGCGCTGATGTGCTGCTGGTGCAGGAGGAGACGTGAAGGTGCTGCTGCTTAGAGGTGCTGAGGAGCGGGCAGCCTCCGTGCCGGTGGCTGAGCATGCTACTCTTAATTAGTGCTCTACCCTTCCTATCTTTTTACTAAGGTGGGTAGAGAGAAATGCCCATATCTGTTTATTTCCTGGTAAGAAATGTAAGAGCCTTGTATCTGCATATTCACCAGATTCATCCCAGCGCCCTTGGTACTGGCGATCTGTGTTGATCTGTAATAAAGAGCAATTGGTAGCACACCAAGTCTCCGTGACCTTGCATCTAACAGAATCGTCCAAATCCCTGTTGTGATCTCTCTCTAGCTGTGGGCTGGCTAAGCTGTCTGTTGGATGGTGAAAATGGGAAATGATTGGGATGGGAAATGATGAGTGGGCCGAGAAATCATTGCTGGGATGGGAAGACTTCCTTGGGGTGGAAAGCCATTGGGCTAGGAACTCAAAGAGATGGGAAATCTTCCCTGGGTTTGAAATCATTGGGAAGCAAAAGCGTTGGGATGGGAAATCACTCCGGGGATGGGGAAGTATTGGGATGGGAAGTCTTTAATGGGGTGGGTAACATTCACTGGGGAAGGAAGTACTTGGAAAAGTAATCAGAGGAATGGGAATTCTTTGGGATGAGATCTCTTTGGATTAAGAAACGCTTCGTGTCGATGGGAAATATCTCGTATGGGAATCTGTTATCATGTGAAATTGTAAGGATGGGAAATGACCGTTAGGATGCAAAGCTGGTACTGGGACGGGAAATGCTTGGGACGGGGAAGTGTTGGTGTGAAACCGTCCTGGGCATGGCAAATGATGCGTGGGAGGGAAAGCCCGATGGGGATGGAAAAGTCTTGCGATGGGAAGCCTGCTTGGGTCCAAAAGCTGCAGTCCTCACCAAGATGGCGGCGAGGGGCTGGTCAGCCGTTGGGACGGAACGGCCGTTGCCCGCGTTCCCCAACCGACCGCCCCACTCTCCAGCCACCATGGCAGGTACAGCAGCCGGCTCCCGCTCCTCCCGGGGCTGCGGCCCTGCTGGCGAGCCCAGCGCCCCGGATCTCACCCCAGCGCCCTTTTTCCCACAGAGGGTTTCCCCAGACGGCTTCCGCGGCTTCCGCAGACGCAAAACTCCCCCTTCGTCGTCCCAGCCGTGCCGCCAACGGTGGCTGCCTGGCTGCTGCCCTCCCTCCCCGGAGCGATGGCGCTGCCCTTGCAGCCCCCCCAGGTACCCACCCTCCCCTACGCGCTGCCCCAGGCCACCGTCTGGCACGTGGTGCCGGGGGTCCAGGGGCAGGTGCTGCAGCTCCCCGCCGGGGTGCAGCTGGCACCTGGGGGGCACCTCCCACCCGAGGGGCACCACCTGCAGCTTGGGCAGCTCCCCGCCGTGGGGCAGCTCCCTGCTGTGGGGCAGCTCCCCCACACCGCTCCTCCCTGGGCCCCCGTCTACCAGTGGGGACAGCCCGTGGGGACGGGGACGGTGCTGCCCCAGGATCCCCTCTGGCTGGGGCCCGGGGCCGTGCTCCATGGGGAGCTCCTGCACCCCGCAGGCACCTGCCTGCTGCAGGCCCCTGCCCACCCCGGCCCCCCACCACTCGTCGTCCCGGGGCCTCCGCTGCGGGGGCAGGCGCTCCCCGCGCCCCGCACCCTGACCAGCAGCCGGGGGCAGCTGCCGGAGCCCTGCGACCACGCCGTGGGGCTCAGCGAGGACCAGGGGCCCCCGCTGCCCGGCCCCACTCCCCCCGAGCCTGCCCAGGCTCCAACGACCGCCAGCACCCAGACGGTGACGCCCGACGGTGAGTTTGGGGCTGGCACAGCCGGCCGCTGGGCGCCCCACACCCAGGAGCCATGGGAAAGCTGGCATCGCCCATCCTGGGGGATTTGCTTGCTTTTTCCTCAGCGGCGACAGTTGCAGAGGTGCCTGAGGAGCCCCTGGAGCTGCTTGAGCTGGGCCCCGATGCCTTCGCCGAGGCCTTTCCCCACCTGGCAGGGGACAGCCAGCAGCTGCAGCACCTGCAGGACCAGCTCCCGGCCGACCTGGACATCTCCGGCTTGGAGGAGCTGCTCAGCTGGCTCGATGCCGTGGAGCCCCAGGACGCCTTCCCCGGTGTCCCCAGCAGTCCTGTGCTCAGCCGCTTCCTGTCTGAGCTGCCCGACCTCTGCGAGGACATCGAGGAGCCGAGCACACAGGGACTGGCAGCCACCAGAGCGCTGGGTGAGGTACCCTCAACCCCTGGGGTGCACCCCGAGAAGGTGCAGGGTGGGCGGGCGGTGCAGCCCCCTGCTGTGCCGGCAGCGAGCTCCCCCCTCAAGCCTGCAGCCAGTCCCCAGCTCAGTGCCCTCAGGAGACCCCTGCCCAACCCTCCCTTCACTCTCCCCAAAAGGCCCCCCCACCCTGAATTCCTCACTGCCCTTAGCAGACCCCTGCCCAACCCTCCCTCGCGTCCCCTCAAGAGACCCCCCGACCCTGAATTCCTTAATTCCCTTAGGAGACCCCTGCCCAAGCCTCGCCTGAGTCCCCTCAAGAGCCCCCCCGACCCTGAATTTATTAGTGCCCTTAGGAGACCCCTGCCCAATCCCCCTCTGGGTCCCCTCAAGAGCCCCCCCGGCCCTGAATTTATTAGTGCCCTTAGGAGGCCCCTGCCCAATCCCCCTCTGAGTCCCCTCAAGAGCCCCCCGCCTGCCCCTGCGCCCACCGGCACCAAGTGGGGGGCCAAGCGCCCCGCGCCCACCAGCACCCCCAGCACAGCGCAGAGCTCCCAGCACAGGAGGCCGGCGACGGAGAAAACCCCCGGCAAGGAGAAGACGACGCTGCTGGGCCAGGGTGGCCAAGGCCCCAAGACGCTGTGCCAGGGGAAGACGGGTGGCCACAGCGCGGTGGCTGGCAGCAGCGGCCAAGCGGGCGGCGGCAGGCAGCAGCCGGCGAGCGACAGCACCAGGGCGCCCAGCAAGAGGGCCCGAAGCCCGGGGGCTGCTGGGGGGCAAGGAGCAGCGGCACCGCCTCCCCGGAGAGCGCTGCTGCTGCTGGAGCCCCCCCCCATTAAGCCCCGTGCCCGTGCCCGTGCCGTGCGGGCCCAGGACAGGCTCCGTCCCCAAGCCATCGGGGACAAGACGCTGCAGCGCCAGCACCCGGGGACAAAGACCCCCAGCGAGACTTTGCAGCCGCTGGGGGCCAGGGCGAAGGCGCTGGGGCCAGTGCGCCAGCCGCCCTGTGTGCAGCCGCAGCCCACCTCCAGCGGCCCCAGCAGCATGCCCAGGGCCCCGCCGACGGTGCCAGGCTCCAGCGCTGTGCCCGCTGCCCCCCGGCCCCCAGCTGGAGACAAGGCCCAGGCGGTGCCGGCACCACCAGGCAGCACGGCGCGAGCGTGGAGAGCTCCCCTGCAGCAGGCGCCCAGAGCGCCGTGCCTGCCAGCCGCGGGGGGCCAAGCGCAGCGGGAGCCTCTGCCCACGCAGCCGCGCACGCTGCAGCGTCCGGCGCAGCCCCGCGTGGACTACGTGCCCTGCGTGGGGCCCTGGGCGGGCGGCGACGCGGCGCCCACGCCGCTGGAGGAGCAGGAGGCGTCGGTGCCCATCACGCCGCAGCAGCGTCCCGAGCGGGAGCGCCTGAAGAAGCTGGCCCAGGAGGAGCGGCAGCGGGCGGCCCACCAGATGAAGATCGGCCCCGTGCAATTCTTCGTGCAGCGGCAGAAGGACCACGCCATAGCCAAGTATTACGGCTACCCGTGACCCTGCGCTCCTCGACGGCCCCCGCAGCACCCGGGCCCGCTCAGCATGCAGGCACAGAGACCTCTGCAGGCACCTGCTCCAGCTTCAGCCACGCTCCTCAGCCCTTGCCCCTCTCGCTTGCCCTCTCCCTTCTCCAGTGCTGGAGCTAGGCAGTGTTTGCCACTGTCAGGGATGGGCAACTGGGGCAATGGGAAATGCGCGCGTCACGAATGAACGTTGCAATGGGAAGCTGTTGGGATGTTGGCAATAGCTGGGGTGGGAAAGGTTGGGCGTGGGAACTGCTTGTTGGGACACCAAATGGCTGAGATCCCAAACTTCTTTCTTCTTTCGGGTCATTTCTCTTATTTAGTGCCTTCCTTATTAAATTCCTCTAGTGTAGGTGTTCACTCAGCAAGGCCTCTGCCTGCAGCTGTTCTGGCACTGGGATGCCGAGGGGATTTCATGCAGCCCGCTCCCGCTGCCCATGCTCAGTCCGTGCATGGATGTGGGCATGGCCAGCACGGACGGGAGAAAATGGGTGGACGGCTGGGTGGATGGGAGGGTGATGGGAGTTGGGAATTCAGCCTTGGGATCAGACACGGGAGGTTGTTGGGATAGGAAATGACCAGTGGGATGGGAAGTCACGATGGGGATAGGAATTCATTAGAATAGGACAAATTGGTTTCATTTTTATTTATTTTTTTATTAATTTTAATATTTATTTTATTTATTATATTTATTAATTTTATTTATTAAATTGACTTTATTGACTGTGTTGTACAGGATGGCATTTTTTTAGGTTCTCTTCCTTTTCTACCCTATTAAACTCTCTTTATCACAACGCACTGCTTTGTACTTCATTTTTCCTTCCGAGTCGTTCTGGATTCACTCAGGATGGGGGGGACATTAGTGAACGCCTGTGTGCTTCAGATCCAAGCTCACCTTTGCCCTCAACTCAAGATACATATTTGCATCTGTTGTCATGATACAAAATTAACAGCAACAAAATAAAAGTTAACTACTTCCGAGCACCAGCTGTACGTTTGCTGGGTCTGCTCTATGCATTTTGAAGACCATTCAATACTATTCAGCACCTTCAGGAGGAAATGTGTGGTTCTAGGGAAATGCATCTTGATCTGATGCAAACCTGCGACGCACCCTGCAGCCCCTGCAACCGCTGTGATTTTACCTGCAGCCCCTGCAACCCCTGTGATTTTACCTGCAGCCCCTCCAAGCCCTGTGATTTTACCAGCAGCCACTCCAACCCTGTGACAGGCCCTACAGCTGGCTCCGGGGACTACCCCGTTGCCGTATCAGTCGCCAATACACACACAAGATGAAGGAATGGATGCAGAAGTCATCTCGTTTAGGCAGGGAAGAAAGTCCTCCGAAGAAGGGGAAGGAGCAATAGGAAGGCGAGGCAGGCGACCCCAATGTAGGGCCATCCCAGGGAAGAGGAGGCTGTTATAAAATAGAAAAGAGAGAAAAGCAGCAGTAAGCAGGTGATCCCCATCCCTGGGCGAGCTGCGAGACATGGGACAAGATTTCAGCTGTCATGCAGGCGAGCACATTGTCACCTGGCTGCTGCGATGCTGGGATAACAGCTCCGGGAGCCTGGAATCGGAGGGCAGGGAAGCCAAGCAGCTGGGATCCTTCTCTGGGGAAGGGGGCACTGAGAAAGCGATCGGAAACGGGGCACAAGCCTCTGGAGGCGGCGCCTGTCAGGCGTGAAGGAAAGGGATCCCTTCCAGGAAGATGCTGTGGGGTTGCTGAGGGTCGAAGAACAGCAGGTGTTGCCTGCACCCACCGTGCTGCAGCAGCGGCAAGGGAGAGACGTGGTGGTTTTCCTCAGCTGGGCAGCTGAGCTCCACCTCAACCGCTCTCTCCCTGCCCCTCCTCAAAGGGAAAGGGGAGAAAATAGGATGGAAAGGGCTCAAGGGCTGAGAGAAGGACAGGGAGATCACTCCACAATGATCGTCACGGGCAAAAGAGGCTCAGCAGAGCCTGTTCCAGTCCAGCCCGGGCCTGCTCCTGCGGGGGCTCTCCACAGGCCGCGGCCTCCTCCAGGCCACATCCACCTGCTCCACCGGGGGCTCCTCCACGGGCTGCAGCGTGGAGATCTGCTCCGTGTGGGACCCGTGGGCTGCAGGGGGACAGCCTGCTCCACCAGGGGCCTCTCCCCAGGCCGCAGGGGAACTGCTGCTGTGAGCCTGGAGCACCTCCTGCCTCCTGCTGCACTCACCTTGGGGGCTGCAGAGAGGTTTCTCACTCCTCCCTGACCCAGACGCTGCTGTGCAGCAGGTTTCTTTCCCTTTCTTAGATGGGCTCTCACACAGGCGCAAACATCATCCGTTTTGTCTCAGTTCTGGGCAGCAGCGGGTCCCTCTGGAGCCTCCTGGAACCGGCCCTTATCTAACATGGGGCAGCTGCTGCATTCTCCTCACAGAGGACACCCCTGCAGCCCCCCGCTACCAGAACCTGTCCTCGTAAACCCAACACAAGACACCGACCGAGCCTCCCTGATTCCCAGCAGGTGGGTCAGGCTGGGAACCCAGGCCAGTGCCCGGCAGACCCTCCTGGGCCTTGAAAAGCAAGCTTTATGGGGATGTAGCACCCAGAAAGAACGGAGTCACACAACAGGATTCATTTCCAAAACCGTCTCATAGACACCTGGGCCAAAGTGCAGGGCCTTGAGCGGGTATATCACAATGACAGAGTTCATTTCCTTCCCAGTAGCTGGCACATGCCGTTTTTTGGGATTTCGGGGCTACAGTGAGCTGCTAAGAGGGATGTCTTAGCTCTTGCAGGGCAGTGCTTCCACTAAGGCCAGGACTTTTCTGCATCTTCTACTGCCCTGCAAGCGAGGATGCTTGGGGCACACAGGAAGCTGGGAGGGGACACAGCTGCAGGGATTCCATAAGACACAAGCAAATGCAGCCTTGGCTTGGTGACACTTTCTCTTGATTACTGCTCAACACAAATTACCTCGAGCAAGTCTACTGTGAGGACTAAAGGAAAGAGACGTATGGATGCTGCTAAGCTCTTCTAGCTTGTACCAGGTAGGAAAGATACCTCTGTAGCAGGCGTGAAGAGGATAGCACTAATTAATTAGATGAGAAGCGGAGGAAAGGCACTTAGAGGTAGTGAAAAGCAGTTAATGTGATGTTCCGGGGAAGCTTCAGTCTGCTTAAGGAGTAGCAAGAACAAGCCTAAAGTCATAGCCAAATACAAGAAAGAGAGGAGGACACGCAGCATGAGAAGCTCCCGAGAGAAAGGAGCTCTGTTTTGGGTAAAAATCAGTCCCTTTTTCTATCATGGAGACATCCAAGGGCGTAGGACACGTGCACTTCAGGGAACCAAGAGATGCTGTGCATTTCTCTCGTCCCCCTGACACAGCCACTAGGTGACGATGCTTCCAATTCTCTCTAAAGAAACCTTGCTTTCTCAGGCCCAGGTGTCCAGCTGCACACCAAGGACGTCCCTGGCTCCCAGGCACAGTTCCCAGGCCCAAGGCCGAGCTCCCCTCCGAACCCCCATTCCAGCAGACCTTGCTCCTGGCATTGTGGAGCAGCCATTTCATGTCAGCCTTTTCTCCTGGCAGTCAGCTTAGCGCCGTAACCTCTGCCATCGGGGCGCCCGAGAGCCGTGTGAGGTCAGCAGAGAGTCACTGTCAGCCTTTGACCTCACAAAGGTGGGTGGCCATAAGTGCCCTGAGCGTCCAGCTCGCATTGAGTACTGCTGGTGGCACTCGAGGCGTGGAGGTCTGCATGGTGCAATGGGAGACGCCGATGTCCTGCTGCTGGAACAAGAGGCGCTGATGTGCTGCTGGTGCAGGAGGAGACGTGAAGGTGCTGCTGCTTAGAGGTGCTGAGGAGCGGGCAGCCTCCGTGCCGGTGGCTGAGCATGCTACTCTTAATTAGTGCTCTACCCTTCCTATCTTTTTACTAAGGTGGGTAGAGAGAAATGCCCATATCTGTTTATTTCCTGGTAAGAAATGTAAGAGCCTTGTATCTGCATATTCACCAGATTCATCCCAGCGCCCTTGGTACTGGCGATCTGTGTTGATCTGTAATAAAGAGCAATTGGTAGCACACCAAGTCTCCGTGACCTTGCATCTAACAGAATCGTCCAAATCCCTGTTGTGATCTCTCTCTAGCTGTGGGCTGGCTAAGCTGTCTGTTGGATGGTGAAAATGGGAAATGATTGGGATGGGAAATGATGAGTGGGCCGAGAAATCATTGCTGGGATGGGAAGACTTCCTTGGGGTGGAAAGCCATTGGGCTAGGAACTCAAAGAGATGGGAAATCTTCCCTGGGTTTGAAATCATTGGGAAGCAAAAGCGTTGGGATGGGAAATCACTCCGGGGATGGGGAAGTATTGGGATGGGAAGTCTTTAATGGGGTGGGTAACATTCACTGGGGAAGGAAGTACTTGGAAAAGTAATCAGAGGAATGGGAATTCTTTGGGATGAGATCTCTTTGGATTAAGAAAGGCTTCGTGTCGATGGGAAATATCTCATATGGGAATCTGTTATCATGTGAAATTGTAAGGATGGGAAATGACCGTTAGGATGCAAAGCTGGTACTGGGACGGGAAATGCTTGGGACGGGGAAGTGTTGGTGTGAAACCGTCCTGGGCATGGCAAATGATGCGTGGGAGGGAAAGCCCGATGGGGATGGAAAAGTCTTGCGATGGGAAGCCTGCTTGGGTCCAAAAGCTGCAGTCCTCACCAAGATGGCGGCGAGGGGCTGGTCAGCCGTTGGGACGGAACGGCCGTTGCCCGCGTTCCCCAACCGACCGCCCCACTCTCCAGCCACCATGGCAGGTACAGCAGCCGGCTCCCGCTCCTTCCGGGGCTGCGGCCCTGCTGGCGAGCCCAGCGCCCCGGATCTCACCCCAGCGCCCTTTTTCCCACAGAGGGTTTCCCCAGACGGCTTCCGCGGCTTCCGCAGACGCAAAACTCCCCCTTCGTCGTCCCAGCCGTGCCGCCAACGGTGGCTGCCTGGCTGCTGCCCTCCCTCCCCGGAGCGATGGCGCTGCCCTTGCAGCCCCCCCAGGTACCCACCCTCCCCTACGCGCTGCCCCAGGCCACCGTCTGGCACGTGGTGCCGGGGGTCCAGGGGCAGGTGCTGCAGCTCCCCGCCGGGGTGCAGCTGGCACCTGGGGGGCACCTCCCATCCGAGGGGCACCACCTGCAGCTTGGGCAGCTCCCCGCCGTGGGGCAGCTCGCTGCTGTGGGGCAGCTCCCCCACACCGCTCCTCCCTGGGCCCCCGTCTACCAGTGGGGACAGCCCGTGGGGACGGGGACGGTGCTGCCCCAGGATCCCCTCTGGCTGGGGCCCGGGGCCGTGCTCCATGGGGAGCTCCTGCACCCCGCAGGCACCCGCCTGCTGCAGGCCCCTGCCGACCCGGGCCCCCCACCCCTCCTCGTCCCGGGGCCTCCGCTGCGGGGGCAGGCGCTCCCCGCGCCCCGCACCCTGACCAGCAGCCGGGGGCAGCTGCCGGAGCCCTGCGACCACGCCGTGGGGCTCAGCGAGGACCAGGGGCCCCCGCTGCCCGGCCCCACTCCCCCCGAGCCTGCCCAGGCTCCAACGACCGCCAGCACCCAGACGGTGACGCCCGACGGTGAGTTTGGGGCTGGCACAGCCGGCCGCTGGGCGCCCCACACCCAGGAGCCATGGGAAAGCTGGCATCGCCCATCCTGGGGGATTTGCTTGCTTTTTCCTCAGCGGCGACAGTTGCAGAGGTGCCTGAGGAGCCCCTGGAGCTGCTTGAGCTGGGCCCCGATGCCTTCGCCGAGGCCTTTCCCCACCTGGCAGGGGACAGCCAGCAGCTGCAGCACCTGCAGGACCAGCTCCCGGCCGACCTGGACATCTCCGGCTTGGAGGAGCTGCTCAGCTGGCTCGATGCTGTGGAGCCCCAGGACGCCTTCCCCGGTGTCCCCAGCAGTCCTGTGCTCAGCCGCTTCCTGTCTGAGCTGCCCGACCTCTGCGAGGACATCGAGGAGCCGAGCACACAGGGACTGGCAGCCACCAGAGCGCTGGGTGAGGTACCCTCAACCCCTGGGGTGCACCCCGAGAAGGTGCAGGGTGGGCGGGCGGTGCAGCCCCCTGCTGTGCCAGCAGCGAGCTCCCCCCTCAAGCCTGCAGCCAGTCCCCAGCTCAGTGCCCTCAGGAGACCCCTGCCCAACCCTCCCTTCACTCTCCCCAGAAGGCCCCCCCACCCTGAATTCCTCACTGCCCTTAGCAGACCCCTGCCCAACCCTCCCTCGCGTCCCCTCAAGAGACCCCCCGACCCTGAATTCCTTAATTCCCTTAGGAGACCCCTGCCCAAGCCTCGCCTGAGTCCCCTCAAGAGCCCCCCCGACCCTGAATTTATTAGTGCCCTTAGGAGACCCCTGCCCAATCCCCCTCTGGGTCCCCTCAAGAGCCCCCCCGGCCCTGAATTTATTAGTGCCCTTAGGAGGCCCCTGCCCAATCCCCCTCTGAGTCCCCTCAAGAGCCCCCCGCCTGCCCCTGCGCCCACCGGCACCAAGTGGGGGGCCAAGCGCCCCGCGCCCACCAGCACCCCCAGCACAGCGCAGAGCTCCCAGCACAGGAGGCCGGCGACGGAGAAAACCCCCGGCAAGGAGAAGACGACGCTGCTGGGCCAGGGTGGCCAAGGCCCCAAGACGCTGTGCCAGGGGAAGACGGGTGGCCACAGCGCGGTGGCTGGCAGCAGCGGCCAAGCGGGCGGCGGCAGGCAGCAGCCGGCGAGCGACAGCACCAGGGCGCCCAGCAAGAGGGCCCGAAGCCCGGGGGCTGCTGGGGGGCAAGGAGCAGCGGCACCGCCTCCCCGGAGAGCGCTGCTGCTGCTGGAGCCCCCCCCCATTAAGCCCCGTGCCCGTGCCCGTGCCGTGCGGGCCCAGGACAGGCTCCGTCCCCAAGCCATCGGGGACAAGACGCTGCAGCGCCAGCACCCGGGGACAAAGACCCCCAGCGAGACTTTGCAGCCGCTGGGGGCCAGGGCGAAGGCGCTGGGGCCAGTGCGCCAGCCGCCCTGTGTGCAGCCGCAGCCCACCTCCAGCGGCCCCAGCAGCATGCCCAGGGCCCCGCCGACGGTGCCAGGCTCCAGCGCTGTGCCCGCTGCCCCCCGGCCCCCAGCTGGAGACAAGGCCCAGGCGGTGCCGGCACCACCAGGCAGCACGGCGCGAGCGTGGAGAGCTCCCCTGCAGCAGGCGCCCAGAGCGCCGTGCCTGCCAGCCGCGGGGGGCCAAGCGCAGCGGGAGCCTCTGCCCACGCAGCCGCGCACGCTGCAGCGTCCGGCGCAGCCCCGCGTGGACTACGTGCCCTGCGTGGGGCCCTGGGCGGGCGGCGACGCGGCGCCCACGCCGCTGGAGGAGCAGGAGGCGTCGGTGCCCATCACGCCGCAGCAGCGTCCCGAGCGGGAGCGCCTGAAGAAGCTGGCCCAGGAGGAGCGGCAGCGGGCGGCCCACCAGATGAAGATCGGCCCCGTGCAATTCTTCGTGCAGCGGCAGAAGGACCACGCCATAGCCAAGTATTACGGCTACCCGTGACCCTGCGCTCCTCGACGGCCCCCGCAGCACCCGGGCCCGCTCAGCATGCAGGCACAGAGACCTCTGCAGGCACCTGCTCCAGCTTCAGCCACGCTCCTCAGCCCTTGCCCCTCTCGCTTGCCCTCTCCCTTCTCCAGTGCTGGAGCTAGGCAGTGTTTGCCACTGTCAGGGATGGGCAACTGGGGCAATGGGAAATGCGCGCGTCACGAATGAACGTTGCAATGGGAAGCTGTTGGGATGTTGGCAATAGCTGGGGTGGGAAAGGTTGGGCGTGGGAACTGCTTGTTGGGACACCAAATGGCTGAGATCCCAAACTTCTTTCTTCTTTCGGGTCATTTCTCTTATTTAGTGCCTTCCTTATTAAATTCCTCTAGTGTAGGTGTTCACTCAGCAAGGCCTCTGCCTGCAGCTGTTCTGGCACTGGGATGCCGAGGGGATTTCATGCAGCCCGCTCCCGCTGCCCATGCTCAGTCCGTGCATGGATGTGGGCATGGCCAGCACGGACGGGAGAAAATGGGTGGACGGCTGGGTGGATGGGAGGGTGATGGGAGTTGGGAATTCAGCCTTGGGATCAGACACGGGAGGTTGTTGGGATAGGAAATGACCAGTGGGATGGGAAGTCACGATGGGGATAGGAATTCATTAGAATAGGACAAATTGGTTTCATTTTTATTTATTATTTTATTAATTGTAATATTTATTTTATTTATTATATTTATTAATTTTATTTATTAAATTTACTTTATTGACTGTGTTGTACAGGATGGCATTTTTTTAGGTTCTCTTCCTTTTCTACCCTATTAAACTCTCTTTATCACAACGCACTGCTTTGTACTTCATTTTTCCTTCCGAGTCGTTCTGGATTCACTCAGGATGGGGGGGACATTAGTGAACGCCTGTGTGCTTCAGATCCAAGCTCACCTTTGCCCTCAACTCAAGATACATATTTGCATCTGTTGTCATGATACAAAATTAACAGCAACAAAATAAAAGTTAACTACTTCCGAGCACCAGCTGTACGTTTGCTGGGTCTGCTCTATGCATTTTGAAGACCATTCAATACTATTCAGCACCTTCAGGAGGAAATGTGTGGTTCTAGGGAAATGCATCTTGATCTGATGCAAACCTGCGACGCACCCTGCAGCCCCTCCAAGCCCTGTGATTTTACCAGCAGCCACTCCAACCCTGTGACAGGCCCTACAGCTGGCTCCGGGGACTACCCCGTTGCCGTATCAGTCGCCAATACACACACAAGATGAAGGAATGGATGCAGAAGTCATCTCGTTTAGGCAGGGAAGAAAGTCCTCCGAAGAAGGGGAAGGAGCAATAGGAAGGCGAGGCAGGCGACCCCAATGTAGGGCCATCCCAGGGAAGAGGAGGCTGTTATAAAATAGAAAAGAGAGAAAAGCAGCAGTAAGCAGGTGATCCCCATCCCTGGGCGAGCTGCGAGACATGGGACAAGATTTCAGCTGTCATGCAGGCGAGCACATTGTCACCTGGCTGCTGCGATGCTGGGATAACAGCTCCGGGAGCCTGGAATCGGAGGGCAGGGAAGCCAAGCAGCTGGGATCCTTCTCTGGGGAAGGGGGCACTGAGAAAGCGATCGGAAACGGGGCACAAGCCTCTGGAGGCGGCGCCTGTCAGGCGTGAAGGAAAGGGATCCCTTCCAGGAAGATGCTGTGGGGTTGCTGAGGGTCGAAGAACAGCAGGTGTTGCCTGCACCCACCGTGCTGCAGCAGCGGCAAGGGAGAGACGTGGTGGTTTTCCTCAGCTGGGCAGCTGAGCTCCACCTCAACCGCTCTCTCCCTGCCCCTCCTCAAAGGGAAAGGGGAGAAAATAGGATGGAAAGGGCTCAAGGGCTGAGAGAAGGACAGGGAGATCACTCCACAATGATCGTCACGGGCAAAAGAGGCTCAGCAGAGCCTGTTCCAGTCCAGCCCGGGCCTGCTCCTGCGGGGGCTCTCCACAGGCCGCGGCCTCCTCCAGGCCACATCCACCTGCTCCACCGGGGGCTCCTCCACGGGCTGCAGCGTGGAGATCTGCTCCGTGTGGGACCCGTGGGCTGCAGGGGGACAGCCTGCTCCACCAGGGGCCTCTCCCCAGGCCGCAGGGGAACTGCTGCTGTGAGCCTGGAGCACCTCCTGCCTCCTGCTGCACTCACCTTGGGGGCTGCAGAGAGGTTTCTCACTCCTCCCTGACCCAGACGCTGCTGTGCAGCAGGTTTCTTTCCCTTTCTTAGATGGGCTCTCACACAGGCGCAAACATCATCCGTTTTGTCTCAGTTCTGGGCAGCAGCGGGTCCCTCTGGAGCCTCCTGGAACCGGCCCTTATCTAACATGGGGCAGCTGCTGCATTCTCCTCACAGAGGACACCCCTGCAGCCCCCCGCTACCAGAACCTGTCCTCGTAAACCCAACACAAGACACCGACCGAGCCTCCCTGATTCCCAGCAGGTGGGTCAGGCTGGGAACCCAGGCCAGTGCCCGGCAGACCCTCCTGGGCCTTGAAAAGCAAGCTTTATGGGGATGTAGCACCCAGAAAGAACGGAGTCACACAACAGGATTCATTTCCAAAACCGTCTCATAGACACCTGGGCCAAAGTGCAGGGCCTTGAGCGGGTATATCACAATGACAGAGTTCATTTCCTTCCCAGTAGCTGGCACATGCCGTTTTTTGGGATTTCGGGGCTAAAGTGAGCTGCTAAGAGGGATGTCTTAGCTCTTGCAGGGCAGTGCTTCCACTAAGGCCAGGACTTTTCTGCATCTTCTACTGCCCTGCAAGCGAGGATGCTTGGGGCACACAGGAAGCTGGGAGGGGACACAGCTGCAGGGATTCCATAAGACACAAGCAAATGCAGCCTTGGCTTGGTGACACTTTCTCTTGATTACTGCTCAACACAAATTACCTCGAGCAAGTCTACTGTGAGGACTAAAGGAAAGAGACGTATGGATGCTGCTAAGCTCTTCTAGCTTGTACCAGGTAGGAAAGATACCTCTGTAGCAGGCGTGAAGAGGATAGCACTAATTAATTAGATGAGAAGCGGAGGAAAGGCACTTAGAGGTAGTGAAAAGCAGTTAATGTGATGTTCCGGGGAAGCTTCAGTCTGCTTAAGGAGTAGCAAGAACAAGCCTAAAGTCATAGCCAAATACAAGAAAGAGAGGAGGACACGCAGCATGAGAAGCTCCCGAGAGAAAGGAGCTCTGTTTTGGGTAAAAATCAGTCCCTTTTTCTATCATGGAGACATCCAAGGGCGTAGGACACGTGCACTTCAGGGAACCAAGAGATGCTGTGCATTTCTCTCGTCCCCCTGACACAGCCACTAGGTGACGATGCTTCCAATTCTCTCTAAAGAAACCTTGCTTTCTCAGGCCCAGGTGTCCAGCTGCACACCAAGGACGTCCCTGGCTCCCAGGCACAGTTCCCAGGCCCAAGGCCGAGCTCCCCTCCGAACCCCCATTCCAGCAGACCTTGCTCCTGGCATTGTGGAGCAGCCATTTCATGTCAGCCTTTTCTCCTGGCAGTCAGCTTAGCGCCGTAACCTCTGCCATCGGGGCGCCCGAGAGCCGTGTGAGGTCAGCAGAGAGTCACTGTCAGCCTTTGACCTCACAAAGGTGGGTGGCCATAAGTGCCCTGAGCGTCCAGCTCGCATTGAGTACTGCTGGTGGCACTCGAGGCGTGGAGGTCTGCATGGTGCAATGGGAGACGCCGATGTCCTGCTGCTGGAACAAGAGGCGCTGATGTGCTGCTGGTGCAGGAGGAGACGTGAAGGTGCTGCTGCTTAGAGGTGCTGAGGGGCGGGCAGCCTCCGTGCCGGTGGCTGAGCATGCTACTCTTAATTAGTGCTCTACCCTTCCTATCTTTTTACTAAGGTGGGTAGAGAGAAATGCCCATATCTGTTTATTTCCTGGTAAGAAATGTAAGAGCCTTGTATCTGCATATTCACCAGATTCATCCCAGCGCCCTTGGTACTGGCGATCTGTGTTGATCTGTAATAAAGAGCAATCGGTAGCACACCAAGTCTCCGTGACCTTGCATCTAACAGAATCGTCCAAATCCCTGTTGTGATCTCTCTCTAGCTGTGGGCTGGCTAAGCTGTCTGTTGGATGGTGAAAATGGGAAATGATTGGGATGGGAAATGATGAGTGGGCCGAGAAATCATTGCTGGGATGGGAAGACTTCCTTGGGGTGGAAAGCCATTGGGCTAGGAACTCAAAGAGATGGGAAATCTTCCCTGGGTTTGAAATCATTGGGAAGCAAAAGCGTTGGGATGGGAAATCACTCCGGGGATGGGGAAGTATTGGGATGGGAAGTCTTTAATGGGGTGGGTAACATTCACTGGGGAAGGAAGTACTTGGAAAAGTAATCAGAGGAATGGGAATTCTTTGGGATGAGATCTCTTTGGATTAAGAAAGGCTTCGTGTCGATGGGAAATATCTCATATGGGAATCTGTTATCATGTGAAATTGTAAGGATGGGAAATGACCGTTAGGATGCAAAGCTGGTACTGGGACGGGAAATGCTTGGGACGGGGAAGTGTTGGTGTGAAACCGTCCTGGGCATGGCAAATGATGCGTGGGAGGGAAAGCCCGATGGGGATGGAAAAGTCTTGCGATGGGAAGCCTGCTTGGGTCCAAAAGCTGCAGTCCTCACCAAGATGGCGGCGAGGGGCTGGTCAGCCGTTGGGACGGAACGGCCGTTGCCCGCGTTCCCCAACCGACCGCCCCACTCTCCAGCCACCATGGCAGGTACAGCAGCCGGCTCCCGCTCCTCCCGGGGCTGCGGCCCTGCTGGTGAGCCCAGCGCCCCGGATCTCACCCCAGCGCCCTTTTTCCCACAGAGGGTTTCCCCAGACGGCTTCCGCGGCTTCCGCAGACGCAAAACTCCCCCTTCGTCGTCCCAGCCGTGCCGCCAACGGTGGCTGCCTGGCTGCTGCCCTCCCTCCCCGGAGCGATGGCGCTGCCCTTGCAGCCCCCCCAGGTACCCACCCTCCCCTACGCGCTGCCCCAGGCCACCGTCTGGCACGTGGTGCCGGGGGTCCAGGGGCAGGTGCTGCAGCTCCCCGCCGGGGTGCAGCTGGCACCTGGGGGGCACCTCCCACCCGAGGGGCACCACCTGCAGCTTGGGCAGCTCCCCGCCGTGGGGCAGCTCCCTGCTGTGGGGCAGCTCCCCCACACCGCTCCTCCCTGGGCCCCCGTCT
The DNA here is from genome assembly GCF_964034855.1 of Anser brachyrhynchus. Classification (NCBI taxonomy): domain Eukaryota; kingdom Metazoa; phylum Chordata; class Aves; order Anseriformes; family Anatidae; genus Anser; species Anser brachyrhynchus. Next base: position 332,288 of record NC_137714.1, read on the forward strand.
ACCAGTGGGGACAGCCCGTGGGGACGGGGACGGTGCTGCCCCAGGATCCCCTCTGGCTGGGGCCCGGGGCCGTGCTCCATGGGGAGCTCCTGCACCCCGCAGGCACCTGCCTGCTGCAGGCCCCTGCCCACCCCGGCCCCCCACCACTCGTCGTCCCGGGGCCTCCGCTGCGGGGGCAGGCGCTCCCCGCGCCCCGCACCCTGACCAGCAGCCGGGGGCAGCTGCCGGAGCCCTGCGACCACGCCGTGGGGCTCAGCGAGGACCAGGGGCCCCCGCTGCCCGGCCCCACTCCCCCCGAGCCTGCCCAGGCTCCAACGACCGCCAGCACCCAGACGGTGACGCCCGACGGTGAGTTTGGGGCTGGCACAGCCGGCCGCTGGGCGCCCCACACCCAGGAGCCATGGGAAAGCTGGCATCGCCCATCCTGGGGGATTTGCTTGCTTTTTCCTCAGCGGCGACAGTTGCAGAGGTGCCTGAGGAGCCCCTGGAGCTGCTTGAGCTGGGCCCCGATGCCTTCGCCGAGGCCTTTCCCCACCTGGCAGGGGACAGCCAGCAGCTGCAGCACCTGCAGGACCAGCTCCCGGCCGACCTGGACATCTCCGGCTTGGAGGAGCTGCTCAGCTGGCTCGATGCCGTGGAGCCCCAGGACGCCTTCCCCGGTGTCCCCAGCAGTCCTGTGCTCAGCCGCTTCCTGTCTGAGCTGCCCGACCTCTGCGAGGACATCGAGGAGCCGAGCACACAGGGACTGGCAGCCACCAGAGCGCTGGGTGAGGTACCCTCAACCCCTGGGGTGCACCCCGAGAAGGTGCAGGGTGGGCGGGCGGTGCAGCCCCCTGCTGTGCCGGCAGCGAGCTCCCCCCTCAAGCCTGCAGCCAGTCCCCAGCTCAGTGCCCTCAGGAGACCCCTGCCCAACCCTCCCTTCACTCTCCCCAAAAGGCCCCCCCACCCTGAATTCCTCACTGCCCTTAGCAGACCCCTGCCCAACCCTCCCTCGCGTCCCCTCAAGAGACCCCCCGACCCTGAATTCCTTAATTCCCTTAGGAGACCCCTGCCCAAGCCTCGCCTGAGTCCCCTCAAGAGCCCCCCCGACCCTGAATTTATTAGTGCCCTTAGGAGACCCCTGCCCAATCCCCCTCTGGGTCCCCTCAAGAGCCCCCCCGGCCCTGAATTTATTAGTGCCCTTAGGAGGCCCCTGCCCAATCCCCCTCTGAGTCCCCTCAAGAGCCCCCCGCCTGCCCCTGCGCCCACCGGCACCAAGTGGGGGGCCAAGCGCCCCGCGCCCACCAGCACCCCCAGCACAGCGCAGAGCTCCCAGCACAGGAGGCCGGCGACGGAGAAAACCCCCGGCAAGGAGAAGACGACGCTGCTGGGCCAGGGTGGCCAAGGCCCCAAGACGCTGTGCCAGGGGAAGACGGGTGGCCACAGCGCGGTGGCTGGCAGCAGCGGCCAAGCGGGCGGCAGCAGGCAGCAGCCGGCGAGCGACAGCACCAGGGCGCCCAGCAAGAGGGCCCGAAGCCCGGGGGCTGCTGGGGGGCAAGGAGCAGCGGCACCGCCTCCCCGGAGAGCGCTGCTGCTGCTGGAGCCCCCCCCCATTAAGCCCCGTGCCCGTGCCCGTGCCGTGCGGGCCCAGGACAGGCTCCGTCCCCAAGCCATCGGGGACAAGAGGCTGCAGCGCCAGCACCCGGGGACAAAGACCCCCGGCGAGACTTTGCAGCCGCTGGGGGCCAGGGCGAAGGCGCTGGGGCCAGTGCGCCAGCCGCCCTGTGTGCAGCCGCAGCCCACCTCCAGCGGCCCCAGCAGCATGCCCAGGGCCCCGCCGACGGTGCCAGGCTCCAGCGCTGTGCCCGCTGCCCCCCGGCCCCCAGCTGGAGACAAGGCCCAGGCGGTGCCGGCACCACCAGGCAGCACGGCGCGAGCGTGGAGAGCTCCCCTGCAGCAGGCGCCCAGAGCGCCGTGCCTGCCAGCCGCGGGGGGCCAAGCGCAGCGGGAGCCTCTGCCCACGCAGCCGCGCACGCTGCAGCGTCCGGCGCAGCCCCGCGTGGACTACGTGCCCTGCGTGGGGCCCTGGGCGGGCGGCGACGCGGCGCCCACGCCGCTGGAGGAGCAGGAGGCGTCGGTGCCCATCACGCCGCAGCAGCGTCCCGAGCGGGAGCGCCTGAAGAAGCTGGCCCAGGAGGAGCGGCAGCGGGCGGCCCACCAGATGAAGATCGGCCCCGTGCAATTCTTCGTGCAGCGGCAGAAGGACCACGCCATAGCCAAGTATTACGGCTACCCGTGACCCTGCGCTCCTCGACGGCCCCCGCAGCACCCGGGCCCGCTCAGCATGCAGGCACAGAGACCTCTGCAGGCGCCTGCTCCAGCTTCAGCCACGCTCCTCAGCCCTTGCCCCTCTCGCTTGCCCTCTCCCTTCTCCAGTGCTGGAGCTAGGCAGTGTTTGCCACTGTCAGGGATGGGCAACTGGGGCAATGGGAAATGCGCGCGTCACGAATGAACGTTGCAATGGGAAGCTGTTGGGATGTTGGCAATAGCTGGGGTGGGAAAGGTTGGGCGTGGGAACTGCTTGTTGGGACACCAAATGGCTGAGATCCCAAACTTCTTTCTTCTTTCGGGTCATTTCTCTTCTTTAGTGCCTTCCTTATTAAATTCCTCTAGTGTAGGTGTTCACTCAGCAAGGCCTCTGCCTGCAGCTGTTCTGGCACTGGGATGCCGAGGGGATTTCATGCAGCCCGCTCCCGCTGCCCATGCTCAGTCCGTGCATGGATGTGGGCATGGCCAGCACGGACGGGAGAAAATGGGTGGACGGCTGGGTGGATGGGAGGGTGATGGGAGTTGGGAATTCAGCCTTGGGATCAGACACGGGAGGTTGTTGGGATAGGAAATGACCAGTGGGATGGGAAGTCACGATGGGGATAGGAATTCATTAGAATAGGACAAATTGGTTTCATTTTTATTTATTTTTTTATTAATTGTAATATTTATTTTATTTATTATATTTATTAATTTTATTTATTAAATTTACTTTATTGACTGTGTTGTACAGGATGGCATTTTTTTAGGTTCTCTTCCTTTTCTACCCTATTAAACTCTCTTTATCACAACGCACTGCTTTGTACTTCATTTTTCCTTCCGAGTCGTTCTGGATTCACTCAGGATGGGGGGGACATTAGTGAACGCCTGTGTGCTTCAGATCCAAGCTCACCTTTGCCCTCAACTCAAGATACATATTTGCATCTGTTGTCATGATACAAAATTAACAGCAACAAAATAAAAGTTAACTACTTCCGAGCACCAGCTGTACGTTTGCTGGGTCTGCTCTATGCATTTTGAAGACCATTCAATACTATTCAGCACCTTCAGGAGGAAATGTGTGGTTCTAGGGAAATGCATCTTGATCTGATGCAAACCTGCGACGCACCCTGCAGCCCCTCCAACCCCTGTGATTTTACCTGCAGCCCCTGCAACCCCTGTGATTTTACCTGCAGCCCCTCCAAGCCCTGTGATTTTACCAGCAGCCACTCCAACCCTGTGACAGGCCCTACAGCTGGCTCCGGGGACTACCCCGTTGCCGTATCAGTCGCCAATACACACACAAGATGAAGGAATGGATGCAGAAGTCATCTCGTTTAGGCAGGGAAGAAAGTCCTCCGAAGAAGGGGAAGGAGCAAGAGGAAGGCGAGGCAGGCGACCCCAATGTAGGGCCATCCCAGGGAAGAGGAGGCTGTTATAAAATAGAAAAGAGAGAAAAGCAGCAGTAAGCAGGTGATCCCCATCCCTGGGCGAGCTGCGAGACATGGGACAAGATTTCAGCTGTCATGCAGGCGAGCACATTGTCACCTGGCTGCTGCGATGCTGGGATAACAGCTCCGGGAGCCTGGAATCGGAGGGCAGGGAAGCCAAGCAGCTGGGATCCTTCTCTGGGGAAGGGGGCACTGAGAAAGCGATCGGAAACGGGGCACAAGCCTCTGGAGGCGGCGCCTGTCAGGCGTGAAGGAAAGGGATCCCTTCCAGGAAGATGCTGTGGGGTTGCTGAGGGTCGAAGAACAGCAGGTGTTGCCTGCACCCACCGTGCTGCAGCAGCGGCAAGGGAGAGACGTGGTGGTTTTCCTCAGCTGGGCAGCTGAGCTCCACCTCAACCGCTCTCTCCCTGCCCCTCCTCAAAGGGAAAGGGGAGAAAATAGGATGGAAAGGGCTCAAGGGCTGAGAGAAGGACAGGGAGATCACTCCACAATGATCGTCACGGGCAAAAGAGGCTCAGCAGAGCCTGTTCCAGTCCAGCCCGGGCCTGCTCCTGCGGGGGCTCTCCACAGGCCGCGGCCTCCTCCAGGCCACATCCACCTGCTCCACCGGGGGCTCCTCCATGGGCTGCAGCGTGGAGATCTGCTCCGTGTGGGACCCGTGGGCTGCAGGGGGACAGCCTGCTCCACCAGGGGCCTCTCCCCAGGCCGCAGGGGAACTGCTGCTGTGAGCCTGGAGCACCTCCTGCCTCCTGCTGCACTCACCTTGGGGGCTGCAGAGAGGTTTCTCACTCCTCCCTGACCCAGACGCTGCTGTGCAGCAGGTTTCTTTCCCTTTCTTAGATGGGCTCTCACACAGGCGCAAACATCATCCGTTTTGTCTCAGTTCTGGGCAGCAGCGGGTCCCTCTGGAGCCTCCTGGAACCGGCCCTTATCTAACATGGGGCAGCTGCTGCATTCTCCTCACAGAGGACACCCCTGCAGCCCCCCGCTACCAGAACCTGTCCTCGTAAACGCAACACAAGACACCGACCGAGCCTCCCTGATTCCCAGCAGGTGGGTCAGGCTGGGAACCCAGGCCAGTGCCCGGCAGACCCTCCTGGGCCTTGAAAAGCAAGCTTTATGGGGATGTAGCACCCAGAAAGAACGGAGTCACGCAACAGGATTCATTTCCAAAACCGTCTCAGAGACACCTGGGCCAAAGTGCAGGGCCTTGAGCGGGTATATCACAATGGCAGAGTTCATTTCCTTCCCAGTAGCTGGCACGTGCCGTTTTTTGGGATTTCGGGGCTACAGTGAGCTGCTAAGAGGGATGTCTTAGCTCTTGCAGGGCAGTGCTTCCACTAAGGCCAGGACTTTTCTGCATCTTCTACTGCCCTGCAAGCGAGGATGCTTGGGGCACACAGGAAGCTGGGAGGGGACACAGCTGCAGGGATTCCATAAGACACAAGCAAATGCAGCCTTGGCTTGGTGACACTTTCTCTTGATTACTGCTCAACACAAATTACCTCGAGCAAGTCTACTGTGAGGACTAAAGGAAAGAGACGTATGGATGCTGCTAAGCTCTTCTAGCTTGTACCAGGTAGGAAAGATACCTCTGTAGCAGGCGTGAAGAGGATAGCACTAATTAATTAGATGAGAAGCGGAGGAAAGGCACTTAGAGGTAGTGAAAAGCAGTTAATGTGATGTTCCGGGGAAGCTTCAGTCTGCTTAAGGAGTAGCAAGAACAAGCCTAAAGTCATAGCCAAATACAAGAAAGAGAGGAGGACACGCAGCATGAGAAGCTCCCGAGAGAAAGGAGCTCTGTTTTGGGTAAAAATCAGTCCCTTTTTCTATCATGGAGACATCCAAGGGCGTAGGACACGTGCACTTCAGGGAACCAAGAGATGCTGTGCATTTCTCTCGTCCCCCTGACACAGCCACTAGGTGACGATGCTTCCAATTCTCTCTAAAGAAACCTTGCTTTCTCAGGCCCAGGTGTCCAGCTGCACACCAAGGACGTCCCTGGCTCCCAGGCACAGTTCCCAGGCCCAAGGCCGAGCTCCCCTCCGAACCCCCATTCCAGCAGACCTTGCTCCTGGCATTGTGGAGCAGCCATTTCATGTCAGCCTTTTCTCCTGGCAGTCAGCTTAGCGCCGTAACCTCTGCCATCGGGGCGCCCGAGAGCCGTGTGAGGTCAGCAGAGAGTCACTGTCAGCCTTTGACCTCACAAAGGTGGGTGGCCATAAGTGCCCTGAGCGTCCAGCTCGCATTGAGTACTGCTGGTGGCACTCGAGGCGTGGAGGTCTGCATGGTGCAATGGGAGACGCCGATGTCCTGCTGCTGGAACAAGAGGCGCTGATGTGCTGCTGGTGCAGGAGGAGACGTGAAGGTGCTGCTGCTTAGAGGTGCTGAGGAGCGGGCAGCCTCCGTGCCGGTGGCTGAGCATGCTACTCTTAATTAGTGCTCTACCCTTCCTATCTTTTTACTAAGGTGGGTAGAGAGAAATGCCCATATCTGTTTATTTCCTGGTAAGAAATGTAAGAGCCTTGTATCTGCATATTCACCAGATTCATCCCAGCGCCCTTGGTACTGGCGATCTGTGTTGATCTGTAATAAAGAGCAATCGGTAGCACACCAAGTCTCCGTGACCTTGCATCTAACAGAATCGTCCAAATCCCTGTTGTGATCTCTCTCTAGCTGTGGGCTGGCTAAGCTGTCTGTTGGATGGTGAAAATGGGAAATGATTGGGATGGGAAATGATGAGTGGGCCGAGAAATCATTGCTGGGATGGGAAGACTTCCTTGGGGTGGAAAGCCATTGGGCTAGGAACTCAAAGAGATGGGAAATCTTCCCTGGGTTTGAAATCATTGGGAAGCAAAAGCGTTGGGATGGGAAATCACTCCGGGGATGGGGAAGTATTGGGATGGGAAGTCTTTAATGGGGTGGGTAACATTCACTGGGGAAGGAAGTACTTGGAAAAGTAATCAGAGGAATGGGAATTCTTTGGGATGAGATCTCTTTGGATTAAGAAAGGCTTCGTGTCGATGGGAAATATCTCGTATGGGAATCTGTTATCATGTGAAATTGTAAGGATGGGAAATGACCGTTAGGATGCAAAGCTGGTACTGGGACGGGAAATGCTTGGGACGGGGAAGTGTTGGTGTGAAACCGTCCTGGGCATGGCAAATGATGCGTGGGAGGGAAAGCCCGATGGGGATGGAAAAGTCTTGCGATGGGAAGCCTGCTTGGGTCCAAAAGCTGCAGTCCTCACCAAGATGGTGGCGAGGGGCTGGTCAGCCGTTGGGACGGAACGGCCGTTGCCCGCGTTCCCCAACCGACCGCCCCACTCTCCAGCCACCATGGCAGGTACAGCAGCCGGCTCCCGCTCCTCCCGGGGCTGCGGCCCTGCTGGCGAGCCCAGCGCCCCGGATCTCACCCCAGCGCCCTTTTTCCCACAGAGGGTTTCCCCAGACAGCTTCCGCGGCTTCCGCAGACGCAAAACTCCCCCTTCGTCGTCCCAGCCGTGCCGCCAACGGTGGCTGCCTGGCTGCTGCCCTCCCTCCCCGGAGCGATGGCGCTGCCCTTGCAGCCCCCCCAGGTACCCACCCTCCCCTACGCGCTGCCCCAGGCCACCGTCTGGCACGTGGTGCCGGGGGTCCAGGGGCAGGTGCTGCAGCTCCCCGCCGGGGTGCAGCTGGCACCTGGGGGGCACCTCCCACCCGAGGGGCACCACCTGCAGCTTGGGCAGCTCCCCGCCGTGGGGCAGCTCCCTGCTGTGGGGCAGCTCCCCCACACCGCTCCTCCCTGGGCCCCCGTCTACCAGTGGGGACAGCCCGTGGGGACGGGGACGGTGCTGCCCCAGGATCCCCTCTGGCTGGGGCCCGGGGCCGTGCTCCATGGGGAGCTCCTGCACCCCGCAGGCACCTGCCTGCTGCAGGCCCCTGCCCACCCCGGCCCCCCACCACTCGTCGTCCCGGGGCCTCCGCTGCGGGGGCAGGCGCTCCCCGCGCCCCGCACCCTGACCAGCAGCCGGGGGCAGCTGCCGGAGCCCTGCGACCACGCCGTGGGGCTCAGCGAGGACCAGGGGCCCCCGCTGCCCGGCCCCACTCCCCCCGAGCCTGCCCAGGCTCCAACGACCGCCAGCACCCAGACGGTGACGCCCGACGGTGAGTTTGGGGCTGGCACAGCCGGCCGCTGGGCGCCCCACACCCAGGAGCCATGGGAAAGCTGGCATCGCCCATCCTGGGGGATTTGCTTGCTTTTTCCTCAGCGGCGACAGTTGCAGAGGTGCCTGAGGAGCCCCTGGAGCTGCTTGAGCTGGGCCCCGATGCCTTCGCCGAGGCCTTTCCCCACCTGGCAGGGGACAGCCAGCAGCTGCAGCACCTGCAGGACCAGCTCCCGGCCGACCTGGACATCTCCGGCTTGGAGGAGCTGCTCAGCTGGCTCGATGCCGTGGAGCCCCAGGACGCCTTCCCCGGTGTCCCCAGCAGTCCTGTGCTCAGCCGCTTCCTGTCTGAGCTGCCCGACCTCTGCGAGGACATCGAGGAGCCGAGCACACAGGGACTGGCAGCCACCAGAGCGCTGGGTGAGGTACCCTCAACCCCTGGGGTGCACCCCGAGAAGGTGCAGGGTGGGCAGGCGGTGCAGCCCCCTGCTGTGCCGGCAGCGAGCTCCCCCCTCAAGCCTGCAGCCAGTCCCCAGCTCAGTGCCCTCAGGAGACCCCTGCCCAACCCTCCCTTCACTCTCCCCAAAAGGCCCCCCCACCCTGAATTCCTCACTGCCCTTAGCAGACCCCTGCCCAACCCTCCCTCGCGTCCCCTCAAGAGACCCCCCGACCCTGAATTCCTTAATTCCCTTAGGAGACCCCTGCCCAAGCCTCGCCTGAGTCCCCTCAAGAGCCCCCCCGACCCTGAATTTATTAGTGCCCTTAGGAGACCCCTGCCCAATCCCCCTCTGGGTCCCCTCAAGAGCCCCCCCGACCCTGAATTTATTAGTGCCCTTAGGAGACCCCTGCCCAATCCCCCTCTGGGTCCCCTCAAGAGCCCCCCCGGCCCTGAATTTATTAGTGCCCTTAGGAGGCCCCTGCCCAATCCCCCTCTGAGTCCCCTCAAGAGCCCCCCGCCTGCCCCTGCGCCCACCGGCACCAAGTGGGGGGCCAAGCGCCCCGCGCCCACCAGCACCCCCAGCACAGCGCAGAGCTCCCAGCACAGGAGGCCGGCGACGGAGAAAACCCCCGGCAAGGAGAAGACGACGCTGCTGGGCCAGGGTGGCCAAGGCCCCAAGACGCTGTGCCAGGGGAAGACGGGTGGCCACAGCGCGGTGGCTGGCAGCAGCGGCCAAGCGGGCGGCAGCAGGCAGCAGCCGGCGAGCGACAGCACCAGGGCGCCCAGCAAGAGGGCCCGAAGCCCGGGGGCTGCTGGGGGGCAAGGAGCAGCGGCACCGCCTCCCCGGAGAGCGCTGCTGCTGCTGGAGCCCCCCCCCATTAAGCCCCGTGCCCGTGCCCGTGCCATGCGGGCCCAGGACAGGCTCCGTCCCCAAGCCATCGGGGACAAGAGGCTGCAGCGCCAGCACCCGGGGACAAAGACCCCCGGCGAGACTTTGCAGCCGCTGGGGGCCAGGGCGAAGGCGCTGGGGCCAGTGCGCCAGCCGCCCTGTGTGCAGCCGCAGCCCACCTCCAGCGGCCCCAGCAGCATGCCCAGGGCCCCGCCGACGGTGCCAGGCTCCAGCGCTGTGCCCGCTGCCCCCCGGCCCCCAGCTGGAGACAAGGCCCAGGCGGTGCCGGCACCACCAGGCAGCACGGCGCGAGCGTGGAGAGCTCCCCTGCAGCAGGCGCCCAGAGCGCCGTGCCTGCCAGCCGCGGGGGGCCAAGCGCAGCGGGAGCCTCTGCCCACGCAGCCGCGCACGCTGCAGCGTCCGGCGCAGCCCCGCGTGGACTACGTGCCCTGCGTGGGGCCCTGGGCGGGCGGCGACGCGGCGCCCACGCCGCTGGAGGAGCAGGAGGCGTCGGTGCCCATCACGCCGCAGCAGCGTCCCGAGCGGGAGCGCCTGAAGAAGCTGGCCCAGGAGGAGCGGCAGCGGGCGGCCCACCAGATGAAGATCGGCCCCGTGCAATTCTTCGTGCAGCGGCAGAAGGACCACGCCATAGCCAAGTATTACGGCTACCCGTGACCCTGCGCTCCTCGACGGCCCCCGCAGCACCCGGGCCCGCTCAGCATGCAGGCACAGAGACCTCTGCAGGCGCCTGCTCCAGCTTCAGCCACGCTCCTCAGCCCTTGCCCCTCTCGCTTGCCCTCTCCCTTCTCCAGTGCTGGAGCTAGGCAGTGTTTGCCACTGTCAGGGATGGGCAACTGGGGCAATGGGAAATGCGCGCGTCACGAATGAACGTTGCAATGGGAAGCTGTTGGGATGTTGGCAATAGCTGGGGTGGGAAAGGTTGGGCGTGGGAACTGCTTGTTGGGACACCAAATGGCTGAGATCCCAAACTTCTTTCTTCTTTCGGGTCATTTCTCTTCTTTAGTGCCTTCCTTATTAAATTCCTCTAGTGTAGGTGTTCACTCAGCAAGGCCTCTGCCTGCAGCTGTTCTGGCACTGGGATGCCGAGGGAATTTCATGCAGCCCGCTCCCGCTGCCCATGCTCAGTCCGTGCATGGATGTGGGCATGGCCAGCACGGACGGGAGAAAATGGGTGGACGGCTGGGTGGATGGGAGGGTGATGGGAGTTGGGAATTCAGCCTTGGGATCAGACACGGGAGGTTGTTGGGATAGGAAATGACCAGTGGGATGGGAAGTCACGATGGGGATAGGAATTCATTAGAATAGGACAAATTGGTTTCATTTTTATTTATTATTTTATTAATTGTAATATTTATTTTATTTATTATATTTATTAATTTTATTTATTAAATTTACTTTATTGACTGTGTTGTACAGGATGGCATTTTTTTAGGTTCTCTTCCTTTTCTACCCTATTAAACTCTCTTTATCACAACGCACTGCTTTGTACTTCATTTTTCCTTCCGAGTCGTTCTGGATTCACTCAGGATGGGGGGGACATTAGTGAACGCCTGTGTGCTTCAGATCCAAGCTCACCTTTGCCCTCAACTCAAGATACATATTTGCATCTGTTGTCATGATACAAAATTAACAGCAACAAAATAAAAGTTAACTACTTCCGAGCACCAGCTGTACGTTTGCTGGGTCTGCTCTATGCATTTTGAAGACCATTCAATACTATTCAGCACCTTCAGGAGGAAATGTGTGGTTCTAGGGAAATGCATCTTGATCTGATGCAAACCTGCGACGCACCCTGCAGCCCCTCCAACCCCTGTGATTTTACCTGCAGCCCCTGCAACCCCTGTGATTTTACCTGTAGCCCCTCCAAGCCCTGTGATTTTACCAGCAGCCACTCCAACCCTGTGACAGGCCCTACAGCTGGCTCCGGGGACTACCCCGTTGCCGTATCAGTCGCCAATACACACACAAGATGAAGGAATGGATGCAGAAGTCATCTCGTTTAGGCAGGGAAGAAAGTCCTCCGAAGAAGGGGAAGGAGCAAGAGGAAGGCGTGGCAGGCGACCCCAATGTAGGGCCATCCCAGGGAAGAGGAGGCTGTTATAAAATAGAAAAGAGAGAAAAGCAGCAGTAAGCAGGTGATCCCCATCCCTGGGCGAGCTGCGAGACATGGGACAAGATTTCAGCTGTCATGCAGGCGAGCACATTGTCACCTGGCTGCTGCGATGCTGGGATAACAGCTCCGGGAGCCTGGAATCGGAGGGCAGGGAAGCCAAGCAGCTGGGATCCTTCTCTGGGGAAGGGGGCACTGAGAAAGCGATCGGAAACGGGGCACAAGCCTCTGGAGGCGGCGCCTGTCAGGCGTGAAGGAAAGGGATCCCTTCCAGGAAGATGCTGTGGGGTTGCTGAGGGTCGAAGAACAGCAGGTGTTGCCTGCACCCACCGTGCTGCAGCAGCGGCAAGGGAGAGACGTGGTGGTTTTCCTCAGCTGGGCAGCTGAGCTCCACCTCAACCGCTCTCTCCCTGCCCCTCCTCAAAGGGAAAGGGGAGAAAATAGGATGGAAAGGGCTCAAGGGCTGAGAGAAGGACAGGGAGATCACTCCACAATGATCGTCACGGGCAAAAGAGGCTCAGCAGAGCCTGTTCCAGTCCAGCCCGGGCCTGCTCCTGCGGGGGCTCTCCACAGGCCGCGGCCTCCTCCAGGCCACATCCACCTGCTCCACCGGGGGCTCCTCCATGGGCTGCAGCGTGGAGATCTGCTCCGTGTGGGACCCGTGGGCTGCAGGGGGACAGCCTGCTCCACCAGGGGCCTCTCCCCAGGCCGCAGGGGAACTGCTGCTGTGAGCCTGGAGCACCTCCTGCCTCCTGCTGCACTCACCTTGGGGGCTGCAGAGAGGTTTCTCACTCCTCCCTGACCCAGACGCTGCTGTGCAGCAGGTTTCTTTCCCTTTCTTAGATGGGCTCTCACACAGGCGCAAACATCATCCGTTTTGTCTCAGTTCTGGGCAGCAGCGGGTCCCTCTGGAGCCTCCTGGAACCGGCCCTTATCTAACATGGGGCAGCTGCTGCATTCTCCTCACAGAGGACACCCCTGCAGCCCCCCGCTACCAGAACCTGTCCTCGTAAACCCAACACAAGACACCGACAGAGCCTCCCTGATTCCCAGCAGGTGGGTCAGGCTGGGAACCCAGGCCAGTGCCCGGCAGACCCTCCTGGGCCTTGAAAAGCAAGCTTTATGGGGATGTAGCACCCAGAAAGAACGGAGTCACGCAACAGGATTCATTTCCAAAACCGTCTCAGAGACACCTGGGCCAAAGTGCAGGGCCTTGAGCGGGTATATCACAATGACAGAGTTCATTTCCTTCCCAGTAGCTGGCACGTGCCGTTTTTTGGGATTTCGGGGCTACAGTGAGCTGCTAAGAGGGATGTCTTAGCTCTTGCAGGGCAGTGCTTCCACTAAGGCCAGGACTTTTCTGCATCTTCTACTGCCCTGCAAGCGAGGATGCTTGGGGCACACAGGAAGCTGGGAGGGGACACAGCTGCAGGGATTCCATAAGACACAAGCAAATGCAGCCTTGGCTTGGTGACACTTTCTCTTGATTACTGCTCAACACAAATTACCTCGAGCAAGTCTACTGTGAGGACTAAAGGAAAGAGACGTATGGATGCTGCTAAGCTCTTCTAGCTTGTACCAGGTAGGAAAGATACCTCTGTAGCAGGCGTGAAGAGGATAGCACTAATTAATTAGATGAGAAGCGGAGGAAAGGCACTTAGAGGTAGTGAAAAGCAGTTAATGTGATGTTCCGGGGAAGCTTCAGTCTGCTTAAGGAGTAGCAAGAACAAGCCTAAAGTCATAGCCAAATACAAGAAAGAGAGGAGGACACGCAGCATGAGAAGCTCCCGAGAGAAAGGAGCTCTGTTTTGGGTAAAAATCAGTCCCTTTTTCTATCATGGAGACATCCAAGGGCGTAGGACACGTGCACTTCAGGGAACCAAGAGATGCTGTGCATTTCTCTCGTCCCCCTGACACAGCCACTAGGTGACGATGCTTCCAATTCTCTCTAAAGAAACCTTGCTTTCTCAGGCCCAGGTGTCCAGCTGCACACCAAGGACGTCCCTGGCTCCCAGGCACAGTTCCCAGGCCCAAGGCCGAGCTCCCCTCCGAACCCCCATTCCAGCAGACCTTGCTCCTGGCATTGTGGAGCAGCCATTTCATGTCAGCCTTTTCTCCTGGCAGTCAGCTTAGCGCCGTAACCTCTGCCATCGGGGCGCCCGAGAGCCGTGTGAGGTCAGCAGAGAGTCACTGTCAGCCTTTGACCTCACAAAGGTGGGTGGCCATAAGTGCCCTGAGCGTCCAGCTCGCATTGAGTACTGCTGGTGGCACTCGAGGCGTGGAGGTCTGCATGGTGCAATGGGAGACGCCGATGTCCTGCTGCTGGAACAAGAGGCGCTGATGTGCTGCTGGTGCAGGAGGAGATGTGAAGGTGCTGCTGCTTAGAGGTGCTGAGGAGCGGGCAGCCTCCGTGCCGGTGGCTGAGCATGCTACTCTTAATTAGTGCTCTACCCTTCCTATCTTTTTACTAAGGTGGGTAGAGAGAAATGCCCATATCTGTTTATTTCCTGGTAAGAAATGTAAGAGCCTTGTATCTGCATATTCACCAGATTCATCCCAGCGCCCTTGGTACTGGCGATCTGTGTTGATCTGTAATAAAGAGCAATCGGTAGCACACCAAGTCTCCGTGACCTTGCATCTAACAGAATCGTCCAAATCCCTGTTGTGATCTCTCTCTAGCTGTGGGCTGGCTAAGCTGTCTGTTGGATGGTGAAAATGGGAAATGATTGGGATGGGAAATGATGAGTGGGCCGAGAAATCATTGCTGGGATGGGAAGACTTCCTTGGGGTGGAAAGCCATTGGGCTAGGAACTCAAAGAGATGGGAAATCTTCCCTGGGTTTGAAATCATTGGGAAGCAAAAGCGTTGGGATGGGAAATCACTCCGGGGATGGGGAAGTATTGGGATGGGAAGTCTTTAATGGGGTGGGTAACATTCACTGGGGAAGGAAGTACTTGGAAAAGTAATCAGAGGAATGGGAATTCTTTGGGATGAGATCTCTTTGGATTAATAAACGCTTCGTGTCGATGGGAAATATCTCGTATGGGAATCTGTTATCATGTGAAATTGTAAGGATGGGAAATGACCGTTAGGATGCAAAGCTGGTACTGGGACGGGAAATGCTTGGGACGGGGAAGTGTTGGTGTGAAACCGTCCTGGGCATGGCAAATGATGCGTGGGAGGGAAAGCCCGATGGGGATGGAAAAGTCTTGCGATGGGAAGCCTGCTTGGGTCCAAAAGCTGCAGTCCTCACCAAGATGGCGGCGAGGGGCTGGTCAGCCGTTGGGACGGAACGGCCGTTGCCCGCGTTCCCCAACCGACCGCCCCACTCTCCAGCCACCATGGCAGGTACAGCAGCCGGCTCCCGCTCCTCCCGGGGCTGCGGCCCTGCTGGCGAGCCCAGCGCCCCGGATCTCACCCCAGCGCCCTTTTTCCCACAGAGGGTTTCCCCAGACGGCTTCCGCGGCTTCCGCAGACGCAAAACTCCCCCTTCGTCGTCCCAGCCGTGCCGCCAACGGTGGCTGCCTGGCTGCTGCCCTCCCTCCCCGGAGCGATGGCGCTGCCCTTGCAGCCCCCCCAGGTACCCACCCTCCCCTACGCGCTGCCCCAGGCCACCGTCTGGCACGTGGTGCCGGGGGTCCAGGGGCAGGTGCTGCAGCTCCCCGCCGGGGTGCAGCTGGCACCTGGGGGGCACCTCCCACCCGAGGGGCACCACCTGCAGCTTGGGCAGCTCCCCGCCGTGGGGCAGCTCCCTGCTGTGGGGCAGCTCCCCCACACCGCTCCTCCCTGGGCCCCCGTCTACCAGTGGGGACAGCCCGTGGGGACGGGGACGGTGCTGCCCCAGGATCCCCTCTGGCTGGGGCCCGGGGCCGTGCTCCATGGGGAGCTCCTGCACCCCGCAGGCACCTGCCTGCTGCAGGCCCCTGCCCACCCCGGCCCCCCACCACTCGTCGTCCCGGGGCCTCCGCTGCGGGGGCAGGCGCTCCCCGCGCCCCGCACCCTGACCAGCAGCCGGGGGCAGCTGCCGGAGCCCTGCGACCACGCCGTGGGGCTCAGCGAGGACCAGGGGCCCCCGCTGCCCGGCCCCACTCCCCCCGAGCCTGCCCAGGCTCCAACGACCGCCAGCACCCAGACGGTGACGCCCGACGGTGAGTTTGGGGCTGGCACAGCCGGCCGCTGGGCGCCCCACACCCAGGAGCCATGGGAAAGCTGGCATCGCCCATCCTGGGGGATTTGCTTGCTTTTTCCTCAGCGGCGACAGTTGCAGAGGTGCCTGAGGAGCCCCTGGAGCTGCTTGAGCTGGGCCCCGATGCCTTCGCCGAGGCCTTTCCCCACCTGGCAGGGGACAGCCAGCAGCTGCAGCACCTGCAGGACCAGCTCCCGGCCGACCTGGACATCTCCGGCTTGGAGGAGCTGCTCAGCTGGCTCGATGCCGTGGAGCCCCAGGACGCCTTCCCCGGTGTCCCCAGCAGTCCTGTGCTCAGCCGCTTCCTGTCTGAGCTGCCCGACCTCTGCGAGGACATCGAGGAGCCGAGCACACAGGGACTGGCAGCCACCAGAGCGCTGGGTGAGGTACCCTCAACCCCTGGGGTGCACCCCGAGAAGGTGCAGGGTGGGCAGGCGGTGCAGCCCCCTGCTGTGCCGGCAGCGAGCTCCCCCCTCAAGCCTGCAGCCAGTCCCCAGCTCAGTGCCCTCAGGAGACCCCTGCCCAACCCTCCCTTCACTCTCCCCAAAAGGCCCCCCCACCCTGAATTCCTCACTGCCCTTAGCAGACCCCTGCCCAACCCTCCCTCGCGTCCCCTCAAGAGACCCCCCGACCCTGAATTCCTTAATTCCCTTAGGAGACCCCTGCCCAAGCCTCGCCTGAGTCCCCTCAAGAGCCCCCCCGACCCTGAATTTATTAGTGCCCTTAGGAGACCCCTGCCCAATCCCCCTCTGGGTCCCCTCAAGAGCCCCCCCGACCCTGAATTTATTAGTGCCCTTAGGAGACCCCTGCCCAATCCCCCTCTGGGTCCCCTCAAGAGCCCCCCCGGCCCTGAATTTATTAGTGCCCTTAGGAGGCCCCTGCCCAATCCCCCTCTGAGTCCCCTCAAGAGCCCCCCGCCTGCCCCTGCGCCCACCGGCACCAAGTGGGGGGCCAAGCGCCCCGCGCCCACCAGCACCCCCAGCACAGCGCAGAGCTCCCAGCACAGGAGGCCGGCGACGGAGAAAACCCCCGGCAAGGAGAAGACGACGCTGCTGGGCCAGGGTGGCCAAGGCCCCAAGACGCTGTGCCAGGGGAAGACGGGTGGCCACAGCGCGGTGGCTGGCAGCAGCGGCCAAGCGGGCGGCAGCAGGCAGCAGCGAGCGACAGCACCAGGGCGCCCAGCAAGAGGGCCCGAAGCCCGGGGGCTGCTGGGGGGCAAGGAGCAGCGGCACCGCCTCCCCGGAGAGCGCTGCTGCTGCTGGAGCCCCCCCCCATTAAGCCCCGTGCCCGTGCCCGTGCCGTGCGGGCCCAGGACAGGCTCCGTCCCCAAGCCATCGGGGACAAGAGGCTGCAGCGCCAGCACCCGGGGACAAAGACCCCCGGCGAGACTTTGCAGCCGCTGGGGGCCAGGGCGAAGGCGCTGGGGCCAGTGCGCCAGCCGCCCTGTGTGCAGCCGCAGCCCACCTCCAGCGGCCCCAGCAGCATGCCCAGGGCCCCGCCGACGGTGCCAGGCTCCAGCGCTGTGCCCGCTGCCCCCCGGCCCCCAGCTGGAGACAAGGCCCAGGCGGTGCCGGCACCACCAGGCAGCACGGCGCGAGCGTGGAGAGCTCCCCTGCAGCAGGCGCCCAGAGCGCCGTGCCTGCCAGCCGCGGGGGGCCAAGCGCAGCGGGAGCCTCTGCCCACGCAGCCGCGCACGCTGCAGCGTCCGGCGCAGCCCCGCGTGGACTACGTGCCCTGCGTGGGGCCCTGGGCGGGCGGCGACGCGGCGCCCACGCCGCTGGAGGAGCAGGAGGCGTCGGTGCCCATCACGCCGCAGCAGCGTCCCGAGCGGGAGCGCCTGAAGAAGCTGGCCCAGGAGGAGCGGCAGCGGGCGGCCCACCAGATGAAGATCGGCCCCGTGCAATTCTTCGTGCAGCGGCAGAAGGACCACGCCATAGCCAAGTATTACGGCTACCCGTGACCCTGCGCTCCTCGACGGCCCCCGCAGCACCCGGGCCCGCTCAGCATGCAGGCACAGAGACCTCTGCAGGCGCCTGCTCCAGCTTCAGCCACGCTCCTCAGCCCTTGCCCCTCTCGCTTGCCCTCTCCCTTCTCCAGTGCTGGAGCTAGGCAGTGTTTGCCACTGTCAGGGATGGGCAACTGGGGCAATGGGAAATGCGCGCGTCACGAATGAACGTTGCAATGGGAAGCTGTTGGGATGTTGGCAATAGCTGGGGTGGGAAAGGTTGGGCGTGGGAACTGCTTGTTGGGACACCAAATGGCTGAGATCCCAAACTTCTTTCTTCTTTCGGGTCATTTCTCTTATTTAGTGCCTTCCTTATTAAATTCCTCTAGTGTAGGTGTTCACTCAGCAAGGCCTCTGCCTGCAGCTGTTCTGGCACTGGGATGCCGAGGGGATTTCATGCAGCCCGCTCCCGCTGCCCATGCTCAGTCCGTGCATGGATGTGGGCATGGCCAGCACGGACGGGAGAAAATGGGTGGACGGCTGGGTGGATGGGAGGGTGATGGGAGTTGGGAATTCAGCCTTGGGATCAGACACGGGAGGTTGTTGGGATAGGAAATGACCAGTGGGATGGGAAGTCACGATGGGGATAGGAATTCATTAGAATAGGACAAATTGGTTTCATTTTTATTTATTATTTTATTAATTTTAATATTTATTTTATTTATTATATTTATTAATTTTATTTATTAAATTTACTTTATTGACTGTGTTGTACAGGATGGCATTTTTTTAGGTTCTCTTCCTTTTCTACCCTATTAAACTCTCTTTATCACAACGCATTGCTTTGTACTTCATTTTTCCTTCCGAGTCGTTCTGGATTCACTCAGGATGGGGGGGACATTAGTGAACGCCTGTGTGCTTCAGATCCAAGCTCACCTTTGCCCTCAACTCAAGATACATATTTGCATCTGTTGTCATGATACAAAATTAACAGCAACAAAATAAAAGTTAACTACTTCCGAGCACCAGCTGTACGTTTGCTGGGTCTGCTCTATGCATTTTGAAGACCATTCAATACTATTCAGCACCTTCAGGAGGAAATGTGTGGTTCTAGGGAAATGCATCTTGATCTGATGCAAACCTGCGACGCACCCTGCAGCCCCTCCAACCCCTGTGATTTTACCTGCAGCCCCTGCAACCCCTGTGATTTTACCTGCAGCCCCTCCAAGCCCTGTGATTTTACCAGCAGCCACTCCAACCCTGTGACAGGCCCTACAGCTGGCTCCGGGGACTACCCCGTTGCCGTATCAGTCGCCAATACACACACAAGATGAAGGAATGGATGCAGAAGTCATCTCGTTTAGGCAGGGAAGAAAGTCCTCCGAAGAAGGGGAAGGAGCAAGAGGAAGGCGAGGCAGGCGACCCCAATGTAGGGCCATCCCAGGGAAGAGGAGGCTGTTATAAAATAGAAAAGAGAGAAAAGCAGCAGTAAGCAGGTGATCCCCATCCCTGGGCGAGCTGCGAGACATGGGACAAGATTTCAGCTGTCATGCAGGCGAGCACATTGTCACCTGGCTGCTGCGATGCTGGGATAACAGCTCCGGGAGCCTGGAATCGGAGGGCAGGGAAGCCAAGCAGCTGGGATCCTTCTCTGGGGAAGGGGGCACTGAGAAAGCGATCGGAAACGGGGCACAAGCCTCTGGAGGCGGCGCCTGTCAGGCGTGAAGGAAAGGGATCCCTTCCAGGAAGATGCTGTGGGGTTGCTGAGGGTCGAAGAACAGCAGGTGTTGCCTGCACCCACCGTGCTGCAGCAGCGGCAAGGGAGAGACGTGGTGGTTTTCCTCAGCTGGGCAGCTGAGCTCCACCTCAACCGCTCTCTCCCTGCCCCTCCTCAAAGGGAAAGGGGAGAAAATAGGATGGAAAGGGCTCAAGGGCTGAGAGAAGGACAGGGAGATCACTCCACAATGATCGTCACGGGCAAAAGAGGCTCAGCAGAGCCTGTTCCAGTCCAGCCCGGGCCTGCTCCTGCGGGGGCTCTCCACAGGCCGCGGCCTCCTCCAGGCCACATCCACCTGCTCCACCGGGGGCTCCTCCACGGGCTGCAGCGTGGAGATCTGCTCCGTGTGGGACCCGTGGGCTGCAGGGGGACAGCCTGCTCCACCAGGGGCCTCTCCCCAGGCCGCAGGGGAACTGCTGCTGTGAGCCTGGAGCACCTCCTGCCTCCTGCTGCACTCACCTTGGGGGCTGCAGAGAGGTTTCTCACTCCTCCCTGACCCAGACGCTGCTGTGCAGCAGGTTTCTTTCCCTTTCTTAGATGGGCTCTCACACAGGCGCAAACATCATCCGTTTTGTCTCAGTTCTGGGCAGCAGCGGGTCCCTCTGGAGCCTCCTGGAACCGGCCCTTATCTAACATGGGGCAGCTGCTGCATTCTCCTCACAGAGGACACCCCTGCAGCCCCCCGCTACCAGAACCTGTCCTCGTAAACCCAACACAAGACACCGACCGAGCCTCCCTGATTCCCAGCAGGTGGGTCAGGCTGGGAACCCAGGCCAGTGCCCGGCAGACCCTCCTGGGCCTTGAAAAGCAAGCTTTATGGGGATGTAGCACCCAGAAAGAACGGAGTCACACAACAGGATTCATTTCCAAAACCGTCTCATAGACACCTGGGCCAAAGTGCAGGGCCTTGAGCGGGTATATCACAATGACAGAGTTCATTTCCTTCCCAGTAGCTGGCACATGCCGTTTTTTGGGATTTCGGGGCTACAGTGAGCTGCTAAGAGGGATGTCTTAGCTCTTGCAGGGCAGTGCTTCCACTAAGGCCAGGACTTTTCTGCATCTTCTACTGCCCTGCAAGCGAGGATGCTTGGGGCACACAGGAAGCTGGGAGGGGACACAGCTGCAGGGATTCCATAAGACACAAGCAAATGCAGCCTTGGCTTGGTGACACTTTCTCTTGATTACTGCTCAACACAAATTACCTCGAGCAAGTCTACTGTGAGGACTAAAGGAAAGAGACGTATGGATGCTGCTAAGCTCTTCTAGCTTGTACCAGGTAGGAAAGATACCTCTGTAGCAGGCGTGAAGAGGATAGCACTAATTAATTAGATGAGAAGCGGAGGAAAGGCACTTAGAGGTAGTGAAAAGCAGTTAATGTGATGTTCCGGGGAAGCTTCAGTCTGCTTAAGGAGTAGCAAGAACAAGCCTAAAGTCATAGCCAAATACAAGAAAGAGAGGAGGACACGCAGCATGAGAAGCTCCCGAGAGAAAGGAGCTCTGTTTTGGGTAAAAATCAGTCCCTTTTTCTATCATGGAGACATCCAAGGGCGTAGGACACGTGCACTTCAGGGAACCAAGAGATGCTGTGCATTTCTCTCGTCCCCCTGACACAGCCACTAGGTGACGATGCTTCCAATTCTCTCTAAAGAAACCTTGCTTTCTCAGGCCCAGGTGTCCAGCTGCACACCAAGGACGTCCCTGGCTCCCAGGCACAGTTCCCAGGCCCAAGGCCGAGCTCCCCTCCGAACCCCCATTCCAGCAGACCTTGCTCCTGGCATTGTGGAGCAGCCATTTCATGTCAGCCTTTTCTCCTGGCAGTCAGCTTAGCGCCGTAACCTCTGCCATCGGGGCGCCCGAGAGCCGTGTGAGGTCAGCAGAGAGTCACTGTCAGCCTTTGACCTCACAAAGGTGGGTGGCCATAAGTGCCCTGAGCGTCCAGCTCGCATTGAGTACTGCTGGTGGCACTCGAGGCGTGGAGGTCTGCATGGTGCAATGGGAGACGCCGATGTCCTGCTGCTGGAACAAGAGGCGCTGATGTGCTGCTGGTGCAGGAGGAGACGTGAAGGTGCTGCTGCTTAGAGGTGCTGAGGAGCGGGCAGCCTCCGTGCCGGTGGCTGAGCATGCTGCTCTTAATTAGTGCTCTACCCTTCCTATCTTTTTACTAAGGTGGGTAGAGAGAAATGCCCATATCTGTTTATTTCCTGGTAAGAAATGTAAGAGCCTTGTATCTGCATATTCACCAGATTCATCCCAGCGCCCTTGGTACTGGCGATCTGTGTTGATCTGTAATAAAGAGCAATCGGTAGCACACCGAGTCTCCGTGACCTTGCATCTAACAGAATCGTCCAAATCCCTGTTGTGATCTCTCTCTAGCTGTGGGCTGGCTAAGCTGTCTGTTGGATGGTGAAAATGGGAAATGATTGGGATGGGAAATGATGAGTGGGCCGAGAAATCATTGCTGGGATGGGAAGACTTCCTTGGGGTGGAAAGCCATTGGGCTAGGAACTCAAAGAGATGGGAAATCTTCCCTGGGTTTGAAATCATTGGGAAGCAAAAGCGTTGGGATGGGAAATCACTCTGGGGATGGGGAAGTATTGGGATGGGAAGTCTTTAATGGGGTGGGTAACATTCACTGGGGAAGGAAGTACTTGGAAAAGTAATCAGAGGAATGGGAATTCTTTGGGATGAGATCTCTTTGGATTAAGAAACGCTTCGTGTCGATGGGAAATATCTCGTATGGGAATCTGTTATCATGTGAAATTGTAAGGATGGGAAATGACCGTTAGGATGCAAAGCTGGTACTGGGACGGGAAATGCTTGGGACGGGGAAGTGTTGGTGTGAAACCGTCCTGGGCATGGCAAATGATGCGTGGGAGGGAAAGCCCGATGGGGATGGAAAAGTCTTGCGATGGGAAGCCTGCTTGGGTCCAAAAGCTGCAGTCCTCACCAAGATGGCGGCGAGGGGCTGGTCAGCCGTTGGGACGGAACGGCCGTTGCCCGCGTTCCCCAACCGACCGCCCCACTCTCCAGCCACCATGGCAGGTACAGCAGCCGGCTCCCGCTCCTCCCGGGGCTGCGGCCCTGCTGGCGAGCCCAGCGGCCCGGATCTCACCCCAGCGCCCTTTTTCCCACAGAGGGTTTCCCCAGACGGCTTCCGCGGCTTCCGCAGACGCAAAACTCCCCCTTCGTCGTCCCAGCCGTGCCGCCAACGGTGGCTGCCTGGCTGCTGCCCTCCCTCCCCGGAGCGATGGCGCTGCCCTTGCAGCCCCCCCAGGTACCCACCCTCCCCTACGCGCTGCCCCAGGCCACCGTCTGGCACGTGGTGCCGGGGGTCCAGGGGCAGGTGCTGCAGCTCCCCGCCGGGGTGCAGCTGGCACCTGGGGGGCACCTCCCACCCGAGGGGCACCACCTGCAGCTTGGGCAGCTCCCCGCCGTGGGGCAGCTCCCTGCTGTGGGGCAGCTCCCCCACACCGCTCCTCCCTGGGCCCCCGTCTACCAGTGGGGACAGCCCGTGGGGACGGGGA
Source organism: Anser brachyrhynchus (assembly GCF_964034855.1). Classification (NCBI taxonomy): domain Eukaryota; kingdom Metazoa; phylum Chordata; class Aves; order Anseriformes; family Anatidae; genus Anser; species Anser brachyrhynchus. The sequence continues at coordinate 355,060 of NC_137714.1, forward strand.
CGGTGCTGCCCCAGGATCCCCTCTGGCTGGGGCCCGGGGCCGTGCTCCATGGGGAGCTCCTGCACCCCGCAGGCACCTGCCTGCTGCAGGCCCCTGCCCACCCCGGCCCCCCACCACTCGTCGTCCCGGGGCCTCCGCTGCGGGGGCAGGCGCTCCCCGCGCCCCGCACCCTGACCAGCAGCCGGGGGCAGCTGCCGGAGCCCTGCGACCACGCCGTGGGGCTCAGCGAGGACCAGGGGCCCCCGCTGCCCGGCCCCACTCCCCCCGAGCCTGCCCAGGCTCCAACGACCGCCAGCACCCAGACGGTGACGCCCAACGGTGAGTTTGGGGCTGGCACAGCCGGCCGCTGGGCGCCCCACACCCAGGAGCCATGGGAAAGCTGGCATCGCCCATCCTGGGGGATTTGCTTGCTTTTTCCTCAGCGGCGACAGTTGCAGAGGTGCCTGAGGAGCCCCTGGAGCTGCTTGAGCTGGGCCCCGATGCCTTCGCCGAGGCCTTTCCCCACCTGGCAGGGGACAGCCAGCAGCTGCAGCACCTGCAGGACCAGCTCCCGGCCGACCTGGACATCTCCGGCTTGGAGGAGCTGCTCAGCTGGCTCGATGCCGTGGAGCCCCAGGACGCCTTCCCCGGTGTCCCCAGCAGTCCTGTGCTCAGCCGCTTCCTGTCTGAGCTGCCCGACCTCTGCGAGGACATCGAGGAGCCGAGCACACAGGGACTGGCAGCCACCAGAGCGCTGGGTGAGGTACCCTCAACCCCTGGGGTGCACCCCGAGAAGGTGCAGGGTGGGCGGGCGGTGCAGCCCCCTGCTGTGCCGGCAGCGAGCTCCCCCCTCAAGCCTGCAGCCAGTCCCCAGCTCAGTGCCCTCAGGAGACCCCTGCCCAACCCTCCCTTCACTCTCCCCAAAAGGCCCCCCCACCCTGAATTCCTCACTGCCCTTAGCAGACCCCTGCCCAACCCTCCCTCGCGTCCCCTCAAGAGACCCCCCGACCCTGAATTCCTTAATTCCCTTAGGAGACCCCTGCCCAAGCCTCGCCTGAGTCCCCTCAAGAGCCCCCCCGACCCTGAATTTATTAGTGCCCTTAGGAGACCCCTGCCCAATCCCCCTCTGGGTCCCCTCAAGAGCCCCCCCGGCCCTGAATTTATTAGTGCCCTTAGGAGGCCCCTGCCCAATCCCCCTCTGAGTCCCCTCAAGAGCCCCCCGCCTGCCCCTGCGCCCACCGGCACCAAGTGGGGGGCCAAGCGCCCCGCGCCCACCAGCACCCCCAGCACAGCGCAGAGCTCCCAGCACAGGAGGCCGGCGACGGAGAAAACCCCCGGCAAGGAGAAGACGACGCTGCTGGGCCAGGGTGGCCAAGGCCCCAAGACGCTGTGCCAGGGGAAGACGGGTGGCCACAGCGCGGTGGCTGGCAGCAGCGGCCAAGCGGGCGGCGGCAGGCAGCAGCCGGCGAGCGACAGCACCAGGGCGCCCAGCAAGAGGGCCCGAAGCCCGGGGGCTGCTGGGGGGCAAGGAGCAGCGGCACCGCCTCCCCGGAGAGCGCTGCTGCTGCTGGAGCCCCCCCCCATTAAGCCCCGTGCCCGTGCCCGTGCCGTGCGGGCCCAGGACAGGCTCCGTCCCCAAGCCATCGGGGACAAGACGCTGCAGCGCCAGCACCCGGGGACAAAGACCCCCGGCGAGACTTTGCAGCCGCTGGGGGCCAGGGCGAAGGCGCTGGGGCCAGTGCGCCAGCCGCCCTGTGTGCAGCCGCAGCCCACCTCCAGCGGCCCCAGCAGCATGCCCAGGGCCCCGCCGACGGTGCCAGGCTCCAGCGCTGTGCCCGCTGCCCCCCGGCCCCCAGCTGGAGACAAGGCCCAGGCGGTGCCGGCACCACCAGGCAGCACGGCGCGAGCGTGGAGAGCTCCCCTGCAGCAGGCGCCCAGAGCGCCGTGCCTGCCAGCCGCGGGGGGCCAAGCGCAGCGGGAGCCTCTGCCCACGCAGCCGCGCACGCTGCAGCGTCCGGCGCAGCCCCGCGTGGACTACGTGCCCTGCGTGGGGCCCTGGGCGGGCGGCGACGCGGCGCCCACGCCGCTGGAGGAGCAGGAGGCGTCGGTGCCCATCACGCCGCAGCAGCGTCCCGAGCGGGAGCGCCTGAAGAAGCTGGCCCAGGAGGAGCGGCAGCGGGCGGCCCACCAGATGAAGATCGGCCCCGTGCAATTCTTCGTGCAGCGGCAGAAGGACCACGCCATAGCCAAGTATTACGGCTACCCGTGACCCTGCGCTCCTCGACGGCCCCCGCAGCACCCGGGCCCGCTCAGCATGCAGGCACAGAGACCTCTGCAGGCGCCTGCTCCAGCTTCAGCCACGCTCCTCAGCCCTTGCCCCTCTCGCTTGCCCTCTCCCTTCTCCAGTGCTGGAGCTAGGCAGTGTTTGCCACTGTCAGGGATGGGCAACTGGGGCAATGGGAAATGCGCGCGTCACGAATGAACGTTGCAATGGGAAGCTGTTGGGATGTTGGCAATAGCTGGGGTGGGAAAGGTTGGGCGTGGGAACTGCTTGTTGGGACACCAAATGGCTGAGATCCCAAACTTCTTTCTTCTTTCGGGTCATTTCTCTTATTTAGTGCCTTCCTTATTAAATTCCTCTAGTGTAGGTGTTCACTCAGCAAGGCCTCTGCCTGCAGCTGTTCTGGCACTGGGATGCCGAGGGGATTTCATGCAGCCCGCTCCCGCTGCCCATGCTCAGTCCGTGCATGGATGTGGGCATGGCCAGCACGGACGGGAGAAAATGGGTGGACGGCTGGGTGGATGGGAGGGTGATGGGAGTTGGGAATTCAGCCTTGGGATCAGACACGGGAGGTTGTTGGGATAGGAAATGACCAGTGGGATGGGAAGTCACGATGGGGATAGGAATTCATTAGAATAGGACAAATTGGTTTCATTTTTATTTATTATTTTATTAATTTTAATATTTATTTTATTTATTATATTTATTAATTTTATTTATTAAATTTACTTTATTGACTGTGTTGTACAGGATGGCATTTTTTTAGGTTCTCTTCCTTTTCTACCCTATTAAACTCTCTTTATCACAACGCACTGCTTTGTACTTCATTTTTCCTTCCGAGTCGTTCTGGATTCACTCAGGATGGGGGGGACATTAGTGAACGCCTGTGTGCTTCAGATCCAAGCTCACCTTTGCCCTCAACTCAAGATACATATTTGCATCTGTTGTCATGATACAAAATTAACAGCAACAAAATAAAAGTTAACTACTTCCGAGCACCAGCTGTACGTTTGCTGGGTCTGCTCTATGCATTTTGAAGACCATTCAATACTATTCAGCACCTTCAGGAGGAAATGTGTGGTTCTAGGGAAATGCATCTTGATCTGATGCAAACCTGCGACGCACCCTGCAGCCCCTCCAACCCCTGTGATTTTACCTGCAGCCCCTGCAACCCCTGTGATTTTACCTGCAGCCCCTCCAAGCCCTGTGATTTTACCAGCAGCCACTCCAACCCTGTGACAGGCCCTACAGCTGGCTCCGGGGACTACCCCGTTGCCGTATCAGTCGCCAATACACACACAAGATGAAGGAATGGATGCAGAAGTCATCTCGTTTAGGCAGGGAAGAAAGTCCTCCGAAGAAGGGGAAGGAGCAATAGGAAGGCGAGGCAGGCGACCCCAATGTAGGGCCATCCCAGGGAAGAGGAGGCTGTTATAAAATAGAAAAGAGAGAAAAGCAGCAGTAAGCAGGTGATCCCCATCCCTGGGCGAGCTGCGAGACATGGGACAAGATTTCAGCTGTCATGCAGGCGAGCACATTGTCACCTGGCTGCTGCGATGCTGGGATAACAGCTCCGGGAGCCTGGAATCGGAGGGCAGGGAAGCCAAGCAGCTGGGATCCTTCTCTGGGGAAGGGGGCACTGAGAAAGCGATCGGAAACGGGGCACAAGCCTCTGGAGGCGGCGCCTGTCAGGCGTGAAGGAAAGGGATCCCTTCCAGGAAGATGCTGTGGGGTTGCTGAGGGTCGAAGAACAGCAGGTGTTGCCTGCACCCACCGTGCTGCAGCAGCGGCAAGGGAGAGACGTGGTGGTTTTCCTCAGCTGGGCAGCTGAGCTCCACCTCAACCGCTCTCTCCCTGCCCCTCCTCAAAGGGAAAGGGGAGAAAATAGGATGGAAAGGGCTCAAGGGCTGAGAGAAGGACAGGGAGATCACTCCACAATGATCGTCACGGGCAAAAGAGGCTCAGCAGAGCCTGTTCCAGTCCAGCCCGGGCCTGCTCCTGCGGGGGCTCTCCACAGGCCGCGGCCTCCTCCAGGCCACATCCACCTGCTCCACCGGGGGCTCCTCCACGGGCTGCAGCGTGGAGATCTGCTCCGTGTGGGACCCGTGGGCTGCAGGGGGACAGCCTGCTCCACCAGGGGCCTCTCCCCAGGCCGCAGGGGAACTGCTGCTGTGAGCCTGGAGCACCTCCTGCCTCCTGCTGCACTCACCTTGGGGGCTGCAGAGAGGTTTCTCACTCCTCCCTGACCCAGACGCTGCTGTGCATCAGGTTTCTTTCCCTTTCTTAGATGGGCTCTCACACAGGCGCAAACATCATCCATTTTGTCTCAGTTCTGGGCAGCAGCGGGTCCCTCTGGAGCCTCCTGGAACCGGCCCTTATCTAACATGGGGCAGCTGCTGCATTCTCCTCACAGAGGACACCCCTGCAGCCCCCCGCTACCAGAACCTGTCCTCGTAAACGCAACACAAGACACCGACCGAGCCTCCCTGATTCCCAGCAGGTGGGTCAGGCTGGGAACCCAGGCCAGTGCCCGGCAGACCCTCCTGGGCCTTGAAAAGCAAGCTTTATGGGGATGTAGCACCCAGAAAGAACGGAGTCACACAACAGGATTCATTTCCAAAACCATCTCAGAGACACCTGGGCCAAAGTGCAGGGCCTTGAGCGGGTATATCACAATGACAGAGTTCATTTCCTTCCCAGTAGCTGGCACATGCCGTTTTTTGGGATTTCGGGGCTACAGTGAGCTGCTAAGAGGGATGTCTTAGCTCTTGCAGGGCAGTGCTTCCACTAAGGCCAGGACTTTTCTGCATCTTCTACTGCCCTGCAAGCGAGGATGCTTGGGGCACACAGGAAGCTGGGAGGGGACACAGCTGCAGGGATTCCATAAGACACAAGCAAATGCAGCCTTGGCTTGGTGACACTTTCTCTTGATTACTGCTCAACACAAATTACCTCGAGCAAGTCTACTGTGAGGACTAAAGGAAAGAGACGTATGGATGCTGCTAAGCTCTTCTAGCTTGTACCAGGTAGGAAAGATACCTCTGTAGCAGGCGTGAAGAGGATAGCACTAATTAATTAGATGAGAAGCGGAGGAAAGGCACTTAGAGGTAGTGAAAAGCAGTTAATGTGATGTTCCGGGGAAGCTTCAGTCTGCTTAAGGAGTAGCAAGAACAAGCCTAAAGTCATAGCCAAATACAAGAAAGAGAGGAGGACACGCAGCATGAGAAGCTCCCGAGAGAAAGGAGCTCTGTTTTGGGTAAAAATCAGTCCCTTTTTCTATCATGGAGACATCCAAGGGCGTAGGACACGTGCACTTCAGGGAGCCAAGAGATGCTGTGCATTTCTCTCGTCCCCCTGACACAGCCACTAGGTGACGATGCTTCCAATTCTCTCTAAAGAAACCTTGCTTTCTCAGGCCCAGGTGTCCAGCTGCACACCAAGGACGTCCCTGGCTCCCAGGCACAGTTCCCAGGCCCAAGGCCGAGCTCCCCTCCGAACCCCCATTCCAGCAGACCTTGCTCCTGGCATTGTGGAGCAGCCATTTCATGTCAGCCTTTTCTCCTGGCAGTCAGCTTAGCGCCGTAACCTCTGCCATCGGGGCGCCCGAGAGCCGTGTGAGGTCAGCAGAGAGTCACTGTCAGCCTTTGACCTCACAAAGGTGGGTGGCCATAAGTGCCCTGAGCGTCCAGCTCGCATTGAGTACTGCTGGTGGCACTCGAGGCGTGGAGGTCTGCATGGTGCAATGGGAGACGCCGATGTCCTGCTGCTGGAACAAGAGGCGCTGATGTGCTGCTGGTGCAGGAGGAGACGTGAAGGTGCTGCTGCTTAGAGGTGCTGAGGAGCGGGCAGCCTCCGTGCCGGTGGCTGAGCATGCTGCTCTTAATTAGTGCTCTACCCTTCCTATCTTTTTACTAAGGTGGGTAGAGAGAAATGCCCATATCTGTTTATTTCCTGGTAAGAAATGTAAGAGCCTTGTATCTGCATATTCACCAGATTCATCCCAGCGCCCTTGGTACTGGCGATCTGTGTTGATCTGTAATAAAGAGCAATCGGTAGCACACCGAGTCTCCGTGACCTTGCATCTAACAGAATCGTCCAAATCCCTGTTGTGATCTCTCTCTAGCTGTGGGCTGGCTAAGCTGTCTGTTGGATGGTGAAAATGGGAAATGATTGGGATGGGAAATGATGAGTGGGACGAGAAATCATTGCTGGGATGGGAAGACTTCCTTGGGGTGGAAAGCCATTGGGCTAGGAACTCAAAGAGATGGGAAATCTTCCCTGGGTTTGAAATCATTGGGAAGCAAAAGCGTTGGGATGGGAAATCACTCCGGGGATGGGGAAGTATTGGGATGGGAAGTCTTTAATGGGGTGGGTAACATTCACTGGGGAAGGAAGTACTTGGAAAAGTAATCAGAGGAATGGGAATTCTTTGGGATGAGATCTCTTTGGATTAAGAAACGCTTCGTGTCGATGGGAAATATCTCGTATGGGAATCTGTTATCATGTGAAATTGTAAGGATGGGAAATGACCGTTAGGATGCAAAGCTGGTACTGGGACGGGAAATGCTTGGGACGGGGAAGTGTTGGTGTGAAACCGTCCTGGGCATGGCAAATGATGCGTGGGAGGGAAAGCCCGATGGGGATGGAAAAGTCTTGCGATGGGAAGCCTGCTTGGGTCCAAAAGCTGCAGTCCTCACCAAGATGGCGGCGAGGGGCTGGTCAGCCGTTGGGACGGAACGGCCGTTGCCCGCGTTCCCCAACCGACCGCCCCACTCTCCAGCCACCATGGCAGGTACAGCAGCCGGCTCCCGCTCCTCCCGGGGCTGCGGCCCTGCTGGCGAGCCCAGCGGCCCGGATCTCACCCCAGCGCCCTTTTTCCCACAGAGGGTTTCCCCAGACGGCTTCCGCGGCTTCCGCAGACGCAAAACTCCCCCTTCGTCGTCCCAGCCGTGCCGCCAACGGTGGCTGCCTGGCTGCTGCCCTCCCTCCCCGGAGCGATGGCGCTGCCCTTGCAGCCCCCCCAGGTACCCACCCTCCCCTACGCGCTGCCCCAGGCCACCGTCTGGCACGTGGTGCCGGGGGTCCAGGGGCAGGTGCTGCAGCTCCCCGCCGGGGTGCAGCTGGCACCTGGGGGGCACCTCCCACCCGAGGGGCACCACCTGCAGCTTGGGCAGCTCCCCGCCGTGGGGCAGCTCCCTGCTGTGGGGCAGCTCCCCCACACCGCTCCTCCCTGGGCCCCCGTCTACCAGTGGGGACAGCCCGTGGGGACGGGGACGGTGCTGCCCCAGGATCCCCTCTGGCTGGGGCCCGGGGCCGTGCTCCATGGGGAGCTCCTGCACCCCGCAGGCACCTGCCTGCTGCAGGCCCCTGCCCACCCCGGCCCCCCACCACTCGTCGTCCCGGGGCCTCCGCTGCGGGGGCAGGCGCTCCCCGCGCCCCGCACCCTGACCAGCAGCCGGGGGCAGCTGCCGGAGCCCTGCGACCACGCCGTGGGGCTCAGCGAGGACCAGGGGCCCCCGCTGCCCGGCCCCACTCCCCCCGAGCCTGCCCAGGCTCCAACGACCGCCAGCACCCAGACGGTGACGCCCAACGGTGAGTTTGGGGCTGGCACAGCCGGCCGCTGGGCGCCCCACACCCAGGAGCCATGGGAAAGCTGGCATCGCCCATCCTGGGGGATTTGCTTGCTTTTTCCTCAGCGGCGACAGTTGCAGAGGTGCCTGAGGAGCCCCTGGAGCTGCTTGAGCTGGGCCCCGATGCCTTCGCCGAGGCCTTTCCCCACCTGGCAGGGGACAGCCAGCAGCTGCAGCACCTGCAGGACCAGCTCCCGGCCGACCTGGACATCTCCGGCTTGGAGGAGCTGCTCAGCTGGCTCGATGCCGTGGAGCCCCAGGACGCCTTCCCCGGTGTCCCCAGCAGTCCTGTGCTCAGCCGCTTCCTGTCTGAGCTGCCCGACCTCTGCGAGGACATCGAGGAGCCGAGCACACAGGGACTGGCAGCCACCAGAGCGCTGGGTGAGGTACCCTCAACCCCTGGGGTGCACCCCGAGAAGGTGCAGGGTGGGCGGGCGGTGCAGCCCCCTGCTGTGCCGGCAGCGAGCTCCCCCCTCAAGCCTGCAGCCAGTCCCCAGCTCAGTGCCCTCAGGAGACCCCTGCCCAACCCTCCCTTCACTCTCCCCAAAAGGCCCCCCCACCCTGAATTCCTCACTGCCCTTAGCAGACCCCTGCCCAACCCTCCCTCGCGTCCCCTCAAGAGACCCCCCGACCCTGAATTCCTTAATTCCCTTAGGAGACCCCTGCCCAAGCCTCGCCTGAGTCCCCTCAAGAGCCCCCCCGACCCTGAATTTATTAGTGCCCTTAGGAGACCCCTGCCCAATCCCCCTCTGGGTCCCCTCAAGAGCCCCCCCGGCCCTGAATTTATTAGTGCCCTTAGGAGGCCCCTGCCCAATCCCCCTCTGAGTCCCCTCAAGAGCCCCCCGCCTGCCCCTGCGCCCACCGGCACCAAGTGGGGGGCCAAGCGCCCCGCGCCCACCAGCACCCCCAGCACAGCGCAGAGCTCCCAGCACAGGAGGCCGGCGACGGAGAAAACCCCCGGCAAGGAGAAGACGACGCTGCTGGGCCAGGGTGGCCAAGGCCCCAAGACGCTGTGCCAGGGGAAGACGGGTGGCCACAGCGCGGTGGCTGGCAGCAGCGGCCAAGCGGGCGGCGGCAGGCAGCAGCCGGCGAGCGACAGCACCAGGGCGCCCAGCAAGAGGGCCCGAAGCCCGGGGGCTGCTGGGGGGCAAGGAGCAGCGGCACCGCCTCCCCGGAGAGCGCTGCTGCTGCTGGAGCCCCCCCCCATTAAGCCCCGTGCCCGTGCCCGTGCCGTGCGGGCCCAGGACAGGCTCCGTCCCCAAGCCATCGGGGACAAGACGCTGCAGCGCCAGCACCCGGGGACAAAGACCCCCAGCGAGACTTTGCAGCCGCTGGGGGCCAGGGCGAAGGCGCTGGGGCCAGTGCGCCAGCCGCCCTGTGTGCAGCCGCAGCCCACCTCCAGCGGCCCCAGCAGCATGCCCAGGGCCCCGCCGACGGTGCCAGGCTCCAGCGCTGTGCCCGCTGCCCCCCGGCCCCCAGCTGGAGACAAGGCCCAGGCGGTGCCGGCACCACCAGGCAGCACGGCGCGAGCGTGGAGAGCTCCCCTGCAGCAGGCGCCCAGAGCGCCGTGCCTGCCAGCCGCGGGGGGCCAAGCGCAGCGGGAGCCTCTGCCCACGCAGCCGCGCACGCTGCAGCGTCCGGCGCAGCCCCGCGTGGACTACGTGCCCTGCGTGGGGCCCTGGGCAGGCGGCGACGCGGCGCCCACGCCGCTGGAGGAGCAGGAGGCGTCGGTGCCCATCACGCCGCAGCAGCGTCCCGAGCGGGAGCGCCTGAAGAAGCTGGCCCAGGAGGAGCGGCAGCGGGCGGCCCACCAGATGAAGATCGGCCCCGTGCAATTCTTCGTGCAGCGGCAGAAGGACCACGCCATAGCCAAGTATTACGGCTACCCGTGACCCTGCGCTCCTCGACGGCCCCCGCAGCACCCGGGCCCGCTCAGCATGCAGGCACAGAGACCTCTGCAGGCGCCTGCTCCAGCTTCAGCCACGCTCCTCAGCCCTTGCCCCTCTCGCTTGCCCTCTCCCTTCTCCAGTGCTGGAGCTAGGCAGTGTTTGCCACTGTCAGGGATGGGCAACTGGGGCAATGGGAAATGCGCGCGTCACGAATGAACGTTGCAATGGGAAGCTGTTGGGATGTTGGCAATAGCTGGGGTGGGAAAGGTTGGGCGTGGGAACTGCTTGTTGGGACACCAAATGGCTGAGATCCCAAACTTCTTTCTTCTTTCGGGTCATTTCTCTTCTTTAGTGCCTTCCTTATTAAATTCCTCTAGTGTAGGTGTTCACTCAGCAAGGCCTCTGCCTGCAGCTGTTCTGGCACTGGGATGCCGAGGGGATTTCATGCAGCCCGCTCCCGCTGCCCATGCTCAGTCCGTGCATGGATGTGGGCATGGCCAGCACGGACGGGAGAAAATGGGTGGACGGCTGGGTGGATGGGAGGGTGATGGGAGTTGGGAATTCAGCCTTGGGATCAGACACGGGAGGTTGTTGGGATAGGAAATGACCAGTGGGATGGGAAGTCACGATGGGGATAGGAATTCATTAGAATAGGACAAATTGGTTTCATTTTTATTTATTATTTTATTAATTTTAATATTTATTTTATTATATTTATTAATTTTATTTATTAAATTTACTTTATTGACTGTGTTGTACAGGATGGCATTTTTTTAGGTTCTCTTCCTTTTCTACCCTATTAAACTCTCTTTATCACAACGCACTGCTTTGTACTTCATTTTTCCTTCCGAGTCGTTCTGGATTCACTCAGGATGGGGGGGACATTAGTGAACGCCTGTGTGCTTCAGATCCAAGCTCACCTTTGCCCTCAACTCAAGATACATATTTGCATCTGTTGTCATGATACAAAATTAACAGCAACAAAATAAAAGTTAACTACTTCCGAGCACCAGCTGTACGTTTGCTGGGTCTGCTCTATGCATTTTGAAGACCATTCAATACTATTCAGCACCTTCAGGAGGAAATGTGTGGTTCTAGGGAAATGCATCTTGATCTGATGCAAACCTGCGACGCACCCTGCAGCCCCTCCAACCCCTGTGATTTTACCTGCAGCCCCTGCAACCCCTGTGATTTTACCTGCAGCCCCTCCAAGCCCTGTGATTTTACCAGCAGCCACTCCAACCCTGTGACAGGCCCTACAGCTGGCTCCGGGGACTACCCCGTTGCCGTATCAGTCGCCAATACACACACAAGATGAAGGAATGGATGCAGAAGTCATCTCGTTTAGGCAGGGAAGAAAGTCCTCCGAAGAAGGGGAAGGAGCAAGAGGAAGGCGAGGCAGGCGACCCCAATGTAGGGCCATCCCAGGGAAGAGGAGGCTGTTATAAAATAGAAAAGAGAGAAAAGCAGCAGTAAGCAGGTGATCCCCATCCCTGGGCGAGCTGCGAGACATGGGACAAGATTTCAGCTGTCATGCAGGCGAGCACATTGTCACCTGGCTGCTGCGATGCTGGGATAACAGCTCCGGGAGCCTGGAATCGGAGGGCAGGGAAGCCAAGCAGCTGGGATCCTTCTCTGGGGAAGGGGGCACTGAGAAAGCGATCGGAAACGGGGCACAAGCCTCTGGAGGCGGCGCCTGTCAGGCGTGAAGGAAAGGGATCCCTTCCAGGAAGATGCTGTGGGGTTGCTGAGGGTCGAAGAACAGCAGGTGTTGCCTGCACCCACCGTGCTGCAGCAGCGGCAAGGGAGAGACGTGGTGGTTTTCCTCAGCTGGGCAGCTGAGCTCCACCTCAACCGCTCTCTCCCTGCCCCTCCTCAAAGGGAAAGGGGAGAAAATAGGATGGAAAGGGCTCAAGGGCTGAGAGAAGGACAGGGAGATCACTCCACAATGATCGTCACGGGCAAAAGAGGCTCAGCAGAGCCTGTTCCAGTCCAGCCCGGGCTTGCTCCTGCGGGGGCTCTCCACAGGCCGCGGCCTCCTCCAGGCCACATCCACCTGCTCCACCGGGGGCTCCTCCACGGGCTGCAGCGTGGAGATCTGCTCCGTGTGGGACCCGTGGGCTGCAGGGGGACAGCCTGCTCCACCAGGGGCCTCTCCCCAGGCCGCAGGGGAACTGCTGCTGTGAGCCTGGAGCACCTCCTGCCTCCTGCTGCACTCACCTTGGGGGCTGCAGAGAGGTTTCTCACTCCTCCCTGACCCAGACGCTGCTGTGCAGCAGGTTTCTTTCCCTTTCTTAGATGGGCTCTCACACAGGCGCAAACATCATCCATTTTGTCTCAGTTCTGGGCAGCAGCGGGTCCCTCTGGAGCCTCCTGGAACCGGCCCTTATCTAACATGGGGCAGCTGCTGCATTCTCCTCACAGAGGACACCCCTGCAGCCCCCCGCTACCAGAACCTGTCCTCGTAAACGCAACACAAGACACCGACCGAGCCTCCCTGATTCCCAGCAGGTGGGTCAGGCTGGGAACCCAGGCCAGTGCCCGGCAGACCCTCCTGGGCCTTGAAAAGCAAGCTTTATGGGGATGTAGCACCCAGAAAGAACGGAGTCACACAACAGGATTCATTTCCAAAACCGTCTCAGAGACACCTGGGCCAAAGTGCAGGGCCTTGAGCGGGTATATCACAATGACAGAGTTCATTTCCTTCCCAGTAGCTGGCACATGCCGTTTTTTGGGATTTCGGGGCTACAGTGAGCTGCTAAGAGGGATGTCTTAGCTCTTGCAGGGCAGTGCTTCCACTAAGGCCAGGACTTTTCTGCATCTTCTACTGCCCTGCAAGCGAGGATGCTTGGGGCACACAGGAAGCTGGGAGGGGACACAGCTGCAGGGATTCCATAAGACACAAGCAAATGCAGCCTTGGCTTGGTGACACTTTCTCTTGATTACTGCTCAACACAAATTACCTCGAGCAAGTCTACTGTGAGGACTAAAGGAAAGAGACGTATGGATGCTGCTAAGCTCTTCTAGCTTGTACCAGGTAGGAAAGATACCTCTGTAGCAGGCGTGAAGAGGATAGCACTAATTAATTAGATGAGAAGCGGAGGAAAGGCACTTAGAGGTAGTGAAAAGCAGTTAATGTGATGTTCCGGGGAAGCTTCAGTCTGCTTAAGGAGTAGCAAGAACAAGCCTAAAGTCATAGCCAAATACAAGAAAGAGAGGAGGACACGCAGCATGAGAAGCTCCCGAGAGAAAGGAGCTCTGTTTTGGGTAAAAATCAGTCCCTTTTTCTATCATGGAGACATCCAAGGGCGTAGGACACGTGCACATTTCTCTCGTCCCCCTGACACAGCCACTAGGTGACGATGCTTCCAATTCTCTCTAAAGAAACCTTGCTTTCTCAGGCCCAGGTGTCCAGCTGCACACCAAGGACGTCCCTGGCTCCCAGGCACAGTTCCCAGGCCCAAGGCCGAGCTCCCCTCCGAACCCCCATTCCAGCAGACCTTGCTCCTGGCATTGTGGAGCAGCCATTTCATGTCAGCCTTTTCTCCTGGCAGTCAGCTTAGCGCCGTAACCTCTGCCATCGGGGCGCCCGAGAGCCGTGTGAGGTCAGCAGAGAGTCACTGTCAGCCTTTGACCTCACAAAGGTGGGTGGCCATAAGTGCCCTGAGCGTCCAGCTCGCATTGAGTACTGCTGGTGGCACTCGAGGCGTGGAGGTCTGCATGGTGCAATGGGAGACGCCGATGTCCTGCTGCTGGAACAAGAGGCGCTGATGTGCTGCTGGTGCAGGAGGAGACATGAAGGTGCTGCTGCTTAGAGGTGCTGAGGAGCGGGCAGCCTCCGTGCCGGTGGCTGAGCATGCTACTCTTAATTAGTGCTCTACCCTTCCTATCTTTTTACTAAGGTGGGTAGAGAGAAATGCCCATATCTGTTTATTTCCTGGTAAGAAATGTAAGAGCCTTGTATCTGCATATTCACCAGATTCATCCCAGCGCCCTTGGTACTGGCGATCTGTGTTGATCTGTAATAAAGAGCAATTGGTAGCACACCAAGTCTCCGTGACCTTGCATCTAACAGAATCGTCCAAATCCCTGTTGTGATCTCTCTCTAGCTGTGGGCTGGCTAAGCTGTCTGTTGGATGGTGAAAATGGGAAATGATTGGGATGGGAAATGATGAGTGGGCCGAGAAATCATTGCTGGGATGGGAAGACTTCCTTGGGGTGGAAAGCCATTGGGCTAGGAACTCAAAGAGATGGGAAATCTTCCCTGGGTTTGAAATCATTGGGAAGCAAAAGCGTTGGGATGGGAAATCACTCCGGGGATGGGGAAGTATTGGGATGGGAAGTCTTTAATGGGGTGGGTAACATTCACTGGGGAAGGAAGTACTTGGAAAAGTAATCAGAGGAATGGGAATTCTTTGGGATGAGATCTCTTTGGATTAAGAAAGGCTTCGTGTCGATGGGAAATATCTCGTATGGGAATCTGTTATCATGTGAAATTGTAAGGATGGGAAATGACCGTTAGGATGCAAAGCTGGTACTGGGACGGGAAATGCTTGGGACGGGGAAGTGTTGGTGTGAAACCGTCCTGGGCATGGCAAATGATGCGTGGGAGGGAAAGCCCGATGGGGATGGAAAAGTCTTGCGATGGGAAGCCTGCTTGGGTCCAAAAGCTGCAGTCCTCACCAAGATGGCGGCGAGGGGCTGGTCAGCCGTTGGGACGGAACAGCCGTTGCCCGCGTTCCCCAACCGACCGCCCCACTCTCCAGCCACCATGGCAGGTACAGCAGCCGGCTCCCGCTCCTCCCGGGGCTGCGGCCCTGCTGGCGAGCCCAGCGCCCCGGATCTCACCCCAGCGCCCTTTTTCCCACAGAGGGTTTCCCCAGACGGCTTCCGCGGCTTCCGCAGACGCAAAACTCCCCCTTCGTCGTCCCAGCCGTGCCGCCAACGGTGGCTGCCTGGCTGCTGCCCTCCCTCCCCGGAGCGATGGCGCTGCCCTTGCAGCCCCCCCAGGTACCCACCCTCCCCTACGCGCTGCCCCAGGCCACCGTCTGGCACGTGGTGCCGGGGGTCCAGGGGCAGGTGCTGCAGCTCCCCGCCGGGGTGCAGCTGGCACCTGGGGGGCACCTCCCACCCGAGGGGCACCACCTGCAGCTTGGGCAGCTCCCCGCCGTGGGGCAGCTCCCTGCTGTGGGGCAGCTCCCCCACACCGCTCCTCCCTGGGCCCCCGTCTACCAGTGGGGACAGCCCGTGGGGACGGGGACGGTGCTGCCCCAGGATCCCCTCTGGCTGGGGCCCGGGGCTGTGCTCCATGGGGAGCTCCTGCACCCCGCAGGCACCTGCCTGCTGCAGGCCCCTGCCCACCCCGGCCCCCCACCACTCGTCGTCCCGGGGCCTCCGCTGCGGGGGCAGGCGCTCCCCGCGCCCCGCACCCTGACCAGCAGCCGGGGGCAGCTGCCGGAGCCCTGCGACCACGCCGTGGGGCTCAGCGAGGACCAGGGGCCCCCGCTGCCCGGCCCCACTCCCCCCGAGCCTGCCCAGGCTCCAACGACCGCCAGCACCCAGACGGTGACGCCCAACGGTGAGTTTGGGGCTGGCACAGCCGGCCGCTGGGCGCCCCACACCCAGGAGCCATGGGAAAGCTGGCATCGCCCATCCTGGGGGATTTGCTTGCTTTTTCCTCAGCGGCGACAGTTGCAGAGGTGCCTGAGGAGCCCCTGGAGCTGCTTGAGCTGGGCCCCGATGCCTTCGCCGAGGCCTTTCCCCACCTGGCAGGGGACAGCCAGCAGCTGCAGCACCTGCAGGACCAGCTCCCGGCCGACCTGGACATCTCCGGCTTGGAGGAGCTGCTCAGCTGGCTCGATGCCGTGGAGCCCCAGGACGCCTTCCCCGGTGTCCCCAGCAGTCCTGTGCTCAGCCGCTTCCTGTCTGAGCTGCCCGACCTCTGCGAGGACATCGAGGAGCCGAGCACACAGGGACTGGCAGCCACCAGAGCGCTGGGTGAGGTACCCTCAACCCCTGGGGTGCACCCCGAGAAGGTGCAGGGTGGGCGGGCGGTGCAGCCCCCTGCTGTGCCGGCAGCGAGCTCCCCCCTCAAGCCTGCAGCCAGTCCCCAGCTCAGTGCCCTCAGGAGACCCCTGCCCAACCCTCCCTTCACTCTCCCCAAAAGGCCCCCCCACCCTGAATTCCTCACTGCCCTTAGCAGACCCCTGCCCAACCCTCCCTCGCGTCCCCTCAAGAGACCCCCCGACCCTGAATTCCTTAATTCCCTTAGGAGACCCCTGCCCAAGCCTCGCCTGAGTCCCCTCAAGAGCCCCCCCGACCCTGAATTTATTAGTGCCCTTAGGAGACCCCTGCCCAATCCCCCTCTGGGTCCCCTCAAGAGCCCCCCCGACCCTGAATTTATTAGTGCCCTTAGGAGGCCCCTGCCCAATCCCCCTCTGAGTCCCCTCAAGAGCCCCCCGCCTGCCCCTGCGCCCACCGGCACCAAGTGGGGGGCCAAGTGCCCCGCGCCCACCAGCACCCCCAGCACAGCGCAGAGCTCCCAGCACAGGAGGCCGGCGACGGAGAAAACCCCCGGCAAGGAGAAGACGACGCTGCTGGGCCAGGGTGGCCAAGGCCCCAAGACGCTGTGCCAGGGGAAGACGGGTGGCCACAGCGCGGTGGCTGGCAGCAGCGGCCAAGCGGGCGGCGGCAGGCAGCAGCCGGCGAGCGACAGCACCAGGGCGCCCAGCAAGAGGGCCCGAAGCCCGGGGGCTGCTGGGGGGCAAGGAGCAGCGGCACCGCCTCCCCGGAGAGCGCTGCTGCTGCTGGAGCCCCCCCCCATTAAGCCCCGTGCCCGTGCCCGTGCCGTGCGGGCCCAGGACAGGCTCCGTCCCCAAGCCATCGGGGACAAGACGCTGCAGCGCCAGCACCCGGGGACAAAGACCCCCAGCGAGACTTTGCAGCCGCTGGGGGCCAGGGCGAAGGCGCTGGGGCCAGTGCGCCAGCCGCCCTGTGTGCAGCCGCAGCCCACCTCCAGCGGCCCCAGCAGCATGCCCAGGGCCCCGCCGACGGTGCCAGGCTCCAGCGCTGTGCCCGCTGCCCCCCGGCCCCCAGCTGGAGACAAGGCCCAGGCGGTGCCGGCACCACCAGGCAGCACGGCGCGAGCGTGGAGAGCTCCCCTGCAGCAGGCGCCCAGAGCGCCGTGCCTGCCAGCCGCGGGGGGCCAAGCGCAGCGGGAGCCTCTGCCCACGCAGCCGCGCACGCTGCAGCGTCCGGCGCAGCCCCGCGTGGACTACGTGCCCTGCGTGGGGCCCTGGGCGGGCGGCGACGCGGCGCCCACGCCGCTGGAGGAGCAGGAGGCGTCGGTGCCCATCACGCCGCAGCAGCGTCCCGAGCGGGAGCGCCTGAAGAAGCTGGCCCAGGAGGAGCGGCAGCGGGCGGCCCACCAGATGAAGATCGGCCCCGTGCAATTCTTCGTGCAGCGGCAGAAGGACCACGCCATAGCCAAGTATTACGGCTACCCGTGACCCTGCGCTCCTCGACGGCCCCCGCAGCACCCGGGCCCGCTCAGCATGCAGGCACAGAGACCTCTGCAGGCACCTGCTCCAGCTTCAGCCACGCTCCTCAGCCCTTGCCCCTCTCGCTTGCCCTCTCCCTTCTCCAGTGCTGGAGCTAGGCAGTGTTTGCCACTGTCAGGGATGGGCAACTGGGGCAATGGGAAATGCGCGCGTCACGAATGAACGTTGCAATGGGAAGCTGTTGGGATGTTGGCAATAGCTGGGGTGGGAAAGGTTGGGCGTGGGAACTGCTTGTTGGGACACCAAATGGCTGAGATCCCAAACTTCTTTCTTCTTTCGGGTCATTTCTCTTATTTAGTGCCTTCCTTATTAAATTCCTCTAGTGTAGGTGTTCACTCAGCAAGGCCTCTGCCTGCAGCTGTTCTGGCACTGGGATGCCGAGGGGATTTCATGCAGCCCGCTCCCGCTGCCCATGCTCAGTCCGTGCATGGATGTGGGCATGGCCAGCACGGACGGGAGAAAATGGGTGGACGGCTGGGTGGATGGGAGGGTGATGGGAGTTGGGAATTCAGCCTTGGGATCAGACACGGGAGGTTGTTGGGATAGGAAATGACCAGTGGGATGGGAAGTCACGATGGGGATAGGAATTCATTAGAATAGGACAAATTGGTTTCATTTTTATTTATTTTTTTATTAATTTTAATATTTATTTTATTTATTATATTTATTAATTTTATTTATTAAATTGACTTTATTGACTGTGTTGTACAGGATGGCATTTTTTTAGGTTCTCTTCCTTTTCTACCCTATTAAACTCTCTTTATCACAACGCACTGCTTTGTACTTCATTTTTCCTTCCGAGTCGTTCTGGATTCACTCAGGATGGGGGGGACATTAGTGAACGCCTGTGTGCTTCAGATCCAAGCTCACCTTTGCCCTCAACTCAAGATACATATTTGCATCTGTTGTCATGATACAAAATTAACAGCAACAAAATAAAAGTTAACTACTTCCGAGCACCAGCTGTACGTTTGCTGGGTCTGCTCTATGCATTTTGAAGACCATTCAATACTATTCAGCACCTTCAGGAGGAAATGTGTGGTTCTAGGGAAATGCATCTTGATCTGATGCAAACCTGCGACGCACCCTGCAGCCCCTCCAACCCCTGTGATTTTACCTGCAGCCCCTGCAACCCCTGTGATTTTACCTGCAGCCCCTCCAAGCCCTGTGATTTTACCAGCAGCCACTCCAACCCTGTGACAGGCCCTACAGCTGGCTCCGGGGACTACCCCGTTGCCGTATCAGTCGCCAATACACACACAAGATGAAGGAATGGATGCAGAAGTCATCTCGTTTAGGCAGGGAAGAAAGTCCTCCGAAGAAGGGGAAGGAGCAAGAGGAAGGCGTGGCAGGCGACCCCAATGTAGGGCCATCCCAGGGAAGAGGAGGCTGTTATAAAATAGAAAAGAGAGAAAAGCAGCAGTAAGCAGGTGATCCCCATCCCTGGGCGAGCTGCGAGACATGGGACAAGATTTCAGCTGTCATGCAGGCGAGCACATTGTCACCTGGCTGCTGCGATGCTGGGATAACAGCTCCGGGAGCCTGGAATCGGAGGGCAGGGAAGCCAAGCAGCTGGGATCCTTCTCTGGGGAAGGGGGCACTGAGAAAGCGATCGGAAACGGGGCACAAGCCTCTGGAGGCGGCGCCTGTCAGGCGTGAAGGAAAGGGATCCCTTCCAGGAAGATGCTGTGGGGTTGCTGAGGGTCGAAGAACAGCAGGTGTTGCCTGCACCCACCGTGCTGCAGCAGCGGCAAGGGAGAGACGTGGTGGTTTTCCTCAGCTGGGCAGCTGAGCTCCACCTCAACCGCTCTCTCCCTGCCCCTCCTCAAAGGGAAAGGGGAGAAAATAGGATGGAAAGGGCTCAAGGGCTGAGAGAAGGACAGGGAGATCACTCCACAATGATCGTCACGGGCAAAAGAGGCTCAGCAGAGCCTGTTCCAGTCCAGCCCGGGCCTGCTCCTGCGGGGGCTCTCCACAGGCCGCGGCCTCCTCCAGGCCACATCCACCTGCTCCACCGGGGGCTCCTCCACGGGCTGCAGCGTGGAGATCTGCTCCGTGTGGGACCCGTGGGCTGCAGGGGGACAGCCTGCTCCACCAGGGGCCTCTCCCCAGGCCGCAGGGGAACTGCTGCTGTGAGCCTGGAGCACCTCCTGCCTCCTGCTGCACTCACCTTGGGGGCTGCAGAGAGGTTTCTCACTCCTCCCTGACCCAGACGCTGCTGTGCAGCAGGTTTCTTTCCCTTTCTTAGATGGTCTCTCACACAGGCGCAAACATCATCCGTTTTGTCTCAGTTCTGGGCAGCAGCGGGTCCCTCTGGAGCCTCCTGGAACCGGCCCTTATCTAACATGGGGCAGCTGCTGCATTCTCCTCACAGAGGACACCCCTGCAGCCCCCCGCTACCAGAACCTGTCCTCGTAAACCCAACACAAGACACCGACCGAGCCTCCCTGATTCCCAGCAGGTGGGTCAGGCTGGGAACCCAGGCCAGTGCCCGGCAGACCCTCCTGGGCCTTGAAAAGCAAGATTTATGGGGACGTAGCACCCAGAAAGAACGGAGTCACACAACAGGATTCATTTCCAAAACCGTCTCACAGACACCTGGGCCAAAGTGCAGGGCCTTGAGCGGGTATATCACAATGGCAGAGTTCATTTCCTTCCCAGTAGCTGGCACGTGCCGTTTTTTGGGATTTCGGGGCTACAGTGAGCTGCTAAGAGGGATGTCTTAGCTCTTGCAGGGCAGTGCTTCCACTAAGGCCAGGACTTTTCTGCATCTTCTACTGCCCTGCAAGCGAGGATGCTTGGGGCACACAGGAAGCTGGGAGGGGACACAGCTGCAGGGATTCCATAAGACACAAGCAAATGCAGCCTTGGCTTGGTGACACTTTCTCTTGATTACTGCTCAACACAAATTACCTCGAGCAAGTCTACTGTGAGGACTAAAGGAAAGAGACGTATGGATGCTGCTAAGCTCTTCTAGCTTGTACCAGGTAGGAAAGATACCTCTGTAGCAGGCGTGAAGAGGATAGCACTAATTAATTAGATGAGAAGCGGAGGAAAGGCACTTAGAGGTAGTGAAAAGCAGTTAATGTGATGTTCCGGGGAAGCTTCAGTCTGCTTAAGGAGTAGCAAGAACAAGCCTAAAGTCATAGCCAAATACAAGAAAGAGAGGAGGACACGCAGCATGAGAAGCTCCCGAGAGAAAGGAGCTCTGTTTTGGGTAAAAATCAGTCCCTTTTTCTATCATGGAGACATCCAAGGGCGTAGGACACGTGCACTTCAGGGAACCAAGAGATGCTGTGCATTTCTCTCGTCCCCCTGACACAGCCACTAGGTGACGATGCTTCCAATTCTCTCTAAAGAAACCTTGCTTTCTCAGGCCCAGGTGTCCAGCTGCACACCAAGGACGTCCCTGGCTCCCAGGCACAGTTCCCAGGCCCAAGGCCGAGCTCCCCTCCGAACCCCCATTCCAGCAGACCTTGCTCCTGGCATTGTGGAGCAGCCATTTCATGTCAGCCTTTTCTCCTGGCAGTCAGCTTAGCGCCGTAACCTCTGCCATCGGGGCGCCCGAGAGCCGTGTGAGGTCAGCAGAGAGTCACTGTCAGCCTTTGACCTCACAAAGGTGGGTGGCCATAAGTGCCCTGAGCGTCCAGCTCGCATTGAGTACTGCTGGTGGCACTCGAGGCGTGGAGGTCTGCATGGTGCAATGGGAGACGCCGATGTCCTGCTGCTGGAACAAGAGGCGCTGATGTGCTGCTGGTGCAGGAGGAGACGTGAAGGTGCTGCTGCTTAGAGGTGCTGAGGAGCGGGCAGCCTCCGTGCCGGTGGCTGAGCATGCTACTCTTAATTAGTGCTCTACCCTTCCTATCTTTTTACTAAGGTGGGTAGAGAGAAATGCCCATATCTGTTTATTTCCTGGTAAGAAATGTAAGAGCCTTGTATCTGCATATTCACCAGATTCATCCCAGCGCCCTTGGTACTGGCGATCTGTGTTGATCTGTAATAAAGAGCAATCGGTAGCACACCAAGTCTCCGTGACCTTGCATCTAACAGAATCGTCCAAATCCCTGTTGTGATCTCTCTCTAGCTGTGGGCTGGCTAAGCTGTCTGTTGGATGGTGAAAATGGGAAATGATTGGGATGGGAAATGATGAGTGGGCCGAGAAATCATTGCTGGGATGGGAAGACTTCCTTGGGGTGGAAAGCCATTGGGCTAGGAACTCAAAGAGATGGGAAATCTTCCCTGGGTTTGAAATCATTGGGAAGCAAAAGCGTTGGGATGGGAAATCACTCCGGGGATGGGGAAGTATTGGGATGGGAAGTCTTTAATGGGGTGGGTAACATTCACTGGGGAAGGAAGTACTTGGAAAAGTAATCAGAGGAATGGGAATTCTTTGGGATGAGATCTCTTTGGATTAAGAAAGGCTTCGTGTCGATGGGAAATATCTCGTATGGGAATCTGTTATCATGTGAAATTGTAAGGATGGGAAATGACCGTTAGGATGCAAAGCTGGTACTGGGACGGGAAATGCTTGGGACGGGGAAGTGTTGGTGTGAAACCGTCCTGGGCATGGCAAATGATGCGTGGGAGGGAAAGCCCGATGGGGATGGAAAAGTCTTGCGATGGGAAGCCTGCTTGGGTCCAAAAGCTGCAGTCCTCACCAAGATGGCGGCGAGGGGCTGGTCAGCCGTTGGGACGGAACGGCCGTTGCCCGCGTTCCCCAACCGACCGCCCCACTCTCCAGCCACCATGGCAGGTACAGCAGCCGGCTCCCGCTCCTTCCGGGGCTGCGGCCCTGCTGGCGAGCCCAGCGCCCCGGATCTCACCCCAGCGCCCTTTTTCCCACAGAGGGTTTCCCCAGACGGCTTCCGCGGCTTCCGCAGACGCAAAACTCCCCCTTCGTCGTCCCAGCCGTGCCGCCAACGGTGGCTGCCTGGCTGCTGCCCTCCCTCCCCGGAGCGATGGCGCTGCCCTTGCAGCCCCCCCAGGTACCCACCCTCCCCTACGCGCTGCCCCAGGCCACCGTCTGGCACGTGGTGCCGGGGGTCCAGGGGCAGGTGCTGCAGCTCCCCGCCGGGGTGCAGCTGGCACCTGGGGGGCACCTCCCACCCGAGGGGCACCACCTGCAGCTTGGGCAGCTCCCCGCCGTGGGGCAGCTCGCTGCTGTGGGGCAGCTCCCCCACACCGCTCCTCCCTGGGCCCCCGTCTACCAGTGGGGACAGCCCGTGGGGACGGGGACGGTGCTGCCCCAGGATCCCCTCTGGCTGGGGCCCGGGGCCGTGCTCCATGGGGAGCTCCTGCACCCCGCAGGCACCCGCCTGCTGCAGGCCCCTGCCGACCCGGGCCCCCCACCCCTCCTCGTCCCGGGGCCTCCGCTGCGGGGGCAGGCGCTCCCCGTGCCCCGCACCCTGACCAGCAGCCGGGGGCAGCTGCCGGAGCCCTGCGACCACGCCGTGGGGCTCAGCGAGGACCAGGGGCCCCCGCTGCCCGGCCCCACTCCCCCCGAGCCTGCCCAGGCTCCAACGACCGCCAGCACCCAGACGGTGACGCCCGACGGTGAGTTTGGGGCTGGCACAGCCGGCCGCTGGGCGCCCCACACCCAGGAGCCATGGGAAAGCTGGCATCGCCCATCCTGGGGGATTTGCTTGCTTTTTCCTCAGCGGCGACAGTTGCAGAGGTGCCTGAGGAGCCCCTGGAGCTGCTTGAGCTGGGCCCCGATGCCTTCGCCGAGGCCTTTCCCCACCTGGCAGGGGACAGCCAGCAGCTGCAGCACCTGCAGGACCAGCTCCCGGCCGACCTGGACATCTCCGGCTTGGAGGAGCTGCTCAGCTGGCTCGATGCTGTGGAGCCCCAGGACGCCTTCCCCGGTGTCCCCAGCAGTCCTGTGCTCAGCCGCTTCCTGTCTGAGCTGCCCGACCTCTGCGAGGACATCGAGGAGCCGAGCACACAGGGACTGGCAGCCACCAGAGCGCTGGGTGAGGTACCCTCAACCCCTGGGGTGCACCCCGAGAAGGTGCAGGGTGGGCGGGCGGTGCAGCCCCCTGCTGTGCCGGCAGCGAGCTCCCCCCTCAAGCCTGCAGCCAGTCCCCAGCTCAGTGCCCTCAGGAGACCCCTGCCCAACCCTCCCTTCACTCTCCCCAGAAGGCCCCCCCACCCTGAATTCCTCACTGCCCTTAGCAGACCCCTGCCCAACCCTCCCTCGCGTCCCCTCAAGAGCCCCCCCGACCCTGAATTTATTAGTGCCCTTAGGAGACCCCTGCCCAATCCCCCTCTGGGTCCCCTCAAGAGCCCCCCCGGCCCTGAATTTATTAGTGCCCTTAGGAGGCCCCTGCCCAATCCCCCTCTGAGTCCCCTCAAGAGCCCCCCGCCTGCCCCTGCGCCCACCGGCACCAAGTGGGGGGCCAAGCGCCCCGCGCCCACCAGCACCCCCAGCACAGCGCAGAGCTCCCAGCACAGGAGGCCGGCGACGGAGAAAACCCCCGGCAAGGAGAAGACGACGCTGCTGGGCCAGGGTGGCCAAGGCCCCAAGACGCTGTGCCAGGGGAAGACGGGTGGCCACAGCGCGGTGGCTGGCAGCAGCGGCCAAGCGGGCGGCGGCAGGCAGCAGCCGGCGAGCGACAGCACCAGGGCGCCCAGCAAGAGGGCCCGAAGCCCGGGGGCTGCTGGGGGGCAAGGAGCAGCGGCACCGCCTCCCCGGAGAGCGCTGCTGCTGCTGGAGCCCCCCCCCATTAAGCCCCGTGCCCGTGCCCGTGCCATGCGGGCCCAGGACAGGCTCCGTCCCCAAGCCATCGGGGACAAGACGCTGCAGCGCCAGCACCCGGGGACAAAGACCCCCAGCGAGACTTTGCAGCCGCTGGGGGCCAGGGCGAAGGCGCTGGGGCCAGTGCGCCAGCCGCCCTGTGTGCAGCCGCAGCCCACCTCCAGCGGCCCCAGCAGCATGCCCAGGGCCCCGCCGACGGTGCCAGGCTCCAGCGCTGTGCCCGCTGCCCCCCGGCCCCCAGCTGGAGACAAGGCCCAGGCGGTGCCGGCACCACCAGGCAGCACGGCGCGAGCGTGGAGAGCTCCCCTGCAGCAGGCGCCCAGAGCGCTGTGCCTGCCAGCCGCGGGGGGCCAAGCGCAGCGGGAGCCTCTGCCCACGCAGCCGCGCACGCTGCAGCGTCCGGCGCAGCCCCGCGTGGACTACGTGCCCTGCGTGGGGCCCTGGGCGGGCGGCGACGCGGCGCCCACGCCGCTGGAGGAGCAGGAGGCGTCGGTGCCCATCACGCCGCAGCAGCGTCCCGAGCGGGAGCGCCTGAAGAAGCTGGCCCAGGAGGAGCGGCAGCGGGCGGCCCACCAGATGAAGATCGGCCCCGTGCAATTCTTCGTGCAGCGGCAGAAGGACCACGCCATAGCCAAGTATTACGGCTACCCGTGACCCTGCGCTCCTCGACGGCCCCCGCAGCACCCGGGCCCGCTCAGCATGCAGGCACAGAGACCTCTGCAGGCACCTGCTCCAGCTTCAGCCACGCTCCTCAGCCCTTGCCCCTCTCGCTTGCCCTCTCCCTTCTCCAGTGCTGGAGCTAGGCAGTGTTTGCCACTGTCAGGGATGGGCAACTGGGGCAATGGGAAATGCGCGCGTCACGAATGAACGTTGCAATGGGAAGCTGTTGGGATGTTGGCAATAGCTGGGGTGGGAAAGGTTGGGCGTGGGAACTGCTTGTTGGGACACCAAATGGCTGAGATCCCAAACTTCTTTCTTCTTTCGGGTCATTTCTCTTCTTTAGTGCCTTCCTTATTAAATTCCTCTAGTGTAGGTGTTCACTCAGCAAGGCCTCTGCCTGCAGCTGTTCTGGCACTGGGATGCCGAGGGGATTTCATGCAGCCCGCTCCCGCTGCCCATGCTCAGTCCGTGCATGGATGTGGGCATGGCCAGCACGGACGGGAGAAAATGGGTGGACGGCTGGGTGGATGGGAGGGTGATGGGAGTTGGGAATTCAGCCTTGGGATCAGACACGGGAGGTTGTTGGGATAGGAAATGACCAGTGGGATGGGAAGTCACGATGGGGATAGGAATTCATTAGAATAGGACAAATTGGTTTCATTTTTATTTATTTTTTTATTAATTTTAATATTTATTTTATTTATTATATTTATTAATTTTATTTATTAAATTTACTTTATTGACTGTGTTGTACAGGATGGCATTTTTTTAGGTTCTCTTCCTTTTCTACCCTATTAAACTCTCTTTATCACAACGCACTGCTTTGTACTTCATTTTTCCTTCCGAGTCGTTCTGGATTCACTCAGGATGGGGGGGACATTAGTGAACGCCTGTGTGCTTCAGATCCAAGCTCACCTTTGCCCTCAACTCAAGATACATATTTGCATCTGTTGTCATGATACAAAATTAACAGCAACAAAATAAAAGTTAACTACTTCCGAGCACCAGCTGTACGTTTGCTGGGTCTGCTCTATGCATTTTGAAGACCATTCAATACTATTCAGCACCTTCAGGAGGAAATGTGTGGTTCTAGGGAAATGCATCTTGATCTGATGCAAACCTGCGACGCACCCTGCAGCCCCTCCAACCCCTGTGATTTTACCAGCAGCCACTCCAACCCTGTGACAGGCCCTACAGCTGGCTCCGGGGACTACCCCGTTGCCGTATCAGTCGCCAATACACACACAAGATGAAGGAATGGATGCAGAAGTCATCTCGTTTAGGCAGGGAAGAAAGTCCTCCGAAGAAGGGGAAGGAGCAATAGGAAGGCGAGGCAGGCGACCCCAATGTAGGGCCATCCCAGGGAAGAGGAGGCTGTTATAAAATAGAAAAGAGAGAAAAGCAGCAGTAAGCAGGTGATCCCCATCCCTGGGCGAGCTGCGAGACATGGGACAAGATTTCAGCTGTCATGCAGGCGAGCACATTGTCACCTGGCTGCTGCGATGCTGGGATAACAGCTCCGGGAGCCTGGAATCGGAGGGCAGGGAAGCCAAGCAGCTGGGATCCTTCTCTGGGGAAGGGGGCACTGAGAAAGCGATCGGAAACGGGGCACAAGCCTCTGGAGGCGGCGCCTGTCAGGCGTGAAGGAAAGGGATCCCTTCCAGGAAGATGCTGTGGGGTTGCTGAGGGTCGAAGAACAGCAGGTGTTGCCTGCACCCACCGTGCTGCAGCAGCGGCAAGGGAGAGACGTGGTGGTTTTCCTCAGCTGGGCAGCTGAGCTCCACCTCAACCGCTCTCTCCCTGCCCCTCCTCAAAGGGAAAGGGGAGAAAATAGGATGGAAAGGGCTCAAGGGCTGAGAGAAGGACAGGGAGATCACTCCACAATGATCGTCACGGGCAAAAGAGGCTCAGCAGAGCCTGTTCCAGTCCAGCCCGGGCCTGCTCCTGCGGGGGCTCTCCACAGGCCGCGGCCTCCTCCAGGCCACATCCACCTGCTCCACCGGGGGCTCCTCCACGGGCTGCAGCGTGGAGATCTGCTCCGTGTGGGACCCGTGGGCTGCAGGGGGACAGCCTGCTCCACCAGGGGCCTCTCCCCAGGCCGCAGGGGAACTGCTGCTGTGAGCCTGGAGCACCTCCTGCCTCCTGCTGCACTCACCTTGGGGGCTGCAGAGAGGTTTCTCACTCCTCCCTGACCCAGACGCTGCTGTGCAGCAGGTTTCTTTCCCTTTCTTAGATGGGCTCTCACACAGGCGCAAACATCATCCGTTTTGTCTCAGTTCTGGGCAGCAGCGGGTCCCTCTGGAGCCTCCTGGAACCGGCCCTTATCTAACATGGGGCAGCTGCTGCATTCTCCTCACAGAGGACACCCCTGCAGCCCCCCGCTACCAGAACCTGTCCTCGTAAACCCAACACAAGACACCGACCGAGCCTCCCTGATTCCCAGCAGGTGGGTCAGGCTGGGAACCCAGGCCAGTGCCCGGCAGACCCTCCTGGGCCTTGAAAAGCAAGCTTTATGGGGACATAGCACCCAGAAAGAACGGAGTCACACAACAGGATTCATTTCCAAAACCGTCTCATAGACACCTGGGCCAAAGTGCAGGGCCTTGAGCGGGTATATCACAATGACAGAGTTCATTTCCTTCCCAGTAGCTGGCACATGCCGTTTTTTGGGATTTCGGGGCTACAGTGAGCTGCTAAGAGGGATGTCTTAGCTCTTGCAGGGCAGTGCTTCCACTAAGGCCAGGACTTTTCTGCATCTTCTACTGCCCTGCAAGCGAGGATGCTTGGGGCACACAGGAAGCTGGGAGGGGACACAGCTGCAGGGATTCCATAAGACACAAGCAAATGCAGCCTTGGCTTGGTGACACTTTCTCTTGATTACTGCTCAACACAAATTACCTCGAGCAAGTCTACTGTGAGGACTAAAGGAAAGAGACGTATGGATGCTGCTAAGCTCTTCTAGCTTGTACCAGGTAGGAAAGATACCTCTGTAGCAGGCGTGAAGAGGATAGCACTAATTAATTAGATGAGAAGCGGAGGAAAGGCACTTAGAGGTAGTGAAAAGCAGTTAATGTGATGTTCCGGGGAAGCTTCAGTCTGCTTAAGGAGTAGCAAGAACAAGCCTAAAGTCATAGCCAAATACAAGAAAGAGAGGAGGACACGCAGCATGAGAAGCTCCCGAGAGAAAGGAGCTCTGTTTTGGGTAAAAATCAGTCCCTTTTTCTATCATGGAGACATCCAAGGGCGTAGGACACGTGCACTTCAGGGAACCAAGAGATGCTGTGCATTTCTCTCGTCCCCCTGACACAGCCACTAGGTGACGATGCTTCCAATTCTCTCTAAAGAAACCTTGCTTTCTCAGGCCCAGGTGTCCAGCTGCACACCAAGGACGTCCCTGGCTCCCAGGCACAGTTCCCAGGCCCAAGGCCGAGCTCCCCTCCGAACCCCCATTCCAGCAGACCTTGCTCCTGGCATTGTGGAGCAGCCATTTCATGTCAGCCTTTTCTCCTGGCAGTCAGCTTAGCGCCGTAACCTCTGCCATCGGGGCGCCCGAGAGCCGTGTGAGGTCAGCAGAGAGTCACAAAGGTGGGTGGCCATAAGTGCCCTGAGCGTCCAGCTCGCATTGAGTACTGCTGGTGGCACTCGAGGCGTGGAGGTCTGCATGGTGCAATGGGAGACGCCGATGTCCTGCTGCTGGAACAAGAGGCGCTGATGTGCTGCTGGTGCAGGAGGAGACGTGAAGGTGCTGCTGCTTAGAGGTGCTGAGGAGCGGGCAGCCTCCGTGCCGGTGGCTGAGCATGCTACTCTTAATTAGTGCTCTACCCTTCCTATCTTTTTACTAAGGTGGGTAGAGAGAAATGCCCATATCTGTTTATTTCCTGGTAAGAAATGTAAGAGCCTTGTATCTGCATATTCACCAGATTCATCCCAGCGCCCTTGGTACTGGCGATCTGTGTTGATCTGTAATAAAGAGCAATTGGTAGCACACCAAGTCTCCGTGACCTTGCATCTAACAGAATCGTCCAAATCCCTGTTGTGATCTCTCTCTAGCTGTGGGCTGGCTAAGCTGTCTGTTGGATGGTGAAAATGGGAAATGATTGGGATGGGAAATGATGAGTGGGCCGAGAAATCATTGCTGGGATGGGAAGACTTCCTTGGGGTGGAAAGCCATTGGGCTAGGAACTCAAAGAGATGGGAAATCTTCCCTGGGTTTGAAATCATTGGGAAGCAAAAGCGTTGGGATGGGAAATCACTCCGGGGATGGGGAAGTATTGGGATGGGAAGTCTTTAATGGGGTGGGTAACATTCACTGGGGAAGGAAGTACTTGGAAAAGTAATCAGAGGAATGGGAATTCTTTGGGATGAGATCTCTTTGGATTAAGAAACGCTTCGTGTCGATGGGAAATATCTCGTATGGGAATCTGTTATCATGTGAAATTGTAAGGATGGGAAATGACCGTTAGGATGCAAAGCTGGTACTGGGACGGGAAATGCTTGGGACGGGGAAGTGTTGGTGTGAAACCGTCCTGGGCATGGCAAATGATGCGTGGGAGGGAAAGCCCGATGGGGATGGAAAAGTCTTGCGATGGGAAGCCTGCTTGGGTCCAAAAGCTGCAGTCCTCACCAAGATGGCGGCGAGGGGCTGGTCAGCCGTTGGGACGGAACGGCCGTTGCCCGCGTTCCCCAACCGACCGCCCCACTCTCCAGCCACCATGGCAGGTACAGCAGCCGGCTCCCGCTCCTCCCGGGGCTGCGGCCCTGCTGGCGAGCCCAGCGGCCCGGATCTCACCCCAGCGCCCTTTTTCCCACAGAGGGTTTCCCCAGACGGCTTCCGCGGCTTCCGCAGACGCAAAACTCCCCCTTCGTCGTCCCAGCCGTGCCGCCAACGGTGGCTGCCTGGCTGCTGCCCTCCCTCCCCGGAGCGATGGCGCTGCCCTTGCAGCCCCCCCAGGTACCCACCCTCCCCTACGCGCTGCCCCAGGCCACCGTCTGGCACGTGGTGCCGGGGGTCCAGGGGCAGGTGCTGCAGCTCCCCGCCGGGGTGCAGCTGGCACCTGGGGGGCACCTCCCACCCGAGGGGCACCACCTGCAGCTTGGGCAGCTCCCCGCCGTGGGGCAGCTCCCTGCTGTGGGGCAGCTCCCCCACACCGCTCCTCCCTGGGCCCCCGTCTACCAGTGGGGACAGCCCGTGGGGACGGGGACGGTGCTGCCCCAGGATCCCCTCTGGCTGGGGCCCGGGGCCGTGCTCCATGGGGAGCTCCTGCACCCCGCAGGCACCTGCCTGCTGCAGGCCCCTGCCCACCCCGGCCCCCCACCACTCGTCGTCCCGGGGCCTCCGCTGCGGGGGCAGGCGCTCCCCGCGCCCCGCACCCTGACCAGCAGCCGGGGGCAGCTGCCGGAGCCCTGCGACCACGCCGTGGGGCTCAGCGAGGACCAGGGGCCCCCGCTGCCCGGCCCCACTCCCCCCGAGCCTGCCCAGGCTCCAACGACCGCCAGCACCCAGACGGTGACGCCCGACGGTGAGTTTGGGGCTGGCACAGCCGGCCGCTGGGCGCCCCACACCCAGGAGCCATGGGAAAGCTGGCATCGCCCATCCTGGGGGATTTGCTTGCTTTTTCCTCAGCGGCGACAGTTGCAGAGGTGCCTGAGGAGCCCCTGGAGCTGCTTGAGCTGGGCCCCGATGCCTTCGCCGAGGCCTTTCCCCACCTGGCAGGGGACAGCCAGCAGCTGCAGCACCTGCAGGACCAGCTCCCGGCCGACCTGGACATCTCCGGCTTGGAGGAGCTGCTCAGCTGGCTCGATGCCGTGGAGCCCCAGGACGCCTTCCCCGGTGTCCCCAGCAGTCCTGTGCTCAGCCGCTTCCTGTCTGAGCTGCCCGACCTCTGCGAGGACATCGAGGAGCCGAGCACACAGGGACTGGCAGCCACCAGAGCGCTGGGTGAGGTACCCTCAACCCCTGGGGTGCACCCCGAGAAGGTGCAGGGTGGGCGGGCGGTGCAGCCCCCTGCTGTGCCGGCAGCGAGCTCCCCCCTCAAGCCTGCAGCCAGTCCCCAGCTCAGTGCCCTCAGGAGACCCCTGCCCAACCCTCCCTTCACTCTCCCCAAAAGGCCCCCCCACCCTGAATTCCTCACTGCCCTTAGCAGACCCCTGCCCAACCCTCCCTCGCGTCCCCTCAAGAGACCCCCCGACCCTGAATTCCTTAATTCCCTTAGGAGACCCCTGCCCAAGCCTCGCCTGAGTCCCCTCAAGAGCCCCCCCGACCCTGAATTTATTAGTGCCCTTAGGAGACCCCTGCCCAATCCCCCTCTGGGTCCCCTCAAGAGCCCCCCCGGCCCTGAATTTATTAGTGCCCTTAGGAGGCCCCTGCCCAATCCCCCTCTGAGTCCCCTCAAGAGCCCCCCGCCTGCCCCTGCGCCCACCGGCACCAAGTGGGGGGCCAAGCGCCCCGCGCCCACCAGCACCCCCAGCACAGCGCAGAGCTCCCAGCACAGGAGGCCGGCGACGGAGAAAACCCCCGGCAAGGAGAAGACGACGCTGCTGGGCCAGGGTGGCCAAGGCCCCAAGACGCTGTGCCAGGGGAAGACGGGTGGCCACAGCGCGGTGGCTGGCAGCAGCGGCCAAGCGGGCGGCAGCAGGCAGCAGCCGGCGAGCGACAGCACCAGGGCGCCCAGCAAGAGGGCCCGAAGCCCGGGGGCTGCTGGGGGGCAAGGAGCAGCGGCACCGCCTCCCCGGAGAGCGCTGCTGCTGCTGGAGCCCCCCCCCATTAAGCCCCGTGCCCGTGCCCGTGCCGTGCGGGCCCAGGACAGGCTCCGTCCCCAAGCCATCGGGGACAAGAGGCTGCAGCGCCAGCACCCGGGGACAAAGACCCCCGGCGAGACTTTGCAGCCGCTGGGGGCCAGGGCGAAGGCGCTGGGGCCAGTGCGCCAGCCGCCCTGTGTGCAGCCGCAGCCCACCTCCAGCGGCCCCAGCAGCATGCCCAGGGCCCCGCCGACGGTGCCAGGCTCCAGCGCTGTGCCCGCTGCCCCCCGGCCCCCAGCTGGAGACAAGGCCCAGGCGGTGCCGGCACCACCAGGCAGCACGGCGCGAGCGTGGAGAGCTCCCCTGCAGCAGGCGCCCAGAGCGCCGTGCCTGCCAGCCGCGGGGGGCCAAGCGCAGCGGGAGCCTCTGCCCACGCAGCCGCGCACGCTGCAGCGTCCGGCGCAGCCCCGCGTGGACTACGTGCCCTGCGTGGGGCCCTGGGCGGGCGGCGACGCGGCGCCCACGCCGCTGGAGGAGCAGGAGGCGTCGGTGCCCATCACGCCGCAGCAGCGTCCCGAGCGGGAGCGCCTGAAGAAGCTGGCCCAGGAGGAGCGGCAGCGGGCGGCCCACCAGATGAAGATCGGCCCCGTGCAATTCTTCGTGCAGCGGCAGAAGGACCACGCCATAGCCAAGTATTACGGCTACCCGTGACCCTGCGCTCCTCGACGGCCCCCGCAGCACCCGGGCCCGCTCAGCATGCAGGCACAGAGACCTCTGCAGGCGCCTGCTCCAGCTTCAGCCACGCTCCTCAGCCCTTGCCCCTCTCGCTTGCCCTCTCCCTTCTCCAGTGCTGGAGCTAGGCAGTGTTTGCCACTGTCAGGGATGGGCAACTGGGGCAATGGGAAATGCGCGCGTCACGAATGAACGTTGCAATGGGAAGCTGTTGGGATGTTGGCAATAGCTGGGGTGGGAAAGGTTGGGCGTGGGAACTGCTTGTTGGGACACCAAATGGCTGAGATCCCAAACTTCTTTCTTCTTTCGGGTCATTTCTCTTATTTAGTGCCTTCCTTATTAAATTCCTCTAGTGTAGGTGTTCACTCAGCAAGGCCTCTGCCTGCAGCTGTTCTGGCACTGGGATGCCGAGGGGATTTCATGCAGCCCGCTCCCGCTGCCCATGCTCAGTCCGTGCATGGATGTGGGCATGGCCAGCACGGACGGGAGAAAATGGGTGGACGGCTGGGTGGATGGGAGGGTGATGGGAGTTGGGAATTCAGCCTTGGGATCAGACACGGGAGGTTGTTGGGATAGGAAATGACCAGTGGGATGGGAAGTCACGATGGGGATAGGAATTCATTAGAATAGGACAAATTGGTTTCATTTTTATTTATTATTTTATTAATTGTAATATTTATTTTATTTATTATATTTATTAATTTTATTTATTAAATTTACTTTATTGACTGTGTTGTACAGGATGGCATTTTTTTAGGTTCTCTTCCTTTTCTACCCTATTAAACTCTCTTTATCACAACGCACTGCTTTGTACTTCATTTTTCCTTCCGAGTCGTTCTGGATTCACTCAGGATGGGGGGGACATTAGTGAACGCCTGTGTGCTTCAGATCCAAGCTCACCTTTGCCCTCAACTCAAGATACATATTTGCATCTGTTGTCATGATACAAAATTAACAGCAACAAAATAAAAGTTAACTACTTCCGAGCACCAGCTGTACGTTTGCTGGGTCTGCTCTATGCATTTTGAAGACCATTCAATACTATTCAGCACCTTCAGGAGGAAATGTGTGGTTCTAGGGAAATGCATCTTGATCTGATGCAAACCTGCGACGCACCCTGCAGCCCCTCCAACCCCTGTGATTTTACCTGCAGCCCCTGCAACCCCTGTGATTTTACCTGCAGCCCCTCCAAGCCCTGTGATTTTACCAGCAGCCACTCCAACCCTGTGACAGGCCCTACAGCTGGCTCCGGGGACTACCCCGTTGCCGTATCAGTCGCCAATACACACACAAGATGAAGGAATGGATGCAGAAGTCATCTCGTTTAGGCAGGGAAGAAAGTCCTCCGAAGAAGGGGAAGGAGCAAGAGGAAGGCGAGGCAGGCGACCCCAATGTAGGGCCATCCCAGGGAAGAGGAGGCTGTTATAAAATAGAAAAGAGAGAAAAGCAGCAGTAAGCAGGTGATCCCCATCCCTGGGCGAGCTGCGAGACATGGGACAAGATTTCAGCTGTCATGCAGGCGAGCACATTGTCACCTGGCTGCTGCGATGCTGGGATAACAGCTCCGGGAGCCTGGAATCGGAGGGCAGGGAAGCCAAGCAGCTGGGATCCTTCTCTGGGGAAGGGGGCACTGAGAAAGCGATCGGAAACGGGGCACAAGCCTCTGGAGGCGGCGCCTGTCAGGCGTGAAGGAAAGGGATCCCTTCCAGGAAGATGCTGTGGGGTTGCTGAGGGTCGAAGAACAGCAGGTGTTGCCTGCACCCACCGTGCTGCAGCAGCGGCAAGGGAGAGACGTGGTGGTTTTCCTCAGCTGGGCAGCTGAGCTCCACCTCAACCGCTCTCTCCCTGCCCCTCCTCAAAGGGAAAGGGGAGAAAATAGGATGGAAAGGGCTCAAGGGCTGAGAGAAGGACAGGGAGATCACTCCACAATGATCGTCACGGGCAAAAGAGGCTCAGCAGAGCCTGTTCCAGTCCAGCCCGGGCCTGCTCCTGCGGGGGCTCTCCACAGGCCGCGGCCTCCTCCAGGCCACATCCACCTGCTCCACCGGGGGCTCCTCCATGGGCTGCAGCGTGGAGATCTGCTCCGTGTGGGACCCGTGGGCTGCAGGGGGACAGCCTGCTCCACCAGGGGCCTCTCCCCAGGCCGCAGGGGAACTGCTGCTGTGAGCCTGGAGCACCTCCTGCCTCCTGCTGCACTCACCTTGGGGGCTGCAGAGAGGTTTCTCACTCCTCCCTGACCCAGACGCTGCTGTGCAGCAGGTTTCTTTCCCTTTCTTAGATGGGCTCTCACACAGGCGCAAACATCATCCGTTTTGTCTCAGTTCTGGGCAGCAGCGGGTCCCTCTGGAGCCTCCTGGAACCGGCCCTTATCTAACATGGGGCAGCTGCTGCATTCTCCTCACAGAGGACACCCCTGCAGCCCCCCGCTACCAGAACCTGTCCTCGTAAACCCAACACAAGACACCGACAGAGCCTCCCTGATTCCCAGCAGGTGGGTCAGGCTGGGAACCCAGGCCAGTGCCCGGCAGACCCTCCTGGGCCTTGAAAAGCAAGCTTTATGGGGATGTAGCACCCAGAAAGAACGGAGTCACGCAACAGGATTCATTTCCAAAACCGTCTCAGAGACACCTGGGCCAAAGTGCAGGGCCTTGAGCGGGTATATCACAATGGCAGAGTTCATTTCCTTCCCAGTAGCTGGCACGTGCCGTTTTTTGGGATTTCGGGGCTACAGTGAGCTGCTAAGAGGGATGTCTTAGCTCTTGCAGGGCAGTGCTTCCACTAAGGCCAGGACTTTTCTGCATCTTCTACTGCCCTGCAAGCGAGGATGCTTGGGGCACACAGGAAGCTGGGAGGGGACACAGCTGCAGGGATTCCATAAGACACAAGCAAATGCAGCCTTGGCTTGGTGACACTTTCTCTTGATTACTGCTCAACACAAATTACCTCGAGCAAGTCTACTGTGAGGACTAAAGGAAAGAGACGTATGGATGCTGCTAAGCTCTTCTAGCTTGTACCAGGTAGGAAAGATACCTCTGTAGCAGGCGTGAAGAGGATAGCACTAATTAATTAGATGAGAAGCGGAGGAAAGGCACTTAGAGGTAGTGAAAAGCAGTTAATGTGATGTTCCGGGGAAGCTTCAGTCTGCTTAAGGAGTAGCAAGAACAAGCCTAAAGTCATAGCCAAATACAAGAAAGAGAGGAGGACACGCAGCATGAGAAGCTCCCGAGAGAAAGGAGCTCTGTTTTGGGTAAAAATCAGTCCCTTTTTCTATCATGGAGACATCCAAGGGCGTAGGACACATGCACTTCAGGGAACCAAGAGATGCTGTGCATTTCTCTCGTCCCCCTGACACAGCCACTAGGTGACGATGCTTCCAATTCTCTCTAAAGAAACCTTGCTTTCTCAGGCCCAGGTGTCCAGCTGCACACCAAGGACGTCCCTGGCTCCCAGGCACAGTTCCCAGGCCCAAGGCCGAGCTCCCCTCCGAACCCCCATTCCAGCAGACCTTGCTCCTGGCATTGTGGAGCAGCCATTTCATGTCAGCCTTTTCTCCTGGCAGTCAGCTTAGCGCCGTAACCTCTGCCATCGGGGCGCCCGAGAGCCGTGTGAGGTCAGCAGAGAGTCACTGTCAGCCTTTGACCTCACAAAGGTGGGTGGCCATAAGTGCCCTGAGCGTCCAGCTCGCATTGAGTACTGCTGGTGGCACTCGAGGCGTGGAGGTCTGCATGGTGCAATGGGAGACGCCGATG
The DNA here is from genome assembly GCF_964034855.1 of Anser brachyrhynchus. Lineage (NCBI taxonomy): Eukaryota > Metazoa > Chordata > Aves > Anseriformes > Anatidae > Anser > Anser brachyrhynchus. The sequence goes on from NC_137714.1 coordinate 391,034, forward strand.
TCCTGCTGCTGGAACAAGAGGCGCTGATGTGCTGCTGGTGCAGGAGGAGACGTGAAGGTGCTGCTGCTTAGAGGTGCTGAGGAGCGGGCAGCCTCCGTGCCGGTGGCTGAGCATGCTACTCTTAATTAGTGCTCTACCCTTCCTATCTTTTTACTAAGGTGGGTAGAGAGAAATGCCCATATCTGTTTATTTCCTGGTAAGAAATGTAAGAGCCTTGTATCTGCATATTCACCAGATTCATCCCAGCGCCCTTGGTACTGGCGATCTGTGTTGATCTGTAATAAAGAGCAATCGGTAGCACACCAAGTCTCTGTGACCTTGCATCTAACAGAATCGTCCAAATCCCTGTTGTGATCTCTCTCTAGCTGTGGGCTGGCTAAGCTGTCTGTTGGATGGTGAAAATGGGAAATGATTGGGATGGGAAATGATGAGTGGGCCGAGAAATCATTGCTGGGATGGGAAGACTTCCTTGGGGTGGAAAGCCATTGGGCTAGGAACTCAAAGAGATGGGAAATCTTCCCTGGGTTTGAAATCATTGGGAAGCAAAAGCGTTGGGATGGGAAATCACTCCGGGGATGGGGAAGTATTGGGATGGGAAGTCTTTAATGGGGTGGGTAACATTCACTGGGGAAGGAAGTACTTGGAAAAGTAATCAGAGGAATGGGAATTCTTTGGGATGAGATCTCTTTGGATTAAGAAACGCTTCGTGTCGATGGGAAATATCTCGTATGGGAATCTGTTATCATGTGAAATTGTAAGGATGGGAAATGACCGTTAGGATGCAAAGCTGGTACTGGGACGGGAAATGCTTGGGACGGGGAAGTGTTGGTGTGAAACCGTCCTGGGCATGGCAAATGATGCGTGGGAGGGAAAGCCCGATGGGGATGGAAAAGTCTTGCGATGGGAAGCCTGCTTGGGTCCAAAAGCTGCAGTCCTCACCAAGATGGTGGCGAGGGGCTGGTCAGCCGTTGGGACGGAACGGCCGTTGCCCGCGTTCCCCAACCGACCGCCCCACTCTCCAGCCACCATGGCAGGTACAGCAGCCGGCTCCCGCTCCTCCCGGGGCTGCGGCCCTGCTGGCGAGCCCAGCGCCCCGGATCTCACCCCAGCGCCCTTTTTCCCACAGAGGGTTTCCCCAGACGGCTTCCGCGGCTTCCGCAGACGCAAAACTCCCCCTTCGTCGTCCCAGCCGTGCCGCCAACGGTGGCTGCCTGGCTGCTGCCCTCCCTCCCCGGAGCGATGGCGCTGCCCTTGCAGCCCCCCCAGGTACCCACCCTCCCCTACGCGCTGCCCCAGGCCACCGTCTGGCACGTGGTGCCGGGGGTCCAGGGGCAGGTGCTGCAGCTCCCCGCCGGGGTGCAGCTGGCACCTGGGGGGCACCTCCCACCCGAGGGGCACCACCTGCAGCTTGGGCAGCTCCCCGCCGTGGGGCAGCTCCCTGCTGTGGGGCAGCTCCCCCACACCGCTCCTCCCTGGGCCCCCGTCTACCAGTGGGGACAGCCCGTGGGGACGGGGACGGTGCTGCCCCAGGATCCCCTCTGGCTGGGGCCCGGGGCCGTGCTCCATGGGGAGCTCCTGCACCCCGCAGGCACCTGCCTGCTGCAGGCCCCTGCCCACCCCGGCCCCCCACCACTCGTCGTCCCGGGGCCTCCGCTGCGGGGGCAGGCGCTCCCCGCGCCCCGCACCCTGACCAGCAGCCGGGGGCAGCTGCCGGAGCCCTGCGACCACGCCGTGGGGCTCAGCGAGGACCAGGGGCCCCCGCTGCCCGGCCCCACTCCCCCCGAGCCTGCCCAGGCTCCAACGACCGCCAGCACCCAGACGGTGACGCCCAACGGTGAGTTTGGGGCTGGCACAGCCGGCCGCTGGGCGCCCCACACCCAGGAGCCATGGGAAAGCTGGCATCGCCCATCCTGGGGGATTTGCTTGCTTTTTCCTCAGCGGCGACAGTTGCAGAGGTGCCTGAGGAGCCCCTGGAGCTGCTTGAGCTGGGCCCCGATGCCTTCGCCGAGGCCTTTCCCCACCTGGCAGGGGACAGCCAGCAGCTGCAGCACCTGCAGGACCAGCTCCCGGCCGACCTGGACATCTCCGGCTTGGAGGAGCTGCTCAGCTGGCTCGATGCCGTGGAGCCCCAGGACGCCTTCCCCGGTGTCCCCAGCAGTCCTGTGCTCAGCCGCTTCCTGTCTGAGCTGCCCGACCTCTGCGAGGACATCGAGGAGCCGAGCACACAGGGACTGGCAGCCACCAGAGCGCTGGGTGAGGTACCCTCAACCCCTGGGGTGCACCCCGAGAAGGTGCAGGGTGGGCAGGCGGTGCAGCCCCCTGCTGTGCCGGCAGCGAGCTCCCCCCTCAAGCCTGCAGCCAGTCCCCAGCTCAGTGCCCTCAGGAGACCCCTGCCCAACCCTCCCTTCACTCTCCCCAAAAGGCCCCCCCACCCTGAATTCCTCACTGCCCTTAGCAGACCCCTGCCCAACCCTCCCTCGCGTCCCCTCAAGAGACCCCCCGACCCTGAATTCCTTAATTCCCTTAGGAGACCCCTGCCCAAGCCTCGCCTGAGTCCCCTCAAGAGCCCCCCCGACCCTGAATTTATTAGTGCCCTTAGGAGACCCCTGCCCAATCCCCCTCTGGGTCCCCTCAAGAGCCCCCCCGACCCTGAATTTATTAGTGCCCTTAGGAGACCCCTGCCCAATCCCCCTCTGGGTCCCCTCAAGAGCCCCCCCGGCCCTGAATTTATTAGTGCCCTTAGGAGGCCCCTGCCCAATCCCCCTCTGAGTCCCCTCAAGAGCCCCCCGCCTGCCCCTGCGCCCACCGGCACCAAGTGGGGGGCCAAGCGCCCCGCGCCCACCAGCACCCCCAGCACAGCGCAGAGCTCCCAGCACAGGAGGCCGGCGACGGAGAAAACCCCCGGCAAGGAGAAGACGACGCTGCTGGGCCAGGGTGGCCAAGGCCCCAAGACGCTGTGCCAGGGGAAGACGGGTGGCCACAGCGCGGTGGCTGGCAGCAGCGGCCAAGCGGGCGGCAGCAGGCAGCAGCCGGCGAGCGACAGCACCAGGGCGCCCAGCAAGAGGGCCCGAAGCCCGGGGGCTGCTGGGGGGCAAGGAGCAGCGGCACCGCCTCCCCGGAGAGCGCTGCTGCTGCTGGAGCCCCCCCCCATTAAGCCCCGTGCCCGTGCCCGTGCCGTGCGGGCCCAGGACAGGCTCCGTCCCCAAGCCATCGGGGACAAGAGGCTGCAGCGCCAGCACCCGGGGACAAAGACCCCCGGCGAGACTTTGCAGCCGCTGGGGGCCAGGGCGAAGGCGCTGGGGCCAGTGCGCCAGCCGCCCTGTGTGCAGCCGCAGCCCACCTCCAGCGGCCCCAGCAGCATGCCCAGGGCCCCGCCGACGGTGCCAGGCTCCAGCGCTGTGCCCGCTGCCCCCCGGCCCCCAGCTGGAGACAAGGCCCAGGCGGTGCCGGCACCACCAGGCAGCACGGCGCGAGCGTGGAGAGCTCCCCTGCAGCAGGCGCCCAGAGCGCCGTGCCTGCCAGCCGCGGGGGGCCAAGCGCAGCGGGAGCCTCTGCCCACGCAGCCGCGCACGCTGCAGCGTCCGGCGCAGCCCCGCGTGGACTACGTGCCCTGCGTGGGGCCCTGGGCGGGCGGCGACGCGGCGCCCACGCCGCTGGAGGAGCAGGAGGCGTCGGTGCCCATCACGCCGCAGCAGCGTCCCGAGCGGGAGCGCCTGAAGAAGCTGGCCCAGGAGGAGCGGCAGCGGGCGGCCCACCAGATGAAGATCGGCCCCGTGCAATTCTTCGTGCAGCGGCAGAAGGACCACGCCATAGCCAAGTATTACGGCTACCCGTGACCCTGCGCTCCTCGACGGCCCCCGCAGCACCCGGGCCCGCTCAGCATGCAGGCACAGAGACCTCTGCAGGCGCCTGCTCCAGCTTCAGCCACGCTCCTCAGCCCTTGCCCCTCTCGCTTGCCCTCTCCCTTCTCCAGTGCTGGAGCTAGGCAGTGTTTGCCACTGTCAGGGATGGGCAACTGGGGCAATGGGAAATGCGCGCGTCACGAATGAACGTTGCAATGGGAAGCTGTTGGGATGTTGGCAATAGCTGGGGTGGGAAAGGTTGGGCGTGGGAACTGCTTGTTGGGACACCAAATGGCTGAGATCCCAAACTTCTTTCTTCTTTTGGGTCATTTCTCTTATTTAGTGCCTTCCTTATTAAATTCCTCTAGTGTAGGTGTTCACTCAGCAAGGCCTCTGCCTGCAGCTGTTCTGGCACTGGGATGCCGAGGGGATTTCATGCAGCCCGCTCCCGCTGCCCATGCTCAGTCCGTGCATGGATGTGGGCATGGCCAGCACGGACGGGAGAAAATGGGTGGACGGCTGGGTGGATGGGAGGGTGATGGGAGTTGGGAATTCAGCCTTGGGATCAGACACGGGAGGTTGTTGGGATAGGAAATGACCAGTGGGATGGGAAGTCACGATGGGGATAGGAATTCATTAGAATAGGACAAATTGGTTTCATTTTTATTTATTATTTTATTAATTGTAATATTTATTTTATTTATTATATTTATTAATTTTATTTATTAAATTTACTTTATTGACTGTGTTGTACAGGATGGCATTTTTTTAGGTTCTCTTCCTTTTCTACCCTATTAAACTCTCTTTATCACAACGCACTGCTTTGTACTTCATTTTTCCTTCCGAGTCGTTCTGGATTCACTCAGGATGGGGGGGACATTAGTGAACGCCTGTGTGCTTCAGATCCAAGCTCACCTTTGCCCTCAACTCAAGATACATATTTGCATCTGTTGTCATGATACAAAATTAACAGCAACAAAATAAAAGTTAACTACTTCCGAGCACCAGCTGTACGTTTGCTGGGTCTGCTCTATGCATTTTGAAGACCATTCAATACTATTCAGCACCTTCAGGAGGAAATGTGTGGTTCTAGGGAAATGCATCTTGATCTGATGCAAACCTGCGACGCACCCTGCAGCCCCTCCAACCCCTGTGATTTTACCTGCAGCCCCTGCAACCCCTGTGATTTTACCTGCAGCCCCTCCAAGCCCTGTGATTTTACCAGCAGCCACTCCAACCCTGTGACAGGCCCTACAGCTGGCTCCGGGGACTACCCCGTTGCCGTATCAGTCGCCAATACACACACAAGATGAAGGAATGGATGCAGAAGTCATCTCGTTTAGGCAGGGAAGAAAGTCCTCCGAAGAAGGGGAAGGAGCAAGAGGAAGGCGAGGCAGGCGACCCCAATGTAGGGCCATCCCAGGGAAGAGGAGGCTGTTATAAAATAGAAAAGAGAGAAAAGCAGCAGTAAGCAGGTGATCCCCATCCCTGGGCGAGCTGCGAGACATGGGACAAGATTTCAGCTGTCATGCAGGCGAGCACATTGTCACCTGGCTGCTGCGATGCTGGGATAACAGCTCCGGGAGCCTGGAATCGGAGGGCAGGGAAGCCAAGCAGCTGGGATCCTTCTCTGGGGAAGGGGGCACTGAGAAAGCGATCGGAAACGGGGCACAAGCCTCTGGAGGCGGCGCCTGTCAGGCGTGAAGGAAAGGGATCCCTTCCAGGAAGATGCTGTGGGGTTGCTGAGGGTCGAAGAACAGCAGGTGTTGCCTGCACCCACCGTGCTGCAGCAGCGGCAAGGGAGAGACGTGGTGGTTTTCCTCAGCTGGGCAGCTGAGCTCCACCTCAACCGCTCTCTCCCTGCCCCTCCTCAAAGGGAAAGGGGAGAAAATAGGATGGAAAGGGCTCAAGGGCTGAGAGAAGGACAGGGAGATCACTCCACAATGATCGTCACGGGCAAAAGAGGCTCAGCAGAGCCTGTTCCAGTCCAGCCCGGGCTTGCTCCTGCGGGGGCTCTCCACAGGCCGCGGCCTCCTCCAGGCCACATCCACCTGCTCCACCGGGGGCTCCTCCACGGGCTGCAGCGTGGAGATCTGCTCCGTGTGGGACCCGTGGGCTGCAGGGGGACAGCCTGCTCCACCAGGGGCCTCTCCCCAGGCCGCAGGGGAACTGCTGCTGTGAGCCTGGAGCACCTCCTGCCTCCTGCTGCACTCACCTTGGGGGCTGCAGAGAGGTTTCTCACTCCTCCCTGACCCAGACGCTGCTGTGCAGCAGGTTTCTTTCCCTTTCTTAGATGGGCTCTCACACAGGCGCAAACATCATCCGTTTTGTCTCAGTTCTGGGCAGCAGCGGGTCCCTCTGGAGCCTCCTGGAACCGGCCCTTATCTAACATGGGGCAGCTGCTGCATTCTCCTCACAGAGGACACCCCTGCAGCCCCCCGCTACCAGAACCTGTCCTCGTAAACGCAACACAAGACACCGACCGAGCCTCCCTGATTCCCAGCAGGTGGGTCAGGCTGGGAACCCAGGCCAGTGCCCGGCAGACCCTCCTGGGCCTTGAAAAGCAAGCTTTATGGGGACGTAGCACCCAGAAAGAACGGAGTCACACAACAGGATTCATTTCCAAAAACATCTCATAGACACCTGGGCCAAAGTGCAGGGCCTTGAGCGGGTATATCACAATGACAGAGTTCATTTCCTTCCCAGTAGCTGGCACGTGCCGTTTTTTGGGATTTCGGGGCTACAGTGAGCTGCTAAGAGGGATGTCTTAGCTCTTGCAGGGCAGTGCTTCCACTAAGGCCAGGACTTTTCTGCATCTTCTACTGCCCTGCAAGCGAGGATGCTTGGGGCACACAGGAAGCTGGGAGGGGACACAGCTGCAGGGATTCCATAAGACACAAGCAAATGCAGCCTTGGCTTGGTGACACTTTCTCTTGATTACTGCTCAACACAAATTACCTCGAGCAAGTCTACTGTGAGGACTAAAGGAAAGAGACGTATGGATGCTGCTAAGCTCTTCTAGCTTGTACCAGGTAGGAAAGATACCTCTGTAGCAGGCGTGAAGAGGATAGCACTAATTAATTAGATGAGAAGCGGAGGAAAGGCACTTAGAGGTAGTGAAAAGCAGTTAATGTGATGTTCCGGGGAAGCTTCAGTCTGCTTAAGGAGTAGCAAGAACAAGCCTAAAGTCATAGCCAAATACAAGAAAGAGAGGAGGACACGCAGCATGAGAAGCTCCCGAGAGAAAGGAGCTCTGTTTTGGGTAAAAATCAGTCCCTTTTTCTATCATGGAGACATCCAAGGGCGTAGGACACGTGCACTTCAGGGAACCAAGAGATGCTGTGCATTTCTCTCGTCCCCCTGACACAGCCACTAGGTGACGATGCTTCCAATTCTCTCTAAAGAAACCTTGCTTTCTCAGGCCCAGGTGTCCAGCTGCACACCAAGGACGTCCCTGGCTCCCAGGCACAGTTCCCAGGCCCAAGGCCGAGCTCCCCTCCGAACCCCCATTCCAGCAGACCTTGCTCCTGCCATTGTGGAGCAGCCATTTCATGTCAGCCTTTTCTCCTGGCAGTCAGCTTAGCGCCGTAACCTCTGCCATCGGGGCGCCCGAGAGCCGTGTGAGGTCAGCAGAGAGTCACTGTCAGCCTTTGACCTCACAAAGGTGGGTGGCCATAAGTGCCCTGAGCGTCCAGCTCGCATTGAGTACTGCTGGTGGCACTCGAGGCGTGGAGGTCTGCATGGTGCAATGGGAGACGCCGATGTCCTGCTGCTGGAACAAGAGGCGCTGATGTGCTGCTGGTGCAGGAGGAGACGTGAAGGTGCTGCTTCTTAGAGGTGCTGAGGAGCGGGCAGCCTCCGTGCCGGTGGCTGAGCATGCTACTCTTAATTAGTGCTCTACCCTTCCTATCTTTTTACTAAGGTGGGTAGAGAGAAATGCCCATATCTGTTTATTTCCTGGTAAGAAATGTAAGAGCCTTGTATCTGCATATTCACCAGATTCATCCCAGCGCCCTTGGTACTGGCGATCTGTGTTGATCTGTAATAAAGAGCAATTGGTAGCACACCAAGTCTCCGTGACCTTGCATCTAACAGAATCGTCCAAATCCCTGTTGTGATCTCTCTCTAGCTGTGGGCTGGCTAAGCTGTCTGTTGGATGGTGAAAATGGGAAATGATTGGGATGGGAAATGATGAGTGGGCCGAGAAATCATTGCTGGGATGGGAAGACTTCCTTGGGGTGGAAAGCCATTGGGCTAGGAACTCAAAGAGATGGGAAATCTTCCCTGGGTTTGAAATCATTGGGAAGCAAAAGCGTTGGGATGGGAAATCACTCTGGGGATGGGGAAGTATTGGGATGGGAAGTCTTTAATGGGGTGGGTAACATTCACTGGGGAAGGAAGTACTTGGAAAAGTAATCAGAGGAATGGGAATTCTTTGGGATGAGATCTCTTTGGATTAAGAAACGCTTCGTGTCGATGGGAAATATCTCGTATGGGAATCTGTTATCATGTGAAATTGTAAGGATGGGAAATGACCGTTAGGATGCAAAGCTGGTACTGGGACGGGAAATGCTTGGGACGGGGAAGTGTTGGTGTGAAACCGTCCTGGGCATGGCAAATGATGCGTGGGAGGGAAAGCCCGATGGGGATGGAAAAGTCTTGCGATGGGAAGCCTGCTTGGGTCCAAAAGCTGCAGTCCTCACCAAGATGGCGGCGAGGGGCTGGTCAGCCGTTGGGACGGAACGGCCGTTGCCCGCGTTCCCCAACCGACCGCCCCACTCTCCAGCCACCATGGCAGGTACAGCAGCCGGCTCCCGCTCCTCCCGGGGCTGCGGCCCTGCTGGCGAGCCCAGCGCCCCGGATCTCACCCCAGCGCCCTTTTTCCCACAGAGGGTTTCCCCAGACGGCTTCCGCGGCTTCCGCAGACGCAAAACTCCCCCTTCGTCGTCCCAGCCGTGCCGCCAACGGTGGCTGCCTGGCTGCTGCCCTCCCTCCCCGGAGCGATGGCGCTGCCCTTGCAGCCCCCCCAGGTACCCACCCTCCCCTACGCGCTGCCCCAGGCCACCGTCTGGCACGTGGTGCCGGGGGTCCAGGGGCAGGTGCTGCAGCTCCCCGCCGGGGTGCAGCTGGCACCTGGGGGGCACCTCCCACCCGAGGGGCACCACCTGCAGCTTGGGCAGCTCCCCGCCGTGGGGCAGCTCCCTGCTGTGGGGCAGCTCCCCCACACCGCTCCTCCCTGGGCCCCCGTCTACCAGTGGGGACAGCCCGTGGGGACGGGGACGGTGCTGCCCCAGGATCCCCTCTGGCTGGGGCCCGGGGCCGTGCTCCATGGGGAGCTCCTGCACCCCGCAGGCACCTGCCTGCTGCAGGCCCCTGCCCACCCCGGCCCCCCACCACTCGTCGTCCCGGGGCCTCCGCTGCGGGGGCAGGCGCTCCCCGCGCCCCGCACCCTGACCAGCAGCCGGGGGCAGCTGCCGGAGCCCTGCGACCACGCCGTGGGGCTCAGCGAGGACCAGGGGCCCCCGCTGCCCGGCCCCACTCCCCCCGAGCCTGCCCAGGCTCCAACGACCGCCAGCACCCAGACGGTGACGCCCGACGGTGAGTTTGGGGCTGGCACAGCCGGCCGCTGGGCGCCCCACACCCAGGAGCCATGGGAAAGCTGGCATCGCCCATCCTGGGGGATTTGCTTGCTTTTTCCTCAGCGGCGACTGTTGCAGAGGTGCCTGAGGAGCCCCTGGAGCTGCTTGAGCTGGGCCCCGATGCCTTCGCCGAGGCCTTTCCCCACCTGGCAGGGGACAGCCAGCAGCTGCAGCACCTGCAGGACCAGCTCCCGGCCGACCTGGACATCTCCGGCTTGGAGGAGCTGCTCAGCTGGCTCGATGCCGTGGAGCCCCAGGACGCCTTCCCCGGTGTCCCCAGCAGTCCTGTGCTCAGCCGCTTCCTGTCTGAGCTGCCCGACCTCTGCGAGGACATCGAGGAGCCGAGCACACAGGGACTGGCAGCCACCAGAGCGCTGGGTGAGGTACCCTCAACCCCTGGGGTGCACCCCGAGAAGGTGCAGGGTGGGCAGGCGGTGCAGCCCCCTGCTGTGCCGGCAGCGAGCTCCCCCCTCAAGCCTGCAGCCAGTCCCCAGCTCAGTGCCCTCAGGAGACCCCTGCCCAACCCTCCCTTCACTCTCCCCAAAAGGCCCCCCCACCCTGAATTCCTCACTGCCCTTAGCAGACCCCTGCCCAACCCTCCCTCGCGTCCCCTCAAGAGACCCCCCGACCCTGAATTCCTTAATTCCCTTAGGAGACCCCTGCCCAAGCCTCGCCTGAGTCCCCTCAAGAGCCCCCCCGACCCTGAATTTATTAGTGCCCTTAGGAGACCCCTGCCCAATCCCCCTCTGGGTCCCCTCAAGAGCCCCCCCGGCCCTGAATTTATTAGTGCCCTTAGGAGACCCCTGCCCAATCCCCCTCTGGGTCCCCTCAAGAGCCCCCCCGGCCCTGAATTTATTAGTGCCCTTAGGAGGCCCCTGCCCAATCCCCCTCTGAGTCCCCTCAAGAGCCCCCCGCCTGCCCCTGCGCCCACCGGCACCAAGTGGGGGGCCAAGCGCCCCGCGCCCACCAGCACCCCCAGCACAGCGCAGAGCTCCCAGCACAGGAGGCCGGCGACGGAGAAAACCCCCGGCAAGGAGAAGACGACGCTGCTGGGCCAGGGTGGCCAAGGCCCCAAGACGCTGTGCCAGGGGAAGACGGGTGGCCACAGCGCGGTGGCTGGCAGCAGCGGCCAAGCGGGCGGCAGCAGGCAGCAGCCGGCGAGCGACAACACCAGGGCGCCCAGCAAGAGGGCCCGAAGCCCGGGGGCTGCTGGGGGGCAAGGAGCAGCGGCACCGCCTCCCCGGAGAGCGCTGCTGCTGCTGGAGCCCCCCCCCATTAAGCCCCGTGCCCGTGCCCGTGCCGTGCGGGCCCAGGACAGGCTCCGTCCCCAAGCCATCGGGGACAAGAGGCTGCAGCGCCAGCACCCGGGGACGAAGACCCCCAGCGAGACTTTGCAGCCGCTGGGGGCCAGGGCGAAGGCGCTGGGGCCAGTGCGCCAGCCGCCCTGTGTGCAGCCGCAGCCCACCTCCAGCGGCCCCAGCAGCATGCCCAGGGCCCCGCCGACGGTGCCAGGCTCCAGCGCTGTGCCCGCTGCCCCCCGGCCCCCAGCTGGAGACAAGGCCCAGGCGGTGCCGGCACCACCAGGCAGCACGGCGCGAGCGTGGAGAGCTCCCCTGCAGCAGGCGCCCAGAGCGCCGTGCCTGCCAGCCGCGGGGGGCCAAGCGCAGCGGGAGCCTCTGCCCACGCAGCCGCGCACGCTGCAGCGTCCGGCGCAGCCCCGCGTGGACTACGTGCCCTGCGTGGGGCCCTGGGCGGGCGGCGACGCGGCGCCCACGCCGCTGGAGGAGCAGGAGGCGTCGGTGCCCATCACGCCGCAGCAGCGTCCCGAGCGGGAGCGCCTGAAGAAGCTGGCCCAGGAGGAGCGGCAGCGGGCGGCCCACCAGATGAAGATCGGCCCCGTGCAATTCTTCGTGCAGCGGCAGAAGGACCACGCCATAGCCAAGTATTACGGCTACCCGTGACCCTGCGCTCCTCGACGGCCCCCGCAGCACCCGGGCCCGCTCAGCATGCAGGCACAGAGACCTCTGCAGGCGCCTGCTCCAGCTTCAGCCACGCTCCTCAGCCCTTGCCCCTCTCGCTTGCCCTCTCCCTTCTCCAGTGCTGGAGCTAGGCAGTGTTTGCCACTGTCAGGGATGGGCAACTGGGGCAATGGGAAATGCGCGCGTCACGAATGAACGTTGCAATGGGAAGCTGTTGGGATGTTGGCAATAGCTGGGGTGGGAAAGGTTGGGCGTGGGAACTGCTTGTTGGGACACCAAATGGCTGAGATCCCAAACTTCTTTCTTCTTTCGGGTCATTTCTCTTATTTAGAGCCTTCCTTATTAAATTCCTCTAGTGTAGGTGTTCACTCAGCAAGGCCTCTGCCTGCAGCTGTTCTGGCACTGGGATGCCGAGGGGATTTCATGCAGCCCGCTCCCGCTGCCCATGCTCAGTCCGTGCATGGATGTGGGCATGGCCAGCACGGACGGGAGAAAATGGGTGGACGGCTGGGTGGATGGGAGGGTGATGGGAGTTGGGAATTCAGCCTTGGGATCAGACACGGGAGGTTGTTGGGATAGGAAATGACCAGTGGGATGGGAAGTCACGATGGGGATAGGAATTCATTAGAATAGGACAAATTGGTTTCATTTTTATTTATTATTTTATTAATTGTAATATTTATTTTATTTATTATATTTATTAATTTTATTTATTAAATTGACTTTATTGACTGTGTTGTACAGGATGGCATTTTTTTAGGTTCTCTTCCTTTTCTACCCTATTAAACTCTCTTTATCACAACGCACTGCTTTGTACTTCATTTTTCCTTCCGAGTCGTTCTGGATTCACTCAGGATGGGGGGGACATTAGTGAACGCCTGTGTGCTTCAGATCCAAGCTCACCTTTGCCCTCAACTCAAGATACATATTTGCATCTGTTGTCATGATACAAAATTAACAGCAACAAAATAAAAGTTAACTACTTCCGAGCACCAGCTGTACGTTTGCTGGGTCTGCTCTATGCATTTTGAAGACCATTCAATACTATTCAGCACCTTCAGGAGGAAATGTGTGGTTCTAGGGAAATGCATCTTGATCTGATGCAAACCTGCGACGCACCCTGCAGCCCCTCCAACCCCTGTGATTTTACCTGCAGCCCCTGCAACCCCTGTGATTTTACCTGCAGCCCCTCCAAGCCCTGTGATTTTACCAGCAGCCACTCCAACCCTGTGACAGGCCCTACAGCTGGCTCCGGGGACTACCCCGTTGCCGTATCAGTCGCCAATACACACACAAGATGAAGGAATGGATGCAGAAGTCATCTCGTTTAGGCAGGGAAGAAAGTCCTCCGAAGAAGGGGAAGGAGCAATAGGAAGGCGAGGCAGGCGACCCCAATGTAGGGCCATCCCAGGGAAGAGGAGGCTGTTATAAAATAGAAAAGAGAGAAAAGCAGCAGTAAGCAGGTGATCCCCATCCCTGGGCGAGCTGCGAGACATGGGACAAGATTTCAGCTGTCATGCAGGCGAGCACATTGTCACCTGGCTGCTGCGATGCTGGGATAACAGCTCCGGGAGCCTGGAATCGGAGGGCAGGGAAGCCAAGCAGCTGGGATCCTTCTCTGGGGAAGGGGGCACTGAGAAAGCGATCGGAAACGGGGCACAAGCCTCTGGAGGCGGCGCCTGTCAGGCGTGAAGGAAAGGGATCCCTTCCAGGAAGATGCTGTGGGGTTGCTGAGGGTCGAAGAACAGCAGGTGTTGCCTGCACCCACCGTGCTGCAGCAGCGGCAAGGGAGAGACGTGGTGGTTTTCCTCAGCTGGGCAGCTGAGCTCCACCTCAACCGCTCTCTCCCTGCCCCTCCTCAAAGGGAAAGGGGAGAAAATAGGATGGAAAGGGCTCAAGGGCTGAGAGAAGGACAGGGAGATCACTCCACAATGATCGTCACGGGCAAAAGAGGCTCAGCAGAGCCTGTTCCAGTCCAGCCCGGGCCTGCTCCTGCGGGGGCTCTCCACAGGCCGCGGCCTCCTCCAGGCCACATCCACCTGCTCCACCGGGGGCTCCTCCACGGGCTGCAGCGTGGAGATCTGCTCCGTGTGGGACCCGTGGGCTGCAGGGGGACAGCCTGCTCCACCAGGGGCCTCTCCCCAGGCCGCAGGGGAACTGCTGCTGTGAGCCTGGAGCACCTCCTGCCTCCTGCTGCACTCACCTTGGGGGCTGCAGAGAGGTTTCTCACTCCTCCCTGACCCAGACGCTGCTGTGCAGCAGGTTTCTTTCCCTTTCTTAGATGGGCTCTCACACAGGCGCAAACATCATCCGTTTTGTCTCAGTTCTGGGCAGCAGCGGGTCCCTCTGGAGCCTCCTGGAACCGGCCCTTATCTAACATGGGGCAGCTGCTGCATTCTCCTCACAGAGGACACCCCTGCAGCCCCCCGCTACCAGAACCTGTCCTCGTAAACGCAACACAAGACACCGACCGAGCCTCCCTGATTCCCAGCAGGTGGGTCAGGCTGGGAACCCAGGCCAGTGCCCGGCAGACCCTCCTGGGCCTTGAAAAGCAAGCTTTATGGGGACGTAGCACCCAGAAAGAACGGAGTCACACAACAGGATTCATTTCCAAAAACATCTCATAGACACCTGGGCCAAAGTGCAGGGCCTTGAGCGGGTATATCACAATGACAGAGTTCATTTCCTTCCCAGTAGCTGGCACGTGCCGTTTTTTGGGATTTCGGGGCTACAGTGAGCTGCTAAGAGGGATGTCTTAGCTCTTGCAGGGCAGTGCTTCCACTAAGGCCAGGACTTTTCTGCATCTTCTACTGCCCTGCAAGCGAGGATGCTTGGGGCACACAGGAAGCTGGGAGGGGACACAGCTGCAGGGATTCCATAAGACACAAGCAAATGCAGCCTTGGCTTGGTGACACTTTCTCTTGATTACTGCTCAACACAAATTACCTCGAGCAAGTCTACTGTGAGGACTAAAGGAAAGAGACGTATGGATGCTGCTAAGCTCTTCTAGCTTGTACCAGGTAGGAAAGATACCTCTGTAGCAGGCGTGAAGAGGATAGCACTAATTAATTAGATGAGAAGCGGAGGAAAGGCACTTAGAGGTAGTGAAAAGCAGTTAATGTGATGTTCCGGGGAAGCTTCAGTCTGCTTAAGGAGTAGCAAGAACAAGCCTAAAGTCATAGCCAAATACAAGAAAGAGAGGAGGACACGCAGCATGAGAAGCTCCCGAGAGAAAGGAGCTCTGTTTTGGGTAAAAATCAGTCCCTTTTTCTATCATGGAGACATCCAAGGGCGTAGGACACGTGCACTTCAGGGAACCAAGAGATGCTGTGCATTTCTCTCGTCCCCCTGACACAGCCACTAGGTGACGATGCTTCCAATTCTCTCTAAAGAAACCTTGCTTTCTCAGGCCCAGGTGTCCAGCTGCACACCAAGGACGTCCCTGGCTCCCAGGCACAGTTCCCAGGCCCAAGGCCGAGCTCCCCTCCGAACCCCCATTCCAGCAGACCTTGCTCCTGGCATTGTGGAGCAGCCATTTCATGTCAGCCTTTTCTCCTGGCAGTCAGCTTAGCGCCGTAACCTCTGCCATCGGGGCGCCCGAGAGCCGTGTGAGGTCAGCAGAGAGTCACTGTCAGCCTTTGACCTCACAAAGGTGGGTGGCCATAAGTGCCCTGAGCGTCCAGCTCGCATTGAGTACTGCTGGTGGCACTCGAGGCGTGGAGGTCTGCATGGTGCAATGGGAGACGCCGATGTCCTGCTGCTGGAACAAGAGGCGCTGATGTGCTGCTGGTGCAGGAGGAGACGTGAAGGTGCTGCTGCTTAGAGGTGCTGAGGAGCGGGCAGCCTCCGTGCCGGTGGCTGAGCATGCTGCTCTTAATTAGTGCTCTACCCTTCCTATCTTTTTACTAAGGTGGGTAGAGAGAAATGCCCATATCTGTTTATTTCCTGGTAAGAAATGTAAGAGCCTTGTATCTGCATATTCACCAGATTCATCCCAGCGCCCTTGGTACTGGCGATCTGTGTTGATCTGTAATAAAGAGCAATCGGTAGCACACCAAGTCTCCGTGACCTTGCATCTAACAGAATCGTCCAAATCCCTGTTGTGATCTCTCTCTAGCTGTGGGCTGGCTAAGCTGTCTGTTGGATGGTGAAAATGGGAAATGATTGGGATGGGAAATGATGAGTGGGCCGAGAAATCATTGCTGGGATGGGAAGACTTCCTTGGGGTGGAAAGCCATTGGGCTAGGAACTCAAAGAGATGGGAAATCTTCCCTGGGTTTGAAATCATTGGGAAGCAAAAGCGTTGGGATGGGAAATCACTCTGGGGATGGGGAAGTATTGGGATGGGAAGTCTTTAATGGGGTGGGTAACATTCACTGGGGAAGGAAGTACTTGGAAAAGTAATCAGAGGAATGGGAATTCTTTGGGATGAGATCTCTTTGGATTAAGAAACGCTTCGTGTCGATGGGAAATATCTCGTATGGGAATCTGTTATCATGTGAAATTGTAAGGATGGGAAATGACCGTTAGGATGCAAAGCTGGTACTGGGACGGGAAATGCTTGGGACGGGGAAGTGTTGGTGTGAAACCGTCCTGGGCATGGCAAATGATGCGTGGGAGGGAAAGCCCGATGGGGATGGAAAAGTCTTGCGATGGGAAGCCTGCTTGGGTCCAAAAGCTGCAGTCCTCACCAAGATGGTGGCGAGGGGCTGGTCAGCCGTTGGGACGGAACGGCCGTTGCCCGCGTTCCCCAACCGACCGCCCCACTCTCCAGCCACCATGGCAGGTACAGCAGCCGGCTCCCGCTCCTCCCGGGGCTGCGGCCCTGCTGGCGAGCCCAGCGCCCCGGATCTCACCCCAGCGCCCTTTTTCCCACAGAGGGTTTCCCCAGACGGCTTCCGCGGCTTCCGCAGACGCAAAACTCCCCCTTCGTCGTCCCAGCCGTGCCGCCAACGGTGGCTGCCTGGCTGCTGCCCTCCCTCCCCGGAGCGATGGCGCTGCCCTTGCAGCCCCCCCAGGTACCCACCCTCCCCTACGCGCTGCCCCAGGCCACCGTCTGGCACGTGGTGCCGGGGGTCCAGGGGCAGGTGCTGCAGCTCCCCGCCGGGGTGCAGCTGGCACCTGGGGGGCACCTCCCACCCGAGGGGCACCACCTGCAGCTTGGGCAGCTCCCCGCCGTGGGGCAGCTCCCTGCTGTGGGGCAGCTCCCCCACACCGCTCCTCCCTGGGCCCCCGTCTACCAGTGGGGACAGCCCGTGGGGACGGGGACGGTGCTGCCCCAGGATCCCCTCTGGCTGGGGCCCGGGGCCGTGCTCCATGGGGAGCTCCTGCACCCCGCAGGCACCTGCCTGCTGCAGGCCCCTGCCCACCCCGGCCCCCCACCACTCGTCGTCCCGGGGCCTCCACTGCGGGGGCAGGCGCTCCCCGCGCCCCGCAC
Source organism: Anser brachyrhynchus (assembly GCF_964034855.1). Lineage (NCBI taxonomy): Eukaryota > Metazoa > Chordata > Aves > Anseriformes > Anatidae > Anser > Anser brachyrhynchus. The sequence continues at coordinate 407,931 of NC_137714.1, forward strand.
CCTGACCAGCAGCCGGGGGCAGCTGCCGGAGCCCTGCGACCACGCCGTGGGGCTCAGCGAGGACCAGGGGCCCCCGCTGCCCGGCCCCACTCCCCCCGAGCCTGCCCAGGCTCCAACAACCGCCAGCACCCAGACGGTGACGCCCAACGGTGAGTTTGGGGCTGGCACAGCCGGCCGCTGGGCGCCCCACACCCAGGAGCCATGGGAAAGCTGGCATCGCCCATCCTGGGGGATTTGCTTGCTTTTTCCTCAGCGGCGACAGTTGCAGAGGTGCCTGAGGAGCCCCTGGAGCTGCTTGAGCTGGGCCCCGATGCCTTCGCCGAGGCCTTTCCCCACCTGGCAGGGGACAGCCAGCAGCTGCAGCACCTGCAGGACCAGCTCCCGGCCGACCTGGACATCTCCGGCTTGGAGGAGCTGCTCAGCTGGCTCGATGCCGTGGAGCCCCAGGACGCCTTCCCCGGTGTCCCCAGCAGTCCTGTGCTCAGCCGCTTCCTGTCTGAGCTGCCCGACCTCTGCGAGGACATCGAGGAGCCGAGCACACAGGGACTGGCAGCCACCAGAGCGCTGGGTGAGGTACCCTCAACCCCTGGGGTGCACCCCGAGAAGGTGCAGGGTGGGCGGGCGGTGCAGCCCCCTGCTGTGCCGGCAGCGAGCTCCCCCCTCAAGCCTGCAGCCAGTCCCCAGCTCAGTGCCCTCAGGAGACCCCTGCCCAACCCTCCCTTCACTCTCCCCAAAAGGCCCCCCCACCCTGAATTCCTCACTGCCCTTAGCAGACCCCTGCCCAACCCTCCCTCGCGTCCCCTCAAGAGACCCCCCGACCCTGAATTCCTTAATTCCCTTAGGAGACCCCTGCCCAAGCCTCGCCTGAGTCCCCTCAAGAGCCCCCCCGACCCTGAATTTATTAGTGCCCTTAGGAGACCCCTGCCCAATCCCCCTCTGGGTCCCCTCAAGAGCCCCCCCGGCCCTGAATTTATTAGTGCCCTTAGGAGGCCCCTGCCCAATCCCCCTCTGAGTCCCCTCAAGAGCCCCCCGCCTGCCCCTGCGCCCACCGGCACCAAGTGGGGGGCCAAGCGCCCCGCGCCCACCAGCACCCCCAGCACAGCGCAGAGCTCCCAGCACAGGAGGCCGGCGACGGAGAAAACCCCCGGCAAGGAGAAGACGACGCTGCTGGGCCAGGGTGGCCAAGGCCCCAAGACGCTGTGCCAGGGGAAGACGGGTGGCCACAGCGCGGTGGCTGGCAGCAGCGGCCAAGCGGGCGGCGGCAGGCAGCAGCCGGCGAGCGACAGCACCAGGGCGCCCAGCAAGAGGGCCCGAAGCCCGGGGGCTGCTGGGGGGCAAGGAGCAGCGGCACCGCCTCCCCGGAGAGCGCTGCTGCTGCTGGAGCCCCCCCCCATTAAGCCCCGTGCCCGTGCCCGTGCCGTGCGGGCCCAGGACAGGCTCCGTCCCCAAGCCATCGGGGACAAGACGCTGCAGCGCCAGCACCCGGGGACAAAGACCCCCAGCGAGACTTTGCAGCCGCTGGGGGCCAGGGCGAAGGCGCTGGGGCCAGTGCGCCAGCCGCCCTGTGTGCAGCCGCAGCCCACCTCCAGCGGCCCCAGCAGCATGCCCAGGGCCCCGCCGACGGTGCCAGGCTCCAGCGCTGTGCCCGCTGCCCCCCGGCCCCCAGCTGGAGACAAGGCCCAGGCGGTGCCGGCACCACCAGGCAGCACGGCGCGAGCGTGGAGAGCTCCCCTGCAGCAGGCGCCCAGAGCGCCGTGCCTGCCAGCCGCGGGGGGCCAAGCGCAGCGGGAGCCTCTGCCCACGCAGCCGCGCACGCTGCAGCGTCCGGCGCAGCCCCGCGTGGACTACGTGCCCTGCGTGGGGCCCTGGGCAGGCGGCGACGCGGCGCCCACGCCGCTGGAGGAGCAGGAGGCGTCGGTGCCCATCACGCCGCAGCAGCGTCCCGAGCGGGAGCGCCTGAAGAAGCTGGCCCAGGAGGAGCGGCAGCGGGCGGCCCACCAGATGAAGATCGGCCCCGTGCAATTCTTCGTGCAGCGGCAGAAGGACCACGCCATAGCCAAGTATTACGGCTACCCGTGACCCTGCGCTCCTCGACGGCCCCCGCAGCACCCGGGCCCGCTCAGCATGCAGGCACAGAGACCTCTGCAGGCGCCTGCTCCAGCTTCAGCCACGCTCCTCAGCCCTTGCCCCTCTCGCTTGCCCTCTCCCTTCTCCAGTGCTGGAGCTAGGCAGTGTTTGCCACTGTCAGGGATGGGCAACTGGGGCAATGGGAAATGCGCGCGTCACGAATGAACGTTGCAATGGGAAGCTGTTGGGATGTTGGCAATAGCTGGGGTGGGAAAGGTTGGGCGTGGGAACTGCTTGTTGGGACACCAAATGGCTGAGATCCCAAACTTCTTTCTTCTTTCGGGTCATTTCTCTTATTTAGTGCCTTCCTTATTAAATTCCTCTAGTGTAGGTGTTCACTCAGCAAGGCCTCTGCCTGCAGCTGTTCTGGCACTGGGATGCCGAGGGGGTTTCATGCAGCCCGCTCCCGCTGCCCATGCTCAGTCCGTGCATGGATGTGGGCATGGCCAGCACGGACGGGAGAAAATGGGTGGACGGCTGGGTGGATGGGAGGGTGATGGGAGTTGGGAATTCAGCCTTGGGATCAGACACGGGAGGTTGTTGGGATAGGAAATGACCAGTGGGATGGGAAGTCACGATGGGGATAGGAATTCATTAGAATAGGACAAATTGGTTTCATTTTTATTTATTATTTTATTAATTGTAATATTTATTTTATTTATTATATTTATTAATTTTATTTATTAAATTTACTTTATTGACTGTGTTGTACAGGATGGCATTTTTTTAGGTTCTCTTCCTTTTCTACCCTATTAAACTCTCTTTATCACAACGCACTGCTTTGTACTTCATTTTTCCTTCCGAGTCGTTCTGGATTCACTCAGGATGGGGGGGACATTAGTGAACGCCTGTGTGCTTCAGATCCAAGCTCACCTTTGCCCTCAACTCAAGATACATATTTGCATCTGTTGTCATGATACAAAATTAACAGCAACAAAATAAAAGTTAACTACTTCCGAGCACCAGCTGTACGTTTGCTGGGTCTGCTCTATGCATTTTGAAGACCATTCAATACTATTCAGCACCTTCAGGAGGAAATGTGTGGTTCTAGGGAAATGCATCTTGATCTGATGCAAACCTGCGACGCACCCTGCAGCCCCTCCAACCCCTGTGATTTTACCTGCAGCCCCTGCAACCCCTGTGATTTTACCTGCAGCCCCTCCAAGCCCTGTGATTTTACCAGCAGCCACTCCAACCCTGTGACAGGCCCTACAGCTGGCTCCGGGGACTACCCCGTTGCCGTATCAGTCGCCAATACACACACAAGATGAAGGAATGGATGCAGAAGTCATCTCGTTTAGGCAGGGAAGAAAGTCCTCCGAAGAAGGGGAAGGAGCAAGAGGAAGGCGAGGCAGGCGACCCCAATGTAGGGCCATCCCAGGGAAGAGGAGGCTGTTATAAAATAGAAAAGAGAGAAAAGCAGCAGTAAGCAGGTGATCCCCATCCCTGGGCGAGCTGCGAGACATGGGACAAGATTTCAGCTGTCATGCAGGCGAGCACATTGTCACCTGGCTGCTGCGATGCTGGGATAACAGCTCCGGGAGCCTGGAATCGGAGGGCAGGGAAGCCAAGCAGCTGGGATCCTTCTCTGGGGAAGGGGGCACTGAGAAAGCGATCGGAAACGGGGCACAAGCCTCTGGAGGCGGCGCCTGTCAGGCGTGAAGGAAAGGGATCCCTTCCAGGAAGATGCTGTGGGGTTGCTGAGGGTCGAAGAACAGCAGGTGTTGCCTGCACCCACCGTGCTGCAGCAGCGGCAAGGGAGAGACGTGGTGGTTTTCCTCAGCTGGGCAGCTGAGCTCCACCTCAACCGCTCTCTCCCTGCCCCTCCTCAAAGGGAAAGGGGAGAAAATAGGATGGAAAGGGCTCAAGGGCTGAGAGAAGGACAGGGAGATCACTCCACAATGATCGTCACGGGCAAAAGAGGCTCAGCAGAGCCTGTTCCAGTCCAGCCCGGGCCTGCTCCTGCGGGGGCTCTCCACAGGCCGCGGCCTCCTCCAGGCCACATCCACCTGCTCCACCGGGGGCTCCTCCACGGGCTGCAGCGTGGAGATCTGCTCCGTGTGGGACCCGTGGGCTGCAGGGGGACAGCCTGCTCCACCAGGGGCCTCTCCCCAGGCCGCAGGGGAACTGCTGCTGTGAGCCTGGAGCACCTCCTGCCTCCTGCTGCACTCACCTTGGGGGCTGCAGAGAGGTTTCTCACTCCTCCCTGACCCAGACGCTGCTGTGCAGCAGGTTTCTTTCCCTTTCTTAGATGGGCTCTCACACAGGCGCAAACATCATCCGTTTTGTCTCAGTTCTGGGCAGCAGCGGGTCCCTCTGGAGCCTCCTGGAACCGGCCCTTATCTAACATGGGGCAGCTGCTGCATTCTCCTCACAGAGGACACCCCTGCAGCCCCCCGCTACCAGAACCTGTCCTCGTAAATGCAACACAAGACACCGACCGAGCCTCCCTGATTCCCAGCAGGTGGGTCAGGCTGGGAACCCAGGCCAGTGCCCGGCAGACCCTCCTGGGCCTTGAAAAGCAAGCTTTATGGGGACGTAGCACCCAGAAAGAACGGAGTCACACAACAGGATTCATTTCCAAAAACATCTCATAGACACCTGGGCCAAAGTGCAGGGCCTTGAGCGGGTATATCACAATGACAGAGTTCATTTCCTTCCCAGTAGCTGGCACGTGCCGTTTTTTGGGATTTCGGGGCTACAGTGAGCTGCTAAGAGGGATGTCTTAGCTCTTGCAGGGCAGTGCTTCCACTAAGGCCAGGACTTTTCTGCATCTTCTACTGCCCTGCAAGCGAGGATGCTTGGGGCACACAGGAAGCTGGGAGGGGACACAGCTGCAGGGATTCCATAAGACACAAGCAAATGCAGCCTTGGCTTGGTGACACTTTCTCTTGATTACTGCTCAACACAAATTACCTCGAGCAAGTCTACTGTGAGGACTAAAGGAAAGAGACGTATGGATGCTGCTAAGCTCTTCTAGCTTGTACCAGGTAGGAAAGATACCTCTGTAGCAGGCGTGAAGAGGATAGCACTAATTAATTAGATGAGAAGCGGAGGAAAGGCACTTAGAGGTAGTGAAAAGCAGTTAATGTGATGTTCCGGGGAAGCTTCAGTCTGCTTAAGGAGTAGCAAGAACAAGCCTAAAGTCATAGCCAAATACAAGAAAGAGAGGAGGACACGCAGCATGAGAAGCTCCCGAGAGAAAGGAGCTCTGTTTTGGGTAAAAATCAGTCCCTTTTTCTATCATGGAGACATCCAAGGGCGTAGGACACGTGCACTTCAGGGAACCAAGAGATGCTGTGCATTTCTCTCGTCCCCCTGACACAGCCACTAGGTGACGATGCTTCCAATTCTCTCTAAAGAAACCTTGCTTTCTCAGGCCCAGGTGTCCAGCTGCACACCAAGGACGTCCCTGGCTCCCAGGCACAGTTCCCAGGCCCAAGGCCGAGCTCCCCTCCGAACCCCCATTCCAGCAGACCTTGCTCCTGGCATTGTGGAGCAGCCATTTCATGTCAGCCTTTTCTCCTGGCAGTCAGCTTAGCGCCGTAACCTCTGCCATCGGGGCGCCCGAGAGCCGTGTGAGGTCAGCAGAGAGTCACTGTCAGCCTTTGACCTCACAAAGGTGGGTGGCCATAAGTGCCCTGAGCGTCCAGCTCGCATTGAGTACTGCTGGTGGCACTCGAGGCGTGGAGGTCTGCATGGTGCAATGGGAGACGCCGATGTCCTGCTGCTGGAACAAGAGGCGCTGATGTGCTGCTGGTGCAGGAGGAGACGTGAAGGTGCTGCTGCTTAGAGGTGCTGAGGAGCGGGCAGCCTCCGTGCCGGTGGCTGAGCATGCTGCTCTTAATTAGTGCTCTACCCTTCCTATCTTTTTACTAAGGTGGGTAGAGAGAAATGCCCATATCTGTTTATTTCCTGGTAAGAAATGTAAGAGCCTTGTATCTGCATATTCACCAGATTCATCCCAGCGCCCTTGGTACTGGCGATCTGTGTTGATCTGTAATAAAGAGCAATCGGTAGCACACCAAGTCTCCGTGACCTTGCATCTAACAGAATCGTCCAAATCCCTGTTGTGATCTCTCTCTAGCTGTGGGCTGGCTAAGCTGTCTGTTGGATGGTGAAAATGGGAAATGATTGGGATGGGAAATGATGAGTGGGCCGAGAAATCATTGCTGGGATGGGAAGACTTCCTTGGGGTGGAAAGCCATTGGGCTAGGAACTCAAAGAGATGGGAAATCTTCCCTGGGTTTGAAATCATTGGGAAGCAAAAGCGTTGGGATGGGAAATCACTCTGGGGATGGGGAAGTATTGGGATGGGAAGTCTTTAATGGGGTGGGTAACATTCACTGGGGAAGGAAGTACTTGGAAAAGTAATCAGAGGAATGGGAATTCTTTGGGATGAGATCTCTTTGGATTAAGAAACGCTTCGTGTCGATGGGAAATATCTCGTATGGGAATCTGTTATCATGTGAAATTGTAAGGATGGGAAATGACCGTTAGGATGCAAAGCTGGTACTGGGACGGGAAATGCTTGGGACGGGGAAGTGTTGGTGTGAAACCGTCCTGGGCATGGCAAATGATGCGTGGGAGGGAAAGCCCGATGGGGATGGAAAAGTCTTGCGATGGGAAGCCTGCTTGGGTCCAAAAGCTGCAGTCCTCACCAAGATGGTGGCGAGGGGCTGGTCAGCCGTTGGGACGGAACGGCCGTTGCCCGCGTTCCCCAACCGACCGCCCCACTCTCCAGCCACCATGGCAGGTACAGCAGCCGGCTCCCGCTCCTCCCGGGGCTGCGGCCCTGCTGGCGAGCCCAGCGCCCCGGATCTCACCCCAGCGCCCTTTTTCCCACAGAGGGTTTCCCCAGACGGCTTCCGCGGCTTCCGCAGACGCAAAACTCCCCCTTCGTCGTCCCAGCCGTGCCGCCAACGGTGGCTGCCTGGCTGCTGCCCTCCCTCCCCGGAGCGATGGCGCTGCCCTTGCAGCCCCCCCAGGTACCCACCCTCCCCTACGCGCTGCCCCAGGCCACCGTCTGGCACGTGGTGCCGGGGGTCCAGGGGCAGGTGCTGCAGCTCCCCGCCGGGGTGCAGCTGGCACCTGGGGGGCACCTCCCACCCGAGGGGCACCACCTGCAGCTTGGGCAGCTCCCCGCCGTGGGGCAGCTCCCTGCTGTGGGGCAGCTCCCCCACACCGCTCCTCCCTGGGCCCCCGTCTACCAGTGGGGACAGCCCGTGGGGACGGGGACGGTGCTGCCCCAGGATCCCCTCTGGCTGGGGCCCGGGGCCGTGCTCCATGGGGAGCTCCTGCACCCCGCAGGCACCTGCCTGCTGCAGGCCCCTGCCCACCCCGGCCCCCCACCACTCCTCGTCCCGGGGCCTCCACTGCGGGGGCAGGCGCTCCCCGCGCCCCGCACCCTGACCAGCAGCCGGGGGCAGCTGCCGGAGCCCTGCGACCACGCCGTGGGGCTCAGCGAGGACCAGGGGCCCCCGCTGCCCGGCCCCACTCCCCCCGAGCCTGCCCAGGCTCCAACAACCGCCAGCACCCAGACGGTGACGCCCAACGGTGAGTTTGGGGCTGGCACAGCCGGCCGCTGGGCGCCCCACACCCAGGAGCCATGGGAAAGCTGGCATCGCCCATCCTGGGGGATTTGCTTGCTTTTTCCTCAGCGGCGACAGTTGCAGAGGTGCCTGAGGAGCCCCTGGAGCTGCTTGAGCTGGGCCCCGATGCCTTCGCCGAGGCCTTTCCCCACCTGGCAGGGGACAGCCAGCAGCTGCAGCACCTGCAGGACCAGCTCCCGGCCGACCTGGACATCTCCGGCTTGGAGGAGCTGCTCAGCTGGCTCGATGCCGTGGAGCCCCAGGACGCCTTCCCCGGTGTCCCCAGCAGTCCTGTGCTCAGCCGCTTCCTGTCTGAGCTGCCCGACCTCTGCGAGGACATCGAGGAGCCGAGCACACAGGGACTGGCAGCCACCAGAGCGCTGGGTGAGGTACCCTCAACCCCTGGGGTGCACCCCGAGAAGGTGCAGGGTGGGCGGGCGGTGCAGCCCCCTGCTGTGCCGGCAGCGAGCTCCCCCCTCAAGCCTGCAGCCAGTCCCCAGCTCAGTGCCCTCAGGAGACCCCTGCCCAACCCTCCCTTCACTCTCCCCAAAAGGCCCCCCCACCCTGAATTCCTCACTGCCCTTAGCAGACCCCTGCCCAACCCTCCCTCGCGTCCCCTCAAGAGACCCCCCGACCCTGAATTCCTTAATTCCCTTAGGAGACCCCTGCCCAAGCCTCGCCTGAGTCCCCTCAAGAGCCCCCCCGACCCTGAATTTATTAGTGCCCTTAGGAGACCCCTGCCCAATCCCCCTCTGGGTCCCCTCAAGAGCCCCCCCGGCCCTGAATTTATTAGTGCCCTTAGGAGGCCCCTGCCCAATCCCCCTCTGAGTCCCCTCAAGAGCCCCCCGCCTGCCCCTGCGCCCACCGGCACCAAGTGGGGGGCCAAGCGCCCCGCGCCCACCAGCACCCCCAGCACAGCGCAGAGCTCCCAGCACAGGAGGCCGGCGACGGAGAAAACCCCCGGCAAGGAGAAGACGACGCTGCTGGGCCAGGGTGGCCAAGGCCCCAAGACGCTGTGCCAGGGGAAGACGGGTGGCCACAGCGCGGTGGCTGGCAGCAGCGGCCAAGCGGGCGGCGGCAGGCAGCAGCCGGCGAGCGACAGCACCAGGGCGCCCAGCAAGAGGGCCCGAAGCCCGGGGGCTGCTGGGGGGCAAGGAGCAGCGGCACCGCCTCCCCGGAGAGCGCTGCTGCTGCTGGAGCCCCCCCCCATTAAGCCCCGTGCCCGTGCCCGTGCCGTGCGGGCCCAGGACAGGCTCCGTCCCCAAGCCATCGGGGACAAGACGCTGCAGCGCCAGCACCCGGGGACAAAGACCCCCAGCGAGACTTTGCAGCCGCTGGGGGCCAGGGCGAAGGCGCTGGGGCCAGTGCGCCAGCCGCCCTGTGTGCAGCCGCAGCCCACCTCCAGCGGCCCCAGCAGCATGCCCAGGGCCCCGCCGACGGTGCCAGGCTCCAGCGCTGTGCCCGCTGCCCCCCGGCCCCCAGCTGGAGACAAGGCCCAGGCGGTGCCAGCACCACCAGGCAGCACGGCGCGAGCGTGGAGAGCTCCCCTGCAGCAGGCGCCCAGAGCGCCGTGCCTGCCAGCCGCGGGGGGCCAAGCGCAGCGGGAGCCTCTGCCCACGCAGCCGCGCACGCTGCAGCGTCCGGCGCAGCCCCGCGTGGACTACGTGCCCTGCGTGGGGCCCTGGGCAGGCGGCGACGCGGCGCCCACGCCGCTGGAGGAGCAGGAGGCGTCGGTGCCCATCACGCCGCAGCAGCGTCCCGAGCGGGAGCGCCTGAAGAAGCTGGCCCAGGAGGAGCGGCAGCGGGCGGCCCACCAGATGAAGATCGGCCCCGTGCAATTCTTCGTGCAGCGGCAGAAGGACCACGCCATAGCCAAGTATTACGGCTACCCGTGACCCTGCGCTCCTCGACGGCCCCCGCAGCACCCGGGCCCGCTCAGCATGCAGGCACAGAGACCTCTGCAGGCGCCTGCTCCAGCTTCAGCCACGCTCCTCAGCCCTTGCCCCTCTCGCTTGCCCTCTCCCTTCTCCAGTGCTGGAGCTAGGCAGTGTTTGCCACTGTCAGGGATGGGCAACTGGGGCAATGGGAAATGCGCGCGTCACGAATGAACGTTGCAATGGGAAGCTGTTGGGATGTTGGCAATAGCTGGGGTGGGAAAGGTTGGGCGTGGGAACTGCTTGTTGGGACACCAAATGGCTGAGATCCCAAACTTCTTTCTTCTTTCGGGTCATTTCTCTTATTTAGTGCCTTCCTTATTAAATTCCTCTAGTGTAGGTGTTCACTCAGCAAGGCCTCTGCCTGCAGCTGTTCTGGCACTGGGATGCCGAGGGGGTTTCATGCAGCCCGCTCCCGCTGCCCATGCTCAGTCCGTGCATGGATGTGGGCATGGCCAGCACGGACGGGAGAAAATGGGTGGACGGCTGGGTGGATGGGAGGGTGATGGGAGTTGGGAATTCAGCCTTGGGATCAGACACGGGAGGTTGTTGGGATAGGAAATGACCAGTGGGATGGGAAGTCACGATGGGGATAGGAATTCATTAGAATAGGACAAATTGGTTTCATTTTTATTTATTATTTTATTAATTGTAATATTTATTTTATTTATTATATTTATTAATTTTATTTATTAAATTTACTTTATTGACTGTGTTGTACAGGATGGCATTTTTTTAGGTTCTCTTCCTTTTCTACCCTATTAAACTCTCTTTATCACAACGCACTGCTTTGTACTTCATTTTTCCTTCCGAGTCGTTCTGGATTCACTCAGGATGGGGGGGACATTAGTGAACGCCTGTGTGCTTCAGATCCAAGCTCACCTTTGCCCTCAACTCAAGATACATATTTGCATCTGTTGTCATGATACAAAATTAACAGCAACAAAATAAAAGTTAACTACTTCCGAGCACCAGCTGTACGTTTGCTGGGTCTGCTCTATGCATTTTGAAGACCATTCAATACTATTCAGCACCTTCAGGAGGAAATGTGTGGTTCTAGGGAAATGCATCTTGATCTGATGCAAACCTGCGACGCACCCTGCAGCCCCTCCAACCCCTGTGATTTTACCTGCAGCCCCTGCAACCCCTGTGATTTTACCTGCAGCCCCTCCAAGCCCTGTGATTTTACCAGCAGCCACTCCAACCCTGTGACAGGCCCTACAGCTGGCTCCGGGGACTACCCCGTTGCCGTATCAGTCGCCAATACACACACAAGATGAAGGAATGGATGCAGAAGTCATCTCGTTTAGGCAGGGAAGAAAGTCCTCCGAAGAAGGGGAAGGAGCAATAGGAAGGCGAGGCAGGCGACCCCAATGTAGGGCCATCCCAGGGAAGAGGAGGCTGTTATAAAATAGAAAAGAGAGAAAAGCAGCAGTAAGCAGGTGATCCCCATCCCTGGGCGAGCTGCGAGACATGGGACAAGATTTCAGCTGTCATGCAGGCGAGCACATTGTCACCTGGCTGCTGCGATGCTGGGATAACAGCTCCGGGAGCCTGGAATCGGAGGGCAGGGAAGCCAAGCAGCTGGGATCCTTCTCTGGGGAAGGGGGCACTGAGAAAGCGATCGGAAACGGGGCACAAGCCTCTGGAGGCGGCGCCTGTCAGGCGTGAAGGAAAGGGATCCCTTCCAGGAAGATGCTGTGGGGTTGCTGAGGGTCGAAGAACAGCAGGTGTTGCCTGCACCCACCGTGCTGCAGCAGCGGCAAGGGAGAGACGTGGTGGTTTTCCTCAGCTGGGCAGCTGAGCTCCACCTCAACCGCTCTCTCCCTGCCCCTCCTCAAAGGGAAAGGGGAGAAAATAGGATGGAAAGGGCTCAAGGGCTGAGAGAAGGACAGGGAGATCACTCCACAATGATCGTCACGGGCAAAAGAGGCTCAGCAGAGCCTGTTCCAGTCCAGCCCGGGCCTGCTCCTGCGGGGGCTCTCCACAGGCCGCGGCCTCCTCCAGGCCACATCCACCTGCTCCACCGGGGGCTCCTCCACGGGCTGCAGCGTGGAGATCTGCTCCGTGTGGGACCCGTGGGCTGCAGGGGGACAGCCTGCTCCACCAGGGGCCTCTCCCCAGGCCGCAGGGGAACTGCTGCTGTGAGCCTGGAGCACCTCCTGCCTCCTGCTGCACTCACCTTGGGGGCTGCAGAGAGGTTTCTCACTCCTCCCTGACCCAGACGCTGCTGTGCAGCAGGTTTCTTTCCCTTTCTTAGATGGGCTCTCACACAGGCGCAAACATCATCTGTTTTGTCTCAGTTCTGGGCAGCAGCGGGTCCCTCTGGAGCCTCCTGGAACCAGCCCTTATCTAACATGGGGCAGCTGCTGCATTCTCCTCACAGAGGACACCCCTGCAGCCCCCCGCTACCAGAACCTGTCCTCGTAAACCCAACACAAGACACCGACCGAGCCTCCCTGATTCCCAGCAGGTGGGTCAGGCTGGGAACCCAGGCCAGTGCCCGGCAGACCCTCCTGGGCCTTGAAAAGCAAGCTTTATGGGGATGTAGCACCCAGAAAGAACGGAGTCACACAACAGGATTCATTTCCAAAACCGTCTCAGAGACACCTGGGCCAAAGTGCAGGGCCTTGAGCGGGTATATCACAATGGCGGAGTTCATTTCCTTCCCAGTAGCTGGCACGTGCCGTTTTTTGGGATTTCGGGGCTACAGTGAGCTGCTAAGAGGGATGTCTTAGCTCTTGCAGGGCAGTGCTTCCACTAAGGCCAGGACTTTTCTGCATCTTCTACTGCCCTGCAAGCGAGGATGCTTGGGGCACACAGGAAGCTGGGAGGGGACACAGCTGCAGGGATTCCATAAGACACAAGCAAATGCAGCCTTGGCTTGGTGACACTTTCTCTTGATTACTGCTCAACACAAATTACCTCGAGCAAGTCTACTGTGAGGACTAAAGGAAAGAGACGTATGGATGCTGCTAAGCTCTTCTAGCTTGTACCAGGTAGGAAAGATACCTCTGTAGCAGGCGTGAAGAGGATAGCACTAATTAATTAGATGAGAAGCGGAGGAAAGGCACTTAGAGGTAGTGAAAAGCAGTTAATGTGATGTTCCGGGGAAGCTTCAGTCTGCTTAAGGAGTAGCAAGAACAAGCCTAAAGTCATAGCCAAATACAAGAAAGAGAGGAGGACACGCAGCATGAGAAGCTCCCGAGAGAAAGGAGCTCTGTTTTGGGTAAAAATCAGTCCCTTTTTCTATCATGGAGACATCCAAGGGCGTAGGACACGTGCACTTCAGGGAACCAAGAGATGCTGTGCATTTCTCTCGTCCCCCTGACACAGCCACTAGGTGACGATGCTTCCAATTCTCTCTAAAGAAACCTTGCTTTCTCAGGCCCAGGTGTCCAGCTGCACACCAAGGACGTCCCTGGCTCCCAGGCACAGTTCCCAGGCCCAAGGCCGAGCTCCCCTCCGAACCCCCATTCCAGCAGACCTTGCTCCTGGCATTGTGGAGCAGCCATTTCATGTCAGCCTTTTCTCCTGGCAGTCAGCTTAGCGCCGTAACCTCTGCCATCGGGGCGCCCGAGAGCCGTGTGAGGTCAGCAGAGAGTCACTGTCAGCCTTTGACCTCACAAAGGTGGGTGGCCATAAGTGCCCTGAGCGTCCAGCTCGCATTGAGTACTGCTGGTGGCACTCGAGGCGTGGAGGTCTGCATGGTGCAATGGGAGACGCCGATGTCCTGCTGCTGGAACAAGAGGCGCTGATGTGCTGCTGGTGCAGGAGGAGACGTGAAGGTGCTGCTGCTTAGAGGTGCTGAGGAGCGGGCAGCCTCCGTGCCGGTGGCTGAGCATGCTGCTCTTAATTAGTGCTCTACCCTTCCTATCTTTTTACTAAGGTGGGTAGAGAGAAATGCCCATATCTGTTTATTTCCTGGTAAGAAATGTAAGAGCCTTGTATCTGCATATTCACCAGATTCATCCCAGCGCCCTTGGTACTGGCGATCTGTGTTGATCTGTAATAAAGAGCAATCGGTAGCACACCAAGTCTCCGTGACCTTGCATCTAACAGAATCGTCCAAATCCCTGTTGTGATCTCTCTCTAGCTGTGGGCTGGCTAAGCTGTCTGTTGGATGGTGAAAATGGGAAATGATTGGGATGGGAAATGATGAGTGGGCCGAGAAATCATTGCTGGGATGGGAAGACTTCCTTGGGGTGGAAAGCCATTGGGCTAGGAACTCAAAGAGATGGGAAATCTTCCCTGGGTTTGAAATCATTGGGAAGCAAAAGCGTTGGGATGGGAAATCACTCTGGGGATGGGGAAGTATTGGGATGGGAAGTCTTTAATGGGGTGGGTAACATTCACTGGGGAAGGAAGTACTTGGAAAAGTAATCAGAGGAATGGGAATTCTTTGGGATGAGATCTCTTTGGATTAAGAAACGCTTCGTGTCGATGGGAAATATCTCGTATGGGAATCTGTTATCATGTGAAATTGTAAGGATGGGAAATGACCGTTAGGATGCAAAGCTGGTACTGGGACGGGAAATGCTTGGGACGGGGAAGTGTTGGTGTGAAACCGTCCTGGGCATGGCAAATGATGCGTGGGAGGGAAAGCCCGATGGGGATGGAAAAGTCTTGCGATGGGAAGCCTGCTTGGGTCCAAAAGCTGCAGTCCTCACCAAGATGGCGGCGAGGGGCTGGTCAGCCGTTGGGACGGAACGGCCGTTGCCCGCGTTCCCCAACCGACCGCCCCACTCTCCAGCCACCATGGCAGGTACAGCAGCCGGCTCCCGCTCCTCCCGGGGCTGCGGCCCTGCTGGCGAGCCCAGCGGCCCGGATCTCACCCCAGCGCCCTTTTTCCCACAGAGGGTTTCCCCAGACGGCTTCCGCGGCTTCCGCAGACGCAAAACTCCCCCTTCGTCGTCCCAGCCGTGCCGCCAACGGTGGCTGCCTGGCTGCTGCCCTCCCTCCCCGGAGCGATGGCGCTGCCCTTGCAGCCCCCCCAGGTACCCACCCTCCCCTACGCGCTGCCCCAGGCCACCGTCTGGCACGTGGTGCCGGGGGTCCAGGGGCAGGTGCTGCAGCTCCCCGCCGGGGTGCAGCTGGCACCTGGGGGGCACCTCCCACCCGAGGGGCACCACCTGCAGCTTGGGCAGCTCCCCGCCGTGGGGCAGCTCCCTGCTGTGGGGCAGCTCCCCCACACCGCTCCTCCCTGGGCCCCCGTCTACCAGTGGGGACAGCCCGTGGGGACGGGGACGGTGCTGCCCCAGGATCCCCTCTGGCTGGGGCCCGGGGCCGTGCTCCATGGGGAGCTCCTGCACCCCGCAGGCACCTGCCTGCTGCAGGCCCCTGCCCACCCCGGCCCCCCACCACTCGTCGTCCCGGGGCCTCCACTGCGGGGGCAGGCGCTCCCCGCGCCCCGCACCCTGACCAGCAGCTGGGGGCAGCTGCCGGAGCCCTGCGACCACGCCGTGGGGCTCAGCGAGGACCAGGGGCCCCCGCTGCCCGGCCCCACTCCCCCCGAGCCTGCCCAGGCTCCAACGACCGCCAGCACCCAGACGGTGACGCCCGACGGTGAGTTTGGGGCTGGCACAGCCGGCCGCTGGGCGCCCCACACCCAGGAGCCATGGGAAAGCTGGCATCGCCCATCCTGGGGGATTTGCTTGCTTTTTCCTCAGCGGCGACAGTTGCAGAGGTGCCTGAGGAGCCCCTGGAGCTGCTTGAGCTGGGCCCCGATGCCTTCGCCGAGGCCTTTCCCCACCTGGCAGGGGACAGCCAGCAGCTGCAGCACCTGCAGGACCAGCTCCCGGCCGACCTGGACATCTCCGGCTTGGAGGAGCTGCTCAGCTGGCTCGATGCCGTGGAGCCCCAGGACGCCTTCCCCGGTGTCCCCAGCAGTCCTGTGCTCAGCCGCTTCCTGTCTGAGCTGCCCGACCTCTGCGAGGACATCGAGGAGCCGAGCACACAGGGACTGGCAGCCACCAGAGCGCTGGGTGAGGTACCCTCAACCCCTGGGGTGCACCCCGAGAAGGTGCAGGGTGGGCGGGCGGTGCAGCCCCCTGCTGTGCCGGCAGCGAGCTCCCCCCTCAAGCCTGCAGCCAGTCCCCAGCTCAGTGCCCTCAGGAGACCCCTGCGCAACCCTCCCTTCACTCTCCCCAAAAGGCCCCCCCACCCTGAATTCCTCACTGCCCTTAGCAGACCCCTGCCCAACCCTCCCTCGCGTCCCCTCAAGAGACCCCCCGACCCTGAATTCCTTAATTCCCTTAGGAGACCCCTGCCCAAGCCTCGCCTGAGTCCCCTCAAGAGCCCCCCCGACCCTGAATTTATTAGTGCCCTTAGGAGACCCCTGCCCAATCCCCCTCTGGGTCCCCTCAAGAGCCCCCCCGGCCCTGAATTTATTAGTGCCCTTAGGAGGCCCCTGCCCAATCCCCCTCTGAGTCCCCTCAAGAGCCCCCCGCCTGCCCCTGCGCCCACCGGCACCAAGTGGGGGGCCAAGCGCCCCGCGCCCACCAGCACCCCCAGCACAGCGCAGAGCTCCCAGCACAGGAGGCCGGCGACGGAGAAAACCCCCGGCAAGGAGAAGACGACGCTGCTGGGCCAGGGTGGCCAAGGCCCCAAGACGCTGTGCCAGGGGAAGACGGGTGGCCACAGCGCGGTGGCTGGCAGCAGCGGCCAAGCGGGTGGCGGCAGGCAGCAGCCGGCGAGCGACAGCACCAGGGCGCCCAGCAAGAGGGCCCGAAGCCCGGGGGCTGCTGGGGGGCAAGGAGCAGCGGCACCGCCTCCCCGGAGAGCGCTGCTGCTGCTGGAGCCCCCCCCCCATTAAGCCCCGTGCCCGTGCCCGTGCCGTGCGGGCCCAGGACAGGCTCCGTCCCCAAGCCATCGGGGACAAGACGCTGCAGCGCCAGCACCCGGGGACAAAGACCCCCAGCGAGACTTTGCAGCCGCTGGGGGCCAGGGCGAAGGCGCTGGGGCCAGTGCGCCAGCCGCCCTGTGTGCAGCCGCAGCCCACCTCCAGCGGCCCCAGCAGCATGCCCAGGGCCCCGCCGACGGTGCCAGGCTCCAGCGCTGTGCCCGCTGCCCCCCAGCCCCCAGCTGGAGACAAGGCCCAGGCGGTGCCGGCACCACCAGGCAGCACGGCGCGAGCGTGGAGAGCTCCCCTGCAGCAGGCGCCCAGAGCGCCGTGCCTGCCAGCCGCGGGGGGCCAAGCGCAGCGGGAGCCTCTGCCCACGCAGCCGCGCACGCTGCAGCGTCCGGCGCAGCCCCGCGTGGACTACGTGCCCTGTGTGGGGCCCTGGGCAGGCGGCGACGCGGCGCCCACGCCGCTGGAGGAGCAGGAGGCGTCGGTGCCCATCACGCCGCAGCAGTGTCCCGAGCGGGAGCGCCTGAAGAAGCTGGCCCAGGAGGAGCGGCAGCGGGCGGCCCACCAGATGAAGATCGGCCCCGTGCAATTCTTCGTGCAGCGGCAGAAGGACCACGCCATAGCCAAGTATTACGGCTACCCGTGACCCTGCGCTCCTCGACGGCCCCCGCAGCACCCGGGCCCGCTCAGCATGCAGGCACAGAGACCTCTGCAGGCGCCTGCTCCAGCTTCAGCCACGCTCCTCAGCCCTTGCCCCTCTCGCTTGCCCTCTCCCTTCTCCAGTGCTGGAGCTAGGCAGTGTTTGCCACTGTCAGGGATGGGCAACTGGGGCAATGGGAAATGCGCGCGTCACGAATGAACGTTGCAATGGGAAGCTGTTGGGATGTTGGCAATAGCTGGGGTGGGAAAGGTTGGGCGTGGGAACTGCTTGTTGGGACACCAAATGGCTGAGATCCCAAACTTCTTTCTTCTTTCGGGTCATTTCTCTTATTTAGTGCCTTCCTTATTAAATTCCTCTAGTGTAGGTGTTCACTCAGCAAGGCCTCTGCCTGCAGCTGTTCTGGCACTGGGATGCCGAGGGGGTTTCATGCAGCCCGCTCCCGCTGCCCATGCTCAGTCCGTGCATGGATGTGGGCATGGCCAGCACGGACGGGAGAAAATGGGTGGACGGCTGGGTGGATGGGAGGGTGATGGGAGTTGGGAATTCAGCCTTGGGATCAGACACGGGAGGTTGTTGGGATAGGAAATGACCAGTGGGATGGGAAGTCACGATGGGGATAGGAATTCATTAGAATAGGACAAATTGGTTTCATTTTTATTTATTATTTTATTAATTTTAATATTTATTTTATTTATTATATTTATTAATTTTATTTATTAAATTTACTTTATTGACTGTGTTGTACAGGATGGCATTTTTTTAGGTTCTCTTCCTTTTCTACCCTATTAAACTCTCTTTATCACAACGCACTGCTTTGTACTTCATTTTTCCTTCCGAGTCGTTCTGGATTCACTCAGGATGGGGGGGACATTAGTGAACGCCTGTGTGCTTCAGATCCAAGCTCACCTTTGCCCTCAACTCAAGATACATATTTGCATCTGTTGTCATGATACAAAATTAACAGCAACAAAATAAAAGTTAACTACTTCCGAGCACCAGCTGTACGTTTGCTGGGTCTGCTCTATGCATTTTGAAGACCATTCAATACTATTCAGCACCTTCAGGAGGAAATGTGTGGTTCTAGGGAAATGCATCTTGATCTGATGCAAACCTGCGACGCACCCTGCAGCCCCTCCAACCCCTGTGATTTTACCTGCAGCCCCTGCAACCCCTGTGATTTTACCTGCAGCCCCTCCAAGCCCTGTGATTTTACCAGCAGCCACTCCAACCCTGTGACAGGCCCTACAGCTGGCTCCGGGGACTACCCCGTTGCCGTATCAGTCGCCAATACACACACAAGATGAAGGAATGGATGCAGAAGTCATCTCGTTTAGGCAGGGAAGAAAGTCCTCCGAAGAAGGGGAAGGAGCAATAGGAAGGCGAGGCAGGCGACCCCAATGTAGGGCCATCCCAGGGAAGAGGAGGCTGTTATAAAATAGAAAAGAGAGAAAAGCAGCAGTAAGCAGGTGATCCCCATCCCTGGGCGAGCTGCGAGACATGGGACAAGATTTCAGCTGTCATGCAGGCGAGCACATTGTCACCTGGCTGCTGCGATGCTGGGATAACAGCTCCGGGAGCCTGGAATCGGAGGGCAGGGAAGCCAAGCAGCTGGGATCCTTCTCTGGGGAAGGGGGCACTGAGAAAGCGATCGGAAACGGGGCACAAGCCTCTGGAGGCGGCGCCTGTCAGGCGTGAAGGAAAGGGATCCCTTCCAGGAAGATGCTGTGGGGTTGCTGAGGGTCGAAGAACAGCAGGTGTTGCCTGCACCCACCGTGCTGCAGCAGCGGCAAGGGAGAGACGTGGTGGTTTTCCTCAGCTGGGCAGCTGAGCTCCACCTCAACCGCTCTCTCCCTGCCCCTCCTCAAAGGGAAAGGGGAGAAAATAGGATGGAAAGGGCTCAAGGGCTGAGAGAAGGACAGGGAGATCACTCCACAATGATCGTCACGGGCAAAAGAGGCTCAGCAGAGCCTGTTCCAGTCCAGCCCGGGCCTGCTCCTGCGGGGGCTCTCCACAGGCCGCGGCCTCCTCCAGGCCACATCCACCTGCTCCACCGGGGGCTCCTCCATGGGCTGCAGCGTGGAGATCTGCTCCGTGTGGGACCCGTGGGCTGCAGGGGGACAGCCTGCTCCACCAGGGGCCTCTCCCCAGGCCGCAGGGGAACTGCTGCTGTGAGCCTGGAGCACCTCCTGCCTCCTGCTGCACTCACCTTGGGGGCTGCAGAGAGGTTTCTCACTCCTCCCTGACCCAGACGCTGCTGTGCAGCAGGTTTCTTTCCCTTTCTTAGATGGGCTCTCACACAGGCGCAAACATCATCCGTTTTGTCTCAGTTCTGGGCAGCAGCGGGTCCCTCTGGAGCCTCCTGGAACCGGCCCTTATCTAACATGGGGCAGCTGCTGCATTCTCCTCACAGAGGACACCCCTGCAGCCCCCCGCTACCAGAACCTGTCCTCGTAAACCCAACACAAGACACCGACAGAGCCTCCCTGATTCCCAGCAGGTGGGTCAGGCTGGGAACCCAGGCCAGTGCCCGGCAGACCCTCCTGGGCCTTGAAAAGCAAGCTTTATGGGGATGTAGCACCCAGAAAGAACGGAGTCACGCAACAGGATTCATTTCCAAAACCGTCTCAGAGACACCTGGGCCAAAGTGCAGGGCCTTGAGCGGGTATATCACAATGGCAGAGTTCATTTCCTTCCCAGTAGCTGGCACGTGCCGTTTTTTGGGATTTCGGGGCTACAGTGAGCTGCTAAGAGGGATGTCTTAGCTCTTGCAGGGCAGTGCTTCCACTAAGGCCAGGACTTTTCTGCATCTTCTACTGCCCTGCAAGCGAGGATGCTTGGGGCACACAGGAAGCTGGGAGGGGACACAGCTGCAGGGATTCCATAAGACACAAGCAAATGCAGCCTTGGCTTGGTGACACTTTCTCTTGATTACTGCTCAACACAAATTACCTCGAGCAAGTCTACTGTGAGGACTAAAGGAAAGAGACGTATGGATGCTGCTAAGCTCTTCTAGCTTGTACCAGGTAGGAAAGATACCTCTGTAGCAGGCGTGAAGAGGATAGCACTAATTAATTAGATGAGAAGCGGAGGAAAGGCACTTAGAGGTAGTGAAAAGCAGTTAATGTGATGTTCCGGGGAAGCTTCAGTCTGCTTAAGGAGTAGCAAGAACAAGCCTAAAGTCATAGCCAAATACAAGAAAGAGAGGAGGACACGCAGCATGAGAAGCTCCCGAGAGAAAGGAGCTCTGTTTTGGGTAAAAATCAGTCCCTTTTTCTATCATGGAGACATCCAAGGGCGTAGGACACGTGCACTTCAGGGAACCAAGAGATGCTGTGCATTTCTCTCGTCCCCCTGACACAGCCACTAGGTGACGATGCTTCCAATTCTCTCTAAAGAAACCTTGCTTTCTCAGGCCCAGGTGTCCAGCTGCACACCAAGGACGTCCCTGGCTCCCAGGCACAGTTCCCAGGCCCAAGGCCGAGCTCCCCTCCGAACCCCCATTCCAGCAGACCTTGCTCCTGCCATTGTGGAGCAGCCATTTCATGTCAGCCTTTTCTCCTGGCAGTCAGCTTAGCGCCGTAACCTCTGCCATCGGGGCGCCCGAGAGCCGTGTGAGGTCAGCAGAGAGTCACTGTCAGCCTTTGACCTCACAAAGGTGGGTGGCCATAAGTGCCCTGAGCGTCCAGCTCGCATTGAGTACTGCTGGTGGCACTCGAGGCGTGGAGGTCTGCATGGTGCAATGGGAGACGCCGATGTCCTGCTGCTGGAACAAGAGGCGCTGATGTGCTGCTGGTGCAGGAGGAGACGTGAAGGTGCTGCTGCTTAGAGGTGCTGAGGAGCGGGCAGCCTCCGTGCCGGTGGCTGAGCATGCTACTCTTAATTAGTGCTCTACCCTTCCTATCTTTTTACTAAGGTGGGTAGAGAGAAATGCCCATATCTGTTTATTTCCTGGTAAGAAATGTAAGAGCCTTGTATCTGCATATTCACCAGATTCATCCCAGCGCCCTTGGTACTGGCGATCTGTGTTGATCTGTAATAAAGAGCAATCGGTAGCACACCAAGTCTCCGTGACCTTGCATCTAACAGAATCGTCCAAATCCCTGTTGTGATCTCTCTCTAGCTGTGGGCTGGCTAAGCTGTCTGTTGGATGGTGAAAATGGGAAATGATTGGGATGGGAAATGATGAGTGGGCCGAGAAATCATTGCTGGGATGGGAAGACTTCCTTGGGGTGGAAAGCCATTGGGCTAGGAACTCAAAGAGATGGGAAATCTTCCCTGGGTTTGAAATCATTGGGAAGCAAAAGCGTTGGGATGGGAAATCACTCCGGGGATGGGGAAGTATTGGGATGGGAAGTCTTTAATGGGGTGGGTAACGTTCACTGGGGAAGGAAGTACTTGGAAAAGTAATCAGAGGAATGGGAATTCTTTGGGATGAGATCTCTTTGGATTAAGAAACGCTTCGTGTCGATGGGAAATATCTCGTATGGGAATCTGTTATCATGTGAAATTGTAAGGATGGGAAATGACCGTTAGGATGCAAAGCTGGTACTGGGATGGGAGATGCTTGGGACGGGGAAGTGTTGGTGTGAAACCGTCCTGGGCATGGCAAATGATGCGTGGGAGGGAAAGCCCGATGGGGATGGAAAAGTCTTGCGATGGGAAGCCTGCTTGGGTCCAAAAGCTGCAGTCCTCACCAAGATGGCGGCGAGGGGCTGGTCAGCCGTTGGGACGGAACGGCCGTTGCCCGCGTTCCCCAACCGACCGCCCCACTCTCCAGCCACCATGGCAGGTACAGCAGCCGGCTCCCGCTCCTCCCGGGGCTGCGGCCCTGCTTGCGAGCCCAGCGCCCCGGATCTCACCCCAGCGCCCTTTTTCCCACAGAGGGTTTCCCCAGACGGCTTCCGCGGCTTCCGCAGACGCAAAACTCCCCCTTCGTCGTCCCAGCCGTGCCGCCAACGGTGGCTGCCTGGCTGCTGCCCTCCCTCCCCGGAGCGATGGCGCTGCCCTTGCAGCCCCCCCAGGTACCCACCCTCCCCTACGCGCTGCCCCAGGCCACCGTCTGGCACGTGGTGCCGGGGGTCCAGGGGCAGGTGCTGCAGCTCCCCGCCGGGGTGCAGCTGGCACCTGGGGGGCACCTCCCACCCGAGGGGCACCACCTGCAGCTTGGGCAGCTCCCTGCCGTGGGGCAGCTCCCTGCTGTGGGGCAGCTCCCCCACACCGCTCCTCCCTGGGCCCCCGTCTACCAGTGGGGACAGCCCGTGGGGACGGGGACGGTGCTGCCCCAGGATCCCCTCTGGCTGGGGCCCGGGGCCGTGCTCCATGGGGAGCTCCTGCACCCCGCAGGCACCTGCCTGCTGCAGGCCCCTGCCCACCCCGGCCCCCCACCACTCGTCGTCCCGGGGCCTCCGCTGCGGGGGCAGGCGCTCCCCGCGCCCCGCACCCTGACCAGCAGCCGGGGGCAGCTGCCGGAGCCCTGCGACCACGCCGTGGGGCTCAGCGAGGACCAGGGGCCCCCGCTGCCCGGCCCCACTCCCCCCGAGCCTGCCCAGTCTCCAACGACCGCCAGCACCCAGACGGTGACGCCCAACGGTGAGTTTGGGGCTGGCACAGCCGGCCGCTGGGCGCCCCACACCCAGGAGCCATGGGAAAGCTGGCATCGCCCATCCTGGGGGATTTGCTTGCTTTTTCCTCAGCGGCGACAGTTGCAGAGGTGCCTGAGGAGCCCCTGGAGCTGCTTGAGCTGGGCCCCGATGCCTTCGCCGAGGCCTTTCCCCACCTGGCAGGGGACAGCCAGCAGCTGCAGCACCTGCAGGACCAGCTCCCGGCCGACCTGGACATCTCCGGCTTGGAGGAGCTGCTCAGCTGGCTCGATGCCGTGGAGCCCCAGGACGCCTTCCCCGGTGTCCCCAGCAGTCCTGTGCTCAGCCGCTTCCTGTCTGAGCTGCCCGACCTCTGCGAGGACATCGAGGAGCCGAGCACACAGGGACTGGCAGCCACCAGAGCGCTGGGTGAGGTACCCTCAACCCCTGGGGTGCACCCCGAGAAGGTGCAGGGTGGGCGGGCGGTGCAGCCCCCTGCTGTGCCGGCAGCGAGCTCCCCCCTCAAGCCTGCAGCCAGTCCCCAGCTCAGTGCCCTCAGGAGACCCCTGCCCAACCCTCCCTTCACTCTCCCCAAAAGGCCCCCCCACCCTGAATTCCTCACTGCCCTTAGCAGACCCCTGCCCAACCCTCCCTCGCGTCCCCTCAAGAGACCCCCCGACCCTGAATTCCTTAATTCCCTTAGGAGACCCCTGCCCAAGCCTCGCCTGAGTCCCCTCAAGAGCCCCCCCGACCCTGAATTTATTAGTGCCCTTAGGAGACCCCTGCCCAATCCCCCTCTGGGTCCCCTCAAGAGCCCCCCCGGCCCTGAATTTATTAGTGCCCTTAGGAGGCCCCTGCCCAATCCCCCTCTGAGTCCCCTCAAGAGCCCCCCGCCTGCCCCTGCGCCCACCGGCACCAAGTGGGGGGCCAAGCGCCCCGCGCCCACCAGCACCCCCAGCACAGCGCAGAGCTCCCAGCACAGGAGGCCGGCGACGGAGAAAACCCCCGGCAAGGAGAAGACGACGCTGCTGGGCCAGGGTGGCCAAGGCCCCAAGACGCTGTGCCAGGGGAAGACGGGTGGCCACAGCGCGGTGGCTGGCAGCAGCGGCCAAGCGGGCGGCGGCAGGCAGCAGCCGGCGAGCGACAGCACCAGGGCGCCCAGCAAGAGGGCCCGAAGCCCGGGGGCTGCTGGGGGGCAAGGAGCAGCGGCACCGCCTCCCCGGAGAGCGCTGCTGCTGCTGGAGCCCCCCCCCATTAAGCCCCGTGCCCGTGCCCGTGCCGTGCGGGCCCAGGACAGGCTCCGTCCCCAAGCCATCGGGGACAAGACGCTGCAGCGCCAGCACCCGGGGACAAAGACCCCCAGCGAGACTTTGCAGCCGCTGGGGGCCAGGGCGAAGGCGCTGGGGCCAGTGCGCCAGCCGCCCTGTGTGCAGCCGCAGCCCACCTCCAGCGGCCCCAGCAGCATGCCCAGGGCCCCGCCGACGGTGCCAGGCTCCAGCGCTGTGCCCGCTGCCCCCCGGCCCCCAGCTGGAGACAAGGCCCAGGCGGTGCCGGCACCACCAGGCAGCACGGCGCGAGCGTGGAGAGCTCCCCTGCAGCAGGCGCCCAGAGCGCCGTGCCTGCCAGCCGCGGGGGGCCAAGCGCAGCGGGAGCCTCTGCCCACGCAGCCGCGCACGCTGCAGCGTCCGGCGCAGCCCCGCGTGGACTACGTGCCCTGCGTGGGGCCCTGGGCGGGCGGCGACGCGGCGCCCACGCCGCTGGAGGAGCAGGAGGCGTCGGTGCCCATCACGCCGCAGCAGCGTCCCGAGCGGGAGCGCCTGAAGAAGCTGGCCCAGGAGGAGCGGCAGCGGGCGGCCCACCAGATGAAGATCGGCCCCGTGCAATTCTTCGTGCAGCGGCAGAAGGACCACGCCATAGCCAAGTATTACGGCTACCCGTGACCCTGCGCTCCTCGACGGCCCCCGCAGCACCCGGGCCCGCTCAGCATGCAGGCACAGAGACCTCTGCAGGCGCCTGCTCCAGCTTCAGCCACGCTCCTCAGCCCTTGCCCCTCTCGCTTGCCCTCTCCCTTCTCCAGTGCTGGAGCTAGGCAGTGTTTGCCACTGTCAGGGATGGGCAACTGGGGCAATGGGAAATGCGCGCGTCACGAATGAACGTTGCAATGGGAAGCTGTTGGGATGTTGGCAATAGCTGGGGTGGGAAAGGTTGGGCGTGGGAACTGCTTGTTGGGACACCAAATGGCTGAGATCCCAAACTTCTTTCTTCTTTCGGGTCATTTCTCTTATTTAGTGCCTTCCTTATTAAATTCCTCTAGTGTAGGTGTTCACTCAGCAAGGCCTCTGCCTGCAGCTGTTCTGGCACTGGGATGCCGAGGGGATTTCATGCAGCCCGCTCCCGCTGCCCATGCTCAGTCCGTGCATGGATGTGGGCATGGCCAGCACGGACGGGAGAAAATGGGTGGACGGCTGGGTGGATGGGAGGGTGATGGGAGTTGGGAATTCAGCCTTGGGATCAGACACGGGAGGTTGTTGGGATAGGAAATGACCAGTGGGATGGGAAGTCACGATGGGGATAGGAATTCATTAGAATAGGACAAATTGGTTTCATTTTTATTTATTATTTTATTAATTGTAATATTTATTTTATTTATTATATTTATTAATTTTATTTATTAAATTTACTTTATTGACTGTGTTGTACAGGATGGCATTTTTTTAGGTTCTCTTCCTTTTCTACCCTATTAAACTCTCTTTATCACAACGCACTGCTTTGTACTTCATTTTTCCTTCCGAGTCGTTCTGGATTCACTCAGGATGGGGGGGACATTAGTGAACGCCTGTGTGCTTCAGATCCAAGCTCACCTTTGCCCTCAACTCAAGATACATATTTGCATCTGTTGTCATGATACAAAATTAACAGCAACAAAATAAAAGTTAACTACTTCCGAGCACCAGCTGTACGTTTGCTGGGTCTGCTCTATGCATTTTGAAGACCATTCAATACTATTCAGCACCTTCAGGAGGAAATGTGTGGTTCTAGGGAAATGCATCTTGATCTGATGCAAACCTGCGACGCACCCTGCAGCCCCTCCAACCCCTGTGATTTTACCTGCAGCCCCTGCAACCCCTGTGATTTTACCTGCAGCCCCTCCAAGCCCTGTGATTTTACCAGCAGCCACTCCAACCCTGTGACAGGCCCTACAGCTGGCTCCGGGGACTACCCCGTTGCCGTATCAGTCGCCAATACACACACAAGATGAAGGAATGGATGCAGAAGTCATCTCGTTTAGGCAGGGAAGAAAGTCCTCCGAAGAAGGGGAAGGAGCAATAGGAAGGCGAGGCAGGCGACCCCAATGTAGGGCCATCCCAGGGAAGAGGAGGCTGTTATAAAATAGAAAAGAGAGAAAAGCAGCAGTAAGCAGGTGATCCCCATCCCTGGGCGAGCTGCGAGACATGGGACAAGATTTCAGCTGTCATGCAGGCGAGCACATTGTCACCTGGCTGCTGCGATGCTGGGATAACAGCTCCGGGAGCCTGGAATCGGAGGGCAGGGAAGCCAAGCAGCTGGGATCCTTCTCTGGGGAAGGGGGCACTGAGAAAGCGATCGGAAACGGGGCACAAGCCTCTGGAGGCGGCGCCTGTCAGGCGTGAAGGAAAGGGATCCCTTCCAGGAAGATGCTGTGGGGTTGCTGAGGGTCGAAGAACAGCAGGTGTTGCCTGCACCCACCGTGCTGCAGCAGCGGCAAGGGAGAGACGTGGTGGTTTTCCTCAGCTGGGCAGCTGAGCTCCACCTCAACCGCTCTCTCCCTGCCCCTCCTCAAAGGGAAAGGGGAGAAAATAGGATGGAAAGGGCTCAAGGGCTGAGAGAAGGACAGGGAGATCACTCCACAATGATCGTCACGGGCAAAAGAGGCTCAGCAGAGCCTGTTCCAGTCCAGCCCGGGCCTGCTCCTGCGGGGGCTCTCCACAGGCCGCGGCCTCCTCCAGGCCACATCCACCTGCTCCACCGGGGGCTCCTCCACGGGCTGCAGCGTGGAGATCTGCTCCGTGTGGGACCCGTGGGCTGCAGGGGGACAGCCTGCTCCACCAGGGGCCTCTCCCCAGGCCGCAGGGGAACTGCTGCTGTGAGCCTGGAGCACCTCCTGCCTCCTGCTGCACTCACCTTGGGGGCTGCAGAGAGGTTTCTCACTCCTCCCTGACCCAGACGCTGCTGTGCAGCAGGTTTCTTTCCCTTTCTTAGATGGGCTCTCACACAGGCGCAAACATCATCTGTTTTGTCTCAGTTCTGGGCAGCAGCGGGTCCCTCTGGAGCCTCCTGGAACCAGCCCTTATCTAACATGGGGCAGCTGCTGCATTCTCCTCACAGAGGACACCCCTGCAGCCCCCCGCTACCAGAACCTGTCCTCGTAAACCCAACACAAGACACCGACCGAGCCTCCCTGATTCCCAGCAGGTGGGTCAGGCTGGGAACCCAGGCCAGTGCCCGGCAGACCCTCCTGGGCCTTGAAAAGCAAGCTTTATGGGGACGTAGCACCCAGAAAGAACGGAGTCACACAACAGGATTCATTTCCAAAACCGTCTCAGAGACACCTGGGCCAAAGTGCAGGGCCTTGAGCGGGTATATCACAATGACAGAGTTCATTTCCTTCCCAGTAGCTGGCACATGCCGTTTTTTGGGATTTCGGGGCTACAGTGAGCTGCTAAGAGGGATGTCTTAGCTCTTGCAGGGCAGTGCTTCCACTAAGGCCAGGACTTTTCTGCATCTTCTACTGCCCTGCAAGCGAGGATGCTTGGGGCACACAGGAAGCTGGGAGGGGACACAGCTGCAGGGATTCCATAAGACACAAGCAAATGCAGCCTTGGCTTGGTGACACTTTCTCTTGATTACTGCTCAACACAAATTACCTCGAGCAAGTCTACTGTGAGGACTAAAGGAAAGAGACGTATGGATGCTGCTAAGCTCTTCTAGCTTGTACCAGGTAGGAAAGATACCTCTGTAGCAGGCGTGAAGAGGATAGCACTAATTAATTAGATGAGAAGCGGAGGAAAGGCACTTAGAGGTAGTGAAAAGCAGTTAATGTGATGTTCCGGGGAAGCTTCAGTCTGCTTAAGGAGTAGCAAGAACAAGCCTAAAGTCATAGCCAAATACAAGAAAGAGAGGAGGACACGCAGCATGAGAAGCTCCCGAGAGAAAGGAGCTCTGTTTTGGGTAAAAATCAGTCCCTTTTTCTATCATGGAGACATCCAAGGGCGTAGGACACGTGCACTTCAGGGAACCAAGAGATGCTGTGCATTTCTCTCGTCCCCCTGACACAGCCACTAGGTGACGATGCTTCCAATTCTCTCTAAAGAAACCTTGCTTTCTCAGGCCCAGGTGTCCAGCTGCACACCAAGGACGTCCCTGGCTCCCAGGCACAGTTCCCAGGCCCAAGGCCGAGCTCCCCTCCGAACCCCCATTCCAGCAGACCTTGCTCCTGGCATTGTGGAGCAGCCATTTCATGTCAGCCTTTTCTCCTGGCAGTCAGCTTAGCGCCGTAACCTCTGCCATCGGGGCGCCCGAGAGCCGTGTGAGGTCAGCAGAGAGTCACTGTCAGCCTTTGACCTCACAAAGGTGGGTGGCCATAAGTGCCCTGAGCGTCCAGCTCGCATTGAGTACTGCTGGTGGCACTCGAGGCGTGGAGGTCTGCATGGTGCAATGGGAGACGCCGATGTCCTGCTGCTGGAACAAGAGGCGCTGATGTGCTGCTGGTGCAGGAGGAGACGTGAAGGTGCTGCTGCTTAGAGGTGCTGAGGAGCGGGCAGCCTCCGTGCCGGTGGCTGAGCATGCTGCTCTTAATTAGTGCTCTACCCTTCCTATCTTTTTACTAAGGTGGGTAGAGAGAAATGCCCATATCTGTTTATTTCCTGGTAAGAAATGTAAGAGCCTTGTATCTGCATATTCACCAGATTCATCCCAGCGCCCTTGGTACTGGCGATCTGTGTTGATCTGTAATAAAGAGCAATTGGTAGCACACCAAGTCTCCGTGACCTTGCATCTAACAGAATCGTCCAAATCCCTGTTGTGATCTCTCTCTAGCTGTGGGCTGGCTAAGCTGTCTGTTGGATGGTGAAAATGGGAAATGATTGGGATGGGAAATGATGAGTGGGCCGAGAAATCATTGCTGGGATGGGAAGACTTCCTTGGGGTGGAAAGCCATTGGGCTAGGAACTCAAAGAGATGGGAAATCTTCCCTGGGTTTGAAATCATTGGGAAGCAAAAGCGTTGGGATGGGAAATCACTCCGGGGATGGGGAAGTATTGGGATGGGAAGTCTTTAATGGGGTGGGTAACATTCACTGGGGAAGGAAGTACTTGGAAAAGTAATCAGAGGAATGGGAATTCTTTGGGATGAGATCTCTTTGGATTAAGAAACGCTTCGTGTCGATGGGAAATATCTCGTATGGGAATCTGTTATCATGTGAAATTGTAAGGATGGGAAATGACCGTTAGGATGCAAAGCTGGTACTGGGACGGGAAATGCTTGGGACGGGGAAGTGTTGGTGTGAAACCGTCCTGGGCATGGCAAATGATGCGTGGGAGGGAAAGCCCGATGGGGATGGAAAAGTCTTGCGATGGGAAGCCTGCTTGGGTCCAAAAGCTGCAGTCCTCACCAAGATGGCGGCGAGGGGCTGGTCAGCCGTTGGGACGGAACGGCCGTTGCCCGCGTTCCCCAACCGACCGCCCCACTCTCCAGCCACCATGGCAGGTACAGCAGCCGGCTCCCGCTCCTCCCGGGGCTGCGGCCCTGCTGGCGAGCCCAGCGGCCCGGATCTCACCCCAGCGCCCTTTTTCCCACAGAGGGTTTCCCCAGACGGCTTCCGCGGCTTCCGCAGACGCAAAACTCCCCCTTCGTCGTCCCAGCCGTGCCGCCAACGGTGGCTGCCTGGCTGCTGCCCTCCCTCCCCGGAGCGATGGCGCTGCCCTTGCAGCCCCCCCAGGTACCCACCCTCCCCTACGCGCTGCCCCAGGCCACCGTCTGGCACGTGGTGCCGGGGGTCCAGGGGCAGGTGCTGCAGCTCCCCGCCGGGGTGCAGCTGGCACCTGGGGGGCACCTCCCACCCGAGGGGCACCACCTGCAGCTTGGGCAGCTCCCCGCCGTGGGGCAGCTCGCTGCTGTGGGGCAGCTCCCCCACACCGCTCCTCCCTGGGCCCCCGTCTACCAGTGGGGACAGCCCGTGGGGACGGGGACGGTGCTGCCCCAGGATCCCCTCTGGCTGGGGCCCGGGGCCGTGCTCCATGGGGAGCTCCTACACCCCGCAGGCACCTGCCTGCTGCAGGCCCCTGCCCACCCCGGCCCCCCACCACTCGTCGTCCCGGGGCCTCCACTGCGGGGGCAGGCGCTCCCCGCGCCCCGCACCCTGACCAGCAGCCGGGGGCAGCTGCCGGAGCCCTGCGACCACGCCGTGGGGCTCAGCGAGGACCAGGGGCCCCCGCTGCCCGGCCCCACTCCCCCCGAGCCTGCCCAGGCTCCAACGACCGCCAGCACCCAGACGGTGACGCCCGACGGTGAGTTTGGGGCTGGCACAGCCGGCCGCTGGGCGCCCCACACCCAGGAGCCATGGGAAAGCTGGCATCGCCCATCCTGGGGGATTTGCTTGCTTTTTCCTCAGCGGCGACAGTTGCAGAGGTGCCTGAGGAGCCCCTGGAGCTGCTTGAGCTGGGCCCCGATGCCTTCGCCGAGGCCTTTCCCCACCTGGCAGGGGACAGCCAGCAGCTGCAGCACCTGCAGGACCAGCTCCCGGCCGACCTGGACATCTCCGGCTTGGAGGAGCTGCTCAGCTGGCTCGATGCCGTGGAGCCCCAGGACGCCTTCCCCGGTGTCCCCAGCAGTCCTGTGCTCAGCCGCTTCCTGTCTGAGCTGCCCGACCTCTGCGAGGACATCGAGGAGCCGAGCACACAGGGACTGGCAGCCACCAGAGCGCTGGGTGAGGTACCCTCAACCCCTGGGGTGCACCCCGAGAAGGTGCAGGGTGGGCGGGCGGTGCAGCCCCCTGCTGTGCCGGCAGCGAGCTCCCCCCTCAAGCCTGCAGCCAGTCCCCAGCTCAGTGCCCTCAGGAGACCCCTGCCCAACCCTCCCTTCACTCTCCCCAAAAGGCCCCCCCACCCTGAATTCCTCACTGCCCTTAGCAGACCCCTGCCCAACCCTCCCTCGCGTCCCCTCAAGAGACCCCCCGACCCTGAATTCCTTAATTCCCTTAGGAGACCCCTGCCCAAGCCTCGCCTGAGTCCCCTCAAGAGCCCCCCCGACCCTGAATTTATTAGTGCCCTTAGGAGACCCCTGCCCAATCCCCCTCTGGGTCCCCTCAAGAGCCCCCCGCCTGCCCCTGCGCCCACCGGCACCAAGTGGGGGGCCAAGCGCCCCGCGCCCACCAGCACCCCCAGCACAGCGCAGAGCTCCCAGCACAGGAGGCCGGCGACGGAGAAAACCCCCGGCAAGGAGAAGACGACGCTGCTGGGCCAGGGTGGCCAAGGCCCCAAGACGCTGTGCCAGGGGAAGACGGGTGGCCACAGCGCGGTGGCTGGCAGCAGCGGCCAAGCGGGCGGCGGCAGGCAGCAGCCGGCGAGCGACAGCACCAGGGCGCCCAGCAAGAGGGCCCGAAGCCCGGGGGCTGCTGGGGGGCAAGGAGCAGCGGCACCGCCTCCCCGGAGAGCGCTGCTGCTGCTGGAGCCCCCCCCCATTAAGCCCCGTGCCCGTGCCCGTGCCGTGCGGGCCCAGGACAGGCTCCGTCCCCAAGCCATCGGGGACAAGACGCTGCAGCGCCAGCACCCGGGGACAAAGACCCCCGGCGAGACTTTGCAGCCGCTGGGGGCCAGGGCGAAGGCGCTGGGGCCAGTGCGCCAGCCGCCCTGTGTGCAGCCGCAGCCCACCTCCAGCGGCCCCAGCAGCATGCCCAGGGCCCCGCCGACGGTGCCAGGCTCCAGCGCTGTGCCCGCTGCCCCCCGGCCCCCAGCTGGAGACAAGGCCCAGGCGGTGCCGGCACCACCAGGCAGCACGGCGCGAGCGTGGAGAGCTCCCCTGCAGCAGGCGCCCAGAGCGCCGTGCCTGCCAGCCGCGGGGGGCCAAGCGCAGCGGGAGCCTCTGCCCACGCAGCCGCGCACGCTGCAGCGTCCGGCGCAGCCCCGCGTGGACTACGTGCCCTGCGTGGGGCCCTGGGCGGGCGGCGACGCGGCGCCCACGCCGCTGGAGGAGCAGGAGGCGTCGGTGCCCATCACGCCGCAGCAGCGTCCCGAGCGGGAGCGCCTGAAGAAGCTGGCCCAGGAGGAGCGGCAGCGGGCGGCCCACCAGATGAAGATCGGCCCCGTGCAATTCTTCGTGCAGCGGCAGAAGGACCACGCCATAGCCAAGTATTACGGCTACCCGTGACCCTGCGCTCCTCGACGGCCCCCGCAGCACCCGGGCCCGCTCAGCATGCAGGCACAGAGACCTCTGCAGGCGCCTGCTCCAGCTTCAGCCACGCTCCTCAGCCCTTGCCCCTCTCGCTTGCCCTCTCCCTTCTCCAGTGCTGGAGCTAGGCAGTGTTTGCCACTGTCAGGGATGGGCAACTGGGGCAATGGGAAATGCGCGCGTCACGAATGAACGTTGCAATGGGAAGCTGTTGGGATGTTGGCAATAGCTGGGGTGGGAAAGGTTGGGCGTGGGAACTGCTTGTTGGGACACCAAATGGCTGAGATCCCAAACTTCTTTCTTCTTTCGGGTCATTTCTCTTATTTAGTGCCTTCCTTATTAAATTCCTCTAGTGTAGGTGTTCACTCAGCAAGGCCTCTGCCTGCAGCTGTTCTGGCACTGGGATGCCGAGGGGATTTCATGCAGCCCGCTCCCGCTGCCCATGCTCAGTCCGTGCATGGATGTGGGCATGGCCAGCACGGACGGGAGAAAATGGGTGGACGGCTGGGTGGATGGGAGGGTGATGGGAGTTGGGAATTCAGCCTTGGGATCAGACACGGGAGGTTGTTGGGATAGGAAATGACCAGTGGGATGGGAAGTCACGATGGGGATAGGAATTCATTAGAATAGGACAAATTGGTTTCATTTTTATTTATTATTTTATTAATTTTAATATTTATTTTATTTATTATATTTATTAATTTTATTTATTAAATTTACTTTATTGACTGTGTTGTACAGGATGGCATTTTTTTAGGTTCTCTTCCTTTTCTACCCTATTAAACTCTCTTTATCACAACGCACTGCTTTGTACTTCATTTTTCCTTCCGAGTCGTTCTGGATTCACTCAGGATGGGGGGGACATTAGTGAACGCCTGTGTGCTTCAGATCCAAGCTCACCTTTGCCCTCAACTCAAGATACATATTTGCATCTGTTGTCATGATACAAAATTAACAGCAACAAAATAAAAGTTAACTACTTCCGAGCACCAGCTGTACGTTTGCTGGGTCTGCTCTATGCATTTTGAAGACCATTCAATACTATTCAGCACCTTCAGGAGGAAATGTGTGGTTCTAGGGAAATGCATCTTGATCTGATGCAAACCTGCGACGCACCCTGCAGCCCCTCCAACCCCTGTGATTTTACCTGCAGCCCCTGCAACCCCTGTGATTTTACCTGCAGCCCCTCCAAGCCCTGTGATTTTACCAGCAGCCACTCCAACCCTGTGACAGGCCCTACAGCTGGCTCCGGGGACTACCCCGTTGCCGTATCAGTCGCCAATACACACACAAGATGAAGGAATGGATGCAGAAGTCATCTCGTTTAGGCAGGGAAGAAAGTCCTCCGAAGAAGGGGAAGGAGCAATAGGAAGGCGAGGCAGGCGACCCCAATGTAGGGCCATCCCAGGGAAGAGGAGGCTGTTATAAAATAGAAAAGAGAGAAAAGCAGCAGTAAGCAGGTGATCCCCATCCCTGGGCGAGCTGCGAGACATGGGACAAGATTTCAGCTGTCATGCAGGCGAGCACATTGTCACCTGGCTGCTGCGATGCTGGGATAACAGCTCCGGGAGCCTGGAATCGGAGGGCAGGGAAGCCAAGCAGCTGGGATCCTTCTCTGGGGAAGGGGGCACTGAGAAAGCGATCGGAAACGGGGCACAAGCCTCTGGAGGCGGCGCCTGTCAGGCGTGAAGGAAAGGGATCCCTTCCAGGAAGATGCTGTGGGGTTGCTGAGGGTCGAAGAACAGCAGGTGTTGCCTGCACCCACCGTGCTGCAGCAGCGGCAAGGGAGAGACGTGGTGGTTTTCCTCAGCTGGGCAGCTGAGCTCCACCTCAACCGCTCTCTCCCTGCCCCTCCTCAAAGGGAAAGGGGAGAAAATAGGATGGAAAGGGCTCAAGGGCTGAGAGAAGGACAGGGAGATCACTCCACAATGATCGTCACGGGCAAAAGAGGCTCAGCAGAGCCTGTTCCAGTCCAGCCCGGGCTTGCTCCTGCGGGGGCTCTCCACAGGCCGCGGCCTCCTCCAGGCCACATCCACCTGCTCCACCGGGGGCTCCTCCACGGGCTGCAGCGTGGAGATCTGCTCCGTGTGGGACCCGTGGGCTGCAGGGGGACAGCCTGCTCCACCAGGGGCCTCTCCCCAGGCCGCAGGGGAACTGCTGCTGTGAGCCTGGAGCACCTCCTGCCTCCTGCTGCACTCACCTTGGGGGCTGCAGAGAGGTTTCTCACTCCTCCCTGACCCAGACGCTGCTGTGCAGCAGGTTTCTTTCCCTTTCTTAGATGGGCTCTCACACAGGCGCAAACATCATCCATTTTGTCTCAGTTCTGGGCAGCAGCGGGTCCCTCTGGAGCCTCCTGGAACCGGCCCTTATCTAACATGGGGCAGCTGCTGCATTCTCCTCACAGAGGACACCCCTGCAGCCCCCCGCTACCAGAACCTGTCCTCGTAAACGCAACACAAGACACCGACCGAGCCTCCCTGATTCCCAGCAGGTGGGTCAGGCTGGGAACCCAGGCCAGTGCCCGGCAGACCCTCCTGGGCCTTGAAAAGCAAGCTTTATGGGGATGTAGCACCCAGAAAGAACGGAGTCACACAACAGGATTCATTTCCAAAACCGTCTCATAGACACCTGGGCCAAAGTGCAGGGCCTTGAGCGGGTATATCACAATGACAGAGTTCATTTCCTTCCCAGTAGCTGGCACGTGCCGTTTTTTGGGATTTCGGGGCTACAGTGAGCTGCTAAGAGGGATGTCTTAGCTCTTGCAGGGCAGTGCTTCCACTAAGGCCAGGACTTTTCTGCATCTTCTACTGCCCTGCAAGCGAGGATGCTTGGGGCACACAGGAAGCTGGGAGGGGACACAGCTGCAGGGATTCCATAAGACACAAGCAAATGCAGCCTTGGCTTGGTGACACTTTCTCTTGATTACTGCTCAACACAAATTACCTCGAGCAAGTCTACTGTGAGGACTAAAGGAAAGAGACGTATGGATGCTGCTAAGCTCTTCTAGCTTGTACCAGGTAGGAAAGATACCTCTGTAGCAGGCGTGAAGAGGATAGCACTAATTAATTAGATGAGAAGCGGAGGAAAGGCACTTAGAGGTAGTGAAAAGCAGTTAATGTGATGTTCCGGGGAAGCTTCAGTCTGCTTAAGGAGTAGCAAGAACAAGCCTAAAGTCATAGCCAAATACAAGAAAGAGAGGAGGACACGCAGCATGAGAAGCTCCCGAGAGAAAGGAGCTCTGTTTTGGGTAAAAATCAGTCCCTTTTTCTATCATGGAGACATCCAAGGGCGTAGGACACGTGCACTTCAGGGAACCAAGAGATGCTGTGCATTTCTCTCGTCCCCCTGACACAGCCACTAGGTGACGATGCTTCCAATTCTCTCTAAAGAAACCTTGCTTTCTCAGGCCCAGGTGTCCAGCTGCACACCAAGGACGTCCCTGGCTCCCAGGCACAGTTCCCAGGCCCAAGGCCGAGCTCCCCTCCGAACCCCCATTCCAGCAGACCTTGCTCCTGGCATTGTGGAGCAGCCATTTCATGTCAGCCTTTTCTCCTGGCAGTCAGCTTAGCGCCGTAACCTCTGCCATCGGGGCGCCCGAGAGCCGTGTGAGGTCAGCAGAGAGTCACTGTCAGCCTTTGACCTCACAAAGGTGGGTGGCCATAAGTGCCCTGAGCGTCCAGCTCGCATTGAGTACTGCTGGTGGCACTCGAGGCGTGGAGGTCTGCATGGTGCAATGGGAGACGCCGATGTCCTGCTGCTGGAACAAGAGGCGCTGATGTGCTGCTGGTGCAGGAGGAGACGTGAAGGTGCTGCTGCTTAGAGGTGCTGAGGAGCGGGCAGCCTCCGTGCCGGTGGCTGAGCATGCTACTCTTAATTAGTGCTCTACCCTTCCTATCTTTTTACTAAGGTGGGTAGAGAGAAATGCCCATATCTGTTTATTTCCTGGTAAGAAATGTAAGAGCCTTGTATCTGCATATTCACCAGATTCATCCCAGCGCCCTTGGTACTGGCGATCTGTGTTGATCTGTAATAAAGAGCAATCGGTAGCACACCAAGTCTCCGTGACCTTGCATCTAACAGAATCGTCCAAATCCCTGTTGTGATCTCTCTCTAGCTGTGGGCTGGCTAAGCTGTCTGTTGGATGGTGAAAATGGGAAATGATTGGGATGGGAAATGATGAGTGGGCCGAGAAATCATTGCTGGGATGGGAAGACTTCCTTGGGGTGGAAAGCCATTGGGCTAGGAACTCAAAGAGATGGGAAATCTTCCCTGGGTTTGAAATCATTGGGAAGCAAAAGCGTTGGGATGGGAAATCACTCTGGGGATGGGGAAGTATTGGGATGGGAAGTCTTTAATGGGGTGGGTAACATTCACTGGGGAAGGAAGTACTTGGAAAAGTAATCAGAGGAATGGGAATTCTTTGGGATGAGATCTCTTTGGATTAAGAAACGCTTCGTGTCGATGGGAAATATCTCGTATGGGAATCTGTTATCATGTGAAATTGTAAGGATGGGAAATGACCGTTAGGATGCAAAGCTGGTACTGGGACGGGAAATGCTTGGGACGGGGAAGTGTTGGTGTGAAACCGTCCTGGGCATGGCAAATGATGCGTGGGAGGGAAAGCCCGATGGGGATGGAAAAGTCTTGCGATGGGAAGCCTGCTTGGGTCCAAAAGCTGCAGTCCTCACCAAGATGGCGGCGAGGGGCTGGTCAGCCGTTGGGACGGAACGGCCGTTGCCCGCGTTCCCCAACCGACCGCCCCACTCTCCAGCCACCATGGCAGGTACAGCAGCCGGCTCCCGCTCCTCCCGGGGCTGCGGCCCTGCTGGCGAGCCCAGCGGCCCGGATCTCACCCCAGCGCCCTTTTTCCCACAGAGGGTTTCCCCAGACGGCTTCCGCGGCTTCCGCAGACGCAAAACTCCCCCTTCGTCGTCCCAGCCGTGCCGCCAACGGTGGCTGCCTGGCTGCTGCCCTCCCTCCCCGGAGCGATGGCGCTGCCCTTGCAGCCCCCCCAGGTACCCACCCTCCCCTACGCGCTGCCCCAGGCCACCGTCTGGCACGTGGTGCCGGGGGTCCAGGGGCAGGTGCTGCAGCTCCCCGCCGGGGTGCAGCTGGCACCTGGGGGGCACCTCCCACCCGAGGGGCACCACCTGCAGCTTGGGCAGCTCCCCGCCGTGGGGCAGCTCCCTGCTGTGGGGCAGCTCCCCCACACCGCTCCTCCCTGGGCCCCCGTCTACCAGTGGGGACAGCCCGTGGGGACGGGGACGGTGCTGCCCCAGGATCCCCTCTGGCTGGGGCCCGGGGCCGTGCTCCATGGGGAGCTCCTGCACCCCGCAGGCACCTGCCTGCTGCAGGCCCCTGCCCACCCCGGCCCCCCACCACTCGTCGTCCCGGGGCCTCCACTGCGGGGGCAGGCGCTCCCCGCGCCCCGCACCCTGACCAGCAGCCGGGGGCAGCTGCCGGAGCCCTGCGACCACGCCGTGGGGCTCAGCGAGGACCAGGGGCCCCCGCTGCCCGGCCCCACTCCCCCCGAGCCTGCCCAGGCTCCAACGACCGCCAGCACCCAGACGGTGACGCCCAACGGTGAGTTTGGGGCTGGCACAGCCGGCCGCTGGGCGCCCCACACCCAGGAGCCATGGGAAAGCTGGCATCGCCCATCCTGGGGGATTTGCTTGCTTTTTCCTCAGCGGCGACAGTTGCAGAGGTGCCTGAGGAGCCCCTGGAGCTGCTTGAGCTGGGCCCCGATGCCTTCGCCGAGGCCTTTCCCCACCTGGCAGGGGACAGCCAGCAGCTGCAGCACCTGCAGGACCAGCTCCCGGCCGACCTGGACATCTCCGGCTTGGAGGAGCTGCTCAGCTGGCTCGATGCCGTGGAGCCCCAGGACGCCTTCCCCGGTGTCCCCAGCAGTCCTGTGCTCAGCCGCTTCCTGTCTGAGCTGCCCGACCTCTGCGAGGACATCGAGGAGCCGAGCACACAGGGACTGGCAGCCACCAGAGCGCTGGGTGAGGTACCCTCAACCCCTGGGGTGCACCCCGAGAAGGTGCAGGGTGGGCGGGCGGTGCAGCCCCCTGCTGTGCCGGCAGCGAGCTCCCCCCTCAAGCCTGCAGCCAGTCCCCAGCTCAGTGCCCTCAGGAGACCCCTGCCCAACCCTCCCTTCACTCTCCCCAAAAGGCCCCCCCACCCTGAATTCCTCACTGCCCTTAGCAGACCCCTGCCCAACCCTCCCTCGCGTCCCCTCAAGAGACCCCCCGACCCTGAATTCCTTAATTCCCTTAGGAGACCCCAGCCCAAGCCTCGCCTGAGTCCCCTCAAGAGCCCCCCCGACCCTGAATTTATTAGTGCCCTTAGGAGACCCCTGCCCAATCCCCCTCTGGGTCCCCTCAAGAGCCCCCCCGGCCCTGAATTTATTAGTGCCCTTAGGAGGCCCCTGCCCAATCCCCCTCTGAGTCCCCTCAAGAGCCCCCCGCCTGCCCCTGCGCCCACCGGCACCAAGTGGGGGGCCAAGCGCCCCGCGCCCACCAGCACCCCCAGCACAGCGCAGAGCTCCCAGCACAGGAGGCCGGCGACGGAGAAAACCCCCGGCAAGGAGAAGACGACGCTGCTGGGCCAGGGTGGCCAAGGCCCCAAGACGCTGTGCCAGGGGAAGACGGGTGGCCACAGCGCGGTGGCTGGCAGCAGCGGCCAAGCGGGTGGCGGCAGGCAGCAGCCGGCGAGCGACAGCACCAGGGCGCCCAGCAAGAGGGCCCGAAGCCCAGGGGCTGCTAGGGGGCAAGGAGCAGTGGCACCGCCTCCCCGGAGAGCGCTGCTGCTGCTGGAGCCCCCCCCCATTAAGCCCCGTGCCCGTGCCCGTGCCGTGCGGGCCCAGGACAGGCTCCGTCCCCAAGCCATCGGGGACAAGACGCTGCAGCGCCAGCACCCGGGGACAAAGACCCCCAGCGAGACTTTGCAGCCGCTGGGGGCCAGGGCGAAGGCGCTGGGGCCAGTGCGCCAGCCGCCCTGTGTGCAGCCGCAGCCCACCTCCAGCGGCCCCAGCAGCATGCCCAGGGCCCCGCCGACGGTGCCAGGCTCCAGCGCTGTGCCCGCTGCCCCCCGGCCCCCAGCTGGAGACAAGGCCCAGGCGGTGCCGGCACCACCAGGCAGCACGGCGCGAGCGTGGAGAGCTCCCCTGCAGCAGGCGCCCAGAGCGCCGTGCCTGCCAGCCGCGGGGGGCCAAGCGCAGCGGGAGCCTCTGCCCACGCAGCCGCGCACGCTGCAGCGTCCGGCGCAGCCCCGCGTGGACTACGTGCCCTGCGTGGGGCCCTGGGCGGGCGGCGACGCGGCGCCCACGCCGCTGGAGGAGCAGGAGGCGTCGGTGCCCATCACGCCGCAGCAGCGTCCCGAGCGGGAGCGCCTGAAGAAGCTGGCCCAGGAGGAGCGGCAGCGGGCGGCCCACCAGATGAAGATCGGCCCCGTGCAATTCTTCGTGCAGCGGCAGAAGGACCACGCCATAGCCAAGTATTACGGCTACCCGTGACCCTGCGCTCCTCGACGGCCCCCGCAGCACCCGGGCCCGCTCAGCATGCAGGCACA
The DNA here is from genome assembly GCF_964034855.1 of Anser brachyrhynchus. Taxonomy (NCBI): domain Eukaryota; kingdom Metazoa; phylum Chordata; class Aves; order Anseriformes; family Anatidae; genus Anser; species Anser brachyrhynchus. Next base: position 447,665 of record NC_137714.1, read on the forward strand.
GAGACCTCTGCAGGCGCCTGCTCCAGCTTCAGCCACGCTCCTCAGCCCTTGCCCCTCTCGCTTGCCCTCTCCCTTCTCCAGTGCTGGAGCTAGGCAGTGTTTGCCACTGTCAGGGATGGGCAACTGGGGCAATGGGAAATGCGCGCGTCACGAATGAACGTTGCAATGGGAAGCTGTTGGGATGTTGGCAATAGCTGGGGTGGGAAAGGTTGGGCGTGGGAACTGCTTGTTGGGACACCAAATGGCTGAGATCCCAAACTTCTTTCTTCTTTCGGGTCATTTCTCTTATTTAGTGCCTTCCTTATTAAATTCCTCTAGTGTAGGTGTTCACTCAGCAAGGCCTCTGCCTGCAGCTGTTCTGGCACTGGGATGCCGAGGGGATTTCATGCAGCCCGCTCCCGCTGCCCATGCTCAGTCCGTGCATGGATGTGGGCATGGCCAGCACGGACGGGAGAAAATGGGTGGACGGCTGGGTGGATGGGAGGGTGATGGGAGTTGGGAATTCAGCCTTGGGATCAGACACGGGAGGTTGTTGGGATAGGAAATGACCAGTGGGATGGGAAGTCACGATGGGGATAGGAATTCATTAGAATAGGACAAATTGGTTTCATTTTTATTTATTATTTTATTAATTTTAATATTTATTTTATTTATTATATTTATTAATTTTATTTATTAAATTTACTTTATTGACTGTGTTGTACAGGATGGCATTTTTTTAGGTTCTCTTCCTTTTCTACCCTATTAAACTCTCTTTATCACAACGCACTGCTTTGTACTTCATTTTTCCTTCCGAGTCGTTCTGGATTCACTCAGGATGGGGGGGACATTAGTGAACGCCTGTGTGCTTCAGATCCAAGCTCACCTTTGCCCTCAACTCAAGATACATATTTGCATCTGTTGTCATGATACAAAATTAACAGCAACAAAATAAAAGTTAACTACTTCCGAGCACCAGCTGTACGTTTGCTGGGTCTGCTCTATGCATTTTGAAGACCATTCAATACTATTCAGCACCTTCAGGAGGAAATGTGTGGTTCTAGGGAAATGCATCTTGATCTGATGCAAACCTGCGACGCACCCTGCAGCCCCTCCAACCCCTGTGATTTTACCTGCAGCCCCTGCAACCCCTGTGATTTTACCTGCAGCCCCTCCAAGCCCTGTGATTTTACCAGCAGCCACTCCAACCCTGTGACAGGCCCTACAGCTGGCTCCGGGGACTACCCCGTTGCCGTATCAGTCGCCAATACACACACAAGATGAAGGAATGGATGCAGAAGTCATCTCGTTTAGGCAGGGAAGAAAGTCCTCCGAAGAAGGGGAAGGAGCAATAGGAAGGCGAGGCAGGCGACCCCAATGTAGGGCCATCCCAGGGAAGAGGAGGCTGTTATAAAATAGAAAAGAGAGAAAAGCAGCAGTAAGCAGGTGATCCCCATCCCTGGGCGAGCTGCGAGACATGGGACAAGATTTCAGCTGTCATGCAGGCGAGCACATTGTCACCTGGCTGCTGCGATGCTGGGATAACAGCTCCGGGAGCCTGGAATCGGAGGGCAGGGAAGCCAAGCAGCTGGGATCCTTCTCTGGGGAAGGGGGCACTGAGAAAGCGATCGGAAACGGGGCACAAGCCTCTGGAGGCGGCGCCTGTCAGGCGTGAAGGAAAGGGATCCCTTCCAGGAAGATGCTGTGGGGTTGCTGAGGGTCGAAGAACAGCAGGTGTTGCCTGCACCCACCGTGCTGCAGCAGCGGCAAGGGAGAGACGTGGTGGTTTTCCTCAGCTGGGCAGCTGAGCTCCACCTCAACCGCTCTCTCCCTGCCCCTCCTCAAAGGGAAAGGGGAGAAAATAGGATGGAAAGGGCTCAAGGGCTGAGAGAAGGACAGGGAGATCACTCCACAATGATCGTCACGGGCAAAAGAGGCTCAGCAGAGCCTGTTCCAGTCCAGCCCGGGCTTGCTCCTGCGGGGGCTCTCCACAGGCCGCGGCCTCCTCCAGGCCACATCCACCTGCTCCACCGGGGGCTCCTCCACGGGCTGCAGCGTGGAGATCTGCTCCGTGTGGGACCCGTGGGCTGCAGGGGGACAGCCTGCTCCACCAGGGGCCTCTCCCCAGGCCGCAGGGGAACTGCTGCTGTGAGCCTGGAGCACCTCCTGCCTCCTGCTGCACTCACCTTGGGGGCTGCAGAGAGGTTTCTCACTCCTCCCTGACCCAGACGCTGCTGTGCATCAGGTTTCTTTCCCTTTCTTAGATGGGCTCTCACACAGGCGCAAACATCATCCATTTTGTCTCAGTTCTGGGCAGCAGCGGGTCCCTCTGGAGCCTCCTGGAACCGGCCCTTATCTAACATGGGGCAGCTGCTGCATTCTCCTCACAGAGGACACCCCTGCAGCCCCCCGCTACCAGAACCTGTCCTCGTAAACGCAACACAAGACACCGACCGAGCCTCCCTGATTCCCAGCAGGTGGGTCAGGCTGGGAACCCAGGCCAGTGCCCGGCAGACCCTCCTGGGCCTTGAAAAGCAAGCTTTATGGGGATGTAGCACCCAGAAAGAACGGAGTCACACAACAGGATTCATTTCCAAAACCGTCTCATAGACACCTGGGCCAAAGTGCAGGGCCTTGAGCGGGTATATCACAATGACAGAGTTCATTTCCTTCCCAGTAGCTGGCACGTGCCGTTTTTTGGGATTTCGGGGCTACAGTGAGCTGCTAAGAGGGATGTCTTAGCTCTTGCAGGGCAGTGCTTCCACTAAGGCCAGGACTTTTCTGCATCTTCTACTGCCCTGCAAGCGAGGATGCTTGGGGCACACAGGAAGCTGGGAGGGGACACAGCTGCAGGGATTCCATAAGACACAAGCAAATGCAGCCTTGGCTTGGTGACACTTTCTCTTGATTACTGCTCAACACAAATTACCTCGAGCAAGTCTACTGTGAGGACTAAAGGAAAGAGACGTATGGATGCTGCTAAGCTCTTCTAGCTTGTACCAGGTAGGAAAGATACCTCTGTAGCAGGCGTGAAGAGGATAGCACTAATTAATTAGATGAGAAGCGGAGGAAAGGCACTTAGAGGTAGTGAAAAGCAGTTAATGTGATGTTCCGGGGAAGCTTCAGTCTGCTTAAGGAGTAGCAAGAACAAGCCTAAAGTCATAGCCAAATACAAGAAAGAGAGGAGGACACGCAGCATGAGAAGCTCCCGAGAGAAAGGAGCTCTGTTTTGGGTAAAAATCAGTCCCTTTTTCTATCATGGAGACATCCAAGGGCGTAGGACACGTGCACTTCAGGGAACCAAGAGATGCTGTGCATTTCTCTCGTCCCCCTGACACAGCCACTAGGTGACGATGCTTCCAATTCTCTCTAAAGAAACCTTGCTTTCTCAGGCCCAGGTGTCCAGCTGCACACCAAGGACGTCCCTGGCTCCCAGGCACAGTTCCCAGGCCCAAGGCCGAGCTCCCCTCCGAACCCCCATTCCAGCAGACCTTGCTCCTGCCATTGTGGAGCAGCCATTTCATGTCAGCCTTTTCTCCTGGCAGTCAGCTTAGCGCCGTAACCTCTGCCATCGGGGCGCCCGAGAGCCGTGTGAGGTCAGCAGAGAGTCACTGTCAGCCTTTGACCTCACAAAGGTGGGTGGCCATAAGTGCCCTGAGCGTCCAGCTCGCATTGAGTACTGCTGGTGGCACTCGAGGCGTGGAGGTCTGCATGGTGCAATGGGAGACGCCGATGTCCTGCTGCTGGAACAAGAGGCGCTGATGTGCTGCTGGTGCAGGAGGAGACGTGAAGGTGCTGCTGCTTAGAGGTGCTGAGGAGCGGGCAGCCTCCGTGCCGGTGGCTGAGCATGCTACTCTTAATTAGTGCTCTACCCTTCCTATCTTTTTACTAAGGTGGGTAGAGAGAAATGCCCATATCTGTTTATTTCCTGGTAAGAAATGTAAGAGCCTTGTATCTGCATATTCACCAGATTCATCCCAGCGCCCTTGGTACTGGCGATCTGTGTTGATCTGTAATAAAGAGCAATCGGTAGCACACCAAGTCTCCGTGACCTTGCATCTAACAGAATCGTCCAAATCCCTGTTGTGATCTCTCTCTAGCTGTGGGCTGGCTAAGCTGTCTGTTGGATGGTGAAAATGGGAAATGATTGGGATGGGAAATGATGAGTGGGCCGAGAAATCATTGCTGGGATGGGAAGACTTCCTTGGGGTGGAAAGCCATTGGGCTAGGAACTCAAAGAGATGGGAAATCTTCCCTGGGTTTGAAATCATTGGGAAGCAAAAGCGTTGGGATGGGAAATCACTCTGGGGATGGGGAAGTATTGGGATGGGAAGTCTTTAATGGGGTGGGTAACATTCACTGGGGAAGGAAGTACTTGGAAAAGTAATCAGAGGAATGGGAATTCTTTGGGATGAGATCTCTTTGGATTAAGAAACGCTTCGTGTCGATGGGAAATATCTCGTATGGGAATCTGTTATCATGTGAAATTGTAAGGATGGGAAATGACCGTTAGGATGCAAAGCTGGTACTGGGACGGGAAATGCTTGGGACGGGGAAGTGTTGGTGTGAAACCGTCCTGGGCATGGCAAATGATGCGTGGGAGGGAAAGCCCGATGGGGATGGAAAAGTCTTGCGATGGGAAGCCTGCTTGGGTCCAAAAGCTGCAGTCCTCACCAAGATGGCGGCGAGGGGCTGGTCAGCCGTTGGGACGGAACGGCCGTTGCCCGCGTTCCCCAACCGACCGCCCCACTCTCCAGCCACCATGGCAGGTACAGCAGCCGGCTCCCGCTCCTCCCGGGGCTGCGGCCCTGCTGGCGAGCCCAGCGGCCCGGATCTCACCCCAGCGCCCTTTTTCCCACAGAGGGTTTCCCCAGACGGCTTCCGCGGCTTCCGCAGACGCAAAACTCCCCCTTCGTCGTCCCAGCCGTGCCGCCAACGGTGGCTGCCTGGCTGCTGCCCTCCCTCCCCGGAGCGATGGCGCTGCCCTTGCAGCCCCCCCAGGTACCCACCCTCCCCTACGCGCTGCCCCAGGCCACCGTCTGGCACGTGGTGCCGGGGGTCCAGGGGCAGGTGCTGCAGCTCCCCGCCGGGGTGCAGCTGGCACCTGGGGGGCACCTCCCACCCGAGGGGCACCACCTGCAGCTTGGGCAGCTCCCCGCCGTGGGGCAGCTCCCTGCTGTGGGGCAGCTCCCCCACACCGCTCCTCCCTGGGCCCCCGTCTACCAGTGGGGACAGCCCGTGGGGACGGGGACGGTGCTGCCCCAGGATCCCCTCTGGCTGGGGCCCGGGGCCGTGCTCCATGGGGAGCTCCTGCACCCCGCAGGCACCTGCCTGCTGCAGGCCCCTGCCCACCCCGGCCCCCCACCACTCGTCGTCCCGGGGCCTCCACTGCGGGGGCAGGCGCTCCCCGCGCCCCGCACCCTGACCAGCAGCCGGGGGCAGCTGCCGGAGCCCTGCGACCACGCCGTGGGGCTCAGCGAGGACCAGGGGCCCCCGCTGCCCGGCCCCACTCCCCCCGAGCCTGCCCAGGCTCCAACGACCGCCAGCACCCAGACGGTGACGCCCAACGGTGAGTTTGGGGCTGGCACAGCCGGCCGCTGGGCGCCCCACACCCAGGAGCCATGGGAAAGCTGGCATCGCCCATCCTGGGGGATTTGCTTGCTTTTTCCTCAGCGGCGACAGTTGCAGAGGTGCCTGAGGAGCCCCTGGAGCTGCTTGAGCTGGGCCCCGATGCCTTCGCCGAGGCCTTTCCCCACCTGGCAGGGGACAGCCAGCAGCTGCAGCACCTGCAGGACCAGCTCCCGGCCGACCTGGACATCTCCGGCTTGGAGGAGCTGCTCAGCTGGCTCGATGCCGTGGAGCCCCAGGACGCCTTCCCCGGTGTCCCCAGCAGTCCTGTGCTCAGCCGCTTCCTGTCTGAGCTGCCCGACCTCTGCGAGGACATCGAGGAGCCGAGCACACAGGGACTGGCAGCCACCAGAGCGCTGGGTGAGGTACCCTCAACCCCTGGGGTGCACCCCGAGAAGGTGCAGGGTGGGCGGGCGGTGCAGCCCCCTGCTGTGCCGGCAGCGAGCTCCCCCCTCAAGCCTGCAGCCAGTCCCCAGCTCAGTGCCCTCAGGAGACCCCTGCCCAACCCTCCCTTCACTCTCCCCAAAAGGCCCCCCCACCCTGAATTCCTCACTGCCCTTAGCAGACCCCTGCCCAACCCTCCCTCGCGTCCCCTCAAGAGGCCCCCCGACCCTGAATTCCTTAATTCCCTTAGGAGACCCCAGCCCAAGCCTCGCCTGAGTCCCCTCAAGAGCCCCCCCGACCCTGAATTTATTAGTGCCCTTAGGAGACCCCTGCCCAATCCCCCTCTGGGTCCCCTCAAGAGCCCCCCCGGCCCTGAATTTATTAGTGCCCTTAGGAGGCCCCTGCCCAATCCCCCTCTGAGTCCCCTCAAGAGCCCCCCGCCTGCCCCTGCGCCCACCGGCACCAAGTGGGGGGCCAAGCGCCCCGCGCCCACCAGCACCCCCAGCACAGCGCAGAGCTCCCAGCACAGGAGGCCGGCGACGGAGAAAACCCCCGGCAAGGAGAAGACGACGCTGCTGGGCCAGGGTGGCCAAGGCCCCAAGACGCTGTGCCAGGGGAAGACGGGTGGCCACAGCGCGGTGGCTGGCAGCAGCGGCCAAGCGGGTGGCGGCAGGCAGCAGCCGGCGAGCGACAGCACCAGGGCGCCCAGCAAGAGGGCCCGAAGCCCAGGGGCTGCTAGGGGGCAAGGAGCAGCGGCACCGCCTCCCCGGAGAGCGCTGCTGCTGCTGGAGCCCCCCCCCATTAAGCCCCGTGCCCGTGCCCGTGCCGTGCGGGCCCAGGACAGGCTCCGTCCCCAAGCCATCGGGGACAAGACGCTGCAGCGCCAGCACCCGGGGACAAAGACCCCCAGCGAGACTTTGCAGCCGCTGGGGGCCAGGGCGAAGGCGCTGGGGCCAGTGCGCCAGCCGCCCTGTGTGCAGCCGCAGCCCACCTCCAGCGGCCCCAGCAGCATGCCCAGGGCCCCGCCGACGGTGCCAGGCTCCAGCGCTGTGCCCGCTGCCCCCCGGCCCCCAGCTGGAGACAAGGCCCAGGCGGTGCCGGCACCACCAGGCAGCACGGCGCGAGCGTGGAGAGCTCCCCTGCAGCAGGCGCCCAGAGCGCCGTGCCTGCCAGCCGCGGGGGGCCAAGCGCAGCGGGAGCCTCTGCCCACGCAGCCGCGCACGCTGCAGCGTCCGGCGCAGCCCCGCGTGGACTACGTGCCCTGCGTGGGGCCCTGGGCGGGCGGCGACGCGGCGCCCACGCCGCTGGAGGAGCAGGAGGCGTCGGTGCCCATCACGCCGCAGCAGCGTCCCGAGCGGGAGCGCCTGAAGAAGCTGGCCCAGGAGGAGCGGCAGCGGGCGGCCCACCAGATGAAGATCGGCCCCGTGCAATTCTTCGTGCAGCGGCAGAAGGACCACGCCATAGCCAAGTATTACGGCTACCCGTGACCCTGCGCTCCTCGACGGCCCCCGCAGCACCCGGGCCCGCTCAGCATGCAGGCACAGAGAGCTCTGCAGGCGCCTGCTCCAGCTTCAGCCACGCTCCTCAGCCCTTGCCCCTCTCGCTTGCCCTCTCCCTTCTCCAGTGCTGGAGCTAGGCAGTGTTTGCCACTGTCAGGGATGGGCAACTGGGGCAATGGGAAATGCGCGCGTCACGAATGAACGTTGCAATGGGAAGCTGTTGGGATGTTGGCAATAGCTGGGGTGGGAAAGGTTGGGCGTGGGAACTGCTTGTTGGGACACCAAATGGCTGAGATCCCAAACTTCTTTCTTCTTTCGGGTCATTTCTCTTCTTTAGTGCCTTCCTTATTAAATTCCTCTAGTGTAGGTGTTCACTCAGCAAGGCCTCTGCCTGCAGCTGTTCTGGCACTGGGATGCCGAGGGGGTTTCATGCAGCCCGCTCCCGCTGCCCATGCTCAGTCCGTGCATGGATGTGGGCATGGCCAGCACGGACGGGAGAAAATGGGTGGACGGCTGGGTGGATGGGAGGGTGATGGGAGTTGGGAATTCAGCCTTGGGATCAGACACGGGAGGTTGTTGGGATAGGAAATGACCAGTGGGATGGGAAGTCACGATGGGGATAGGAATTCATTAGAATAGGACAAATTGGTTTCATTTTTATTTATTATTTTATTAATTTTAATATTTATTTTATTTATTATATTTATTAATTTTATTTATTAAATTTACTTTATTGACTGTGTTGTACAGGATGGCATTTTTTTAGGTTCTCTTCCTTTTCTACCCTATTAAACTCTCTTTATCACAACGCACTGCTTTGTACTTCATTTTTCCTTCCGAGTCGTTCTGGATTCACTCAGGATGGGGGGGACATTAGTGAACGCCTGTGTGCTTCAGATCCAAGCTCACCTTTGCCCTCAACTCAAGATACATATTTGCATCTGTTGTCATGATACAAAATTAACAGCAACAAAATAAAAGTTAACTACTTCCGAGCACCAGCTGTACGTTTGCTGGGTCTGCTCTATGCATTTTGAAGACCATTCAATACTATTCAGCACCTTCAGGAGGAAATGTGTGGTTCTAGGGAAATGCATCTTGATCTGATGCAAACCTGCGACGCACCCTGCAGCCCCTCCAACCGCTGTGATTTTACCTGCAGCCCCTGCAACCCCTGTGATTTTACCTGCAGCCCCTCCAAGCCCTGTGATTTTACCAGCAGCCACTCCAACCCTGTGACAGGCCCTACAGCTGGCTCCGGGGACTACCCCGTTGCCGTATCAGTCGCCAATACACACACAAGATGAAGGAATGGATGCAGAAGTCATCTCGTTTAGGCAGGGAAGAAAGTCCTCCGAAGAAGGGGAAGGAGCAATAGGAAGGCGAGGCAGGCGACCCCAATGTAGGGCCATCCCAGGGAAGAGGAGGCTGTTATAAAATAGAAAAGAGAGAAAAGCAGCAGTAAGCAGGTGATCCCCATCCCTGGGCGAGCTGCGAGACATGGGACAAGATTTCAGCTGTCATGCAGGCGAGCACATTGTCACCTGGCTGCTGCGATGCTGGGATAACAGCTCCGGGAGCCTGGAATCGGAGGGCAGGGAAGCCAAGCAGCTGGGATCCTTCTCTGGGGAAGGGGGCACTGAGAAAGCGATCGGAAACGGGGCACAAGCCTCTGGAGGCGGCGCCTGTCAGGCGTGAAGGAAAGGGATCCCTTCCAGGAAGATGCTGTGGGGTTGCTGAGGGTCGAAGAACAGCAGGTGTTGCCTGCACCCACCGTGCTGCAGCAGCGGCAAGGGAGAGACGTGGTGGTTTTCCTCAGCTGGGCAGCTGAGCTCCACCTCAACCGCTCTCTCCCTGCCCCTCCTCAAAGGGAAAGGGGAGAAAATAGGATGGAAAGGGCTCAAGGGCTGAGAGAAGGACAGGGAGATCACTCCACAATGATCGTCACGGGCAAAAGAGGCTCAGCAGAGCCTGTTCCAGTCCAGCCCGGGCCTGCTCCTGCGGGGGCTCTCCACAGGCCGCGGCCTCCTCCAGGCCACATCCACCTGCTCCACCGGGGGCTCCTCCACGGGCTGCAGCGTGGAGATCTGCTCCGTGTGGGACCCGTGGGCTGCAGGGGGACAGCCTGCTCCACCAGGGGCCTCTCCCCAGGCCGCAGGGGAACTGCTGCTGTGAGCCTGGAGCACCTCCTGCCTCCTGCTGCACTCACCTTGGGGGCTGCAGAGAGGTTTCTCACTCCTCCCTGACCCAGACGCTGCTGTGCAGCAGGTTTCTTTCCCTTTCTTAGATGGGCTCTCACACAGGCGCAAACATCATCTGTTTTGTCTCAGTTCTGGGCAGCAGCGGGTCCCTCTGGAGCCTCCTGGAACCAGCCCTTATCTAACATGGGGCAGCTGCTGCATTCTCCTCACAGAGGACACCCCTGCAGCCCCCCGCTACCAGAACCTGTCCTCGTAAACGCAACACAAGACACCGACCGAGCCTCCCTGATTCCCAGCAGGTGGGTCAGGCTGGGAACCCAGGCCAGTGCCCGGCAGACCCTCCTGGGCCTTGAAAAGCAAGCTTTATGGGGATGTAGCACCCAGAAAGAACGGAGTCACACAACAGGATTCATTTCCAAAACCGTCTCAGAGACACCTGGGCCAAAGTGCAGGGCCTTGAGCGGGTATATCACAATGACAGAGTTCATTTCCTTCCCAGTAGCTGGCACATGCCGTTTTTTGGGATTTCGGGGCTACAGTGAGCTGCTAAGAGGGATGTCTTAGCTCTTGCAGGGCAGTGCTTCCACTAAGGCCAGGACTTTTCTGCATCTTCTACTGCCCTGCAAGCGAGGATGCTTGGGGCACACAGGAAGCTGGGAGGGGACACAGCTGCAGGGATTCCATAAGACACAAGCAAATGCAGCCTTGGCTTGGTGACACTTTCTCTTGATTACTGCTCAACACAAATTACCTCGAGCAAGTCTACTGTGAGGACTAAAGGAAAGAGACGTATGGATGCTGCTAAGCTCTTCTAGCTTGTACCAGGTAGGAAAGATACCTCTGTAGCAGGCGTGAAGAGGATAGCACTAATTAATTAGATGAGAAGCGGAGGAAAGGCACTTAGAGGTAGTGAAAAGCAGTTAATGTGATGTTCCGGGGAAGCTTCAGTCTGCTTAAGGAGTAGCAAGAACAAGCCTAAAGTCATAGCCAAATACAAGAAAGAGAGGAGGACACGCAGCATGAGAAGCTCCCGAGAGAAAGGAGCTCTGTTTTGGGTAAAAATCAGTCCCTTTTTCTATCATGGAGACATCCAAGGGCGTAGGACACGTGCACTTCAGGGAACCAAGAGATGCTGTGCATTTCTCTCGTCCCCCTGACACAGCCACTAGGTGACGATGCTTCCAATTCTCTCTAAAGAAACCTTGCTTTCTCAGGCCCAGGTGTCCAGCTGCACACCAAGGACGTCCCTGGCTCCCAGGCACAGTTCCCAGGCCCAAGGCCGAGCTCCCCTCCGAACCCCCATTCCAGCAGACCTTGCTCCTGGCATTGTGGAGCAGCCATTTCATGTCAGCCTTTTCTCCTGGCAGTCAGCTTAGCGCCGTAACCTCTGCCATCGGGGCGCCCGAGAGCCGTGTGAGGTCAGCAGAGAGTCACTGTCAGCCTTTGACCTCACAAAGGTGGGTGGCCATAAGTGCCCTGAGCGTCCAGCTCGCATTGAGTACTGCTGGTGGCACTCGAGGCGTGGAGGTCTGCATGGTGCAATGGGAGACGCCGATGTCCTGCTGCTGGAACAAGAGGCGCTGATGTGCTGCTGGTGCAGGAGGAGACGTGAAGGTGCTGCTGCTTAGAGGTGCTGAGGAGCGGGCAGCCTCCGTGCCGGTGGCTGAGCATGCTGCTCTTAATTAGTGCTCTACCCTTCCTATCTTTTTACTAAGGTGGGTAGAGAGAAATGCCCATATCTGTTTATTTCCTGGTAAGAAATGTAAGAGCCTTGTATCTGCATATTCACCAGATTCATCCCAGCGCCCTTGGTACTGGCGATCTGTGTTGATCTGTAATAAAGAGCAATCGGTAGCACACCAAGTCTCCGTGACCTTGCATCTAACAGAATCGTCCAAATCCCTGTTGTGATCTCTCTCTAGCTGTGGGCTGGCTAAGCTGTCTGTTGGATGGTGAAAATGGGAAATGATTGGGATGGGAAATGATGAGTGGGCCGAGAAATCATTGCTGGGATGGGAAGACTTCCTTGGGGTGGAAAGCCATTGGGCTAGGAACTCAAAGAGATGGGAAATCTTCCCTGGGTTTGAAATCATTGGGAAGCAAAAGCGTTGGGATGGGAAATCACTCCGGGGATGGGGAAGTATTGGGATGGGAAGTCTTTAATGGGGTGGGTAACATTCACTGGGGAAGGAAGTACTTGGAAAAGTAATCAGAGGAATGGGAATTCTTTGGGATGAGATCTCTTTGGATTAAGAAACGCTTCGTGTCGATGGGAAATATCTCGTATGGGAATCTGTTATCATGTGAAATTGTAAGGATGGGAAATGACCGTTAGGATGCAAAGCTGGTACTGGGACGGGAAATGCTTGGGACGGGGAAGTGTTGGTGTGAAACCGTCCTGGGCATGGCAAATGATGCGTGGGAGGGAAAGCCCGATGGGGATGGAAAAGTCTTGCGATGGGAAGCCTGCTTGGGTCCAAAAGCTGCAGTCCTCACCAAGATGGCGGCGAGGGGCTGGTCAGCCGTTGGGACGGAACGGCCGTTGCCCGCGTTCCCCAACCGACCGCCCCACTCTCCAGCCACCATGGCAGGTACAGCAGCCGGCTCCCGCTCCTCCCGGGGCTGCGGCCCTGCTGGCGAGCCCAGCGGCCCGGATCTCACCCCAGCGCCCTTTTTCCCACAGAGGGTTTCCCCAGACGGCTTCCGCGGCTTCCGCAGACGCAAAACTCCCCCTTCGTCGTCCCAGCCGTGCCGCCAACGGTGGCTGCCTGGCTGCTGCCCTCCCTCCCCGGAGCGATGGCGCTGCCCTTGCAGCCCCCCCAGGTACCCACCCTCCCCTACGCGCTGCCCCAGGCCACCGTCTGGCACGTGGTGCCGGGGGTCCAGGGGCAGGTGCTGCAGCTCCCCGCCGGGGTGCAGCTGGCACCTGGGGGGCACCTCCCACCCGAGGGGCACCACCTGCAGCTTGGGCAGCTCCCCGCCGTGGGGCAGCTCCCTGCTGTGGGGCAGCTCCCCCACACCGCTCCTCCCTGGGCCCCCGTCTACCAGTGGGGACAGCCCGTGGGGACGGGGACGGTGCTGCCCCAGGATCCCCTCTGGCTGGGGCCCGGGGCCGTGCTCCATGGGGAGCTCCTGCACCCCGCAGGCACCTGCCTGCTGCAGGCCCCTGCCCACCCCGGCCCCCCACCACTCGTCGTCCCGGGGCCTCCACTGCGGGGGCAGGCGCTCCCCGCGCCCCGCACCCTGACCAGCAGCCGGGGGCAGCTGCCGGAGCCCTGCGACCACGCCGTGGGGCTCAGCGAGGACCAGGGGCCCCCGCTGCCCGGCCCCACTCCCCCCGAGCCTGCCCAGGCTCCAACGACCGCCAGCACCCAGACGGTGACGCCCAACGGTGAGTTTGGGGCTGGCACAGCCGGCCGCTGGGCGCCCCACACCCAGGAGCCATGGGAAAGCTGGCATCGCCCATCCTGGGGGATTTGCTTGCTTTTTCCTCAGCGGCGACAGTTGCAGAGGTGCCTGAGGAGCCCCTGGAGCTGCTTGAGCTGGGCCCCGATGCCTTCGCCGAGGCCTTTCCCCACCTGGCAGGGGACAGCCAGCAGCTGCAGCACCTGCAGGACCAGCTCCCGGCCGACCTGGACATCTCCGGCTTGGAGGAGCTGCTCAGCTGGCTCGATGCCGTGGAGCCCCAGGACGCCTTCCCTGGTGTCCCCAGCAGTCCTGTGCTCAGCCGCTTCCTGTCTGAGCTGCCCGACCTCTGCGAGGACATCGAGGAGCCGAGCACACAGGGACTGGCAGCCACCAGAGCGCTGGGTGAGGTACCCTCAACCCCTGGGGTGCACCCCGAGAAGGTGCAGGGTGGGCGGGCGGTGCAGCCCCCTGCTGTGCCGGCAGCGAGCTCCCCCCTCAAGCCTGCAGCCAGTCCCCAGCTCAGTGCCCTCAGGAGACCCCTGCCCAACCCTCCCTTCACTCTCCCCAAAAGGCCCCCCCACCCTGAATTCCTCACTGCCCTTAGCAGACCCCTGCCCAACCCTCCCTCGCGTCCCCTCAAGAGACCCCCCGACCCTGAATTCCTTAATTCCCTTAGGAGACCCCTGCCCAAGCCTCGCCTGAGTCCCCTCAAGAGCCCCCCCGACCCTGAATTTATTAGTGCCCTTAGGAGACCCCTGCCCAATCCCCCTCTGGGTCCCCTCAAGAGCCCCCCCGGCCCTGAATTTATTAGTGCCCTTAGGAGGCCCCTGCCCAATCCCCCTCTGAGTCCCCTCAAGAGCCCCCCGCCTGCCCCTGCGCCCACCGGCACCAAGTGGGGGGCCAAGCGCCCCGCGCCCACCAGCACCCCCAGCACAGCGCAGAGCTCCCAGCACAGGAGGCCGGCGACGGAGAAAACCCCCGGCAAGGAGAAGACGACGCTGCTGGGCCAGGGTGGCCAAGGCCCCAAGACGCTGTGCCAGGGGAAGACGGGTGGCCACAGCGCGGTGGCTGGCAGCAGCGGCCAAGCGGGTGGCGGCAGGCAGCAGCCGGCGAGCGACAGCACCAGGGCGCCCAGCAAGAGGGCCCGAAGCCCGGGGGCTGCTGGGGGGCAAGGAGCAGCGGCACCGCCTCCCCGGAGAGCGCTGCTGCTGCTGGAGCCCCCCCCCATTAAGCCCCGTGCCCGTGCCCGTGCCGTGCGGGCCCAGGACAGGCTCCGTCCCCAAGCCATCGGGGACAAGACGCTGCAGCGCCAGCACCCGGGGACAAAGACCCCCAGCGAGACTTTGCAGCCGCTGGGGGCCAGGGCGAAGGCGCTGGGGCCAGTGCGCCAGCCGCCCTGTGTGCAGCCGCAGCCCACCTCCAGCGGCCCCAGCAGCATGCCCAGGGCCCCGCCGACGGTGCCAGGCTCCAGCGCTGTGCCCGCTGCCCCCCGGTCCCCAGCTGGAGACAAGGCCCAGGCGGTGCCGGCACCACCAGGCAGCACGGCGCGAGCGTGGAGAGCTCCCCTGCAGCAGGCGCCCAGAGCGCCGTGCCTGCCAGCCGCGGGGGGCCAAGCGCAGCGGGAGCCTCTGCCCACGCAGCCACGCACGCTGCAGCGTCCGGCGCAGCCCCGCGTGGACTACGTGCCCTGCGTGGGGCCCTGGGCAGGCGGCGACGCGGCGCCCACGCCGCTGGAGGAGCAGGAGGCGTCGGTGCCCATCACGCCGCAGCAGTGTCCCGAGCGGGAGCGCCTGAAGAAGCTGGCCCAGGAGGAGCGGCAGCGGGCGGCCCACCAGATGAAGATCGGCCCCGTGCAATTCTTCGTGCAGCGGCAGAAGGACCACGCCATAGCCAAGTATTACGGCTACCCGTGACCCTGCGCTCCTCGACGGCCCCCGCAGCACCCGGGCCCGCTCAGCATGCAGGCACAGAGACCTCTGCAGGCGCCTGCTCCAGCTTCAGCCACGCTCCTCAGCCCTTGCCCCTCTCGCTTGCCCTCTCCCTTCTCCAGTGCTGGAGCTAGGCAGTGTTTGCCACTGTCAGGGATGGGCAACTGGGGCAATGGGAAATGCGCGCGTCACGAATGAACGTTGCAATGGGAAGCTGTTGGGATGTTGGCAATAGCTGGGGTGGGAAAGGTTGGGCGTGGGAACTGCTTGTTGGGACACCAAATGGCTGAGATCCCAAACTTCTTTCTTCTTTCGGGTCATTTCTCTTATTTAGTGCCTTCCTTATTAAATTCCTCTAGTGTAGGTGTTCACTCAGCAAGGCCTCTGCCTGCAGCTGTTCTGGCACTGGGATGCCGAGGGGGTTTCATGCAGCCCGCTCCCGCTGCCCATGCTCAGTCCGTGCATGGATGTGGGCATGGCCAGCACGGACGGGAGAAAATGGGTGGACGGCTGGGTGGATGGGAGGGTGATGGGAGTTGGGAATTCAGCCTTGGGATCAGACACGGGAGGTTGTTGGGATAGGAAATGACCAGTGGGATGGGAAGTCACGATGGGGATAGGAATTCATTAGAATAGGACAAATTGGTTTCATTTTTATTTATTATTTTATTAATTGTAATATTTATTTTATTTATTATATTTATTAATTTTATTTATTAAATTGACTTTATTGACTGTGTTGTACAGGATGGCATTTTTTTAGGTTCTCTTCCTTTTCTACCCTATTAAACTCTCTTTATCACAACGCACTGCTTTGTACTTCATTTTTCCTTCCGAGTCGTTCTGGATTCACTCAGGATGGGGGGGACATTAGTGAACGCCTGTGTGCTTCAGATCCAAGCTCACCTTTGCCCTCAACTCAAGATACATATTTGCATCTGTTGTCATGATACAAAATTAACAGCAACAAAATAAAAGTTAACTACTTCCGAGCACCAGCTGTACGTTTGCTGGGTCTGCTCTATGCATTTTGAAGACCATTCAATACTATTCAGCACCTTCAGGAGGAAATGTGTGGTTCTAGGGAAATGCATCTTGATCTGATGCAAACCTGCGACGCACCCTGCAGCCCCTCCAACCCCTGTGATTTTACCTGCAGCCCCTGCAACCCCTGTGATTTTACCTGCAGCCCCTCCAAGCCCTGTGATTTTACCAGCAGCCACTCCAACCCTGTGACAGGCCCTACAGCTGGCTCCGGGGACTACCCCGTTGCCGTATCAGTCGCCAATACACACACAAGATGAAGGAATGGATGCAGAAGTCATCTCGTTTAGGCAGGGAAGAAAGTCCTCCGAAGAAGGGGAAGGAGCAATAGGAAGGCGAGGCAGGCGACCCCAATGTAGGGCCATCCCAGGGAAGAGGAGGCTGTTATAAAATAGAAAAGAGAGAAAAGCAGCAGTAAGCAGGTGATCCCCATCCCTGGGCGAGCTGCGAGACATGGGACAAGATTTCAGCTGTCATGCAGGCGAGCACATTGTCACCTGGCTGCTGCGATGCTGGGATAACAGCTCCGGGAGCCTGGAATCGGAGGGCAGGGAAGCCAAGCAGCTGGGATCCTTCTCTGGGGAAGGGGGCACTGAGAAAGCGATCGGAAACGGGGCACAAGCCTCTGGAGGCGGCGCCTGTCAGGCGTGAAGGAAAGGGATCCCTTCCAGGAAGATGCTGTGGGGTTGCTGAGGGTCGAAGAACAGCAGGTGTTGCCTGCACCCACCGTGCTGCAGCAGCGGCAAGGGAGAGACGTGGTGGTTTTCCTCAGCTGGGCAGCTGAGCTCCACCTCAACCGCTCTCTCCCTGCCCCTCCTCAAAGGGAAAGGGGAGAAAATAGGATGGAAAGGGCTCAAGGGCTGAGAGAAGGACAGGGAGATCACTCCACAATGATCGTCACGGGCAAAAGAGGCTCAGCAGAGCCTGTTCCAGTCCAGCCCGGGCCTGCTCCTGCGGGGGCTCTCCACAGGCCGCGGCCTCCTCCAGGCCACATCCATCTGCTCCACCGGGGGCTCCTCCACGGGCTGCAGCGTGGAGATCTGCTCCGTGTGGGACCCGTGGGCTGCAGGGGGACAGCCTGCTCCACCAGGGGCCTCTCCCCAGGCCGCAGGGGAACTGCTGCTGTGAGCCTGGAGCACCTCCTGCCTCCTGCTGCACTCACCTTGGGGGCTGCAGAGAGGTTTCTCACTCCTCCCTGACCCAGACGCTGCTGTGCAGCAGGTTTCTTTCCCTTTCTTAGATGGGCTCTCACACAGGCGCAAACATCATCCGTTTTGTCTCAGTTCTGGGCAGCAGCGGGTCCCTCCGGAGCCTCCTGGAACCGGCCCTTATCTAACATGGGGCAGCTGCTGCATTCTCCTCACAGAGGACACCCCTGCAGCCCCCCGCTACCAGAACCTGTCCTCGTAAACCCAACACAAGACACCGACCGAGCCTCCCTGATTCCCAGCAGGTGGGTCAGGCTGGGAACCCAGGCCAGTGCCCGGCAGACCCTCCTGGGCCTTGAAAAGCAAGCTTTATGGGGATGTAGCACCCAGAAAGAACGGAGTCACACAACAGGATTCATTTCCAAAACCGTCTCAGAGACACCTGGGCCAAAGTGCAGGGCCTTGAGCGGGTATATCACAATGACAGAGTTCATTTCCTTCCCAGTAGCTGGCACATGCCGTTTTTTGGGATTTCGGGGCTACAGTGAGCTGCTAAGAGGGATGTCTTAGCTCTTGCAGGGCAGTGCTTCCACTAAGGCCAGGACTTTTCTGCATCTTCTACTGCCCTGCAAGCGAGGATGCTTGGGGCACACAGGAAGCTGGGAGGGGACACAGCTGCAGGGATTCCATAAGACACAAGCAAATGCAGCCTTGGCTTGGTGACACTTTCTCTTGATTACTGCTCAACACAAATTACCTCGAGCAAGTCTACTGTGAGGACTAAAGGAAAGAGACATATGGATGCTGCTAAGCTCTTCTAGCTTGTACCAGGTAGGAAAGATACCTCTGTAGCAGGCGTGAAGAGGATAGCACTAATTAATTAGATGAGAAGCGGAGGAAAGGCACTTAGAGGTAGTGAAAAGCAGTTAATGTGATGTTCCGGGGAAGCTTCAGTCTGCTTAAGGAGTAGCAAGAACAAGCCTAAAGTCATAGCCAAATACAAGAAAGAGAGGAGGACACGCAGCATGAGAAGCTCCCGAGAGAAAGGAGCTCTGTTTTGGGTAAAAATCAGTCCCTTTTTCTATCATGGAGACATCCAAGGGCGTAGGACACGTGCACTTCAGGGAGCCAAGAGATGCTGTGCATTTCTCTCGTCCCCCTGACACAGCCACTAGGTGACGATGCTTCCAATTCTCTCTAAAGAAACCTTGCTTTCTCAGGCCCAGGTGTCCAGCTGCACACCAAGGACGTCCCTGGCTCCCAGGCACAGTTCCCAGGCCCAAGGCCGAGCTCCCCTCCGAACCCCCATTCCAGCAGACCTTGCTCCTGGCATTGTGGAGCAGCCATTTCATGTCAGCCTTTTCTCCTGGCAGTCAGCTTAGCGCCGTAACCTCTGCCATCGGGGCGCCCGAGAGCCGTGTGAGGTCAGCAGAGAGTCACTGTCAGCCTTTGACCTCACAAAGGTGGGTGGCCATAAGTGCCCTGAGCGTCCAGCTCGCATTGAGTACTGCTGGTGGCACTCGAGGCGTGGAGGTCTGCATGGTGCAATGGGAGACGCCGATGTCCTGCTGCTGGAACAAGAGGCGCTGATGTGCTGCTGGTGCAGGAGGAGACGTGAAGGTGCTGCTGCTTAGAGGTGCTGAGGAGCGGGCAGCCTCCGTGCCGGTGGCTGAGCATGCTACTCTTAATTAGTGCTCTACCCTTCCTATCTTTTTACTAAGGTGGGTAGAGAGAAATGCCCATATCTGTTTATTTCCTGGTAAGAAATGTAAGAGCCTTGTATCTGCATATTCACCAGATTCATCCCAGCGCCCTTGGTACTGGCGATCTGTGTTGATCTGTAATAAAGAGCAATCGGTAGCACACCAAGTCTCCGTGACCTTGCATCTAACAGAATCGTCCAAATCCCTGTTGTGATCTCTCTCTAGCTGTGGGCTGGCTAAGCTGTCTGTTGGATGGTGAAAATGGGAAATGATTGGGATGGGAAATGATGAGTGGGCCGAGAAATCATTGCTGGGATGGGAAGACTTCCTTGGGGTGGAAAGCCATTGGGCTAGGAACTCAAAGAGATGGGAAATCTTCCCTGGGTTTGAAATCATTGGGAAGCAAAAGCGTTGGGATGGGAAATCACTCCGGGGATGGGGAAGTATTGGGATGGGAAGTCTTTAATGGGGTGGGTAACGTTCACTGGGGAAGGAAGTACTTGGAAAAGTAATCAGAGGAATGGGAATTCTTTGGGATGAGATCTCTTTGGATTAAGAAACGCTTCGTGTCGATGGGAAATATCTCGTATGGGAATCTGTTATCATGTGAAATTGTAAGGATGGGAAATGACCGTTAGGATGCAAAGCTGGTACTGGGACGGGAGATGCTTGGGACGGGGAAGTGTTGGTGTGAAACCGTCCTGGGCATGGCAAATGATGCGTGGGAGGGAAAGCCCGATGGGGATGGAAAAGTCTTGCGATGGGAAGCCTGCTTGGGTCCAAAAGCTGCAGTCCTCACCAAGATGGCGGCGAGGGGCTGGTCAGCCGTTGGGACGGAACGGCCGTTGCCCGCGTTCCCCAACCGACCGCCCCACTCTCCAGCCACCATGGCAGGTACAGCAGCCGGCTCCCGCTCCTCCCGGGGCTGCGGCCCTGCTGGCGAGCCCAGCGCCCCGGATCTCACCCCAGCGCCCTTTTTCCCACAGAGGGTTTCCCCAGACGGCTTCCGCGGCTTCCGCAGACGCAAAACTCCCCCTTCGTCGTCCCAGCCGTGCCGCCAACGGTGGCTGCCTGGCTGCTGCCCTCCCTCCCCGGAGCGATGGCGCTGCCCTTGCAGCCCCCCCAGGTACCCACCCTCCCCTACGCGCTGCCCCAGGCCACCGTCTGGCACGTGGTGCCGGGGGTCCAGGGGCAGGTGCTGCAGCTCCCCGCCGGGGTGCAGCTGGCACCTGGGGGGCACCTCCCACCCGAGGGGCACCACCTGCAGCTTGGGCAGCTCCCCGCCGTGGGGCAGCTCCCTGCTGTGGGGCAGCTCCCCCACACCGCTCCTCCCTGGGCCCCCGTCTACCAGTGGGGACAGCCCGTGGGGACGGGGACGGTGCTGCCCCAGGATCCCCTCTGGCTGGGGCCCGGGGCCGTGCTCCATGGGGAGCTCCTGCACCCCGCAGGCACCTGCCTGCTGCAGGCCCCTGCCCACCCCGGCCCCCCACCACTCCTCGTCCCGGGGCCTCCGCTGCGGGGGCAGGCGCTCCCCGCGCCCCGCACCCTGACCAGCAGCCGGGGGCAGCTGCCGGAGCCCTGCGACCACGCCGTGGGGCTCAGCGAGGACCAGGGGCCCCCGCTGCCCGGCCCCACTCCCCCCGAGCCTGCCCAGGCTCCAACGACCGCCAGCACCCAGACGGTGACGCCCAACGGTGAGTTTGGGGCTGGCACAGCCGGCCGCTGGGCGCCCCACACCCAGGAGCCATGGGAAAGCTGGCATCGCCCATCCTGGGGGATTTGCTTGCTTTTTCCTCAGCGGCGACAGTTGCAGAGGTGCCTGAGGAGCCCCTGGAGCTGCTTGAGCTGGGCCCCGATGCCTTCGCCGAGGCCTTTCCCCACCTGGCAGGGGACAGCCAGCAGCTGCAGCACCTGCAGGACCAGCTTCCGGCCGACCTGGACATCTCCGGCTTGGAGGAGCTGCTCAGCTGGCTCGATGCCGTGGAGCCCCAGGACGCCTTCCCCGGTGTCCCCAGCAGTCCTGTGCTCAGCCGCTTCCTGTCTGAGCTGCCCGACCTCTGCGAGGACATCGAGGAGCCGAGCACACAGGGACTGGCAGCCACCAGAGCGCTGGGTGAGGTACCCTCAACCCCTGGGGTGCACCCCGAGAAGGTGCAGGGTGGGCGGGCGGTGCAGCCCCCTGCTGTGCCGGCAGCGAGCTCCCCCCTCAAGCCTGCAGCCAGTCCCCAGCTCAGTGCCCTCAGGAGACCCCTGCCCAACCCTCCCTTCACTCTCCCCAAAAGGCCCCCCCACCCTGAATTCCTCACTGCCCTTAGCAGACCCCTGCCCAACCCTCCCTCGCGTCCCCTCAAGAGGCCCCCCGACCCTGAATTCCTTAATTCCCTTAGGAGACCCCTGCCCAAGCCTCGCCTGAGTCCCCTCAAGAGCCCCCCCGACCCTGAATTTATTAGTGCCCTTAGGAGACCCCTGCCCAATCCCCCTCTGGGTCCCCTCAAGAGCCCCCCCGGCCCTGAATTTATTAGTGCCCTTAGGAGGCCCCTGCCCAATCCCCCTCTGAGTCCCCTCAAGAGCCCCCCGCCTGCCCCTGCGCCCACCGGCACCAAGTGGGGGGCCAAGCGCCCCGCGCCCACCAGCACCCCCAGCACAGCGCAGAGCTCCCAGCACAGGAGGCCGGCGACGGAGAAAACCCCCGGCAAGGAGAAGACGACGCTGCTGGGCCAGGGTGGCCAAGGCCCCAAGACGCTGTGCCAGGGGAAGACGGGTGGCCACAGCGCGGTGGCTGGCAGCAGCGGCCAAGCGGGCGGCGGCAGGCAGCAGCCGGCGAGCGACAGCACCAGGGCGCCCAGCAAGAGGGCCCGAAGCCCGGGGGCTGCTGGGGGGCAAGGAGCAGCGGCACCGCCTCCCCGGAGAGCGCTGCTGCTGCTGGAGCCCCCCCCCATTAAGCCCCGTGCCCGTGCCCGTGCCGTGCGGGCCCAGGACAGGCTCCGTCCCCAAGCCATCGGGGACAAGACGCTGCAGCGCCAGCACCCGGGGACAAAGACCCCCAGCGAGACTTTGCAGCCGCTGGGGGCCAGGGCGAAGGCGCTGGGGCCAGTGCGCCAGCCGCCCTGTGTGCAGCCGCAGCCCACCTCCAGCGGCCCCAGCAGCATGCCCAGGGCCCCGCCGACGGTGCCAGGCTCCAGCGCTGTGCCCGCTGCCCCCCGGCCCCCAGCTGGAGACAAGGCCCAGGCGGTGCCGGCACCACCAGGCAGCACGGCGCGAGCGTGGAGAGCTCCCCTGCAGCAGGCGCCCAGAGCGCCGTGCCTGCCAGCCGCGGGGGGCCAAGCGCAGCGGGAGCCTCTGCCCACGCAGCCGCGCACGCTGCAGCGTCCGGCGCAGCCCCGCGTGGACTACGTGCCCTGCGTGGGGCCCTGGGCGGGCGGCGACGCGGCGCCCACGCCGCTGGAGGAGCAGGAGGCGTCGGTGCCCATCACGCCGCAGCAGCGTCCCGAGCGGGAGCGCCTGAAGAAGCTGGCCCAGGAGGAGCGGCAGCGGGCGGCCCACCAGATGAAGATCGGCCCCGTGCAATTCTTCGTGCAGCGGCAGAAGGACCACGCCATAGCCAAGTATTACGGCTACCCGTGACCCTGCGCTCCTCGACGGCCCCCGCAGCACCCGGGCCCGCTCAGCATGCAGGCACAGAGACCTCTGCAGGCGCCTGCTCCAGCTTCAGCCACGCTCCTCAGCCCTTGCCCCTCTCGCTTGCCCTCTCCCTTCTCCAGTGCTGGAGCTAGGCAGTGTTTGCCACTGTCAGGGATGGGCAACTGGGGCAATGGGAAATGCGCGCGTCACGAATGAACGTTGCAATGGGAAGCTGTTGGGATGTTGGCAATAGCTGGGGTGGGAAAGGTTGGGCGTGGGAACTGCTTGTTGGGACACCAAATGGCTGAGATCCCAAACTTCTTTCTTCTTTCGGGTCATTTCTCTTCTTTAGTGCCTTCCTTATTAAATTCCTCTAGTGTAGGTGTTCACTCAGCAAGGCCTCTGCCTGCAGCTGTTCTGGCACTGGGATGCCGAGGGGATTTCATGCAGCCCGCTCCCGCTGCCCATGCTCAGTCCGTGCATGGATGTGGGCATGGCCAGCACGGACGGGAGAAAATGGGTGGACGGCTGGGTGGATGGGAGGGTGATGGGAGTTGGGAATTCAGCCTTGGGATCAGACACGGGAGGTTGTTGGGATAGGAAATGACCAGTGGGATGGGAAGTCACGATGGGGATAGGAATTCATTAGAATAGGACAAATTGGTTTCATTTTTATTTATTATTTTATTAATTTTAATATTTATTTTATTTATTATATTTATTAATTTTATTTATTAAATTTACTTTATTGACTGTGTTGTACAGGATGGCATTTTTTTAGGTTCTCTTCCTTTTCTACCCTATTAAACTCTCTTTATCACAACGCACTGCTTTGTACTTCATTTTTCCTTCCGAGTCGTTCTGGATTCACTCAGGATGGGGGGGACATTAGTGAACGCCTGTGTGCTTCAGATCCAAGCTCACCTTTGCCCTCAACTCAAGATACATATTTGCATCTGTTGTCATGATACAAAATTAACAGCAACAAAATAAAAGTTAACTACTTCCGAGCACCAGCTGTACGTTTGCTGGGTCTGCTCTATGCATTTTGAAGACCATTCAATACTATTCAGCACCTTCAGGAGGAAATGTGTGGTTCTAGGGAAATGCATCTTGATCTGATGCAAACCTGCGACGCACCCTGCAGCCCCTCCAACCCCTGTGATTTTACCTGCAGCCCCTGCAACCCCTGTGATTTTACCTGCAGCCCCTCCAAGCCCTGTGATTTTACCAGCAGCCACTCCAACCCTGTGACAGGCCCTACAGCTGGCTCCGGGGACTACCCCGTTGCCGTATCAGTCGCCAATACACACACAAGATGAAGGAATGGATGCAGAAGTCATCTCGTTTAGGCAGGGAAGAAAGTCCTCCGAAGAAGGGGAAGGAGCAATAGGAAGGCGAGGCAGGCGACCCCAATGTAGGGCCATCCCAGGGAAGAGGAGGCTGTTATAAAATAGAAAAGAGAGAAAAGCAGCAGTAAGCAGGTGATCCCCATCCCTGGGCGAGCTGCGAGACATGGGACAAGATTTCAGCTGTCATGCAGGCGAGCACATTGTCACCTGGCTGCTGCGATGCTGGGATAACAGCTCCGGGAGCCTGGAATCGGAGGGCAGGGAAGCCAAGCAGCTGGGATCCTTCTCTGGGGAAGGGGGCACTGAGAAAGCGATCGGAAACGGGGCACAAGCCTCTGGAGGCGGGCGTCTGAACTGCTGCTGTGAGCCTGGAGCACCTCCTGCCTCCTGCTGCACTCACCTTGGGGGCTGCAGAGAGGTTTCTCACTCCTCCCTGACCCAGACGCTGCTGTGCAGCAGGTTTCTTTCCCTTTCTTAGATGGGCTCTCACACAGGCGCAAACATCATCCGTTTTGTCTCAGTTCTGGGCAGCAGCGGGTCCCTCTGGAGCCTCCTGGAACCGGCCCTTATCTAACATGGGGCAGCTGCTGCATTCTCCTCACAGAGGACACCCCTGCAGCCCCCCGCTACCAGAACCTGTCCTCGTAAACCCAACACAAGACACCGACCGAGCCTCCCTGATTCCCAGCAGGTGGGTCAGGCTGGGAACCCAGGCCAGTGCCCGGCAGACCCTCCTGGGCCTTGAAAAGCAAGCTTTATGGGGACGTAGCACCCAGAAAGAACGGAGTCACACAACAGGATTCATTTCCAAAACCGTCTCATAGACACCTGGGCCAAAGTGCAGGGCCTTGAGCGGGTATATCACAATGACAGAGTTCATTTCCTTCCCAGTAGCTGGCACATGCCGTTTTTTGGGATTTCGGGGCTACAGTGAGCTGCTAAGAGGGATGTCTTAGCTCTTGCAGGGCAGTGCTTCCACTAAGGCCAGGACTTTTCTGCATCTTCTACTGCCCTGCAAGCGAGGATGCTTGGGGCACACAGGAAGCTGGGAGGGGACACAGCTGCAGGGATTCCATAAGACACAAGCAAATGCAGCCTTGGCTTGGTGACACTTTCTCTTGATTACTGCTCAACACAAATTACCTCGAGCAAGTCTACTGTGAGGACTAAAGGAAAGAGACATATGGATGCTGCTAAGCTCTTCTAGCTTGTACCAGGTAGGAAAGA
The DNA here is from genome assembly GCF_964034855.1 of Anser brachyrhynchus. NCBI lineage: Eukaryota > Metazoa > Chordata > Aves > Anseriformes > Anatidae > Anser > Anser brachyrhynchus. The sequence continues at coordinate 472,787 of NC_137714.1, forward strand.
TACCTCTGTAGCAGGCGTGAAGAGGATAGCACTAATTAATTAGATGAGAAGCGGAGGAAAGGCACTTAGAGGTAGTGAAAAGCAGTTAATGTGATGTTCCGGGGAAGCTTCAGTCTGCTTAAGGAGTAGCAAGAACAAGCCTAAAGTCATAGCCAAATACAAGAAAGAGAGGAGGACACGCAGCATGAGAAGCTCCCGAGAGAAAGGAGCTCTGTTTTGGGTAAAAATCAGTCCCTTTTTCTATCATGGAGACATCCAAGGGCGTAGGACACGTGCACTTCAGGGAGCCAAGAGATGCTGTGCATTTCTCTCGTCCCCCTGACACAGCCACTAGGTGACGATGCTTCCAATTCTCTCTAAAGAAACCTTGCTTTCTCAGGCCCAGGTGTCCAGCTGCACACCAAGGACGTCCCTGGCTCCCAGGCACAGTTCCCAGGCCCAAGGCCGAGCTCCCCTCCGAACCCCCATTCCAGCAGACCTTGCTCCTGGCATTGTGGAGCAGCCATTTCATGTCAGCCTTTTCTCCTGGCAGTCAGCTTAGCGCCGTAACCTCTGCCATCGGGGCGCCCGAGAGCCGTGTGAGGTCAGCAGAGAGTCACTGTCAGCCTTTGACCTCACAAAGGTGGGTGGCCATAAGTGCCCTGAGCGTCCAGCTCGCATTGAGTACTGCTGGTGGCACTCGAGGCGTGGAGGTGTGCATGGTGCAATGGGAGACGCTGATGTCCTGCTGCTGGAACAAGAGGCGCTGATGTGCTGCTGGTGCAGGAGGAGACGTGAAGGTGCTGCTGCTTAGAGGTGCTGAGGAGCGGGCAGCCTCAGCGGGCAGCTGAATCAGAGGGCAGGGAAGCCAAGCAGCTTCCTTCTCTGGGGAAGGGGGCACAGAGAAAGTGATTGGAAATGGGGTACAAGCCCTCAGCCTCTAAAAGCAATCCCTCAGATGTTTAAGCATAGTAAAGTTAGGTATATCTGTTTGACTCTAGACCCCAACATGTTTGTTAGTGTTCTGGTTTGTCCACTGCTTTCTTGTGGGGGATTTGAGTTGGCCATTACTGTTTAGGTGAATGCTGACTTCATATCTATGGTGCACTTTATTCTTAAAATGGGAAGTTTCTACCAATTTCCCGTCCAAACTTGCTCATAAGCCAACTGCAGTCATCATTTCAGATGTGTCTCCCAACTTACACATTTCCTATTTCTCCTTGATATTTACTCAAGAAATTCATTTACGTAGAGACAACATATTCTTCTCTCAACTGGCATCTGGCTGGGCAGAATGATGTCCTTTCATTCCCTTCCAGGCAATAGGCAACTTGTTCCTTCTGTCTTGTGAACTCTTCCTCCTAAGTTCAATGTGAATACAAGTGGCAGAACTGTGCCTCATGTCTCAAATGAGTGTCAGGGCTGCCTTGTCCAGTGTATTCATACTGGAGGGAAAAAAAAATGAATAGCCATACACACTATATAACCACTAAACTTTTTCAGTCCTCCTTGTGCTAACAGTGCATGAACATGAGGTTTTGTTGTCATTTTTGTTTGTTTGTTTGTTTGCTTGCTTTAAACTCCTGACTGCCATATAGCAAACATGACAAAAAAACACCCTTTTTTGAGAATCTCTGAGAATGGCTCTGCTTTGTATTATCACCTGTCACTTCACCTGAACCATTTCAATCACAAGCGATATCCTTCTGTCAGGCTTGGTAGTACTTCCCAACCTTATGTCCCCTGCAAATCTCAAAGCTCATGTGTAATTTTTAATCTTCAGCCACCATGTCCATACCGAACATATCTAACTTTGAAGTCAGCTCTGCCCTGAATAGGAGGTTGGGTTTTCAGAGGTCCCTTCCAGCCTACATTTCTCCATGAGTCTTTGCCTCCTTAGCAGCTGCAGTTTCAGAACTGTCTCTGAGAATTACCATAGGTAACGACTCCTTTGCTGGTAAGTCCCTCTTCAGTGTGAACAATTGTAAATTCCCTTTATTCACTTGCAGCCCCAAAGCCCAAATCCGTAGATAATGTATCAGAAGCTCACAGAAAGTGAAATAGATGTAATTCATCCCCTGTGTAGGGAAGAACTGGTCCTAGAAAGGAAAGCTATTAAATTATCTGGAAACAATTTAGCTCTGATAAATTATTTTGTAAATTACACATTACCCCCTCCTTCCCTGGTCTTAGCTGTTCTTGCTCCAAAACTTTGCATGGTGTTGATGTCAAACTAACAGGCCCACACTTGTCTGGATGACTCTTTACCCTCTTCTGGACAGAGGTGTATTTGTTACTCTCCCATTCTGGGGACTATCCCTGATTTGCACAATTGTTATGCATTTTTCCTACTTGACTTGTTGTTCTGTGTGCCAATGCTGTTAATAGGCTAGGTAGATATCAGCTTTTCATTTTTCACTTGAATCGCTATAGATTGTTATTTCACCTCAGATGATGTTGCGCCTAGTGCCCTACCCTCCTTTTCAATGGGAGTCCCGTCACTGCCCTTAATATCACATTGTTGTTGCTGTTAGATGCAGGAAATAAGATTTGCAGCATTTGAGACATCAGTAACTTTTGATCTATTTTTGCCTCAAGCGTGCAACTGTCCTAATTTGTTCTCTTTGTTCCCCCTGGTTTCTGTGGCTTAAGTACCACTTACTATTATTGTTTAATTTCCTATGTGAAGGAGGTTTTTGGTCATTCTTACTTTATTTCTGCAGTTTTTAACCTCTGAAACATGCCTTTTCTCATCGCTTTTTTCCTCTTTGAATTTTGAATTTTAACTATGCCTTCTCTGCACTCAAGTCCCAGAGCTGCTTAGTCAGACTCAATTATTCATTTCCTTAGATTTCAAAGTTTGCATTTCTAAGCCTCAAAACCTCCATTCTAAACCTGGTTTTGTCTGTCGTGAAATGTAAAATGAGAAAAGTCAGCTCATGATCACACTTTATTCAAATTTTACTACATTTAAACCCATACAGGAGCCAAGTCTAAAATGGTCTTATATTTTTTCACTTTTGGGAAGAAATCCATCACATAGTATACCTCTATGAACATAAGTGGTAATTATCTTTCAATCTTTTGCTGGGAAGTTAAAGTCTCCCATAATTCCCATTATTGTTTACGTGTCTGATAACTGTACAGAGATAATTCACTATTAGACTGGAGCTAAGAGCAAAGAGCAGGCTAGCAAGGCTGTCTATCTTTAGCAGTGATTTGCACAAAACCACTCTTTTGCTGACCCATAACATTTAATTTCTCCATCCTCTGCTTCTTGCTAACACAAAGCACCATCTTATTCCATCCATTTGCCTTGGTTTCCAGCCTTCCTGAGATTTATCAGTACTTGTATGACATTCATGCCTTTGTTTCACCCTTCCTGTGTTGACACTTGTCATAACAGTTTTAGATCCTGAACATGATCATCTCAAAGTTTGCCTGACAGTTAGGTCTTCCTCACATTGTCATAGAGTATCAGGTCTCTACCACTTGAAATAGATTGGATTGGATTAGATTATTGGCACCGTCTCTTGTGCTGGTAGTCCATTATCTTCACAGTCCGTACAACTGGCCATCAGTGAACATGAAGTGGCCTTATCCTGCCCATTTACCTTTCTGGAAATCAGCCACTCTCTCTGCCTAGAACAGGGAATGGATTTTCCTCACCTTTCTTCAAAAGCTCTGAAGTTTTCTGTGATCTTTCAAATTGTACGGTATGATAAGCTTTTGCTGCCACTGAAGGGTAGAAGTCATTATGAATAGTGCCAACAAAACAGAAACATAACAATGAAAACGATATTTTAATTCAGAATAGGTATTTGAAAAGTTCACCTTTTCTAGCACAAATGGGGAAAAGAAAAAAAGGAAGGAAAAAAAAAAAAAAAAAGCAGTCCTAAAACATCAAAACTGTGGCCAAAGAATTAGAAGAAACACTATTTTTCCAAAGCTGCAATGTTTTCCATTCATCTGGCTGGGCCAGCAGAGCACTGGAGACCTGGATGCACTGTACTCATGGCTGGTTCCCCTAAATGACCTGCAGGGAGATCTTCTTATCTCTATCCCTCTGTTTCTCCTTTCAATCTCTGTTTTGTCTGTTTGTATCACTAGCTCTCAAATCGCCACTGATATATGCACGTGCAGCACCCAGCACAACCTTGTTTCAGGCTCCAGCGGGACCTTTAGGCATTACCATCCTGTAAACAAATAACAATGATAGTGAGTGTAATTACAATCGTCAAACTATTCCAGCTCCACATCATTAGCCATGCCCTGAGCTAAATAACATTTTAATCAGTTTGATATGTCATCTGTGGCTTTCTTCACTGTCACTTGCAATCCAGCAAACTCCTTCCTTCACGTTTCTAGATTAGACAGAGGGTTCTCAACTGCAGACATCCAATTCCCTGTTCAGGAAGCAGCGAGACCTTTCCTCTTCTCACAGATTTAAGATGATAGCCAAGCATCATGAGACACAGTGCGTATGTCTCCTAGGCCCATCCCATGAGAGCAGGACATTTACCACACATGAGAAGAAGACTTAATGCAGTGGCAAAGCAAAATACTCGGTGTCAAAGCCATGTCTAGATGATCATTAAAGACAGATCAAAATTACCCAATACAGGAGGAAAATCTATCGTTTGTAGAAGATTATGTTCTCTGATTATTAGTTTCAAAATTAGTTTTTCCTTTGGATTTCCTCTGAACTTAAACTTAGTTTGGAATGCCTTTGGTTTTGAATATTTCTGAAATTGTATTACTTCTCCTAAGTAAGTTGCTAGTCTGTTCTATTTACGTGAAATTCGAATAATATTGTGAAGTATCTGCCATCAGTTTTACTGTGTGCCAGGTTGAGTTCCCTGATGAATTTCAAATTTCAGATATGAAACAGTAAAGGTTAAAAAAAAAAATGTTACAAAGGGTACTTCATGCAGTAGCATAAACTTCTGTTTTCTCAAAACTTGTATCAGTTCATCTCACCAGGACCAGCAGGGGAAGCACACTCTGCCTAGGCACTGGCAAAGGGACACAGTGAGAGTGTAGGGTCTCTTGCTGGGGCCATTCAAAATTTGACTTTACAAGCCCCTGAGCAATATGACAGGGCTTTCCAACAAAAGCTTTTCTATAATTGTATGAAATCACCTGCAATAGATTAACCCTGGTCATTACTCCTATCACAGGAAATAACTGTGACACCTGGGTAACAGGTGAGCTTACTGCGACACCAGGGAGAGCCTTCCTGTACTTAAAGGCAACCTGTAGGAAAGCTGGGGAGGGAGTCTTTATCAGGGCCTGGAGCGACAGGACAAGGAGTAACCGCTTTAAACTGAAAAGTTAGACTTAGAATATATATTAGGAACAAATTCTCTACTGATAGTACCTCACATCCTGTGCATCTGCCAACTTCTTTATTTTATGTTTGCCTCCCCTACTTAAGAGAGGATATTGGAGTGCTGTGTGAAACACTCAGATCTTACATGAACAAAACAATACCTTACCTTTTGCGTTCAAATATGTGCCCAGTACGTTCAGCTAAAACAACTTCTAACCTACAGCGTTTGGTCGAAAGTTCCAATTTCTGTCTCAGTTTCATGTACACCAAATTTTCAAGCAGGATTTCTGGGCCAGTGTCGTCTGTCTGTGATAGACTGCTTTGCTAGATCATCATTCACTGCTCCCTCTGCCAGGCACAGGCCTTTCTCTCTTAATCCCTTGTAAGAAAACTTGCAGAGGTATATGGGGTAGCAGTCAGCAGTGTAAAAGAATAAGAGACATACTGCCTTCGTACATATATATACAACACAATATCAAAGACCTCATCAAGGTCCACCAAGGAAAGGAAGCAATGCAGGAGAAAGAAGACAGGACAACAGGGGGAATGGGGAGCATAAGGGAGGAGGCAGCCAGTGGCCTTAAAAACAAAGCATAAAAAATAACTTCCAATAGTGGGACATAGTGAATTGGAGCTCTAAGGTCTGCATCTAGAGATGTCTTTTATCTTTATCATGCAGTTGTGGAGATGGGTCCTCTGGTTTTGGTCATGTTTTTTCACATTCTGCAATTATCTCCCAAGAAGAACCCCCTGTTGGGCAGAAAGGTAGAGGTGTGCTCCAGAAACACAGTGATGGCAAGGAGTCCTCCACTTCATTCTTCCATTTTTTTCCAGCTGGAAGCATTCATAGTTGTCAACTGAATTGGTTTTGAGGAGTAGGAAAGACAGCATTGCTGGATTTCTGCTTTCTCCTAGATCCTATCATACCACATCATGACAGTTGTCTTTGTTTTATGTTCTTTTATGCCTGGATGTTTCTCATTTTTATGAGTGTGGGGTTTTCTTTTTCTTTCTTTCTTTTCTTTCTTTCTTTTCTTTCTTTCTTTTCTTTCTTTCTTTCTTTCTTTCTTTCTTTCTTTCTTTCTTTCTTTCTTTCTTTCTTTCTTTCTTTCTTTCTTTCTTTCTTTCTTTCTTTCTTTCTTTCTTTCTTTCTCTTTCTTTCTTCCTGTCTGTCTTTCTGTCTGTCTGTCTGTCTTCTCTCTTTCTGTCCAGCACTGATTTTATTGCTACTTGTGCATATCCAGACTCTACAGTTTTCTCCATTCCCTCTGTTTCTTCCCTGTGTCTTGCCCCTCTTTCCTGCAACTGAACAGCATTGCCTTGATCAATGAAGTGGCAACATGCGGCTTACACAGTAAACTGCTGAAATTACAGCTATAGCCATGGAGCACAGCTGCAGATCAACAGAAGACCACCAATAACTCACATTTCTAAACTGCTTGTCACAATTCTTCAGTATGTAGGCTGTGATGCTGCCAAGAGCGATCTCACCTCTTAAGCACCCATCCATTTCTTCTCTTCCCAGACCCTCAAGGTATCCTGGTCAAACCACCCCCCTTGCCCCATCTGTCTGTCCCACATTCCTTTTCCCTCAGGGCCAATCTTTTTTTTTTTTTTTTTTTTTTCAGCATACTATCTCCATAGAAGCTGCTGCTCCCCAACTCCGAGTTGACTAGGGCTGAACTATTGAAAAAGAAAAGAAAAGCTATAAATTATAGTGAGAGATGGTGAATACCTAACGATCTCTTAAAAGCAGGAATTTAAGGGAATAAGTAATTGATAAATGGAGTTAAGATCAGTAGGAAAAAATCCGCTGTTGCAATCAATAGAGTTAAGAAGTTTTTCAAGTACATTAGAAACAAAAATTAGAGTAATGACACAGATCCATTACAGGATGGGTATTGCTTCAGTGAGAAACGATGAAAAAAAAAACACCAACAACACGTACATGTGTATGTGTTGTTGTGTATTTGGAAAAAAAACAGGTTAATGAAAACTGCATGCTCAATTAGATGATTTTTTTGTTGTCGTTGGTAGGGAATTGTGTGCTTTATAACACAATATGTGTTATATTTTTTTATATATGTTTTAATAAATAGACTTTATTAGATAACTGATTTTGAATGTATAGCCTAGATGTTAGAAAAATTAACAACATGCAATATTACTTGTAAAAATTAACAACATGTGGTATCTAAATAATATTTAGAGATGTAAAGGTGTTTGGCATTTCAAAGTCTACTTCTCCAATGAAAAATGTGTTAGAGCTTCTGTTGGATGTAATGTAGCCTGCTCGCTTCCTGCCCACCTCAGCAGGACAGGGGATAAAATCGGGGAAAAAAAAGGAACGAGAAAGCTCATGGGCTTTGATAAAGGCAGGGATATTGCTTATCAATGATTGTTGTGGAAAAATCTCTCTTAACTTGAGGAAATTAATTTCATGCCAATTAATTTGTATAAATTCAATTACTAGTTCAGGTGTTGGGAAGCAAAAGGACAAACATCAAACCACATAGGGGTAACACTTTTCCTCCTCTTCTGGGCTCAACTTCACTCCCAGCACCTGTTTTCCACCTGCTGATCTCGCTCAGTCCATTCACTGGGGAAATGGGCAGCACAGGAGGAGGCTGTGGTTAATGTGCAGCAGTTCTTCTCTGCCTATCCTTTCTTCTCGTTTCTACTTTGCTCCAGTGTGGGTCCTCCACAGGCTGCAGTCCCTGTCAGGAATATTCATCTGTTCTGGCATGGATCCTCCACAGGTTTCAAAGAAATCTGCTCCACCATGGAGCATCTACTTCTCCTCCTCCTATGACCTTGATGTTCCCTCTGTTGTTCCTCATTCTTTTTGTTCTCTCCAGCTCTCTCCATCCAATATTTTCTGTGCATTCTTAGAGGCAACACACCTTGGCTTATTGTCTGAGTTTGGCCTATGGTGCATCTGTTGCTGTGTCCAGCACAGTGCAGCCCCTGACCTTGCTACCAAAACCTTGCCACAAATCTCAATACACCTGTTAAAAGAGACCCTCCTGTTTGTTGCCCTTCTTTGGACACTCTCGAACAGTTTTATATCTTTTTCTTATACTGTGGTGCCCAAAACTGCACACACTACTCACAGTACATGGAATAACAACAGAGACTGCCTCTAATTTTCTCTTCTCTGCAGAAGCTCTGTTGCTACCACTGTCCAGAAATCATCACTATCACAGACACTAGTAGCATTCCCTCCTCCCACGGTTGGTTCTTTTTCCCCCAGACTTAGACACCATCCACAAAAGCAAAACCAAACCAAAACAAACAAACAAACAAACAAAAAACAGTCAAAAGCCCTCAGGAAGGCAGTGGTGCAGACTGTGGAGAGCCTGAGTTCAAATCCTTCTTCTGCGAGGCTCTGAACCTATACCCCACCACAAGCTGTCCGCTAACGTATGGCAGGGCAAGGAGGAAGAAAGAACATTTCTCCTGCACTTTCCATTTATTGTTGGCTGACAATTCTGTAGAGTTACAAAGCCTCAATCAGTGCGATACAGGGTTCTTCTCACATTGTCTCACTGTGCCCTAAGGGGAACAGCTCTAATTTAATAGATGCTTCACCAGAAAATCATGAGTCATCTGCAGTTTTGAAGTTTTCTGGGATCAAGTCCCTTCAGACAGTTGAGGAATTTGCTCTATCGCCTATGAGAACTGGTGCTCTAATAAGCTAGTGAGTGAACAAGAGAGAAATCCTCTGCTAGATGACTTGACAAATTTGGTCTGAAAACAGTGTTGAGGCAGAACAATCCACGATTTTTGCCTTGGATGCACAGAGAGATTGGGGGTAGTAGAATTCTTTTATTCTTCATTAATATAAACATTTTCAAACCAGGTGTTTGCTCAACCTTGCTTCCACTGTGTGCATGGGAGGGAGATAACTGAAAGTGGGGAGTGTTGCTTGAAACCTGCAAGTGGCTGAGGTCCAGTGGGGTTGGAGGCTTTCTTACTCCTTTTGGAAACGCAAAGCAACCTTGCGCCTACCCTGCACTTGCAGAAGGATCATGACAGCCCAAAGCACAGAGGCTTTGGAATTACTACATGGGGATTGGTAGCAGGGGGCTGCAGGCGTGGCCTCTGTGAGAACAGTGCGGAAGCTGCCCGTGTCAGATCAGAGCCAGCTCCAGCCAACTCCAGAAGGGCCACGACGCTTGCCAGAGCTGAGCCTATAAGCGATGTTGTTTGCACCTCCGGGAGAGCAGATTTAAGAAGGGGGAAATACTGCTGTGCAACAGAAGCTGGAAGAGCAAGGAGAGAGAACCAGCCCTGCAGCCCCCAAGGTGAGTGCAGCAGGAGGGAGGAGGTGCTCCAGGCTCACAGCAGCAGTTCCCCTGCGGCCTGGGGAGAGGCCCCTGGTGGAGCAGGCTGTCCCCCTGCAGCCCACGGGTCCCACACGGAGCAGATCTCCACGCTGCAGCCCGTGGAGGAGCCCCCGGTGGAGCAGGTGGATGTGGCCTGGAGGAGGCCACGGCCTGTGGAGAGCCCCCGCAGGAGCAGGCCCCAGGCCAGAGCTGCAGCCATGGAGAGGAGCCCACGCAGGAGCAGGGGGTCTGGGGGGAGCTGCCACCCGTGGGGGACCCAGGTTGGAGCAGTTTGCTCCTGACGGACGGACCCTGTGGTACAGACCCATATCGGAACAGTTCCTCAAGAATGGTGGCCTGTAAGCAGCCCCCGCAGGCTCATTTCGGGAAGGACGGCATCCCGTGGGAGGGACCCCACGTGGAACAGGGGCAGAGAGGGACCGTGGAGGAGCAGCAGGTGATGAAGTGTTAGGGACTGACCACAGCCCACATTCCCCATTCCCCTGCAACACTCGGCAGGAGGAGGTAGAGCAGGGTGGATAGGAGGTAAAAGGGGCTTTAAGTTTGCTTTTAATTTTTCACTATTGTAGTCTGCTAGTGATAGGCAACAAATTATATTAATCTCCCTGTGCTGCATCTGTTTTGTCCAGGACGATAATTGTTGAGTGATCTCCCTGTCCTTATCACAATTCCTTGAGGCCTTTTCATCATATTTTTTCCCCTTTTCCTTTGAGGAGGGGGAGTGAGAGAGTGGCTATGGTGGAGTTCAGCTGCCCAGCAGCTTAAAACTACCAAGCAACAGTCCTACTATCCACCGACCAGCATCCTTATTCAAGCCTGTTGCAGCTATGTATGCTGCTCTGCTCTGTCTGGGATGTGGACCTACCCGTGGTATCTGGGGCCAGCTCATATGGACTAGACCCTTACAATCTGCAGGAATTCCCCTTCAGTGGGAACTTGCATCACATAAAGACGGTTTTCCATGGCGGAAGACAAAGCCTGTAGGAATTCTTAGAAGTCGACATCCTCCATCACTCTGACCCCCGAGATTTGGACATAATTTCCAAAATGAGCAAAAGGGATCTGTGTCTGCCCTGATACGAAGGAAATCACTGCCCCTGGAAATCTAGTCACTATGCTTTGGTGACTTCATCGGAGTTTTTGTTCTGCTTTGTATGCATCAAATGGAAAAGAGCTACCCCAGGAACACTGTGCTTTGGTGGCAGAGATCTGCTGGCAGCTGAGGACATTACTTATGTTTGTGTGTGAAAATCACACTTCCCTGCTAAAGTACATAATATTGGGCCACGTGCTTTCTAGCATATCACCTGTCAGGGAAGCAAAGCCAGGAAAAGCACTAATACGGCCCTGTGTGTCCCTCAGGGCTGTAAGCACAGCCACAAGCACAACCATGCTGACACACAGGAAATCTGTGCATGATCCCCAGAATTCACAGATGCAACGTGCATTTCTGTGCACGTGCCCTGACACCAGCTGGCAGCAGGAGGTCAGCTCCCAGCCTCAGCTCACTCTCTGTTCCTTGGGTTTGCTTTAATGCCTCCTTTGAGACACTGCCTCAGCGCAGTGAGTTTGTGAATGTGACATATCATTCAATATTATCCACCATAAGCCACTCTGTTCCTATAGCAACTGCCTCCTTAGCCCAGTTCCTGGGCCTCTTCAGGTCTGTTTGATATTCACCTTGACACCTTTGGTGGAGGCCTTGAAGGAACACACAAAGTGTGAAAACACCTTGTACTTATTAGGCCAAGGTAATTCCTCCCCACATGGATGGGCACATATCATCTCCAAGAAAGGGGCTCCCACCTCCACGACTCCCGTCCATCCTCCACCTCTCTATGTCCTTGCATGAATAACGACCTGCACAGCTTAAGCTGGACAGGAGCCTGAAGTCCACAACGAGAAATGCTCTGATCTGGGCTCCTTCCAAAAGGGCCAGGCAGATATAACTGGAAGAATGTGTAAAATGTTGACCCTAGCTGACGTAATTTCTTTTGGTTGATCTGATGCAAACCTGTGACGCACCCTGCAGGCCCTGCAACCCCTGTGATTTTACCTGCAGCCCCTGCAACCCCTGTGATTTTACCTGCAGCCCCTGCAACCCCTGTGATTTTACCAGCAGCCACTCCAACCCTGTGACAGGCCCTACAGCTTGCTCCGGGGACTACCCCGTTGCCGTATCAGTCGCCAATACACACAAGATGAAGGAATGGATGCAGAAGTCATCTCGTTTAGGCAGGGAAGAAAGTCCTCCGAAGAAGGGGAAGGAGCAATAGGAAGGCGAGGCAGGCGACCCCAATGTAGGGCCATCCCAGGGAAGAGGAGGCTGTTATAAAATAGAAAAGAGAGAAAAGCAGCAGTAAGCAGGTGATCCCCATCCCTGGGTGAGCTGCGAGACATGGGACAAGATTTCAGCTGTCATGCAGGCGAGCACATTGTCACCTGGCTGCTGCGATGCTGGGATAACAGCTCCGGGAGCCTGGAATCGGAGGGCAGGGAAGCCAAGCAGCTGGGATCCTTCTCTGGGGAAGGGGGCACTGAGAAAGCGATCGGAAACGGGGCACAGGCCTCTGGAGGCGGCGCCTGTCAGGCGTGAAGGAAAGGGATCCCTTCCAGGAAGATGCTGTGGGGTTGCTGAGGGTCGAAGAACAGCAGGTGTGGCCTGCACCCACCGTGCTGCAGCAGCGGCAAGGGAGAGACGTGGTGGTTTTCCTCAGCTGGGCAGCTGAGCTCCACCTCAACCGCTCTCTCCCTGCCCCTCCTCAAAGGGAAAGGGGAGAAAATAGGATGGAAAGGGCTCAAGGGCTGAGAGAAGGACAGGGAGATCACTCCACAATGATCGTCACGGGCAAAAGAGGCTCAGCAGAGCCTGTTCCAGTCCAGCCCGGGCCTGCTCCTGCGGGGGCTCTCCACAGGCCGCGGCCTCCTCCAGGCCACATCCACCTGCTCCACCGGGGGCTCCTCCACGGGCTGCAGCGTGGAGATCTGCTCCGTGTGGGACCCGTGGGCTGCAGGGGGACAGCCTGCTCCACCAGGGGCCTCTCCCCAGGCCGCAGGGGAACTGCTGCTGTGAGCCTGGAGCACCTCCTGCCTCCTGCTGCACTCACCTTGGGGGCTGCAGAGAGGTTTCTCACTCCTCCCTGACCCAGACGCTGCTGTGCAGCAGGTTTCTTTCCCTTTCTTAGATGGGCTCTCACACAGGCGCAAACATCATCCGTTTTGTCTCAGTTCTGGGCAGCAGCGGGTCCCTCTGGAGCCTCCTGGAACCGGCCCTTATCTAACATGGGGCAGCTGCTGCATTCTCCTCACAGAGGACACCCCTGCAGCCCCCCGCTACCAGAACCTGTCCTCGTAAACCCAACACAAGACACCGACCGAGCCTCCCTGATTCCCAGCAGGTGGGTCAGGCTGGGAACCCAGGCCAGTGCCCGGCAGACCCTCCTGGGCCTTGAAAAGCAAGCTTTATGGGGATGTAGCACCCAGAAAGAACGGAGTCACACAACAGGATTCATTTCCAAAACCGTCTCAGAGACACCTGGGCCAAAGTGCAGGGCCTTGAGCGGGTATATCACAATGGCGGAGTTCATTTCCTTCCCAGTAGCTGGCACGTGCCGTTTTTTGGGATTTCGGGGCTACAGTGAGCTGCTAAGAGGGATGTCTTAGCTCTTGCAGGGCAGTGCTTCCACTAAGGCCAGGACTTTTCTGCATCTTCTACTGCCCTGCAAGCGAGGATGCTTGGGGCACACAGGAAGCTGGGAGGGGACACAGCTGCAGGGATTCCATAAGACACAAGCAAATGCAGCCTTGGCTTGGTGACACTTTCTCTTGATTACTGCTCAACACAAATTACCTCGAGCAAGTCTACTGTGAGGACTAAAGGAAAGAGACGTATGGATGCTGCTAAGCTCTTCTAGCTTGTACCAGGTAGGAAAGATACCTCTGTAGCAGGCGTGAAGAGGATAGCACTAATTAATTAGATGAGAAGCGGAGGAAAGGCACTTAGAGGTAGTGAAAAGCAGTTAATGTGATGTTCCGGGGAAGCTTCAGTCTGCTTAAGGAGTAGCAAGAACAAGCCTAAAGTCATAGCCAAATACAAGAAAGAGAGGAGGACACGCAGCATGAGAAGCTCCCGAGAGAAAGGAGCTCTGTTTTGGGTAAAAATCAGTCCCTTTTTCTATCATGGAGACATCCAAGGGCGTAGGACACGTGCACTTCAGGGAGCCAAGAGATGCTGTGCATTTCTCTCGTCCCCCTGACACAGCCACTAGGTGACGATGCTTCCAATTCTCTCTAAAGAAACCTTGCTTTCTCAGGCCCAGGTGTCCAGCTGCACACCAAGGACGTCCCTGGCTCCCAGGCACAGTTCCCAGGCCCAAGGCCGAGCTCCCCTCCGAACCCCCATTCCAGCAGACCTTGCTCCTGGCATTGTGGAGCAGCCATTTCATGTCAGCCTTTTCTCCTGGCAGTCAGCTTAGCGCCGTAACCTCTGCCATCGGGGCGCCCGAGAGCCGTGTGAGGTCAGCAGAGAGTCACTGTCAGCCTTTGACCTCACAAAGGTGGGTGGCCATAAGTGCCCAGAGCGTCCAGCTCGCATTGAGTACTGCTGGTGGCACTCGAGGCGTGGAGGTCTGCATGGTGCAATGGGAGACGCCGATGTCCTGCTGCTGGAACAAGAGACGCTGATGTGCTGCTGGTGCAGGAGGAGACGTGAAGGTGCTGCTGCTTAGAGCTGCTGAGGAGCGGGCAGCCTCCGTGCCGGTGGCTGAGCATGCTACTCTTAATTAGTGCTCTACCCTTCCTATCTTTTTACTAAGGTGGGTAGAGAGAAATGCCCATATCTGTTTATTTCCTGGTAAGAAATGTAAGAGCCTTGTATCTGCATATTCACCAGATTCATCCCAGCGCCCTTGGTACTGGCGATCTGTGTTGATCTGTAATAAAGAGCAATCGGTAGCACACCAAGTCTCTGTGACCTTGCATCTAACAGAATCGTCCAAATCCCTGTTGTGATCTCTCTCTAGCTGTGGACTGGCTAAGCTGTCTGTTGGATGGTGAAAATGGGAAATGATTGGGATGGGAAATGATGAGTGGGCCGAGAAATCATTGCTGGGATGGGAAGACTTCCTTGGGGTGGAAAGCCATTGGGCTAGGAACTCAAAGAGATGGGAAATCTTCCCTGGGTTTGAAATCATTGGGAAGCAAAAGCGTTGGGATGGGAAATCACTCCGGGGATGGGGAAGTATTGGGATGGGAAGTCTTTAATGGGGTGGGTAACATTCACTGGGGAAGGAAGTACTTGGAAAAGTAATCAGAGGAATGGGAATTCTTTGGGATGAGATCTCTTTGGATTAAGAAACGCTTCGTGTCGATGGGAAATATCTCGTATGGGAATCTGTTATCATGTGAAATTGTAAGGATGGGAAATGACCGTTAGGATGCAAAGCTGGTACTGGGACGGGAAATGCTTGGGACGGGGAAGTGTTGGTGTGAAACCGTCCTGGGCATGGCAAATGATGCGTGGGAGGGAAAGCCTGATGGGGATGGAAAAGTCTTGCGATGGGAAGCCTGCTTGGGTCCAAAAGCTGCAGTCCTCACCAAGATGGCGGCGAGGGGCTGGTCAGCCGTTGGGACGGAACGGCCGTTGCCCGCGTTCCCCAACCGACCGCCCCACTCTCCAGCCACCATGGCAGGTACAGCAGCCGGCTCCCGCTCCTCCCGGGGCTGCGGCCCTGCTGGCGAGCCCAGCGGCCCGGATCTCACCCCAGCGCCCTTTTTCCCACAGAGGGTTTCCCCAGACGGCTTCCGCGGCTTCCGCAGACGCAAAACTCCCCCTTCGTCGTCCCAGCCGTGCCGCCAACGGTGGCTGCCTGGCTGCTGCCCTCCCTCCCCGGAGCGATGGTGCTGCCCTTGCAGCCCCCCCAGGTACCCACCCTCCCCTACGCGCTGCCCCAGGCCACCGTCTGGCACGTGGTGCCGGGGGTCCAGGGGCAGGTGCTGCAGCTCCCCGCCGGGGTGCAGCTGGCACCTGGGGGGCACCTCCCACCCGAGGGGTACCACCTGCAGCTTGGGCAGCTCCCCGCCGTGGGGCAGCTCCCTGCTGTGGGGCAGCTCCCCCACACCGCTCCTCCCTGGGCCCCCGTCTACCAGTGGGGACAGCCCGTGGGGACGGGGACGGTGCTGCCCCAGGATCCCCTCTGGCTGGGGCCCGGGGCCGTGCTCCATGGGGAGCTCCTGCACCCCGCAGGCACCCGCCTGCTGCAGGCCCCTGCCGACCCGGGCCCCCCACCCCTCCTCGTCCCGGGGCCTCCGCTGCGGGGGCAGGCGCTCCCCGCGCCCCGCACCCTGACCAGCAGCCGGGGGCAGCTGCCGGAGCCCTGCGACCACGCCGTGGGGCTCAGCGAGGACCAGGGGCCCCCGCTGCCCGGCCCCACTCCCCCCGAGCCTGCCCAGGCTCCAACGACCGCCAGCACCCAGACGGTGACGCCCGATGGTGAGTTTGGGGCTGGCACAGCCGGCCGCTGGGCGCCCCACACCCAGGAGCCATGGGAAAGCTGGCATCGCCCATCCTGGGGGATTTGCTTGCTTTTTCCTCAGCGGCGACAGTTGCAGAGGTGCCTGAGGAGCCCCTGGAGCTGCTTGAGCTGGGCCCCGATGCCTTCGCCGAGGCCTTTCCCCACCTGGCAGGGGACAGCCAGCAGCTGCAGCACCTGCAGGACCAGCTCCCGGCCGACCTGGACATCTCCGGCTTGGAGGAGCTGCTCAGCTGGCTCGATGCCGTGGAGCCCCAGGACGCCTTCCCCGGTGTCCCCAGCAGTCCTGTGCTCAGCCGCTTCCTGTCTGAGCTGCCCGACCTCTGCGAGGACATCGAGGAGCCGAGCACACAGGGACTGGCAGCCACCAGAGCGCTGGGTGAGGTACCCTCAACCCCTGGGGTGCACCCCGAGAAGGTGCAGGGTGGGCGGGCGGTGCAGCCCCCTGCTGTGCCGGCAGCGAGCTCCCCCCTCAAGCCTGCAGCCAGTCCCCAGCTCAGTGCCCTCAGGAGACCCCTGCCCAACCCTCCCTTCACTCTCCCCAAAAGGCCCCCCCACCCTGAATTCCTCACTGCCCTTAGCAGACCCCTGCCCAACCCTCCCTCGCGTCCCCTCAAGAGACCCCCCGACCCTGAATTCCTTAATTCCCTTAGGAGACCCCTGCCCAAGCCTCGCCTGAGTCCCCTCAAGAGCCCCCCCGACCCTGAATTTATTAGTGCCCTTAGGAGACCCCTGCCCAATCCCCCTCTGGGTCCCCTCAAGAGCCCCCCCGGCCCTGAATTTATTAGTGCCCTTAGGAGGCCCCTGCCCAATCCCCCTCTGAGTCCCCTCAAGAGCCCCCCGCCTGCCCCTGCGCCCACCGGCACCAAGTGGGGGGCCAAGCGCCCCGCGCCCACCAGCACCCCCAGCACAGCGCAGAGCTCCCAGCACAGGAGGCCGGCGACGGAGAAAACCCCCGGCAAGGAGAAGACGACGCTGCTGGGCCAGGGTGGCCAAGGCCCCAAGACGCTGTGCCAGGGGAAGACGGGTGGCCACAGCGCGGTGGCTGGCAGCAGCGGCCAAGCGGGCGGCGGCAGGCAGCAGCCGGCGAGCGACAGCACCAGGGCGCCCAGCAAGAGGGCCCGAAGCCCGGGGGCTGCTGGGGGGCAAGGAGCAGCGGCACCGCCTCCCCGGAGAGCGCTGCTGCTGCTGGAGCCCCCCCCCATTAAGCCCCGTGCCCGTGCCCGTGCCGTGCGGGCCCAGGACAGGCTCCGTCCCCAAGCCATCGGGGACAAGACGCTGCAGCGCCAGCACCCGGGGACAAAGACCCCCAGCGAGACTTTGCAGCCGCTGGGGGCCAGGGCGAAGGCGCTGGGGCCAGTGCGCCAGCTGCCCTGTGTGCAGCCGCAGCCCACCTCCAGCGGCCCCAGCAGCATGCCCAGGGCCCCGCCGACGGTGCCAGGCTCCAGCGCTGTGCCCGCTGCCCCCCGGCCCCCAGCTGGCGACAAGGCCCAGGCGGTGCTGGCACCACCAGGCAGCACGGCGCGAGCGTGGAGAGCTCCCCTGCAGCAGGCGCCCAGAGCGCCGTGCCTGCCAGCCGCGGGGGGCCAAGCGCAGCGGGAGCCTCTGCCCACGCAGCCGCGCACGCTGCAGCGTCCGGCGCAGCCCCGCGTGGACTACGTGCCCTGCGTGGGGCCCTGGGCGGGCGGCGACGCGGCGCCCACGCCGCTGGAGGAGCAGGAGGCGTCGGTGCCCATCACGCCGCAGCAGCGTCCCGAGCGGGAGCGCCTGAAGAAGCTGGCCCAGGAGGAGCGGCAGCGGGCGGCCCACCAGATGAAGATCGGCCCCGTGCAATTCTTCGTGCAGCGGCAGAAGGACCACGCCATAGCCAAGTATTACGGCTACCCGTGACCCTGCGCTCCTCGACGGCCCCCGCAGCACCCGGGCCCGCTCAGCATGCAGGCACAGAGACCTCTGCAGGCGCCTGCTCCAGCTTCAGCCACGCTCCTCAGCCCTTGCCCCTCTCGCTTGCCCTCTCCCTTCTCCAGTGCTGGAGCTAGGCAGTGTTTGCCACTGTCAGGGATGGGCAACTGGGGCAATGGGAAATGCGCGCGTCACGAATGAACGTTGCAATGGGAAGCTGTTGGGATGTTGGCAATAGCTGGGGTGGGAAAGGTTGGGCGTGGGAACTGCTTGTTGGGACACCAAATGGCTGAGATCCCAAACTTCTTTCTTCTTTCGGGTCATTTCTCTTATTTAGTGCCTTCCTTATTAAATTCCTCTAGTGTAGGTGTTCACTCAGCAAGGCCTCTGCCTGCAGCTGTTCTGGCACTGGGATGCCGAGGGGATTTCATGCAGCCCGCTCCCGCTGCCCATGCTCAGTCCGTGCATGGATGTGGGCATGGCCAGCACGGACGGGAGAAAATGGGTGGACGGCTGGGTGGATGGGAGGGTGATGGGAGTTGGGAATTCAGCCTTGGGATCAGACACGGGAGGTTGTTGGGATAGGAAATGACCAGTGGGATGGGAAGTCACGATGGGGATAGGAATTCATTAGAATAGGACAAATTGGTTTCATTTTTATTTATTATTTTATTAATTTTAATATTTATTTTATTTATTATATTTATTAATTTTATTTATTAAATTTACTTTATTGACTGTGTTGTACAGGATGGCATTTTTTTAGGTTCTCTTCCTTTTCTACCCTATTAAACTCTCTTTATCACAACGCACTGCTTTGTACTTCATTTTTCCTTCCGAGTCGTTCTGGATTCACTCAGGATGGGGGGGACATTAGTGAACGCCTGTGTGCTTCAGATCCAAGCTCACCTTTGCCCTCAACTCAAGATACATATTTGCATCTGTTGTCATGATACAAAATTAACAGCAACAAAATAAAAGTTAACTACTTCCGAGCACCAGCTGTACGTTTGCTGGGTCTGCTCTATGCATTTTGAAGACCATTCAATACTATTCAGCACCTTCAGGAGGAAATGTGTGGTTCTAGGGAAATGCATCTTGATCTGATGCAAACCTGCGACGCACCCTGCAGCCCCTGCAACCGCTGTGATTTTACCTGCAGCCCCTGCAACCCCTGTGATTTTACCTGCAGCCCCTCCAAGCCCTGTGATTTTACCAGCAGCCACTCCAACCCTGTGACAGGCCCTACAGCTGGCTCCGGGGACTACCCCGTTGCTGTATCAGTCGCCAATACACACACAAGATGAAGGAATGGATGCAGAAGTCATCTCGTTTAGGCAGGGAAGAAAGTCCTCCGAAGAAGGGGAAGGAGCAATAGGAAGGCGAGGCAGGCGACCCCAATGTAGGGCCATCCCAGGGAAGAGGAGGCTGTTATAAAATAGAAAAGAGAGAAAAGCAGCAGTAAGCAGGTGATCCCCATCCCTGGGCGAGCTGCGAGACATGGGACAAGATTTCAGCTGTCATGCAGGCGAGCACATTGTCACCTGGCTGCTGCGATGCTGGGATAACAGCTCCGGGAGCCTGGAATCGGAGGGCAGGGAAGCCAAGCAGCTGGGATCCTTCTCTGGGGAAGGGGGCACTGAGAAAGCGATCGGAAACGGGGCACAAGCCTCTGGAGGCGGCGCCTGTCAGGCGTGAAGGAAAGGGATCCCTTCCAGGAAGATGCTGTGGGGTTGCTGAGGGTCGAAGAACAGCAGGTGTTGCCTGCACCCACCGTGCTGCAGCAGCGGCAAGGGAGAGACGTGGTGGTTTTCCTCAGCTGGGCAGCTGAGCTCCACCTCAACCGCTCTCTCCCTGCCCCTCCTCAAAGGGAAAGGGGAGAAAATAGGATGGAAAGGGCTCAAGGGCTGAGAGAAGGACAGGGAGATCACTCCACAATGATCGTCACGGGCAAAAGAGGCTCAGCAGAGCCTGTTCCAGTCCAGCCCGGGCCTGCTCCTGCGGGGGCTCTCCACAGGCCGCGGCCTCCTCCAGGCCACATCCACCTGCTCCACCGGGGGCTCCTCCACGGGCTGCAGCGTGGAGATCTGCTCCGTGTGGGACCCGTGGGCTGCAGGGGGACAGCCTGCTCCACCAGGGGCCTCTCCCCAGGCCGCAGGGGAACTGCTGCTGTGAGCCTGGAGCACCTCCTGCCTCCTGCTGCACTCACCTTGGGGGCTGCAGAGAGGTTTCTCACTCCTCCCTGACCCAGACGCTGCTGTGCAGCAGGTTTCTTTCCCTTTCTTAGATGGGCTCTCACACAGGCGCAAACATCATCCGTTTTGTCTCAGTTCTGGGCAGCAGCGGGTCCCTCTGGAGCCTCCTGGAACCGGCCCTTATCTAACATGGGGCAGCTGCTGCATTCTCCTCACAGAGGACACCCCTGCAGCCCCCCGCTACCAGAACCTGTCCTCGTAAACCCAACACAAGACACCGACCGAGCCTCCCTGATTCCCAGCAGGTGGGTCAGGCTGGGAACCCAGGCCAGTGCCCGGCAGACCCTCCTGGGCCTTGAAAAGCAAGCTTTATGGGGACGTAGCACCCAGAAAGAACGGAGTCACGCAACAGGATTCATTTCCAAAACCGTCTCAGAGACACCTGGGCCAAAGTGCAGGGCCTTGAGCGGGTATATCACAATGGCAGAGTTCATTTCCTTCCCAGTAGCTGGCACGTGCCGTTTTTTGGGATTTCGGGGCTACAGTGAGCTGCTAAGAGGGATGTCTTAGCTCTTGCAGGGCAGTGCTTCCACTAAGGCCAGGACTTTTCTGCATCTTCTACTGCCCTGCAAGCGAGGATGCTTGGGGCACACAGGAAGCTGGGAGGGGACACAGCTGCAGGGATTCCATAAGACACAAGCAAATGCAGCCTTGGCTTGGTGACACTTTCTCTTGATTACTGCTCAACACAAATTACCTCGAGCAAGTCTACTGTGAGGACTAAAGGAAAGAGACGTATGGATGCTGCTAAGCTCTTCTAGCTTGTACCAGGTAGGAAAGATACCTCTGTAGCAGGCGTGAAGAGGATAGCACTAATTAATTAGATGAGAAGCGGAGGAAAGGCACTTAGAGGTAGTGAAAAGCAGTTAATGTGATGTTCCGGGGAAGCTTCAGTCTGCTTAAGGAGTAGCAAGAACAAGCCTAAAGTCATAGCCAAATACAAGAAAGAGAGGAGGACACGCAGCATGAGAAGCTCCCGAGAGAAAGGAGCTCTGTTTTGGGTAAAAATCAGTCCCTTTTTCTATCATGGAGACATCCAAGGGCGTAGGACACGTGCACTTCAGGGAGCCAAGAGATGCTGTGCATTTCTCTCGTCCCCCTGACACAGCCACTAGGTGACGATGCTTCCAATTCTCTCTAAAGAAACCTTGCTTTCTCAGGCCCAGGTGTCCAGCTGCACACCAAGGACGTCCCTGGCTCCCAGGCACAGTTCCCAGGCCCAAGGCCGAGCTCCCCTCCGAACCCCCATTCCAGCAGACCTTGCTCCTGGCATTGTGGAGCAGCCATTTCATGTCAGCCTTTTCTCCTGGCAGTCAGCTTAGCGCCGTAACCTCTGCCATCGGGGCGCCCGAGAGCCGTGTGAGGTCAGCAGAGAGTCACTGTCAGCCTTTGACCTCACAAAGGTGGGTGGCCATAAGTGCCCTGAGCGTCCAGCTCGCATTGAGTACTGCTGGTGGCACTCGAGGCGTGGAGGTCTGCATGGTGCAATGGGAGACGCCGATGTCCTGCTGCTGGAACAAGAGGCGCTGATGTGCTGCTGGTGCAGGAGGAGACGTGAAGGTGCTGCTGCTTAGAGCTGCTGAGGAGCGGGCAGCCTCCGTGCCGGTGGCTGAGCATGCTACTCTTAATTAGTGCTCTACCCTTCCTATCTTTTTACTAAGGTGGGTAGAGAGAAATGCCCATATCTGTTTATTTCCTGGTAGGAAATGTAAGAGCCTTGTATCTGCATATTCACCAGATTCATCCCAGCGCCCTTGGTACTGGCGATCTGTGTTGATCTGTAATAAAGAGCAATTGGTAGCACACCAAGTCTCAGTGACCTTGCATCTAACAGAATCGTCCAAATCCCTGTTGTGATCTCTCTCTAGCTGTGGACTGGCTAAGCTGTCTGTTGGATGGTGAAAATGGGAAATGATTGGGATGGGAAATGATGAGTGGGCCGAGAAATCATTGCTGGGATGGGAAGACTTCCTTGGGGTGGAAAGCCATTGGGCTAGGAACTCAAAGAGATGGGAAATCTTCCCTGGGTTTGAAATCATTGGGAAGCAAAAGCGTTGGGATGGGAAATCACTCCGGGGATGGGGAAGTATTGGGATGGGAAGTCTTTAATGGGGTGGGTAACATTCACTGGGGAAGGAAGTACTTGGAAAAGTAATCAGAGGAATGGGAATTCTTTGGGATGAGATCTCTTTGGATTAAGAAACGCTTCGTGTCGATGGGAAATATCTCGTATGGGAATCTGTTATCATGTGAAATTGTAAGGATGGGAAATGACCGTTAGGATGCAAAGCTGGTACTGGGACGGGAAATGCTTGGGACGGGGAAGTGTTGGTGTGAAACCGTCCTGGGCATGGCAAATGATGCGTGGGAGGGAAAGCCCGATGGGGATGGAAAAGTCTTGCGATGGGAAGCCTGCTTGGGTCCAAAAGCTGCAGTCCTCACCAAGATGGCGGCGAGGGGCTGGTCAGCCGTTGGGACGGAACGGCCGTTGCCCGCGTTCCCCAACCGACCGCCCCACTCTCCAGCCACCATGGCAGGTACAGCAGCCGGCTCCCGCTCCTCCCGGGGCTGCGGCCCTGCTGGCGAGCCCAGCGGCCCGGATCTCACCCCAGCGCCCTTTTTCCCACAGAGGGTTTCCCCAGACGGCTTCCGCGGCTTCCGCAGACGCAAAACTCCCCCTTCGTCGTCCCAGCCGTGCCGCCAACAGTGGCTGCCTGGCTGCTGCCCTCCCTCCCCGGAGCGATGGCACTGCCCTTGCAGCCCCCCCAGGTACCCACCCTCCCCTACGCGCTGCCCCAGGCCACCGTCTGGCACGTGGTGCCGGGGGTCCAGGGGCAGGTGCTGCAGCTCCCCGCCGGGGTGCAGCTGGCACCTGGGGGGCACCTCCCACCCGAGGGGCACCACCTGCAGCTTGGGCAGCTCCCCGCCGTGGGGCAGCTCCCTGCTGTGGGGCAGCTCCCCCACACCGCTCCTCCCTGGGCCCCCGTCTACCAGTGGGGACAGCCCGTGGGGACGGGGACGGTGCTGCCCCAGGATCCCCTCTGGCTGGGGCCCGGGGCCATGCTCCATGGGGAGCTCCTGCACCCCGCAGGCACCTGCCTGCTGCAGGCCCCTGCCCACCCCGGCCCCCCACCACTCGTCGTCCCGGGGCCTCCGCTGCGGGGGCAGGCGCTCCCCGCGCCCCGCACCCTGACCAGCAGCCGGGGGCAGCTGCCGGAGCCCTGCGACCACGCCGTGGGGCTCAGCGAGGACCAGGGGCCCCCGCTGCCCGGCCCCACTCCCCCCGAGCCTGCCCAGGCTCCAACGACCGCCAGCACCCAGACGGTGACGCCCGACGGTGAGTTTGGGGCTGGCACAGCCGGCCGCTGGGCGCCCCACACCCAGGAGCCATGGGAAAGCTGGCATCGCCCATCCTGGGGGATTTGCTTGCTTTTTCCTCAGCGGCGACAGTTGCAGAGGTGCCTGAGGAGCCCCTGGAGCTGCTTGAGCTGGGCCCCGATGCCTTCGCCGAGGCCTTTCCCCACCTGGCAGGGAACAGCCAGCAGCTGCAGCACCTGCAGGACCAGCTCCCGGCCGACCTGGACATCTCCGGCTTGGAGGAGCTGCTCAGCTGGCTCGATGCCGTGGAGCCCCAGGACGCCTTCCCCGGTGTCCCCAGCAGTCCTGTGCTCAGCCGCTTCCTGTCTGAGCTGCCCGACCTCTGCGAGGACATCGAGGAGCCGAGCACACAGGGACTGGCAGCCACCAGAGCGCTGGGTGAGGTACCCTCAACCCCTGGGGTGCACC
This sequence comes from Anser brachyrhynchus, assembly GCF_964034855.1. NCBI lineage: Eukaryota > Metazoa > Chordata > Aves > Anseriformes > Anatidae > Anser > Anser brachyrhynchus. The sequence goes on from NC_137714.1 coordinate 496,920, forward strand.
CCGAGAAGGTGCAGGGTGGGCGGGCGGTGCAGCCCCCTGCTGTGCCGGCAGCGAGCTCCCCCCTCAAGCCTGCAGCCAGTCCCCAGCTCAGTGCCCTCAGGAGACCCCTGCCCAACCCTCCCTTCACTCTCCCCAAAAGGCCCCCCCACCCTGAATTCCTCACTGCCCTTAGCAGACCCCTGCCCAACCCTCCCTCGCGTCCCCTCAAGAGACCCCCCGACCCTGAATTCCTTAATTCCCTTAGGAGACCCCTGCCCAAGCCTCGCCTGAGTCCCCTCAAGAGCCCCCCCGACCCTGAATTTATTAGTGCCCTTAGGAGACCCCTGCCCAATCCCCCTCTGGGTCCCCTCAAGAGCCCCCCCGGCCCTGAATTTATTAGTGCCCTTAGGAGGCCCCTGCCCAATCCCCCTCTGAGTCCCCTCAAGAGCCCCCCGCCTGCCCCTGCGCCCACCGGCACCAAGTGGGGGGCCAAGCGCCCCGCGCCCACCAGCACCCCCAGCACAGCGCAGAGCTCCCAGCACAGGAGGCCGGCGACGGAGAAAACCCCCGGCAAGGAGAAGACGACGCTGCTGGGCCAGGGTGGCCAAGGCCCCAAGACGCTGTGCCAGGGGAAGACGGGTGGCCACAGCGCGGTGGCTGGCAGCAGAGGCCAAGCGGGCGGCGGCAGGCAGCAGCCGGCGAGCGACAGCACCAGGGCGCCCAGCAAGAGGGCCCGAAGCCCGGGGGCTGCTGGGGGGCAAGGAGCAGCGGCACCGCCTCCCCGGAGAGCGCTGCTGCTGCTGGAGCCCCCCCCCATTAAGCCCCGTGCCCGTGCCCGTGCCGTGCGGGCCCAGGACAGGCTCCGTCCCCAAGCCATCGGGGACAAGAGGCTGCAGCGCCAGCACCCGGGGACGAAGACCCCCAGCGAGACTTTGCAGCCGCTGGGGGCCAGGGCGAAGGCGCTGGGGCCAGTGCGCCAGCCGCCCTGTGTGCAGCCGCAGCCCACCTCCAGCGGCCCCAGCAGCATGCCCAGGGCCCCGCCGACGGTGCCAGGCTCCAGCGCTGTGCCCGCTGCCCCCCGGCCCCCAGCTGGAGACAAGGCCCAGGCGGTGCCGGCACCACCAGGCAGCACGGCGCGAGCGTGGAGAGCTCCCCTGCAGCAGGCGCCCAGAGCGCCGTGCCTGCCAGCCGCGGGGGGCCAAGCGCAGCGGGAGCCTCTGCCCACGCAGCCGCGCACGCTGCAGCGTCCGGCGCAGCCCCGCGTGGACTACGTGCCCTGCGTGGGGCCCTGGGCGGGCGGCGACGCGGCGCCCACGCCGCTGGAGGAGCAGGAGGCGTCGGTGCCCATCACGCCGCAGCAGCGTCCCGAGCGGGAGCGCCTGAAGAAGCTGGCCCAGGAGGAGCGGCAGCGGGCGGCCCACCAGTTGAAGATCGGCCCCGTGCAATTCTTCGTGCAGCGGCAGAAGGACCACGCCATAGCCAAGTATTACGGCTACCCGTGACCCTGCGCTCCTCGACGGCCCCCGCAGCACCCGGGCCCGCTCAGCATGCAGGCACAGAGACCTCTGCAGGCGCCTGCTCCAGCTTCAGCCACGCTCCTCAGCCCTTGCCCCTCTCGCTTGCCCTCTCCCTTCTCCAGTGCTGGAGCTAGGCAGTGTTTGCCACTGTCAGGGATGGGCAACTGGGGCAATGGGAAATGCGCGCGTCACGAATGAACGTTGCAATGGGAAGCTGTTGGGATGTTGGCAATAGCTGGGGTGGGAAAGGTTGGGCGTGGGAACTGCTTGTTGGGACACCAAATGGCTGAGATCCCAAACTTCTTTCTTCTTTCGGGTCATTTCTCTTATTTAGTGCCTTCCTTATTAAATTCCTCTAGTGTAGGTGTTCACTCAGCAAGGCCTCTGCCTGCAGCTGTTCTGGCACTGGGATGCCGAGGGGATTTCATGCAGCCCGCTCCCGCTGCCCATGCTCAGTCCGTGCATGGATGTGGGCATGGCCAGCACGGACGGGAGAAAATGGGTGGACGGCTGGGTGGATGGGAGGGTGATGGGAGTTGGGAATTCAGCCTTGGGATCAGACACGGGAGGTTGTTGGGATAGGAAATGACCAGTGGGATGGGAAGTCACGATGGGGATAGGAATTCATTAGAATAGGACAAATTGGTTTCATTTTTATTTATTATTTTATTAATTTTAATATTTATTTTATTTATTATATTTATTAATTTTATTTATTAAATTTACTTTATTGACTGTGTTGTACAGGATGGCATTTTTTTAGGTTCTCTTCCTTTTCTACCCTATTAAACTCTCTTTATCACAACGCACTGCTTTGTACTTCATTTTTCCTTCCGAGTCGTTCTGGATTCACTCAGGATGGGGGGGACATTAGTGAACGCCTGTGTGCTTCAGATCCAAGCTCACCTTTGCCCTCAACTCAAGATACATATTTGCATCTGTTGTCATGATACAAAATTAACAGCAACAAAATAAAAGTTAACTACTTCCGAGCACCAGCTGTACGTTTGCTGGGTCTGCTCTATGCATTTTGAAGACCATTCAATACTATTCAGCACCTTCAGGAGGAAATGTGTGGTTCTAGGGAAATGCATCTTGATCTGATGCAAACCTGCGACGCACCCTGCAGCCCCTGCAACCGCTGTGATTTTACCTGCAGCCCCTGCAACCCCTGTGATTTTACCTGCAGCCCCTGCAACCCCTGTGATTTTACCAGCAGCCACTCCAACCCTGTGACAGGCCCTACAGCTGGCTCCGGGGACTACCCCGTTGCCGTATCAGTCGCCAATACACACACAAGATGAAGGAATGGATGCAGAAGTCATCTCGTTTAGGCAGGGAAGAAAGTCCTCCGAAGAAGGGGAAGGAGCAAGAGGAAGGCGAGGCAGGCGACCCCAATGTAGGGCCATCCCAGGGAAGAGGAGGCTGTTATAAAATAGAAAAGAGAGAAAAGCAGCAGTAAGCAGGTGATCCCCATCCCTGGGCGAGCTGCGAGACATGGGACAAGATTTCAGCTGTCATGCAGGCGAGCACATTGTCACCTGGCTGCTGCGATGCTGGGATAACAGCTCCGGGAGCCTGGAATCGGAGGGCAGGGAAGCCAAGCAGCTGGGATCCTTCTCTGGGGAAGGGGGCACTGAGAAAGCGATCGGAAACGGGGCACAAGCCTCTGGAGGCGGCGCCTGTCAGGCGTGAAGGAAAGGGATCCCTTCCAGGAAGATGCTGTGGGGTTGCTGAGGGTCGAAGAACAGCAGGTGTTGGCTGCTCCCACCGTGCTGCAGCAGCGGCAAGGGAGAGACGTGGTGGTTTTCCTCAGCTGGGCAGCTGAGCTCCACCTCAACCGCTCTCTCCCTGCCCCTCCTCAAAGGGAAAGGGGAGAAAATAGGATGGAAAGGGCTCAAGGGCTGAGAGAAGGACAGGGAGATCACTCCACAATGATCGTCACGGGCAAAAGAGGCTCAGCAGAGCCTGTTCCAGTCCAGCCCGGGCCTGCTCCTGCGGGGGCTCTCCACAGGCCGCGGCCTCCTCCAGGCCACATCCACCTGCTCCACCGGGGGCTCCTCCACGGGCTGCAGCGTGGAGATCTGCTCCGTGTGGGACCCGTGGGCTGCAGGGGGACAGCCTGCTCCACCAGGGGCCTCTCCCCAGGCCGCAGGGGAACTGCTGCTGTGAGCCTGGAGCACCTCCTGCCTCCTGCTGCACTCACCTTGGGGGCTGCAGAGAGGTTTCTCACTCCTCCCTGACCCAGACGCTGCTGTGCAGCAGGTTTCTTTCCCTTTCTTAGATGGGCTCTCACACAGGCGCAAACATCATCCGTTTTGTCTCAGTTCTGGGCAGCAGCGGGTCCCTCTGGAGCCTCCTGGAACCGGCCCTTATCTAACATGGGGCAGCTGCTGCATTCTCCTCACAGAGGACACCCCTGCAGCCCCCCGCTACCAGAACCTGTCCTCGTAAACCCAACACAAGACACCGACCGAGCCTCCCTGATTCCCAGCAGGTGGGTCAGGCTGGGAACCCAGGCCAGTGCCCGGCAGACCCTCCTGGGCCTTGAAAAGCAAGCTTTATGGGGACGTAGCACCCAGAAAGAACGGAGTCACGCAACAGGATTCATTTCCAAAACCGTCTCAGAGACACCTGGGCCAAAGTGCAGGGCCTTGAGCGGGTATATCACAATGGCAGAGTTCATTTCCTTCCCAGTAGCTGGCACGTGCCGTTTTTTGGGATTTCGGGGCTACAGTGAGCTGCTAAGAGGGATGTCTTAGCTCTTGCAGGGCAGTGCTTCCACTAAGGCCAGGACTTTTCTGCATCTTCTACTGCCCTGCAAGCGAGGATGCTTGGGGCACACAGGAAGCTGGGAGCGGACACAGCTGCAGGGATTCCATAAGACACAAGCAAATGCAGCCTTGGCTTGGTGACACTTTCTCTTGATTACTGCTCAACACAAATTACCTCGAGCAAGTCTACTGTGAGGACTAAAGGAAAGAGACGTATGGATGCTGCTAAGCTCTTCTAGCTTGTACCAGGTAGGAAAGATACCTCTGTAGCAGGCGTGAAGAGGATAGCACTAATTAATTAGATGAGAAGCGGAGGAAAGGCACTTAGAGGTAGTGAAAAGCAGTTAATGTGATGTTCCGGGGAAGCTTCAGTCTGCTTAAGGAGTAGCAAGAACAAGCCTAAAGTCATAGCCAAATACAAGAAAGAGAGGAGGACACGCAGCATGAGAAGCTCCCGAGAGAAAGGAGCTCTGTTTTGGGTAAAAATCAGTCCCTTTTTCTATCATGGAGACATCCAAGGGCGTAGGACACGTGCACTTCAGGGAGCCAAGAGATGCTGTGCATTTCTCTCGTCCCCCTGACACAGCCACTAGGTGACGATGCTTCCAATTCTCTCTAAAGAAACCTTGCTTTCTCAGGCCCAGGTGTCCAGCTGCACACCAAGGACGTCCCTGGCTCCCAGGCACAGTTCCCAGGCCCAAGGCCGAGCTCCCCTCCGAACCCCCATTCCAGCAGACCTTGCTCCTGGCATTGTGGAGCAGCCATTTCATGTCAGCCTTTTCTCCTGGCAGTCAGCTTAGCGCCGTAACCTCTGCCATCGGGGCGCCCGAGAGCCGTGTGAGGTCAGCAGAGAGTCACTGTCAGCCTTTGACCTCACAAAGGTGGGTGGCCATAAGTGCCCTGAGCGTCCAGCTCGCATTGAGTACTGCTGGTGGCACTCGAGGCGTGGAGGTCTGCATGGTGCAATGGGAGACGCTGATGTCCTGCTGCTGGAACAAGAGGCGCTGATGTGCTGCTGGTGCAGGAGGAGACGTGAAGGTGCTGCTGCTTAGAGCTGCTGAGGAGCGGGCAGCCTCCGTGCCGGTGGCTGAGCATGCTACTCTTAATTAGTGCTCTACCCTTCCTATCTTTTTACTAAGGTGGGTAGAGAGAAATGCCCATATCTGTTTATTTCCTGGTAGGAAATGTAAGAGCCTTGTATCTGCATATTCACCAGATTCATCCCAGCGCCCTTGGTACTGGCGATCTGTGTTGATCTGTAATAAAGAGCAATTGGTAGCACACCAAGTCTCCGTGACCTTGCATCTAACAGAATCGTCCAAATCCCTGTTGTGATCTCTCTCTAGCTGTGGACTGGCTAAGCTGTCTGTTGGATGGTGAAAATGGGAAATGATTGGGATGGGAAATGATGAGTGGGCCGAGAAATCATTGCTGGGATGGGAAGACTTCCTTGGGGTGGAAAGCCATTGGGCTAGGAACTCAAAGAGATGGGAAATCTTCCCTGGGTTTGAAATCATTGGGAAGCAAAAGCGTTGGGATGGGAAATCACTCCGGGGATGGGGAAGTATTGGGATGGGAAGTCTTTAATGGGGTGGGTAACATTCACTGGGGAAGGAAGTACTTGGAAAAGTAATCAGAGAGATGGGAATTCTTTGGGATGAGATCTCTTTGGATTAAGAAACGCTTCGTGTCGATGGGAAATATCTCGTATGGGAATCTGTTATCATGTGAAATTGTAAGGATGGGAAATGACCGTTAGGATGCAAAGCTGGTACTGGGACGGGAAATGCTTGGGACGGGGAAGTGTTGGTGTGAAACCGTCCTGGGCATGGCAAATGATGCGTGGGAGGGAAAGCCCGATGGGGATGGAAAAGTCTTGCGATGGGAAGCCTGCTTGGGTCCAAAAGCTGCAGTCCTCACCAAGATGGCGGCGAGGGGCTGGTCAGCCGTTGGGACGGAACGGCCGTTGCCCGCGTTCCCCATCTGACCGCCCCACTCTCCAGCCACCATGGCAGGTACAGCAGCCGGCTCCCGCTCCTCCCGGGGCTGCAGCCCTGCTGGCGAGCCCAGCGGCCCGGATCTCACCCCAGCGCCCTTTTTCCCACAGAGGGTTTCCCCAGACGGCTTCCGCGGCTTCCGCAGACGCAAAACTCCCCCTTCGTCGTCCCAGCCGTGCCGCCAACGGTGGCTGCCTGGCTGCTGCCCTCCCTCCCCGGAGCGATGGCGCTGCCCTTGCAGCCCCCCCAGGTACCCACCCTCCCCTACGCGCTGCCCCAGGCCACCGTCTGGCACGTGGTGCCGGGGGTCCAGGGGCAGGTGCTGCAGCTCCCCGCCGGGGTGCAGCTGGCACCTGGGGGGCACCTCCCACCCGAGGGGCACCACCTGCAGCTTGGGCAGCTCCCCGCCGTGGGGCAGCTCCCTGCTGTGGGGCAGCTCCCCCACACCGCTCCTCCCTGGGCCCCCGTCTACCAGTGGGGACAGCCCGTGGGGACGGGGACGGTGCTGCCCCAGGATCCCCTCTGGCTGGGGCCCGGGGCCGTGCTCCATGGGGAGCTCCTGCACCCCGCAGGCACCTGCCTGCTGCAGGCCCCTGCCCACCCCGGCCCCCCACCACTCGTCGTCCCGGGGCCTCCGCTGCGGGGGCAGGCGCTCCCCGCGCCCCGCACCCTGACCAGCAGCCGGGGGCAGCTGCCGGAGCCCTGCGACCACGCCGTGGGGCTCAGCGAGGACCAGGGGCCCCCGCTGCCCGGCCCCACTCCCCCCGAGCCTGCCCAGGCTCCAACGACCGCCAGCACCCAGACGGTGACGCCCAACGGTGAGTTTGGGGCTGGCACAGCCGGCCGCTGGGCGCCCCACACCCAGGAGCCATGGGAAAGCTGGCATCGCCCATCCTGGGGGATTTGCTTGCTTTTTCCTCAGCGGCGACAGTTGCAGAGGTGCCTGAGGAGCCCCTGGAGCTGCTTGAGCTGGGCCCCGATGCCTTCGCCGAGGCCTTTCCCCACCTGGCAGGGGACAGCCAGCAGCTGCAGCACCTGCAGGACCAGCTCCCGGCCGACCTGGACATCTCCGGCTTGGAGGAGCTGCTCAGCTGGCTCGATGCCGTGGAGCCCCAGGACGCCTTCCCCGGTGTCCCCAGCAGTCCTGTGCTCAGCCGCTTCCTGTCTGAGCTGCCCGACCTCTGCGAGGACATCGAGGAGCCGAGCACACAGGGACTGGCAGCCACCAGAGCGCTGGGTGAGGTACCCTCAACCCCTGGGGTGCACCCCGAGAAGGTGCAGGGTGGGCGGGCGGTGCAGCCCCCTGCTGTGCCGGCAGCGAGCTCCCCCCTCAAGCCTGCAGCCAGTCCCCAGCTCAGTGCCCTCAGGAGACCCCTGCCCAACCCTCCCTTCACTCTCCCCAAAAGGCCCCCCCACCCTGAATTCCTCACTGCCCTTAGCAGACCCCTGCCCAACCCTCCCTCGCGTCCCCTCAAGAGACCCCCCGACCCTGAATTCCTTAATTCCCTTAGGAGACCCCTGCCCAAGCCTCGCCTGAGTCCCCTCAAGAGCCCCCCCGACCCTGAATTTATTAGTGCCCTTAGGAGACCCCTGCCCAATCCCCCTCTGGGTCCCCTCAAGAGCCCCCCCGGCCCTGAATTTATTAGTGCCCTTAGGAGGCCCCTGCCCAATCCCCCTCTGAGTCCCCTCAAGAGCCCCCCGCCTGCCCCTGCGCCCACCGGCACCAAGTGGGGGGCCAAGCGCCCCGCGCCCACCAGCACCCCCAGCACAGCGCAGAGCTCCCAGCACAGGAGGCCGGCGACGGAGAAAACCCCCGGCAAGGAGAAGACGACGCTGCTGGGCCAGGGTGGCCAAGGCCCCAAGACGCTGTGCCAGGGGAAGACGGGTGGCCACAGCGCGGTGGCTGGCAGCAGCGGCCAAGCGGGCGGCGGCAGGCAGCAGCCGGCGAGCGACAGCACCAGGGCGCCCAGCAAGAGGGCCCGAAGCCCGGGGGCTGCTGGGGGGCAAGGAGCAGCGGCACCGCCTCCCCGGAGAGCGCTGCTGCTGCTGGAGCCCCCCCCCATTAAGCCCCGTGCCCGTGCCCGTGCCGTGCGGGCCCAGGACAGGCTCCGTCCCCAAGCCATCGGGGACAAGACGCTGCAGCGCCAGCACCCGGGGACAAAGACCCCCGGCGAGACTTTGCAGCCGCTGGGGGCCAGGGCGAAGGCGCTGGGGCCAGTGCGCCAGCCGCCCTGTGTGCAGCCGCAGCCCACCTCCAGCGGCCCCAGCAGCATGCCCAGGGCCCCGCCGACGGTGCCAGGCTCCAGCGCTGTGCCCGCTGCCCCCCGGCCCCCAGCTGGCGACAAGGCCCAGGCGGTGCTGGCACCACCAGGCAGCACGGCGCGAGCGTGGAGAGCTCCCCTGCAGCAGGCGCCCAGAGCGCCGTGCCTGCCAGCCGCGGGGGGCCAAGCGCAGCGGGAGCCTCTGCCCACGCAGCCGCGCACGCTGCAGCGTCCGGCGCAGCCCCGCGTGGACTACGTGCCCTGCGTGGGGCCCTGGGCGGGCGGCGACGCGGCGCCCACGCCGCTGGAGGAGCAGGAGGCGTCGGTGCCCATCACGCCGCAGCAGCGTCCCGAGCGGGAGCGCCTGAAGAAGCTGGCCCAGGAGGAGCGGCAGCGGGCGGCCCACCAGATGAAGATCGGCCCCGTGCAATTCTTCGTGCAGCGGCAGAAGGACCACGCCATAGCCAAGTATTACGGCTACCCGTGACCCTGCGCTCCTCGACGGCCCCCGCAGCACCCGGGCCCGCTCAGCATGCAGGCACAGAGACCTCTGCAGGCGCCTGCTCCAGCTTCAGCCACGCTCCTCAGCCCTTGCCCCTCTCGCTTGCCCTCTCCCTTCTCCAGTGCTGGAGCTAGGCAGTGTTTGCCACTGTCAGGGATGGGCAACTGGGGCAATGGGAAATGCGCGCGTCACGAATGAACGTTGCAATGGGAAGCTGTTGGGATGTTGGCAATAGCTGGGGTGGGAAAGGTTGGGCGTGGGAACTGCTTGTTGGGACACCAAATGGCTGAGATCCCAAACTTCTTTCTTCTTTCGGGTCATTTCTCTTATTTAGTGCCTTCCTTATTAAATTCCTCTAGTGTAGGTGTTCACTCAGCAAGGCCTCTGCCTGCAGCTGTTCTGGCACTGGGATGCCGAGGGGATTTCATGCAGCCCGCTCCCGCTGCCCATGCTCAGTCCGTGCATGGATGTGGGCATGGCCAGCACGGACGGGAGAAAATGGGTGGACGGCTGGGTGGATGGGAGGGTGATGGGAGTTGGGAATTCAGCCTTGGGATCAGACACGGGAGGTTGTTGGGATAGGAAATGACCAGTGGGATGGGAAGTCACGATGGGGATAGGAATTCATTAGAATAGGACAAATTGGTTTCATTTTTATTTATTATTTTATTAATTTTAATATTTATTTTATTTATTATATTTATTAATTTTATTTATTAAATTTACTTTATTGACTGTGTTGTACAGGATGGCATTTTTTTAGGTTCTCTTCCTTTTCTACCCTATTAAACTCTCTTTATCACAACGCACTGCTTTGTACTTCATTTTTCCTTCCGAGTCGTTCTGGATTCACTCAGGATGGGGGGGACATTAGTGAACGCCTGTGTGCTTCAGATCCAAGCTCACCTTTGCCCTCAACTCAAGATACATATTTGCATCTGTTGTCATGATACAAAATTAACAGCAACAAAATAAAAGTTAACTACTTCCGAGCACCAGCTGTACGTTTGCTGGGTCTGCTCTATGCATTTTGAAGACCATTCAATACTATTCAGCACCTTCAGGAGGAAATGTGTGGTTCTAGGGAAATGCATCTTGATCTGATGCAAACCTGCGACGCACCCTGCAGCCCCTGCAACCGCTGTGATTTTACCTGCAGCCCCTGCAACCCCTGTGATTTTACCTGCAGCCCCTCCAAGCCCTGTGATTTTACCAGCAGCCACTCCAACCCTGTGACAGGCCCTACAGCTGGCTCCGGGGACTACCCCGTTGCCGTATCAGTCGCCAATACACACACAAGATGAAGGAATGGATGCAGAAGTCATCTCGTTTAGGCAGGGAAGAAAGTCCTCCGAAGAAGGGGAAGGAGCAAGAGGAAGGCGAGGCAGGCGACCCCAATGTAGGGCCATCCCAGGGAAGAGGAGGCTGTTATAAAATAGAAAAGAGAGAAAAGCAGCAGTAAGCAGGTGATCCCCATCCCTGGGCGAGCTGCGAGACATGGGACAAGATTTCAGCTGTCATGCAGGCGAGCACATTGTCACCTGGCTGCTGCGATGCTGGGATAACAGCTCCGGGAGCCTGGAATCGGAGGGCAGGGAAGCCAAGCAGCTGGGATCCTTCTCTGGGGAAGGGGGCACTGAGAAAGCGATCGGAAACGGGGCACAAGCCTCTGGAGGCGGCGCCTGTCAGGCGTGAAGGAAAGGGATCCCTTCCAGGAAGATGCTGTGGGGTTGCTGAGGGTCGAAGAACAGCAGGTGTTGCCTGCACCCACCGTGCTGCAGCAGCGGCAAGGGAGAGACGTGGTGGTTTTCCTCAGCTGGGCAGCTGAGCTCCACCTCAACCGCTCTCTCCCTGCCCCTCCTCAAAGGGAAAGGGGAGAAAATAGGATGGAAAGGGCTCAAGGGCTGAGAGAAGGACAGGGAGATCACTCCACAATGATCGTCACGGGCAAAAGAGGCTCAGCAGAGCCTGTTCCAGTCCAGCCCGGGCCTGCTCCTGCGGGGGCTCTCCACAGGCCGCGGCCTCCTCCAGGCCACATCCACCTGCTCCACCGGGGGCTCCTCCACGGGCTGCAGCGTGGAGATCTGCTCCGTGTGGGACCCGTGGGCTGCAGGGGGACAGCCTGCTCCACCAGGGGCCTCTCCCCAGGCCGCAGGGGAACTGCTGCTGTGAGCCTGGAGCACCTCCTGCCTCCTGCTGCACTCACCTTGGGGGCTGCAGAGAGGTTTCTCACTCCTCCCTGACCCAGACGCTGCTGTGCAGCAGGTTTCTTTCCCTTTCTTAGATGGGCTCTCACACAGGCGCAAACATCATCCGTTTTGTCTCAGTTCTGGGCAGCAGCGGGTCCCTCTGGAGCCTCCTGGAACCGGCCCTTATCTAACATGGGGCAGCTGCTGCATTCTCCTCACAGAGGACACCCCTGCAGCCCCCCGCTACCAGAACCTGTCCTCGTAAACCCAACACAAGACACCGACCGAGCCTCCCTGATTCCCAGCAGGTGGGTCAGGCTGGGAACCCAGGCCAGTGCCCGGCAGACCCTCCTGGGCCTTGAAAAGCAAGCTTTATGGGGACGTAGCACCCAGAAAGAACGGAGTCACGCAACAGGATTCATTTCCAAAACCGTCTCAGAGACACCTGGGCCAAAGTGCAGGGCCTTGAGCGGGTATATCACAATGGCAGAGTTCATTTCCTTCCCAGTAGCTGGCACGTGCCGTTTTTTGGGATTTCGGGGCTACAGTGAGCTGCTAAGAGGGATGTCTTAGCTCTTGCAGGGCAGTGCTTCCACTAAGGCCAGGACTTTTCTGCATCTTCTACTGCCCTGCAAGCGAGGATGCTTGGGGCACACAGGAAGCTGGGAGCGGACACAGCTGCAGGGATTCCATAAGACACAAGCAAATGCAGCCTTGGCTTGGTGACACTTTCTCTTGATTACTGCTCAACACAAATTACCTCGAGCAAGTCTACTGTGAGGACTAAAGGAAAGAGACGTATGGATGCTGCTAAGCTCTTCTAGCTTGTACCAGGTAGGAAAGATACCTCTGTAGCAGGCGTGAAGAGGATAGCACTAATTAATTAGATGAGAAGCGGAGGAAAGGCACTTAGAGGTAGTGAAAAGCAGTTAATGTGATGTTCCGGGGAAGCTTCAGTCTGCTTAAGGAGTAGCAAGAACAAGCCTAAAGTCATAGCCAAATACAAGAAAGAGAGGAGGACACGCAGCATGAGAAGCTCCCGAGAGAAAGGAGCTCTGTTTTGGGTAAAAATCAGTCCCTTTTTCTATCATGGAGACATCCAAGGGCGTAGGACACGTGCACTTCAGGGAACCAAGAGATGCTGTGCATTTCTCTCGTCCCCCTGACACAGCCACTAGGTGACGATGCTTCCAATTCTCTCTAAAGAAACCTTGCTTTCTCAGGCCCAGGTGTCCAGCTGCACACCAAGGACGTCCCTGGCTCCCAGGCACAGTTCCCAGGCCCAAGGCCGAGCTCCCCTCCGAACCCCCATTCCAGCAGACCTTGCTCCCGGCATTGTGGAGCAGCCATTTCATGTCAGCCTTTTCTCCTGGCAGTCAGCTTAGCGCCGTAACCTCTGCCATCGGGGCGCCCGAGAGCCGTGTGAGGTCAGCAGAGAGTCACTGTCAGCCTTTGACCTCACAAAGGTGGGTGGCCATAAGTGCCCTGAGCGTCCAGCTCGCATTGAGTACTGCTGGTGGCACTCGAGGCGTGGAGGTCTGCATGGTGCAATGGGAGACGCCGATGTCCTGCTGCTGGAACAAGAGGCGCTGATGTGCTGCTGGTGCAGGAGGAGACGTGAAGGTGCTGCTGCTTAGAGGTGCTGAGGAGCGGGCAGCCTCCGTGCCGGTGGCTGAGCATGCTACTCTTAATTAGTGCTCTACCCTTCCTATCTTTTTACTAAGGTGGGTAGAGAGAAATGCCCATATCTGTTTATTTCCTGGTAAGAAATGTAAGAGCCTTGTATCTGCATATTCACCAGATTCATCCCAGCGCCCTTGGTACTGGCGATCTGTGTTGATCTGTAATAAAGAGCAATTGGTAGCACACCAAGTCTCCGTGACCTTGCATCTAACAGAATCGTCCAAATCCCTGTTGTGATCTCTCTCTAGCTGTGGACTGGCTAAGCTGTCTGTTGGATGGTGAAAATGGGAAATGATTGGGATGGGAAATGATGAGTGGGCCGAGAAATCATTGCTGGGATGGGAAGACTTCCTTGGGGTGGAAAGCCATTGGGCTAGGAACTCAAAGAGATGGGAAATCTTCCCTGGGTTTGAAATCATTGGGAAGCAAAAGCGTTGGGATGGGAAATCACTCCGGGGATGGGGAAGTATTGGGATGGGAAGTCTTTAATGGGGTGGGTAACATTCACTGGGGAAGGAAGTACTTGGAAAAGTAATCAGAGGAATGGGAATTCTTTGGGATGAGATCTCTTTGGATTAAGAAACGCTTCGTGTCGATGGGAAATATCTCGTATGGGAATCTGTTATCATGTGAAATTGTAAGGATGGGAAATGACCGTTAGGATGCAAAGCTGGTACTGGGACGGGAAATGCTTGGGACGGGGAAGTGTTGGTGTGAAACCGTCCTGGGCATGGCAAATGATGCGTGGGAGGGAAAGCCCGATGGGGATGGAAAAGTCTTGCGATGGGAAGCCTGCTTGGGTCCAAAAGCTGCAGTCCTCACCAAGATGGCGGCGAGGGGCTGGTCAGCCGTTGGGACGGAACGGCCGTTGCCCGCGTTCCCCAACCGACCGCCCCACTCTCCAGCCACCATGGCAGGTACAGCAGCCGGCTCCCGCTCCTCCCGGGGCTGTGGCCCTGCTGGCGAGCCCAGCGCCCCGGATCTCACCCCAGCGCCCTTTTTCCCACAGAGGGTTTCCCCAGACGGCTTCCGCGGCTTCCGCAGACGCAAAACTCCCCCTTCGTCGTCCCAGCCGTGCCGCCAACGGTGGCTGCCTGGCTGCTGCCCTCCCTCCCCGGAGCGATGGCGCTGCCCTTGCAGCCCCCCCAGGTACCCACCCTCCCCTACGCGCTGCCCCAGGCCACCGTCTGGCACGTGGTGCCGGGGGTCCAGGGGCAGGTGCTGCAGCTCCCCGCCGGGGTGCAGCTGGCACCTGGGGGGCACCTCCCACCCGAGGGGCACCACCTGCAGCTTGGGCAGCTCCCCGCCGTGGGGCAGCTCCCTGCTGTGGGGCAGCTCCCCCACACCGCTCCTCCCTGGGCCCCCGTCTACCAGTGGGGACAGCCCGTGGGGACGGGGACGGTGCTGCCCCAGGATCCCCTCTGGCTGGGGCCCGGGGCCGTGCTCCATGGGGAGCTCCTGCACCCCGCAGGCACCTGCCTGCTGCAGGCCCCTGCCCACCCCGGCCCCCCACCACTCCTCGTCCCGGGGCCTCCGCTGCGGGGGCAGGCGCTCCCCGCGCCCCGCACCCTGACCAGCAGCCGGGGGCAGCTGCCGGAGCCCTGCGACCACGCCGTGGGGCTCAGCGAGGACCAGGGGCCCCCGCTGCCCGGCCCCACTCCCCCCGAGCCTGCCCAGGCTCCAACGACCGCCAGCACCCAGACGGTGACGCCCAACGGTGAGTTTGGGGCTGGCACAGCCGGCCGCTGGGCGCCCCACACCCAGGAGCCATGGGAAAGCTGGCATCGCCCATCCTGGGGGATTTGCTTGCTTTTTCCTCAGCGGCGACAGTTGCAGAGGTGCCTGAGGAGCCCCTGGAGCTGCTTGAGCTGGGCCCCGATGCCTTCGCCGAGGCCTTTCCCCACCTGGCAGGGGACAGCCAGCAGCTGCAGCACCTGCAGGACCAGCTCCCGGCCGACCTGGACATCTCCGGCTTGGAGGAGCTGCTCAGCTGGCTCGATGCCGTGGAGCCCCAGGACGCCTTCCCCGGTGTCCCCAGCAGTCCTGTGCTCAGCCGCTTCCTGTCTGAGCTGCCCGACCTCTGCGAGGACATCGAGGAGCCGAGCACACAGGGACTGGCAGCCACCAGAGCGCTGGGTGAGGTACCCTCAACCCCTGGGGTGCACCCCGAGAAGGTGCAGGGTGGGCGGGCGGTGCAGCCCCCTGCTGTGCCGGCAGCGAGCTCCCCCCTCAAGCCTGCAGCCAGTCCCCAGCTCAGTGCCCTCAGGAGACCCCTGCCCAACCCTCCCTTCACTCTCCCCAAAAGGCCCCCCCACCCTGAATTCCTCACTGCCCTTAGCAGACCCCTGCCCAACCCTCCCTCGCGTCCCCTCAAGAGACCCCCCGACCCTGAATTCCTTAATTCCCTTAGGAGACCCCTGCCCAAGCCTCGCCTGAGTCCCCTCAAGAGCCCCCCCGACCCTGAATTTATTAGTGCCCTTAGGAGACCCCTGCCCAATCCCCCTCTGAGTCCCCTCAAGAGCCCCCCGCCTGCCCCTGCGCCCACCGGCACCAAGTGGGGGGCCAAGCGCCCCGCGCCCACCAGCACCCCCAGCACAGCGCAGAGCTCCCAGCACAGGAGGCCGGCGACGGAGAAAACCCCCGGCAAGGAGAAGACGACGCTGCTGGGCCAGGGTGGCCAAGGCCCCAAGACGCTGTGCCAGGGGAAGACGGGTGGCCACAGCGCGGTGGCTGGCAGCAGCGGCCAAGCGGGCGGCGGCAGGCAGCAGCCGGCGAGCGACAGCACCAGGGCGCCCAGCAAGAGGGCCCGAAGCCCGGGGGCTGCTGGGGGGCAAGGAGCAGCGGCACCGCCTCCCCGGAGAGCGCTGCTGCTGCTGGAGCCCCCCCCCATTAAGCCCCGTGCCCGTGCCCGTGCCGTGCGGGCCCAGGACAGGCTCCGTCCCCAAGCCATCGGGGACAAGACGCTGCAGCGCCAGCACCCGGGGACAAAGACCCCCAGCGAGACTTTGCAGCCGCTGGGGGCCAGGGCGAAGGCGCTGGGGCCAGTGCGCCAGCCGCCCTGTGTGCAGCCGCAGCCCACCTCCAGCGGCCCCAGCAGCATGCCCAGGGCCCTGCCGACGGTGCCAGGCTCCAGCGCTGTGCCCGCTGCCCCCCGGCCCCCAGCTGGAGACAAGGCCCAGGCGGTGCCGGCACCACCAGGCAGCACGGCGCGAGCGTGGAGAGCTCCCCTGCAGCAGGCGCCCAGAGCGCCGTGCCTGCCAGCCGCGGGGGGCCAAGTGCAGCGGGAGCCTCTGCCCACGCAGCCGCGCACGCTGCAGCGTCCGGCGCAGCCCCGCGTGGACTACGTGCCCTGCGTGGGGCCCTGGGCAGGCGGCGACGCGGCGCCCACGCCGCTGGAGGAGCAGGAGGTGTCGGTGCCCATCACGCCGCAGCAGCGTCCCGAGCGGGAGCACCTGAAGAAGCTGGCCCAGGAGGAGCGGCAGCGGGCGGCCCACCAGATGAAGATCGGCCCCGTGCAATTCTTCGTGCAGCGGCAGAAGGACCACGCCATAGCCAAGTATTACGGCTACCCGTGACCCTGCGCTCCTCGACGGCCCCCGCAGCACCCGGGCCCGCTCAGCATGCAGGCACAGAGACCTCTGCAGGCGCCTGCTCCAGCTTCAGCCACGCTCCTCAGCCCTTGCCCCTCTCGCTTGCCCTCTCCCTTCTCCAGTGCTGGAGCTAGGCAGTGTTTGCCACTGTCAGGGATGGGCAACTGGGGCAATGGGAAATGTGCGCGTCACGAATGAACGTTGCAATGGGAAGCTGTTGGGATGTTGGCAATAGCTGGGGTGGGAAAGGTTGGGCGTGGGAACTGCTTGTTGGGACACCAAATGGCTGAGATCCCAAACTTCTTTCTTCTTTCGGGTCATTTCTCTAATTTAGTGCCTTCCTTATTAAATTCCTCTAGTGTAGGTGTTCACTCAGCAAGGCCTCTGCCTGCAGCTGTTCTGGCACTGGGATGCCGAGGGGATTTCATGCAGCCCGCTCCCGCTGCCCATGCTCAGTCCATGCATGGATGTGGGCATGGCCAGCATGGACGGGAGAAAATGGGTGGACGGCTGGGTGGATGGGAGGGTGATGGGAGTTGGGAATTCAGCCTTGGGATCAGACACGGGAGGTTGTTGGGATAGGAAATGACCAGTGGGATGGGAAGTCACGATGGGGATAGGAATTCATTAGAATAGGACAAATTGGTTTCATTTTTATTTATTATTTTATTAATTTTAATATTTATTTTATTTATTATATTTATTAATTTTATTTATTAAATTTACTTTATTGACTGTGTTGTACAGGATGGCATTTTTTTAGGTTCTCTTCCTTTTCTACCCTATTAAACTCTCTTTATCACAACGCACTGCTTTGTACTTCATTTTTCCTTCCGAGTCGTTCTGGATTCACTCAGGATGGGGGGGACATTAGTGAACGCCTGTGTGCTTCAGATCCAAGCTCACCTTTGCCCTCAACTCAAGATACATATTTGCATCTGTTGTCATGATACAAAATTAACAGCAACAAAATAAAAGTTAACTACTTCCGAGCACCAGCTGTACGTTTGCTGGGTCTGCTCTATGCATTTTGAAGACCATTCAATACTATTCAGCACCTTCAGGAGGAAATGTGTGGTTCTAGGGAAATGCATCTTGATCTGATGCAAACCTGCGACGCACCCTGCAGCCCCTGCAACCGCTGTGATTTTACCTGCAGCCCCTGCAACCCCTGTGATTTTACCTGCAGCCCCTCCAAGCCCTGTGATTTTACCAGCAGCCACTCCAACCCTGTGACAGGCCCTACAGCTGGCTCCGGGGACTACCCCGTTGCCGTATCAGTCGCCAATACACACACAAGATGAAGGAATGGATGCAGAAGTCATCTCGTTTAGGCAGGGAAGAAAGTCCTCCGAAGAAGGGGAAGGAGCAATAGGAAGGCGAGGCAGGCGACCCCAATGTAGGGCCATCCCAGGGAAGAGGAGGCTGTTATAAAATAGAAAAGAGAGAAAAGCAGCAGTAAGCAGGTGATCCCCATCCCTGGGCGAGCTGCGAGACATGGGACAAGATTTCAGCTGTCATGCAGGCGAGCACATTGTCACCTGGCTGCTGCGATGCTGGGATAACAGCTCCGGGAGCCTGGAATCGGAGGGCAGGGAAGCCAAGCAGCTGGGATCCTTCTCTGGGGAAGGGGGCACTGAGAAAGCGATCGGAAACGGGGCACAAGCCTCTGGAGGCGGCGCCTGTCAGGCGTGAAGGAAAGGGATCCCTTCCAGGAAGATGCTGTGGGGTTGCTGAGGGTCGAAGAACAGCAGGTGTTGCCTGCACCCACCGTGCTGCAGCAGCGGCAAGGGAGAGACGTGGTGGTTTTCCTCAGCTGGGCAGCTGAGCTCCACCTCAACCGCTCTCTCCCTGCTCCTCCTCAAAGGGAAAGGGGAGAAAATAGGATGGAAAGGGCTCAAGGGCTGAGAGAAGGACAGGGAGATCACTCCACAATGATCGTCACGGGCAAAAGAGGCTCAGCAGAGCCTGTTCCAGTCCAGCCCGGGCCTGCTCCTGCGGGGGCTCTCCACAGGCCGCAGCCTCCTCCAGGCCACATCCACCTGCTCCACCGGGGGCTCCTCCACGGGCTGCAGCGTGGAGATCTGCTCCGTGTGGGACCCGTGGGCTGCAGGGGGACAGCCTGCTCCACCAGGGGCCTCTCCCCAGGCCGCAGGGGAACTGCTGCTGTGAGCCTGGAGCACCTCCTGCCTCCTGCTGCACTCACCTTGGGGGCTGCAGAGAGGTTTCTCACTCCTCCCTGACCCAGACGCTGCTGTGCAGCAGGTTTCTTTCCCTTTCTTAGATGGGCTCTCACACAGGCGCAAACATCATCCGTTTTGTCTCAGTTCTGGGCAGCAGCGGGTCCCTCTGGAGCCTCCTGGAACCGGCCCTTATCTAACATGGGGCAGCTGCTGCATTCTCCTCACAGAGGACACCCCTGCAGCCCCCCGCTACCAGAACCTGTCCTCGTAAACCCAACACAAGACACCGACCGAGCCTCCCTGATTCCCAGCAGGTGGGTCAGGCTGGGAACCCAGGCCAGTGCCCGGCAGACCCTCCTGGGCCTTGAAAAGCAAGCTTTATGGGGATGTAGCACCCAGAAAGAACGGAGTCACACAACAGGATTCATTTCCAAAACCGTCTCATAGACACCTGGGCCAAAGTGCAGGGCCTTGAGCGGGTATATCACAATGGCGGAGTTCATTTCCTTCCCAGTAGCTGGCACATGCCGTTTTTTGGGATTTCGGGGCTACAGTGAGCTGCTAAGAGGGATGTCTTAGCTCTTGCAGGGCAGTGCTTCCACTAAGGCCAGGACTTTTCTGCATCTTCTACTGCCCTGCAAGCGAGGATGCTTGGGGCACACAGGAAGCTGGGAGGGGACACAGCTGCAGGGATTCCATAAGACACAAGCAAATGCAGCCTTGGCTTGGTGACACTTTCTCTTGATTACTGCTCAACACAAATTACCTCGAGCAAGTCTACTGTGAGGACTAAAGGAAAGAGACGTATGGATGCTGCTAAGCTCTTCTAGCTTGTACCAGGTAGGAAAGATACCTCTGTAGCAGGCGTGAAGAGGATAGCACTAATTAATTAGATGAGAAGCGGAGGAAAGGCACTTAGAGGTAGTGAAAAGCAGTTAATGTGATGTTCCGGGGAAGCTTCAGTCTGCTTAAGGAGTAGCAAGAACAAGCCTAAAGTCATAGCCAAATACAAGAAAGAGAGGAGGACACGCAGCATGAGAAGCTCCCGAGAGAAAGGAGCTCTGTTTTGGGTAAAAATCAGTCCCTTTTTCTATCATGGAGACATCCAAGGGCGTAGGACACGTGCACTTCAGGGAACCAAGAGATGCTGTGCATTTCTCTCGTCCCCCTGACACAGCCACTAGGTGACGATGCTTCCAATTCTCTCTAAAGAAACCTTGCTTTCTCAGGCCCAGGTGTCCAGCTGCACACCAAGGACGTCCCTGGCTCCCAGGCACAGTTCCCAGGCCCAAGGCCGAGCTCCCCTCCGAACCCCCATTCCAGCAGACCTTGCTCCTGGCATTGTGGAGCAGCCATTTCATGTCAGCCTTTTCTCCTGGCAGTCAGCTTAGCGCCGTAACCTCTGCCATCGGGGCGCCCGAGAGCCGTGTGAGGTCAGCAGAGAGTCACTGTCAGCCTTTGACCTCACAAAGGTGGGTGGCCATAAGTGCCCTGAGCGTCCAGCTCGCATTGAGTACTGCTGGTGGCACTCGAGGCGTGGAGGTCTGCATGGTGCAATGGGAGACGCCGATGTCCTGCTGCTGGAACAAGAGGCGCTGATGTGCTGCTGGTGCAGGAGGAGACGTGAAGGTGCTGCTGCTTAGAGGTGCTGAGGAGCGGGCAGCCTCCGTGCCGGTGGCTGAGCATGCTACTCTTAATTAGTGCTCTACCCTTCCTATCTTTTTACTAAGGTGGGTAGAGAGAAATGCCCATATCTGTTTATTTCCTGGTAAGAAATGTAAGAGCCTTGTATCTGCATATTCACCAGATTCATCCCAGCGCCCTTGGTACTGGCGATCTGTGTTGATCTGTAATAAAGAGCAATTGGTAGCACACCAAGTCTCCGTGACCTTGCATCTAACAGAATCGTCCAAATCCCTGTTGTGATCTCTCTCTAGCTGTGGGCTGGCTAAGCTGTCTGTTGGATGGTGAAAATGGGAAATGATTGGGATGGGAAATGATGAGTGGGACGAGAAATCATTGCTGGGATGGGAAGACTTCCTTGGGGTGGAAAGCCATTGGGCTAGGAACTCAAAGAGATGGGAAATCTTCCCTGGGTTTGAAATCATTGGGAAGCAAAAGCGTTGGGATGGGAAATCACTCCGGGGATGGGGAAGTATTGGGATGGGAAGTCTTTAATGGGGTGGGTAACATTCACTGGGGAAGGAAGTACTTGGAAAAGTAATCAGAGGAATGGGAATTCTTTGGGATGAGATCTCTTTGGATTAAGAAACGCTTCGTGTCGATGGGAAATATCTCGTATGGGAATCTGTTATCATGTGAAATTGTAAGGATGGGAAATGACCGTTAGGATGCAAAGCTGGTACTGGGACGGGAAATGCTTGGGACGGGGAAGTGTTGGTGTGAAACCGTCCTGGGCATGGCAAATGATGCGTGGGAGGGAAAGCCCGATGGGGATGGAAAAGTCTTGCGATGGGAAGCCTGCTTGGGTCCAAAAGCTGCAGTCCTCACCAAGATGGCGGCGAGGGGCTGGTCAGCCGTTGGGACGGAACGGCCGTTGCCCGCGTTCCCCAACCGACCGCCCCACTCTCCAGCCACCATGGCAGGTACAGCAGCCGGCTCCCGCTCCTCCCGGGGCTGCGGCCCTGCTGGCGAGCCCAGCGGCCCGGATCTCACCCCAGCGCCCTTTTTCCCACAGAGGGTTTCCCCAGACGGCTTCCGCGGCTTCCGCAGACGCAAAACTCCCCCTTCGTCGTCCCAGCCGTGCCGCCAACGGTGGCTGCCTGGCTGCTGCCCTCCCTCCCCGGAGCGATGGCGCTGCCCTTGCAGCCCCCCCAGGTACCCACCCTCCCCTACGCGCTGCCCCAGGCCACCGTCTGGCACGTGGTGCCGGGGGTCCAGGGGCAGGTGCTGCAGCTCCCCGCCGGGGTGCAGCTGGCACCTGGGGGGCACCTCCCACCCGAGGGGCACCACCTGCAGCTTGGGCAGCTCCCCGCCGTGGGGCAGCTCGCTGCTGTGGGGCAGCTCCCCCACACCGCTCCTCCCTGGGCCCCCGTCTACCAGTGGGGACAGCCCGTGGGGACGGGGACGGTGCTGCCCCAGGATCCCCTCTGGCTGGGGCCCGGGGCCGTGCTCCATGGGGAGCTCCTGCACCCCGCAGGCACCTGCCTGCTGCAGGCCCCTGCCCACCCCGGCCCCCCACCACTCGTCGTCCCGGGGCCTCCGCTGCGGGGGCAGGCGCTCCCCGCGCCCCGCACCCTGACCAGCAGCCGGGGGCAGCTGCCGGAGCCCTGCGACCACGCCGTGGGGCTCAGCGAGGACCAGGGGCCCCCGCTGCCCGGCCCCACTCCCCCCGAGCCTGCCCAGGCTCCAACGACCGCCAGCACCCAGACGGTGACGCCCAACGGTGAGTTTGGGGCTGGCACAGCCGGCCGCTGGGCGCCCCACACCCAGGAGCCATGGGAAAGCTGGCATCGCCCATCCTGGGGGATTTGCTTGCTTTTTCCTCAGCGGCGACAGTTGCAGAGGTGCCTGAGGAGCCCCTGGAGCTGCTTGAGCTGGGCCCCGATGCCTTCGCCGAGGCCTTTCCCCACCTGGCAGGGGACAGCCAGCAGCTGCAGCACCTGCAGGACCAGCTCCCGGCCGACCTGGACATCTCCGGCTTGGAGGAGCTGCTCAGCTGGCTCGATGCCGTGGAGCCCCAGGACGCCTTCCCCGGTGTCCCCAGCAGTCCTGTGCTCAGCCGCTTCCTGTCTGAGCTGCCCGACCTCTGCGAGGACATCGAGGAGCCGAGCACACAGGGACTGGCAGCCACCAGAGCGCTGGGTGAGGTACCCTCAACCCCTGGGGTGCACCCCGAGAAGGTGCAGGGTGGGCGGGCGGTGCAGCCCCCTGCTGTGCTGGCAGCGAGCTCCCCCCTCAAGCCTGCAGCCAGTCCCCAGCTCAGTGCCCTCAGGAGACCCCTGCCCAACCCTCCCTTCACTCTCCCCAAAAGGCCCCCCCACCCTGAATTCCTCACTGCCCTTAGCAGACCCCTGCCCAACCCTCCCTCGCGTCCCCTCAAGAGACCCCCCGACCCTGAATTCCTTAATTCCCTTAGGAGACCCCTGCCCAAGCCTCGCCTGAGTCCCCTCAAGAGCCCCCCCGACCCTGAATTTATTAGTGCCCTTAGGAGACCCCTGCCCAATCCCCCTCTGGGTCCCCTCAAGAGCCCCCCCGGCCCTGAATTTATTAGTGCCCTTAGGAGGCCCCTGCCCAATCCCCCTCTGAGTCCCCTCAAGAGCCCCCCGCCTGCCCCTGCGCCCACCGGCACCAAGTGGGGGGCCAAGCGCCCCGCGCCCACCAGCACCCCCAGCACAGCGCAGAGCTCCCAGCACAGGAGGCCGGCGACGGAGAAAACCCCCGGCAAGGAGAAGACGACGCTGCTGGGCCAGGGTGGCCAAGGCCCCAAGACGCTGTGCCAGGGGAAGACGGGTGGCCACAGCGCGGTGGCTGGCAGCAGCGGCCAAGCGGGCGGCGGCAGGCAGCAGCCGGCGAGCGACAGCACCAGGGCGCCCAGCAAGAGGGCCCGAAGCCCGGGGGCTGCTGGGGGGCAAGGAGCAGCGGCACCGCCTCCCCGGAGAGCGCTGCTGCTGCTGGAGCCCCCCCCCATTAAGCCCCGTGCCCGTGCCCGTGCCGTGCGGGCCCAGGACAGGCTCCGTCCCCAAGCCATCGGGGACAAGACGCTGCAGCGCCAGCACCCGGGGACAAAGACCCCCAGCGAGACTTTGCAGCCGCTGGGGGCCAGGGCGAAGGCGCTGGGGCCAGTGCGCCAGCTGCCCTGTGTGCAGCCGCAGCCCACCTCCAGCGGCCCCAGCAGCATGCCCAGGGCCCCGCCGACGGTGCCAGGCTCCAGCGCTGTGCCCGCTGCCCCCCGGCCCCCAGCTGGAGACAAGGCCCAGGCGGTGCCGGCACCACCAGGCAGCACAGCGCGAGCGTGGAGAGCTCCCCTGCAGCAGGCGCCCAGAGCGCCGTGCCTGCCAGCCGCGGGGGGCCAAGCGCAGCGGGAGCCTCTGCCCACGCAGCCGCGCACGCTGCAGCGTCCGGCGCAGCCCCGCGTGGACTACGTGCCCTGCGTGGGGCCCTGGGCGGGCGGCGACGCGGCGCCCACGCCGCTGGAGGAGCAGGAGGCGTCGGTGCCCATCACGCCGCAGCAGCGTCCCGAGCGGGAGCGCCTGAAGAAGCTGGCCCAGGAGGAGCGGCAGCGGGCGGCCCACCAGATGAAGATCGGCCCCGTGCAATTCTTCGTGCAGCGGCAGAAGGACCACGCCATAGCCAAGTATTACGGCTACCCGTGACCCTGCGCTCCTCGACGGCCCCCGCAGCACCCGGGCCCGCTCAGCATGCAGGCACAGAGACCTCTGCAGGCGCCTGCTCCAGCTTCAGCCACGCTCCTCAGCCCTTGCCCCTCTCGCTTGCCCTCTCCCTTCTCCAGTGCTGGAGCTAGGCAGTGTTTGCCACTGTCAGGGATGGGCAACTGGGGCAATGGGAAATGCGCGCGTCACGAATGAACGTTGCAATGGGAAGCTGTTGGGATGTTGGCAATAGCTGGGGTGGGAAAGGTTGGGCGTGGGAACTGCTTGTTGGGACACCAAATGGCTGAGATCCCAAACTTCTTTCTTCTTTCGGGTCATTTCTCTTATTTAGTGCCTTCCTTATTAAATTCCTCTAGTGTAGGTGTTCACTCAGCAAGGCCTCTGCCTGCAGCTGTTCTGGCACTGGGATGCCGAGGGGATTTCATGCAGCCCGCTCCCGCTGCCCATGCTCAGTCCGTGCATGGATGTGGGCATGGCCAGCACGGACGGGAGAAAATGGGTGGACGGCTGGGTGGATGGGAGGGTGATGGGAGTTGGGAATTCAGCCTTGGGATCAGACACGGGAGGTTGTTGGGATAGGAAATGACCAGTGGGATGGGAAGTCACGATGGGAATAGGAATTCATTAGAATACGAAAAATTGGTTTCATTTTTATTTATTATTTTATTAATTTTAATATTTATTTTATTTATTATATTTATTAATTTTATTTATTAAATTTACTTTATTGACTGTGTTGTACAGGATGGCATTTTTTTAGGTTCTCTTCCTTTTCTACCCTATTAAACTCTCTTTATCACAACGCACTGCTTTGTACTTCATTTTTCCTTCCGAGTCGTTCTGGATTCACTCAGGATGGGGGGGACATTAGTGAACGCCTGTGTGCTTCAGATCCAAGCTCACCTTTGCCCTCAACTCAAGATACATATTTGCATCTGTTGTCATGATACAAAATTAACAGCAACAAAATAAAAGTTAACTACTTCCGAGCACCAGCTGTACGTTTGCTGGGTCTGCTCTATGCATTTTGAAGACCATTCAATACTATTCAGCACCTTCAGGAGGAAATGTGTGGTTCTAGGGAAATGCATCTTGATCTGATGCAAACCTGCGACGCACCCTGCAGCCCCTCCAACCCCTGTGATTTTACCTGCAGCCCCTGCAACCCCTGTGATTTTACCTGCAGCCCCTGCAACCCCTGTGATTTTACCAGCAGCCACTCCAACCCTGTGACAGGCCCTACAGCTGGCTCCGGGGACTACCCCGTTGCCGTATCAGTCGCCAATACACACACAAGATGAAGGAATGGATGCAGAAGTCATCTCGTTTAGGCAGGGAAGAAAGTCCTCCGAAGAAGGGGAAGGAGCAATAGGAAGGCGAGGCAGGCGACCCCAATGTAGGGCCATCCCAGGGAAGAGGAGGCTGTTATAAAATAGAAAAGAGAGAAAAGCAGCAGTAAGCAGGTGATCCCCATCCCTGGGCGAGCTGCGAGACATGGGACAAGATTTCAGCTGTCATGCAGGCGAGCACATTGTCACCTGGCTGCTGCGATGCTGGGATAACAGCTCCGGGAGCCTGGAATCGGAGGGCAGGGAAGCCAAGCAGCTGGGATCCTTCTCTGGGGAAGGGGGCACTGAGAAAGCGATCGGAAACGGGGCACAAGCCTCTGGAGGCGGCGCCTGTCAGGCGTGAAGGAAAGGGATCCCTTCCAGGAAGATGCTGTGGGGTTGCTGAGGGTCGAAGAACAGCAGGTGTTGGCTGCTCCCACCGTGCTGCAGCAGCGGCAAGGGAGAGACGTGGTGGTTTTCCTCAGCTGGGCAGCTGAGCTCCACCTCAACCGCTCTCTCCCTGCCCCTCCTCAAAGGGAAAGGGGAGAAAATAGGATGGAAAGGGCTCAAGGGCTGAGAGAAGGACAGGGAGATCACTCCACAATGATCGTCACGGGCAAAAGAGGCTCAGCAGAGCCTGTTCCAGTCCAGCCCGGGCTTGCTCCTGCGGGGGCTCTCCACAGGCCGCGGCCTCCTCCAGGCCACATCCACCTGCTCCACCGGGGGCTCCTCCACGGGCTGCAGCGTGGAGATCTGCTCCGTGTGGGACCCGTGGGCTGCAGGGGGACAGCCTGCTCCACCAGGGGCCTCTCCCCAGGCCGCAGGGGAACTGCTGCTGTGAGCCTGGAGCACCTCCTGCCTCCTGCTGCACTCACCTTGGGGGCTGCAGAGAGGTTTCTCACTCCTCCCTGACCCAGACGCTGCTGTGCAGCAGGTTTCTTTCCCTTTCTTAGATGGGCTCTCACACAGGCGCAAACATCATCCGTTTTGTCTCAGTTCTGGGCAGCAGCGGGTCCCTCTGGAGCCTCCTGGAACCGGCCCTTATCTAACATGGGGCAGCTGCTGCATTCTCCTCACAGAGGACACCCCTGCAGCCCCCCGCTACCAGAACCTGTCCTCGTAAACGCAACACAAGACACCGACCGAGCCTCCCTGATTCCCAGCAGGTGGGTCAGGCTGGGAACCCAGGCCAGTGCCCGGCAGACCCTCCTGGGCCTTGAAAAGCAAGCTTTATGGGGACGTAGCACCCAGAAAGAACGGAGTCACACAACAGGATTCATTTCCAAAACCGTCTCAGAGACACCTGGGCCAAAGTGCAGGGCCTTGAGCGGGTATATCACAATGACAGAGTTCATTTCCTTCCCAGTAGCTGGCACATGCCGTTTTTTGGGATTTCGGGGCTACAGTGAGCTGCTAAGAGGGATGTCTTAGCTCTTGCAGGGCAGTGCTTCCACTAAGGCCAGGACTTTTCTGCATCTTCTACTGCCCTGCAAGCGAGGATGCTTGGGGCACACAGGAAGCTGGGAGCGGACACAGCTGCAGGGATTCCATAAGACACAACCAAATGCAGCCTTGGCTTGGTGACACTTTCTCTTGATTACTGCTCAACACAAATTACCTCGAGCAAGTCTACTGTGAGGACTAAAGGAAAGAGACGTATGGATGCTGCTAAGCTCTTCTAGCTTGTACCAGGTAGGAAAGATACCTCTGTAGCAGGCGTGAAGAGGATAGCACTAATTAATTAGATGAGAAGCGGAGGAAAGGCACTTAGAGGTAGTGAAAAGCAGTTAATGTGATGTTCCGGGGAAGCTTCAGTCTGCTTAAGGAGTAGCAAGAACAAGCCTAAAGTCATAGCCAAATACAAGAAAGAGAGGAGGACACGCAGCATGAGAAGCTCCCGAGAGAAAGGAGCTCTGTTTTGGGTAAAAATCAGTCCCTTTTTCTATCATGGAGACATCCAAGGGCGTAGGACACGTGCACTTCAGGGAGCCAAGAGATGCTGTGCATTTCTCTCGTCCCCCTGACACAGCCACTAGGTGACGATGCTTCCAATTCTCTCTAAAGAAACCTTGCTTTCTCAGGCCCAGGTGTCCAGCTGCACACCAAGGACGTCCCTGGCTCCCAGGCACAGTTCCCAGGCCCAAGGCCGAGCTCCCCTCCGAACCCCCATTCCAGCAGACCTTGCTCCTGGCATTGTGGAGCAGCCATTTCATGTCAGCCTTTTCTCCTGGCAGTCAGCTTAGCGCCGTAACCTCTGCCATCGGGGCGCCCGAGAGCCGTGTGAGGTCAGCAGAGAGTCACTGTCAGCCTTTGACCTCACAAAGGTGGGTGGCCATAAGTGCCCGGAGCGTCCAGCTCGCATTGAGTACTGCTGGTGGCACTCGAGGCGTGGAGGTCTGCATGGTGCAATGGGAGACGCCGATGTCCTGCTGCTGGAACAAGAGGCGCTGATGTGCTGCTGGTGCAGGAGGAGACGTGAAGGTGCTGCTGCTTAGAGGTGCTGAGGAGCGGGCAGCCTCCGTGCCGGTGGCTGAGCATGCTGCTCTTAATTAGTGCTCTACCCTTCCTATCTTTTTACTAAGGTGGGTAGAGAGAAATGCCCATATCTGTTTATTTCCTGGTAAGAAATGTAAGAGCCTTGTATCTGCATATTCACCAGATTCATCCCAGCGCCCTTGGTACTGGCGATCTGTGTTGATCTGTAATAAAGAGCAATTGGTAGCACACCAAGTCTCCGTGACCTTGCATCTAACAGAATCGTCCAAATCCCTGTTGTGATCTCTCTCTAGCTGTGGGCTGGCTAAGCTGTCTGTTGGATGGTGAAAATGGGAAATGATTGGGATGGGAAATGATGAGTGGGCCGAGAAATCATTGCTGGGATGGGAAGACTTCCTTGGGGTGGAAAGCCATTGGGCTAGGAACTCAAAGAGATGGGAAATCTTCCCTGGGTTTGAAATCATTGGGAAGCAAAAGCGTTGGGATGGGAAATCACTCCGGGGATGGGGAAGTATTGGGATGGGAAGTCTTTAATGGGGTGGGTAACATTCACTGGGGAAGGAAGTACTTGGAAAAGTAATCAGAGAGATGGGAATTCTTTGGGATGAGATCTCTTTGGATTAAGAAAGGCTTCGTGTCGATGGGAAATATCTCGTATGGGAATCTGTTATCATGTGAAATTGTAAGGATGGGAAATGACCGTTAGGATGCAAAGCTGGTACTGGGACGGGAAATGCTTGGGACGGGGAAGTGTTGGTGTGAAACCGTCCTGGGCATGGCAAATGATGCGTGGGAGGGAAAGCCTGATGGGGATGGAAAAGTCTTGCGATGGGAAGCCTGCTTGGGTCCAAAAGCTGCAGTCCTCACCAAGATGGCGGCGAGGGGCTGGTCAGCCGTTGGGACGGAACGGCCGTTGCCCGCGTTCCCCAACCGACCGCCCCACTCTCCAGCCACCATGGCAGGTACAGCAGCCGGCTCCCGCTCCTCCCGGGGCTGCGGCCCTGCTGGCGAGCCCAGCGCCCCAGATCTCACCCCAGCGCCCTTTTTCCCACAGAGGGTTTCCCCAGACGGCTTCCGCGGCTTCCGCAGACGCAAAACTCCCCCTTCGTCGTCCCAGCCGTGCCGCCAACGGTGGCTGCCTGGCTGCTGCCCTCCCTCCCCGGAGCGATGGCGCTGCCCTTGCAGCCCCCCCAGGTACCCACCCTCCCCTACGCGCTGCCCCAGGCCACCGTCTGGCACGTGGTGCCGGGGGTCCAGGGGCAGGTGCTGCAGCTCCCCGCCGGGGTGCAGCTGGCACCTGGGGGGCACCTCCCACCCGAGGGGCACCACCTGCAGCTTGGGCAGCTCCCCGCCGTGGGGCAGCTCCCTGCTGTGGGGCAGCTCCCCCACACCGCTCCTCCCTGGGCCCCCGTCTACCAGTGGGGACAGCCCGTGGGGACGGGGACGGTGCTGCCCCAGGATCCCCTCTGGCTGGGGCCCGGGGCCGTGCTCCATGGGGAGCTCCTGCACCCCGCAGGCACCTGCCTGCTGCAGGCCCCTGCCCACCCCGGCCCCCCCCCCCCTCCTCGTCCCGGGGCCTCCGCTGCGGGGGCAGGCGCTCCCCGCGCCCCGCACCCTGACCAGCAGCCGGGGGCAGCTGCCGGAGCCCTGCGACCACGCCGTGGGGCTCAGCGAGGACCAGGGGCCCCCGCTGCCCGGCCCCACTCCCCCCGAGCCTGCCCAGGCTCCAACGACCGCCAGCACCCAGACGGTGACGCCCGACGGTGAGTTTGGGGCTGGCACAGCCGGCCGCTGGGCGCCCCACACCCAGGAGCCATGGGAAAGCTGGCATCGCCTATCCTGGGGGATTTGCTTGCTTTTTCCTCAGCGGCGACAGTTGCAGAGGTGCCTGAGGAGCCCCTGGAGCTGCTTGAGCTGGGCCCCGATGCCTTCGCCGAGGCCTTTCCCCACCTGGCAGGGGACAGCCAGCAGCTGCAGCACCTGCAGGACCAGCTCCCGGCCGACCTGGACATCTCCGGCTTGGAGGAGCTGCTCAGCTGGCTCGATGCCGTGGAGCCCCAGGACGCCTTCCCCGGTGTCCCCAGCAGTCCTGTGCTCAGCCGCTTCCTGTCTGAGCTGCCCGACCTCTGCGAGGACATCGAGGAGCCGAGCACACAGGGACTGGCAGCCACCAGAGCGCTGGGTGAGGTACCCTCAACCCCTGGGGTGCACCCCGAGAAGGTGCAGGGTGGGCGGGCGGTGCAGCCCCCTGCTGTGCCGGCAGCGAGCTCCCCCCTCAAGCCTGCAGCCAGTCCCCAGCTCAGTGCCCTCAGGAGACCCCTGCCCAACCCTCCCTTCACTCTCCCCAAAAGGCCCCCCCACCCTGAATTCCTCACTGCCCTTAGCAGACCCCTGCCCAACCCTCCCTCGCGTCCCCTCAAGAGACCCCCCGACCCTGAATTCCTTAATTCCCTTAGGAGACCCCTGCCCAAGCCTCGCCTGAGTCCCCTCAAGAGCCCCCCCGACCCTGAATTTATTAGTGCCCTTAGGAGACCCCTGCCCAATCCCCCTCTGGGTCCCCTCAAGAGCCCCCCCGGCCCTGAATTTATTAGTGCCCTTAGGAGGCCCCTGCCCAATCCCCCTCTGAGTCCCCTCAAGAGCCCCCCGCCTGCCCCTGCGTCCACCGGCACCAAGTGGGGGGCCAAGCGCCCCGCGCCCACCAGCACCCCCAGCACAGCGCAGAGCTCCCAGCACAGGAGGCCGGCGACGGAGAAAACCCCCGGCAAGGAGAAGACGACGCTGCTGGGCCAGGGTGGCCAAGGCCCCAAGACGCTGTGCCAGGGGAAGACGGGTGGCCACAGCGCGCTGGCTGGCAGCAGCGGCCAAGCGGGCGGCGGCAGGCAGCAGCCGGCGAGCGACAGCACCAGGGCGCCCAGCAAGAGGGCCCGAAGCCCGGGGGCTGCTGGGGGGCAAGGAGCAGCGGCACCGCCTCCCCGGAGAGCGCTGCTGCTGCTGGAGCCCCCCCCCATTAAGCCCCGTGCCCGTGCCCGTGCCGTGCGGGCCCAGGACAGGCTCCGTCCCCAAGCCATCGGGGACAAGACGCTGCAGCGCCAGCACCCGGGGACAAAGACCCCCAGCGAGACTTTGCAGCCGCTGGGGGCCAGGGCGAAGGCGCTGGGGCCAGTGCGCCAGCCGCCCTGTGTGCAGCCGCAGCCCACCTCCAGCGGCCCCAGCAGCATGCCCAGGGCCCCGCCGACAGTGCCAGGCTCCAGCGCTGTGCCCGCTGCCCCCCGGCCCCCAGCTGGCGACAAGGCCCAGGCGGTGCCGGCACCACCAGGCAGCACGGTGCGAGCGTGGAGAGCTCCCCTGCAGCAGGCGCCCAGAGCGCCGTGCCTGCCAGCCGCGGGGGGCCAAGCGCAGCGGGAGCCTCTGCCCACGCAGCCGCGCACGCTGCAGCGTCCGGCGCAGCCCCGCGTGGACTACGTGCCCTGCGTGGGGCCCTGGGCGGGCGGCGACGCGGCGCCCACGCCGCTGGAGGAGCAGGAGGCGTCGGTGCCCATCACGCCGCAGCAGCGTCCCGAGCGGGAGCGCCTGAAGAAGCTGGCCCAGGAGGAGCGGCAGCGGGCGGCCCACCAGATGAAGATCGGCCCCGTGCAATTCTTCGTGCAGCGGCAGAAGGACCACGCCATAGCCAAGTATTACGGCTACCCGTGACCCTGCGCTCCTCGACGGCCCCCGCAGCACCTGGGCCCGCTCAGCATGCAGGCACAGAGACCTCTGCAGGCGCCTGCTCCAGCTTCAGCCACGCTCCTCAGCCCTTGCCCCTCTCGCTTGCCCTCTCCCTTCTCCAGTGCTGGAGCTAGGCAGTGTTTGCCACTGTCAGGGATGGGCAACTGGGGCAATGGGAAATGCGCGCGTCACGAATGAACGTTGCAATGGGAAGCTGTTGGGATGTTGGCAATAGCTGGGGTGGGAAAGGTTGGGCGTGGGAACTGCTTGTTGGGACACCAAATGGCTGAGATCCCAAACTTCTTTCTTCTTTCGGGTCATTTCTCTTATTTAGTGCCTTCCTTATTAAATTCCTCTAGTGTAGGTGTTCACTCAGCAAGGCCTCTGCCTGCAGCTGTTCTGGCACTGGGATGCCGAGGGGATTTCATGCAGCCCGCTCCCGCTGCCCATGCTCAGTCCGTGCATGGATGTGGGCATGGCCAGCACGGACGGGAGAAAATGGGTGGACGGCTGGGTGGATGGGAGGGTGATGGGAGTTGGGAATTCAGCCTTGGGATCAGACACGGGAGGTTGTTGGGATAGGAAATGACCAGTGGGATGGGAAGTCACGATGGGGATAGGAATTCATTAGAATACGAAAAATTGGTTTCATTTTTATTTATTATTTTATTAATTTTAATATTTATTTTATTTATTATATTTATTAATTTTATTTATTAAATTTACTTTATTGACTGTGTTGTACAGGATGGCATTTTTTTAGGTTCTCTTCCTTTTCTACCCTATTAAACTCTCTTTATCACAACGCACTGCTTTGTACTTCATTTTTCCTTCCGAGTCGTTCTGGATTCACTCAGGATGGGGGGGACATTAGTGAACGCCTGTGTGCTTCAGATCCAAGGTCACCTTTGCCCTCAACTCAAGATACATATTTGCATCTGTTGTCATGATACAAAATTAACAGCAACAAAATAAAAGTTAACTACTTCCGAGCACCAGCTGTACGTTTGCTGGGTCTGCTCTATGCATTTTGAAGACCATTCAATACTATTCAGCACCTTCAGGGGGAAATGTGTGGTTCTAGGGAAATGCATCTTGATCTGATGCAAACCTGCGACGCACCCTGCAGCCCCTGCAACCCCTGTGATTTTACCTGCAGCCCCTGCAACCCCTGTGATTTTACCTGCAGCCCCTCCAAGCCCTGTGATTTTACCAGAAGCCACTCCAACCCTGTGACAGGCCCTACAGCTGGCTCCGGGGACTACCCCATTGCCGTATCAGTCGCCAATACACACACAAGATGAAGGAATGGATGCAGAAGTCATCTCGTTTAGGCAGGGAAGAAAGTCCTCCGAAGAAGGGGAAGCAGCAAGAGGAAGGCGAGGCAGGCGACCCCAATGTAGGGCCATCCCAGGGAAGAGGAGGCTGTTATAAAATAGAAAAGAGAGAAAAGCAGCAGTAAGCAGGTGATCCCCATCCCTGGGCGAGCTGCGAGACATGGGACAAGATTTCAGCTGTCATGCAGGCGAGCACATTGTCACCTGGCTGCTGCGATGCTGGGATAACAGCTCCGGGAGCCTGGAATCGGAGGGCAGGGAAGCCAAGCAGCTGGGATCCTTCTCTGGGGAAGGGGGCACTGAGAAAGCGATCGGAAACGGGGCACAAGCCTCTGGAGGCGGCGCCTGTCAGGCGTGAAGGAAAGGGATCCCTTCCAGGAAGATGCTGTGGGGTTGCTGAGGGTCGAAGAACAGCAGGTGTTGCCTGCACACACCGTGCTGCAGCAGCGGCAAGGGAGAGACGTGGTGGTTTTCCTCAGCTGGGCAGCTGAGCTCCACCTCAACCGCTCTCTCCCTGCCCCTCCTCAAAGGGAAAGGGGAGAAAATAGGATGGAAAGGGCTCAAGGGCTGAGAGAAGGACAGGGAGATCTCTCCACAATGATCGTCACGGGCAAAAGAGGCTCAGCAGAGCCTGTTCCAGTCCAGCCCGGGCCTGCTCCTGCGGGGGCTCTCCACAGGCCGCGGCCTCCTCCAGGCCACATCCACCTGCTCCACCGGGGGCTCCTCCACGGGCTGCAGCGTGGAGATCTGCTCCGTGTGGGACCCGTGGGCTGCAGGGGGACAGCCTGCTCCACCAGGGGCCTCTCCCCAGGCCGCAAGGGAACTGCTGCTGTGAGCCTGGAGCACCTCCTGCCTCCTGCTGCACTCACCTTGGGGGCTGCAGAGAGGTTTCTCACTCCTCCCTGACCCAGACGCTGCTGTGCAGCAGGTTTCTTTCCCTTTCTTAGATGGGCTCTCACACAGGCGCAAACATCATCCGTTTTGTCTCAGTTCTGGGCAGCAGCGGGTCCCTCCGGAGCCTCCTGGAACCGGCCCTTATCTAACATGGGGCAGCTGCTGCATTCTCCTCACAGAGGACACCCCTGCAGCCCCCCGCTACCAGAACCTGTCCTCGTAAACCCAACACAAGACACCGACCGAGCCTCCCTGATTCCCAGCAGGTGGGTCAGGCTGGGAACCCAGGCCAGTGCCCGGCAGACCCTCCTGGGCCTTGAAAAGCAAGCTTTATGGGGACGTAGCACCCAGAAAGAACGGAGTCACACAACAGGATTCATTTCCAAAACCACCTCATAGACACCTGGGCCAAAGAGCAGGGCCTTGAGCGGGTATATCACAATGACAGAGTTCATTTCCTTCCCAGTAGCTGGCACGTGCCGTTTTTTGGGATTTCGGGGCTACAGTGAGCTGCTAAGAGGGATGTCTTAGCTCTTGCAGGGCAGTGCTTCCACTAAGGCCAGGACTTTTCTGCATCTTCTACTGCCCTGCAAGCGAGGATGCTTGGGGCACACAGGAAGCTGGGAGCGGACACAGCTGCAGGGATTCCATAAGACACAAGCAAATGCAGCCTTGGCTTGGTGACACTTTCTCTTGATTACTGCTCAACACAAATTACCTCGAGCAAGTCTACTGTGAGGACTAAAGGAAAGAGACGTATGGATGCTGCTAAGCTCTTCTAGCTTGTACCAGGTAGGAAAGATACCTCTGTAGCAGGCGTGAAGAGGATAGCACTAATTAATTAGATGAGAAGCGGAGGAAAGGCACTTAGAGGTAGTGAAAAGCAGTTAATGTGATGTTCCGGGGAAGCTTCAGTCTGCTTAAGGAGTAGCAAGAACAAGCCTAAAGTCATAGCCAAATACAAGAAAGAGAGGAGGACACGCAGCATGAGAAGCTCCCGAGAGAAAGGAGCTCTGTTTTGGGTAAAAATCAGTCCCTTTTTCTATCATGGAGACATCCAAGGGCGTAGGACACGTGCACTTCAGGGAACCAAGAGATGCTGTGCATTTCTCTCGTCCCCCTGACACAGCCACTAGGTGACGATGCTTCCAATTCTCTCTAAAGAAACCTTGCTTTCTCAGGCCCAGGTGTCCAGCTGCACACCAAGGACGTCCCTGGCTCCCAGGCACAGTTCCCAGGCCCAAGGCCGAGCTCCCCTCCGAACCCCCATTCCAGCAGACCTTGCTCCTGGCATTGTGGAGCAGCCATTTCATGTCAGCCTTTTCTCCTGGCAGTCAGCTTAGCGCCGTAACCTCTGCCATCGGGGCGCCCGAGAGCCGTGTGAGGTCAGCAGAGAGTCACTGTCAGCCTTTGACCTCACAAAGGTGGGTGGCCATAAGTGCCCTGAGCGTCCAGCTCGCATTGAGTACTGCTGGTGGCACTCGAGGCGTGGAGGTCTGCATGGTGCAATGGGAGACGCCGATGTCCTGCTGCTGGAACAAGAGACGCTGATGTGCTGCTGGTGCAGGAGGAGACGTGAAGGTGCTGCTGCTTAGAGGTGCTGAGGGGCGGGCAGCCTCAGCGGGCAGCTGAATCAGAGGGCAGGGAAGCCAAGCAGCTTCCTTCTCTGGGGAAGGGGGCACAGAGAAAGTGATTGGAAATGGGGTACAAGCCCTCAGCCTCTAAAAGCAATCCCTCAGATGTTTAGGTATAGTAAAGTTAGGTATATCTGTTTGACTCTAGACCCCAACATGTTTGTTAGTGTTCTGGTTTGTCCACTGCTTTCTTGTGGGGGATTTGAGTTGGCCATTACTCTTTAGGTGAATGCTGACTTCATATCTATGGTGCACTTTATTCTTAAAATGGGAAGTTTCTACCAATTTCCCGTCCAAACTTGCTCATAAGCCAACTGCAGTCATCATTTCAGATGTGTCTCCCAACTTACACATTTCCTATTTCTCCTTGATATTTACTCAAGAAATTCATTTACGTAGAGACAACATATTCTTCTCTCAACTGGCATCTGGCTGGGCAGAATGATGTCCTTTCATTCCCTTCCAGGCAATAGGCAACTTGTTCCTTCTGTCTTGTGAACTCTTCCTCCTAAGTTCAATGTGAATACAAGTGGCAGAACTGTGCCTCATGTCCCAAATGAGTGTCAGGGCTGCCTTGTCCAGTGTATTCATACTGGAGGGAAAAAAAAATGAATAGCCATACACACTATATAACCACTTAACTTTTTCAGTCCTCCTTGTGCTAACAGTGCATGAACGTGAGGTTTTGTTGTCATTTTTGTTTGTTTGTTTGTTTGCTTGCTTTAAACTCCTGACTACCATATAGCAAACATGACAAAAAAACACCCTTTTTTGAGAATCTCTGAGAATGGCTCTGCTTTGTATTATCACCTGTCACTTCACCTGAACCATTTCAATCACAAGCGATATCCTTCTGTCAGGCTTGGTAGTACTTCCCAACCTTATGTCCCCTGCAAATCTCAAAGCTCATGTGTAATTTTTAATCTTCAGCCACCATGTCCATACCGAACATATCTAACTTTGAAGTCAGCTCTGCCCTGAATAGGAGGTTGGGTTTTCAGAGGTCCCTTCCAGCCTACATTTCTCCATGAGTCTTTGCCTCCTTAGCAGCTGCAGTTTCAGAACTGTCTCTGAGAATTACCATAGGTAACGACTCCTTTGCTGGTAAGTCCCTCTTCAGTGTGAACAATTGTAAATTCCCTTTATTCACTTGCAGCCCCAAAGCCCAAATCCGTAGATAATGTATCAGAAGCTCACAGAAAGTGAAATAGATGTAATTCATCCCCTGTGTAGGGAAGAACTGGTCCTAGAAAGGAAAGCTATTAAATTATCTGGAAACAATTTAGCTCTGATAAATTATTTTGTAAATTACACATTACCCCCTCCTTCCGTGGTCTTAGCTGTTCTTGCTCCAAAACTTTGCATGGTGTTGATGTCAAACTAACAGGCCCACACTTGTCTGGATGACTCTTTACCCTCTTCTGGACAGAGGTGTATTTGTTACTCTCCCATTCTGGGGACTATCCCTGATTTGCACAATTGTTATGCATTTTTCCTACTTGACTTGTTGTTCTGTGTGCCAATGCTGTTAATAGGCTAGGTAGATATCAGCTTTTCATTTTTCACTTGAATCGCTATAGATTGTTATTTCACCTCAGATGATGTTGCGCCTAGTGCCCTACCCTCCTTTTCAATGGGAGTCCTGTCACTGCCCTTAATATCACATTGTTGTTGCTGTTAGATGCAGGAAATAAGATTTGCAGCATTTGAGACATCAGTAACTTTTGATCTATTTTTGCCTCAAGCGTGCAACTGTCCTAATTTGTTCTCTTTGTTCCCCCTGGTTTCTGTGGCTTAAGTACCACTTACTATTATTGTTTAATTTCCTATGTGAAGGAGGTTTTTGGTCATTCTTACTTTATTTCTGCAGTTTTTAACCTCTGAAACATGCCTTTTCTCATCGCTTTTTTCCTCTTTGAATTTTGAATTTTAACTATGCCTTCTCTGCACTCAAGTCCCAGAGCTGCTTAGTCAGACTCAATTATTCATTTCCTTAGATTTCAAAGTTTGCATTTCTAAGCCTCAAAACCTTCATTCTA
The DNA here is from genome assembly GCF_964034855.1 of Anser brachyrhynchus. Taxonomy (NCBI): domain Eukaryota; kingdom Metazoa; phylum Chordata; class Aves; order Anseriformes; family Anatidae; genus Anser; species Anser brachyrhynchus. The sequence continues at coordinate 534,385 of NC_137714.1, forward strand.
AACCTGGTTTTGTCTGTCGTGAAATGTAAAATGAGAAAAGTCAGCTCATGATCACACTTTATTCAAATTTTACTACATTTAAACCCATACAGGAGCCAAGTCTAAAACGGTCTTATATTTTTTCACTTTTGGGAAGAAATCCATCACATAGTATACCTCTATGAACATAAGTGGTAATTATCTTTCAATCTTTTGCTGGGAAGTTAAAGTCTCCCATAATTCCCATTATTGTTTACGTGTCTGATAACTGTACAGAGATAATTCACTATTAGACTGGAGCTAAGAGCAAAGAGCAGGCTAGCAAGGCTGTCTATCTTTAGCAGTGATTTGCACAAAACCACTCTTTTGCTGACCCATAACATTTAATTTCTCCATCCTCTGCTTCTTGCTAACACAAAGCACCATCTTATTCCATCCATTTGCCTTGGTTTCCAGCCTTCCTGAGATTTATCAGTACTTGTATGACATTCATGCCTTTCTTTCAAAGCCATGTCTAGATGATCATTAAAGACAGATCAAAATTACCCAATACAGGAGGAAAATCTATCGTTTGTAGAAGATTATGTTCTCTGATTATTAGTTTCAAAATTAGTTTTTCCTTTGGATTTCCTCTGAACTTAAACTTAGTTTGGAATGCCTTTGGTTTTGAATATTTCTGAAATCGTATTACTTCTCCTAAGTAAGTTGCTAGTCTGTTCTATTTACGTGAAATTCGAATAATATTGTGAAGTATCTGCCATCAGTTTTACTGTGTGCCAGGTTGAGTTCCCTGATGAATTTCAAATTTCAGATATGAAACAGTAAAGGTTAAAAAAAAAAATGTTACAAAGGGTACTTCATGCAGTAGCATAAACTTCTGTTTTCTCAAAACTTGTATCAGTTCATCTCACCAGGACCAGCAGGGGAAGCACACTCTGCCTAGGCACTGGCAAAGGGACACAGTGAGAGTGTAGGGTCTCTTGCTGGGGCCATTCAAAATTTGACTTTACAAGCCCCTGAGCAATATGACAGGGCTTTCCAACAAAAGCTTTTCTATAATTGTATGAAATCACCTGCAATAGATTAACCCTGGTCATTACTCCTATCACAGGAAATAACTGTGACACCTGGGTAACAGGTGAGCTTACTGCGACACCAGGGAGAGCCTTCCTGTACTTAAAGGCAACCTGTAGGAAAGCTGGGGAGGGAGTCTTTATCAGGGCCTGGAGCGACAGGACAAGGAGTAACCGCTTTAAACTGAAAAGTTAGACTTAGAATATATATTAGGAACAAATTCTCTACTGATAGTACCTCACATCCTGCTGCATCTGCCAACTTCTTTATTTTATGTTTGCCTCCCCTACTTAAGAGAGGATATTGGAGTGCTGTGTGAAACACTCAGATCTTACATGAACAAAACAATACCTTACCTTTTGCGTTCAAATATGTGCCCAGTACGTTCAGCTAAAACAACTTCTAACCTACAGCGTTTGGTCGAAAGTTCCAATTTCTGTCTCAGTTTCATGTACACCAAATTTTCAAGCAGGATTTCTGGGCCAGTGTCGTCTGTCTGTGATAGACTGCTTTGCTAGATCATCATTCACTGCTCCCTCTGCCAGGCACAGGCCTTTCTCTCTTAATCCCTTGTAAGAAAACTTGCAGAGGTATATGGGGTAGCAGTCAGCAGTGTAAAAGAATAAGAGACATACTGCCTTCGTACATATATATACAACACAATATCAAAGACCTCATCAAGGTCCACCAAGGAAAGGAAGCAATGCAGGAGAAAGAAGACAGGACAACAGGGGGAATGGGGAGCATAAGGGAGGAGGCAGCCAGTGGCCTTAAAAACAAAGCATAAAAAATAACTTCCAATAGTGGGACATAGTGAATTGGAGCTCTAAGGTCTGCATCTAGAGATGTCTTTAATCTTTATCATGCAGTTGTGGAGATGGGTCCTCTGGTTTTGGTCATGTTTTTTCACATTCTGCAATTATCTCCCAAGAAGAACCCCCTGTTGGGCAGAAAGGTAGAGGTGTGCTCCAGAAACACAGTGATGGCAAGGAGTCCTCCACTTCATTCTTCCATTTTTTTCCAGCTGGAAGCATTCATAGTTGTCAACTGAATTGGTTTTGAGGAGTAGGAAAGACAGCATTGCTGGATTTCTGCTTTCTCCTAGATCCTATCATACCACATCATGACAGTTGTCTTTGTTTTATATTCTTTTATGCCTGGATGTTTCTCATTTTTATGAGTGTGGGGTTTTCTTTTTCTTTCTTTCTTTTCTTTCTTTCTTTTCTTTCTTTCTTTCTTTCTTTCTTTCTTTCTTTCTTTCTTTCTTTCTTTCTTTCTTTCTTTCTTTCTTTCTTTCTTTCTTTCTTTCTTTCTTTCTTTCTTTCTTTCTTTCTCTTTCTTTCTTCCTGTCTGTCTTTCTGTCTGTCTGTCTGTCTTCTCTCTTTCTGTCCAGCACTGATTTTATTGCTACTTGTGCATATCCAGACTGTACAGTTTTCTCCATTCCCTCTGTTTCTTCCCTGTGTCTTGCCCCTCTTTCCTGCAGCTGAATAGCATTGCCTTGATCAATGAAGTGGCAACATGCGGCTTACACAGTAAACTGCTGAAATTACAGCTATAGCCATGGAGCACAGCTGCAGATCAACAGAAGACCACCAATAACTCACATTTCTAAACTGCTTGTCACAATTCTTCAGTATGTAGGCTGTGATGCTGCCAAGAGCGATCTCACCTCTTAAGCACCCATCCATTTCTTCTCTTCCCAGACCCTCAAGGTATCCTGGTCAAACCACCCCCCTTGCCCAACTGTCTGTCCCACATTCCTTTTCCCTCAGGGCCAATCTTTTTTTTTTTTTTTTTTTCAGCATACTATCTCCATAGAAGCTGCTGCTCCCCAACTCCGAGTTGACTAGGGCTGAACTATTGAAAAAGAAAAGAAAAGCTATAAATTATAGTGAGAGATGGTGAATACCTAACGATCTCTTAAAAGCAGGAATTTAAGGGAATAAGTAATTGATAAATGGAGTTAAGATCAGTAGGAAAAAATCCGCTGTTGCAATCAATAGAGTTAAGAAGTTTTTCAACTTCATTAGAAACAAAAATTAGAGTAATGACACAGATCCAATACGGGATGGGTATTGCTTCAGTGAGAAACGATGAAAAAAAAAACACCAACAACACGTACATGTGTATGTGTTGTTGTGTATTTGGAAAAAAAACAGGTTAATGAAAACTGCATGCTCAATTAGATGATTTTTTTGTTGTCGTTGGTAGGGAATTGTGTGCTTTATAACACAATATGTGTTATATTTTTTTATATATGTTTTAATAAATAGACTTTATTAGATAACTGATTTTGAATGTATAGCCTAGATGTTAGAAAAATTAACAACATGCAATATTACTTGTAAAAATTAACAACATGTGGTATCTAAATAATATTTAGAGATGTAAAGGTGTTTGGCATTTCAAAGTCTACTTCTCCAATGAAAAATGTGTTAGAGCTTCTGTTGGATGTAATGTAGCCTGCTCGCTTCCTGCCCACCTCAGCAGGACAGGGGATAAAATCGGGGAAAAAAAAGGAACGAGAAAGCTCATGGGCTTTGATAAAGGCAGGGATATTGCTTATCAATGATTGTTGTGGAAAAATCTCTCTTAACTTGAGGAAATTAATTTCATGCCAATTAATTTGTATAAATTCAATTACTAGTTCAGGTGTTGGGAAGCAAAAGGACAAACATCAAACCACATAGGGGTAACACTTTTCCTCCTCTTCTGGGCTCAACTTCACTCCCAGCACCTGTTTTCCACCTGCTGATCTCGCTCAGTCCATTCACTGGGGAAATGGGCAGCACAGGAGGAGGCTGTGGTTAATGTGCAGCAGTTCTTCTCTGCCTATCCTTTCTTCTCGTTTCTACTTTGCTCCAGTGTGGGTCCTCCACAGGCTGCAGTCCCTGTCAGGAATATTCATCTGTTCTGGCATGGATCCTCCACAGGTTTCAAAGAAATCTGCTCCACCATGGAGCATCTACTTCTCCTCCTCCTATGACCTTGATGTTCCCTCTGTTGTTCCTCATTCTTTTTGTTCTCTCCAGCTCTCTCCATCCAATATTTTCTGTGCATTCTTAGAGGCAACACACCTTGGCTTATTGTCTGAGTTTGGCCTATGGTGCATCTGTTGCTGTGTCCAGCACAGTGCAGCCCCTGACCTTGCTACCAAAACCTTGCCACAAATCTCAATACACCTGTTAAAAGAGACCCTCCTGTTTGTTGCCCTTCTTTGGACACTCTCGAACAGTTTTATATCTTTTTCTTATACTGTGGTGCCCAAAACTGCACACACTACTCACAGTACATGGAATAACAACAGAGACTGCCTCTAATTTTCTCTTCTCTGCAGAAGCTCTGTTGCTGCCACTGTCCAGAAATCATCACTATCACAGACACTAGTAGCATTCCCTCCTCCCACGGTTGGTTCTTTTTCCCCCAGACTTAGACACCATCCACAAAAGCAAAACCAAACCAAAACAAACAAACAAACAAACAAAAAACAGTCAAAAGCCCTCAGGAAGGCAGTGGTGCAGACTGTGGAGAGCCTGAGTTCAAATCCTTCTTCTGCGAGGCTCTGAACCTATACCCCACCACAAGCTGTCCGCTAACGTATGGCAGGGCAAGGAGGAAGAAAGAACATTTCTCCTGCACTTTCCATTTATTGTTGGCTGACAATTCTGTAGAGTTACAAAGCCTCAATCAGTGCGATACAGGGTTCTTCTCACATTGTCTCACTGTGCCCTAAGGGGAACAGCTCTAATTTAATAGATGCTTCACCAGAAAATCATGAGTCATCTGCAGTTTTGAAGTTTTCTGGGATCAAGTCCCTTCAGACAGTTGAGGAATTTGCTCTATCACCTATGAAAACTGGTGCTCTAATAAGCTAGTGAGTGAACAAGAGAGAAATCCTCTGCTAGATGACTTGACAAATTTGGTCTGAAAACAGTGTTGAGGCAGAACAATCCACGATTTTTGCCTTGGATGCACAGAGAGATTGGGGGTAGTAGAATTCTTTTATTCTTCATTAATATAAACATTTTCAAACCAGGTGTTTGCTCAACCTTGCTTCCACTGTGTGCATGGGAGGGAGATAACTGAAAGTGGGGAGTGTTGCTTGAAACCTGCAAGTGGCTGAGGTCCAGTGGGGTTGGAGGCTTTCTTACTCCTTTTGGAAACGCAAAGCAACCTTGCGCCTACCCTGCACTTGCAGAAGGATCATGACAGCCCAAAGCACAGAGGCTTTGGAATTACTACATGGGGATTGGTAGCAGGGGGCTGCAGGCGTGGCCTCTGTGAGAACAGTGCGGAAGCTGCCCGTGTCAGATCAGAGCCAGCTCCAGCCAACTCCAGAAGGGCCACGACGCTTGCCAGAGCTGAGCCTATAAGCGATGTTGTTTGCACCTGCGGGAGAGCAGATTTAAGAAGGGGGAAATACTGCTGTGCAACAGAAGCTGGAAGAGCAAGGAGAGAGAACCAGCCCTGCAGCCCCCAAGGTGAGTGCAGCAGGAGGCAGGAGGTGCTCCAGGCTCACAGCAGCAGTTCCCCTGCGGCCTGGGGAGAGGCCCCTGGTGGAGCAGGCTGTCCCCCTGCAGCCCACGGGTCCCACACGGAGCAGATCTCCACGCTGCAGCCCGTGGAGGAGCCCCCGGTGGAGCAGGTGGATGTGGCCTGGAGGAGGCCGCGGCCTGTGGAGAGCCCCCGCAGGAGCAGGCCCCAGGCCAGAGCTGCAGCCATGGAGAGGAGCCCATGCAGGAGCAGGGGGTCTGGGGGGAGCTGCCACCCGTGGGGGACCCAGGTTGGAGCAGTTTGCTCCTGACGGACGGACCCTGTGGTACAGACCCATATCGGAACAGTTCCTCAAGAATGGTGGCCTGTAAGCAGCCCCCGCAGGCTCATTTCGGGAAGGACGGCATCCCGTGGGAGGGACCCCACGTGGAACAGGGGCAGAGAGGGACCGTGGAGGAGCAGCAGGTGATGAAGTGTTAGGGACTGACCACAGCCCACATTCCCCATTCCCCTGCAACACTCGGCAGGAGGAGGTAGAGCAGGGTGGATAGGAGGTAAAAGGGGTTTTAAGTTTGCTTTTAATTTTTCACTATTGTAGTCTGCTAGTGATAGGCAACAAATTATATTAATCTCCCTGTGCTGCATCTGTTTTGTCCAGGACGATAATTGTTGAGTGATCTCCCTGTCCTTATCACAATTCCTTGAGGCCTTTTCATCATATTTTTTTCCCCTTTTCCTTTGAGGAGGGGGAGTGAGAGAGTGGCTATGGTGGAGTTCAGCTGCCCAGCAGCTTAAAACTACCAAGCAACAGTCCTACTATCCACCGACCAGCATCCTTATTCAAGCCTGTTGCAGCTATGTATGCTGCTCTGCTCTGTCTGGGATGTGGACCTACCCGTGGTATCTGGGGCCAGCTCATATGGACTAGACCCTTACAATCTGCAGGAATTCCCCTTCAGTGGGAACTTGCATCACATAAAGACGGTTTTCCATGGCGGAAGACAAAGCCTGTAGGAATTCTTAGAAGTCGACATCCTCCATCACTCTGACCCCCGAGATTTGGACATAATTTCCAAAATGAGCAAAAGGGATCTGTGTCTGCCCTGATACGAAGGAAATCACTGCCCCTGGAAATCTAGTCACTATGCTTTGGTGACTTCATCGGAGTTTTTGTTCTGCTTTGTATGCATCAAATGGAAAAGAGCTACCCCAGGAACACTGTGCTTTGGTGGCAGAGAGCTGGTTGCAGCTGAGGACATTACTTATGTTTGTGTGTGAAAATCACACTTCCCTGCTAAAGTACATAATATTGGGCCACGTGCTTTCTAGCATATCACCTGTCAGGGAAGCAAAGCCAGGAAAAGCTCTAATACGGCCCTGTGTGCCCCTCACGGCTGTAAGCACAGCCACAAGCACAACCATGCTAACACACAGGAAATCTGTGCATGATCCCCAGAATTCACAGATGCAACGTGCATTTCTGTGCACGTGCCCTGACACCAGCTGGCAGCAGGAGGTCAGCTCCCAGCCTCAGCTCACTCTCTGTTCCTTGGGTTTGCTTTAATGCCTCCTTTGAGACACTGCCTCAGCGCAGTGAGTTTGTGAATGTGACATATCATTCAATATTATCCACCATAAGCCACTCTGTTCCTATAGCAACTGCCTCCTTAGCCCAGTTCCTGGGTCTCTTCAGGTCTGTTTGATATTCACCTTGACACCTTTGGTGGAGGCCTTGAAGGAACACACAAAGTGTGAAAACACCTTGTACTTATTAGGCCAAGGTAATTCCTCCCCACATGGATGGGCACATATCATCTCCAAGAAAGGGGCTCCCACCTCCACGACTCCCGTCCATCCTCCACCTCTCTATGTCCTTGCATGAATAACGACCTGCACAGCTTAACCTGGACAGGAGCCTGAAGTCCACAACGAGAAATGCTCTGATCTGGGCTCCTTCCAAAAGGGCCAGGCAGATATAACTGGAAGAATGTGTAAAATGTTGACCCTAGCTGACGTAATTTCTTTTGGTTGATCTCATGCAAACCTGTGACGCACCCAGCAGGCCCTGCAACCCCTGTGATTTTACCTGCAGCCCCTGCAACCTCTGTGAGGTTACGTGCAGCCCCTCCAAGAAATGTGATTTTACCTGCAGCCCCTCCAACCCCTGTGACGTTACCTGCAGCCCCTCCAAGCCCTGTGATGTTCCCTGCAGCCACTCCAACCCTGTGACAGGCCCTACAGCTGGCTCCGGGGACTACCCCGTTGCCGTATCAGTCGCCAATACACACAAGATGAAGGAATGGATGCAGAAGTCATCTCGTTTAGGCAGGGAAGAAAGTCCTCCGAAGAAGGGGAAGGAGCAACAGGAAGGCGAGGCAGGCAACCCCAATGTAGGGCCATCCCAGGGAAGAGGAGGCTGTTATAAAATAGAAAAGAGAGAAAAGCAGCAGTAAGCAGGTGATCCCCATCCCTGGGCGAGCTGCGAGACATGGGACAAGATTTCAGCTGTCATGCAGGCGAGCACATTGTCACCTGGCTGCTGCGATGCTGGGATAACAGCTCCGGGAGCCTGGAATCGGAGGGCAGGGAAGCCAAGCAGCTGGGATCCTTCTCTGGGGAAGGGGGCACTGAGAAAGCGATCGGAAACGGGGCACAAGCCTCTGGAGGCGGCGCCTGTCAGGCGTGAAGGAAAGGGATCCCTTCCAGGAAGATGCTGTGGGGTTGCTGAGGGTCGAAGAACAGCAGGTGTTGGCTGCTCCCACCGTGCTGCAGCAGCGGCAAGAGAGAGACGTGGTGGTTTTCCTCAGCTGGGCAGCTGAGCTCCACCTCAACCGCTCTCTCCCTGCCCCTCCTCAAAGGGAAAGGGGAGAAAATAGGATGGAAAGGGCTCAAGGGCTGAGAGAAGGACAGGGAGATCACTCCACAATGATCGTCACGGGCAAATGAGGCTCAGCAGAGCCTGTTCCAGTCCATCCCGGGCCTGCTCCTGCGGGGGCTCTCCACAGGCCGCGGCCTCCTCCAGGCCACATCCACCTGCTCCACCGGGGGCTCCTCCACGGGCTGCAGCGTGGAGATCTGCTCCGTGTGGGACCCGTGGGCTGCAGGGGGACAGCCTGCTCCACCAGGGGCCTCTCCCCAGGCCGCAAGGGAACTGCTGCTGTGAGCCTGGAGCACCTCCTGCCTCCTGCTGCACTCACCTTGGGGGCTGCAGAGAGGTTTCTCACTCCTCCCTGACCCAGACGCTGCTGTGCAGCAGGTTTCTTTCCCTTTCTTAGATGGGCTCTCACACAGGCGCAAACATCATCCGTTTTGTCTCAGTTCTGGGCAGCAGCGGGTCCCTCTGGAGCCTCCTGGAACCGGCCCTTATCTAACATGGGGCAGCTGCTGCATTCTCCTCACAGAGGACACCCCTGCAGCCCCCCGCTACCAGAACCTGTCCTCGTAAACGCAACACAAGACACCGACCGAGCCTCCCTGATTCCCAGCAGGTGGGTCAGGCTGGGAACCCAGGCCAGTGCCCGGCAGACCCTCCTGGGCCTTGAAAAGCAAGCTTTATGGGGACGAATCTGGAGACCTCTAAGGTGCTTTCCAACAAAAGCTTTTCTATAATTGTATGAAATCACCTGCAATAGATTAACCCTGGTCATTACTCCTATCACAGGAAATAACTGTGACACCTGGGTAACAGGTGAGCTTACTGCGACACCAGGGAGAGCCTTCCTGTACTTAAAGGCAACCTGTAGGAAAGCTGGGGAGGGAGTCTTTATCAGGGCCTGGAGTGACAGGACAAGGAGTAACCGCTTTAAACTGAAAAGTAGCACCCAGAAAGAACGGAGTCACGCAACAGGATTCATTTCCAAAACCATCTCACAGACAACTGGGCCAAAGAGCAGGGCCTTGAGCGGGTATATCACAATGACAGAGTTCATTTCCTTCCCAGTAGCTGGCACGTGCCGTTTTTGGGGATTTCGGGGCTACAGTGAGCTGCTAAGAGGGATGTCTTAGCTCTTGCAGGACAGTGCTTCCACTAAGGCCAGGACTTTTCTGCATCTTCTACTGCCCTGCAAGCGAGGATGCTTGGGGCACACAGGAAGCTGGGAGGGGACACAGCTGCAGGGATTCCATAAGGCACAAGCAAATGCAGCCTTGGCTTGGTGACACTTTCTCTTGATTACTGCTCAACACAAATTACCTCGAGCAAGTCTACTGTGAGGACTAAAGGAAAGAGACGTATGGATGCTGCTAAGCTCTTCTAGCTTGTACCAGGTAGGAAAGATACCTCTGTAGCAGGCGTGAAGAGGATAGCACTAATTAATTAGATGAGAAGCGGAGGAAAGGCACTTAGAGGTAGTGAAAAGCAGTTAATGTGATGTTCCGGGGAAGCTTCAGTCTGCTTAAGGAGTAGCAAGAACAAGCCTAAAGTCATAGCCAAATACAAGAAAGAGAGGAGGACACGCAGCATGAGAAGCTCCCGAGAGAAAGGAGCTCTGTTTTGGGTAAAAATCAGTCCCTTTTTCTATCATGGAGACATCCAAGGGCGTAGGACACGTGCACTTCAGGGAACCAAGAGATGCTGTGCATTTCTCTCGTCCCCCTGACACAGCCACTAGGTGACGATGCTTCCAATTCTCTCTAAAGAAACCTTGCTTTCTCAGGCCCAGGTGTCCAGCTGCACACCAAGGACGTCCCTGGCTCCCAGGCACAGTTCCCAGGCCCAAGGCCGAGCTCCCCTCCGAACCCCCATTCCAGCAGACCTTGCTCCTGGCATTGTGGAGCAGCCATTTCATGTCAGCCTTTTCTCCTGGCAGTCAGCTTAGCGCCGTAACCTCTGCCATCGGGGCGCCCGAGAGCCGTGTGAGGTCAGCAGAGAGTCACTGTCAGCCTTTGACCTCACAAAGGTGGGTGGCCATAAGTGCCCTGAGCGTCCAGCTCGCATTGAGTACTGCTGGTGGCACTCGAGGCGTGGAGGTCTGCATGGTGCAATGGGAGACGCCGATGTCCTGCTGCTGGAACAAGAGGCGCTGATGTGCTGCTGGTGCAGGAGGAGACGTGAAGGTGCTGCTGCTTAGAGGTGCTGAGGAGCGGGCAGCCTCAGCGGGCAGCTGAATCAGAGGGCAGGGAAGCCAAGCAGCTTCCTTCTCTGGGGAAGGGGGCACAGAGAAAGTGATTGGAAATGGGGTACAAGCCCTCAGCCTCTAAAAGCAATCCCTCAGATGTTTAGGCATAGTAAAGTTAGGTATATCTATTTGACTCTAGACCCCAACATGTTTGTTAGTGTTCTGGTTTGTCCACTGCTTTCTTGTGGGGGATTTGAGTTGGCCATTACTCTTTAGGTGAATGCTGACTTCATATCTATGGTGCACTTTATTCTTAAAATGGGAAGTTTCTACCAATTTCCCGTCCAAACTTGCTCATAAGCCAACTGCAGTCATCATTTCAGATGTGTCTCCCAACTTACACATTTCCTATTTCTCCTTGATATTTACTCAAGAAATTCATTTACGTAGAGACAACATATTCTTCTCTCAACTGGCATCTGGCTGGGCAGAATGATGTCCTTTCATTCCCTTCCAGGCAATAGGCAACTTGTTCCTTCTGTCTTGTGAACTCTTCCTCCTAAGTTCAATGTGAATACAAGTGGCAGAACTGTGCCTCATGTCTCAAATGAGTGTCAGGGCTGCCTTGTCCAGTGTATTCATACTGGAGGGAAAAAAAAATGAATAGCCATACACACTATATAACCACTAAACTTTTTCAGTCCTCCTTGTGCTAACAGTGCATGAACGTGAGGTTTTGTTGTCATTTTTGTTTGTTTGTTTGTTTGCTTGCTTTAAACTCCTGACTGCCATATAGCAAACATGACAAGAAAACACCCTTTTTTGAGAATCTCTGAGAATGGCTCTGCTTTGTATTATCACCTGTCACTTCACCTGAACCATTTCAATCACAAGCGATATCCTTCTGTCAGGCTTGGTAGTACTTCCCAACCTTATGTCCCCTGCAAATCTCAAAGCTCATGTGTAATTTTTAATCTTCAGCCACCATGTCCATACCGAACATATCTAACTTTGAAGTCAGCTCTGCCCTGAATAGGAGGTTGGGTTTTCAGAGGTCCCTTCCAGCCTACACTTCTCCATGAGTCTTTGCCTCCTTAGCAGCTGCAGTTTCAGAACTGTCTCTGAGAATTACCATAGGTAACGACTCCTTTGCTGGTAAGTCCCTCTTCAGTGTGAACAATTGTAAATTCCCTTTATTCACTTGCAGCCCCAAAGCCCAAATCCGTAGATAATGTATCAGAAGCTCACAGAAAGTGAAATAGATGTAATTCATCCCCTGTGTAGGGAAGAACTGGTCCTAGAAAGGAAAGCTATTAAATTATCTGGAAACAATTTAGCTCTGATAAATTATTTTGTAAATTACACATTACCCCCTCCTTCCGTGGTCTTAGCTGTTCTTGCTCCAAAACTTTGCATGGTGTTGATGTCAAACTAACAGGCCCACACTTGTCTGGATGACTCTTTACCCTCTTCTGGACAGAGGTGTATTTGTTACTCTCCCATTCTGGGGACTATCCCTGATTTGCACAATTGTTATGCATTTTTCCTACTTGACTTGTTGTTCTGTGTGCCAATGCTGTTAATAGGCTAGGTAGATATCAGCTTTTCATTTTTCACTTGAATCACTATAGATTGTTATTTCACCTCAGATGATGTTGCGCCTAGTGCCCTACCCTCCTTTTCAATGGGAGTCCTGTCACTGCCCTTAATATCACATTGTTGTTGCTGTTAGATGCAGGAAATAAGATTTGCAGCATTTGAGACATCAGTAACTTTTGATCTATTTTTGCCTCAAGCGTGCAACTGTCCTAATTTGTTCTCTTTGTTCCCCCTGGTTTCTGTGGCTTAAGTACCACTTACTATTATTGTTTAATTTCCTATGTGAAGGAAGTTTTCGGTCATTCTTACTTTATTTCTGCAGTTTTTAACCTCTGAAACATGCCTTTTCTCATCGCTTTTTTCCTCTTTGAATTTTGAATTTTAACTATGCCTTCTCTGCACTCAAGTCCCAGAGCTGCTTAGTCAGACTCAATTATTCATTTCCTTAGATTTCAAAGTTTGCATTTCTAAGCCTCAAAACCTTCATTCTAAACCTGGTTTTGTCTGTCGTGAAATGTAAAATGAGAAAAGTCAGCTCATGATCACACTTTATTCAAATTTTACTACATTTAAACCCATACAGGAGCCAAGTCTAAAACGGTCTTATATTTTTTCACTTTTGGGAAGAAATCCATCACATAGTATACCTCTATGAACATAAGTGGTAATTATCTTTCAATCTTTTGCTGGGAAGTTAAAGTCTCCCATAATTCCCATTATTGTTTACGTGTCTGATAACTGTACAGAGATAATTCACTATTAGACTGGAGCTAAGAGCAAAGAGCAGGCTAGCAAGGCTGTCTATCTTTAGCAGTGATTTGCACAAAACCACTCTTTTGCTGACCCATAACATTTAATTTCTCCATCCTCTGCTTCTTGCTAACACAAAGCACCATCTTATTCCATCCATTTGCCTTGGTTTCCAGCCTTCCTGAGATTTATCAGTACTTGTATGACATTCATGCCTTTGTTTCACCCTTCCTGTGTTGACACTTGTCATAACAGTTTTAGATCCTGAACATGATCATCTCAAAGTTTGCCTGACAGTTAGGTCTTCCTCACATTGTCATAGAGTATCAGGTCTCTACCACTTGAAATAGATTGGATTGGATTAGATTATTGGCACCGTCTCTTGTGCTGGTAGTCCATTATCTTCACAGTCCGTACAACTGGCCATCAGTGAACATGAAGTGGCCTTATCCTGCCCATTTACCTTTCTGGAAATCAGCCACTCTCTCTGCCTAGAACAGGGAATGGATTTTCCTCACCTTTCTTCAAAAGCTCTGAAGTTTTCTGTGATCTTTCCAATTGTACGGTATGATAAGCTTTTGCTGCCACTGAAGGGTAGAAGTCATTATGAATAGTGCCAACAAAACAGAAACATAACAATGAAAACGATATTTTAATTCAGAATAGGTATTTGAAAAGTTCACCTTTTCTAGCACAAATGGGGAAAAGAAAAAAAGGAAGGGAAAAAAAAAAAAAAAGCAGTCCTAAAACATCAAAACTGTGGCCAAAGAATTAGAAGAAACACTATTTTTCCAAAGCTGCAATGTTTTCCATTCATCTGGCTGGGCCAGCAGAGCACTGGAGACCTGGATGCACTGTACTCATGGCTGGTTCCCCTAAATGACCTGCAGGGAGATCTTCTTCTCTCTATCCCTCTGTTTCTCCTTTCAATCTCTGTTTTGTCTGTTTGTATCACTAGCTCTCAAATCGCCACTGATATATGCACGTGCAGCACCCAGCACAACCTTGTTTCAGGCTCCAGCGGGACCTTTAGGCATTACCATCCTGTAAACAAATAACAATGATAGTGAGTGTAATTACAATCGTCAAACTATTCCAGCTCCACATCATTAGCCATGCCCTGAGCTAAATAACATTTTAATCAGTTTGATATGTCATCTGTGGCTTTCTTCACTGTCACTTGCAATCCAGCAAACTCCTTCCTTCACGTTTCTAGATTAGACAGAGGGTTCTCAACTGCAGACATCCAATTCCCTGTTCAGGAAGCAGCGAGACCGTTCCTCTTCTCACAGATTTAAGATGATAGCCAAGCATCATGAGACACAGTGCGTATGTCTCCTAGGCCCATCCCATGAGAGCAGGACATTTACCACACATGAGAAGAAGACTTAATGCAGTGGCAAAGCAAAATACTCAGTGTCAAAGCCATGTCTAGATGATCATTAAAGACAGATCAAAATTACCCAATACAGGAGGAAAATCTATCGTTTGTAGAAGATTATGTTCTCTGATTATTAGTTTCAAAATTAGTTTTTCCTTTGGATTTCCTCTGAACTTAAACTTAGTTTGGAATGCCTTTGGTTTTGAATATTTCTGAAATCGTATTACTTCTCCTAAGTAAGTTGCTAGTCTGTTCTGTTTACGTGAAATTCGAATAATATTGTGAAGTATCTGCCATCAGTTTTACTGTGTGCCAGGCTGAGTTCCCTGATGAATTTCAAATTTCAGATATGAAACAGTAAAGGTTAAAAAAAAAAATGTTACAAAGGGTACTTCATGCAGTAGCATAAACTTCTGTTTTCTCAAAACTTGTATCAGTTCATCTCACCAGGACCAGCAGGGGAAGCACACTCTGCCTAGGCACTGGCAAAGGGACACAGTGAGAGTGTAGGGTCTCTTGCTGGGGCCATTCAAAATTTGACTGTACAAGCCCCTGAGCAATATGACAGGGCTTTAAAAATGGCCCTGCTTGAAGTACGCGGGTGATCTGGAGACCTCTAAGGTGCTTTCCAACAAAAGCTTTTCTATAATTGTATGAAATCACCTGCAATAGATTAACCCTGGTCATTATTCCTATCACAGGAAATAACTGTGACACCTGGGTAACAGGTGAGCTTACTGCGACACCAGGGAGAGCCTTCCTGTACTTAAAGGCAACCTGTAGGAAAGCTGGGGAGGGAGTCTTTATCAGGGCCTGGAGTGACAGGACAAGGAGTAACCGCTTTAAACTGAAAAGTAGCACCCAGAAAGAACGGAGTCACGCAACAGGATTCATTTCCAAAACCACCTCATAGACACCTGGGCCAAAGAGCAGGGCCTTGAGCGGGTATATCACAATGACAGAGTTCATTTCCTTCCCAGTAGCTGGCACGTGCCGTTTTTTGGGATTTCGGGGCTACAGTGAGCTGCTAAGAGGGATGTCTTAGCTCTTGCAGGGCAGTGCTTCCACTAAGGCCAGGACTTTTCTGCATCTTCTACTGCCCTGCAAGCGAGGATGCTTGGGGCACACAGGAAGCTGGGAGGGGACACAGCTGCAGGGATTCCATAAGACACAAGCAAATGCAGCCTTGGCTTGGTGACACTTTCTCTTGATTACTGCTCAACACAAATTACCTCGAGCAAGTCTACTGTGAGGACTAAAGGAAAGAGACGTATGGATGCTGCTAAGCTCTTCTAGCTTGTACCAGGTAGGAAAGATACCTCTGTAGCAGGCGTGAAGAGGATAGCACTAATTAATTAGATGAGAAGCGGAGGAAAGGCACTTAGAGGTAGTGAAAAGCAGTTAATGTGATGTTCCGGGGAAGCTTCAGTCTGCTTAAGGAGTAGCAAGAACAAGCCTAAAGTCATAGCCAAATACAAGAAAGAGAGGAGGACACGCAGCATGAGAAGCTCCCGAGAGAAAGGAGCTCTGTTTTGGGTAAAAATCAGTCCCTTTTTCTATCATGGAGACATCCAAGGGCATAGGACACGTGCACTTCAGGGAACCAAGAGATGCTGTGCATTTCTCTCGTCCCCCTGACACAGCCACTAGGTGACGATGCTTCCAATTCTCTCTAAAGAAACCTTGCTTTCTCAGGCCCAGGTGTCCAGCTGCACACCAAGGACGTCCCTGGCTCCCAGGCACAGTTCCCAGGCCCAAGGCCGAGCTCCCCTCCGAACCCCCATTCCAGCAGACCTTGCTCCTGCCATTGTGGAGCAGCCATTTCATGTCAGCCTTTTCTCCTGGCAGTCAGCTTAGCGCCGTAACCTCTGCCATCGGGGCGCCCGAGAGCCGTGTGAGGTCAGCAGAGAGTCACTGTCAGCCTTTGACCTCACAAAGGTGGGTGGCCATAAGTGCCCTGAGCGTCCAGCTCGCATTGAGTACTGCTGGTGGCACTCGAGGCGTGGAGGTCTGCATGGTGCAATGGGAGACGCCGATGTCCTGCTGCTGGAACAAGAGACGCTGATGTGCTGCTGGTGCAGGAGGAGACGTGAAGGTGCTGCTGCTTAGAGGTGCTGAGGAGCGGGCAGCCTCCGTGCCGGTGGCTGAGCATGCTACTCTTAATTAGTGCTCTACCCTTCCTATCTTTTTACTAAGGTGGGTAGAGAGAAATGCCCATATCTGTTTATTTCCTAGTAAGAAATGTAAGAGCCTTGTATCTGCATATTCACCAGATTCATCCCAGCGCCCTTGGTACTGGCGATCTGTGTTGATCTGTAATAAAGAGCAATTGGTAGCACACCAAGTCTCTGTGACCTTGCATCTAACAGAATCGTCCAAATCCCTGTTGTGATCTCTCTCTAGCTGTGGGCTGGCTAAGCTGTCTGTTGGATGGTGAAAATGGGAAATGATTGGGATGGGAAATGATGAGTGGGCCGAGAAATCATTGCTGGGATGGGAAGACTTCCTTGGGGTGGAAAGCCATTGGGGTGGGAACTCAAAGAGATGGGAAATCTTCCCTGGGTTTGAAATCATTGGGAAGCAAAAGCGTTGGGATGGGAAATCACTCCGGGGATGGGGAAGTATTGGGATGGGAAGTCTTTAATGGGGTGGGTAACATTCACTGGGGAAGGAAGTACTTGGAAAAGTAATCAGAGGAATGGGAATTCTTTGGGATGAGATCTCTTTGGATTAAGAAAGGCTTCGTGTCGATGGGAAATATCTCGTATGGGAATCTGTTATCATGTGAAATTGTAAGGATGGGAAATGACCGTTAGGATGCAAAGCTGGTACTGGGACGGGAAATGCTTGGGACGGGGAAGTGTTGGTGTGAAACCGTCCTGGGCATGGCAAATGATGCGTGGGAGGGAAAGCCCGATGGGGATGGAAAAGTCTTGCGATGGGAAGCCTGCTTGGGTCCAAAAGCTGCAGTCCTCACCAAGATGGCGGCGAGGGGCTGGTCAGCCGTTGGGACGGAACGGCCGTTGCCCGCGTTCCCCAACCGACCGCCCCACTCTCCAGCCACCATGGCAGGTACAGCAGCCGGCTCCCGCTCCTCCCGGGGCTGCGGCCCTGCTGGCGAGCCCAGCGCCCCAGATCTCACCCCAGCGCCCTTTTTCCCACAGAGGGTTTCCCCAGACGGCTTCCGCGGCTTCCGCAGACGCAAAACTCCCCCTTCGTCGTCCCAGCCGTGCCGCCAACGGTGGCTGCCTGGCTGCTGCCCTCCCTCCCCGGAGCGATGGCGCTGCCCTTGCAGCCCCCCCAGGTACCCACCCTCCCCTACGCGCTGCCCCAGGCCACCGTCTGGCACGTGGTGCCAGGGGTCCAGGGGCAGGTGCTGCAGCTCCCCGCCGGGGTGCAGCTGGCACCTGGGGGGCACCTCCCACCCGAGGGGCACCACCTGCAGCTTGGGCAGCTCCCCGCCGTGGGGCAGCTCCCTGCTGTGGGGCAGCTCCCCCACACCGCTCCTCCCTGGGCCCCCGTCTACCAGTGGGGACAGCCCGTGGGGACAGGGACGGTGCTGCCCCAGGATCCCCTCTGGCTGGGGCCCGGGGCCGTGCTCCATGGGGAGCTCCTGCACCCCGCAGGCACCTGCCTGCTGCAGGCCCCTGCCCACCCCGGCCCCCCCCGCCTCCTCGTCCCGGGGCCTCCGCTGCGGGGGCAGGCGCTCCCCGCGCCCCGCACCCTGACCAGCAGCCGGGGGCAGCTGCCGGAGCCCTGCGACCACGCCGTGGGGCTCAGCGAGGACCAGGGGCCCCCGCTGCCCGGCCCCACTCCCCCCGAGCCTGCCCAGGCTCCAACGACCGCCAGCACCCAGACGGTGACGCCCGACGGTGAGTTTGGGGCTGGCACAGCCGGCCGCTGGGCGCCCCACACCCAGGAGCCATGGGAAAGCTGGCATCGCCCATCCTGGGGGATTTGCTTGCTTTTTCCTCAGCGGCGACAGTTGCAGAGGTGCCTGAGGAGCCCCTGGAGCTGCTTGAGCTGGGCCCCGATGCCTTCGCCGAGGCCTTTCCCCACCTGGCAGGGGACAGCCAGCAGCTGCAGCACCTGCAGGACCAGCTCCCGGCCGACCTGGACATCTCCGGCTTGGAGGAGCTGCTCAGCTGGCTCGATGCCGTGGAGCCCCAGGACGCCTTCCCCGGTGTCCCCAGCAGTCCTGTGCTCAGCCGCTTCCTGTCTGAGCTGCCCGACCTCTGCGAGGACATCGAGGAGCCGAGCACACAGGGACTGGCAGCCACCAGAGCGCTGGGTGAGGTACCCTCAACCCCTGGGGTGCACCCCGAGAAGGTGCAGGGTGGGCGGGCGGTGCAGCCCCCTGCTGTGCCGGCAGCGAGCTCCCCCCTCAAGCCTGCAGCCAGTCCCCAGCTCAGTGCCCTCAGGAGACCCCTGCCCAACCCTCCCTTCACTCTCTCCAAAAGGCCCCCCCACCCTGAATTCCTCACTGCCCTTAGCAGACCCCTGCCCAACCCTCCCTCGCGTCCCCTCAAGAGACCCCCCGACCCTGAATTCCTTAATTCCCTTAGCAGACCCCTGCCCAACTCTCCCTCGCGTCCCCTCAAGAGACCCCCCGACCCTGAATTCCTTAATTCCCTTAGGAGACCCCTGCCCAAGCCTCGCCTGAGTCCCCTCAAGAGCCCCCCCGACCCTGAATTTATTAGTGCCCTTAGGAGACCCCTGCCCAATCCCCCTCTGGGTCCCCTCAAGAGCCCCCCCGGCCCTGAATTTATTAGTGCCCTTAGGAGGCCCCTGCCCAATCCCCCTCTGAGTCCCCTCAAGAGCCCCCCGCCTGCCCCTGCGCCCACCGGCACCAAGTGGGGGGCCAAGCGCCCCGCGCCCACCAGCACCCCCAGCACAGCGCAGAGCTCCCAGCACAGGAGGCCGGCGACGGAGAAAACCCCCGGCAAGGAGAAGACGACGCTGCTGGGCCAGGGTGGCCAAGGCCCCAAGACGCTGTGCCAGGGGAAGACGGGTGGCCACAGCGCGGTGGCTGGCAGCAGCGGCCAAGCGGGCGGCGGCAGGCAGCAGCCGGCGAGCGACAGCACCAGGGCGCCCAGCAAGAGGGCCCGAAGCCCGGGGGCTGCTGGGGGGCAAGGAGCAGCGGCACCGCCTCCCCGGAGAGCGCTGCTGCTGCTGGAGCCCCCCCCCATTAAGCCCCGTGCCCGTGCCCGTGCCGTGCGGGCCCAGGACAGGCTCCGTCCCCAAGCCATCGGGGACAAGACGCTGCAGCGCCAGCACCCGGGGACAAAGACCCCCAGCGAGACTTTGCAGCCGCTGGGGGCCAGGGCGAAGGCGCTGGGGCCAGTGCGCCAGCCGCCCTGTGTGCAGCCGCAGCCCACCTCCAGCGGCCCCAGCAGCATGCCCAGGGCCCCGCCGACGGTGCCAGGCTCCAGCGCTGTGCCCGCTGCCCCCCGGCCCCCAGCTGGCGACAAGGCCCAGGCGGTGCCGGCACCACCAGGCAGCACGGCGCGAGCGTGGAGAGCTCCCCTGCAGCAGGCGCCCAGAGCGCCGTGCCTGCCAGCCGCGGGGGGCCAAGCGCAGCGGGAGCCTCTGCCCACGCAGCCGCGCACGCTGCAGCGTCCGGCGCAGCCCCGCGTGGACTACGTGCCCTGCGTGGGGCCCTGGGCGGGCGGCGACGCGGCGCCCACGCCGCTGGAGGAGCAGGAGGCGTCGGTGCCCATCACGCCGCAGCAGCGTCCCGAGCGGGAGCGCCTGAAGAAGCTGGCCCAGGAGGAGCGGCAGCGGGCGGCCCACCAGATGAAGATCGGCCCCGTGCAATTCTTCGTGCAGCGGCAGAAGGACCACGCCATAGCCAAGTATTACGGCTACCCGTGACCCTGCGCTCCTCGACGGCCCCCGCAGCACCCGGGCCCGCTCAGCATGCAGGCACAGAGACCTCTGCAGGCGCCTGCTCCAGCTTCAGCCACGCTCCTCAGCCCTTGCCCCTCTCGCTTGCCCTCTCCCTTCTCCAGTGCTGGAGCTAGGCAGTGTTTGCCACTGTCAGGGATGGGCAACTGGGGCAATGGGAAATGCGCGCGTCACGAATGAACGTTGCAATGGGAAGCTGTTGGGATGTTGGCAATAGCTGGGGTGGGAAAGGTTGGGCGTGGGAACTGCTTGTTGGGACACCAAATGGCTGAGATCCCAAACTTCTTTCTTCTTTCGGGTCATTTCTCTTATTTAGTGCCTTCCTTATTAAATTCCTCTAGTGTAGGTGTTCACTCAGCAAGGCCTCTGCCTGCAGCTGTTCTGGCACTGGGATGCCGAGGGGATTTCATGCAGCCCGCTCCCGCTGCCCATGCTCAGTCCGTGCATGGATGTGGGCATGGCCAGCACGGACGGGAGAAAATGGGTGGACGGCTGGGTGGATGGGAGGGTGATGGGAGTTGGGAATTCAGCCTTGGGATCAGACACGGGAGGTTGTTGGGATAGGAAATGACCAGTGGGATGGGAAGTCACGATGGGGATAGGAATTCATTAGAATAGGACAAATTGGTTTCATTTTTATTTATTATTTTATTAATTTTAATATTTATTTTATTTATTATATTTATTAATTTTATTTATTAAATTTACTTTATTGACTGTGTTGTACAGGATGGCATTTTTTTAGGTTCTCTTCCTTTTCTACCCTATTAAACTCTCTTTATCACAACGCACTGCTTTGTACTTCATTTTTCCTTCCGAGTCGTTCTGGATTCACTCAGGATGGGGGGGACATTAGTGAACGCCTGTGTGCTTCAGATCCAAGGTCACCTTTGCCCTCAACTCAAGATACATATTTGCATCTGTTGTCATGATACAAAATTAACAGCAACAAAATAAAAGTTAACTACTTCCGAGCACCAGCTGTACGTTTGCTGGGTCTGCTCTATGCATTTTGAAGACCATTCAATACTATTCAGCACCTTCAGGAGGAAATGTGTGGTTCTAGGGAAATGCATCTTGATCTGATGCAAACCTGCGACGCACCCTGCAGCCCCTCCAACCCCTGTGATTTTACCTGCAGCCCCTGCAACCCCTGTGATTTTACCTGCAGCCCCTCCAAGCCCTGTGATTTTACCAGCAGCCACTCCAACCCTGTGACAGGCCCTACAGCTGGCTCCGGGGACTACCCCGTTGCCGTATCAGTCGCCAATACACACACAAGATGAAGGAATGGATGCAGAAGTCATCTCGTTTAGGCAGGGAAGAAAGTCCTCCGAAGAAGGGGAAGCAGCAACAGGAAGGCGAGGCAGGCGACCCCAATGTAGGGCCATCCCAGGGAAGAGGAGGCTGTTATAAAATAGAAAAGAGAGAAAAGCAGCAGTAAGCAGGTGATCCCCATCCCTGGGCGAGCTGCGAGACATGGGACAAGATTTCAGCTGTCATGCAGGCGAGCACATTGTCACCTGGCTGCTGCGATGCTGGGATAACAGCTCCGGGAGCCTGGAATCGGAGGGCAGGGAAGCCAAGCAGCTGGGATCCTTCTCTGGGGAAGGGGGCACTGAGAAAGCGATCGGAAACGGGGCACAAGCCTCTGGAGGCGGCGCCTGTCAGGCGTGAAGGAAAGGGATCCCTTCCAGGAAGATGCTGTGGGGTTGCTGAGGGTCGAAGAACAGCAGGTGTTGCCTGCACACACCGTGCTGCAGCAGCGGCAAGGGAGAGACGTGGTGGTTTTCCTCAGCTGGGCAGCTGAGCTCCACCTCAACCGCTCTCTCCCTGCCCCTCCTCAAAGGGAAAGGGGAGAAAATAGGATGGAAAGGGCTCAAGGGCTGAGAGAAGGACAGGGAGATCTCTCCACAATGATCGTCACGGGCAAAAGAGGCTCAGCAGAGCCTGTTCCAGTCCAGCCCGGGCCTGCTCCTGCGGGGGCTCTCCACAGGCCGCGGCCTCCTCCAGGCCACATCCACCTGCTCCACCGGGGGCTCCTCCACGGGCTGCAGCGTGGAGATCTGCTCCGTGTGGGACCCGTGGGCTGCAGGGGGACAGCCTGCTCCACCAGGGGCCTCTCCCCAGGCCGCAGGGGAACTGCTGCTGTGAGCCTGGAGCACCTCCTGCCTCCTGCTGCACTCACCTTGGGGGCTGCAGAGAGGTTTCTCACTCCTCCCTGACCCAGACGCTGCTGTGCAGCAGGTTTCTTTCCCTTTCTTAGATGGGCTCTCACACAGGCGCAAACATCATCCGTTTTGTCTCAGTTCTGGGCAGCAGCGGGTCCCTCCGGAGCCTCCTGGAACCGGCCCTTATCTAACATGGGGCAGCTGCTGCATTCTCCTCACAGAGGACACCCCTGCAGCCCCCCGCTACCAGAACCTGTCCTCGTAAACCCAACACAAGACACCGACCGAGCCTCCCTGATTCCCAGCAGGTGGGTCAGGCTGGGAACCCAGGCCAGTGCCCGGCAGACCCTCCTGGGCCTTGAAAAGCAAGCTTTATGGGGACGTAGCACCCAGAAAGAACGGAGTCACACAACAGGATTCATTTCCAAAACCGTCTCATAGACACCTGGGCCAAAGAGCAGGGCCTTGAGCGGGTATATCACAATGACAGAGTTCATTTCCTTCCCAGTAGCTGGCACGTGCCGTTTTTTGGGATTTCGGGGCTACAGTGAGCTGCTAAGAGGGATGTCTTAGCTCTTGCAGGGCAGTGCTTCCACTAAGGCCAGGACTTTTCTGCATCTTCTACTGCCCTGCAAGCGAGGATGCTTGGGGCACACAGGAAGCTGGGAGGGGACACAGCTGCAGGGATTCCATAAGACACAAGCAAATGCAGCCTTGGCTTGGTGACACTTTCTCTTGATTACTGCTCAACACAAATTACCTCGAGCAAGTCTACTGTGAGGACTAAAGGAAAGAGACGTATGGATGCTGCTAAGCTCTTCTAGCTTGTACCAGGTAGGAAAGATACCTCTGTAGCAGGCGTGAAGAGGATAGCACTAATTAATTAGATGAGAAGCGGAGGAAAGGCACTTAGAGGTAGTTAAAAGCAGTTAATGTGATGTTCTGGGGAAGCTTCAGTCTGCTTAAGGAGCAGCAAGAACAAGCCTAAAGTCATAGCCAAATACAAGAAAGAGAGGAGGACACGCAGCATGAGAAGCTCCCGAGAGAAAGGAGCTCTGTTTTGGGTAAAAATCAGTCCCTTTTTCTATCATGGAGACATCCAAGGGCGTAGGACACGTGCACTTCAGGGAACCAAGAGATGCTGTGCATTTCTCTCGTCCCCCTGACACAGCCACTAGGTGACGATGCTTCCAATTCTCTCTAAAGAAACCTTGCTTTCTCAGGCCCAGGTGTCCAGCTGCACACCAAGGACGTCCCTGGCTCCCAGGCACAGTTCCCAGGCCCAAGGCCGAGCTCCCCTCCGAACCCCCATTCCAGCAGACCTTGCTCCTGGCATTGTGGAGCAGCCATTTCATGTCAGCCTTTTCTCCTGGCAGTCAGCTTAGCGCCGTAACCTCTGCCATCGGGGCGCCCGAGAGCCGTGTGAGGTCAGCAGAGAGTCACTGTCAGCCTTTGACCTCACAAAGGTGGGTGGCCATAAGTGCCCTGAGCGTCCAGCTCGCATTGAGTACTGCTGGTGGCACTCGAGGCGTGGAGGTCTGCATGGTGCAATGGGAGACGCCGATGTCCTGCTGCTGGAACAAGAGGCGCTGATGTGCTGCTGGTGCAGGAGGAGACGTGAAGGTGCTGCTGCTTAGAGGTGCTGAGGAGCGGGCAGCCTCAGCGGGCAGCTGAATCAGAGGGCAGGGAAGCCAAGCAGCTTCCTTCTCTGGGGAAGGGGGCACAGAGAAAGTGATTGGAAATGGGGTACAAGCCCTCAGCCTCTAAAAGCAATCCCTCAGATGTTTAGGCATAGTAAAGTTAGGTATATCTATTTGACTCTAGACCCCAACATGTTTGTTAGTGTTCTGGTTTGTCCACTGCTTTCTTGTGGGGGATTTGAGTTGGCCATTACTCTTTAGGTGAATGCTGACTTCATATCTATGGTGCACTTTATTCTTAAAATGGGAAGTTTCTACCAATTTCCCGTCCAAACTTGCTCATAAGCCAACTGCAGTCATCATTTCAGATGTGTCTCCCAACTTACACATTTCCTATTTCTCCTTGATATTTACTCAAGAAATTCATTTACGTAGAGACAACATATTCTTCTCTCAACTGGCATCTGGCTGGGCAGAATGATGTCCTTTCATTCCCTTCCAGGCAATAGGCAACTTGTTCCTTCTGTCTTGTGAACTCTTCCTCCTAAGTTCAATGTGAATACAAGTGGCAGAACTGTGCCTCATGTCTCAAATGAGTGTCAGGGCTGCCTTGTCCAGTGTATTCATACTGGAGGGAAAAAAAAATGAATAGCCATACACACTATATAACCACTAAACTTTTTCAGTCCTCCTTGTGCTAACAGTGCATGAACGTGAGGTTTTGTTGTCATTTTTGTTTGTTTGTTTGTTTGCTTGCTTTAAACTCCTGACTGCCATATAGCAAACATGACAAGAAAACACCCTTTTTTGAGAATCTCTGAGAATGGCTCTGCTTTGTATTATCACCTGTCACTTCACCTGAACCATTTCAATCACAAGCGATATCCTTCTGTCAGGCTTGGTAGTACTTCCCAACCTTATGTCCCCTGCAAATCTCAAAGCTCATGTGTAATTTTTAATCTTCAGCCACCATGTCCATACCGAACATATCTAACTTTGAGGTCAGCTCTGCCCTGAATAGGAGGTTGGGTTTTCAGAGGTCCCTTCCAGCCTACATTTCTCCATGAGTCTTTGCCTCCTTAGCAGCTGCAGTTTCAGAACTGTCTCTGAGAATTACCATAGGTAACGACTCCTTTGCTGGTAAGTCCCTCTTCAGTGTGAACAATTGTAAATTCCCTTTATTCACTTGCAGCCCCAAAGCCCAAATCCGTAGATAATGTATCAGAAGCTCACAGAAAGTGAAATAGATGTAATTCATCCCCTGTGTAGGGAAGAACTGGTCCTAGAAAGGAAAGCTATTAAATTATCTGGAAACAATTTAGCTCTGATAAATTATTTTGTAAATTACACATTACCCCCTCCTTCCGTGGTCTTAGCTGTTCTTGCTCCAAAACTTTGCATGGTGTTGATGTCAAACTAACAGGCCCACACTTGTCTGGATGACTCTTTACCCTCTTCTGGACAGAGGTGTATTTGTTACTCTCCCATTCTGGGGACTATCCCTGATTTGCACAATTGTTATGCATTTTTCCTACTTGACTTGTTGTTCTGTGTGCCAATGCTGTTAATAGGCTAGGTAGATATCAGCTTTTCATTTTTCACTTGAATCACTATAGATTGTTATTTCACCTCAGATGATGTTGCGCCTAGTGCCCTACCCTCCTTTTCAATGGGAGTCCTGTCACTGCCCTTAATATCACATTGTTGTTGCTGTTAGATGCAGGAAATAAGATTTGCAGCATTTGAGACATCAGTAACTTTTGATCTATTTTTGCCTCAAGCGTGCAACTGTCCTAATTTGTTCTCTTTGTTCCCCCTGGTTTCTGTGGCTTAAGTACCACTTACTATTATTGTTTAATTTCCTATGTGAAGGAAGTTTTCGGTCA
The DNA here is from genome assembly GCF_964034855.1 of Anser brachyrhynchus. Lineage (NCBI taxonomy): Eukaryota > Metazoa > Chordata > Aves > Anseriformes > Anatidae > Anser > Anser brachyrhynchus. The sequence continues at coordinate 560,326 of NC_137714.1, forward strand.
TTCTTACTTTATTTCTGCAGTTTTTAACCTCTGAAACATGCCTTTTCTCATCGCTTTTTTCCTCTTTGAATTTTGAATTTTAACTATGCCTTCTCTGCACTCAAGTCCCAGAGCTGCTTAGTCAGACTCAATTATTCATTTCCTTAGATTTCAAAGTTTGCATTTCTAAGCCTCAAAACCTTCATTCTAAACCTGGTTTTGTCTGTCGTGAAATGTAAAATGAGAAAAGTCAGCTCATGATCACACTTTATTCAAATTTTACTACATTTAAACCCATACAGGAGCCAAGTCTAAAACGGTCTTATATTTTTTCACTTTTGGGAAGAAATCCATCACATAGTATACCTCTATGAACATAAGTGGTAATTATCTTTCAATCTTTTGCTGGGAAGTTAAAGTCTCCCATAATTCCCATTATTGTTTACGTGTCTGATAACTGTACAGAGATAATTCACTATTAGACTGGAGCTAAGAGCAAAGAGCAGGCTAGCAAGGCTGTCTATCTTTAGCAGTGATTTGCACAAAACCACTCTTTTGCTGACCCATAACATTTAATTTCTCCATCCTCTGCTTCTTGCTAACACAAAGCACCATCTTATTCCATCCATTTGCCTTGGTTTCCAGCCTTCCTGAGATTTATCAGTACTTGTATGACATTCATGCCTTTGTTTCACCCTTCCTGTGTTGACACTTGTCATAACAGTTTTAGATCCTGAACATGATCATCTCAAAGTTTGCCTGACAGTTAGGTCTTCCTCACATTGTCATAGAGTATCAGGTCTCTACCACTTGAAATAGATTGGATTGGATTAGATTATTGGCACCGTCTCTTGTGCTGGTAGTCCATTATCTTCACAGTCCGTACAACTGGCCATCAGTGAACATGAAGTGGCCTTATCCTGCCCATTTACCTTTCTGGAAATCAGCCACTCTCTCTGCCTAGAACAGGGAATGGATTTTCCTCACCTTTCTTCAAAAGCTCTGAAGTTTTCTGTGATCTTTCCAATTGTACGGTATGATAAGCTTTTGCTGCCACTGAAGGGTAGAAGTCATTATGAATAGTGCCAACAAAACAGAAACATAACAATGAAAACGATATTTTAATTCAGAATAGGTATTTGAAAAGTTCACCTTTTCTAGCACAAATGGGGAAAAGAAAAAAAGGAAGGAAAAAAAAAAAAAAAAAAAGCAGTCCTAAAACATCAAAACTGTGGCCAAAGAATTAGAAGAAACACTATTTTTCCAAAGCTGCAATGTTTTCCATTCATCTGGCTGGGCCAGCAGAGCACTGGAGACCTGGATGCACTGTACTCATGGCTGGTTCCCCTAAATGACCTGCAGGGAGATCTTCTTCTCTCTATCCCTCTGTTTCTCCTTTCAATCTCTGTTTTGTCTGTTTGTATCACTAGCTCTCAAATCGCCACTGATATATGCACGTGCAGCACCCAGCACAACCTTGTTTCAGGCTCCAGCGGGACCTTTAGGCATTACCATCCTGTAAACAAATAACAATGATAGTGAGTGTAATTACAATCGTCAAACTATTCCAGCTCCACATCATTAGCCATGCCCTGAGCTAAATAACATTTTAATCAGTTTGATATGTCATCTGTGGCTTTCTTCACTGTCACTTGCAATCCAGCAAACTCCTTCCTTCACGTTTCTAGATTAGACAGAGGGTTCTCAACTGCAGACATCCAATTCCCTGTTCAGGAAGCAGCGAGACCTTTCCTCTTCTCACAGATTTAAGATGATAGCCAAGCATCATGAGACACAGTGCGTATGTCTCCTAGGCCCATCCCATGAGAGCAGGACATTTACCACACATGAGAAGAAGACTTAATGCAGTGGCAAAGCAAAATACTCGGTGTCAAAGCCATGTCTAGATGATCATTAAAGACAGATCAAAATTACCCAATACAGGAGGAAAATCTATCGTTTGTAGAAGATTATGTTCTCTGATTATTAGTTTCAAAATTAGTTTTTCCTTTGGATTTCCTCTGAACTTAAACTTAGTTTGGAATGCCTTTGGTTTTGAATATTTCTGAAATCGTATTACTTCTCCTAAGTAAGTTGCTAGTCTGTTCTGTTTACGTGAAATTCGAATAATATTGTGAAGTATCTGCCATCAGTTTTACTGTGTGCCAGGCTGAGTTCCCTGATGAATTTCAAATTTCAGATATGAAACAGTAAAGGTTAAAAAAAAAAATGTTACAAAGGGTACTTCATGCAGTAGCATAAACTTCTGTTTTCTCAAAACTTGTATCAGTTCATCTCACCAGGACCAGCAGGGGAAGCACACTCTGCCTAGGCACTGGCAAAGGGACACAGTGAGAGTGTAGGGTCTCTTGCTGGGGCCATTCAAAATTTGACTGTACAAGCCCCTGAGCAATATGACAGGGCTTTAAAAATGGCCCTGCTTGAAGTACGCGGGTGATCTGGAGACCTCTAAGGTGCTTTCCAACAAAAGCTTTTCTATAATTGTATGAAATCACCTGCAATAGATTAACCCTGGTCATTATTCCTATCACAGGAAATAACTGTGACACCTGGGTAACAGGTGAGCTTACTGCGACACCAGGGAGAGCCTTCCTGTACTTAAAGGCAACCTGTAGGAAAGCTGGGGAGGGAGTCTTTATCAGGGCCTGGAGTGACAGGACAAGGAGTAACCGCTTTAAACTGAAAAGTAGCACCCAGAAAGAACGGAGTCACGCAACAGGATTCATTTCCAAAACCACCTCATAGACACCTGGGCCAAAGAGCAGGGCCTTGAGCGGGTATATCACAATGGCGGAGTTCATTTCCTTCCCAGTAGCTGGCACGTGCCGTTTTTTGGGATTTCGGGGCTACAGTGAGCTGCTAAGAGGGATGTCTTAGCTCTTGCAGGGCAGTGCTTCCACTAAGGCCAGGACTTTTCTGCATCTTCTACTGCCCTGCAAGCGAGGATGCTTGGGGCACACAGGAAGCTGGGAGGGGACACAGCTGCAGGGATTCCATAAGGCACAAGCAAATGCAGCCTTGGCTTGGTGACACTTTCTCTTGATTACTGCTCAACACAAATTACCTCGAGCAAGTCTACTGTGAGGACTAAAGGAAAGAGACGTATGGATGCTGCTAAGCTCTTCTAGCTTGTACCAGGTAGGAAAGATACCTCTGTAGCAGGCGTGAAGAGGATAGCACTAATTAATTAGATGAGAAGCGGAGGAAAGGCACTTAGAGGTAGTGAAAAGCAGTTAATGTGATGTTCCGGGGAAGCTTCAGTCTGCTTAAGGAGTAGCAAGAAAAAGCCTAAAGTCATAGCCAAATACAAGAAAGAGAGGAGGACACGCAGCATGAGAAGCTCCCGAGAGAAAGGAGCTCTGTTTTGGGTAAAAATCAGTCCCTTTTTCTATCATGGAGACATCCAAGGGCGTAGGACACGTGCACTTCAGGGAACCAAGAGATGCTGTGCATTTCTCTCGTCCCCCTGACACAGCCACTAGGTGACGATGCTTCCAATTCTCTCTAAAGAAACCTTGCTTTCTCAGGCCCAGGTGTCCAGCTGCACACCAAGGACGTCCCTGGCTCCCAGGCACAGTTCCCAGGCCCAAGGCCGAGCTCCCCTCCGAACCCCCATTCCAGCAGACCTTGCTCCTGCCATTGTGGAGCAGCCATTTCATGTCAGCCTTTTCTCCTGGCAGTCAGCTTAGCGCCGTAACCTCTGCCATCGGGGCGCCCGAGAGCCGTGTGAGGTCAGCAGAGAGTCACTGTCAGCCTTTGACCTCACAAAGGTGGGTGGCCATAAGTGCCCTGAGCGTCCAGCTCGCATTGAGTACTGCTGGTGGCACTCGAGGCGTGGAGGTCTGCATGGTGCAATGGGAGACGCCGATGTCCTGCAGCTGGAACAAGAGGCGCTGATGTGCTGCTGGTGCAGGAGGAGACGTGAAGGTGCTGCTGCTTAGAGGTGCTGAGGGGCGGGCAGCCTCAGCGGGCAGCTGAATCAGAGGGCAGGGAAGCCAAGCAGCTTCCTTCTCTGGGGAAGGGGGCACAGAGAAAGTGATTGGAAATGGGGTACAAGCCCTCAGCCTCTAAAAGCAATCCCTCAGATGTTTAGGCATAGTAAAGTTAGGTATATCTATTTGACTCTAGACCCCAACATGTTTGTTAGTGTTCTGGTTTGTCCACTGCTTTCTTGTGGGGGATTTGAGTTGGCCATTACTCTTTAGGTGAATGCTGACTTCATATCTATGGTGCACTTTATTCTTAAAATGGGAAGTTTCTACCAATTTCCCGTCCAAACTTGCTCATAAGACAACTGCAGTCATCATTTCAGATGTGTCTCCCAACTTACACATTTCCTATTTCTCCTTGATATTTACTCAAGAAATTCATTTACGTAGAGACAACATATTCTTCTCTCAACTGGCATCTGGCTGGGCAGAATGATGTCCTTTCATTCCCTTCCAGGCAATAGGCAACTTGTTCCTTCTGTCTTGTGAACTCTTCCTCCTAAGTTCAATGTGAATACAAGTGGCAGAACTGTGCCTCATGTCTCAAATGAGTGTCAGGGCTGCCTTGTCCAGTGTATTCATACTGGAGGGAAAAAAAAATGAATAGCCATACACACTATATAACCACTAAACTTTTTCAGTCCTCCTTGTGCTAACAGTGCATGAACGTGAGGTTTTGTTGTCATTTTTGTTTGTTTGTTTGTTTGCTTGCTTTAAACTCCTGACTGCCATATAGCAAACATGACAAGAAAACACCCTTTTTTGAGAATCTCTGAGAATGGCTCTGCTTTGTATTATCACCTGTCACTTCACCTGAACCATTTCAATCACAAGCGATATCCTTCTGTCAGGCTTGGTAGTACTTCCCAACCTTATGTCCCCTGCAAATCTCAAAGCTCATGTGTAATTTTTAATCTTCAGCCACCATGTCCATACCGAACATATCTAACTTTGAGGTCAGCTCTGCCCTGAATAGGAGGTTGGGTTTTCAGAGGTCCCTTCCAGCCTACACTTCTCCATGAGTCTTTGCCTCCTTAGCAGCTGCAGTTTCAGAACTGTCTCTGAGAATTACCATAGGTAACGACTCCTTTGCTGGTAAGTCCCTCTTCAGTGTGAACAATTGTAAATTCCCTTTATTCACTTGCAGCCCCAAAGCCCAAATCCGTAGATAATGTATCAGAAGCTCACAGAAAGTGAAATAGATGTAATTCATCCCCTGTGTAGGGAAGAACTGGTCCTAGAAAGGAAAGCTATTAAATTATCTGGAAACAATTTAGCTCTGATAAATTATTTTGTAAATTACACATTACCCCCTCCTTCCCTGGTCTTAGCTGTTCTTGCTCCAAAACTTTGCATGGTGTTGATGTCAAACTAACAGGCCCACACTTGTCTGGATGACTCTTTACCCTCTTCTGGACAGAGGTGTATTTGTTACTCTCCCATTCTGGGGACTATCCCTGATTTGCACAATTGTTATGCATTTTTCCTACTTGACTTGTTGTTCTGTGTGCCAATGCTGTTAATAGGCTAGGTAGATATCAGCTTTTCATTTTTCACTTGAATCGCTATAGATTGTTATTTCACCTCAGATGATGTTGCGCCTAGTGCCCTACCCTCCTTTTCAATGGGAGTCCTGTCACTGCCCTTAATATCACATTGTTGTTGCTGTTAGATGCAGGAAATAAGATTTGCAGCATTTGAGACATCAGTAACTTTTGATCTATTTTTGCCTCAAGCGTGCAACTGTCCTAATTTGTTCTCTTTGTTCCCCCTGGTTTCTGTGGCTTAAGTACCACTTACTATTATTGTTTAATTTCCTATGTGAAGGAAGTTTTCGGTCATTCTTACTTTATTTCTGCAGTTTTTAACCTCTGAAACATGCCTTTTCTCATCGCTTTTTTCCTCTTTGAATTTTGAATTTTAACTATGCCTTCTCTGCACTCAAGTCCCAGAGCTGCTTAGTCAGACTCAATTATTCATTTCCTTAGATTTCAAAGTTTGCATTTCTAAGCCTCAAAACCTTCATTCTAAACCTGGTTTTGTCTGTCGTGAAATGTAAAATGAGAAAAGTCAGCTCATGATCACACTTTATTCAAATTTTACTACATTTAAACCCATACAGGAGCCAAGTCTAAAACGGTCTTATATTTTTTCACTTTTGGGAAGAAATCCATCACATAGTATACCTCTATGAACGTAAGTGGTAATTATCTTTCAATCTTTTGCTGGGAAGTTAAAGTCTCCCATAATTCCCATTATTGTTTACGTGTCTGATAACTGTACAGAGATAATTCACTATTAGACTGGAGCTAAGAGCAAAGAGCAGGCTAGCAAGGCTGTCTATCTTTAGCAGTGATTTGCACAAAACCACTCTTTTGCTGACCCATAACATTTAATTTCTCCATCCTCTGCTTCTTGCTAACACAAAGCACCATCTTATTCCATCCATTTGCCTTGGTTTCCAGCCTTCCTGAGATTTATCAGTACTTGTATGACATTCATGCCTTTGTTTCACCCTTCCTGTGTTGACACTTGTCATAACAGTTTTAGATCCTGAACATGATCATCTCAAAGTTTGCCTGACAGTTAGGTCTTCCTCACATTGTCATAGAGTATCAGGTCTCTACCACTTGAAATAGATTGGATTGGATTAGATTATTGGCACCGTCTCTTGTGCTGGTAGTCCATTATCTTCACAGTCCGTACAACTGGCCATCAGTGAACATGAAGTGGCCTTATCCTGCCCATTTACCTTTCTGGAAATCAGCCACTCTCTCTGCCTAGAACAGGGAATGGATTTTCCTCACCTTTCTTCAAAAGCTCTGAAGTTTTCTGTGATCTTTCCAATTGTACGGTATGATAAGCTTTTGCTGCCACTGAAGGGTAGAAGTCATTATGAATAGTGCCAACAAAACAGAAACATAACAATGAAAACGATATTTTAATTCAGAATAGGTATTTGAAAAGTTCACCTTTTCTAGCACAAATGGGGAAAAGAAAAAAAGGAAGGAAAAAAAAAAAAAAAAAAAGCAGTCCTAAAACATCAAAACTGTGGCCAAAGAATTAGAAGAAACACTATTTTTCCAAAGCTGCAATGTTTTCCATTCATCTGGCTGGGCCAGCAGAGCACTGGAGACCTGGATGCACTGTACTCATGGCTGGTTCCCCTAAATGACCTGCAGGGAGATCTTCTTCTCTCTATCCCTCTGTTTCTCCTTTCAATCTCTGTTTTGTCTGTTTGTATCACTAGCTCTCAAATCGCCACTGATATATGCACGTGCAGCACCCAGCACAACCTTGTTTCAGGCTCCAGCGGGACCTTTAGGCATTACCATCCTGTAAACAAATAACAATGATAGTGAGTGTAATTACAATCGTCAAACTATTCCAGCTCCACATCATTAGCCATGCCCTGAGCTAAATAACATTTTAATCAGTTTGATATGTCATCTGTGGCTTTCTTCACTGTCACTTGCAATCCAGCAAACTCCTTCCTTCACGTTTCTAGATTAGACAGAGGGTTCTCAACTGCAGACATCCAATTCCCTGTTCAGGAAGCAGCGAGACCTTTCCTCTTCTCACAGATTTAAGATGATAGCCAAGCATCATGAGACACAGTGCGTATGTCTCCTAGGCCCATCCCATGAGAGCAGGACATTTACCACACATGAGAAGAAGACTTAATGCAGTGGCAAAGCAAAATACTCGGTGTCAAAGCCATGTCTAGATGATCATTAAAGACAGATCAAAATTACCCAATACAGGAGGAAAATCTATCGTTTGTAGAAGATTATGTTCTCTGATTATTAGTTTCAAAATTAGTTTTTCCTTTGGATTTCCTCTGAACTTAAACTTAGTTTGGAATGCCTTTGGTTTTGAATATTTCTGAAATCGTATTACTTCTCCTAAGTAAGTTGCTAGTCTGTTCTGTTTACGTGAAATTCGAATAATATTGTGAAGTATCTGCCATCAGTTTTACTGTGTGCCAGGCTGAGTTCCCTGATGAATTTCAAATTTCAGATATGAAACAGTAAAGGTTAAAAAAAAAAATGTTACAAAGGGTACTTCATGCAGTAGCATAAACTTCTGTTTTCTCAAAACTTGTATCAGTTCATCTCACCAGGACCAGCAGGGGAAGCACACTCTGCCTAGGCACTGGCAAAGGCACACAGTGAGAGTGTAGGGTCTCTTGCTGGGGCCATTCAAAATTTGACTGTACAAGCCCCTGAGCAATATGACAGGGCTTTAAAAATGGCCCTGCTTGAAGTACGCGGGTGATCTGGAGACCTCTAAGGTGCTTTCCAACAAAAGCTTTTCTATAATTGTATGAAATCACCTGCAATAGATTAACCCTGGTCATTATTCCTATCACAGGAAATAACTGTGACACCTGGGTAACAGGTGAGCTTACTGCGACACCAGGGAGAGCCTTCCTGTACTTAAAGGCAACCTGTAGGAAAGCTGGGGAGGGAGTCTTTATCAGGGCCTGGAGTGACAGGACAAGGAGTAACCGCTTTAAACTGAAAAGTAGCACCCAGAAAGAACGGAGTCACGCAACAGGATTCATTTCCAAAACCACCTCATAGACACCTGGGCCAAAGAGCAGGGCCTTGAGCGGGTATATCACAATGGCGGAGTTCATTTCCTTCCCAGTAGCTGGCACGTGCCGTTTTTTGGGATTTCGGGGCTACAGTGAGCTGCTAAGAGGGATGTCTTAGCTCTTGCAGGGCAGTGCTTCCACTAAGGCCAGGACTTTTCTGCATCTTCTACTGCCCTGCAAGCGAGGATGCTTGGGGCACACAGGAAGCTGGGAGGGGACACAGCTGCAGGGATTCCATAAGGCACAAGCAAATGCAGCCTTGGCTTGGTGACACTTTCTCTTGATTACTGCTCAACACAAATTACCTCGAGCAAGTCTACTGTGAGGACTAAAGGAAAGAGACGTATGGATGCTGCTAAGCTCTTCTAGCTTGTACCAGGTAGGAAAGATACCTCTGTAGCAGGCGTGAAGAGGATAGCACTAATTAATTAGATGAGAAGCGGAGGAAAGGCACTTAGAGGTAGTGAAAAGCAGTTAATGTGATGTTCCGGGGAAGCTTCAGTCTGCTTAAGGAGTAGCAAGAAAAAGCCTAAAGTCATAGCCAAATACAAGAAAGAGAGGAGGACACGCAGCATGAGAAGCTCCCGAGAGAAAGGAGCTCTGTTTTGGGTAAAAATCAGTCCCTTTTTCTATCATGGAGACATCCAAGGGCGTAGGACACGTGCACTTCAGGGAACCAAGAGATGCTGTGCATTTCTCTCGTCCCCCTGACACAGCCACTAGGTGACGATGCTTCCAATTCTCTCTAAAGAAACCTTGCTTTCTCAGGCCCAGGTGTCCAGCTGCACACCAAGGACGTCCCTGGCTCCCAGGCACAGTTCCCAGGCCCAAGGCCGAGCTCCCCTCCGAACCCCCATTCCAGCAGACCTTGCTCCTGCCATTGTGGAGCAGCCATTTCATGTCAGCCTTTTCTCCTGGCAGTCAGCTTAGCGCCGTAACCTCTGCCATCGGGGCGCCCGAGAGCCGTGTGAGGTCAGCAGAGAGTCACTGTCAGCCTTTGACCTCACAAAGGTGGGTGGCCATAAGTGCCCTGAGCGTCCAGCTCGCATTGAGTACTGCTGGTGGCACTCGAGGCGTGGAGGTCTGCATGGTGCAATGGGAGACGCCGATGTCCTGCTGCTGGAACAAGAGGCGCTGATGTGCTGCTGGTGCAGGAGGAGACGTGAAGGTGCTGCTGCTTAGAGGTGCTGAGGGGCGGGCAGCCTCAGCGGGCAGCTGAATCAGAGGGCAGGGAAGCCAAGCAGCTTCCTTCTCTGGGGAAGGGGGCACAGAGAAAGTGATTGGAAATGGGGTACAAGCCCTCAGCCTCTAAAAGCAATCCCTCAGATGTTTAGGCATAGTAAAGTTAGGTATATCTATTTGACTCTAGACCCCAACATGTTTGTTAGTGTTCTGGTTTGTCCACTGCTTTCTTGTGGGGGATTTGAGTTGGCCATTACTCTTTAGGTGAATGCTGACTTCATATCTATGGTGCACTTTATTCTTAAAATGGGAAGTTTCTACCAATTTCCCGTCCAAACTTGCTCATAAGACAACTGCAGTCATCATTTCAGATGTGTCTCCCAACTTACACATTTCCTATTTCTCCTTGATATTTACTCAAGAAATTCATTTACGTAGAGACAACATATTCTTCTCTCAACTGGCATCTGGCTGGGCAGAATGATGTCCTTTCATTCCCTTCCAGGCAATAGGCAACTTGTTCCTTCTGTCTTGTGAACTCTTCCTCCTAAGTTCAATGTGAATACAAGTGGCAGAACTGTGCCTCATGTCTCAAATGAGTGTCAGGGCTGCCTTGTCCAGTGTATTCATACTGGAGGGAAAAAAAAATGAATAGCCATACACACTATATAACCACTAAACTTTTTCAGTCCTCCTTGTGCTAACAGTGCATGAACGTGAGGTTTTGTTGTCATTTTTGTTTGTTTGTTTGTTTGCTTGCTTTAAACTCCTGACTGCCATATAGCAAACATGACAAAAAAACACCCTTTTTTGAGAATCTCTGAGAATGGCTCTGCTTTGTATTATCACCTGTCACTTCACCTGAACCATTTCAATCACAAGCGATATCCTTCTGTCAGGCTTGGTAGTACTTCCCAACCTTATGTCCCCTGCAAATCTCAAAGCTCATGTGTAATTTTTAATCTTCAGCCACCATGTCCATACCGAACATATCTAACTTTGAGGTCAGCTCTGCCCTGAATAGGAGGTTGGGTTTTCAGAGGTCCCTTCCAGCCTACACTTCTCCATGAGTCTTTGCCTCCTTAGCAGCTGCAGTTTCAGAACTGTCTCTGAGAATTACCATAGGTAACGACTCCTTTGCTGGTAAGTCCCTCTTCAGTGTGAACAATTGTAAATTCCCTTTATTCACTTGCAGCCCCAAAGCCCAAATCCGTAGATAATGTATCAGAAGCTCACAGAAAGTGAAATAGATGTAATTCATCCCCTGTGTAGGGAAGAACTGGTCCTAGAAAGGAAAGCTATTAAATTATCTGGAAACAATTTAGCTCTGATAAATTATTTTGTAAATTACACATTACCCCCTCCTTCCCTGGTCTTAGCTGTTCTTGCTCCAAAACTTTGCATGGTGTTGATGTCAAACTAACAGGCCCACACTTGTCTGGATGACTCTTTACCCTCTTCTGGACAGAGGTGTATTTGTTACTCTCCCATTCTGGGGACTATCCCTGATTTGCACAATTGTTATGCATTTTTCCTACTTGACTTGTTGTTCTGTGTGCCAATGCTGTTAATAGGCTAGGTAGATATCAGCTTTTCATTTTTCACTTGAATCGCTATAGATTGTTATTTCACCTCAGATGATGTTGCGCCTAGTGCCCTACCCTCCTTTTCAATGGGAGTCCTGTCACTGCCCTTAATATCACATTGTTGTTGCTGTTAGATGCAGGAAATAAGATTTGCAGCATTTGAGACATCAGTAACTTTTGATCTATTTTTGCCTCAAGTGTGCAACTGTCCTAATTTGTTCTCTTTGTTCCCCCTGGTTTCTGTGGCTTAAGTACCACTTACTATTATTGTTTAATTTCCTATGTGAAGGAGGTTTTTGGTCATTCTTACTTTATTTCTGCAGTTTTTAACCTCTGAAACATGCCTTTTCTCATCGCTTTTTTCCTCTTTGAATTTTGAATTTTAACTATGCCTTCTCTGCACTCAAGTCCCAGAGCTGCTTAGTCAGACTCAATTATTCATTTCCTTAGATTTCAAAGTTTGCATTTCTAAGCCTCAAAACCTTCATTCTAAACCTGGTTTTGTCTGTCGTGAAATGTAAAATGAGAAAAGTCAGCTCATGATCACACTTTATTCAAATTTTACTACATTTAAACCCATACAGGAGCCAAGTCTAAAATGGTCTTATATTTTTTCACTTTTGGGAAGAAATCCATCACATAGTATACCTCTATGAACATAAGTGGTAATTATCTTTCAATCTTTTGCTGGGAAGTTAAAGTCTCCCATAATTCCCATTATTGTTTACGTGTCTGATAACTGTACAGAGATAATTCACTATTAGACTGGAGCTAAGAGCAAAGAGCAGGCTAGCAAGGCTGTCTATCTTTAGCAGTGATTTGCACAAAACCACTCTTTTGCTGACCCATAACATTTAATTTCTCCATCCTCTGCTTCTTGCTAACACAAAGCACCATCTTATTCCATCCATTTGCCTTGGTTTCCAGCCTTCCTGAGATTTATCAGTACTTGTATGACATTCATGCCTTTGTTTCACCCTTCCTGTGTTGACACTTGTCATAACAGTTTTAGATCCTGAACATGATCATCTCAAAGTTTGCCTGACAGTTAGGTCTTCCTCACATTGTCATAGAGTATCAGGTCTCTACCACTTGAAATAGATTGGATTGGATTAGATTATTGGCACCGTCTCTTGTGCTGGTAGTCCATTATCTTCACAGTCCGTACAACTGGCCATCAGTGAACATGAAGTGGCCTTATCCTGCCCATTTACCTTTCTGGAAATCAGCCACTCTCTCTGCCTAGAACAGGGAATGGATTTTCCTCACCTTTCTTCAAAAGCTCTGAAGTTTTCTGTGATCTTTCCAATTGTACGGTATGATAAGCTTTTGCTGCCACTGAAGGGTAGAAGTCATTATGAATAGTGCCAACAAAACAGAAACATAACAATGAAAACGATATTTTAATTCAGAATAGGTATTTGAAAAGTTCACCTTTTCTAGCACAAATGGGGAAAAGAAAAAAAGGAAAAAAAAAAAAAAAAGCAGTCCTAAAACATCAAAACTGTGGCCAAAGAATTAGAAGAAACACTATTTTTCCAAAGCTGCAATGTTTTCCATTCATCTGGCTGGGCCAGCAGAGCACTGGAGACCTGGATACACTGTACTCATGGCTGGTTCCCCTAAATGACCTGCAGGGAGATCTTCTTCTCTCTATCCCTCTGTTTCTCCTTTCAATCTCTGTTTTGTCTGTTTGTATCACTAGCTCTCAAATCGCCACTGATATATGCACGTGCAGCACCCAGCACAACCTTGTTTCAGGCTCCAGCGGGACCTTTAGGCATTACCATCCTGTAAACAAATAACAATGATAGTGAGTGTAATTACAATCGTCAAACTATTCCAGCTCCACATCATTAGCCATGCCCTGAGCTAAATAACATTTTAATCAGTTTGATATGTCATCTGTGGCTTTCTTCACTGTCACTTGCAATCCAGCAAACTCCTTCCTTCACGTTTCTAGATTAGACAGAGGGTTCTCAACTGCAGACATCCAATTCCCTGTTCAGGAAGCAGCGAGACCTTTCCTCTTCTCACAGATTTAAGATGATAGCCAAGCATCATGAGACACAGTGCGTATGTCTCCTAGGCCCATCCCATGAGAGCAGGACATTTACCACACATGAGAAGAAGACTTAATGCAGTGGCAAAGCAAAATACTCGGTGTCAAAGCCATGTCTAGATGATCATTAAAGACAGATCAAAATTACCCAATACAGGAGGAAAATCTATCGTTTGTAGAAGATTATGTTCTCTGATTATTAGTTTCAAAATTAGTTTTTCCTTTGGATTTCCTCTGAACTTAAACTTAGTTTGGAATGCCTTTGGTTTTGAATATTTCTGAAATCGTATTACTTCTCCTAAGTAAGTTGCTAGTCTGTTCTGTTTACGTGAAATTCGAATAATATTGTGAAGTATCTGCCATCAGTTTTACTGTGTGCCAGGCTGAGTTCCCTGATGAATTTCAAATTTCAGATATGAAACAGTAAAGGTTAAAAAAAAAAATGTTACAAAGGGTACTTCATGCAGTAGCATAAACTTCTGTTTTCTCAAAACTTGTATCAGTTCATCTCACCAGGACCAGCAGGGGAAGCACACTCTGCCTAGGCACTGGCAAAGGCACACAGTGAGAGTGTAGGGTCTCTTGCTGGGGCCATTCAAAATTTGACTGTACAAGCCCCTGAGCAATATGACAGGGCTTTAAAAATGGCCCTGCTTGAAGTACGCGGGTGATCTGGAGACCTCTAAGGTGCTTTCCAACAAAAGCTTTTCTATAATTGTATGAAATCACCTGCAATAGATTAACCCTGGTCATTATTCCTATCACAGGAAATAACTGTGACACCTGGGTAACAGGTGAGCTTACTGCGACACCAGGGAGAGCCTTCCTGTACTTAAAGGCAACCTGTAGGAAAGCTGGGGAGGGAGTCTTTATCAGGGCCTGGAGTGACAGGACAAGGAGTAACCGCTTTAAACTGAAAAGTAGCACCCAGAAAGAACGGAGTCACGCAACAGGATTCATTTCCAAAACCACCTCATAGACACCTGGGCCAAAGAGCAGGGCCTTGAGCGGGTATATCACAATGGCGGAGTTCATTTCCTTCCCAGTAGCTGGCACGTGCCGTTTTTTGGGATTTCGGGGCTACAGTGAGCTGCTAAGAGGGATGTCTTAGCTCTTGCAGGGCAGTGCTTCCACTAAGGCCAGGACTTTTCTGCATCTTCTACTGCCCTGCAAGCGAGGATGCTTGGGGCACACAGGAAGCTGGGAGGGGACACAGCTGCAGGGATTCCATAAGGCACAACCAAATGCAGCCTTGGCTTGGTGACACTTTCTCTTGATTACTGCTCAACACAAATTACCTCGAGCAAGTCTACTGTGAGGACTAAAGGAAAGAGACGTATGGATGCTGCTAAGCTCTTCTAGCTTGTACCAGGTAGGAAAGATACCTCTGTAGCAGGCGTGAAGAGGATAGCACTAATTAATTAGATGAGAAGCGGAGGAAAGGCACTTAGAGGTAGTGAAAAGCAGTTAATGTGATGTTCCGGGGAAGCTTCAGTCTGCTTAAGGAGTAGCAAGAAAAAGCCTAAAGTCATAGCCAAATACAAGAAAGAGAGGAGGACACGCAGCATGAGAAGCTCCCGAGAGAAAGGAGCTCTGTTTTGGGTAAAAATCAGTCCCTTTTTCTATCATGGAGACATCCAAGGGCGTAGGACACGTGCACTTCAGGGAACCAAGAGATGCTGTGCATTTCTCTCGTCCCCCTGACACAGCCACTAGGTGACGATGCTTCCAATTCTCTCTAAAGAAACCTTGCTTTCTCAGGCCCAGGTGTCCAGCTGCACACCAAGGACGTCCCTGGCTCCCAGGCACAGTTCCCAGGCCCAAGGCCGAGCTCCCCTCCGAACCCCCATTCCAGCAGACCTTGCTCCTGCCATTGTGGAGCAGCCATTTCATGTCAGCCTTTTCTCCTGGCAGTCAGCTTAGCGCCGTAACCTCTGCCATCGGGGCGCCCGAGAGCCGTGTGAGGTCAGCAGAGAGTCACTGTCAGCCTTTGACCTCACAAAGGTGGGTGGCCATAAGTGCCCTGAGCGTCCAGCTCGCATTGAGTACTGCTGGTGGCACTCGAGGCGTGGAGGTCTGCATGGTGCAATGGGAGACGCCGATGTCCTGCTGCTGGAACAAGAGGCGCTGATGTGCTGCTGGTGCAGGAGGAGACGTGAAGGTGCTGCTGCTTAGAGGTGCTGAGGGGCGGGCAGCCTCAGCGGGCAGCTGAATCAGAGGGCAGGGAAGCCAAGCAGCTTCCTTCTCTGGGGAAGGGGGCACAGAGAAAGTGATTGGAAATGGGGTACAAGCCCTCAGCCTCTAAAAGCAATCCCTCAGATGTTTAGGCATAGTAAAGTTAGGTATATCTATTTGACTCTAGACCCCAACATGTTTGTTAGTGTTCTGGTTTGTCCACTGCTTTCTTGTGGGGGATTTGAGTTGGCCATTACTCTTTAGGTGAATGCTGACTTCATATCTATGGTGCACTTTATTCTTAAAATGGGAAGTTTCTACCAATTTCCCGTCCAAACTTGCTCATAAGACAACTGCAGTCATCATTTCAGATGTGTCTCCCAACTTACACATTTCCTATTTCTCCTTGATATTTACTCAAGAAATTCATTTACGTAGAGACAACATATTCTTCTCTCAACTGGCATCTGGCTGGGCAGAATGATGTCCTTTCATTCCCTTCCAGGCAATAGGCAACTTGTTCCTTCTGTCTTGTGAACTCTTCCTCCTAAGTTCAATGTGAATACAAGTGGCAGAACTGTGCCTCATGTCTCAAATGAGTGTCAGGGCTGCCTTGTCCAGTGTATTCATACTGGAGGGAAAAAAAAATGAATAGCCATACACACTATATAACCACTAAACTTTTTCAGTCCTCCTTGTGCTAACAGTGCATGAACGTGAGGTTTTGTTGTCATTTTTGTTTGTTTGTTTGTTTGCTTGCTTTAAACTCCTGACTGCCATATAGCAAACATGACAAAAAAACACCCTTTTTTGAGAATCTCTGAGAATGGCTCTGCTTTGTATTATCACCTGTCACTTCACCTGAACCATTTCAATCACAAGCGATATCCTTCTGTCAGGCTTGGTAGTACTTCCCAACCTTATGTCCCCTGCAAATCTCAAAGCTCATGTGTAATTTTTAATCTTCAGCCACCATGTCCATACCGAACATATCTAACTTTGAGGTCAGCTCTGCCCTGAATAGGAGGTTGGGTTTTCAGAGGTCCCTTCCAGCCTACACTTCTCCATGAGTCTTTGCCTCCTTAGCAGCTGCAGTTTCAGAACTGTCTCTGAGAATTACCATAGGTAACGACTCCTTTGCTGGTAAGTCCCTCTTCAGTGTGAACAATTGTAAATTCCCTTTATTCACTTGCAGCCCCAAAGCCCAAATCCGTAGATAATGTATCAGAAGCTCACAGAAAGTGAAATAGATGTAATTCATCCCCTGTGTAGGGAAGAACTGGTCCTAGAAAGGAAAGCTATTAAATTATCTGGAAACAATTTAGCTCTGATAAATTATTTTGTAAATTACACATTACCCCCTCCTTCCCTGGTCTTAGCTGTTCTTGCTCCAAAACTTTGCATGGTGTTGATGTCAAACTAACAGGCCCACACTTGTCTGGATGACTCTTTACCCTCTTCTGGACAGAGGTGTATTTGTTACTCTCCCATTCTGGGGACTATCCCTGATTTGCACAATTGTTATGCATTTTTCCTACTTGACTTGTTGTTCTGTGTGCCAATGCTGTTAATAGGCTAGGTAGATATCAGCTTTTCATTTTTCACTTGAATCGCTATAGATTGTTATTTCACCTCAGATGATGTTGCGCCTAGTGCCCTACCCTCCTTTTCAATGGGAGTCCTGTCACTGCCCTTAATATCACATTGTTGTTGCTGTTAGATGCAGGAAATAAGATTTGCAGCATTTGAGACATCAGTAACTTTTGATCTATTTTTGCCTCAAGTGTGCAACTGTCCTAATTTGTTCTCTTTGTTCCCCCTGGTTTCTGTGGCTTAAGTACCACTTACTATTATTGTTTAATTTCCTATGTGAAGGAGGTTTTTGGTCATTCTTACTTTATTTCTGCAGTTTTTAACCTCTGAAACATGCCTTTTCTCATCGCTTTTTTCCTCTTTGAATTTTGAATTTTAACTATGCCTTCTCTGCACTCAAGTCCCAGAGCTGCTTAGTCAGACTCAATTATTCATTTCCTTAGATTTCAAAGTTTGCATTTCTAAGCCTCAAAACCTTCATTCTAAACCTGGTTTTGTCTGTCGTGAAATGTAAAATGAGAAAAGTCAGCTCATGATCACACTTTATTCAAATTTTACTACATTTAAACCCATACAGGAGCCAAGTCTAAAATGGTCTTATATTTTTTCACTTTTGGGAAGAAATCCATCACATAGTATACCTCTATGAACATAAGTGGTAATTATCTTTCAATCTTTTGCTGGGAAGTTAAAGTCTCCCATAATTCCCATTATTGTTTACGTGTCTGATAACTGTACAGAGATAATTCACTATTAGACTGGAGCTAAGAGCAAAGAGCAGGCTAGCAAGGCTGTCTATCTTTAGCAGTGATTTGCACAAAACCACTCTTTTGCTGACCCATAACATTTAATTTCTCCATCCTCTGCTTCTTGCTAACACAAAGCACCATCTTATTCCATCCATTTGCCTTGGTTTCCAGCCTTCCTGAGATTTATCAGTACTTGTATGACATTCATGCCTTTGTTTCACCCTTCCTGTGTTGACACTTGTCATAACAGTTTTAGATCCTGAACATGATCATCTCAAAGTTTGCCTGACAGTTAGGTCTTCCTCACATTGTCATAGAGTATCAGGTCTCTACCACTTGAAATAGATTGGATTGGATTAGATTATTGGCACCGTCTCTTGTGCTGGTAGTCCATTATCTTCACAGTCCGTACAACTGGCCATCAGTGAACATGAAGTGGCCTTATCCTGCCCATTTACCTTTCTGGAAATCAGCCACTCTCTCTGCCTAGAACAGGGAATGGATTTTCCTCACCTTTCTTCAAAAGCTCTGAAGTTTTCTGTGATCTTTCCAATTGTACGGTATGATAAGCTTTTGCTGCCACTGAAGGGTAGAAGTCATTATGAATAGTGCCAACAAAACAGAAACATAACAATGAAAACGATATTTTAATTCAGAATAGGTATTTGAAAAGTTCACCTTTTCTAGCACAAATGGGGAAAAGAAAAAAAGGAAGGAAAAAAAAAAAAAAAAAAAGCAGTCCTAAAACATCAAAACTGTGGCCAAAGAATTAGAAGAAACACTATTTTTCCAAAGCTGCAATGTTTTCCATTCATCTGGCTGGGCCAGCAGAGCACTGGAGACCTGGATACACTGTACTCATGGCTGGTTCCCCTAAATGACCTGCAGGGAGATCTTCTTCTCTCTATCCCTCTGTTTCTCCTTTCAATCTCTGTTTTGTCTGTTTGTATCACTAGCTCTCAAATCGCCACTGATATATGCACGTGCAGCACCCAGCACAACCTTGTTTCAGGCTCCAGCGGGACCTTTAGGCATTACCATCCTGTAAACAAATAACAATGATAGTGAGTGTAATTACAATCGTCAAACTATTCCAGCTCCACATCATTAGCCATGCCCTGAGCTAAATAACATTTTAATCAGTTTGATATGTCATCTGTGGCTTTCTTCACTGTCACTTGCAATCCAGCAAACTCCTTCCTTCACGTTTCTAGATTAGACAGAGGGTTCTCAACTGCAGACATCCAATTCCCTGTTCAGGAAGCAGCGAGACCTTTCCTCTTCTCACAGATTTAAGATGATAGCCAAGCATCATGAGACACAGTGCGTATGTCTCCTAGGCCCATCCCATGAGAGCAGGACATTTACCACACATGAGAAGAAGACTTAATGCAGTGGCAAAGCAAAATACTCAGTGTCAAAGCCATGTCTAGATGATCATTAAAGACAGATCAAAATTACCCAATACAGGAGGAAAATCTATCGTTTGTAGAAGATTATGTTCTCTGATTATTAGTTTCAAAATTAGTTTTTCCTTTGGATTTCCTCTGAACTTAAACTTAGTTTGGAATGCCTTTGGTTTTGAATATTTCTGAAATCGTATTACTTCTCCTAAGTAAGTTGCTAGTCTGTTCTGTTTACGTGAAATTCGAATAATATTGTGAAGTATCTGCCATCAGTTTTACTGTGTGCCAGGCTGAGTTCCCTGATGAATTTCAAATTTCAGATATGAAACAGTAAAGGTTAAAAAAAAAAATGTTACAAAGGGTACTTCATGCAGTAGCATAAACTTCTGTTTTCTCAAAACTTGTATCAGTTCATCTCACCAGGACCAGCAGGGGAAGCACACTCTGCCTAGGCACTGGCAAAGGGACACAGTGAGAGTGTAGGGTCTCTTGCTGGGGCCATTCAAAATTTGACTGTACAAGCCCCTGAGCAATATGACAGGGCTTTAAAAATGGCCCTGCTTGAAGTACGCGGGTGATCTGGAGACCTCTAAGGTGCTTTCCAACAAAAGCTTTTCTATAATTGTATGAAATCACCTGCAATAGATTAACCCTGGTCATTATTCCTATCACAGGAAATAACTGTGACACCTGGGTAACAGGTGAGCTTACTGCGACACCAGGGAGAGCCTTCCTGTACTTAAAGGCAACCTGTAGGAAAGCTGGGGAGGGAGTCTTTATCAGGGCCTGGAGTGACAGGACAAGGAGTAACCGCTTTAAACTGAAAAGTAGCACCCAGAAAGAACGGAGTCACGCAACAGGATTCATTTCCAAAACCACCTCATAGACACCTGGGCCAAAGAGCAGGGCCTTGAGCGGGTATATCACAATGACAGAGTTCATTTCCTTCCCAGTAGCTGGCACGTGCCGTTTTTTGGGATTTCGGGGCTACAGTGAGCTGCTAAGAGGGATGTCTTAGCTCTTGCAGGGCAGTGCTTCCACTAAGGCCAGGACTTTTCTGCATCTTCTACTGCCCTGCAAGCGAGGATGCTTGGGGCACACAGGAAGCTGGGAGCGGACACAGCTGCAGGGATTCCATAAGACACAAGCAAATGCAGCCTTGGCTTGGTGACACTTTCTCTTGATTACTGCTCAACACAAATTACCTCGAGCAAGTCTACTGTGAGGACTAAAGGAAAGAGACGTATGGATGCTGCTAAGCTCTTCTAGCTTGTACCAGGTAGGAAAGATACCTCTGTAGCAGGCGTGAAGAGGATAGCACTAATTAATTAGATGAGAAGCGGAGGAAAGGCACTTAGAGGTAGTGAAAAGCAGTTAATGTGATGTTCCGGGGAAGCTTCAGTCTGCTTAAGGAGTAGCAAGAACAAGCCTAAAGTCATAGCCAAATACAAGAAAGAGAGGAGGACACGCAGCATGAGAAGCTCCCGAGAGAAAGGAGCTCTGTTTTGGGTAAAAATCAGTCCCTTTTTCTATCATGGAGACATCCAAGGGCGTAGGACACGTGCACTTCAGGGAACCAAGAGATGCTGTGCATTTCTCTCGTCCCCCTGACACAGCCACTAGGTGACGATGCTTCCAATTCTCTCTAAAGAAACCTTGCTTTCTCAGGCCCAGGTGTCCAGCTGCACACCAAGGACGTCCCTGGCTCCCAGGCACAGTTCCCAGGCCCAAGGCCGAGCTCCGCTCCGAACCCCCATTCCAGCAGACCTTGCTCCTGGCATTGTGGAGCAGCCATTTCATGTCAGCCTTTTCTCCTGGCAGTCAGCTTAGCGCCGTAACCTCTGCCATCGGGGCGCCCGAGAGCCGTGTGAGGTCAGCAGAGAGTCACTGTCAGCCTTTGACCTCACAAAGGTGGGTGGCCATAAGTGCCCTGAGCGTCCAGCTCGCATTGAGTACTGCTGGTGGCACTCGAGGCGTGGAGGTCTGCATGGTGCAATGGGAGACGCCGATGTCCTGCTGCTGGAACAAGAGACGCTGATGTGCTGCTGGTGCAGGAGGAGACGTGAAGGTGCTGCTGCTTAGAGGTGCTGAGGGGCGGGCAGCCTCAGCGGGCAGCTGAATCAGAGGTCAGGGAAGCCAAGCAGCTTCCTTCTCTGGGGAAGGGGGCACAGAGAAAGTGATTGGAAATGGGGTACAAGCCCTCAGCCTCTAAAAGCAATCCCTCAGATGTTTAGGTATAGTAAAGTTAGGTATATCTGTTTGACTCTAGACCCCAACATGTTTGTTAGTGTTCTGGTTTGTCCACTGCTTTCTTGTGGGGGATTTGAGTTGGCCATTACTCTTTAGGTGAATGCTGACTTCATATCTATGGTGCACTTTATTCTTAAAATGGGAAGTTTCTACCAATTTCCCGTCCAAACTTGCTCATAAGACAACTGCAGTCATCATTTCAGATGTGTCTCCCAACTTACACATTTCCTATTTCTCCTTGATATTTACTCAAGAAATTCATTTACGTAGAGACAACATATTCTTCTCTCAACTGGCATCTGGCTGGGCAGAATGATGTCCTTTCATTCCCTTCCAGGCAATAGGCAACTTGTTCCTTCTGTCTTGTGAACTCTTCCTCCTAAGTTCAATGTGAATACAAGTGGCAGAACTGTGCCTCATGTCTCAAATGAGTGTCAGGGCTGCCTTGTCCAGTGTATTCATACTGGAGGGAAAAAAAAATGAATAGCCATACACACTATATAACCACTAAACTTTTTCAGTCCTCCTTGTGCTAACAGTGCATGAACGTGAGGTTTTGTTGTCATTTTTGTTTGTTTGTTTGTTTGCTTGCTTTAAACTCCTGACTGCCATATAGCAAACATGACCAAAAAACACCCTTTTTTGAGAATCTCTGAGAATGGCTCTGCTTTGTATTATCACCTGTCACTTCACCTGAACCATTTCAATCACAAGCGATATCCTTCTGTCAGGCTTGGTAGTACTTCCCAACCTTATGTCCCCTGCAAATCTCAAAGCTCATGTGAGCTCATGTATCCGTAGATAATGTATCAGAAGCTCACAGAAAGTGAAATAGATGTAATTCATCCCCTGTGTAGGGAAGAACTGGTCCTAGAAAGGAAAGCTATTAAATTATCTGGAAACAATTTAGCTCTGATAAATTATTTTGTAAATTACACATTACCCCCTCCTTCCCTGGTCTTAGCTGTTCTTGCTCCAAAACTTTGCATGGTGTTGATGTCAAACTAACAGGCCCACACTTGTCTGGATGACTCTTTACCCTCTTCTGGACAGAGGTGTATTTGTTACTCTCCCATTCTGGGGACTATCCCTGATTTGCACAATTGTTATGCATTTTTCCTACTTGACTTGTTGTTCTGTGTGCCAATGCTGTTAATAGGCTAGGTAGATATCAGCTTTTCATTTTTCACTTGAATCGCTATAGATTGTTATTTCACCTCAGATGATGTTGCGCCTAGTGCCCTACCCTCCTTTTCAATGGGAGTCCTGTCACTGCCCTTAATATCACATTGTTGTTGCTGTTAGATGCAGGAAATAAGATTTGCAGCATTTGAGACATCAGTAACTTTTGATCTATTTTTGCCTCAAGCGTGCAACTGTCCTAATTTGTTCTCTTTGTTCCCCCTGGTTTCTGTGGCTTAAGTACCACTTACTATTATTGTTTAATTTCCTATGTGAAGGAGGTTTTTGGTCATTCTTACTTTATTTCTGCAGTTTTTAACCTCTGAAACATGCCTTTTCTCATCGCTTTTTTCCTCTTTGAATTTTGAATTTTAACTATGCCTTCTCTGCACTCAAGTCCCAGAGCTGCTTAGTCAGACTCAATTATTCATTTCCTTAGATTTCAAAGTTTGCATTTCTAAGCCTCAAAACCTTCATTCTAAACCTGGTTTTGTCTGTCGTGAAATGTAAAATGAGAAAAGTCAGCTCATGATCACACTTTATTCAAATTTTACTACATTTAAACCCATACAGGAGCCAAGTCTAAAATGGTCTTATATTTTTTCACTTTTGGGAAGAAATCCATCACATAGTATACCTCTGTGAACATAAGTGGTAATTATCTTTCAATCTTTTGCTGGGAAGTTAAAGTCTCCCATAATTCCCATTATTGTTTACGTGTCTGATAACTGTACAGAGATAATTCACTATTAGACTGGAGCTAAGAGCAAAGAGCAGGCTAGCAAGGCTGTCTATCTTTAGCAGTGATTTGCACAAAACCACTCTTTTGCTGACCCATAACATTTAATTTCTCCATCCTCTGCTTCTTGCTAACACAAAGCACCATCTTATTCCATCCATTTGCCTTGGTTTCCAGCCTTCCTGAGATTTATCAGTACTTGTATGACATTCATGCCTTTGTTTCACCCTTCCTGTGTTGACACTTGTCATAACAGTTTTAGATCCTGAACATGATCATCTCAAAGTTTGCCTGACAGTTAGGTCTTCCTCACATTGTCACAGAGTATCAGGTCTCTACCACTTGAAATAGATTGGATTGGATTAGATTATTGGCACCGTCTCTTGTGCTGGTAGTCCATTATCTTCACAGTCCGTACAACTGGCCATCAGTGAACATGAAGTGGCCTTATCCTGCCCATTTACCTTTCTGGAAATCAGCCACTCTCTCTGCCTAGAACAGGGAATGGATTTTCCTCACCTTTCTTCAAAAGCTCTGAAGTTTTCTGTGATCTTTCCAATTGTACGGTATGATAAGCTTTTGCTGCCACTGAAGGGTAGAAGTCATTATGAATAGTGCCAACAAAACAGAAACATAACAATGAAAACGATATTTTAATTCAGAATAGGTATTTGAAAAGTTCACCTTTTCTAGCACAAATGGGGAAAAGAAAAAAAGGAAGGAAAAAAAAAAAAAAAAAAAAGCAGTCCTAAAACATCAAAACTGTGGCCAAAGAATTAGAAGAAACACTATTTTTCCAAAGCTGCAATGTTTTCCATTCATCTGGCTGGGCCAGCAGAGCACTGGAGACCTGGATGCACTGTACTCATGGCTGGTTCCCCTAAATGACCTGCAGGGAGATCTTCTTCTCTCTATCCCTCTGTTTCTCCTTTCAATCTCTGTTTTGTCTGTTTGTATCACTAGCTCTCAAATCGCCACTGATATATGCACGTGCAGCACCCAGCACAACCTTGTTTCAGGCTCCAGCGGGACCTTTAGGCATTACCATCCTGTAAACAAATAACAACGATAGTGAGTGTAATTACAATCGTCAAACTATTCCAGCTCCACATCATTAGCCATGCCCTGAGCTAAATAACATTTTAATCAGTTTGATATGTCATCTGTGGCTTTCTTCACTGTCACTTGCAATCCAGCAAACTCCTTCCTTCACGTTTCTAGATTAGACAGAGGGTTCTCAACTGCAGACATCCAATTCCCTGTTCAGGAAGCAGCGAGACCTTTCCTCTTCTCACAGATTTAAGATGATAGCCAAGCATCATGAGACACAGTGCGTATGTCTCCTAGGCCCATCCCATGAGAGCAGGACATTTACCACACATGAGAAGAAGACTTAATGCAGTGGCAAAGCAAAATACTCAGTGTCAAAGCCATGTCTAGATGATCATTAAAGACAGATCAAAATTACCCAATACAGGAGGAAAATCTATCGTTTGTAGAAGATTATGTTCTCTGATTATTAGTTTCAAAATTAGTTTTTCCTTTGGATTTCCTCTGAACTTAAACTTAGTTTGGAATGCCTTTGGTTTTGAATATTTCTGAAATCGTATTACTTCTCCTAAGTAAGTTGCTAGTCTGTTCTGTTTACGTGAAATTCGAATAATATTGTGAAGTATCTGCCATCAGTTTTACTGTGTGCCAGGCTGAGTTCCCTGATGAATTTCAAATTTCAGATATGAAACAGTAAAGGTTAAAAAAAAAAATGTTACAAAGGGTACTTCATGCAGTAGCATAAACTTCTGTTTTCTCAAAACTTGTATCAGTTCATCTCACCAGGACCAGCAGGGGAAGCACACTCTGCCTAGGCACTGGCAAAGGGACACAGTGAGAGTGTAGGGTCTCTTGCTGGGGCCATTCAAAATTTGACTTTACAAGCCCCTGAGCAATATGACAGGGCTTTCCAACAAAAGCTTTTCTATAATTGTATGAAATCACCTGCAATAGATTAACCCTGGTCATTATTCCTATCACAGGAAATAACTGTGACACCTGGGTAACAGGTGAGCTTACTGCGACACCAGGGAGAGCCTTCCTGTACTTAAAGGCAACCTGTAGGAAAGCTGGGGAGGGAGTCTTTATCAGGGCCTGGAGCGACAGGACAAGGAGTAACCGCTTTAAACTGAAAAGTTAGACTTAGAATATATATTAGGAACAAATTCTCTACTGATAGTACCTCACATCCTGTGCATCTGCCAACTTCTTTATTTTATGTTTGCCTCCCCTACTTAAGAGAGGATATTGGAGTGCTGTGTGAAACACTCAGATCTTACATGAACAAAACAATACCTTACCTTTTGCGTTCAAATATGTGCCCAGTACGTTCAGCTAAAACAACTTCTAACCTACAGCGTTTGGTCGAAAGTTCCAATTTCTGTCTCAGTTTCATGTACACCAAATTTTCAAGCAGGATTTCTGGGCCAGTGTCGTCTGTCTGTGATAGACTGCTTTGCTAGATCATCATTCACTGCTCCCTCTGCCAGGCACAGGCCTTTCTCTCTTAATCCCTTGTAAGAAAACTTGCAGAGGTATATGGGGTAGCAGTCAGCAGTGTAAAAGAATAAGAGACATACTGCCTTCGTACATATATATACAACACAATATCAAAGACCTCATCAAGGTCCACCAAGGAAAGGAAGCAATGCAGGAGAAAGAAGACAGGACAACAGGGGGAATGGGGAGCATAAGGGAGGAGGCAGCCAGTGGCCTTAAAAACAAAGCATAAAAAATAACTTCCAATAGTGGGACATAGTGAATTGGAGCTCTAAGGTCTGCATCTAGAGATGTCTTTAATCTTTATCATGCAGTTGTGGAGATGGGTCCTCTGGTTTTGGTCATGTTTTTTCACATTCTGCAATTATCTCCCAAGAAGAACCCCCTGTTGGGCAGAAAGGTAGAGGTGTGCTCCAGAAACACAGTGATGGCAAGGAGTCCTCCACTTCATTCTTCCATTTTTTTCCAGCTGGAAGCATTCATAGTTGTCAACTGAATTGGTTTTGAGGAGTAGGAAAGACAGCATTGCTGGATTTCTGCTTTCTCCTAGATCCTATCATACCACATCATGACAGTTGTCTTTGTTTTATATTCTTTTATGCCTGGATGTTTCTCATTTTTATGAGTGTGGGGTTTTCTTTTTCTTTCTTTCTTTTCTTTCTTTCTTTTCTTTCTTTCTTTCTTTCTTTCTTTCTTTCTTTCTTTCTTTCTTTCTTTCTTTCTTTCTTTCTTTCTTTCTTTCTTTCTTTCTTTCTTTCTTTCTTTCTCTCTTTCTTTCTCTTTCTTTCTTCCTGTCTGTCTTTCTGTCTGTCTGTCTGTCTTCTCTCTTTCTGTCCAGCACTGATTTTATTGCTACTTGTGCATATCCAGACTGTACAGTTTTCTCCATTCCCTCTGTTTCTTCCCTGTGTCTTGCCCCTCTTTCCTGCAGCTGAATAGCATTGCCTTGATCAATGAAGTGGCAACATGCGGCTTACACAGTAAACTGCTGAAATTACAGCTATAGCCATGGAGCACAGCTGCAGATCAACAGAAGACCACCAATAACTCACATTTCTAAACTGCTTGTCACAATTCTTCAGTATGTAGGCTGTGATGCTGCCAAGAGCGATCTCACCTCTTAAGCACCCATCCATTTCTTCTCTTCCCAGACCCTCAAGGTATCCTGGTCAAACCACCCCCCTTGCCCCATCTGTCTGTCCCACATTCCTTTTCCCTCAGGGCCAATCTTTTTTTTTTTTTTTTTTTTTCAGCATACTATCTCCATAGAAGCTGCTGCTCCCCAACTCCGAGTTGACTAGGGCTGAACTATTGAAAAAGAAAAGAAAAGCTATAAATTATAGTGAGAGATGGTGAATACCTAACGATCTCTTAAAAGCAGGAATTTAAGGGAATAAGTAATTGATAAATGGAGTTAAGATCAGTAGGAAAAAATCCGCTGTTGCAATCAATAGAGTTAAGAAGTTTTTCAACTACATTAGAAACAAAAATTAGAGTAATGACACAGATCCAATACGGGATGGGTATTGCTTCAGTGAGAAACGATGAAAAAAAAAACACCAACAACACGTACATGTGTATGTGTTGTTGTGTATTTGGAAAAAAAACAGGTTAATGAAAACTGCATGCTCAATTAGATGATTTTTTTGTTGTCGTTGGTAGGGAATTGTGTGCTTTATAACACAATATGTGTTATATTTTTTTATATATGTTTTAATAAATAGACTTTATTAGATAACTGATTTTGAATGTATAGCCTAGATGTTAGAAAAATTAATAACATGCAATATTACTTGTAAAAATTAACAACATGTGGTATCTAAATAATATTTAGAGATGTAAAGGTGTTTGGCATTTCAAAGTCTACTTCTCCAATGAAAAATGTGTTAGAGCTTCTGTTGGATGTAATGTAGCCTGCTCGCTTCCTGCCCACCTCAGCAGGACTGGGGATAAAATCGGGGAAAAAAAAGGAACGAGAAAGCTCATGGGCTTTGATAAAGGCAGGGATATTGCTTATCAATGATTGTTGTGGAAAAATCTCTCTTAACTTGAGGAAATTAATTTCATGCCAATTAATTTGTATAAATTCAATTACTAGTTCAGGTGTTGGGAAGCAAAAGGACAAACATCAAACCACATAGGGGTAACACTTTTCCTCCTCTTCTGGGCTCAACTTCACTCCCAGCACCTGTTTTCCACCTGCTGATCTCGCTCAGTCCATTCACTGGGGAAATGGGCAGCACAGGAGGAGGCTGTGGTTAATGTGCAGCAGTTCTTCTCTGCCTATCCTTTCTTCTCGTTTCTACTTTGCTCCAGTGTGGGTCCTCCACAGGCTGCAGTCCCTGTCAGGAATATTCATCTGTTCTGGCATGGATCCTCCACAGGTTTCAAAGAAATCTGCTCCACCATGGAGCATCTACTTCTCCTCCTCCTATGACCTTGATGTTCCCTCTGTTGTTCCTCATTCTTTTTGTTCTCTCCAGCTCTCTCCATCCAATATTTTCTGTGCATTCTTAGAGGCAACACACCTTGGCTTATTGTCTGAGTTTGGCCTATGGTGCATCTGTTGCTGTGTCCAGCACAGTGCAGCCCCTGACCTTGCTACCAAAACCTTGCCACAAATCTCAATACACCTGTTAAAAGAGACCCTCCTGTTTGTTGCCCTTCTTTGGACACTCTCGAACAGTTTTATATCTTTTTCTTATACTGTGGTGCCCAAAACTGCACACACTACTCACAGTACATGGAATAACAACAGAGACTGCCTCTAATTTTCTCTTCTCTGCAGAAGCTCTGTTGCTGCCACTGTCCAGAAATCATCACTATCACAGACACTAGTAGCATTCCCTCCTCCCACGGTTGGTTCTTTTTCCCCCAGACTTAGACACCATCCACAAAAGCAAAACCAAACCAAAACAAACAAACAAACAAACAAAAAACAGTCAAAAGCCCTCAGGAAGGCAGTGGTGCAGACTGTGGAGAGCCTGAGTTCAAATCCTTCTTCTGCGAGGCTCTGAACCTATACCCCACCACAAGCTGTCCGCTAACGTATGGCAGGGCAAGGAGGAAGAAAGAACATTTCTCCTGCACTTTCCATTTATTGTTGGCTGACAATTCTGTAGAGTTACAAAGCCTCAATCAGTGCGATACAGGGTTCTTCTCACATTGTCTCACTGTGCCCTAAGGGGAACAGCTCTAATTTAATAGATGCTTCACCAGAAAATCATGAGTCATCTGCAGTTTTGAAGTTTTCTGGGATCAAGTCCCTTCAGACAGTTGAGGAATTTGCTCTATCACCTATGAAAACTGGTGCTCTAATAAGCTAGTGAGTGAACAAGAGAGAAATCCTCTGCTAGATGACTTGACAAATTTGGTCTGAAAACAGTGTTGAGGCAGAACAATCCACGATTTTTGCCTTGGATGCACAGAGAGATTGGGGGTAGTAGAATTCTTTTATTCTTCATTAATATAAACATTTTCAAACCAGGTGTTTGCTCAACCTTGCTTCCACTGTGTGCATGGGAGGGAGATAACTGAAAGTGGGGAGTGTTGCTTGAAACCTGCAAGTGGCTGAGGTCCAGTGGGGTTGGAGGCTTTCTTACTCCTTTTGGAAACGCAAAGCAACCTTGCGCCTACCCTGCACTTGCAGAAGGATCATGACAGCCCAAAGCACAGAGGCTTTGGAATTACTACATGGGGATTGGTAGCAGGGGGCTGCAGGCGTGGCCTCTGTGAGAACAGTGCGGAAGCTGCCCGTGTCAGATCAGAGCCAGCTCCAGCCAACTCCAGAAGGGCCACGACGCTTGCCAGAGCTGAGCCTATAAGCGATGTTGTTTGCACCTCCGGGAGAGCAGATTTAAGAAGGGGGAAATACTGCTGTGCAACAGAAGCTGGAAGAGCAAGGAGAGAGAACCAGCCCTGCAGCCCCCAAGGTGAGTGCAGCAGGAGGCAGGAGGTGCTCCAGGCTCACAGCAGCAGTTCCCCTGCGGCCTGGGGAGAGGCCCCTGGTGGAGCAGGCTGTCCCCCTGCAGCCCACGGGTCCCACACGGAGCAGATCTCCACGCTGCAGCCCGTGGAGGAGCCCCCGGTGGAGCAGGTGGATGTGGCCTGGAGGAGGCCGCGGCCTGTGGAGAGCCCCCGCAGGAGCAGGCCCCAGGCCAGAGCTGCAGCCATGGAGAGGAGCCCACGCAGGAGCAGGGGGTCTGGGGGGAGCTGCCACCCGTGGGGGACCCAGGTTGGAGCAGTTTGCTCCTGACGGACGGACCCTGTGGTACAGACCCATATCGGAACAGTTCCTCAAGAATGGTGGCCTGTAAGCAGCCCCCGCAGGCTCATTTCGGGAAGGACGGCATCCCGTGGGAGGGACCCCACGTGGAACAGGGGCAGAGAGGGACCGTGGAGGAGCAGCAGGTGATGAAGTGTTAGGGACTGACCACAGCCCACATTCCCCATTCCCCTGCAACACTCGGCAGGAGGAGGTAGAGCAGGGTGGATAGGAGGTAAAAGGGGTTTTAAGTTTGCTTTTAATTTTTCACTATTGTAGTCTGCTAGTGATAGGCAACAAATTATATTAATCTCCCTGTGCTGCATCTGTTTTGTCCAGGACGATAATTGTTGAGTGATCTCCCTGTCCTTATCACAATTCCTTGAGGCCTTTTCATCATATTTTTTTCCCCTTTTCCTTTGAGGAGGGGGAGTGAGAGAGTGGCTATGGTGGAGTTCAGCTGCCCAGCAGCTTAAAACTACCAAGCAACAGTCCTACTATCCACCGACCAGCATCCTTATTCAAGCCTGTTGCAGCTATGTATGCTGCTCTGCTCTGTCTGGGATGTGGACCTACCCGTGGTATCTGGGGCCAGCTCATATGGACTAGACCCTTACAATCTGCAGGAATTCCCCTTCAGTGGGAACTTGCATCACATAAAGACAGTTTTCCATGGCGGAAGACAAAGCCTGTAGGAATTATTAGAAGTCGACATCCTCCATCACTCTGACCCCCGAGATTTGGACATAATTTCCAAAATGAGCAAAAGGGATCTGTGTCTGCCCTGATACGAAGAAAATCACTGCCCCTGGAAATCTAGTCACTATGCTTTGGTGACTTCATCGGAGTTTTTGTTCTGCTTTGTATGCATCAAATGGAAAAGAGCTACCCCAGGAACACTGTGCTTTGGTGGCAGAGATCTGCTGGCAGCTGAGGACATTACTTATGTTTGTGTGTGAAAATCACACTTCCCTGCTAAAATACATAATATTGGGCCACGTGCTTTCTAGCATATCACCTGTCAGGGAAGCAAAGCCAGGAAAAGCACTAATACGGCCCTGTGTGCCCCTCACAGCTGTAAGCACAGCCACAAGCACAACCATGCTAACACACAGGAAATCTGTGCATGATCCCCAGAATTCACAGATGCAACGTGCATTTCTGTGCACGTGCCCTGACACCAGCTGGCAGCAGGAGGTCAGCTCCCAGCCTCAGCTCACTCTCTGTTCCTTGGGTTTGCTTTAATGCCTCCTTTGAGACACTGCCTCAGCGCAGTGAGTTTGTGAATGTGACATATCATTCAATATTATCCACCATAAGCCACTCTGTTCCTATAGCAACTGCCTCCTTAGCCCAGTTCCTGGGTCTCTTCAGGTCTGTTTGATATTCACCTTGACACCTTTGGTGGAGGCCTTGAAGGAACACACAAAGTGTGAAAACACCTTGTACTTATTAGGCCAAGGTAATTCCTCCCCACATGGATGGGCACATATCATCTCCAAGAAAGGGGCTCCCACCTCCACGACTCCCGTCCATCCTCCACCTCTCTATGTCCTTGCATGAATAACGACCTGCACAGCTTAACCTGGACAGGAGCCTGAAGTCCACAACGAGAAATGCTCTGATCTGGGCTCCTTCCAAAAGGGCCAGGCAGATATAACTGGAAGAATGTGTAAAATGTTGACCCTAGCTGACGTAATTTCTTTTGGTTGATCTCATGCAAACCTGTGACGCACCCAGCAGGCCCTGGCCCCCTGTGATTTTACCTGCAGCCCCTGCAACCTCTGTGAGGTTACGTGCAGCCCCTCCAAGAAATGTGATTTTACCTGCAGCCCCTCCAACCCCTGTGACGTTACCTGCAGCCCCTCCAAGCCCTGTGATGTTCCCTGCAGCCACTCCAACCCTGTGACAGGCCCTACAGCTGGCTCCGGGGACTACCCCGTTGCCGTATCAGTCGCCAATACACACAAGATGAAGGAATGGATGCAGAAGTCATCTCGTTTAGGCAGGGAAGAAAGTCCTCCGAAGAAGGGGAAGGAGCAACAGGAAGGCGAGGCAGGCAACCCCAATGTAGGGCCATCCCAGGGAAGAGGAGGCTGTTATAAAATAGAAAAGAGAGAAAAGCAGCAGTAAGCAGGTGATCCCCATCCCTGGGCGAGCTGCGAGACATGGGACAAGATTTCAGCTGTCATGCAGGCGAGCACGTTGTCACCTGGCTGCTGCGATGCTGGGATAACAGCTCCGGGAGCCTGGAATCGGAGGGCAGGGAAGCCAAGCAGCTGGGATCCTTCTCTGGGGAAGGGGGCACTGAGAAAGCGATCGGAAACGGGGCACAAGCCTCTGGAGGCGGCGCCTGTCAGGCGTGAAGGAAAGGGATCCCTTCCAGGAAGATGCTGTGGGGTTGCTGAGGGTCGAAGAACAGCAGGTGTTGGCTGCTCCCACCGTGCTGCAGCAGCGGCAAGGGAGAGACGTGGTGGTTTTCCTCAGCTGGGCAGCTGAGCTCCACCTCAACCGCTCTCTCCCTGCCCCTCCTCAAAGGGAAAGGGGAGAAAATAGGATGGAAAGGGCTCAAGGGCTGAGAGAAGGACAGGGAGATCACTCCACAATGATCGTCACGGGCAAAAGAGGCTCAGCAGAGCCTGTTCCAGTCCAGCCCGGGCCTGCTCCTGCGGGGGCTCTCCACAGGCCGCGGCCTCCTCCAGGCCACATCCACCTGCTCCACCGGGGGCTCCTCCACGGGCTGCAGCGTGGAGATCTGCTCCGTGTGGGACCCGTGGGCTGCAGGGGGACAGCCTGCTCCACCAGGGGCCTCTCCCCAGGCCGCAGGGGAACTGCTGCTGTGAGCCTGGAGCACCTCCTGCCTCCTGCTGCACTCACCTTGGGGGCTGCAGAGAGGTTTCTCACTCCTCCCTGACCCAGACGCTGCTGTGCAGCAGGTTTCTTTCCCTTTCTTAGATGGGCTCTCACACAGGCGCAAACATCATCCGTTTTGTCTCAGTTCTGGGCAGCAGCGGGTCCCTCTGGAGCCTCCTGGAACCGGCCCTTATCTAACATGGGGCAGCTGCTGCATTCTCCTCACAGAGGACACCCCTGCAGCCCCCCGCTACCAGAACCTGTCCTCGTAAACCCAACACAAGACACCGACCGAGCCTCCCTGATTCCCAGCAGGTGGGTCAGGCTGGGAACCCAGGCCAGTGCCCGGCAGACCCTCCTGGGCCTTGAAAAGCAAGCTTTATGGGGACGTAGCACCCAGAAAGAACGGAGTCACACAACAGGATTCATTTCCAAAACCGTCTCATAGACACCTGGGCCAAAGAGCAGGGCCTTGAGCGGGTATATCACAATGACAGAGTTCATTTCCTTCCCAGTAGCTGGCACGTGCCGTTTTTTGGGATTTCGGGGCTACAGTGAGCTGCTAAGAGGGATGTCTTAGCTCTTGCAGGGCAGTGCTTCCACTAAGGCCAGGACTTTTCTGCATCTTCTACTGCCCTGCAAGCGAGGATGCTTGGGGCACACAGGAAGCTGGGAGGGGACACAGCTGCAGGGATTCCATAAGGCACAAGCAAATGCAGCCTTGGCTTGGTGACACTTTCTCTTGATTACTGCTCAACACAAATTACCTCGAGCAAGTCTACTGTGAGGACTAAAGGAAAGAGACGTATGGATGCTGCTAAGCTCTTCTAGCTTGTACCAGGTAGGAAAGATACCTCTGTAGCAGGCGTGAAGAGGATAGCACTAATTAATTAGATGAGAAGCGGAGGAAAGGCACTTAGAGGTAGTGAAAAGCAGTTAATGTGATGTTCCGGGGAAGCTTCAGTCTGCTTAAGGAGTAGCAAGAACAAGCCTAAAGTCATAGCCAAATACAAGAAAGAGAGGAGGACACGCAGCATGAGAAGCTCCCGAGAGAAAGGAGCTCTGTTTTGGGTAAAAATCAGTCCCTTTTTCTATCATGGAGACATCCAAGGGCGTAGGACACGTGCACTTCAGGGAACCAAGAGATGCTGTGCATTTCTCTCGTCCCCCTGACACAGCCACTAGGTGACGATGCTTCCAATTCTCTCTAAAGAAACCTTGCTTTCTCAGGCCCAGGTGTCCAGCTGCACACCAAGGACGTCCCTGGCTCCCAGGCACAGTTCCCAGGCCCAAGGCCGAGCTCCCCTCCGAACCCCCATTCCAGCAGACCTTGCTCCTGGCATTGTGGAGCAGCCATTTCATGTCAGCCTTTTCTCCTGGCAGTCAGCTTAGCGCCGTAACCTCTGCCATCGGGGCGCCCGAGAGCCGTGTGAGGTCAGCAGACAGTCACTGTCAGCCTTTGACCTCACAAAGGTGGGTGGCCATAAGTGCCCTGAGCGTCCAGCTCGCATTGAGTACTGCTGGTGGCACTCGAGGCGTGGAGGTCTGCATGGTGCAATGGGAGACGCCGATGTCCTGCTGCTGGAACAAGAGACGCTGATGTGCTGCTGGTGCAGGAGGAGACGTGAAGGTGCTGCTGCTTAGAGGTGCTGAGGAGCGGGCAGCCTCAGCAGGCAGCTGAATCAGAGGGCAGGGAAGCCAAGCAGCTTCCTTCTCTGGGGAAGGGGGCACAGAGAAAGTGATTGGAAATGGGGTACAAGCCCTCAGCCTCTAAAAGCAATCCCTCAGATGTTTAGGTATAGTAAAGTTAGGTATATCTGTTTGACTCTAGACCCCAACATGTTTGTTAGTGTTCTGGTTTGTCCACTGCTTTCTTGTGGGGGATTTGAGTTGGCCATTACTGTTTAGGTGAATGCTGACTTCATATCTATGGTGCACTTTATTCTTAAAATGGGAAGTTTCTACCAATTTCCCGTCCAAACTTGCTCATAAGCCAACTGCAGTCATCATTTCAGATGTGTCTCCCAACTTACACATTTCCTATTTCTCCTTGATATTTACTCAAGAAATTCATTTACGTAGAGACAACATATTCTTCTCTCAACTGGCATCTGGCTGGGCAGAATGATGTCCTTTCATTCCCTTCCAGGCAATAGGCAACTTGTTCCTTCTGTCTTGTGAACTCTTCCTCCTAAGTTCAATGTGAATACAAGTGGCAGAACTGTGCCTCATGTCCCAAATGAGTGTCAGGGCTGCCTTGTCCAGTGTATTCATACTGGAGGGAAAAAAAAATGAATAGCCATACACACTATATAACCACTTAACTTTTTCAGTCCTCCTTGTGCTAACAGTGCATGAACGTGAGGTTTTGTTGTCATTTTTGTTTGTTTGTTTGTTTGCTTGCTTTAAACTCCTGACTGCCATATAGCAAACATGACAAAAAAACACCCTTTTTTGAGAATCTCTGAGAATGGCTCTGCTTTGTATTATCACCTGTCACTTCACCTGAACCATTTCAATCACAAGCGATATCCTTCTGTCAGGCTTGGTAGTACTTCCCAACCTTATGTCCCCTGCAAATCTCAAAGCTCATGTGAGCTCATGTATCCGTAGATAATGTATCAGAAGCTCACAGAAAGTGAAATAGATGTAATTCATCCCCTGTGTAGGGAAGAACTGGTCCTAGAAAGGAAAGCTATTAAATTATCTGGAAACAATTTAGCTCTGATAAATTATTTTGTAAATTACACATTACCCCCTCCTTCCGTGGTCTTAGCTGTTCTTGCTCCAAAACTTTGCATGGTGTTGATGTCAAACTAACAGGCCCACACTTGTCTGGATGACTCTTTACCCTCTTCTGGACAGAGGTGTATTTGTTACTCTCCCATTCTGGGGACTATCCCTGATTTGCACAATTGTTATGCATTTTTCCTACTTGACTTGTTGTTCTGTGTGCCAATGCTGTTAATAGGCTAGGTAGATATCAGCTTTTCATTTTTCACTTGAATCGCTATAGATTGTTATTTCACCTCAGATGATGTTGTGCCTAGTGCCCTACCCTCCTTTTCAATGGGAGTCCTGTCACTGCCCTTAATATCACATTGTTGTTGCTGTTAGATGCAGGAAATAAGATTTGCAGCATTTGAGACATCAGTAACTTTTGATCTATTTTTGCCTCAAGCGTGCAACTGTCCTAATTTGTTCTCTTTGTTCCCCCTGGTTTCTGTGGCTTAAGTACCACTTACTATTATTGTTTAATTTCCTATGTGAAGGAGGTTTTTGGTCATTCTTACTTTATTTCTGCAGTTTTTAACCTCTGAAACATGCCTTTTCTCATCGCTTTTTTCCTCTTTGAATTTTGAATTTTAACTATGCCTTCTCTCCACTCAAGTCCCAGAGCTGCTTAGTCAGACTCAATTATTCATTTCCTTAGATTTCAAAGTTTGCATTTCTAAGCCTCAAAACCTTCATTCTAAACCTGGTTTTGTCTTTCTTGAAATGTAAAATGAGAAAAGTCAGCTCATGATCACACTTTATTCAAATTTTACTACATTTAAACCCATACAGGAGCCAAGTCTAAAACGGTCTTATATTTTTTCACTTTTGGGAAGAAATCCATCACATAGTATACCTCTATGAACATAAGTGGTAATTATCTTTCAATCTTTTGCTGGGAAGTTAAAGTCTCCCATAATTCCCATTATTGTTTACGTGTCTGATAACTGTACAGAGATAATTCACTATTAGACTGGAGCTAAGAGCAAAGAGCAGGCTAGCAAGGCTGTCTATCTTTAGCAGTGATTTGCACAAAACCACTCTTTTGCTGACCCATAACATTTAATTTCTCCATCCTCTGCTTCTTGCTAACACAAAGCACCATCTTATTCCATCCATTTGCCTTGGTTTCCAGCCTTCCTGAGATTTATCAGTACTTGTATGACATTCATGCCTTTCTTTCAAAGCCATGTCTAGATGATCATTAAAGACAGATCAAAATTACCCAATACAGGAGGAAAATCTATCGTTTGTAGAAGATTATGTTCTCTGATTATTAGTTTCAAAATTAGTTTTTCCTTTGGATTTCCTCTGAACTTAAACTTAGTTTGGAATGCCTTTGGTTTTGAATATTTCTGAAATCGTATTACTTCTCCTAAGTAAGTTGCTAGTCTGTTCTATTTACGTGAAATTCGAATAATATTGTGAAGTATCTGCCATCAGTTTTACTGTGTGCCAGGTTGAGTTCCCTGATGAATTTCAAATTTCAGATATGAAACAGTAAAGGTTAAAAAAAAAAATGTTACAAAGGGTACTTCATGCAGTAGCATAAACTTCTGTTTTCTCAAAACTTGTATCAGTTCATCTCACCAGGACCAGCAGGGGAAGCACACTCTGCCTAGGCACTGGCAAAGGCACACAGTGAGAGTGTAGGGTCTCTTGCTGGGGCCATTCAAAATTTGACTGTACAAGCCCCTGAGCAATATGACAGGGCTTTAAAAATGGCCCTGCTTGAAGTACGCGGGTGATCTGGAGACCCCTAAGGTGCTTTCCAACAAAAGCTTTTCTATAATTGTATGAAATCACCTGCAATAGATTAACCCTGGTCATTATTCCTATCACAGGAAATAACTGTGACACCTGGGTAACAGGTGAGCTTACTGCGACACCAGGGAGAGCCTTCCTGTACTTAAAGGCAACCTGTAGGAAAGCTGGGGAGGGAGTCTTTATCAGGGCCTGGAGCGACAGGACAAGGAGTAACCGCTTTAAACTGAAAAGTTAGACTTAGAATATATATTAGGAACAAATTCTCTACTGATAGTACCTCACATCCTGTGCATCTGCCAACTTCTTTATTTTATGTTTGCCTCCCCTACTTAAGAGAGGATATTGGAGTGCTGTGTGAAACACTCAGATCTTACATGAACAAAACAATACCTTACCTTTTGCGTTCAAATATGTGCCCAGTACGTTCAGCTAAAACAACTTCTAACCTACAGCGTTTGGTCGAAAGTTCCAATTTCTGTCTCAGTTTCATGTACACCAAATTTTCAAGCAGGATTTCTGGGCCAGTGTCGTCTGTCTGTGATAGACTGCTTTGCTAGATCATCATTCACTGCTCCCTCTGCCAGGCACAGGCCTTTCTCTCTTAATCCCTTGTAAGAAAACTTGCAGAGGTATATGGGGTAGCAGTCAGCAGTGTAAAAGAATAAGAGACATACTGCCTTCGTACATATATATACAACACAATATCAAAGACCTCATCAAGGTCCACCAAGGAAAGGAAGCAATGCAGGAGAAAGAAGACAGGACAACAGGGGGAATGGGGAGCATAAGGGAGGAGGCAGCCAGTGGCCTTAAAAACAAAGCATAAAAAATAACTTCCAATAGTGGGACATAGTGAATTGGAGCTCTAAGGTCTGCATCTAGAGATGTCTTTAATCTTTATCATGCAGTTGTGGAGATGGGTCCTCTGGTTTTGGTCATGTTTTTTCACATTCTGCAATTATCTCCCAAGAAGAACCCCCTGTTGGGCAGAAAGGTAGAGGTGTGCTCCAGAAACACAGTGATGGCAAGGAGTCCTCCACTTCATTCTTCCATTTTTTTCCAGCTGGAAGCATTCATAGTTGTCAACTGAATTGGTTTTGAGGAGTAGGAAAGACAGCATTGCTGGATTTCTGCTTTCTCCTAGATCCTATCATACCACATCATGACAGTTGTCTTTGTTTTATATTCTTTTATGCCTGGATGTTTCTCATTTTTATGAGTGTGGGGTTTTCTTTTTCTTTCTTTCTTTTCTTTCTTTCTTTTCTTTCTTTTCTTTCTTTCTTTCTTTCTTTCTTTCTTTCTTTCTTTCTTTCTTTCTTTCTTTCTTTCTTTCTTTCTTTCTTTCTTTCTTTCTTTCTTTCTCTCTTTCTTTCTCTTTCTTTCTTCCTGTCTGTCTGTCTGTCTGTCTGTCTGTCTTCTCTCTTTCTGTCCAGCACTGATTTTATTGCTACTTGTGCATATCCAGACTGTACAGTTTTCTCCATTCCCTCTGTTTCTTCCCTGTGTCTTGCCCCTCTTTCCTGCAGCTGAATAGCATTGCCTTGATCAATGAAGTGGCAACATGCGGCTTACACAGTAAACTGCTGAAATTACAGCTATAGCCATGGAGCACAGCTGCAGATCAACAGAAGACCACCAATAACTCACATTTCTAAACTGCTTGTCACAATTCTTCAGTATGTAGGCTGTGATGCTGCCAAGAGTGATCTCACCTCTTAAGCACCCATCCATTTCTTCTCTTCCCAGACCCTCAAGGTATCCTGGTCAAACCACCCCCCTTGCCCCATCTGTCTGTCCCACATTCCTTTTCCCTCAGGGCCAATCTTTTTTTTTTTTTTTTTTTTTCAGCATACTATCTCCATAGAAGCTGCTGCTCCCCAACTCCGAGTTGACTAGGGCTGAACTATTGAAAAAGAAAAGAAAAGCTATAAATTATAGTGAGAGATGGTGAATACCTAACGATCTCTTAAAAGCAGGAATTTAAGGGAATAAGTAATTGATAAATGGAGTTAAGATCAGTAGGAAAAAATCCGCTGTTGCAATCAATAGAGTTAAGAAGTTTTTCAACTACATTAGAAACAAAAATTAGAGTAATGACACAGATCCAATACGGGATGGGTATTGCTTCAGTGAGAAACGATGAAAAAAAAAACACCAACAACACGTACATGTGTATGTGTTGTTGTGTATTTGGAAAAAAAACAGGTTAATGAAAACTGCATGCTCAATTAGATGATTTTTTTGTTGTCGTTGGTAGGGAATTGTGTGCTTTATAACACAATATGTGTTATATTTTTTTATATATGTTTTAATAAATAGACTTTATTAGATAACTGATTTTGAATGTATAGCCTAGATGTTAGAAAAATTAATAACATGCAATATTACTTGTAAAAATTAACAACATGTGGTATCTAAATAATATTTAGAGATGTAAAGGTGTTTGGCATTTCAAAGTCTACTTCTCCAATGAAAAATGTGTTAGAGCTTCTGTTGGATGTAATGTAGCCTGCTCGATTCCTGCCCACCTCAGCAGGACAGGGGATAAAATCAGGGAAAAAAAAGGAACGAGAAAGCTCATGGGCTTTGATAAAGGCAGGGATATTGCTTATCAATGATTGTTGTGGAAAAATCTCTCTTAACTTGAGGAAATTAATTTCATGCCAATTAATTTGTATAAATTCAATTACTAGTTCAGGTGTTGGGAAGCAAAAGGACAAACATCAAACCACATAGGGGTAACACTTTTCCTCCTCTTCTGGGCTCAACTTCACTCCCAGCACCTGTTTTCCACCTGCTGATCTCGCTCAGTCCATTCACTGGGGAAATGGGCAGCACAGGAGGAGGCTGTGGTTAATGTGCAGCAGTTCTTCTCTGCCTATCCTTTCTTCTCGTTTCTACTTTGCTCCAGTGTGGGTCCTCCACAGGCTGCAGTCCCTGTCAGGAATATTCATCTGTTCTGGCATGGATCCTCCACAGGTTTCAAAGAAATCTGCTCCACCATGGAGCATCTACTTCTCCTCCTCCTATGACCTTGATGTTCCCTCTGTTGTTCCTCATTCTTTTTGTTCTCTCCAGCTCTCTCCATCCAATATTTTCTGTGCATTCTTAGAGGCAACACACCTTGGCTTATTGTCTGAGTTTGGCCTATGGTGCATCTGTTGCTGTGTCCAGCACAGTGCAGCCCCTGACCTTGCTACCAAAACCTTGCCACAAATCTCAATACACCTGTTAAAAGAGACCCTCCTGTTTGTTGCCCTTCTTTGGACACTCTCGAACAGTTTTATATCTTTTTCTTATACTGTGGTGCCCAAAACTGCACACACTACTCACAGTACATGGAATAACAACAGAGACTGCCTCTAATTTTCTCTTCTCTGCAGAAGCTCTGTTGCTGCCACTGTCCAGAAATCATCACTATCACAGACACTAGTAGCATTCCCTCCTCCCACGGTTGGTTCTTTTTCCCCCAGACTTAGACACCATCCACAAAAGCAAAACCAAACCAAAACAAACAAACAAACAAACAAAAAACAGTCAAAAGCCCTCAGGAAGGCAGTGGTGCAGACTGTGGAGAGCCTGAGTTCAAATCCTTCTTCTGCGAGGCTCTGAACCTATACCCCACCACAAGCTGTCCGCTAACGTATGGCAGGGCAAGGAGGAAGAAAAAACATTTCTCCTGCACTTTCCATTTATTGTTGGCTGACAATTCTGTAGAGTTACAAAGCCTCAATCAGTGCGATACAGGGTTCTTCTCACATTGTCTCACTGTGCCCTAAGGGGAACAGCTCTAATTTAATAGATGCTTCACCAGAAAATCATGAGTCATCTGCAGTTTTGAAGTTTTCTGGGATCAAGTCCCTTCAGACAGTTGAGGAATTTGCTCTATCACCTATGAAAACTGGTGCTCTAATAAGCTAGTGAGTGAACAAGAGAGAAATCCTCTGCTAGATGACTTGACAAATTTGGTCTGAAAACAGTGTTGAGGCAGAACAATCCACGATTTTTGCCTTGGATGCACAGAGAGATTGGGGGTAGTAGAATTCTTTTATTCTTCATTAATATAAACATTTTCAAACCAGGTGTTTGCTCAACCTTGCTTCCACTGTGTGCATGGGAGGGAGATAACTGAAAGTGGGGAGTGTTGCTTGAAACCTGCAAGTGGCTGAGGTCCAGTGGGGTTGGAGGCTTTCTTACTCCTTTTGGAAACGCAAAGCAACCTTGCGCCTACCCTGCACTTGCAGAAGGATCATGACAGCCCAAAGCACAGAGGCTTTGGAATTACTACATGGGGATTGGTAGCAGGGGGCTGCAGGCGTGGCCTCTGTGAGAACAGTGCGGAAGCTGCCCGTGTCAGATCAGAGCCAGCTCCAGCCAACTCCAGAAGGGCCACGACGCTTGCCAGAGCTGAGCCTATAAGCGATGTTGTTTGCACCTCCGGGAGAGCAGATTTAAGAAGGGGGAAATACTGCTGTGCAACAGAAGCTGGAAGAGCAAGGAGAGAGAACCAGCCCTGCAGCCCCCAAGGTGAGTGCAGCAGGAGGCAGGAGGTGCTCCAGGCTCACAGCAGCAGTTCCCCTGCGGCCTGGGGAGAGGCCCCTGGTGGAGCAGGCTGTCCCCCTGCAGCCCACGGGTCCCACACGGAGCAGATCTCCACGCTGCAGCCCGTGGAGGAGCCCCCGGTGGAGCAGGTGGATGTGGCCTGGAGGAGGCCGCGGCCTGTGGAGAGCCCCCGCAGGAGCAGGCCCCAGGCCAGAGCTGCAGCCATGGAGAGGAGCCCACGCAGGAGCAGGGGGTCTGGGGGGAGCTGCCACCCGTGGGGGACCCAGGTTGGAGCAGTTTGCTCCTGACGGACGGACCCTGTGGTACAGACCCATATCGGAACAGTTCCTCAAGAATGGTGGCCTGTAAGCAGCCCCCGCAGGCTCATTTCGGGAAGGACGGCATCCCGTGGGAGGGACCCCACGTGGAACAGGGGCAGAGAGGGACCGTGGAGGAGCAGCAGGTGATGAAGTGTTAGGGACTGACCACAGCCCACATTCCCCATTCCCCTGCAACACTCGGCAGGAGGAGGTAGAGCAGGGTGGATAGGAGGTAAAAGGGGTTTTAAGTTTGCTTTTAATTTTTCACTATTGTAGTCTGCTAGTGATAGGCAACAAATTATATTAATCTCCCTGTGCTGCATCTGTTTTGTCCAGGACGATAATTGTTGAGTGATCTCCCTGTCCTTATCACAATTCCTTGAGGCCTTTTCATCATATTTTTTTCCCCTTTTCCTTTGAGGAGGGGGAGTGAGAGAGTGGCTATGGTGGAGTTCAGCTGCCCAGCAGCTTAAAACTACCAAGCAACAGTCCTACTATCCACCGACCAGCATCCTTATTCAAGCCTGTTGCAGCTATGTATGCTGCTCTGCTCTGTCTGGGATGTGGACCTACCCGTGGTATCTGGGGCCAGCTCATATGGACTAGACCCTTACAATCTGCAGGAATTCCCCTTCAGTGGGAACTTGCATCACATAAAGACGGTTTTCCATGGCGGAAGACAAAGCCTGTAGGAATTCTTAGAAGTCGACATCCTCCATCACTCTGACCCCCGAGATTTGGACATAATTTCCAAAATGAGCAAAAGGGATCTGTGTCTGCCCTGATACGAAGGAAATCACTGCCCCTGGAAATCTAGTCACTATGCTTTGGTGACTTCATCGGAGTTTTTGTTCTGCTTTGTATGCATCAAATGGAAAAGAGCTACCCCAGGAACACTGTGCTTTGGTGGCAGAGAGCTGGTTGCAGCTGAGGACATTACTTATGTTTGTGTGTGAAAATCACACTTCCCTGCTAAAGTACATAATATTGGGCCACGTGCTTTCTAGCATATCACCTGTCAGGGAAGCAAAGCCAGGAAAAGCTCTAATACGGCCCTGTGTGCCCCTCACGGCTGTAAGCACAGCCACAAGCACAACCATGCTAACACACAGGAAATCTGTGCATGATCCCCAGAATTCACAGATGCAACGTGCATTTCTGTGCACGTGCCCTGACACCAGCTGGCAGCAGGAGGTCAGCTCCCAGCCTCAGCTCACTCTCTGTTCCTTGGGTTTGCTTTAATGCCTCCTTTGAGACACTGCCTCAGCGCAGTGAGTTTGTGAATGTGACATATCATTCAATATTATCCACCATAAGCCACTCTGTTCCTATAGCAACTGCCTCCTTAGCCCAGTTCCTGGGTCTCTTCAGGTCTGTTTGATATTCACCTTGACACCTTTGGTGGAGGCCTTGAAGGAACACACAAAGTGTGAAAACACCTTGTACTTATTAGGCCAAGGTAATTCCTCCCCACATGGATGGGCACATATCATCTCCAAGAAAGGGGCTCCCACCTCCACGACTCCCGTCCATCCTCCACCTCTCTATGTCCTTGCATGAATAACGACCTGCACAGCTTAACCTGGACAGGAGCCTGAAGTCCACAACGAGAAATGCTCTGATCTGGGCTCCTTCCAAAAGGGCCAGGCAGATATAACTGGAAGAATGTGTAAAATGTTGACCCTAGCTGACGTAATTTCTTTTGGTTGATCTCATGCAAACCTGTGACGCACCCAGCAGGCCCTGCAACCCCTGTGATTTTACCTGCAGCCCCTGCAACCTCTGTGAGGTTACGTGCAGCCCCTCCAAGAAATGTGATTT
Organism: Anser brachyrhynchus; assembly: GCF_964034855.1. Taxonomy (NCBI): domain Eukaryota; kingdom Metazoa; phylum Chordata; class Aves; order Anseriformes; family Anatidae; genus Anser; species Anser brachyrhynchus. The sequence goes on from NC_137714.1 coordinate 604,731, forward strand.
TACCTGCAGCCCCTCCAACCCCTGTGACGTTACCTGCAGCCCCTCCAAGCCCTGTGATGTTCCCTGCAGCCACTCCAACCCTGTGACAGGCCCTACAGCTGGCTCCGGGGACTACCCCGTTGCCGTATCAGTCGCCAATACACACAAGATGAAGGAATGGATGCAGAAGTCATCTCGTTTAGGCAGGGAAGAAAGTCCTCCGAAGAAGGGGAAGGAGCAAGAGGAAGGCGAGGCAGGCAACCCCAATGTAGGGCCATCCCAGGGAAGAGGAGGCTGTTATAAAATAGAAAAGAGAGAAAAGCAGCAGTAAGCAGGTGATCCCCATCCCTGGGCGAGCTGCGAGACATGGGACAAGATTTCAGCTGTCATGCAGGCGAGCACGTTGTCACCTGGCTGCTGCGATGCTGGGATAACAGCTCCGGGAGCCTGGAATCGGAGGGCAGGGAAGCCAAGCAGCTGGGATCCTTCTCTGGGGAAGGGGGCACTGAGAAAGCGATCGGAAACGGGGCACAAGCCTCTGGAGGCGGCGCCTGTCAGGCGTGAAGGAAAGGGATCCCTTCCAGGAAGATGCTGTGGGGTTGCTGAGGGTCGAAGAACAGCAGGTGTTGGCTGCTCCCACCGTGCTGCAGCAGCGGCAAGGGAGAGACGTGGTGGATTTCCTCAGCTGGGCAGCTGAGCTCCACCTCAACCGCTCTCTCCCTGCCCCTCCTCAAAGGGCAAGGGGAGAAAATAGGATGGAAAGGGCTCAAGGGCTGAGAGAAGGACAGGGAGATCACTCCACAATGATCGTCACGGGCAAATGAGGCTCAGCAGAGCCTGTTCCAGTCCAGCCCGGGCCTGCTCCTGCGGGGGCTCTCCACAGGCCGCGGCCTCCTCCAGGCCACATCCACCTGCTCCACCGGGGGCTCCTCCACGGGCTGCAGCGTGGAGATCTGCTCCGTGTGGGACCCGTGGGCTGCAGGGGGACAGCCTGCTCCACCAGGGGCCTCTCCCCAGGCCGCAGGGGAACTGCTGCTGTGAGCCTGGAGCACCTCCTGCCTCCTGCTGCACTCACCTTGGGGGCTGCAGAGAGGTTTCTCACTCCTCCCTGACCCAGACGCTGCTGTGCAGCAGGTTTCTTTCCCTTTCTTAGATGGGCTCTCACACAGGCGCAAACATCATCCGTTTTGTCTCAGTTCTGGGCAGCAGCGGGTCCCTCTGGAGCCTCCTGGAACCGGCCCTTATCTAACATGGGGCAGCTGCTGCATTCTCCTCACAGAGGACACCCCTGCAGCCCCCCGCTACCAGAACCTGTCCTCGTAAACCCAACACAAGACACCGACCGAGCCTCCCTGATTCCCAGCAGGTGGGTCAGGCTGGGAACCCAGGCCAGTGCCCGGCAGACCCTCCTGGGCCTTGAAAAGCAAGCTTTATGGGGACGTAGCACCCAGAAAGAACGGAGTCACACAACAGGATTCATTTCCAAAACCGTCTCATAGACACCTGGGCCAAAGAGCAGGGCCTTGAGCGGGTATATCACAATGACAGAGTTCATTTCCTTCCCAGTAGCTGGCACGTGCTGTTTTTGGGGATTTCGGGGCTACAGTGAGCTGCTAAGAGGGATGTCTTAGCTCTTGCAGGGCAGTGCTTCCACTAAGGCCAGGACTTTTCTGCATCTTCTACTGCCCTGCAAGCGAGGATGCTTGGGGCACACAGGAAGCTGGGAGGGGACACAGCTGCAGGGATTCCATAAGACACAAGCAAATGCAGCCTTGGCTTGGTGACACTTTCTCTTGATTACTGCTCAACACAAATTACCTCGAGCAAGTCTACTGTGAGGACTAAAGGAAAGAGACGTATGGATGCTGCTAAGCTCTTCTAGCTTGTACCAGGTAGGAAAGATACCTCTGTAGCAGGCGTGAAGAGGATAGCACTAATTAATTAGATGAGAAGCGGAGGAAAGGCACTTAGAGGTAGTGAAAAGCAGTTAATGTGATGTTCCGGGGAAGCTTCAGTCTGCTTAAGGAGTAGCAAGAACAAGCCTAAAGTCATAGCCAAATACAAGAAAGAGAGGAGGACACGCAGCATGAGAAGCTCCCGAGAGAAAGGAGCTCTGTTTTGGGTAAAAATCAGTCCCTTTTTCTATCATGGAGACATCCAAGGGCGTAGGACACGTGCACTTCAGGGAACCAAGAGATGCTGTGCATTTCTCTCGTCCCCCTGACACAGCCACTAGGTGACGATGCTTCCAATTCTCTCTAAAGAAACCTTGCTTTCTCAGGCCCAGGTGTCCAGCTGCACACCAAGGACGTCCCTGGCTCCCAGGCACAGTTCCCAGGCCCAAGGCCGAGCTCCCCTCCGAACCCCCATTCCAGCAGACCTTGCTCCTGGCATTGTGGAGCAGCCATTTCATGTCAGCCTTTTCTCCTGGCAGTCAGCTTAGCGCCGTAACCTCTGCCATCGGGGCGCCCGAGAGCCGTGTGAGGTAAGCAGACAGTCACTGTCAGCCTTTGACCTCACAAAGGTGGGTGGCCATAAGTGCCCTGAGCGTCCAGCTCGCATTGAGTACTGCTGGTGGCACTCGAGGCGTGGAGGTCTGCATGGTGCAATGGGAGACGCCGATGTCCTGCTGCTGGAACAAGAGACGCTGATGTGCTGCTGGTGCAGGAGGAGACGTGAAGGTGCTGCTGCTTAGAGGTGCTGAGGAGCGGGCAGCCTCCGTGCCGGTGGCTGAGCATGCTACTCTTAATTAGTGCTCTACCCTTCCTATCTTTTTACTAAGGTGGGTAGAGAGAAATGCCCATATCTGTTTATTTCCTGGTAAGAAATGTAAGAGCCTTGTATCTGCATATTCACCAGATTCATCCCAGCGCCCTTGGTACTGGCGATCTGTGTTGATCTGTAATAAAGAGCAATTGGTAGCACACCAAGTCTCCGTGACCTTGCATCTAACAGAATCGTCCAAATCCCTGTTGTGATCTCTCTCTAGCTGTGGGCTGGCTAAGCTGTCTGTTGGATGGTGAAAATGGGAAATGATTGGGATGGGAAATGATGAGTGGGCCGAGAAATCATTGCTGGGATGGGAAGACTTCCTTGGGGTGGAAAGCCATTGGGGTGGGAACTCAAAGAGATGGGAAATCTTCCCTGGGTTTGAAATCATTGGGAAGCAAAAGCGTTGGGATGGGAAATCACTCCGGGGATGGGGAAGTATTGGGATGGGAAGTCTTTAATGGGGTGGGTAACATTCACTGGGGAAGGAAGTACTTGGAAAAGTAATCAGAGGAATGGGAATTCTTTGGGATGAGATCTCTTTGGATTAAGAAAGGCTTCGTGTCGATGGGAAATATCTCGTATGGGAATCTGTTATCATGTGAAATTGTAAGGATGGGAAATGACCGTTAGGATGCAAAGCTGGTACTGGGACGGGAAATGCTTGGGACGGGGAAGTGTTGGTGTGAAACCGTCCTGGGCATGGCAAATGATGCGTGGGAGGGAAAGCCCGATGGGGATGGAAAAGTCTTGCGATGGGAAGCCTGCTTGGGTCCAAAAGCTGCAGTCCTCACCAAGATGGCGGCGAGGGGCTGGTCAGCCGTTGGGACGGAACGGCCGTTGCCCGCGTTCCCCAACGGACCGCCCCACTCTCCAGCCACCATGGCAGGTACAGCAGCCGGCTCCCGCTCCTCCCGGGGCTGCAGCCCTGCTGGCGAGCCCAGCGCCCCAGATCTCACCCCAGCGCCCTTTTTCCCACAGAGGGTTTCCCCAGACGGCTTCCGCGGCTTCCGCAGACGCAAAACTCCCCCTTCGTCGTCCCAGCCGTGCCGCCAACGGTGGCTGCCTGGCTGCTGCCCTCCCTCCCCGGAGCGATGGCGCTGCCCTTGCAGCCCCCCCAGGTACCCACCCTCCCCTACGCGCTGCCCCAGGCCACCGTCTGGCACGTGGTGCCGGGGGTCCAGGGGCAGGTGCTGCAGCTCCCCGCCGGGGTGCAGCTGGCACCTGGGGGGCACCTCCCACCCGAGGGGCACCACCTGCAGCTTGGGCAGCTCCCCGCCGTGGGGCAGCTCCCTGCTGTGGGGCAGCTCCCCCACACCGCTCCTCCCTGGGCCCCCGTCTACCAGTGGGGACAGCCCGTGGGGACGGGGACGGTGCTGCCCCAGGATCCCCTCTGGCTGGGGCCCGGGGCCGTGCTCCATGGGGAGCTCCTGCACCCCGCAGGCACCTGCCTGCTGCAGGCCCCTGCCCACCCCGGCCCCCCCCCCCCTCCTCGTCCCGGGGCCTCCGCTGCGGGGGCAGGCGCTCCCCGCGCCCCGCACCCTGACCAGCAGCCGGGGGCAGCTGCCGGAGCCCTGCGACCACGCCGTGGGGCTCAGCGAGGACCAGGGGCCCCCGCTGCCCGGCCCCACTCCCCCCGAGCCTGCCCAGGCTCCAACGACCGCCAGCACCCAGACGGTGACGCCCGACGGTGAGTTTGGGGCTGGCACAGCCGGCCGCTGGGCGCCCCACACCCAGGAGCCATGGGAAAGCTGGCATCGCCCATCCTGGGGGATTTGCTTGCTTTTTCCTCAGCGGCGACAGTTGCAGAGGTGCCTGAGGAGCCCCTGGAGCTGCTTGAGCTGGGCCCCGATGCCTTCGCCGAGGCCTTTCCCCACCTGGCAGGGGACAGCCAGCAGCTGCAGCACCTGCAGGACCAGCTCCCGGCCGACCTGGACATCTCCGGCTTGGAGGAGCTGCTCAGCTGGCTCGATGCCGTGGAGCCCCAGGACGCCTTCCCCGGTGTCCCCAGCAGTCCTGTGCTCAGCCGCTTCCTGTCTGAGCTGCCCGACCTCTGCGAGGACATCGAGGAGCCGAGCACACAGGGACTGGCAGCCACCAGAGCGCTGGGTGAGGTACCCTCAACCCCTGGGGTGCACCCCGAGAAGGTGCAGGGTGGGCGGGCGGTGCAGCCCCCTGCTGTGCCGGCAGCGAGCTCCCCCCTCAAGCCTGCAGCCAGTCCCCAGCTCAGTGCCCTCAGGAGACCCCTGCCCAACCCTCCCTTCACTCTCTCCAAAAGGCCCCCCCACCCTGAATTCCTCACTGCCCTTAGCAGACCCCTGCCCAACCCTCCCTCGCGTCCCCTCAAGAGACCCCCCGACCCTGAATTCCTTAATTCCCTTAGGAGACCCCTGCCCAAGCCTCGCCTGAGTCCCCTCAAGAGCCCCCCCGACCCTGAATTTATTAGTGCCCTTAGGAGACCCCTGCCCAATCCCCCTCTGGGTCCCCTCAAGAGCCCCCCCGGCCCTGAATTTATTAGTGCCCTTAGGAGGCCCCTGCCCAATCCCCCTCTGAGTCCCCTCAAGAGCCCCCCGCCTGCCCCTGCGCCCACCGGCACCAAGTGGGGGGCCAAGCGCCCCGCGCCCACCAGCACCCCCAGCACAGCGCAGAGCTCCCAGCACAGGAGGCCGGCGACGGAGAAAACCCCCGGCAAGGAGAAGACGACGCTGCTGGGCCAGGGTGGCCAAGGCCCCAAGACGCTGTGCCAGGGGAAGACGGGTGGCCACAACGCGGTGGCTGGCAGCAGAGGCCAAGCGGGCGGCGGCAGGCAGCAGCCGGCGAGCGACAGCACCAGGGCGCCCAGCAAGAGGGCCCGAAGCCCGGGGGCTGCTGGGGGGCAAGGAGCAGCGGCACCGCCTCCCCGGAGAGCGCTGCTGCTGCTGGAGCCCCCCCCCATTAAGCCCCGTGCCCGTGCCCGTGCCGTGCGGGCCCAGGACAGGCTCCGTCCCCAAGCCATCGGGGACAAGACGCTGCAGCGCCAGCACCCGGGGACAAAGACCCCCAGCGAGACTTTGCAGCCGCTGGGGGCCAGGGCGAAGGCGCTGGGGCCAGTGCGCCAGCCGCCCTGTGTGCAGCCGCAGCCCACCTCCAGCGGCCCCAGCAGCATGCCCAGGGCCCCGCCGACGGTGCCAGGCTCCAGCGCTGTGCCCGCTGCCCCCCGGCCCCCAGCTGGCGACAAGGCCCAGGCGGTGCCGGCACCACCAGGCAGCACGGCGCGAGCGTGGAGAGCTCCCCTGCAGCAGGCGCCCAGAGCGCCGTGCCTGCCAGCCGCGGGGGGCCAAGCGCAGCGGGAGCCTCTGCCCACGCAGCCGCGCACGCTGCAGCGTCCGGCGCAGCCCCGCGTGGACTACGTGCCCTGCGTGGGGCCCTGGGCGGGCGGCGACGCGGCGCCCACGCCGCTGGAGGAGCAGGAGGCGTCGGTGCCCATCACGCCGCAGCAGCGTCCCGAGCGGGAGCGCCTGAAGAAGCTGGCCCAGGAGGAGCGGCAGCGGGCGGCCCACCAGATGAAGATCGGCCCCGTGCAATTCTTCGTGCAGCGGCAGAAGGACCACGCCATAGCCAAGTATTACGGCTACCCGTGACCCTGCGCTCCTCGACGGCCCCCGCAGCACCCGGGCCCGCTCAGCATGCAGGCACAGAGACCTCTGCAGGCGCCTGCTCCAGCTTCAGCCACGCTCCTCAGCCCTTGCCCCTCTCGCTTGCCCTCTCCCTTCTCCAGTGCTGGAGCTAGGCAGTGTTTGCCACTGTCAGGGATGGGCAACTGGGGCAATGGGAAATGCGCGCGTCACGAATGAACGTTGCAATGGGAAGCTGTTGGGATGTTGGCAATAGCTGGGGTGGGAAAGGTTGGGCGTGGGAACTGCTTGTTGGGACACCAAATGGCTGAGATCCCAAACTTCTTTCTTCTTTCGGGTCATTTCTCTTATTTAGTGCCTTCCTTATTAAATTCCTCTAGTGTAGGTGTTCACTCAGCAAGGCCTCTGCCTGCAGCTGTTCTGGCACTGGGATGCCGAGGGGATTTCATGCAGCCCGCTCCCGCTGCCCATGCTCAGTCCGTGCATGGATGTGGGCATGGCCAGCACGGACGGGAGAAAATGGGTGGACGGCTGGGTGGATGGGAGGGTGATGGGAGTTGGGAATTCAGCCTTGGGATCAGACACGGGAGGTTGTTGGGATAGGAAATGACCAGTGGGATGGGAAGTCACGATGGGGATAGGAATTCATTAGAATACGAAAAATTGGTTTCATTTTTATTTATTATTTTATTAATTTTAATATTTATTTTATTTATTATATTTATTAATTTTATTTATTAAATTTACTTTATTGACTGTGTTGTACAGGATGGCATTTTTTTAGGTTCTCTTCCTTTTCTACCCTATTAAACTCTCTTTATCACAACGCACTGCTTTGTACTTCATTTTTCCTTCCGAGTCGTTCTGGATTCACTCAGGATGGGGGGGACATTAGTGAACGCCTGTGTGCTTCAGATCCAAGGTCACCTTTGCCCTCAACTCAAGATACATATTTGCATCTGTTGTCATGATACAAAATTAACAGCAACAAAATAAAAGTTAACTACTTCCGAGCACCAGCTGTACGTTTGCTGGGTCTGCTCTATGCATTTTGAAGACCATTCAATACTATTCAGCACCTTCAGGAGGAAATGTGTGGTTCTAGGGAAATGCACCTTGATCTGATGCAAACCTGCGACGCACCCTGCAGCCCCTCCAACCCCTGTGATTTTACCTGCAGCCCCTGCAACCCCTGTGATTTTACCTGCAGCCCCTCCAAGGCCTGTGATGTTCCCTGCAGCCACTCCAACCCTGTGACAGGCCCTACAGCTGGCTCCGGGGACTACCCCGTTGCCGTATCAGTCGCCAATACACACACAAGATGAAGGAATGGATGCAGAAGTCATCTCGTTTAGGCAGGGAAGAAAGTCCTCCGAAGAAGGGGAAGGAGCAATAGGAAGGCGAGGCAGGCGACCCCAATGTAGGGCCATCCCAGGGAAGAGGAGGCTGTTATAAAATAGAAAAGAGAGAAAAGCAGCAGTAAGCAGGTGATCCCCATCCCTGGGCGAGCTGCGAGACATGGGACAAGATTTCAGCTGTCATGCAGGCGAGCACATTGTCACCTGGCTGCTGCGATGCTGGGATAACAGCTCCGGGAGCCTGGAATCGGAGGGCAGGGAAGCCAAGCAGCTGGGATCCTTCTCTGGGGAAGGGGGCACTGAGAAAGCGATCGGAAACGGGGCACAAGCCTCTGGAGGCGGCGCCTGTCAGGCGTGAAGGAAAGGGATCCCTTCCAGGAAGATGCTGTGGGGTTGCTGAGGGTCGAAGAACAGCAGGTGTTGGCTGCTCCCACCGTGCTGCAGCAGCGGCAAGGGAGAGACGTGGTGGTTTTCCTCAGCTGGGCAGCTGAGCTCCACCTCAACCGCTCTCTCCCTGCCCCTCCTCAAAGGGAAAGGGGAGAAAATAGGATGGAAAGGGCTCAAGGGCTGAGAGAAGGACAGGGAGATCACTCCACAATGATCGTCACGGGCAAATGAGGCTCAGCAGAGCCTGTTCCAGTCCAGCCCGGGCCTGCTCCTGCGGGGGCTCTCCACAGGCCGCGGCCTCCTCCAGGCCACATCCACCTGCTCCACCGGGGGCTCCTCCACGGGCTGCAGCGTGGAGATCTGCTCCGTGTGGGACCCGTGGGCTGCAGGGGGACAGCCTGCTCCACCAGGGGCCTCTCCCCAGGCCGCAGGGGAACTGCTGCTGTGAGCCTGGAGCACCTCCTGCCTCCTGCTGCACTCACCTTGGGGGCTGCAGAGAGGTTTCTCACTCCTCCCTGACCCAGACGCTGCTGTGCAGCAGGTTTCTTTCCCTTTCTTAGATGGGCTCTCACACAGGCGCAAACATCATCCGTTTTGTCTCAGTTCTGGGCAGCAGCGGGTCCCTCCGGAGCCTCCTGGAACCGGCCCTTATCTAACATGGGGCAGCTGCTGCATTCTCCTCACAGAGGACACCCCTGCAGCCCCCCGCTACCAGAACCTGTCCTCGTAAACCCAACACAAGACACCGACCGAGCCTCCCTGATTCCCAGCAGGTGGGTCAGGCTGGGAACCCAGGCCAGTGCCCGGCAGACCCTCCTGGGCCTTGAAAAGCAAGCTTTATGGGGACGTATCTGGAGACCTCTAAGGTGCTTTCCAACAAAAGCTTTTCTATAATTGTATGAAATCACCTGCAATAGATTAACCCTGGTCATTACTCCTATCACAGGAAATAACTGTGACACCTGGGTAACAGGTGAGCTTACTGCGACACCAGGGAGAGCCTTCCTGTACTTAAAGGCAACCTGTAGGAAAGCTGGGTAGGGAGTCTTTATCAGGGCCTGGAGTGACAGGACAAGGAGTAACCGCTTTAAACTGAAAAGTAGCACCCAGAAAGAACGGAGTCACGCAACAGGATTCATTTCCAAAACCACCTCATAGACACCTGGGCCAAAGAGCAGGGCCTTGAGCGGGTATATCACAATGGCGGAGTTCATTTCCTTCCCAGTAGCTGGCACGTGCCGTTTTTTGGGATTTCGGGGCTACAGTGAGCTGCTAAGAGGGATGTCTTAGCTCTTGCAGGGCAGTGCTTCCACTAAGGCCAGGACTTTTCTGCATCTTCTACTGCCCTGCAAGCGAGGATGCTTGGGGCACACAGGAAGCTGGGAGGGGACACAGCTGCAGGGATTCCATAAGACACAAGCAAATGCAGCCTTGGCTTGGTGACACTTTCTCTTGATTACTGCTCAACACAAATTACCTCGAGCAAGTCTACTGTGAGGACTAAAGGAAAGAGACGTATGGATGCTGCTAAGCTCTTCTAGCTTGTACCAGGTAGGAAAGATACCTCTGTAGCAGGCGTGAAGAGGATAGCACTAATTAATTAGATGAGAAGCGGAGGAAAGGCACTTAGAGGTAGTGAAAAGCAGTTAATGTGATGTTCCGGGGAAGCTTCAGTCTGCTTAAGGAGCAGCAAGAACAAGCCTAAAGTCATAGCCAAATACAAGAAAGAGAGGAGGACACGCAGCATGAGAAGCTCCCGAGAGAAAGGAGCTCTGTTTTGGGTAAAAATCAGTCCCTTTTTCTATCATGGAGACATCCAAGGGCGTAGGACACGTGCACTTCAGGGAACCAAGAGATGCTGTGCATTTCTCTCGTCCCCCTGACACAGCCACTAGGTGACGATGCTTCCAATTCTCTCTAAAGAAACCTTGCTTTCTCAGGCCCAGGTGTCCAGCTGCACACCAAGGACGTCCCTGGCTCCCAGGCACAGTTCCCAGGCCCAAGGCCGAGCTCCCCTCCGAACCCCCATTCCAGCAGACCTTGCTCCTGCCATTGTGGAGCAGCCATTTCATGTCAGCCTTTTCTCCTGGCAGTCAGCTTAGCGCCGTAACCTCTGCCATCGGGGCGCCCGAGAGCCGTGTGAGGTCAGCAGAGAGTCACTGTCAGCCTTTGACCTCACAAAGGTGGGTGGCCATAAGTGCCCTGAGCGTCCAGCTCGCATTGAGTACTGCTGGTGGCACTCGAGGCGTGGAGGTCTGCATGGTGCAATGGGAGACGCCGATGTCCTGCTGCTGGAACAAGAGGCGCTGATGTGCTGCTGGTGCAGGAGGAGACGTGAAGGTGCTGCTGCTTAGAGGTGCTGAGGAGCGGGCAGCCTCCGTGCCGGTGGCTGAGCATGCTACTCTTAATTAGTGCTCTACCCTTCCTATCTTTTTACTAAGGTGGGTAGAGAGAAATGCCCATATCTGTTTATTTCCTGGTAAGAAATGTAGGAGCCTTGTATCTGCATATTCACCAGATTCATCCCAGCGCCCTTGGTACTGGCGATCTGTGTTGATCTGTAATAAAGAGCAATTGGTAGCACACCAAGTCTCCGTGACCTTGCATCTAACAGAATCGTCCAAATCCCTGTTGTGATCTCTCTCTAGCTGTGGGCTGGCTAAGCTGTCTGTTGGATGGTGAAAATGGGAAATGATTGGGATGGGAAATGATGAGTGGGCCGAGAAATCATTGCTGGGATGGGAAGACTTCCTTGGGGTGGAAAGCCATTGGGGTGGGAACTCAAAGAGATGGGAAATCTTCCCTGGGTTTGAAATCATTGGGAAGCAAAAGCGTTGGGATGGGAAATCACTCCGGGGATGGGGAAGTATTGGGATGGGAAGTCTTTAATGGGGTGGGTAACATTCACTGGGGAAGGAAGTACTTGGAAAAGTAATCAGAGGAATGGGAATTCTTTGGGATGAGATCTCTTTGGATTAAGAAAGGCTTCGTGTCGATGGGAAATATCTCGTATGGGAATCTGTTATCATGTGAAATTGTAAGGATGGGAAATGACCGTTAGGATGCAAAGCTGGTACTGGGACGGGAAATGCTTGGGACGGGGAAGTGTTGGTGTGAAACCGTCCTGGGCATGGCAAATGATGCGTGGGAGGGAAAGCCCGATGGGGATGGAAAAGTCTTGCGATGGGAAGCCTGCTTGGGTCCAAAAGCTGCAGTCCTCACCAAGATGGCGGCGAGGGGCTGGTCAGCCGTTGGGACGGAACGGCCGTTGCCCGCGTTCCCCAACCGACCGCCCCACTCTCCAGCCACCATGGCAGGTACAGCAGCCGGCTCCCGCTCCTCCCGGGGCTGTGGCCCTGCTGGCGAGCCCAGCGCCCCAGATCTCACCCCAGCGCCCTTTTTCCCACAGAGGGTTTCCCCAGACGGCTTCCGCGGCTTCCGCAGACGCAAAACTCCCCCTTCGTCGTCCCAGCCGTGCCGCCAACGGTGGCTGCCTGGCTGCTGCCCTCCCTCCCCGGAGCGATGGCGCTGCCCTTGCAGCCCCCCCAGGTACCCACCCTCCCCTACGCGCTGCCCCAGGCCACCGTCTGGCACGTGGTGCCGGGGGTCCAGGGGCAGGTGCTGCAGCTCCCCGCCGGGGTGCAGCTGGCACCTGGGGGGCACCTCCCACCCGAGGGGCACCACCTGCAGCTTGGGCAGCTCCCCGCCGTGGGGCAGCTCCCTGCTGTGGGGCAGCTCCCCCACACCGCTCCTCCCTGGGCCCCCGTCTACCAGTGGGGACAGCCCGTGGGGACAGGGACGGTGCTGCCCCAGGATCCCCTCTGGCTGGGGCCCGGGGCCGTGCTCCATGGGGAGCTCCTGCACCCCGCAGGCACCTGCCTGCTGCAGGCCCCTGCCCACCCCGGCCCCCCCCCCCCTCCTCGTCCCGGGGCCTCCGCTGCGGGGGCAGGCGCTCCCCGCGCCCCGCACCCTGACCAGCAGCCGGGGGCAGCTGCCGGAGCCCTGCGACCACGCCGTGGGGCTCAGCGAGGACCAGGGGCCCCCGCTGCCCGGCCCCACTCCCCCCGAGCCTGCCCAGGCTCCAACGACCGCCAGCACCCAGACGGTGACGCCCGACGGTGAGTTTGGGGCTGGCACAGCCGGCCGCTGGGCGCCCCACACCCAGGAGCCATGGGAAAGCTGGCATCGCCCATCCTGGGGGATTTGCTTGCTTTTTCCTCAGCGGCGACAGTTGCAGAGGTGCCTGAGGAGCCCCTGGAGCTGCTTGAGCTGGGCCCCGATGCCTTCGCCGAGGCCTTTCCCCACCTGGCAGGGGACAGCCAGCAGCTGCAGCACCTGCAGGACCAGCTCCCGGCCGACCTGGACATCTCCGGCTTGAAGGAGCTGCTCAGCTGGCTCGATGCCGTGGAGCCCCAGGACGCCTTCCCCGGTGTCCCCAGCAGTCCTGTGCTCAGCCGCTTCCTGTCTGAGCTGCCCGACCTCTGCGAGGACATCGAGGAGCCGAGCACACAGGGACTGGCAGCCACCAGAGCGCTGGGTGAGGTACCCTCAACCCCTGGGGTGCACCCCGAGAAGGTGCAGGGTGGGCGGGCGGTGCAGCCCCCTGCTGTGCCGGCAGCGAGCTCCCCCCTCAAGCCTGCAGCCAGTCCCCAGCTCAGTGCCCTCAGGAGACCCCTGCCCAACCCTCCCTTCACTCTCTCCAAAAGGCCCCCCCACCCTGAATTCCTCACTGCCCTTAGCAGACCCCTGCCCAACCCTCCCTCGCGTCCCCTCAAGAGACCCCCCAACCCTGAATTCCTTAATTCCCTTAGGAGACCCCTGCCCAAGCCTCGCCTGAGTCCCCTCAAGAGCCCCCCCGACCCTGAATTTATTAGTGCCCTTAGGAGACCCCTGCCCAATCCCCCTCTGGGTCCCCTCAAGAGCCCCCCCGGCCCTGAATTTATTAGTGCCCTTAGGAGGCCCCTGCCCAATCCCCCTCTGAGTCCCCTCAAGAGCCCCCCGCCTGCCCCTGCGCCCACCGGCACCAAGTGGGGGGCCAAGCGCCCCGCGCCCACCAGCACCCCCAGCACAGCGCAGAGCTCCCAGCACAGGAGGCCGGCGACGGAGAAAACCCCCGGCAAGGAGAAGACGACGCTGCTGGGCCAGGGTGGCCAAGGCCCCAAGACGCTGTGCCAGGGGAAGACGGGTGGCCACAGCGCGGTGGCTGGCAGCAGCGGCCAAGCGGGCGGCGGCAGGCAGCAGCCGGCGAGCGACAGCACCAGGGCACCCAGCAAGAGGGCCCGAAGCCCGGGGGCTGCTGGGGGGCAAGGAGCAGCGGCACCGCCTCCCCGGAGAGCGCTGCTGCTGCTGGAGCCCCCCCCCATTAAGCCCCGTGCCCGTGCCCGTGCCGTGCGGGCCCAGGACAGGCTCCGTCCCCAAGCCATCGGGGACAAGACGCTGCAGCGCCAGCACCCGGGGACAAAGACCCCCAGCGAGACTTTGCAGCCGCTGGGGGCCAGGGCGAAGGCGCTGGGGCCAGTGCGCCAGCCGCCCTGTGTGCAGCCGCAGCCCACCTCCAGCGGCCCCAGCAGCATGCCCAGGGCCCCGCCGACGGTGCCAGGCTCCAGCGCTGTGCCCGCTGCCCCCCGGCCCCCAGCTGGCGACAAGGCCCAGGCGGTGCCGGCACCACCAGGCAGCACGGCGCGAGCGTGGAGAGCTCCCCTGCAGCAGGCGCCCAGAGCGCCGTGCCTGCCAGCCGCGGGGGGCCAAGCGCAGCGGGAGCCTCTGCCCACGCAGCCGCGCACGCTGCAGCGTCCGGCGCAGCCCCGCGTGGACTACGTGCCCTGCGTGGGGCCCTGGGCGGGCGGCGACGCGGCGCCCACGCCGCTGGAGGAGCAGGAGGCGTCGGTGCCCATCACGCCGCAGCAGCGTCCCGAGCGGGAGCGCCTGAAGAAGCTGGCCCAGGAGGAGCGGCAGCGGGCGGCCCACCAGATGAAGATCGGCCCCGTGCAATTCTTCGTGCAGCGGCAGAAGGACCACGCCATAGCCAAGTATTACGGCTACCCGTGACCCTGCGCTCCTCGACGGCCCCCGCAGCACCCGGGCCCGCTCAGCATGCAGGCACAGAGACCTCTGCAGGCGCCTGCTCCAGCTTCAGCCACGCTCCTCAGCCCTTGCCCCTCTCTCTTGCCCTCTCCCTTCTCCAGTGCTGGAGCTAGGCAGTGTTTGCCACTGTCAGGGATGGGCAACTGGGGCAATGGGAAATGCGCGCGTCACGAATGAACGTTGCAATGGGAAGCTGTTGGGATGTTGGCAATAGCTGGGGTGGGAAAGGTTGGGCGTGGGAACTGCTTGTTGGGACACCAAATGGCTGAGATCCCAAACTTCTTTCTTCTTTCGGGTCATTTCTCTTATTTAGTGCCTTCCTTATTAAATTCCTCTAGTGTAGGTGTTCACTCAGCAAGGCCTCTGCCTGCAGCTGTTCTGGCACTGGGATGCCGAGGGGATTTCATGCAGCCCGCTCCCGCTGCCCATGCTCAGTCCGTGCATGGATGTGGGCATGGCCAGCACGGACGGGAGAAAATGGGTGGACGGCTGGGTGGATGGGAGGGTGATGGGAGTTGGGAATTCAGCCTTGGGATCAGACACGGGAGGTTGTTGGGATAGGAAATGACCAGTGGGATGGGAAGTCACGATGGGGATAGGAATTCATTAGAATACGAAAAATTGGTTTCATTTTTATTTATTATTTTATTAATTTTAATATTTATTTTATTTATTATATTTATTAATTTTATTTATTAAATTTACTTTATTGACTGTGTTGTACAGGATGGCATTTTTTTAGGTTCTCTTCCTTTTCTACCCTATTAAACTCTCTTTATCACAACGCACTGCTTTGTACTTCATTTTTCCTTCCGAGTCGTTCTGGATTCACTCAGGATGGGGGGGACATTAGTGAACGCCTGTGTGCTTCAGATCCAAGGTCACCTTTGCCCTCAACTCAAGATACATATTTGCATCTGTTGTCATGATACAAAATTAACAGCAACAAAATAAAAGTTAACTACTTCCGAGCACCAGCTGTACGTTTGCTGGGTCTGCTCTATGCATTTTGAAGACCATTCAATACTATTCAGCACCTTCAGGAGGAAATGTGTGGTTCTAGGGAAATGCATCTTGATCTGATGCAAACCTGCGACGCACCCTGCAGCCCCTCCAACCCCTGTGATTTTACCTGCAGCCCCTGCAACCGCTGTGAGGTTACCTGCAGCCCCTCCAAGCCCTGTGATGTTCCCTGCAGCCACTCCAACCCTGTGACAGGCCCTACAGCTGGCTCCGGGGACTACCCCGTTGCCGTATCAGTCGCCAATACACACACAAGATGAAGGAATGGATGCAGAAGTCATCTCGTTTAGGCAGGGAAGAAAGTCCTCCGAAGAAGGGGAAGGAGCAAGAGGAAGGCGAGGCAGGCGACCCCAATGTAGGGCCATCCCAGGGAAGAGGAGGCTGTTATAAAATAGAAAAGAGAGAAAAGCAGCAGTAAGCAGGTGATCCCCATCCCTGGGCGAGCTGCGAGACATGGGACAAGATTTCAGCTGTCATGCAGGCGAGCACATTGTCACCTGGCTGCTGCGATGCTGGGATAACAGCTCCGGGAGCCTGGAATCGGAGGGCAGGGAAGCCAAGCAGCTGGGATCCTTCTCTGGGGAAGGGGGCACTGAGAAAGCGATCGGAAACGGGGCACAAGCCTCTGGAGGCGGCGCCTGTCAGGCGTGAAGGAAAGGGATCCCTTCCAGGAAGATGCTGTGGGGTTGCTGAGGGTCGAAGAACAGCAGGTGTTGGCTGCTCCCACCGTGCTGCAGCAGCGGCAAGGGAGAGACGTGGTGGTTTTCCTCAGCTGGGCAGCTGAGCTCCACCTCAACCGCTCTCTCCCTGCCCCTCCTCAAAGGGAAAGGGGAGAAAATAGGATGGAAAGGGCTCAAGGGCTGAGAGAAGGACAGGGAGATCTCTCCACAATGATCGTCACGGGCAAAAGAGGCTCAGCAGAGCCTGTTCCAGTCCAGCCCGGGCCTGCTCCTGCGGGGGCTCTCCACAGGCCGCGGCCTCCTCCAGGCCACATCCACCTGCTCCACCGGGGGCTCCTCCACGGGCTGCAGCGTGGAGATCTGCTCCGTGTGGGACCCGTGGGCTGCAGGGGGACAGCCTGCTCCACCAGGGGCCTCTCCCCAGGCCGCAGGGGAACTGCTGCTGTGAGCCTGGAGCACCTCCTGCCTCCTGCTGCACTCACCTTGGGGGCTGCAGAGAGGTTTCTCACTCCTCCCTGACCCAGACGCTGCTGTGCAGCAGGTTTCTTTCCCTTTCTTAGATGGGCTCTCACACAGGCGCAAACATCATCCGTTTTGTCTCAGTTCTGGGCAGCAGCGGGTCCCTCTGGAGCCTCCTGGAACCGGCCCTTATCTAACATGGGGCAGCTGCTGCATTCTCCTCACAGAGGACACCCCTGCAGCCCCCCGCTACCAGAACCTGTCCTCGTAAACCCAACACAAGACACCGACCGAGCCTCCCTGATTCCCAGCAGGTGGGTCAGGCTGGGAACCCAGGCCAGTGCCCGGCAGACCCTCCTGGGCCTTGAAAAGCAAGCTTTATGGGGACGTATCTGGAGACCTCTAAGGTGCTTTCCAACAAAAGCTTTTCTATAATTGTATGAAATCACCTGCAATAGATTAACCCTGGTCATTATTCCTATCACAGGAAATAACTGTGACACCTGGGTAACAGGTGAGCTTACTGCGACACCAGGGAGAGCCTTCCTGTACTTAAAGGCAACCTGTAGGAAAGCTGGGTAGGGAGTCTTTATCAGGGCCTGGAGTGACAGGACAAGGAGTAACCGCTTTAAACTGAAAAGTAGCACCCAGAAAGAACGGAGTCACGCAACAGGATTCATTTCCAAAACCACCTCATAGACACCTGGGCCAAAGAGCAGGGCCTTGAGCGGGTATATCACAATGACAGAGTTCATTTCCTTCCCAGTAGCTGGCACGTGCCGTTTTTTGGGATTTCGGGGCTACAGTGAGCTGCTAAGAGGGATGTCTTAGCTCTTGCAGGGCAGTGCTTCCACTAAGGCCAGGACTTTTCTGCATCTTCTACTGCCCTGCAAGCGAGGATGCTTGGGGCACACAGGAAGCTGGGAGCGGACACAGCTGCAGGGATTCCATAAGACACAAGCAAATGCAGCCTTGGCTTGGTGACACTTTCTCTTGATTACTGCTCAACACAAATTACCTCGAGCAAGTCTACTGTGAGGACTAAAGGAAAGAGACGTATGGATGCTGCTAAGCTCTTCTAGCTTGTACCAGGTAGGAAAGATACCTCTGTAGCAGGCGTGAAGAGGATAGCACTAATTAATTAGATGAGAAGCGGAGGAAAGGCACTTAGAGGTAGTGAAAAGCAGTTAATGTGATGTTCCGGGGAAGCTTCAGTCTGCTTAAGGAGCAGCAAGAACAAGCCTAAAGTCATAGCCAAATACAAGAAAGAGAGGAGGACACGCAGCATGAGAAGCTC
The DNA here is from genome assembly GCF_964034855.1 of Anser brachyrhynchus. Taxonomy (NCBI): domain Eukaryota; kingdom Metazoa; phylum Chordata; class Aves; order Anseriformes; family Anatidae; genus Anser; species Anser brachyrhynchus. The sequence continues at coordinate 622,381 of NC_137714.1, forward strand.
CCGAGAGAAAGGAGCTCTGTTTTGGGTAAAAATCAGTCCCTTTTTCTATCATGGAGACATCCAAGGGCGTAGGACACGTGCACTTCAGGGAACCAAGAGATGCTGTGCATTTCTCTCGTCCCCCTGACACAGCCACTAGGTGACGATGCTTCCAATTCTCTCTAAAGAAACCTTGCTTTCTCAGGCCCAGGTGTCCAGCTGCACACCAAGGACGTCCCTGGCTCCCAGGCACAGTTCCCAGGCCCAAGGCCGAGCTCCGCTCCGAACCCCCATTCCAGCAGACCTTGCTCCTGGCATTGTGGAGCAGCCATTTCATGTCAGCCTTTTCTCCTGGCAGTCAGCTTAGCGCCGTAACCTCTGCCATCGGGGCGCCCGAGAGCCGTGTGAGGTCAGCAGAGAGTCACTGTCAGCCTTTGACCTCACAAAGGTGGGTGGCCATAAGTGCCCTGAGCGTCCAGCTCGCATTGAGTACTGCTGGTGGCACTCGAGGCGTGGAGGTCTGCATGGTGCAATGGGAGACGCCGATGTCCTGCTGCTGGAACAAGAGGCGCTGATGTGCTGCTGGTGCAGGAGGAGACGTGAAGGTGCTGCTGCTTAGAGGTGCTGAGGGGCGGGCAGCCTCAGCGGGCAGCTGAATCAGAGGGCAGGGAAGCCAAGCAGCTTCCTTCTCTGGGGAAGGGGGCACAGAGAAAGTGATTGGAAATGGGGTACAAGCCCTCAGCCTCTAAAAGCAATCCCTCAGATGTTTAGGCATAGTAAAGTTAGGTATATCTATTTGACTCTAGACCCCAACATGTTTGTTAGTGTTCTGGTTTGTCCACTGCTTTCTTGTGGGGGATTTGAGTTGGCCATTACTCTTTAGGTGAATGCTGACTTCATATCTATGGTGCACTTTATTCTTAAAATGGGAAGTTTCTACCAATTTCCCGTCCAAACTTGCTCATAAGCCAACTGCAGTCATCATTTCAGATGTGTCTCCCAACTTACACATTTCCTATTTCTCCTTGATATTTACTCAAGAAATTCATTTACGTAGAGACAACATATTCTTCTCTCAACTGGCATCTGGCCGGGCAGAATGATGTCCTTTCATTCCCTTCCAGGCAATAGGCAACTTGTTCCTTCTGTCTTGTGAACTCTTCCTCCTAAGTTCAATGTGAATACAAGTGGCAGAACTGTGCCTCATGTCTCAAATGAGTGTCAGGGCTGCCTTGTCCAGTGTATTCATACTGGAGGGAAAAAAAAATGAATAGCCATACACACTATATAACCACTAAACTTTTTCAGTCCTCCTTGTGCTAACAGTGCACGAACGTGAGGTTTTGTTGTCATTTTTGTTTGTTTGTTTGTTTGCTTGCTTTAAACTCCTGACTGCCATATAGCAAACATGACAAAAAAACACCCTTTTTTGAGAATCTCTGAGAATGGCTCTGCTTTGTATTATCACCTGTCACTTCACCTGAACCATTTCAATCACAAGCGATATCCTTCTGTCAGGCTTGGTAGTACTTCCCAACCTTATGTCCCCTGCAAATCTCAAAGCTCATGTGTAATTTTTAATCTTCAGCCACCATGTCCATACCGAACATATCTAACTTTGAAGTCAGCTCTGCCCTGAATAGGAGGTTGGGTTTTCAGAGGTCCCTTCCAGCCTACATTTCTCCATGAGTCTTTGCCTCCTTAGCAGCTGCAGTTTCAGAACTGTCTCTGAGAATTACCATAGGTAACGACTCCTTTGCTGGTAAGTCCCTCTTCAGTGTGAACAATTGTAAATTCCCTTTATTCACTTGCAGCCCCAAAGCCCAAATCCGTAGATAATGTATCAGAAGCTCACAGAAAGTGAAATAGATGTAATTCATCCCCTGTGTAGGGAAGAACTGGTCCTAGAAAGGAAAGCTATTAAATTATCTGGAAACAATTTAGCTCTGATAAATTATTTTGTAAATTACACATTACCCCCTCCTTCCCTGGTCTTAGCTGTTCTTGCTCCAAAACTTTGCATGGTGTTGATGTCAAACTAACAGGCCCACACTTGTCTGGATGACTCTTTACCCTCTTCTGGACAGAGGTGTATTTGTTACTCTCCCATTCTGGGGACTATCCCTGATTTGCACAATTGTTATGCATTTTTCCTACTTGACTTGTTGTTCTGTGTGCCAATGCTGTTAATAGGCTAGGTAGATATCAGCTTTTCATTTTTCACTTGAATCGCTATAGATTGTTATTTCACCTCAGATGATGTTGCGCCTAGTGCCCTACCCTCCTTTTCAATGGGAGTCCTGTCACTGCCCTTAATATCACATTGTTGTTGCTATTAGATGCAGGAAATAAGATTTGCAGCATTTGAGACATCAGTAACGTTTGATCTATTTTTGCCTCAAGCGTGCAACTGTCCTAATTTGTTCTCTTTGTTCCCCCTGGTTTCTGTGGCTTAAGTACCACTTACTATTATTGTTTAATTTCCTATGTGAAGGAGGTTTTTGGTCATTCTTACTTTATTTCTGCAGTTTTTAACCTCTGAAACATGCCTTTTCTCATCGCTTTTTTCCTCTTTGAATTTTGAATTTTAACTATGCCTTCTCTGCACTCAAGTCCCAGAGCTGCTTAGTCAGACTCAATTATTCATTTCCTTAGATTTCAAAGTTTGCATTTCTAAGCCTCAAAACCTTCATTCTAAACCTGGTTTTGTCTGTCGTGAAATGTAAAATGAGAAAAGTCAGCTCATGATCACACTTTATTCAAATTTTACTACATTTAAACCCATACAGGAGCCAAGTCTAAAATGGTCTTATATTTTTTCACTTTTGGGAAGAAATCCATCACATAGTATACCTCTATGAACATAAGTGGTAATTATCTTTCAATCTTTTGCTGGGAAGTTAAAGTCTCCCATAATTCCCATTATTGTTTACGTGTCTGATAACTGTACAGAGATAATTCACTATTAGACTGGAGCTAAGAGCAAAGAGCAGGCTAGCAAGGCTGTCTATCTTTAGCAGTGATTTGCACAAAACCACTCTTTTGCTGACCCATAACATTTAATTTCTCCATCCTCTGCTTCTTGCTAACACAAAGCACCATCTTATTCCATCCATTTGCCTTGGTTTCCAGCCTTCCTGAGATTTATCAGTACTTGTATGACATTCATGCCTTTGTTTCACCCTTCCTGTGTTGACACTTGTCATAACAGTTTTAGATCCTGAACATGATCATCTCAAAGTTTGCCTGACAGTTAGGTCTTCCTCACATTGTCATAGAGTATCAGGTCTCTACCACTTGAAATAGATTGGATTGGATTAGATTATTGGCACCGTCTCTTGTGCTGGTAGTCCATTATCTTCACAGTCCGTACAACTGGCCATCAGTGAACATGAAGTGGCCTTATCCTGCCCATTTACCTTTCTGGAAATCAGCCACTCTCTCTGCCTAGAACAGGGAATGGATTTTCCTCACCTTTCTTCAAAAGCTCTGAAGTTTTCTGTGATCTTTCCAATTGTACGGTATGATAAGCTTTTGCTGCCACTGAAGGGTAGAAGTCATTATGAATAGTGCCAACAAAACAGAAACATAACAATGAAAACGATATTTTAATTCAGAATAGGTATTTGAAAAGTTCACCTTTTCTAGCACAAATGGGGAAAAGAAAAAAAGGAAGGAAAAAAAAAAAAAAAAAGCAGTCCTAAAACATCAAAACTGTGGCCAAAGAATTAGAAGAAACACTATTTTTCCAAAGCTGCAATGTTTTCCATTCATCTGGCTGGGCCAGCAGAGCACTGGAGACCTGGATGCACTGTACTCATGGCTGGTTCCCCTAAATGACCTGCAGGGAGATCTTCTTATCTCTGTCCCTCTGTTTCTCCTTTCAATCTCTGTTTTGTCTGTTTGTATCACTAGCTCTCAAATCGCCACTGATATATGCACGTGCAGCACCCAGCACAACCTTGTTTCAGGCTCCAGCGGGACCTTTAGGCATTACCATCCTGTAAACAAATAACAATGATAGTGAGTGTAATTACAATCGTCAAACTATTCCAGCTCCACATCATTAGCCATGCCCTGAGCTAAATAACATTTTAATCAGTTTGATATGTCATCTGTGGCTTTCTTCACTGTCACTTGCAATCCAGCAAACTCCTTCCTTCACGTTTCTAGATTAGACAGAGGGTTCTCAACTGCAGACATCCAATTCCCTGTTCAGGAAGCAGCGAGACCTTTCCTCTTCTCACAGATTTAAGATGATAGCCAAGCATCATGAGACACAGTGCGTATGTCTCCTAGGCCCATCCCATGAGAGCAGGACATTTACCACACATGAGAAGAAGACTTAATGCAGTGGCAAAGCAAAATACTCGGTGTCAAAGCCATGTCTAGATGATCATTAAAGACAGATCAAAATTACCCAATACAGGAGGAAAATCTATCGTTTGTAGAAGATTATGTTCTCTGATTATTAGTTTCAAAATTAGTTTTTCCTTTGGATTTCCTCTGAACTTAAACTTAGTTTGGAATGCCTTTGGTTTTGAATATTTCTGAAATCGTATTACTTCTCCTAAGTAAGTTGCTAGTCTGTTCTATTTACGTGAAATTCGAATAATATTGTGAAGTATCTGCCATCAGTTTTACTGTGTGCCAGGCTGAGTTCCCTGATGAATTTCAAATTTCAGATATGAAACAGTAAAGGTTAAAAAAAAAAAATGTTACAAAGGGTACTTCATGCAGTAGCATAAACTTCTGTTTTCTCAAAACTTGTATCAGTTCATCTCACCAGGACCAGCAGGGGAAGCACACTCTGCCTAGGCACTGGCAAAGGGACACAGTGAGAGTGTAGGGTCTCTTGCTGGGGCCATTCAAAATTTGACTGTACAAGCCCCTGAGCAATATGACAGGGCTTTAAAAATGGCCCTGCTTGAAGTACGCGGGTGATCTGGAGACCTCTAAGGTGCTTTCCAACAAAAGCTTTTCTATAATTGTATGAAATCACCTGCAATAGATTAACCCTGGTCATTATTCCTATCACAGGAAATAACTGTGACACCTGGGTAACAGGTGAGCTTACTGCGACACCAGGGAGAGCCTTCCTGTACTTAAAGGCAACCTGTAGGAAAGCTGGGGAGGGAGTCTTTATCAGGGCCTGGAGTGACAGGACAAGGAGTAACCGCTTTAAACTGAAAAGTAGCACCCAGAAAGAACGGAGTCACGCAACAGGATTCATTTCCAAAACCACCTCATAGACACCTGGGCCAAAGAGCAGGGCCTTGAGCGGGTATATCACAATGACAGAGTTCATTTCCTTCCCGGTAGCTGGCACGTGCCGTTTTTTGGGATTTCGGGGCTACAGTGAGCTGCTAAGAGGGATGTCTTAGCTCTTGCAGGGCAGTGCTTCCACTAAGGCCAGGACTTTTCTGCATCTTCTACTGCCCTGCAAGCGAGGATGCTTGGGGCACACAGGAAGCTGGGAGCGGACACAGCTGCAGGGATTCCATAAGACACAAGCAAATGCAGCCTTGGCTTGGTGACACTTTCTCTTGATTACTGCTCAACACAAATTACCTCGAGCAAGTCTACTGTGAGGACTAAAGGAAAGAGACGTATGGATGCTGCTAAGCTCTTCTAGCTTGTACCAGGTAGGAAAGATACCTCTGTAGCAGGCGTGAAGAGGATAGCACTAATTAATTAGATGAGAAGCGGAGGAAAGGCACTTAGAGGTAGTGAAAAGCAGTTAATGTGATGTTCCGGGGAAGCTTCAGTCTGCTTAAGGAGTAGCAAGAACAAGCCTAAAGTCATAGCCAAATACAAGAAAGAGAGGAGGACACGCAGCATGAGAAGCTCCCGAGAGAAAGGAGCTCTGTTTTGGGTAAAAATCAGTCCCTTTTTCTATCATGGAGACATCCAAGGGCGTAGGACACGTGCACTTCAGGGAACCAAGAGATGCTGTGCATTTCTCTCGTCCCCCTGACACAGCCACTAGGTGACGATGCTTCCAATTCTCTCTAAAGAAACCTTGCTTTCTCAGGCCCAGGTGTCCAGCTGCACACCAAGGACGTCCCTGGCTCCCAGGCACAGTTCCCAGGCCCAAGGCCGAGCTCCGCTCCGAACCCCCATTCCAGCAGACCTTGCTCCTGGCATTGTGGAGCAGCCATTTCATGTCAGCCTTTTCTCCTGGCAGTCAGCTTAGCGCCGTAACCTCTGCCATCGGGGCGCCCGAGAGCCGTGTGAGGTCAGCAGAGAGTCACTGTCAGCCTTTGACCTCACAAAGGTGGGTGGCCATAAGTGCCCTGAGCGTCCAGCTCGCATTGAGTTCTGCTGGTGGCACTCGAGGCGTGGAGGTCTGCATGGTGCAATGGGAGACGCCGATGTCCTGCTGCTGGAACAAGAGACGCTGATGTGCTGCTGGTGCAGGAGGAGACGTGAAGGTGCTGCTGCTTAGAGGTGCTGAGGGGCGGGCAGCCTCAGCGGGCAGCTGAATCAGAGGGCAGGGAAGCCAAGCAGCTTCCTTCTCTGGGGAAGGGGGCACAGAGAAAGTGATTGGAAATGGGGTACAAGCCCTCAGCCTCTAAAAGCAATCCCTCAGATGTTTAGGCATAGTAAAGTTAGGTATATCTATTTGACTCTAGACCCCAACATGTTTGTTAGTGTTCTGGTTTGTCCACTGCTTTCTTGTGGGGGATTTGAGTTGGCCATTACTCTTTAGGTGAATGCTGACTTCATATCTATGGTGCACTTTATTCTTAAAATGGGAAGTTTCTACCAATTTCCCGTCCAAACTTGCTCATAAGCCAACTGCAGTCATCATTTCAGATGTGTCTCCCAACTTACACATTTCCTATTTCTCCTTGCTATTTACTCAAGAAATTCATTTACGTAGAGACAACATATTCTTCTCTCAACTGGCATCTGGCCGGGCAGAATGATGTCCTTTCATTCCCTTCCAGGCAATAGGCAACTTGTTCCTTCTGTCTTGTGAACTCTTCCTCCTAAGTTCAATGTGAATACAAGTGGCAGAACTGTGCCTCATGTCTCAAATGAGTGTCAGGGCTGCCTTGTCCAGTGTATTCATACTGGAGGGAAAAAAAAATGAATAGCCATACACACTATATAACCACTAAACTTTTTCAGTCCTCCTTGTGCTAACAGTGCATGAACGTGAGGTTTTGTTGTCATTTTTGTTTGTTTGTTTGTTTGCTTGCTTTAAACTCCTGACTGCCATATAGCAAACATGACAAAAAAACACCCTTTTTTGAGAATCTCTGAGAATGGCTCTGCTTTGTATTATCACCTGTCACTTCACCTGAACCATTTCAATCACAAGCGATATCCTTCTGTCAGGCTTGGTAGTACTTCCCAACCTTATGTCCCCTGCAAATCTCAAAGCTCATGTGTAATTTTTAATCTTCAGCCACCATGTCCATACCGAACATATCTAACTTTGAAGTCAGCTCTGCCCTGAATAGGAGGTTGGGTTTTCAGAGGTCCCTTCCAGCCTACATTTCTCCATGAGTCTTTGCCTCCTTAGCAGCTGCAGTTTCAGAACTGTCTCTGAGAATTACCATAGGTAACGACTCCTTTGCTGGTAAGTCCCTCTTCAGTGTGAACAATTGTAAATTCCCTTTATTCACTTGCAGCCCCAAAGCCCAAATCCGTAGATAATGTATCAGAAGCTCACAGAAAGTGAAATAGATGTAATTCATCCCCTGTGTAGGGAAGAACTGGTCCTAGAAAGGAAAGCTATTAAATTATCTGGAAACAATTTAGCTCTGATAAATTATTTTGTAAATTACACATTACCCCCTCCTTCCCTGGTCTTAGCTGTTCTTGCTCCAAAACTTTGCATGGTGTTGATGTCAAACTAACAGGCCCACACTTGTCTGGATGACTCTTTACCCTCTTCTGGACAGAGGTGTATTTGTTACTCTCCCATTCTGGGGACTATCCCTGATTTGCACAATTGTTATGCATTTTTCCTACTTGACTTGTTGTTCTGTGTGCCAATGCTGTTAATAGGCTAGGTAGATATCAGCTTTTCATTTTTCACTTGAATCGCTATAGATTGTTATTTCACCTCAGATGATGTTGCGCCTAGTGCCCTACCCTCCTTTTCAATGGGAGTCCTGTCACTGCCCTTAATATCACATTGTTGTTGCTGTTAGATGCAGGAAATAAGATTTGCAGCATTTGAGACATCAGTAACTTTTGATCTATTTTTGCCTCAAGTGTGCAACTGTCCTAATTTGTTCTCTTTGTTCCCCCTGGTTTCTGTGGCTTAAGTACCACTTACTATTATTGTTTAATTTCCTATGTGAAGGAGGTTTTTGGTCATTCTTACTTTATTTCTGCAGTTTTTAACCTCTGAAACATGCCTTTTCTCATCGCTTTTTTCCTCTTTGAATTTTGAATTTTAACTATGCCTTCTCTGCACTCAAGTCCCAGAGCTGCTTAGTCAGACTCAATTATTCATTTCCTTAGATTTCAAAGTTTGCATTTCTAAGCCTCAAAACCTTCATTCTAAACCTGGTTTTGTCTGTCGTGAAATGTAAAATGAGAAAAGTCAGCTCATGATCACACTTTATTCAAATTTTACTACATTTAAACCCATACAGGAGCCAAGTCTAAAATGGTCTTATATTTTTTCACTTTTGGGAAGAAATCCATCACATAGTATACCTCTATGAACATAAGTGGTAATTATCTTTCAATCTTTTGCTGGGAAGTTAAAGTCTCCCATAATTCCCATTATTGTTTACGTGTCTGATAACTGTACAGAGATAATTCACTATTAGACTGGAGCTAAGAGCAAAGAGCAGGCTAGCAAGGCTGTCTATCTTTAGCAGTGATTTGCACAAAACCACTCTTTTGCTGACCCATAACATTTAATTTCTCCATCCTCTGCTTCTTGCTAACACAAAGCACCATCTTATTCCATCCATTTGCCTTGGTTTCCAGCCTTCCTGAGATTTATCAGTACTTGTATGACATTCATGCCTTTGTTTCACCCTTCCTGTGTTGACACTTGTCATAACAGTTTTAGATCCTGAACATGATCATCTCAAAGTTTGCCTGACAGTTAGGTCTTCCTCACATTGTCATAGAGTATCAGGTCTCTACCACTTGAAATAGATTGGATTGGATTAGATTATTGGCACCGTCTCTTGTGCTGGTAGTCCATTATCTTCACAGTCCGTACAACTGGCCATCAGTGAACATGAAGTGGCCTTATCCTGCCCATTTACCTTTCTGGAAATCAGCCACTCTGTCTGCCTAGAACAGGGAATGGATTTTCCTCACCTTTCTTCAAAAGCTCTGAAGTTTTCTGTGATCTTTCCAATTGTACGGTATGATAAGCTTTTGCTGCCACTGAAGGGTAGAAGTCATTATGAATAGTGCCAACAAAACAGAAACATAACAATGAAAACGATATTTTAATTCAGAATAGGTATTTGAAAAGTTCACCTTTTCTAGCACAAATGGGGAAAAGAAAAAAAGGAAAAAAAAAAAAAAAAAAAAAGCAGTCCTAAAACATCAAAACTGTGGCCAAAGAATTAGAAGAAACACTATTTTTCCAAAGCTGCAATGTTTTCCATTCATCTGGCTGGGCCAGCAGAGCACTGGAGACCTGGATGCACTGTACTCATGGCTGGTTCCCCTAAATGACCTGCAGGGAGATCTTCTTCTCTCTATCCCTCTGTTTCTCCTTTCAATCTCTGTTTTGTCTGTTTGTATCACTAGCTCTCAAATCGCCACTGATATATGCACGTGCAGCACCCAGCACAACCTTGTTTCAGGCTCCAGTGGGACCTTTAGGCATTACCATCCTGTAAACAAATAACAATGATAGTGAGTGTAATTACAATCGTCAAACTATTCCAGCTCCACATCATTAGCCATGCCCTGAGCTAAATAACATTTTAATCAGTTTGATATGTCATCTGTGGCTTTCTTCACTGTCACTTGCAATCCAGCAAACTCCTTCCTTCACGTTTCTAGATTAGACAGAGGGTTCTCAACTGCAGACATCCAATTCCCTGTTCAGGAAGCAGCGAGACCTTTCCTCTTCTCACAGATTTAAGATGATAGCCAAGCATCATGAGACACAGTGCGTATGTCTCCTAGGCCCATCCCATGAGAGCAGGACATTTACCACACATGAGAAGAAGACTTAATGCAGTGGCAAAGCAAAATACTCGGTGTCAAAGCCATGTCTAGATGATCATTAAAGACAGATCAAAATTACCCAATACAGGAGGAAAATCTATCGTTTGTAGAAGATTATGTTCTCTGATTATTAGTTTCAAAATTAGTTTTTCCTTTGGATTTCCTCTGAACTTAAACTTAGTTTGGAATGCCTTTGGTTTTGAATATTTCTGAAATCGTATTACTTCTCCTAAGTAAGTTGCTAGTCTGTTCTATTTACGTGAAATTCGAATAATATTGTGAAGTATCTGCCATCAGTTTTACTGTGTGCCAGGCTGAGTTCCCTGATGAATTTCAAATTTCAGATATGAAACAGTAAAGGTTAAAAAAAAAAAATGTTACAAAGGGTACTTCATGCAGTAGCATAAACTTCTGTTTTCTCAAAACTTGTATCAGTTCATCTCACCAGGACCAGCAGGGGAAGCACACTCTGCCTAGGCACTGGCAAAGGGACACAGTGAGAGTGTAGGGTCTCTTGCTGGGGCCATTCAAAATTTGACTGTACAAGCCCCTGAGCAATATGACAGGGCTTTAAAAATGGCCCTGCTTGAAGTATGCGGGTGATCTGGAGACCTCTAAGGTGCTTTCCAACAAAAGCTTTTCTATAATTGTATGAAATCACCTGCAATAGATTAACCCTGGTCATTATTCCTATCACAGGAAATAACTGTGACACCTGGGTAACAGGTGAGCTTACTGCGACACCAGGGAGAGCCTTCCTGTACTTAAAGGCAACCTGTAGGAAAGCTGGGGAGGGAGTCTTTATCAGGGCCTGGAGTGACAGGACAAGGAGTAACCGCTTTAAACTGAAAAGTAGCACCCAGAAAGAACGGAGTCACGCAACAGGATTCATTTCCAAAACCACCTCGTAGACACCTGGGCCAAAGAGCAGGGCCTTGAGCGGGTATATCACAATGACAGAGTTCATTTCCTTCCCAGTAGCTGGCACGTGCCGTTTTTTGGGATTTCGGGGCTACAGTGAGCTGCTAAGAGGGATGTCTTAGCTCTTGCAGGGCAGTGCTTCCACTAAGGCCAGGACTTTTCTGCATCTTCTACTGCCCTGCAAGCGAGGATGCTTGGGGCACACAGGAAGCTGGGAGGGGACACAGCTGCAGGGATTCCATAAGACACAAGCAAATGCAGCCTTGGCTTGGTGACACTTTCTCTTGATTACTGCTCAACACAAATTACCTCGAGCAAGTCTACTGTGAGGACTAAAGGAAAGAGACGTATGGATGCTGCTAAGCTCTTCTAGCTTGTACCAGGTAGGAAAGATACCTCTGTAGCAGGCGTGAAGAGGATAGCACTAATTAATTAGATGAGAAGCGGAGGAAAGGCACTTAGAGGTAGTGAAAAGCAGTTAATGTGATGTTCCGGGGAAGCTTCAGTCTGCTTAAGGAGTAGCAAGAACAAGCCTAAAGTCATAGCCAAATACAAGAAAGAGAGGAGGACACGCAGCATGAGAAGCTCCCGAGAGAAAGGAGCTCTGTTTTGGGTAAAAATCAGTCCCTTTTTCTATCATGGAGACATCCAAGGGCGTAGGACACGTGCACTTCAGGGAACCAAGAGATGCTGTGCATTTCTCTCGTCCCCCTGACACAGCCACTAGGTGACGATGCTTCCAATTCTCTCTAAAGAAACCTTGCTTTCTCAGGCCCAGGTGTCCAGCTGCACACCAAGGACGTCCCTGGCTCCCAGGCACAGTTCCCAGGCCCAAGGCCGAGCTCCGCTCCGAACCCCCATTCCAGCAGACCTTGCTCCTGGCATTGTGGAGCAGCCATTTCATGTCAGCCTTTTCTCCTGGCAGTCAGCTTAGCGCCGTAACCTCTGCCATCGGGGCGCCCGAGAGCCGTGTGAGGTCAGCAGAGAGTCACTGTCAGCCTTTGACCTCACAAAGGTGGGTGGCCATAAGTGCCCTGAGCGTCCAGCTCGCATTGAGTTCTGCTGGTGGCACTCGAGGCGTGGAGGTCTGCATGGTGCAATGGGAGACGCCGATGTCCTGCTGCTGGAACAAGAGGCGCTGATGTGCTGCTGGTGCAGGAGGAGACGTGAAGGTGCTGCTGCTTAGAGGTGCTGAGGGGCGGGCAGCCTCAGCGGGCAGCTGAATCAGAGGGCAGGGAAGCCAAGCAGCTTCCTTCTCTGGGGAAGGGGGCACAGAGAAAGTGATTGGAAATGGGGTACAAGCCCTCAGCCTCTAAAAGCAATCCCTCAGATGTTTAGGCATAGTAAAGTTAGGTATATCTATTTGACTCTAGACCCCAACATGTTTGTTAGTGTTCTGGTTTGTCCACTGCTTTCTTGTGGGGGATTTGAGTTGGCCATTACTGTTTAGGTGAATGCTGACTTCATATCTATGGTGCACTTTATTCTTAAAATGGGAAGTTTCTACCAATTTCCCGTCCAAACTTGCTCATAAGCCAACTGCAGTCATCATTTCAGATGTGTCTCCCAACTTACACATTTCCTATTTCTCCTTGATATTTACTCAAGAAATTCATTTACGTAGAGACAACATATTCTTCTCTCAACTGGCATCTGGCCGGGCAGAATGATGTCCTTTCATTCCCTTCCAGGCAATAGGCAACTTGTTCCTTCTGTCTTGTGAACGCTTCCTCCTAAGTTCAATGTGAATACAAGTGTCAGAACTGTGCCTCATGTCTCAAATGAGTGTCAGGGCTGCCTTGTCCAGTGTATTCATACTGGAGGGAAAAAAAAATGAATAGCCATACACACTATATAACCACTAAACTTTTTCAGTCCTCCTTGTGCTAACAGTGCATGAACGTGAGGTTTTATTGTCATTTTTGTTTGTTTGTTTGTTTGCTTGCTTTAAACTCCTGACTGCCATATAGCAAACATGACCAAAAAACACCCTTTTTTGAGAATCTCTGAGAATGGCTCTGCTTTGTATTATCACCTGTCACTTCACCTGAACCATTTCAATCACAAGCGATATCCTTCTGTCAGGCTTGGTAGTACTTCCCAACCTTATGTCCCCTGCAAATCTCAAAGCTCATGTGTAATTTTTAATCTTCAGCCACCATGTCCATACCGAACATATCTAACTTTGAAGTCAGCTCTGCCCTGAATAGGAGGTTGGGTTTTCAGAGGTCCCTTCCAGCCTACATTTCTCCATGAGTCTTTGCCTCCTTAGCAGCTGCAGTTTCAGAACTGTCTCTGAGAATTACCATAGGTAACGACTCCTTTGCTGGTAAGTCCCTCTTCAGTGTGAACAATTGTAAATTCCCTTTATTCACTTGCAGCCCCAAAGCCCAAATCCGTAGATAATGTATCAGAAGCTCACAGAAAGTGAAATAGATGTAATTCATCCCCTGTGTAGGGAAGAACTGGTCCTAGAAAGGAAAGCTATTAAATTATCTGGAAACAATTTAGCTCTGATAAATTATTTTGTAAATTACACATTACCCCCTCCTTCCCTGGTCTTAGCTGTTCTTGCTCCAAAACTTTGCATGGTGTTGATGTCAAACTAACAGGCCCACACTTGTCTGGATGACTCTTTACCCTCTTCTGGACAGAGGTGTATTTGTTACTCTCCCATTCTGGGGACTATCCCTGATTTGCACAATTGTTATGCATTTTTCCTACTTGACTTGTTGTTCTGTGTGCCAATGCTGTTAATAGGCTAGGTAGATATCAGCTTTTCATTTTTCACTTGAATCGCTATAGATTGTTATTTCACCTCAGATGATGTTGCGCCTAGTGCCCTACCCTCCTTTTCAATGGGAGTCCTGTCACTGCCCTTAATATCACATTGTTGTTGCTGTTAGATGCAGGAAATAAGATTTGCAGCATTTGAGACATCAGTAACTTTTGATCTATTTTTGCCTCAAGTGTGCAACTGTCCTAATTTGTTCTCTTTGTTCCCCCTGGTTTCTGTGGCTTAAGTACCACTTACTATTATTGTTTAATTTCCTATGTGAAGGAGGTTTTTGGTCATTCTTACTTTATTTCTGCAGTTTTTAACCTCTGAAACATGCCTTTTCTCATCGCTTTTTTCCTCTTTGAATTTTGAATTTTAACTATGCCTTCTCTGCACTCAAGTCCCAGAGCTGCTTAGTCAGACTCAATTATTCATTTCCTTAGATTTCAAAGTTTGCATTTCTAAGCCTCAAAACCTTCATTCTAAACCTGGTTTTGTCTGTCGTGAAATGTAAAATGAGAAAAGTCAGCTCATGATCACACTTTATTCAAATTTTACTACATTTAAACCCATACAGGAGCCAAGTCTAAAATGGTCTTATATTTTTTCACTTTTGGGAAGAAATCCATCACATAGTATACCTCTATGAACATAAGTGGTAATTATCTTTCAATCTTTTGCTGGGAAGTTAAAGTCTCCCATAATTCCCATTATTGTTTACGTGTCTGATAACTGTACAGAGATAATTCACTATTAGACTGGAGCTAAGAGCAAAGAGCAGGCTAGCAAGGCTGTCTATCTTTAGCAGTGATTTGCACAAAACCACTCTTTTGCTGACCCATAACATTTAATTTCTCCATCCTCTGCTTCTTGCTAACACAAAGCACCATCTTATTCCATCCATTTGCCTTGGTTTCCAGCCTTCCTGAGATTTATCAGTACTTGTATGACATTCATGCCTTTGTTTCACCCTTCCTGTGTTGACACTTGTCATAACAGTTTTAGATCCTGAACATGATCATCTCAAAGTTTGCCTGACAGTTAGGTCTTCCTCACATTGTCATAGAGTATCAGGTCTCTACCACTTGAAATAGATTGGATTGGATTAGATTATTGGCACCGTCTCTTGTGCTGGTAGTCCATTATCTTCACAGTCCGTACAACTGGCCATCAGTGAACATGAAGTGGCCTTATCCTGCCCATTTACCTTTCTGGAAATCAGCCACTCTCTCTGCCTAGAACAGGGAATGGATTTTCCTCACCTTTCTTCAAAAGCTCTGAAGTTTTCTGTGATCTTTCCAATTGTACGGTATGATAAGCTTTTGCTGCCACTGAAGGGTAGAAGTCATTATGAATAGTGCCAACAAAACAGAAACATAACAATGAAAACGATATTTTAATTCAGAATAGGTATTTGAAAAGTTCACCTTTTCTAGCACAAATGGGGAAAAGAAAAAAAGGAAAAAAAAAAAAAAAAAAAAAGCAGTCCTAAAACATCAAAACTGTGGCCAAAGAATTAGAAGAAACACTATTTTTCCAAAGCTGCAATGTTTTCCATTCATCTGGCTGGGCCAGCAGAGCACTGGAGACCTGGATGCACTGTACTCATGGCTGGTTCCCCTAAATGACCTGCAGGGAGATCTTCTTCTCTCTATCCCTCTGTTTCTCCTTTCAATCTCTGTTTTGTCTGTTTGTATCACTAGCTCTCAAATCGCCACTGATATATGCACGTGCAGCACCCAGCACAACCTTGTTTCAGGCTCCAGTGGGACCTTTAGGCATTACCATCCTGTAAACAAATAACAATGATAGTGAGTGTAATTACAATCGTCAAACTATTCCAGCTCCACATCATTAGCCATGCCCTGAGCTAAATAACATTTTAATCAGTTTGATATGTCATCTGTGGCTTTCTTCACTGTCACTTGCAATCCAGCAAACTCCTTCCTTCACGTTTCTAGATTAGACAGAGGGTTCTCAACTGCAGACATCCAATTCCCTGTTCAGGAAGCAGCGAGACCTTTCCTCTTCTCACAGATTTAAGATGATAGCCAAGCATCATGAGACACAGTGCGTATGTCTCCTAGGCCCATCCCATGAGAGCAGGACATTTACCACACATGAGAAGAAGACTTAATGCAGTGGCAAAGCAAAATACTCGGTGTCAAAGCCATGTCTAGATGATCATTAAAGACAGATCAAAATTACCCAATACAGGAGGAAAATCTATCGTTTGTAGAAGATTATGTTCTCTGATTATTAGTTTCAAAATTAGTTTTTCCTTTGGATTTCCTCTGAACTTAAACTTAGTTTGGAATGCCTTTGGTTTTGAATATTTCTGAAATCGTATTACTTCTCCTAAGTAAGTTGCTAGTCTGTTCTATTTACGTGAAATTCGAATAATATTGTGAAGTATCTGCCATCAGTTTTACTGTGTGCCAGGCTGAGTTCCCTGATGAATTTCAAATTTCAGATATGAAACAGTAAAGGTTAAAAAAAAAAAATGTTACAAAGGGTACTTCATGCAGTAGCATAAACTTCTGTTTTCTCAAAACTTGTATCAGTTCATCTCACCAGGACCAGCAGGGGAAGCACACTCTGCCTAGGCACTGGCAAAGGGACACAGTGAGAGTGTAGGGTCTCTTGCTGGGGCCATTCAAAATTTGACTGTACAAGCCCCTGAGCAATATGACAGGGCTTTAAAAATGGCCCTGCTTGAAGTATGCGGGTGATCTGGAGACCTCTAAGGTGCTTTCCAACAAAAGCTTTTCTATAATTGTATGAAATCACCTGCAATAGATTAACCCTGGTCATTATTCCTATCACAGGAAATAACTGTGACACCTGGGTAACAGGTGAGCTTACTGCGACACCAGGGAGAGCCTTCCTGTACTTAAAGGCAACCTGTAGGAAAGCTGGGGAGGGAGTCTTTATCAGGGCCTGGAGTGACAGGACAAGGAGTAACCGCTTTAAACTGAAAAGTAGCACCCAGAAAGAACGGAGTCACGCAACAGGATTCATTTCCAAAACCACCTCGTAGACACCTGGGCCAAAGAGCAGGGCCTTGAGCGGGTATATCACAATGACAGAGTTCATTTCCTTCCCAGTAGCTGGCACGTGCCGTTTTTTGGGATTTCGGGGCTACAGTGAGCTGCTAAGAGGGATGTCTTAGCTCTTGCAGGGCAGTGCTTCCACTAAGGCCAGGACTTTTCTGCATCTTCTACTGCCCTGCAAGCGAGGATGCTTGGGGCACACAGGAAGCTGGGAGGGGACACAGCTGCAGGGATTCCATAAGACACAAGCAAATGCAGCCTTGGCTTGGTGACACTTTCTCTTGATTACTGCTCAACACAAATTACCTCGAGCAAGTCTACTGTGAGGACTAAAGGAAAGAGACGTATGGATGCTGCTAAGCTCTTCTAGCTTGTACCAGGTAGGAAAGATACCTCTGTAGCAGGCGTGAAGAGGATAGCACTAATTAATTAGATGAGAAGCGGAGGAAAGGCACTTAGAGGTAGTGAAAAGCAGTTAATGTGATGTTCCGGGGAAGCTTCAGTCTGCTTAAGGAGTAGCAAGAACAAGCCTAAAGTCATAGCCAAATACAAGAAAGAGAGGAGGACACGCAGCATGAGAAGCTCCCGAGAGAAAGGAGCTCTGTTTTGGGTAAAAATCAGTCCCTTTTTCTATCATGGAGACATCCAAGGGCGTAGGACACGTGCACTTCAGGGAACCAAGAGATGCTGTGCATTTCTCTCGTCCCCCTGACACAGCCACTAGGTGACGATGCTTCCAATTCTCTCTAAAGAAACCTTGCTTTCTCAGGCCCAGGTGTCCAGCTGCACACCAAGGACGTCCCTGGCTCCCAGGCACAGTTCCCAGGCCCAAGGCCGAGCTCCGCTCCGAACCCCCATTCCAGCAGACCTTGCTCCTGGCATTGTGGAGCAGCCATTTCATGTCAGCCTTTTCTCCTGGCAGTCAGCTTAGCGCCGTAACCTCTGCCATCGGGGCGCCCGAGAGCCGTGTGAGGTCAGCAGAGAGTCACTGTCAGCCTTTGACCTCACAAAGGTGGGTGGCCATAAGTGCCCTGAGCGTCCAGCTCGCATTGAGTTCTGCTGGTGGCACTCGAGGCGTGGAGGTCTGCATGGTGCAATGGGAGACGCCGATGTCCTGCTGCTGGAACAAGAGGCGCTGATGTGCTGCTGGTGCAGGAGGAGACGTGAAGGTGCTGCTGCTTAGAGGTGCTGAGGGGCGGGCAGCCTCAGCGGGCAGCTGAATCAGAGGGCAGGGAAGCCAAGCAGCTTCCTTCTCTGGGGAAGGGGGCACAGAGAAAGTGATTGGAAATGGGGTACAAGCCCTCAGCCTCTAAAAGCAATCCCTCAGATGTTTAGGCATAGTAAAGTTAGGTATATCTATTTGACTCTAGACCCCAACATGTTTGTTAGTGTTCTGGTTTGTCCACTGCTTTCTTGTGGGGGATTTGAGTTGGCCATTACTCTTTAGGTGAATGCTGACTTCATATCTATGGTGCACTTTATTCTTAAAATGGGAAGTTTCTACCAATTTCCCGTCCAAACTTGCTCATAAGCCAACTGCAGTCATCATTTCAGATGTGTCTCCCAACTTACACATTTCCTATTTCTCCTTGATATTTACTCAAGAAATTCATTTACGTAGAGACAACATATTCTTCTCTCAACTGGCATCTGGCCGGGCAGAATGATGTCCTTTCATTCCCTTCCAGGCAATAGGCAACTTGTTCCTTCTGTCTTGTGAACTCTTCCTCCTAAGTTCAATGTGAATACAAGTGGCAGAACTGTGCCTCATGTCTCAAATGAGTGTCAGGGCTGCCTTGTCCAGTGTATTCATACTGGAGGGAAAAAAAAATGAATAGCCATACACACCATATAACCACTAAACTTTTTCAGTCCTCCTTGTGCTAACAGTGCATGAACGTGAGGTTTTGTTGTCATTTTTGTTTGTTTGTTTGTTTGCTTGCTTTAAACTCCTGACTGCCATATAGCAAACATGACAAAAAAACACCCTTTTTTGAGAATCTCTGAGAATGGCTCTGCTTTGTATTATCACCTGTCACTTCACCTGAACCATTTCAATCACAAGCGATATCCTTCTGTCAGGCTTGGTAGTACTTCCCAACCTTATGTCCCCTGCAAATCTCAAAGCTCATGTGTAATTTTTAATCTTCAGCCACCATGTCCATACCGAACATATCTAACTTTGAAGTCAGCTCTGCCCTGAATAGGAGGTTGGGTTTTCAGAGGTCCCTTCCAGCCTACATTTCTCCATGAGTCTTTGCCTCCTTAGCAGCTGCAGTTTCAGAACTGTCTCTGAGAATTACCATAGGTAACGACTCCTTTGCTGGTAAGTCCCTCTTCAGTGTGAACAATTGTAAATTCCCTTTATTCACTTGCAGCCCCAAAGCCCAAATCCGTAGATAATGTATCAGAAGCTCACAGAAAGTGAAATAGATGTAATTCATCCCCTGTGTAGGGAAGAACTGGTCCTAGAAAGGAAAGCTATTAAATTATCTGGAAACAATTTAGCTCTGATAAATTATTTTGTAAATTACACATTACCCCCTCCTTCCGTGGTCTTAGCTGTTCTTGCTCCAAAACTTTGCATGGTGTTGATGTCAAACTAACAGGCCCACACTTGTCTGGATGACTCTTTACCCTCTTCTGGACAGAGGTGTATTTGTTACTCTCCCATTCTGGGGACTATCCCTGATTTGCACAATTGTTATGCATTTTTCCTACTTGACTTGTTGTTCTGTGTGCCAATGCTGTTAATAGGCTAGGTAGATATCAGCTTTTCATTTTTCACTTGAATCGCTATAGATTGTTATTTCACCTCAGATGATGTTGCGCCTAGTGCCCTACCCTCCTTTTCAATGGGAGTCCTGTCACTGCCCTTAATATCACATTGTTGTTGCTGTTAGATGCAGGAAATAAGATTTGCAGCATTTGAGACATCAGTAACTTTTGATCTATTTTTGCCTCAAGCGTGCAACTGTCCTAATTTGTTCTCTTTGTTCCCCCTGGTTTCTGTGGCTTAAGTACCACTTACTATTATTGTTTAATTTCCTATGTGAAGGAAGTTTACGGTCATTCTTACTTTATTTCTGCAGTTTTTAACCTCTGAAACATGCCTTTTCTCATCGCTTTTTTCCTCTTTGAATTTTGAATTTTAACTATGCCTTCTCTGCACTCAAGTCCCAGAGCTGCTTAGTCAGACTCAATTATTCATTTCCTTAGATTTCAAAGTTTGCATTTCTAAGCCTCAAAA
This sequence comes from Anser brachyrhynchus, assembly GCF_964034855.1. Classification (NCBI taxonomy): domain Eukaryota; kingdom Metazoa; phylum Chordata; class Aves; order Anseriformes; family Anatidae; genus Anser; species Anser brachyrhynchus. The sequence continues at coordinate 642,533 of NC_137714.1, forward strand.
CCTTCATTCTAAACCTGGTTTTGTCTGTCGTGAAATGTAAAATGAGAAAAGTCAGCTCATGATCACACTTTATTCAAATTTTACTACATTTAAACCCATACAGGAGCCAAGTCTAAAATGGTCTTATATTTTTTCACTTTTGGGAAGAAATCCATCACATAGTATACCTCTGTGAACATAAGTGGTAATTATCTTTCAATCTTTTGCTGGGAAGTTAAAGTCTCCCATAATTCCCATTATTGTTTACGTGTCTGATAACTGTACAGAGATAATTCACTATTAGACTGGAGCTAAGAGCAAAGAGCAGGCTAGCAAGGCTGTCTATCTTTAGCAGTGATTTGCACAAAACCACTCTTTTGCTGACCCATAACATTTAATTTCTCCATCCTCTGCTTCTTGCTAACACAAAGCACCATCTTATTCCATCCATTTGCCTTGGTTTCCAGCCTTCCTGAGATTTATCAGTACTTGTATGACATTCATGCCTTTGTTTCACCCTTCCTGTGTTGACACTTGTCATAACAGTTTTAGATCCTGAACATGATCATCTCAAAGTTTGCCTGACAGTTAGGTCTTCCTCACATTGTCATAGAGTATCAGGTCTCTACCACTTGAAATAGATTGGATTGGATTAGATTATTGGCACCGTCTCTTGTGCTGGTAGTCCATTATCTTCACAGTCCGTACAACTGGCCATCAGTGAACATGAAGTGGCCTTATCCTGCCCATTTACCTTTCTGGAAATCAGCCACTCTCTCTGCCTAGAACAGGGAATGGATTTTCCTCACCTTTCTTCAAAAGCTCTGAAGTTTTCTGTGATCTTTCCAATTGTACGGTATGATAAGCTTTTGCTGCCACTGAAGGGTAGAAGTCATTATGAATAGTGCCAACAAAACAGAAACATAACAATGAAAACGATATTTTAATTCAGAATAGGTATTTGAAAAGTTCACCTTTTCTAGCACAAATGGGGAAAAGAAAAAAAGGAAGGAAAAAAAAAAAAAAAAGCAGTCCTAAAACATCAAAACTGTGGCCAAAGAATTAGAAGAAACACTATTTTTCCAAAGCTGCAATGTTTTCCATTCATCTGGCTGGGCCAGCAGAGCACTGGAGACCTGGATGCACTGTACTCATGGCTGGTTCCCCTAAATGACCTGCAGGGAGATCTTCTTCTCTCTATCCCTCTGTTTCTCCTTTCAATCTCTGTTTTGTCTGTTTGTATCACTAGCTCTCAAATCGCCACTGATATATGCACGTGCAGCACCCAGCACAACCTTGTTTCAGGCTCCAGCGGGACCTTTAGGCATTACCATCCTGTAAACAAATAACAATGATAGTGAGTGTAATTACAATCGTCAAACTATTCCAGCTCCACATCATTAGCCATGCCCTGAGCTAAATAACATTTTAATCAGTTTGATATGTCATCTGTGGCTTTCTTCACTGTCACTTGCAATCCAGCAAACTCCTTCCTTCACGTTTCTAGATTAGACAGAGGGTTCTCAACTGCAGACATCCAATTCCCTGTTCAGGAAGCAGCGAGACCTTTCCTCTTCTCACAGATTTAAGATGATAGCCAAGCATCATGAGACACAGTGCGTATGTCTCCTAGGCCCATCCCATGAGAGCAGGACATTTACCACACATGAGAAGAAGACTTAATGCAGTGGCAAAGCAAAATACTCGGTGTCAAAGCCATGTCTAGATGATCATTAAAGACAGATCAAAATTACCCAATACAGGAGGAAAATCTATCGTTTGTAGAAGATTATGTTCTCTGATTATTAGTTTCAAAATTAGTTTTTCCTTTGGATTTCCTCTGAACTTAAACTTAGTTTGGAATGCCTTTGGTTTTGAATATTTCTGAAATCGTATTACTTCTCCTAAGTAAGTTGCTAGTCTGTTCTATTTACGTGAAATTCGAATAATATTGTGAAGTATCTGCCATCAGTTTTACTGTGTGCCAGGCTGAGTTCCCTGATGAATTTCAAATTTCAGATATGAAACAGTAAAGGTTAAAAAAAAAAAATGTTACAAAGGGTACTTCATGCAGTAGCATAAACTTCTGTTTTCTCAAAACTTGTATCAGTTCATCTCACCAGGACCAGCAGGGGAAGCACACTCTGCCTAGGCACTGGCAAAGGGACACAGTGAGAGTGTAGGGTCTCTTGCTGGGGCCATTCAAAATTTGACTGTACAAGCCCCTGAGCAATATGACAGGGCTTTAAAAATGGCCCTGCTTGAAGTACGCGGGTGATCTGGAGACCTCTAAGGTGCTTTCCAACAAAAGCTTTTCTATAATTGTATGAAATCACCTGCAATAGATTAACCCTGGTCATTATTCCTATCACAGGAAATAACTGTGACACCTGGGTAACAGGTGAGCTTACTGCGACACCAGGGAGAGCCTTCCTGTACTTAAAGGCAACCTGTAGGAAAGCTGGGGAGGGAGTCTTTATCAGGGCCTGGAGTGACAGGACAAGGAGTAACCGCTTTAAACTGAAAAGTAGCACCCAGAAAGAACGGAGTCACGCAACAGGATTCATTTCCAAAACCACCTCATAGACACCTGGGCCAAAGAGCAGGGCCTTGAGCGGGTATATCACAATGACAGAGTTCATTTCCTTCCCGGTAGCTGGCACGTGCCGTTTTTTGGGATTTCGGGGCTACAGTGAGCTGCTAAGAGGGATGTCTTAGCTCTTGCAGGGCAGTGCTTCCACTAAGGCCAGGACTTTTCTGCATCTTCTACTGCCCTGCAAGCGAGGATGCTTGGGGCACACAGGAAGCTGGGAGCGGACACAGCTGCAGGGATTCCATAAGACACAAGCAAATGCAGCCTTGGCTTGGTGACACTTTCTCTTGATTACTGCTCAACACAAATTACCTCGAGCAAGTCTACTGTGAGGACTAAAGGAAAGAGACGTATGGATGCTGCTAAGCTCTTCTAGCTTGTACCAGGTAGGAAAGATACCTCTGTAGCAGGCGTGAAGAGGATAGCACTAATTAATTAGATGAGAAGCGGAGGAAAGGCACTTAGAGGTAGTGAAAAGCAGTTAATGTGATGTTCCGGGGAAGCTTCAGTCTGCTTAAGGAGTAGCAAGAACAAGCCTAAAGTCATAGCCAAATACAAGAAAGAGAGGAGGACACGCAGCATGAGAAGCTCCCGAGAGAAAGGAGCTCTGTTTTGGGTAAAAATCAGTCCCTTTTTCTATCATGGAGACATCCAAGGGCGTAGGACACGTGCACTTCAGGGAACCAAGAGATGCTGTGCATTTCTCTCGTCCCCCTGACACAGCCACTAGGTGACGATGCTTCCAATTCTCTCTAAAGAAACCTTGCTTTCTCAGGCCCAGGTGTCCAGCTGCACACCAAGGACGTCCCTGGCTCCCAGGCACAGTTCCCAGGCCCAAGGCCGAGCTCCGCTCCGAACCCCCATTCCAGCAGACCTTGCTCCTGGCATTGTGGAGCAGCCATTTCATGTCAGCCTTTTCTCCTGGCAGTCAGCTTAGCGCCGTAACCTCTGCCATCGGGGCGCCCGAGAGCCGTGTGAGGTCAGCAGAGAGTCACTGTCAGCCTTTGACCTCACAAAGGTGGGTGGCCATAAGTGCCCTGAGCGTCCAGCTCGCATTGAGTTCTGCTGGTGGCACTCGAGGCGTGGAGGTCTGCATGGTGCAATGGGAGACGCCGATGTCCTGCTGCTGGAACAAGAGGCGCTGATGTGCTGCTGGTGCAGGAGGAGACGTGAAGGTGCTGCTGCTTAGAGGTGCTGAGGGGCGGGCAGCCTCAGCGGGCAGCTGAATCAGAGGGCAGGGAAGCCAAGCAGCTTCCTTCTCTGGGGAAGGGGGCACAGAGAAAGTGATTGGAAATGGGGTACAAGCCCTCAGCCTCTAAAAGCAATCCCTCAGATGTTTAGGCATAGTAAAGTTAGGTATATCTATTTGACTCTAGACCCCAACATGTTTGTTAGTGTTCTGGTTTGTCCACTGCTTTCTTGTGGGGGATTTGAGTTGGCCATTACTGTTTAGGTGAATGCTGACTTCATATCTATGGTGCACTTTATTCTTAAAATGGGAAGTTTCTACCAATTTCCCGTCCAAACTTGCTCATAAGCCAACTGCAGTCATCATTTCAGATGTGTCTCCCAACTTACACATTTCCTATTTCTCCTTGATATTTACTCAAGAAATTCATTTACGTAGAGACAACATATTCTTCTCTCAACTGGCATCTGGCCGGGCAGAATGATGTCCTTTCATTCCCTTCCAGGCAATAGGCAACTTGTTCCTTCTGTCTTGTGAACGCTTCCTCCTAAGTTCAATGTGAATACAAGTGGCAGAACTGTGCCTCATGTCTCAAATGAGTGTCAGGGCTGCCTTGTCCAGTGTATTCATACTGGAGGGAAAAAAAAATGAATAGCCATACACACTATATAACCACTAAACTTTTTCAGTCCTCCTTGTGCTAACAGTGCATGAACGTGAGGTTTTATTGTCATTTTTGTTTGTTTGTTTGTTTGCTTGCTTTAAACTCCTGACTGCCATATAGCAAACATGACAAAAAAACACCCTTTTTTGAGAATCTCTGAGAATGGCTCTGCTTTGTATTATCACCTGTCACTTCACCTGAACCATTTCAATCACAAGCGATATCCTTCTGTCAGGCTTGGTAGTACTTCCCAACCTTATGTCCCCTGCAAATCTCAAAGCTCATGTGTAATTTTTAATCTTCAGCCACCATGTCCATACCGAACATATCTAACTTTGAAGTCAGCTCTGCCCTGAATAGGAGGTTGGGTTTTCAGAGGTCCCTTCCAGCCTACATTTCTCCATGAGTCTTTGCCTCCTTAGCAGCTGCAGTTTCAGAACTGTCTCTGAGAATTACCATAGGTAACGACTCCTTTGCTGGTAAGTCCCTCTTCAGTGTGAACAATTGTAAATTCCCTTTATTCACTTGCAGCCCCAAAGCCCAAATCCGTAGATAATGTATCAGAAGCTCACAGAAAGTGAAATAGATGTAATTCATCCCCTGTGTAGGGAAGAACTGGTCCTAGAAAGGAAAGCTATTAAATTATCTGGAAACAATTTAGCTCTGATAAATTATTTTGTAAATTACACATTACCCCCTCCTTCCGTGGTCTTAGCTGTTCTTGCTCCAAAACTTTGCATGGTGTTGATGTCAAACTAACAGGCCCACACTTGTCTGGATGACTCTTTACCCTCTTCTGGACAGAGGTGTATTTGTTACTCTCCCATTCTGGGGACTATCCCTGATTTGCACAATTGTTATGCATTTTTCCTACTTGACTTGTTGTTCTGTGTGCCAATGCTGTTAATAGGCTAGGTAGATATCAGCTTTTCATTTTTCACTTGAATCGCTATAGATTGTTATTTCACCTCAGATGATGTTGCGCCTAGTGCCCTACCCTCCTTTTCAATGGGAGTCCTGTCACTGCCCTTAATATCACATTGTTGTTGCTGTTAGATGCAGGAAATAAGATTTGCAGCATTTGAGACATCAGTAACTTTTGATCTATTTTTGCCTCAAGCGTGCAACTGTCCTAATTTGTTCTCTTTGTTCCCCCTGGTTTCTGTGGCTTAAGTACCACTTACTATTATTGTTTAATTTCCTATGTGAAGGAAGTTTACGGTCATTCTTACTTTATTTCTGCAGTTTTTAACCTCTGAAACATGCCTTTTCTCATCGCTTTTTTCCTCTTTGAATTTTGAATTTTAACTATGCCTTCTCTGCACTCAAGTCCCAGAGCTGCTTAGTCAGACTCAATTATTCATTTCCTTAGATTTCAAAGTTTGCATTTCTAAGCCTCAAAACCTTCATTCTAAACCTGGTTTTGTCTGTCGTGAAATGTAAAATGAGAAAAGTCAGCTCATGATCACACTTTATTCAAATTTTACTACATTTAAACCCATACAGGAGCCAAGTCTAAAATGGTCTTATATTTTTTCACTTTTGGGAAGAAATCCATCACATAGTATACCTCTGTGAACATAAGTGGTAATTATCTTTCAATCTTTTGCTGGGAAGTTAAAGTCTCCCATAATTCCCATTATTGTTTACGTGTCTGATAACTGTACAGAGATAATTCACTATTAGACTGGAGCTAAGAGCAAAGAGCAGGCTAGCAAGGCTGTCTATCTTTAGCAGTGATTTGCACAAAACCACTCTTTTGCTGACCCATAACATTTAATTTCTCCATCCTCTGCTTCTTGCTAACACAAAGCACCATCTTATTCCATCCATTTGCCTTGGTTTCCAGCCTTCCTGAGATTTATCAGTACTTGTATGACATTCATGCCTTTGTTTCACCCTTCCTGTGTTGACACTTGTCATAACAGTTTTAGATCCTGAACATGATCATCTCAAAGTTTGCCTGACAGTTAGGTCTTCCTCACATTGTCATAGAGTATCAGGTCTCTACCACTTGAAATAGATTGGATTGGATTAGATTATTGGCACCGTCTCTTGTGCTGGTAGTCCATTATCTTCACAGTCCGTACAACTGGCCATCAGTGAACATGAAGTGGCCTTATCCTGCCCATTTACCTTTCTGGAAATCAGCCACTCTCTCTGCCTAGAACAGGGAATGGATTTTCCTCACCTTTCTTCAAAAGCTCTGAAGTTTTCTGTGATCTTTCCAATTGTACGGTATGATAAGCTTTTGCTGCCACTGAAGGGTAGAAGTCATTATGAATAGTGCCAACAAAACAGAAACATAACAATGAAAACGATATTTTAATTCAGAATAGGTATTTGAAAAGTTCACCTTTTCTAGCACAAATGGGGAAAAGAAAAAAAGGAAGGAAAAAAAAAAAAAAAAGCAGTCCTAAAACATCAAAACTGTGGCCAAAGAATTAGAAGAAACACTATTTTTCCAAAGCTGCAATGTTTTCCATTCATCTGGCTGGGCCAGCAGAGCACTGGAGACCTGGATGCACTGTACTCATGGCTGGTTCCCCTAAATGACCTGCAGGGAGATCTTCTTCTCTCTATCCCTCTGTTTCTCCTTTCAATCTCTGTTTTGTCTGTTTGTATCACTAGCTCTCAAATCGCCACTGATATATGCACGTGCAGCACCCAGCACAACCTTGTTTCAGGCTCCAGCGGGACCTTTAGGCATTACCATCCTGTAAACAAATAACAATGATAGTGAGTGTAATTACAATCGTCAAACTATTCCAGCTCCACATCATTAGCCATGCCCTGAGCTAAATAACATTTTAATCAGTTTGATATGTCATCTGTGGCTTTCTTCACTGTCACTTGCAATCCAGCAAACTCCTTCCTTCACGTTTCTAGATTAGACAGAGGGTTCTCAACTGCAGACATCCAATTCCCTGTTCAGGAAGCAGCGAGACCTTTCCTCTTCTCACAGATTTAAGATGATAGCCAAGCATCATGAGACACAGTGCGTATGTCTCCTAGGCCCATCCCATGAGAGCAGGACATTTACCACACATGAGAAGAAGACTTAATGCAGTGGCAAAGCAAAATACTCGGTGTCAAAGCCATGTCTAGATGATCATTAAAGACAGATCAAAATTACCCAATACAGGAGGAAAATCTATCGTTTGTAGAAGATTATGTTCTCTGATTATTAGTTTCAAAATTAGTTTTTCCTTTGGATTTCCTCTGAACTTAAACTTAGTTTGGAATGCCTTTGGTTTTGAATATTTCTGAAATCGTATTACTTCTCCTAAGTAAGTTGCTAGTCTGTTCTATTTACGTGAAATTCGAATAATATTGTGAAGTATCTGCCATCAGTTTTACTGTGTGCCAGGCTGAGTTCCCTGATGAATTTCAAATTTCAGATATGAAACAGTAAAGGTTAAAAAAAAAAAATGTTACAAAGGGTACTTCATGCAGTAGCATAAACTTCTGTTTTCTCAAAACTTGTATCAGTTCATCTCACCAGGACCAGCAGGGGAAGCACACTCTGCCTAGGCACTGGCAAAGGGACACAGTGAGAGTGTAGGGTCTCTTGCTGGGGCCATTCAAAATTTGACTGTACAAGCCCCTGAGCAATATGACAGGGCTTTAAAAATGGCCCTGCTTGAAGTACGCGGGTGATCTGGAGACCTCTAAGGTGCTTTCCAACAAAAGCTTTTCTATAATTGTATGAAATCACCTGCAATAGATTAACCCTGGTCATTATTCCTATCACAGGAAATAACTGTGACACCTGGGTAACAGGTGAGCTTACTGCGACACCAGGGAGAGCCTTCCTGTACTTAAAGGCAACCTGTAGGAAAGCTGGGGAGGGAGTCTTTATCAGGGCCTGGAGTGACAGGACAAGGAGTAACCGCTTTAAACTGAAAAGTAGCACCCAGAAAGAACGGAGTCACGCAACAGGATTCATTTCCAAAACCACCTCATAGACACCTGGGCCAAAGAGCAGGGCCTTGAGCGGGTATATCACAATGACAGAGTTCATTTCCTTCCCGGTAGCTGGCACGTGCCGTTTTTTGGGATTTCGGGGCTACAGTGAGCTGCTAAGAGGGATGTCTTAGCTCTTGCAGGGCAGTGCTTCCACTAAGGCCAGGACTTTTCTGCATCTTCTACTGCCCTGCAAGCGAGGATGCTTGGGGCACACAGGAAGCTGGGAGCGGACACAGCTGCAGGGATTCCATAAGACACAAGCAAATGCAGCCTTGGCTTGGTGACACTTTCTCTTGATTACTGCTCAACACAAATTACCTCGAGCAAGTCTACTGTGAGGACTAAAGGAAAGAGACGTATGGATGCTGCTAAGCTCTTCTAGCTTGTACCAGGTAGGAAAGATACCTCTGTAGCAGGCGTGAAGAGGATAGCACTAATTAATTAGATGAGAAGCGGAGGAAAGGCACTTAGAGGTAGTGAAAAGCAGTTAATGTGATGTTCCGGGGAAGCTTCAGTCTGCTTAAGGAGTAGCAAGAACAAGCCTAAAGTCATAGCCAAATACAAGAAAGAGAGGAGGACACGCAGCATGAGAAGCTCCCGAGAGAAAGGAGCTCTGTTTTGGGTAAAAATCAGTCCCTTTTTCTATCATGGAGACATCCAAGGGCGTAGGACACGTGCACTTCAGGGAACCAAGAGATGCTGTGCATTTCTCTCGTCCCCCTGACACAGCCACTAGGTGACGATGCTTCCAATTCTCTCTAAAGAAACCTTGCTTTCTCAGGCCCAGGTGTCCAGCTGCACACCAAGGACGTCCCTGGCTCCCAGGCACAGTTCCCAGGCCCAAGGCCGAGCTCCGCTCCGAACCCCCATTCCAGCAGACCTTGCTCCTGGCATTGTGGAGCAGCCATTTCATGTCAGCCTTTTCTCCTGGCAGTCAGCTTAGCGCCGTAACCTCTGCCATCGGGGCGCCCGAGAGCCGTGTGAGGTCAGCAGAGAGTCACTGTCAGCCTTTGACCTCACAAAGGTGGGTGGCCATAAGTGCCCTGAGCGTCCAGCTCGCATTGAGTTCTGCTGGTGGCACTCGAGGCGTGGAGGTCTGCATGGTGCAATGGGAGACGCCGATGTCCTGCTGCTGGAACAAGAGGCGCTGATGTGCTGCTGGTGCAGGAGGAGACGTGAAGGTGCTGCTGCTTAGAGGTGCTGAGGGGCGGGCAGCCTCAGCGGGCAGCTGAATCAGAGGGCAGGGAAGCCAAGCAGCTTCCTTCTCTGGGGAAGGGGGCACAGAGAAAGTGATTGGAAATGGGGTACAAGCCCTCAGCCTCTAAAAGCAATCCCTCAGATGTTTAGGCATAGTAAAGTTAGGTATATCTATTTGACTCTAGACCCCAACATGTTTGTTAGTGTTCTGGTTTGTCCACTGCTTTCTTGTGGGGGATTTGAGTTGGCCATTACTGTTTAGGTGAATGCTGACTTCATATCTATGGTGCACTTTATTCTTAAAATGGGAAGTTTCTACCAATTTCCCGTCCAAACTTGCTCATAAGCCAACTGCAGTCATCATTTCAGATGTGTCTCCCAACTTACACATTTCCTATTTCTCCTTGATATTTACTCAAGAAATTCATTTACGTAGAGACAACATATTCTTCTCTCAACTGGCATCTGGCCGGGCAGAATGATGTCCTTTCATTCCCTTCCAGGCAATAGGCAACTTGTTCCTTCTGTCTTGTGAACGCTTCCTCCTAAGTTCAATGTGAATACAAGTGGCAGAACTGTGCCTCATGTCTCAAATGAGTGTCAGGGCTGCCTTGTCCAGTGTATTCATACTGGAGGGAAAAAAAAATGAATAGCCATACACACTATATAACCACTAAACTTTTTCAGTCCTCCTTGTGCTAACAGTGCATGAACGTGAGGTTTTATTGTCATTTTTGTTTGTTTGTTTGTTTGCTTGCTTTAAACTCCTGACTGCCATATAGCAAACATGACAAAAAAACACCCTTTTTTGAGAATCTCTGAGAATGGCTCTGCTTTGTATTATCACCTGTCACTTCACCTGAACCATTTCAATCACAAGCGATATCCTTCTGTCAGGCTTGGTAGTACTTCCCAACCTTATGTCCCCTGCAAATCTCAAAGCTCATGTGTAATTTTTAATCTTCAGCCACCATGTCCATACCGAACATATCTAACTTTGAAGTCAGCTCTGCCCTGAATAGGAGGTTGGGTTTTCAGAGGTCCCTTCCAGCCTACATTTCTCCATGAGTCTTTGCCTCCTTAGCAGCTGCAGTTTCAGAACTGTCTCTGAGAATTACCATAGGTAACGACTCCTTTGCTGGTAAGTCCCTCTTCAGTGTGAACAATTGTAAATTCCCTTTATTCACTTGCAGCCCCAAAGCCCAAATCCGTAGATAATGTATCAGAAGCTCACAGAAAGTGAAATAGATGTAATTCATCCCCTGTGTAGGGAAGAACTGGTCCTAGAAAGGAAAGCTATTAAATTATCTGGAAACAATTTAGCTCTGATAAATTATTTTGTAAATTACACATTACCCCCTCCTTCCCTGGTCTTAGCTGTTCTTGCTCCAAAACTTTGCATGGTGTTGATGTCAAACTAACAGGCCCACACTTGTCTGGATGACTCTTTACCCTCTTCTGGACAGAGGTGTATTTGTTACTCTCCCATTCTGGGGACTATCCCTGATTTGCACAATTGTTATGCATTTTTCCTACTTGACTTGTTGTTCTGTGTGCCAATGCTGTTAATAGGCTAGGTAGATATCAGCTTTTCATTTTTCACTTGAATCGCTATAGATTGTTATTTCACCTCAGATGATGTTGCGCCTAGTGCCCTACCCTCCTTTTCAATGGGAGTCCTGTCACTGCCCTTAATATCACTTTGTTGTTGCTGTTAGATGCAGGAAATAAGATTTGCAGCATTTGAGACATCAGTAACTTTTGATCTATTTTTGCCTCAAGTGTGCAACTGTCCTAATTTGTTCTCTTTGTTCCCCCTGGTTTCTGTGGCTTAAGTACCACTTACTATTATTGTTTAATTTCCTATGTGAAGGAGGTTTTTGGTCATTCTTACTTTATTTCTGCAGTTTTTAACCTCTGAAACATGCCTTTTCTCATCGCTTTTTTCCTCTTTGAATTTTGAATTTTAACTATGCCTTCTCTGCACTCAAGTCCCAGAGCTGCTTAGTCAGACTCAATTATTCATTTCCTTAGATTTCAAAGTTTGCATTTCTAAGCCTCAAAACCTTCATTCTAAACCTGGTTTTGTCTGTCGTGAAATGTAAAATGAGAAAAGTCAGCTCATGATCACACTTTATTCAAATTTTACTACATTTAAACCCATACAGGAGCCAAGTCTAAAATGGTCTTATATTTTTTCACTTTTGGGAAGAAATCCATCACATAGTATACCTCTATGAACATAAGTGGTAATTATCTTTCAATCTTTTGCTGGGAAGTTAAAGTCTCCCATAATTCCCATTATTGTTTACGTGTCTGATAACTGTACAGAGATAATTCACTATTAGACTGGAGCTAAGAGCAAAGAGCAGGCTAGCAAGGCTGTCTATCTTTAGCAGTGATTTGCACAAAACCACTCTTTTGCTGACCCATAACATTTAATTTCTCCATCCTCTGCTTCTTGCTAACACAAAGCACCATCTTATTCCATCCATTTGCCTTGGTTTCCAGCCTTCCTGAGATTTATCAGTACTTGTATGACATTCATGCCTTTGTTTCACCCTTCCTGTGTTGACACTTGTCATAACAGTTTTAGATCCTGAACATGATCATCTCAAAGTTTGCCTGACAGTTAGGTCTTCCTCACATTGTCATAGAGTATCAGGTCTCTACCACTTGAAATAGATTGGATTGGATTAGATTATTGGCACCGTCTCTTGTGCTGGTAGTCCATTATCTTCACAGTCCGTACAACTGGCCATCAGTGAACATGAAGTGGCCTTATCCTGCCCAGTTACCTTTCTGGAAATCAGCCACTCTCTCTGCCTAGAACAGGGAATGGATTTTCCTCACCTTTCTTCAAAAGCTCTGAAGTTTTCTGTGATCTTTCCAATTGTACGGTATGATAAGCTTTTGCTGCCACTGAAGGGTAGAAGTCATTATGAATAGTGCCAACAAAACAGAAACATAACAATGAAAACGATATTTTAATTCAGAATAGGTATTTGAAAAGTTCACCTTTTCTAGCACAAATGGGGAAAAGAAAAAAAGGAAAAAAAAAAAAAAAAAAAAAAAAGCAGTCCTAAAACATCAAAACTGTGGCCAAAGAATTAGAAGAAACACTATTTTTCCAAAGCTGCAATGTTTTCCATTCATCTGGCTGGGCCAGCAGAGCACTGGAGACCTGGATGCACTGTACTCATGGCTGGTTCCCCTAAATGACCTGCAGGGAGATCTTCTTCTCTCTATCCCTCTGTTTCTCCTTTCAATCTCTGTTTTGTCTGTTTGTATCACTAGCTCTCAAATCGCCACTGATATATGCACGTGCAGCACCCAGCACAACCTTGTTTCAGGCTCCAGTGGGACCTTTAGGCATTACCATCCTGTAAACAAATAACAATGATAGTGAGTGTAATTACAATCGTCAAACTATTCCAGCTCCACATCATTAGCCATGCCCTGAGCTAAATAACATTTTAATCAGTTTGATATGTCATCTGTGGCTTTCTTCACTGTCACTTGCAATCCAGCAAACTCCTTCCTTCACGTTTCTAGATTAGACAGAGGGTTCTCAACTGCAGACATCCAATTCCCTGTTCAGGAAGCAGCGAGACCTTTCCTCTTCTCACAGATTTAAGATGATAGCCAAGCATCATGAGACACAGTGCGTATGTCTCCTAGGCCCATCCCATGAGAGCAGGACATTTACCACACATGAGAAGAAGACTTAATGCAGTGGCAAAGCAAAATACTCGGTGTCAAAGCCATGTCTAGATGATCATTAAAGACAGATCAAAATTACCCAATACAGGAGGAAAATCTATCGTTTGTAGAAGATTATGTTCTCTGATTATTAGTTTCAAAATTAGTTTTTCCTTTGGATTTCCTCTGAACTTAAACTTAGTTTGGAATGCCTTTGGTTTTGAATATTTCTGAAATCGTATTACTTCTCCTAAGTAAGTTGCTAGTCTGTTCTATTTACGTGAAATTCGAATAATATTGTGAAGTATCTGCCATCAGTTTTACTGTGTGCCAGGCTGAGTTCCCTGATGAATTTCAAATTTCAGATATGAAACAGTAAAGGTTAAAAAAAAAAAATGTTACAAAGGGTACTTCATGCAGTAGCATAAACTTCTGTTTTCTCAAAACTTGTATCAGTTCATCTCACCAGGACCAGCAGGGGAAGCACACTCTGCCTAGGCACTGGCAAAGGGACACAGTGAGAGTGTAGGGTCTCTTGCTGGGGCCATTCAAAATTTGACTGTACAAGCCCCTGAGCAATATGACAGGGCTTTAAAAATGGCCCTGCTTGAAGTACGCGGGTGATCTGGAGACCTCTAAGGTGCTTTCCAACAAAAGCTTTTCTATAATTGTATGAAATCACCTGCAATAGATTAACCCTGGTCATTATTCCTATCACAGGAAATAACTGTGACACCTGGGTAACAGGTGAGCTTACTGCGACACCAGGGAGAGCCTTCCTGTACTTAAAGGCAACCTGTAGGAAAGCTGGGGAGGGAGTCTTTATCAGGGCCTGGAGTGACAGGACAAGGAGTAACCGCTTTAAACTGAAAAGTAGCACCCAGAAAGAACGGAGTCACGCAACAGGATTCATTTCCAAAACCACCTCATAGACACCTGGGCCAAAGAGCAGGGCCTTGAGCGGGTATATCACAATGACAGAGTTCATTTCCTTCCCGGTAGCTGGCACGTGCCGTTTTTTGGGATTTCGGGGCTACAGTGAGCTGCTAAGAGGGATGTCTTAGCTCTTGCAGGGCAGTGCTTCCACTAAGGCCAGGACTTTTCTGCATCTTCTACTGCCCTGCAAGCGAGGATGCTTGGGGCACACAGGAAGCTGGGAGGGGACACAGCTGCAGGGATTCCATAAGACACAAGCAAATGCAGCCTTGGCTTGGTGACACTTTCTCTTGATTACTGCTCAACACAAATTACCTCGAGCAAGTCTACTGTGAGGACTAAAGGAAAGAGACGTATGGATGCTGCTAAGCTCTTCTAGCTTGTACCAGGTAGGAAAGATACCTCTGTAGCAGGCGTGAAGAGGATAGCACTAATTAATTAGATGAGAAGCGGAGGAAAGGCACTTAGAGGTAGTGAAAAGCAGTTAATGTGATGTTCCGGGGAAGCTTCAGTCTGCTTAAGGAGTAGCAAGAACAAGCCTAAAGTCATAGCCAAATACAAGAAAGAGAGGAGGACACGCAGCATGAGAAGCTCCCGAGAGAAAGGAGCTCTGTTTTGGGTAAAAATCAGTCCCTTTTTCTATCATGGAGACATCCAAGGGCGTAGGACACGTGCACTTCAGGGAACCAAGAGATGCTGTGCATTTCTCTCGTCCCCCTGACACAGCCACTAGGTGACGATGCTTCCAATTCTCTCTAAAGAAACCTTGCTTTCTCAGGCCCAGGTGTCCAGCTGCACACCAAGGACGTCCCTGGCTCCCAGGCACAGTTCCCAGGCCCAAGGCCGAGCTCCGCTCCGAACCCCCATTCCAGCAGACCTTGCTCCTGGCATTGTGGAGCAGCCATTTCATGTCAGCCTTTTCTCCTGGCAGTCAGCTTAGCGCCGTAACCTCTGCCATCGGGGCGCCCGAGAGCCGTGTGAGGTCAGCAGAGAGTCACTGTCAGCCTTTGACCTCACAAAGGTGGGTGGCCATAAGTGCCCTGAGCGTCCAGCTCGCATTGAGTACTGCTGGTGGCACTCGAGGCGTGGAGGTCTGCATGGTGCAATGGGAGACGCCGATGTCCTGCTGCTGGAACAAGAGGCGCTGATGTGCTGCTGGTGCAGGAGGAGACGTGAAGGTGCTGCTGCTTAGAGGTGCTGAGGGGCGGGCAGCCTCAGCGGGCAGCTGAATCAGAGGGCAGGGAAGCCAAGCAGCTTCCTTCTCTGGGGAAGGGGGCACAGAGAAAGTGATTGGAAATGGGGTACAAGCCCTCAGCCTCTAAAAGCAATCCCTCAGATGTTTATGCATAGTAAAGTTAGGTATATCTATTTGACTCTAGACCCCAACATGTTTGTTAGTGTTCTGGTTTGTCCACTGCTTTCTTGTGGGGGATTTGAGTTGGCCATTACTGTTTAGGTGAATGCTGACTTCATATCTATGGTGCACTTTATTCTTAAAATGGGAAGTTTCTACCAATTTCCCGTCCAAACTTGCTCATAAGCCAACTGCAGTCATCATTTCAGATGTGTCTCCCAACTTACACATTTCCTATTTCTCCTTGATATTTACTCAAGAAATTCATTTACGTAGAGACAACATATTCTTCTCTCAACTGGCATCTGGCTGGGCAGAATGATGTCCTTTCATTCCCTTCCAGGCAATAGGCAACTTGTTCCTTCTGTCTTGTGAACTCTTCCTCCTAAGTTCAATGTGAATACAAGTGGCAGAACTGTGCCTCATGTCTCAAATGAGTGTCAGGGCTGCCTTGTCCAGTGTATTCATACTGGAGGGAAAAAAAAATGAATAGCCATACACACTATATAACCACTAAACTTTTTCAGTCCTCCTTGTGCTAACAGTGCATGAACGTGAGGTTTTGTTGTCATTTTTGTTTGTTTGTTTGTTTGCTTGCTTTAAACTCCTGACTGCCATATAGCAAACATGACCAAAAAACACCCTTTTTTGAGAATCTCTGAGAATGGCTCTGCTTTGTATTATCACCTGTCACTTCACCTGAACCATTTCAATCACAAGCGATATCCTTCTGTCAGGCTTGGTAGTACTTCCCAACCTTATGTCCCCTGCAAATCTCAAAGCTCATGTGTAATTTTTAATCTTCAGCCACCATGTCCATACCGAACATATCTAACTTTGAAGTCAGCTCTGCCCTGAATAGGAGGTTGGGTTTTCAGAGGTCCCTTCCAGCCTACATTTCTCCATGAGTCTTTGCCTCCTTAGCAGCTGCAGTTTCAGAACTGTCTCTGAGAATTACCATAGGTAACGACTCCTTTGCTGGTAAGTCCCTCTTCAGTGTGAACAATTGTAAATTCCCTTTATTCACTTGCAGCCCCAAAGCCCAAATCCGTAGATAATGTATCAGAAGCTCACAGAAAGTGAAATAGATGTAATTCATCCCCTGTGTAGGGAAGAACTGGTCCTAGAAAGGAAAGCTATTAAATTATCTGGAAACAATTTAGCTCTGATAAATTATTTTGTAAATTACACATTACCCCCTCCTTCCCTGGTCTTAGCTGTTCTTGCTCCAAAACTTTGCATGGTGTTGATGTCAAACTAACAGGCCCACACTTGTCTGGATGACTCTTTACCCTCTTCTGGACAGAGGTGTATTTGTTACTCTCCCATTCTGGGGACTATCCCTGATTTGCACAATTGTTATGCATTTTTCCTACTTGACTTGTTGTTCTGTGTGCCAATGCTGTTAATAGGCTAGGTAGATATCAGCTTTTCATTTTTCACTTGAATCGCTATAGATTGTTATTTCACCTCAGATGATGTTGCGCCTAGTGCCCTACCCTCCTTTTCAATGGGAGTCCTGTCACTGCCCTTAATATCACATTGTTGTTGCTGTTAGATGCAGGAAATAAGATTTGCAGCATTTGAGACATCAGTAACTTTTGATCTATTTTTGCCTCAAGCGTGCAACTGTCCTAATTTGTTCTCTTTGTTCCCCCTGGTTTCTGTGGCTTAAGTACCACTTACTATTATTGTTTAATTTCCTATGTGAAGGAAGTTTACGGTCATTCTTACTTTATTTCTGCAGTTTTTAACCTCTGAAACATGCCTTTTCTCATCGCTTTTTTCCTCTTTGAATTTTGAATTTTAACTATGCCTTCTCTGCACTCAAGTCCCAGAGCTGCTTAGTCAGACTCAATTATTCATTTCCTTAGATTTCAAAGTTTGCATTTCTAAGCCTCAAAACCTTCATTCTAAACCTGGTTTTGTCTGTCGTGAAATGTAAAATGAGAAAAGTCAGCTCATGATCACACTTTATTCAAATTTTACTACATTTAAACCCATACAGGAGCCAAGTCTAAAATGGTCTTATATTTTTTCACTTTTGGGAAGAAATCCATCACATAGTATACCTCTATGAACATAAGTGGTAATTATCTTTCAATCTTTTGCTGGGAAGTTAAAGTCTCCCATAATTCCCATTATTGTTTACGTGTCTGATAACTGTACAGAGATAATTCACTATTAGACTGGAGCTAAGAGCAAAGAGCAGGCTAGCAAGGCTGTCTATCTTTAGCAGTGATTTGCACAAAACCACTCTTTTGCTGACCCATAACATTTAATTTCTCCATCCTCTGCTTCTTGCTAACACAAAGCACCATCTTATTCCATCCATTTGCCTTGGTTTCCAGCCTTCCTGAGATTTATCAGTACTTGTATGACATTCATGCCTTTGTTTCACCCTTCCTGTGTTGACACTTGTCATAACAGTTTTAGATCCTGAACATGATCATCTCAAAGTTTGCCTGACAGTTAGGTCTTCCTCACATTGTCATAGAGTATCAGGTCTCTACCACTTGAAATAGATTGGATTGGATTAGATTATTGGCACCGTCTCTTGTGCTGGTAGTCCATTATCTTCACAGTCCGTACAACTGGCCATCAGTGAACATGAAGTGGCCTTATCCTGCCCATTTACCTTTCTGGAAATCAGCCACTCTGTCTGCCTAGAACAGGGAATGGATTTTCCTCACCTTTCTTCAAAAGCTCTGAAGTTTTCTGTGATCTTTCCAATTGTACGGTATGATAAGCTTTTGCTGCCACTGAAGGGTAGAAGTCATTATGAATAGTGCCAACAAAACAGAAACATAACAATGAAAACGATATTTTAATTCAGAATAGGTATTTGAAAAGTTCACCTTTTCTAGCACAAATGGGGAAAAGAAAAAAAGGAAGGAAAAAAAAAAAAAAAAAGCAGTCCTAAAACATCAAAACTGTGGCCAAAGAATTAGAAGAAACACTATTTTTCCAAAGCTGCAATGTTTTCCATTCATCTGGCTGGGCCAGCAGAGCACTGGAGACCTGGATGCACTGTACTCATGGCTGGTTCCCCTAAATGACCTGCAGGGAGATCTTCTTCTCTCTATCCCTCTGTTTCTCCTTTCAATCTCTGTTTTGTCTGTTTGTATCACTAGCTCTCAAATCGCCACTGATATATGCACGTGCAGCACCCAGCACAACCTTGTTTCAGGCTCCAGCGGGACCTTTAGGCATTACCATCCTGTAAACAAATAACAATGATAGTGAGTGTAATTACAATCGTCAAACTATTCCAGCTCCACATCATTAGCCATGCCCTGAGCTAAATAACATTTTAATCAGTTTGATATGTCATCTGTGGCTTTCTTCACTGTCACTTGCAATCCAGCAAACTCCTTCCTTCACGTTTCTAGATTAGACAGAGGGTTCTCAACTGCAGACATCCAATTCCCTGTTCAGGAAGCAGCGAGACCTTTCCTCTTCTCACAGATTTAAGATGATAGCCAAGCATCATGAGACACAGTGCGTATGTCTCCTAGGCCCATCCCATGAGAGCAGGACATTTACCACACATGAGAAGAAGACTTAATGCAGTGGCAAAGCAAAATACTCAGTGTCAAAGCCATGTCTAGATGATCATTAAAGACAGATCAAAATTACCCAATACAGGAGGAAAATCTATCGTTTGTAGAAGATTATGTTCTCTGATTATTAGTTTCAAAATTAGTTTTTCCTTTGGATTTCCTCTGAACTTAAACTTAGTTTGGAATGCCTTTGGTTTTGAATATTTCTGAAATCGTATTACTTCTCCTAAGTAAGTTGCTAGTCTGTTCTATTTACGTGAAATTCGAATAATATTGTGAAGTATCTGCCATCAGTTTTACTGTGTGCCAGGCTGAGTTCCCTGATGAATTTCAAATTTCAGATATGAAACAGTAAAGGTTAAAAAAAAAAAATGTTACAAAGGGTACTTCATGCAGTAGCATAAACTTCTGTTTTCTCAAAACTTGTATCAGTTCATCTCACCAGGACCAGCAGGGGAAGCACACTCTGCCTAGGCACTGGCAAAGGGACACAGTGAGAGTGTAGGGTCTCTTGCTGGGGCCATTCAAAATTTGACTGTACAAGCCCCTGAGCAATATGACAGGGCTTTAAAAATGGCCCTGCTTGAAGTACGCGGGTGATCTGGAGACCTCTAAGGTGCTTTCCAACAAAAGCTTTTCTATAATTGTATGAAATCACCTGCAATAGATTAACCCTGGTCATTATTCCTATCACAGGAAATAACTGTGACACCTGGGTAACAGGTGAGCTTACTGCGACACCAGGGAGAGCCTTCCTGTACTTAAAGGCAACCTGTAGGAAAGCTGGGGAGGGAGTCTTTATCAGGGCCTGGAGTGACAGGACAAGGAGTAACCGCTTTAAACTGAAAAGTAGCACCCAGAAAGAACGGAGTCACGCAACAGGATTCATTTCCAAAACCACCTCATAGACACCTGGGCCAAAGAGCAGGGCCTTGAGCGGGTATATCACAATGACAGAGTTCATTTCCTTCCCGGTAGCTGGCACGTGCCATTTTTTGGGATTTCGGGGCTACAGTGAGCTGCTAAGAGGGATGTCTTAGCTCTTGCAGGGCAGTGCTTCCACTAAGGCCAGGACTTTTCTGCATCTTCTACTGCCCTGCAAGCGAGGATGCTTGGGGCACACAGGAAGCTGGGAGCGGACACAGCTGCAGGGATTCCATAAGACACAAGCAAATGCAGCCTTGGCTTGGTGACACTTTCTCTTGATTACTGCTCAACACAAATTACCTCGAGCAAGTCTACTGTGAGGACTAAAGGAAAGAGACGTATGGATGCTGCTAAGCTCTTCTAGCTTGTACCAGGTAGGAAAGATACCTCTGTAGCAGGCGTGAAGAGGATAGCACTAATTAATTAGATGAGAAGCGGAGGAAAGGCACTTAGAGGTAGTGAAAAGCAGTTAATGTGATGTTCCGGGGAAGCTTCAGTCTGCTTAAGGAGTAGCAAGAACAAGCCTAAAGTCATAGCCAAATACAAGAAAGAGAGGAGGACACGCAGCATGAGAAGCTCCCGAGAGAAAGGAGCTCTGTTTTGGGTAAAAATCAGTCCCTTTTTCTATCATGGAGACATCCAAGGGCGTAGGACACGTGCACTTCAGGGAACCAAGAGATGCTGTGCATTTCTCTCGTCCCCCTGACACAGCCACTAGGTGACGATGCTTCCAATTCTCTCTAAAGAAACCTTGCTTTCTCAGGCCCAGGTGTCCAGCTGCACACCAAGGACGTCCCTGGCTCCCAGGCACAGTTCCCAGGCCCAAGGCCGAGCTCCGCTCCGAACCCCCATTCCAGCAGACCTTGCTCCTGGCATTGTGGAG
Source organism: Anser brachyrhynchus (assembly GCF_964034855.1). NCBI lineage: Eukaryota > Metazoa > Chordata > Aves > Anseriformes > Anatidae > Anser > Anser brachyrhynchus. The sequence goes on from NC_137714.1 coordinate 663,489, forward strand.
CAGCCATTTCATGTCAGCCTTTTCTCCTGGCAGTCAGCTTAGCGCCGTAACCTCTGCCATCGGGGCGCCCGAGAGCCGTGTGAGGTCAGCAGAGAGTCACTGTCAGCCTTTGACCTCACAAAGGTGGGTGGCCATAAGTGCCCTGAGCGTCCAGCTCGCATTGAGTTCTGCTGGTGGCACTCGAGGCGTGGAGGTCTGCATGGTGCAATGGGAGACGCCGATGTCCTGCTGCTGGAACAAGAGGCGCTGATGTGCTGCTGGTGCAGGAGGAGACGTGAAGGTGCTGCTGCTTAGAGGTGCTGAGGGGCGGGCAGCCTCAGCGGGCAGCTGAATCAGAGGGCAGGGAAGCCAAGCAGCTTCCTTCTCTGGGGAAGGGGGCACAGAGAAAGTGATTGGAAATGGGGTACAAGCCCTCAGCCTCTAAAAGCAATCCCTCAGATGTTTAGGCATAGTAAAGTTAGGTATATCTATTTGACTCTAGACCCCAACATGTTTGTTAGTGTTCTGGTTTGTCCACTGCTTTCTTGTGGGGGATTTGAGTTGGCCATTACTGTTTAGGTGAATGCTGACTTCATATCTATGGTGCACTTTATTCTTAAAATGGGAAGTTTCTACCAATTTCCCGTCCAAACTTGCTCATAAGCCAACTGCAGTCATCATTTCAGATGTGTCTCCCAACTTACACATTTCCTATTTCTCCTTGATATTTACTCAAGAAATTCATTTACGTAGAGACAACATATTCTTCTCTCAACTGGCATCTGGCCGGGCAGAATGATGTCCTTTCATTCCCTTCCAGGCAATAGGCAACTTGTTCCTTCTGTCTTGTGAACGCTTCCTCCTAAGTTCAATGTGAATACAAGTGGCAGAACTGTGCCTCATGTCTCAAATGAGTGTCAGGGCTGCCTTGTCCAGTGTATTCATACTGGAGGGAAAAAAAAATGAATAGCCATACACACTATATAACCACTAAACTTTTTCAGTCCTCCTTGTGCTAACAGTGCATGAACGTGAGGTTTTATTGTCATTTTTGTTTGTTTGTTTGTTTGCTTGCTTTAAACTCCTGACTGCCATATAGCAAACATGACAAAAAAACACCCTTTTTTGAGAATCTCTGAGAATGGCTCTGCTTTGTATTATCACCTGTCACTTCACCTGAACCATTTCAATCACAAGCGATATCCTTCTGTCAGGCTTGGTAGTACTTCCCAACCTTATGTCCCCTGCAAATCTCAAAGCTCATGTGTAATTTTTAATCTTCAGCCACCATGTCCATACCGAACATATCTAACTTTGAAGTCAGCTCTGCCCTGAATAGGAGGTTGGGTTTTCAGAGGTCCCTTCCAGCCTACATTTCTCCATGAGTCTTTGCCTCCTTAGCAGCTGCAGTTTCAGAACTGTCTCTGAGAATTACCATAGGTAACGACTCCTTTGCTGGTAAGTCCCTCTTCAGTGTGAACAATTGTAAATTCCCTTTATTCACTTGCAGCCCCAAAGCCCAAATCCGTAGATAATGTATCAGAAGCTCACAGAAAGTGAAATAGATGTAATTCATCCCCTGTGTAGGGAAGAACTGGTCCTAGAAAGGAAAGCTATTAAATTATCTGGAAACAATTTAGCTCTGATAAATTATTTTGTAAATTACACATTACCCCCTCCTTCCCTGGTCTTAGCTGTTCTTGCTCCAAAACTTTGCATGGTGTTGATGTCAAACTAACAGGCCCACACTTGTCTGGATGACTCTTTACCCTCTTCTGGACAGAGGTGTATTTGTTACTCTCCCATTCTGGGGACTATCCCTGATTTGCACAATTGTTATGCATTTTTCCTACTTGACTTGTTGTTCTGTGTGCCAATGCTGTTAATAGGCTAGGTAGATATCAGCTTTTCATTTTTCACTTGAATCGCTATAGATTGTTATTTCACCTCAGATGATGTTGCGCCTAGTGCCCTACCCTCCTTTTCAATGGGAGTCCTGTCACTGCCCTTAATATCACATTGTTGTTGCTGTTAGATGCAGGAAATAAGATTTGCAGCATTTGAGACATCAGTAACTTTTGATCTATTTTTGCCTCAAGCGTGCAACTGTCCTAATTTGTTCTCTTTGTTCCCCCTGGTTTCTGTGGCTTAAATACCACTTACTATTATTGTTTAATTTCCTATGTGAAGGAGGTTTTCGGTCATTCTTACTTTATTTCTGCAGTTTTTAACCTCTGAAACATGCCTTTTCTCATCGCTTTTTTCCTCTTTGAATTTTGAATTTTAACTATGCCTTCTCTGCACTCAAGTCCCAGAGCTGCTTAGTCAGACTCAATTATTCATTTCCTTAGATTTCAAAGTTTGCATTTCTAAGCCTCAAAACCTTCATTCTAAACCTGGTTTTGTCTGTCGTGAAATGTAAAATGAGAAAAGTCAGCTCATGATCACACTTTATTCAAATTTTACTACATTTAAACCCATACAGGAGCCAAGTCTAAAATGGTCTTATATTTTTTCACTTTTGGGAAGAAATCCATCACATAGTACACCTCTATGAACATAAGTGGTAATTATCTTTCAATCTTTTGCTGGGAAGTTAAAGTCTCCCATAATTCCCATTATTGTTTACGTGTCTGATAACTGTACAGAGATAATTCACTATTAGACTGGAGCTAAGAGCAAAGAGCAGGCTAGCAAGGCTGTCTATCTTTAGCAGTGATTTGCACAAAACCACTCTTTTGCTGACCCATAACATTTAATTTCTCCATCCTCTGCTTCTTGCTAACACAAAGCACCATCTTATTCCATCCATTTGCCTTGGTTTCCAGCCTTCCTGAGATTTATCAGTACTTGTATGACATTCATGCCTTTGTTTCACCCTTCCTGTGTTGACACTTGTCATAACAGTTTTAGATCCTGAACATGATCATCTCAAAGTTTGCCTGACAGTTAGGTCTTCCTCACATTGTCATAGAGTATCAGGTCTCTACCACTTGAAATAGATTGGATTGGATTAGATTATTGGCACCGTCTCTTGTGCTGGTAGTCCATTATCTTCACAGTCCGTACAACTGGCCATCAGTGAACATGAAGTGGCCTTATCCTGCCCATTTACCTTTCTGGAAATCAGCCACTCTGTCTGCCTAGAACAGGGAATGGATTTTCCTCACCTTTCTTCAAAAGCTCTGAAGTTTTCTGTGATCTTTCCAATTGTACGGTATGATAAGCTTTTGCTGCCACTGAAGGGTAGAAGTCATTATGAATAGTGCCAACAAAACAGAAACATAACAATGAAAACGATATTTTAATTCAGAATAGGTATTTGAAAAGTTCACCTTTTCTAGCACAAATGGGGAAAAGAAAAAAAGGAAGGAAAAAAAAAAAAAAAAGCAGTCCTAAAACATCAAAACTGTGGCCAAAGAATTAGAAGAAACACTATTTTTCCAAAGCTGCAATGTTTTCCATTCATCTGGCTGGGCCAGCAGAGCACTGGAGACCTGGATGCACTGTACTCATGGCTGGTTCCCCTAAATGACCTGCAGGGAGATCTTCTTATCTCTGTCCCTCTGTTTCTCCTTTCAATCTCTGTTTTGTCTGTTTGTATCACTAGCTCTCAAATCGCCACTGATATATGCACGTGCAGCACCCAGCACAACCTTGTTTCAGGCTCCAGCGGGACCTTTAGGCATTACCATCCTGTAAACAAATAACAATGATAGTGAGTGTAATTACAATCGTCAAACTATTCCAGCTCCACATCATTAGCCATGCCCTGAGCTAAATAACATTTTAATCAGTTTGATATGTCATCTGTGGCTTTCTTCACTGTCACTTGCAATCCAGCAAACTCCTTCCTTCACGTTTCTAGATTAGACAGAGGGTTCTCAACTGCAGACATCCAATTCCCTGTTCAGGAAGCAGCGAGACCGTTCCTCTTCTCACAGATTTAAGATGATAGCCAAGCATCATGAGACACAGTGCATATGTCTCCTAGGCCCATCCCATGAGAGCAGGACATTTACCACACATGAGAAGAAGACTTAATGCAGTGGCAAAGCAAAATACTCGGTGTCAAAGCCATGTCTAGATGATCATTAAAGACAGATCAAAATTACCCAATACAGGAGGAAAATCTATCGTTTGTAGAAGATTATGTTCTCTGATTATTAGTTTCAAAATTAGTTTTTCCTTTGGATTTCCTCTGAACTTAAACTTAGTTTGGAATGCCTTTGGTTTTGAATATTTCTGAAATCGTATTACTTCTCCTAAGTAAGTTGCTAGTCTGTTCTATTTACGTGAAATTCGAATAATATTGTGAAGTATCTGCCATCAGTTTTACAGTGTGCCAGGCTGAGTTCCCTGATGAATTTCAAATTTCAGATATGAAACAGTAAAGGTTAAAAAAAAAAAATGTTACAAAGGGTACTCCATGCAGTAGCATAAACTTCTGTTTTCTCAAAACTTGTATCAGTTCATCTCACCAGGACCAGCAGGGGAAGCACACTCTGCCTAGGCACTGGCAAAGGGACACAGTGAGAGTGTAGGGTCTCTTGCTGGGGCCATTCAAAATTTGACTGTACAAGCCCCTGAGCAATATGACAGGGCTTTAAAAATGGCCCTGCTTGAAGTACGCGGGTGATCTGGAGACCTCTAAGGTGCTTTCCAACAAAAGCTTTTCTATAATTGTATGAAATCACCTGCAATAGATTAACCCTGGTCATTATTCCTATCACAGGAAATAACTGTGACACCTGGGTAACAGGTGAGCTTACTGCGACACCAGGGAGAGCCTTCCTGTACTTAAAGGCAACCTGTAGGAAAGCTGGGGAGGGAGTCTTTATCAGGGCCTGGAGTGACAGGACAAGGAGTAACCGCTTTAAACTGAAAAGTAGCACCCAGAAAGAACGGAGTCACGCAACAGGATTCATTTCCAAAACCACCTCGTAGACACCTGGGCCAAAGAGCAGGGCCTTGAGCGGGTATATCACAATGGCGGAGTTCATTTCCTTCCCAGTAGCTGGCACGTGCCGTTTTTTGGGATTTCGGGGCTACAGTGAGCTGCTAAGAGGGATGTCTTAGCTCTTGCAGGGCAGTGCTTCCACTAAGGCCAGGACTTTTCTGCATCTTCTACTGCCCTGCAAGCGAGGATGCTTGGGGCACACAGGAAGCTGGGAGGGGACACAGCTGCAGGGATTCCATAAGACACAAGCAAATGCAGCCTTGGCTTGGTGACACTTTCTCTTGATTACTGCTCAACACAAATTACCTCAAGCAAGTCTACTGTGAGGACTAAAGGAAAGAGACGTATGGATGCTGCTAAGCTCTTCTAGCTTGTACCAGGTAGGAAAGATACCTCTGTAGCAGGCGTGAAGAGGATAGCACTAATTAATTAGATGAGAAGCGGAGGAAAGGCACTTAGAGGTAGTGAAAAGCAGTTAATGTGATGTTCCGGGGAAGCTTCAGTCTGCTTAAGGAGTAGCAAGAACAAGCCTAAAGTCATAGCCAAATACAAGAAAGAGAGGAGGACACGCAGCATGAGAAGCTCCCGAGAGAAAGGAGCTCTGTTTTGGGTAAAAATCAGTCCCTTTTTCTATCATGGAGACATCCAAGGGCGTAGGACACGTGCACTTCAGGGAACCAAGAGATGCTGTGCATTTCTCTCGTCCCCCTGACACAGCCACTAGGTGACGATGCTTCCAATTCTCTCTAAAGAAACCTTGCTTTCTCAGGCCCAGGTGTCCAGCTGCACACCAAGGACGTCCCTGGCTCCCAGGCACAGTTCCCAGGCCCAAGGCCGAGCTCCCCTCCGAACCCCCATTCCAGCAGACCTTGCTCCTGGCATTGTGGAGCAGCCATTTCATGTCAGCCTTTTCTCCTGGCAGTCAGCTTAGCGCCGTAACCTCTGCCATCGGGGCGCCCGAGAGGCGTGTGAGGTCAGCAGAGAGTCACTGTCAGCCTTTGACCTCACAAAGGTGGGTGGCCATAAGTGCCCTGAGCGTCCAGCTCGCATTGAGTACTGCTGGTGGCACTCAAGGCGTGGAGGTCTGCATGGTGCAATGGGAGACGCCGATGTCCTGCTGCTGGAACAAGAGGCGCTGATGTGCTGCTGGTGCAGGAGGAGACGTGAAGGTGCTGCTGCTTAGAGGTGCTGAGGGGCGGGCAGCCTCAGCGGGCAGCTGAATCAGAGGGCAGGGAAGCCAAGCAGCTTCCTTCTCTGGGGAAGGGGGCACAGAGAAAGTGATTGGAAATGGGGTACAAGCCCTCAGCCTCTAAAAGCAAGCCCTCAGATGTTTAGGCATAGTAAAGTTAGGTATATCTATTTGACTCTAGACCCCAACATGTTTGTTAGTGTTCTGGTTTGTCCACTGCTTTCTTGTGGGGGATTTGAGTTGGCCATTACTCTTTAGGTGAATGCTGACTTCATATCTATGGTGCACTTTATTCTTAAAATGGGAAGTTTCTACCAATTTCCCGTCCAAACTTGCTCATAAGCCAACTGCAGTCATCATTTCAGATGTGTCTCCCAACTTACACATTTCCTATTTCTCCTTGCTATTTACTCAAGAAATTCATTTACGTAGAGACAACATATTCTTCTCTCAACTGGCATCTGGCCGGGCAGAATGATGTCCTTTCATTCCCTTCCAGGCAATAGGCAACTTGTTCCTTCTGTCTTGTGAACTCTTCCTCCTAAGTTCAATGTGAATACAAGTGGCAGAACTGTGCCTCATGTCTCAAATGAGTGTCAGGGCTGCCTTGTCCAGTGTATTCATACTGGAGGGAAAAAAAAATGAATAGCCATACACACTATATAACCACTAAACTTTTTCAGTCCTCCTTGTGCTAACAGTGCATGAACGTGAGGTTTTGTTGTCATTTTTGTTTGTTTGTTTGTTTGCTTGCTTTAAACTCCTGACTGCCATATAGCAAACATGACCAAAAAACACCCTTTTTTGAGAATCTCTGAGAATGGCTCTGCTTTGTATTATCACCTGTCACTTCACCTGAACCATTTCAATCACAAGCGATATCCTTCTGTCAGGCTTGGTAGTACTTCCCAACCTTATGTCCCCTGCAAATCTCAAAGCTCATGTGTAATTTTTAATCTTCAGCCACCATGTCCATACCGAACATATCTAACTTTGAAGTCAGCTCTGCCCTGAATAGGAGGTTGGGTTTTCAGAGGTCCCTTCCAGCCTACATTTCTCCATGAGTCTTTGCCTCCTTAGCAGCTGCAGTTTCAGAACTGTCTCTGAGAATTACCATAGGTAACGACTCCTTTGCTGGTAAGTCCCTCTTCAGTGTGAACAATTGTAAATTCCCTTTATTCACTTGCAGCCCCAAAGCCCAAATCCGTAGATAATGTATCAGAAGCTCACAGAAAGTGAAATAGATGTAATTCATCCCCTGTGTAGGGAAGAACTGGTCCTAGAAAGGAAAGCTATTAAATTATCTGGAAACAATTTAGCTCTGATAAATTATTTTGTAAATTACACATTACCCCCTCCTTCCCTGGTCTTAGCTGTTCTTGCTCCAAAACTTTGCATGGTGTTGATGTCAAACTAACAGGCCCACACTTGTCTGGATGACTCTTTACCCTCTTCTGGACAGAGGTGTATTTGTTACTCTCCCATTCTGGGGACTATCCCTGATTTGCACAATTGTTATGCATTTTTCCTACTTGACTTGTTGTTCTGTGTGCCAATGCTGTTAATAGGCTAGGTAGATATCAGCTTTTCATTTTTCACTTGAATCGCTATAGATTGTTATTTCACCTCAGATGATGTTGCGCCTAGTGCCCTACCCTCCTTTTCAATGGGAGTCCTGTCACTGCCCTTAATATCACATTGTTGTTGCTGTTAGATGCAGGAAATAAGATTTGCAGCATTTGAGACATCAGTAACTTTTGATCTATTTTTGCCTCAAGCGTGCAACTGTCCTAATTTGTTCTCTTTGTTCCCCCTGGTTTCTGTGGCTTAAGTACCACTTACTATTATTGTTTAATTTCCTATGTGAAGGAGGTTTTCGGTCATTCTTACTTTATTTCTGCAGTTTTTAACCTCTGAAACATGCCTTTTCTCATCGCTTTTTTCCTCTTTGAATTTTGAATTTTAACTATGCCTTCTCTGCACTCAAGTCCCAGAGCTGCTTAGTCAGACTCAATTATTCATTTCCTTAGATTTCAAAGTTTGCATTTCTAAGCCTCAAAACCTTCATTCTAAACCTGGTTTTGTCTGTCGTGAAATGTAAAATGAGAAAAGTCAGCTCATGATCACACTTTATTCAAATTTTACTACATTTAAACCCATACAGGAGCCAAGTCTAAAATGGTCTTATATTTTTTCACTTTTGGGAAGAAATCCATCACATAGTACACCTCTATGAACATAAGTGGTAATTATCTTTCAATCTTTTGCTGGGAAGTTAAAGTCTCCCATAATTCCCATTATTGTTTACGTGTCTGATAACTGTACAGAGATAATTCACTATTAGACTGGAGCTAAGAGCAAAGAGCAGGCTAGCAAGGCTGTCTATCTTTAGCAGTGATTTGCACAAAACCACTCTTTTGCTGACCCATAACATTTAATTTCTCCATCCTCTGCTTCTTGCTAACACAAAGCACCATCTTATTCCATCCATTTGCCTTGGTTTCCAGCCTTCCTGAGATTTATCAGTACTTGTATGACATTCATGCCTTTGTTTCACCCTTCCTGTGTTGACACTTGTCATAACAGTTTTAGATCCTGAACATGATCATCTCAAAGTTTGCCTGACAGTTAGGTCTTCCTCACATTGTCATAGAGTATCAGGTCTCTACCACTTGAAATAGATTGGATTGGATTAGATTATTGGCACCGTCTCTTGTGCTGGTAGTCCATTATCTTCACAGTCCGTACAACTGGCCATCAGTGAACATGAAGTGGCCTTATCCTGCCCAGTTACCTTTCTGGAAATCAGCCACTCTCTCTGCCTAGAACAGGGAATGGATTTTCCTCACCTTTCTTCAAAAGCTCTGAAGTTTTCTGTGATCTTTCCAATTGTACGGTATGATAAGCTTTTGCTGCCACTGAAGGGTAGAAGTCATTATGAATAGTGCCAACAAAACAGAAACATAACAATGAAAACGATATTTTAATTCAGAATAGGTATTTGAAAAGTTCACCTTTTCTAGCACAAATGGGGAAAAGAAAAAAAGGAAGGAAAAAAAAAAAAAAAAAGCAGTCCTAAAACATCAAAACTGTGGCCAAAGAATTAGAAGAAACACTATTTTTCCAAAGCTGCAATGTTTTCCATTCATCTGGCTGGGCCAGCAGAGCACTGGAGACCTGGATGCACTGTACTCATGGCTGGTTCCCCTAAATGACCTGCAGGGAGATCTTCTTATCTCTGTCCCTCTGTTTCTCCTTTCAATCTCTGTTTTGTCTGTTTGTATCACTAGCTCTCAAATCGCCACTGATATATGCACGTGCAGCACCCAGCACAACCTTGTTTCAGGCTCCAGCGGGACCTTTAGGCATTACCATCCTGTAAACAAATAACAATGATAGTGAGTGTAATTACAATCGTCAAACTATTCCAGCTCCACATCATTAGCCATGCCCTGAGCTAAATAACATTTTAATCAGTTTGATATGTCATCTGTGGCTTTCTTCACTGTCACTTGCAATCCAGCAAACTCCTTCCTTCACGTTTCTAGATTAGACAGAGGGTTCTCAACTGCAGACATCCAATTCCCTGTTCAGGAAGCAGCGAGACCGTTCCTCTTCTCACAGATTTAAGATGATAGCCAAGCATCATGAGACACAGTGCGTATGTCTCCTAGGCCCATCCCATGAGAGCAGGACATTTACCACACATGAGAAGAAGACTTAATGCAGTGGCAAAGCAAAATACTCGGTGTCAAAGCCATGTCTAGATGATCATTAAAGACAGATCAAAATTACCCAATACAGGAGGAAAATCTATCGTTTGTAGAAGATTATGTTCTCTGATTATTAGTTTCAAAATTAGTTTTTCCTTTGGATTTCCTCTGAACTTAAACTTAGTTTGGAATGCCTTTGGTTTTGAATATTTCTGAAATCGTATTACTTCTCCTAAGTAAGTTGCTAGTCTGTTCTATTTACGTGAAATTCGAATAATATTGTGAAGTATCTGCCATCAGTTTTACAGTGTGCCAGGCTGAGTTCCCTGATGAATTTCAAATTTCAGATATGAAACAGTAAAGGTTAAAAAAAAAAAATGTTACAAAGGGTACTTCATGCAGTAGCATAAACTTCTGTTTTCTCAAAACTTGTATCAGTTCATCTCACCAGGACCAGCAGGGGAAGCACACTCTGCCTAGGCACTGGCAAAGGGACACAGTGAGAGTGTAGGGTCTCTTGCTGGGGCCATTCAAAATTTGACTGTACAAGCCCCTGAGCAATATGACAGGGCTTTAAAAATGGCCCTGCTTGAAGTACGCGGGTGATCTGGAGACCTCTAAGGTGCTTTCCAACAAAAGCTTTTCTATAATTGTATGAAATCACCTGCAATAGATTAACCCTGGTCATTATTCCTATCACAGGAAATAACTGTGACACCTGGGTAACAGGTGAGCTTACTGCGACACCAGGGAGAGCCTTCCTGTACTTAAAGGCAACCTGTAGGAAAGCTGGGGAGGGAGTCTTTATCAGGGCCTGGAGTGACAGGACAAGGAGTAACCGCTTTAAACTGAAAAGTAGCACCCAGAAAGAACGGAGTCACGCAACAGGATTCATTTCCAAAACCACCTCATAGACACCTGGGCCAAAGAGCAGGGCCTTGAGCGGGTATATCACAATGACAGAGTTCATTTCCTTCCCGGTAGCTGGCACGTGCCATTTTTTGGGATTTCGGGGCTACAGTGAGCTGCTAAGAGGGATGTCTTAGCTCTTGCAGGGCAGTGCTTCCACTAAGGCCAGGACTTTTCTGCATCTTCTACTGCCCTGCAAGCGAGGATGCTTGGGGCACACAGGAAGCTGGGAGCGGACACAGCTGCAGGGATTCCATAAGACACAAGCAAATGCAGCCTTGGCTTGGTGACACTTTCTCTTGATTACTGCTCAACACAAATTACCTCGAGCAAGTCTACTGTGAGGACTAAAGGAAAGAGACGTATGGATGCTGCTAAGCTCTTCTAGCTTGTACCAGGTAGGAAAGATACCTCTGTAGCAGGCGTGAAGAGGATAGCACTAATTAATTAGATGAGAAGCGGAGGAAAGGCACTTAGAGGTAGTGAAAAGCAGTTAATGTGATGTTCCGGGGAAGCTTCAGTCTGCTTAAGGAGTAGCAAGAACAAGCCTAAAGTCATAGCCAAATACAAGAAAGAGAGGAGGACACGCAGCATGAGAAGCTCCCGAGAGAAAGGAGCTCTGTTTTGGGTAAAAATCAGTCCCTTTTTCTATCATGGAGACATCCAAGGGCGTAGGACACGTGCACTTCAGGGAACCAAGAGATGCTGTGCATTTCTCTCGTCCCCCTGACACAGCCACTAGGTGACGATGCTTCCAATTCTCTCTAAAGAAACCTTGCTTTCTCAGGCCCAGGTGTCCAGCTGCACACCAAGGACGTCCCTGGCTCCCAGGCACAGTTCCCAGGCCCAAGGCCGAGCTCCGCTCCGAACCCCCATTCCAGCAGACCTTGCTCCTGGCATTGTGGAGCAGCCATTTCATGTCAGCCTTTTCTCCTGGCAGTCAGCTTAGCGCCGTAACCTCTGCCATCGGGGCGCCCGAGAGCCGTGTGAGGTCAGCAGAGAGTCACTGTCAGCCTTTGACCTCACAAAGGTGGGTGGCCATAAGTGCCCTGAGCGTCCAGCTCGCATTGAGTTCTGCTGGTGGCACTCGAGGCGTGGAGGTCTGCATGGTGCAATGGGAGACGCCGATGTCCTGCTGCTGGAACAAGAGGCGCTGATGTGCTGCTGGTGCAGGAGGAGACGTGAAGGTGCTGCTGCTTAGAGGTGCTGAGGGGCGGGCAGCCTCAGCGGGCAGCTGAATCAGAGGGCAGGGAAGCCAAGCAGCTTCCTTCTCTGGGGAAGGGGGCACAGAGAAAGTGATTGGAAATGGGGTACAAGCCCTCAGCCTCTAAAAGCAATCCCTCAGATGTTTAGGCATAGTAAAGTTAGGTATATCTATTTGACTCTAGACCCCAACATGTTTGTTAGTGTTCTGGTTTGTCCACTGCTTTCTTGTGGGGGATTTGAGTTGGCCATTACTGTTTAGGTGAATGCTGACTTCATATCTATGGTGCACTTTATTCTTAAAATGGGAAGTTTCTACCAATTTCCCGTCCAAACTTGCTCATAAGCCAACTGCAGTCATCATTTCAGATGTGTCTCCCAACTTACACATTTCCTATTTCTCCTTGCTATTTACTCAAGAAATTCATTTACGTAGAGACAACATATTCTTCTCTCAACTGGCATCTGGCCGGGCAGAATGATGTCCTTTCATTCCCTTCCAGGCAATAGGCAACTTGTTCCTTCTGTCTTGTGAACTCTTCCTCCTAAGTTCAATGTGAATACAAGTGGCAGAACTGTGCCTCATGTCTCAAATGAGTGTCAGGGCTGCCTTGTCCAGTGTATTCATACTGGAGGGAAAAAAAAATGAATAGCCATACACACTATATAACCACTAAACTTTTTCAGTCCTCCTTGTGCTAACAGTGCATGAACGTGAGGTTTTGTTGTCATTTTTGTTTGTTTGTTTGTTTGCTTGCTTTAAACTCCTGACTGCCATATAGCAAACATGACCAAAAAACACCCTTTTTTGAGAATCTCTGAGAATGGCTCTGCTTTGTATTATCACCTGTCACTTCACCTGAACCATTTCAATCACAAGCGATATCCTTCTGTCAGGCTTGGTAGTACTTCCCAACCTTATGTCCCCTGCAAATCTCAAAGCTCATGTGTAATTTTTAATCTTCAGCCACCATGTCCATACCGAACATATCTAACTTTGAAGTCAGCTCTGCCCTGAATAGGAGGTTGGGTTTTCAGAGGTCCCTTCCAGCCTACATTTCTCCATGAGTCTTTGCCTCCTTAGCAGCTGCAGTTTCAGAACTGTCTCTGAGAATTACCATAGGTAACGACTCCTTTGCTGGTAAGTCCCTCTTCAGTGTGAACAATTGTAAATTCCCTTTATTCACTTGCAGCCCCAAAGCCCAAATCCGTAGATAATGTATCAGAAGCTCACAGAAAGTGAAATAGATGTAATTCATCCCCTGTGTAGGGAAGAACTGGTCCTAGAAAGGAAAGCTATTAAATTATCTGGAAACAATTTAGCTCTGATAAATTATTTTGTAAATTACACATTACCCCCTCCTTCCCTGGTCTTAGCTGTTCTTGCTCCAAAACTTTGCATGGTGTTGATGTCAAACTAACAGGCCCACACTTGTCTGGATGACTCTTTACCCTCTTCTGGACAGAGGTGTATTTGTTACTCTCCCATTCTGGGGACTATCCCTGATTTGCACAATTGTTATGCATTTTTCCTACTTGACTTGTTGTTCTGTGTGCCAATGCTGTTAATAGGCTAGGTAGATATCAGCTTTTCATTTTTCACTTGAATCGCTATAGATTGTTATTTCACCTCAGATGATGTTGCGCCTAGTGCCCTACCCTCCTTTTCAATGGGAGTCCTGTCACTGCCCTTAATATCACATTGTTGTTGCTGTTAGATGCAGGAAATAAGATTTGCAGCATTTGAGACATCAGTAACTTTTGATCTATTTTTGCCTCAAGCGTGCAACTGTCCTAATTTGTTCTCTTTGTTCCCCCTGGTTTCTGTGGCTTAAGTACCACTTACTATTATTGTTTAATTTCCTATGTGAAGGAGGTTTTCGGTCATTCTTACTTTATTTCTGCAGTTTTTAACCTCTGAAACATGCCTTTTCTCATCGCTTTTTTCCTCTTTGAATTTTGAATTTTAACTATGCCTTCTCTGCACTCAAGTCCCAGAGCTGCTTAGTCAGACTCAATTATTCATTTCCTTAGATTTCAAAGTTTGCATTTCTAAGCCTCAAAACCTTCATTCTAAACCTGGTTTTGTCTGTCGTGAAATGTAAAATGAGAAAAGTCAGCTCATGATCACACTTTATTCAAATTTTACTACATTTAAACCCATACAGGAGCCAAGTCTAAAATGGTCTTATATTTTTTCACTTTTGGGAAGAAATCCATCACATAGTACACCTCTATGAACATAAGTGGTAATTATCTTTCAATCTTTTGCTGGGAAGTTAAAGTCTCCCATAATTCCCATTATTGTTTACGTGTCTGATAACTGTACAGAGATAATTCACTATTAGACTGGAGCTAAGAGCAAAGAGCAGGCTAGCAAGGCTGTCTATCTTTAGCAGTGATTTGCACAAAACCACTCTTTTGCTGACCCATAACATTTAATTTCTCCATCCTCTGCTTCTTGCTAACACAAAGCACCATCTTATTCCATCCATTTGCCTTGGTTTCCAGCCTTCCTGAGATTTATCAGTACTTGTATGACATTCATGCCTTTGTTTCACCCTTCCTGTGTTGACACTTGTCATAACAGTTTTAGATCCTGAACATGATCATCTCAAAGTTTGCCTGACAGTTAGGTCTTCCTCACATTGTCATAGAGTATCAGGTCTCTACCACTTGAAATAGATTGGATTGGATTAGATTATTGGCACCGTCTCTTGTGCTGGTAGTCCATTATCTTCACAGTCCGTACAACTGGCCATCAGTGAACATGAAGTGGCCTTATCCTGCCCATTTACCTTTCTGGAAATCAGCCACTCTGTCTGCCTAGAACAGGGAATGGATTTTCCTCACCTTTCTTCAAAAGCTCTGAAGTTTTCTGTGATCTTTCCAATTGTACGGTATGATAAGCTTTTGCTGCCACTGAAGGGTAGAAGTCATTATGAATAGTGCCAACAAAACAGAAACATAACAATGAAAACGATATTTTAATTCAGAATAGGTATTTGAAAAGTTCACCTTTTCTAGCACAAATGGGGAAAAGAAAAAAAGGAAGGAAAAAAAAAAAAAAAAGCAGTCCTAAAACATCAAAACTGTGGCCAAAGAATTAGAAGAAACACTATTTTTCCAAAGCTGCAATGTTTTCCATTCATCTGGCTGGGCCAGCAGAGCACTGGAGACCTGGATGCACTGTACTCATGGCTGGTTCCCCTAAATGACCTGCAGGGAGATCTTCTTATCTCTGTCCCTCTGTTTCTCCTTTCAATCTCTGTTTTGTCTGTTTGTATCACTAGCTCTCAAATCGCCACTGATATATGCACGTGCAGCACCCAGCACAACCTTGTTTCAGGCTCCAGCGGGACCTTTAGGCATTACCATCCTGTAAACAAATAACAATGATAGTGAGTGTAATTACAATCGTCAAACTATTCCAGCTCCACATCATTAGCCATGCCCTGAGCTAAATAACATTTTAATCAGTTTGATATGTCATCTGTGGCTTTCTTCACTGTCACTTGCAATCCAGCAAACTCCTTCCTTCACGTTTCTAGATTAGACAGAGGGTTCTCAACTGCAGACATCCAATTCCCTGTTCAGGAAGCAGCGAGACCGTTCCTCTTCTCACAGATTTAAGATGATAGCCAAGCATCATGAGACACAGTGCATATGTCTCCTAGGCCCATCCCATGAGAGCAGGACATTTACCACACATGAGAAGAAGACTTAATGCAGTGGCAAAGCAAAATACTCGGTGTCAAAGCCATGTCTAGATGATCATTAAAGACAGATCAAAATTACCCAATACAGGAGGAAAATCTATCGTTTGTAGAAGATTATGTTCTCTGATTATTAGTTTCAAAATTAGTTTTTCCTTTGGATTTCCTCTGAACTTAAACTTAGTTTGGAATGCCTTTGGTTTTGAATATTTCTGAAATCGTATTACTTCTCCTAAGTAAGTTGCTAGTCTGTTCTATTTACGTGAAATTCGAATAATATTGTGAAGTATCTGCCATCAGTTTTACAGTGTGCCAGGCTGAGTTCCCTGATGAATTTCAAATTTCAGATATGAAACAGTAAAGGTTAAAAAAAAAAAATGTTACAAAGGGTACTCCATGCAGTAGCATAAACTTCTGTTTTCTCAAAACTTGTATCAGTTCATCTCACCAGGACCAGCAGGGGAAGCACACTCTGCCTAGGCACTGGCAAAGGGACACAGTGAGAGTGTAGGGTCTCTTGCTGGGGCCATTCAAAATTTGACTGTACAAGCCCCTGAGCAATATGACAGGGCTTTAAAAATGGCCCTGCTTGAAGTACGCGGGTGATCTGGAGACCTCTAAGGTGCTTTCCAACAAAAGCTTTTCTATAATTGTATGAAATCACCTGCAATAGATTAACCCTGGTCATTATTCCTATCACAGGAAATAACTGTGACACCTGGGTAACAGGTGAGCTTACTGCGACACCAGGGAGAGCCTTCCTGTACTTAAAGGCAACCTGTAGGAAAGCTGGGGAGGGAGTCTTTATCAGGGCCTGGAGTGACAGGACAAGGAGTAACCGCTTTAAACTGAAAAGTAGCACCCAGAAAGAACGGAGTCACGCAACAGGATTCATTTCCAAAACCACCTCGTAGACACCTGGGCCAAAGAGCAGGGCCTTGAGCGGGTATATCACAATGGCGGAGTTCATTTCCTTCCCAGTAGCTGGCACGTGCCGTTTTTTGGGATTTCGGGGCTACAGTGAGCTGCTAAGAGGGATGTCTTAGCTCTTGCAGGGCAGTGCTTCCACTAAGGCCAGGACTTTTCTGCATCTTCTACTGCCCTGCAAGCGAGGATGCTTGGGGCACACAGGAAGCTGGGAGGGGACACAGCTGCAGGGATTCCATAAGACACAAGCAAATGCAGCCTTGGCTTGGTGACACTTTCTCTTGATTACTGCTCAACACAAATTACCTCAAGCAAGTCTACTGTGAGGACTAAAGGAAAGAGACGTATGGATGCTGCTAAGCTCTTCTAGCTTGTACCAGGTAGGAAAGATACCTCTGTAGCAGGCGTGAAGAGGATAGCACTAATTAATTAGATGAGAAGCGGAGGAAAGGCACTTAGAGGTAGTGAAAAGCAGTTAATGTGATGTTCCGGGGAAGCTTCAGTCTGCTTAAGGAGTAGCAAGAACAAGCCTAAAGTCATAGCCAAATACAAGAAAGAGAGGAGGACACGCAGCATGAGAAGCTCCCGAGAGAAAGGAGCTCTGTTTTGGGTAAAAATCAGTCCCTTTTTCTATCATGGAGACATCCAAGGGCGTAGGACACGTGCACTTCAGGGAACCAAGAGATGCTGTGCATTTCTCTCGTCCCCCTGACACAGCCACTAGGTGACGATGCTTCCAATTCTCTCTAAAGAAACCTTGCTTTCTCAGGCCCAGGTGTCCAGCTGCACACCAAGGACGTCCCTGGCTCCCAGGCACAGTTCCCAGGCCCAAGGCCGAGCTCCGCTCCGAACCCCCATTCCAGCAGACCTTGCTCCTGGCATTGTGGAGCAGCCATTTCATGTCAGCCTTTTCTCCTGGCAGTCAGCTTAGCGCCGTAACCTCTGCCATCGGGGCGCCCGAGAGGCGTGTGAGGTCAGCAGAGAGTCACTGTCAGCCTTTGACCTCACAAAGGTGGGTGGCCATAAGTGCCCTGAGCGTCCAGCTCGCATTGAGTACTGCTGGTGGCACTCAAGGCGTGGAGGTCTGCATGGTGCAATGGGAGACGCCGATGTCCTGCTGCTGGAACAAGAGGCGCTGATGTGCTGCTGGTGCAGGAGGAGACGTGAAGGTGCTGCTGCTTAGAGGTGCTGAGGGGCGGGCAGCCTCAGCGGGCAGCTGAATCAGAGGGCAGGGAAGCCAAGCAGCTTCCTTCTCTGGGGAAGGGGGCACAGAGAAAGTGATTGGAAATGGGGTACAAGCCCTCAGCCTCTAAAAGCAAGCCCTCAGATGTTTAGGCATAGTAAAGTTAGGTATATCTATTTGACTCTAGACCCCAACATGTTTGTTAGTGTTCTGGTTTGTCCACTGCTTTCTTGTGGGGGATTTGAGTTGGCCATTACTCTTTAGGTGAATGCTGACTTCATATCTATGGTGCACTTTATTCTTAAAATGGGAAGTTTCTACCAATTTCCCGTCCAAACTTGCTCATAAGCCAACTGCAGTCATCATTTCAGATGTGTCTCCCAACTTACACATTTCCTATTTCTCCTTGCTATTTACTCAAGAAATTCATTTACGTAGAGACAACATATTCTTCTCTCAACTGGCATCTGGCCGGGCAGAATGATGTCCTTTCATTCCCTTCCAGGCAATAGGCAACTTGTTCCTTCTGTCTTGTGAACTCTTCCTCCTAAGTTCAATGTGAATACAAGTGGCAGAACTGTGCCTCATGTCTCAAATGAGTGTCAGGGCTGCCTTGTCCAGTGTATTCATACTGGAGGGAAAAAAAAATGAATAGCCATACACACTATATAACCACTAAACTTTTTCAGTCCTCCTTGTGCTAACAGTGCATGAACGTGAGGTTTTGTTGTCATTTTTGTTTGTTTGTTTGTTTGCTTGCTTTAAACTCCTGACTGCCATATAGCAAACATGACCAAAAAACACCCTTTTTTGAGAATCTCTGAGAATGGCTCTGCTTTGTATTATCACCTGTCACTTCACCTGAACCATTTCAATCACAAGCGATATCCTTCTGTCAGGCTTGGTAGTACTTCCCAACCTTATGTCCCCTGCAAATCTCAAAGCTCATGTGTAATTTTTAATCTTCAGCCACCATGTCCATACCGAACATATCTAACTTTGAAGTCAGCTCTGCCCTGAATAGGAGGTTGGGTTTTCAGAGGTCCCTTCCAGCCTACATTTCTCCATGAGTCTTTGCCTCCTTAGCAGCTGCAGTTTCAGAACTGTCTCTGAGAATTACCATAGGTAACGACTCCTTTGCTGGTAAGTCCCTCTTCAGTGTGAACAATTGTAAATTCCCTTTATTCACTTGCAGCCCCAAAGCCCAAATCCGTAGATAATGTATCAGAAGCTCACAGAAAGTGAAATAGATGTAATTCATCCCCTGTGTAGGGAAGAACTGGTCCTAGAAAGGAAAGCTATTAAATTATCTGGAAACAATTTAGCTCTGATAAATTATTTTGTAAATTACACATTACCCCCTCCTTCCCTGGTCTTAGCTGTTCTTGCTCCAAAACTTTGCATGGTGTTGATGTCAAACTAACAGGCCCACACTTGTCTGGATGACTCTTTACCCTCTTCTGGACAGAGGTGTATTTGTTACTCTCCCATTCTGGGGACTATCCCTGATTTGCACAATTGTTATGCATTTTTCCTACTTGACTTGTTGTTCTGTGTGCCAATGCTGTTAATAGGCTAGGTAGATATCAGCTTTTCATTTTTCACTTGAATCGCTATAGATTGTTATTTCACCTCAGATGATGTTGCGCCTAGTGCCCTACCCTCTCCTTTTCAATGGGAGTCCTGTCCACTGCCCTTAATATCACATTGTTGTTGCTGTTAGATGCAGGAAATAAGATTTGCAGCATTTGAGACATCAGTAACTTTTCTATTTTTGCCTCAAGCGTGCAACTGTCCTAATTTGTTCTCTTTGTTCCCCCTGGTTTCTGTGGCTTAAGTACCACTTACTATTATTGTTTAATTTCCTATGTGAAGGAGGTTTTCGGTCATTCTTACTTTATTTCTGCAGTTTTTAACCTCTGAAACATGCCTTTTCTCATCGCTTTTTTCCTCTTTGAATTTTGAATTTTAACTATGCCTTCTCTGCACTCAAGTCCCAGAGCTGCTTAGTCAGACTCAATTATTCATTTCCTTAGATTTCAAAGTTTGCATTTCTAAGCCTCAAAACCTTCATTCTAAACCTGGTTTTGTCTGTCGTGAAATGTAAAATGAGAAAAGTCAGCTCATGATCACACTTTATTCAAATTTTACTACATTTAAACCCATACAGGAGCCAAGTCTAAAATGGTCTTATATTTTTTCACTTTTGGGAAGAAATCCATCACATAGTACACCTCTATGAACATAAGTGGTAATTATCTTTCAATCTTTTGCTGGGAAGTTAAAGTCTCCCATAATTCCCATTATTGTTTACGTGTCTGATAACTGTACAGAGATAATTCACTATTAGACTGGAGCTAAGAGCAAAGAGCAGGCTAGCAAGGCTGTCTATCTTTAGCAGTGATTTGCACAAAACCACTCTTTTGCTGACCCATAACATTTAATTTCTCCATCCTCTGCTTCTTGCTAACACAAAGCACCATCTTATTCCATCCATTTGCCTTGGTTTCCAGCCTTCCTGAGATTTATCAGTACTTGTATGACATTCATGCCTTTGTTTCACCCTTCCTGTGTTGACACTTGTCATAACAGTTTTAGATCCTGAACATGATCATCTCAAAGTTTGCCTGACAGTTAGGTCTTCCTCACATTGTCATAGAGTATCAGGTCTCTACCACTTGAAATAGATTGGATTGGATTAGATTATTGGCACCGTCTCTTGTGCTGGTAGTCCATTATCTTCACAGTCCGTACAACTGGCCATCAGTGAACATGAAGTGGCCTTATCCTGCCCAGTTACCTTTCTGGAAATCAGCCACTCTCTCTGCCTAGAACAGGGAATGGATTTTCCTCACCTTTCTTCAAAAGCTCTGAAGTTTTCTGTGATCTTTCCAATTGTACGGTATGATAAGCTTTTGCTGCCACTGAAGGGTAGAAGTCATTATGAATAGTGCCAACAAAACAGAAACATAACAATGAAAACGATATTTTAATTCAGAATAGGTATTTGAAAAGTTCACCTTTTCTAGCACAAATGGGGAAAAGAAAAAAAGGAAGGAAAAAAAAAAAAAAAAAGCAGTCCTAAAACATCAAAACTGTGGCCAAAGAATTAGAAGAAACACTATTTTTCCAAAGCTGCAATGTTTTCCATTCATCTGGCTGGGCCAGCAGAGCACTGGAGACCTGGATGCACTGTACTCATGGCTGGTTCCCCTAAATGACCTGCAGGGAGATCTTCTTCTCTCTGTCCCTCTGTTTCTCCTTTCAATCTCTGTTTTGTCTGTTTGTATCACTAGCTCTCAAATCGCCACTGATATATGCACGTGCAGCACCCAGCACAACCTTGTTTCAGGCTCCAGCGGGACCTTTAGGCATTACCATCCTGTAAACAAATAACAATGATAGTGAGTGTAATTACAATCGTCAAACTATTCCAGCTCCACATCATTAGCCATGCCCTGAGCTAAATAACATTTTAATCAGTTTGATATGTCATCTGTGGCTTTCTTCACTGTCACTTGCAATCCAGCAAACTCCTTCCTTCACGTTTCTAGATTAGACAGAGGGTTCTCAACTGCAGACATCCAATTCCCTGTTCAGGAAGCAGCGAGACCGTTCCTCTTCTCACAGATTTAAGATGATAGCCAAGCATCATGAGACACAGTGCGTATGTCTCCTAGGCCCATCCCATGAGAGCAGGACATTTACCACACATGAGAAGAAGACTTAATGCAGTGGCAAAGCAAAATACTCGGTGTCAAAGCCATGTCTAGATGATCATTAAAGACAGATCAAAATTACCCAATACAGGAGGAAAATCTATCGTTTGTAGAAGATTATGTTCTCTGATTATTAGTTTCAAAATTAGTTTTTCCTTTGGATTTCCTCTGAACTTAAACTTAGTTTGGAATGCCTTTGGTTTTGAATATTTCTGAAATCGTATTACTTCTCCTAAGTAAGTTGCTAGTCTGTTCTATTTACGTGAAATTCGAATAATATTGTGAAGTATCTGCCATCAGTTTTACAGTGTGCCAGGCTGAGTTCCCTGATGAATTTCAAATTTCAGATATGAAACAGTAAAGGTTAAAAAAAAAAAATGTTACAAAGGGTACTCCATGCAGTAGCATAAACTTCTGTTTTCTCAAAACTTGTATCAGTTCATCTCACCAGGACCAGCAGGGGAAGCACACTCTGCCTAGGCACTGGCAAAGGGACACAGTGAGAGTGTAGGGTCTCTTGCTGGGGCCATTCAAAATTTGACTGTACAAGCCCCTGAGCAATATGACAGGGCTTTAAAAATGGCCCTGCTTGAAGTACGCGGGTGATCTGGAGACCTCTAAGGTGCTTTCCAACAAAAGCTTTTCTATAATTGTATGAAATCACCTGCAATAGATTAACCCTGGTCATTATTCCTATCACAGGAAATAACTGTGACACCTGGGTAACAGGTGAGCTTACTGCGACACCAGGGAGAGCCTTCCTGTACTTAAAGGCAACCTGTAGGAAAGCTGGGGAGGGAGTCTTTATCAGGGCCTGGAGTGACAGGACAAGGAGTAACCGCTTTAAACTGAAAAGTAGCACCCAGAAAGAACGGAGTCACGCAACAGGATTCATTTCCAAAACCACCTCGTAGACACCTGGGCCAAAGAGCAGGGCCTTGAGCGGGTATATCACAATGGCGGAGTTCATTTCCTTCCCAGTAGCTGGCACGTGCCGTTTTTTGGGATTTCGGGGCTACAGTGAGCTGCTAAGAGGGATGTCTTAGCTCTTGCAGGGCAGTGCTTCCACTAAGGCCAGGACTTTTCTGCATCTTCTACTGCCCTGCAAGCGAGGATGCTTGGGGCACACAGGAAGCTGGGAGGGGACACAGCTGCAGGGATTCCATAAGACACAAGCAAATGCAGCCTTGGCTTGGTGACACTTTCTCTTGATTACTGCTCAACACAAATTACCTCAAGCAAGTCTACTGTGAGGACTAAAGGAAAGAGACGTATGGATGCTGCTAAGCTCTTCTAGCTTGTACCAGGTAGGAAAGATACCTCTGTAGCAGGCGTGAAGAGGATAGCACTAATTAATTAGATGAGAAGCGGAGGAAAGGCACTTAGAGGTAGTGAAAAGCAGTTAATGTGATGTTCCGGGGAAGCTTCAGTCTGCTTAAGGAGTAGCAAGAACAAGCCTAAAGTCATAGCCAAATACAAGAAAGAGAGGAGGACACGCAGCATGAGAAGCTCCCGAGAGAAAGGAGCTCTGTTTTGGGTAAAAATCAGTCCCTTTTTCTATCATGGAGACATCCAAGGGCGTAGGACACGTGCACTTCAGGGAACCAAGAGATGCTGTGCATTTCTCTCGTCCCCCTGACACAGCCACTAGGTGACGATGCTTCCAATTCTCTCTAAAGAAACCTTGCTTTCTCAGGCCCAGGTGTCCAGCTGCACACCAAGGACGTCCCTGGCTCCCAGGCACAGTTCCCAGGCCCAAGGCCGAGCTCCCCTCCGAACCCCCATTCCAGCAGACCTTGCTCCTGGCATTGTGGAGCAGCCATTTCATGTCAGCCTTTTCTCCTGGCAGTCAGCTTAGCGCCGTAACCTCTGCCATCGGGGCGCCCGAGAGCCGTGTGAGGTCAGCAGAGAGTCACTGTCAGCCTTTGACCTCACAAAGGTGGGTGGCCATAAGTGCCCTGAGCGTCCAGCTCGCATTGAGTACTGCTGGTGGCACTCGAGGCGTGGAGGTCTGCATGGTGCAATGGGAGACGCCGATGTCCTGCTGCTGGAACAAGAGGCGCTGATGTGCTGCTGGTGCAGGAGGAGACGTGAAGGTGCTGCTGCTTAGAGGTGCTGAGGGGCGGGCAGCCTCAGCGGGCAGCTGAATCAGAGGGCAGGGAAGCCAAGCAGCTTCCTTCTCTGGGGAAGGGGGCACAGAGAAAGTGATTGGAAATGGGGTACAAGCCCTCAGCCTCTAAAAGCAATCCCTCAGATGTTTAGGCATAGTAAAGTTAGGTATATCTATTTGACTCTAGACCCCAACATGTTTGTTAGTGTTCTGGTTTGTCCACTGCTTTCTTGTGGGGGATTTGAGTTGGCCATTACTGTTTAGGTGAATGCTGACTTCATATCTATGGTGCACTTTATTCTTAAAATGGGAAGTTTCTACCAATTTCCCGTCCAAACTTGCTCATAAGCCAACTGCAGTCATCATTTCAGATGTGTCTCCCAACTTACACATTTCCTATTTCTCCTTGATATTTACTCAAGAAATTCATTTACGTAGAGACAACATATTCTTCTCTCAACTGGCATCTGGCCGGGCAGAATGATGTCCTTTCATTCCCTTCCAGGCAATAGGCAACTTGTTCCTTCTGTCTTGTGAACTCTTCCTCCTAAGTTCAATGTGAATACAAGTGGCAGAACTGTGCCTCATGTCTCAAATGAGTGTCAGGGCTGCCTTGTCCAGTGTATTCATACTGGAGGGAAAAAAAAATGAATAGCCATACACACTATATAACCACTAAACTTTTTCAGTCCTCCTTGTGCTAACAGTGCATGAACGTGAGGTTTTGTTGTCATTTTTGTTTGTTTGTTTGTTTGCTTGCTTTAAACTCCTGACTGCCATATAGCAAACATGACCAAAAAACACCCTTTTTTGAGAATCTCTGAGAATGGCTCTGCTTTGTATTATCACCTGTCACTTCACCTGAACCATTTCAATCACAAGCGGTATCCTTCTGTCAGGCTTGGTAGTACTTCCCAACCTTATGTCCCCTGCAAATCTCAAAGCTCATGTGTAATTTTTAATCTTCAGCCACCATGTCCATACCGAACATATCTAACTTTGAAGTCAGCTCTGCCCTGAATAGGAGGTTGGGTTTTCAGAGGTCCCTTCCAGCCTACATTTCTCCATGAGTCTTTGCCTCCTTAGCAGCTGCAGTTTCAGAACTGTCTCTGAGAATTACCATAGGTAACGACTCCTTTGCTGGTAAGTCCCTCTTCAGTGTGAACAATTGTAAATTCCCTTTATTCACTTGCAGCCCCAAAGCCCAAATCCGTAGATAATGTATCAGAAGCTCACAGAAAGTGAAATAGATGTAATTCATCCCCTGTGTAGGGAAGAACTGGTCCTAGAAAGGAAAGCTATTAAATTATCTGGAAACAATTTAGCTCTGATAAATTATTTTGTAAATTACACATTACCCCCTCCTTCCCTGGTCTTAGCTGTTCTTGCTCCAAAACTTTGCATGGTGTTGATGTCAAACTAACAGGCCCACACTTGTCTGGATGACTCTTTACCCTCTTCTGGACAGAGGTGTATTTGTTACTCTCCCATTCTGGGGACTATCCCTGATTTGCACAATTGTTATGCATTTTTCCTACTTGACTTGTTGTTCTGTGTGCCAATGCTGTTAATAGGCTAGGTAGATATCAGCTTTTCATTTTTCACTTGAATCGCTATAGATTGTTATTTCACCTCAGATGATGTTGCGCCTAGTGCCCTACCCTCCTTTTCAATGGGAGTCCTGTCACTGCCCTTAATATCACATTGTTGTTGCTGTTAGATGCAGGAAATAAGATTTGCAGCATTTGAGACATCAGTAACTTTTGATCTATTTTTGCCTCAAGCGTGCAACTGTCCTAATTTGTTCTCTTTGTTCCCCCTGGTTTCTGTGGCTTAAGTACCACTTACTATTATTGTTTAATTTCCTATGTGAAGGAAGTTTTCGGTCATTCTTACTTTATTTCTGCAGTTTTTAACCTCTGAAACATGCCTTTTCTCATCGCTTTTTTCCTCTTTGAATTTTGAATTTTAACTATGCCTTCTCTGCACTCAAGTCCCAGAGCTGCTTAGTCAGACTCAATTATTCATTTCCTTAGATTTCAAAGTTTGCATTTCTAAGCCTCAAAACCTTCATTCTAAACCTGGTTTTGTCTGTCGTGAAATGTAAAATGAGAAAAGTCAGCTCATGATCACACTTTATTCAAATTTTACTACATTTAAACCCATACAGGAGCCAAGTCTAAAATGGTCTTATATTTTTTCACTTTTGGGAAGAAATCCATCACATAGTATACCTCTATGAACATAAGTGGTAATTATCTTTCAATCTTTTGCTGGGAAGTTAAAGTCTCCCATAATTCCCATTATTGTTTACGTGTCTGATAACTGTACAGAGATAATTCACTATTAGACTGGAGCTAAGAGCAAAGAGCAGGCTAGCAAGGCTGTCTATCTTTAGCAGTGATTTGCACAAAACCACTCTTTTGCTGACCCATAACATTTAATTTCTCCATCCTCTGCTTCTTGCTAACACAAAGCACCATCTTATTCCATCCATTTGCCTTGGTTTCCAGCCTTCCTGAGATTTATCAGTACCTGTATGACATTCATGCCTTTGTTTCACCCTTCCTGTGTTGACACTTGTCATAACAGTTTTAGATCCTGAACATGATCATCTCAAAGTTTGCCTGACAGTTAGGTCTTCCTCACATTGTCATAGAGTATCAGGTCTCTACCACTTGAAATAGATTGGATTGGATTAGATTATTGGCACCGTCTCTTGTGCTGGTAGTCCATTATCTTCACAGTCCGTACAACTGGCCATCAGTGAACATGAAGTGGCCTTATCCTGCCCATTTACCTTTCTGGAAATCAGCCACTCTGTCTGCCTAGAACAGGGAATGGATTTTCCTCACCTTTCTTCAAAAGCTCTGAAGTTTTCTGTGATCTTTCCAATTGTACGGTATGATAAGCTTTTGCTGCCACTGAAGGGTAGAAGTCATTATGAATAGTGCCAACAAAACAGAAACATAACAATGAAAACGATATTTTAATTCAGAATAGGTATTTGAAAAGTTCACCTTTTCTAGCACAAATGGGGAAAAGAAAAAAAGGAAGGAAAAAAAAAAAAAAAAAGCAGTCCTAAAACATCAAAACTGTGGCCAAAGAATTAGAAGAAACACTATTTTTCCAAAGCTGCAATGTTTTCCATTCATCTGGCTGGGCCAGCAGAGCACTGGAGACCTGGATGCACTGTACTCATGGCTGGTTCCCCTAAATGACCTGCAGGGAGATCTTCTTCTCTCTATCCCTCTGTTTCTCCTTTCAATCTCTGTTTTGTCTGTTTGTATCACTAGCTCTCAAATCGCCACTGATATATGCACGTGCAGCACCCAGCACAACCTTGTTTCAGGCTCCAGCGGGACCTTTAGGCATTACCATCCTGTAAACAAATAACAATGATAGTGAGTGTAATTACAATCGTCAAACTATTCCAGCTCCACATCATTAGCCATGCCCTGAGCTAAATAACATTTTAATCAGTTTGATATGTCATCTGTGGCTTTCTTCACTGTCACTTGCAATCCAGCAAACTCCTTCCTTCACGTTTCTAGATTAGACAGAGGGTTCTCAACTGCAGACATCCAATTCCCTGTTCAGGAAGCAGCGAGACCTTTCCTCTTCTCAAAGATTTAAGATGATAGCCAAGCATCATGAGACACAGTGCGTATGTCTCCTAGGCCCATCCCATGAGAGCAGGACATTTACCACACATGAGAAGAAGACTTAATGCAGTGGCAAAGCAAAATACTCAGTGTCAAAGCCATGTCTAGATGATCATTAAAGACAGATCAAAATTACCCAATACAGGAGGAAAATCTATCGTTTGTAGAAGATTATGTTCTCTGATTATTAGTTTCAAAATTAGTTTTTCCTTTGGATTTCCTCTGAACTTAAACTTAGTTTGGAATGCCTTTGGTTTTGAATATTTCTGAAATCGTATTACTTCTCCTAAGTAAGTTGCTAGTCTGTTCTATTTACGTGAAATTCGAATAATATTGTGAAGTATCTGCCATCAGTTTTACTGTGTGCCAGGCTGAGTTCCCTGATGAATTTCAAATTTCAGATATGAAACAG
Organism: Anser brachyrhynchus; assembly: GCF_964034855.1. Classification (NCBI taxonomy): domain Eukaryota; kingdom Metazoa; phylum Chordata; class Aves; order Anseriformes; family Anatidae; genus Anser; species Anser brachyrhynchus. The sequence continues at coordinate 691,174 of NC_137714.1, forward strand.
TAAAGGTTAAAAAAAAAAAATGTTACAAAGGGTACTTCATGCAGTAGCATAAACTTCTGTTTTCTCAAAACTTGTATCAGTTCATCTCACCAGGACCAGCAGGGGAAGCACACTCTGCCTAGGCACTGGCAAAGGGACACAGTGAGAGTGTAGGGTCTCTTGCTGGGGCCATTCAAAATTTGACTGTACAAGCCCCTGAGCAATATGACAGGGCTTTAAAAATGGCCCTGCTTGAAGTACGCGGGTGATCTGGAGACCTCTAAGGTGCTTTCCAACAAAAGTTTTTCTATAATTGTATGAAATCACCTGCAATAGATTAACCCTGGTCATTATTCCTATCACAGGAAATAACTGTGACACCTGGGTAACAGGTGAGCTTACTGCGACACCAGGGAGAGCCTTCCTGTACTTAAAGGCAACCTGTAGGAAAGCTGGGGAGGGAGTCTTTATCAGGGCCTGGAGTGACAGGACAAGGAGTAACCGCTTTAAACTGAAAAGTAGCACCCAGAAAGAACGGAGTCACGCAACAGGATTCATTTCCAAAACCACCTCGTAGACACCTGGGCCAAAGAGCAGGGCCTTGAGCGGGTATATCACAATGGCAGAGTTCATTTCCTTCCCAGTAGCTGGCACGTGCCGTTTTTTGGGATTTCGGGGCTACAGTGAGCTGCTAAGAGGGATGTCTTAGCTCTTGCAGGGCAGTGCTTCCACTAAGGCCAGGACTTTTCTGCATCTTCTACTGCCCTGCAAGCGAGGATGCTTGGGGCACACAGGAAGCTGGGAGGGGACACAGCTGCAGGGATTCCATAAGACACAAGCAAATGCAGCCTTGGCTTGGTGACACTTTCTCTTGATTACTGCTCAACACAAATTACCTCGAGCAAGTCTACTGTGAGGACTAAAGGAAAGAGACGTATGGATGCTGCTAAGCTCTTCTAGCTTGTACCAGGTAGGAAAGATACCTCTGTAGCAGGCGTGAAGAGGATAGCACTAATTAATTAGATGAGAAGCGGAGGAAAGGCACTTAGAGGTAGTGAAAAGCAGTTAATGTGATGTTCCGGGGAAGCTTCAGTCTGCTTAAGGAGTAGCAAGAACAAGCCTAAAGTCATAGCCAAATACAAGAAAGAGAGGAGGACACGCAGCATGAGAAGCTCCCGAGAGAAAGGAGCTCTGTTTTGGGTAAAAATCAGTCCCTTTTTCTATCATGGAGACATCCAAGGGCGTAGGACACGTGCACTTCAGGGAACCAAGAGATGCTGTGCATTTCTCTCGTCCCCCTGACACAGCCACTAGGTGACGATGCTTCCAATTCTCTCTAAAGAAACCTTGCTTTCTCAGGCCCAGGTGTCCAGCTGCACACCAAGGACGTCCCTGGCTCCCAGGCACAGTTCCCAGGCCCAAGGCCGAGCTCCCCTCCGAACCCCCATTCCAGCAGACCTTGCTCCTGGCATTGTGGAGCAGCCATTTCATGTCAGCCTTTTCTCCTGGCAGTCAGCTTAGCGCCGTAACCTCTGCCATCGGGGCGCCCGAGAGCCGTGTGAGGTCAGCAGAGAGTCACTGTCAGCCTTTGACCTCACAAAGGTGGGTGGCCATAAGTGCCCTGAGCGTCCAGCTCGCATTGAGTACTGCTGGTGGCACTCGAGGCGTGGAGGTCTGCATGGTGCAATGGGAGACGCCGATGTCCTGCTGCTGGAACAAGAGGCGCTGATGTGCTGCTGGTGCAGGAGGAGACGTGAAGGTGCTGCTGCTTAGAGGTGCTGAGGGGCGGGCAGCCTCAGCGGGCAGCTGAATCAGAGGGCAGGGAAGCCAAGCAGCTTCCTTCTCTGGGGAAGGGGGCACAGAGAAAGTGATTGGAAATGGGGTACAAGCCCTCAGCCTCTAAAAGCAAGCCCTCAGATGTTTAGGCATAGTAAAGTTAGGTATATCTATTTGACTCTAGACCCCAACATGTTTGTTAGTGTTCTGGTTTGTCCACTGCTTTCTTGTGGGGGATTTGAGTTGGCCATTACTCTTTAGGTGAATGCTGACTTCATATCTATGGTGCACTTTATTCTTAAAATGGGAAGTTTCTACCAATTTCCCGTCCAAACTTGCTCATAAGCCAACTGCAGTCATCATTTCAGATGTGTCTCCCAACTTACACATTTCCTATTTCTCCTTGCTATTTACTCAAGAAATTCATTTACGTAGAGACAACATATTCTTCTCTCAACTGGCATCTGGCCGGGCAGAATGATGTCCTTTCATTCCCTTCCAGGCAATAGGCAACTTGTTCCTTCTGTCTTGTGAACTCTTCCTCCTAAGTTCAATGTGAATACAAGTGGCAGAACTGTGCCTCATGTCTCAAATGAGTGTCAGGGCTGCCTTGTCCAGTGTATTCATACTGGAGGGAAAAAAAAATGAATAGCCATACACACTATATAACCACTAAACTTTTTCAGTCCTCCTTGTGCTAACAGTGCATGAACGTGAGGTTTTGTTGTCATTTTTGTTTGTTTGTTTGTTTGCTTGCTTTAAACTCCTGACTGCCATATAGCAAACATGACCAAAAAACACCCTTTTTTGAGAATCTCTGAGAATGGCTCTGCTTTGTATTATCACCTGTCACTTCACCTGAACCATTTCAATCACAAGCGATATCCTTCTGTCAGGCTTGGTAGTACTTCCCAACCTTATGTCCCCTGCAAATCTCAAAGCTCATGTGTAATTTTTAATCTTCAGCCACCATGTCCATACCGAACATATCTAACTTTGAAGTCAGCTCTGCCCTGAATAGGAGGTTGGGTTTTCAGAGGTCCCTTCCAGCCTACATTTCTCCATGAGTCTTTGCCTCCTTAGCAGCTGCAGTTTCAGAACTGTCTCTGAGAATTACCATAGGTAACGACTCCTTTGCTGGTAAGTCCCTCTTCAGTGTGAACAATTGTAAATTCCCTTTATTCACTTGCAGCCCCAAAGCCCAAATCTGTAGATAATGTATCAGAAGCTCACAGAAAGTGAAATAGATGTAATTCATCCCCTGTGTAGGGAAGAACTGGTCCTAGAAAGGAAAGCTATTAAATTATCTGGAAACAATTTAGCTCTGATAAATTATTTTGTAAATTACACATTACCCCCTCCTTCCCTGGTCTTAGCTGTTCTTGCTCCAAAACTTTGCATGGTGTTGATGTCAAACTAACAGGCCCACACTTGTCTGGATGACTCTTTACCCTCTTCTGGACAGAGGTGTATTTGTTACTCTCCCATTCTGGGGACTATCCCTGATTTGCACAATTGTTATGCATTTTTCCTACTTGACTTGTTGTTCTGTGTGCCAATGCTGTTAATAGGCTAGGTAGATATCAGCTTTTCATTTTTCACTTGAATCGCTATAGATTGTTATTTCACCTCAGATGATGTTGCGCCTAGTGCCCTACCCTCCTTTTCAATGGGAGTCCTGTCACTGCCCTTAATATCACATTGTTGTTGCTGTTAGATGCAGGAAATAAGATTTGCAGCATTTGAGACATCAGTAACGTTTGATCTATTTTTGCCTCAAGTGTGCAACTGTCCTAATTTGTTCTCTTTGTTCCCCCTGGTTTCTGTGGCTTAAGTACCACTTACTATTATTGTTTAATTTCCTATGTGAAGGAGGTTTTTGGTCATTCTTACTTTATTTCTGCAGTTTTTAACCTCTGAAACATGCCTTTTCTCATCGCTTTTTTCCTCTTTGAATTTTGAATTTTAACTATGCCTTCTCTGCACTCAAGTCCCAGAGCTGCTTAGTCAGACTCAATTATTCATTTCCTTAGATTTCAAAGTTTGCATTTCTAAGCCTCAAAACCTTCATTCTAAACCTGGTTTTGTCTGTCGTGAAATGTAAAATGAGAAAAGTCAGCTCATGATCACACTTTATTCAAATTTTACTACATTTAAACCCATACAGGAGCCAAGTCTAAAATGGTCTTATATTTTTTCACTTTTGGGAAGAAATCCATCACATAGTACACCTCTATGAACATAAGTGGTAATTATCTTTCAATCTTTTGCTGGGAAGTTAAAGTCTCCCATAATTCCCATTATTGTTTACGTGTCTGATAACTGTACAGAGATAATTCACTATTAGACTGGAGCTAAGAGCAAAGAGCAGGCTAGCAAGGCTGTCTATCTTTAGCAGTGATTTGCACAAAACCACTCTTTTGCTGACCCATAACATTTAATTTCTCCATCCTCTGCTTCTTGCTAACACAAAGCACCATCTTATTCCATCCATTTACCTTGGTTTCCAGCCTTCCTGAGATTTATCAGTACTTGTATGACATTCATGCCTTTGTTTCACCCTTCCTGTGTTGACACTTGTCATAACAGTTTTAGATCCTGAACATGATCATCTCAAAGTTTGCCTGACAGTTAGGTCTTCCTCACATTGTCATAGAGTATCAGGTCTCTACCACTTGAAATAGATTGGATTGGATTAGATTATTGGCACCGTCTCTTGTGCTGGTAGTCCATTATCTTCACAGTCCGTACAACTGGCCATCAGTGAACATGAAGTGGCCTTATCCTGCCCATTTACCTTTCTGGAAATCAGCCACTCTGTCTGCCTAGAACAGGGAATGGATTTTCCTCACCTTTCTTCAAAAGCTCTGAAGTTTTCTGTGATCTTTCCAATTGTACGGTATGATAAGCTTTTGCTGCCACTGAAGGGTAGAAGTCATTATGAATAGTGCCAACAAAACAGAAACATAACAATGAAAACGATATTTTAATTCAGAATAGGTATTTGAAAAGTTCACCTTTTCTAGCACAAATGGGGAAAAGAAAAAAAGGAAGGAAAAAAAAAAAAAAAAAAAGCAGTCCTAAAACATCAAAACTGTGGCCAAAGAATTAGAAGAAACACTATTTTTCCAAAGCTGCAATGTTTTCCATTCATCTGGCTGGGCCAGCAGAGCACTGGAGACCTGGATGCACTGTACTCATGGCTGGTTCCCCTAAATGACCTGCAGGGAGATCTTCTTCTCTCTATCCCTCTGTTTCTCCTTTCAATCTCTGTTTTGTCTGTTTGTATCACTAGCTCTCAAATCGCCACTGATATATGCACGTGCAGCACCCAGCACAACCTTGTTTCAGGCTCCAGCGGGACCTTTAGGCATTACCATCCTGTAAACAAATAACAATGATAGTGAGTGTAATTACAATCGTCAAACTATTCCAGCTCCACATCATTAGCCATGCCCTGAGCTAAATAACATTTTAATCAGTTTGATATGTCATCTGTGGCTTTCTTCACTGTCACTTGCAATCCAGCAAACTCCTTCCTTCACGTTTCTAGATTAGACAGAGGGTTCTCAACTGCAGACATCCAATTCCCTGTTCAGGAAGCAGCGAGACCTTTCCTCTTCTCACAGATTTAAGATGATAGCCAAGCATCATGAGACACAGTGCGTATGTCTCCTAGGCCCATCCCATGAGAGCAGGACATTTACCACACATGAGAAGAAGACTTAATGCAGTGGCAAAGCAAAATACTCGGTGTCAAAGCCATGTCTAGATGATCATTAAAGACAGATCAAAATTACCCAATACAGGAGGAAAATCTATCGTTTGTAGAAGATTATGTTCTCTGATTATTAGTTTCAAAATTAGTTTTTCCTTTGGATTTCCTCTGAACTTAAACTTAGTTTGGAATGCCTTTGGTTTTGAATATTTCTGAAATCGTATTACTTCTCCTAAGTAAGTTGCTAGTCTGTTCTATTTACGTGAAATTCGAATAATATTGTGAAGTATCTGCCATCAGTTTTACTGTGTGCCAGGCTGAGTTCCCTGATGAATTTCAAATTTCAGATATGAAACAGTAAATGTTAAAAAAAAAAAATGTTACAAAGGGTACTCCATGCAGTAGCATAAACTTCTGTTTTCTCAAAACTTGTATCAGTTCATCTCACCAGGACCAGCAGGGGAAGCACACTCTGCCTAGGCACTGGCAAAGGGACACAGTGAGAGTGTAGGGTCTCTTGCTGGGGCCATTCAAAATTTGACTGTACAAGCCCCTGAGCAATATGACAGGGCTTTAAAAATGGCCCTGCTTGAAGTACGCGGGTGATCTGGAGACCTCTAAGGTGCTTTCCAACAAAAGCTTTTCTATAATTGTATGAAATCACCTGCAATAGATTAACCCTGGTCATTATTCCTATCACAGGAAATAACTGTGACACCTGGGTAACAGGTGAGCTTACTGCGACACCAGGGAGAGCCTTCCTGTACTTAAAGGCAACCTGTAGGAAAGCTGGGGAGGGAGTCTTTATCAGGGCCTGGAGTGACAGGACAAGGAGTAACCGCTTTAAACTGAAAAGTAGCACCCAGAAAGAACGGAGTCACGCAACAGGATTCATTTCCAAAACCACCTCGTAGACACCTGGGCCAAAGAGCAGGGCCTTGAGCGGGTATATCACAATGGCAGAGTTCATTTCCTTCCCAGTAGCTGGCACGTGCCGTTTTTTGGGATTTCGGGGCTACAGTGAGCTGCTAAGAGGGATGTCTTAGCTCTTGCAGGGCAGTGCTTCCACTAAGGCCAGGACTTTTCTGCATCTTCTACTGCCCTGCAAGCGAGGATGCTTGGGGCACACAGGAAGCTGGGAGGGGACACAGCTGCAGGGATTCCATAAGACACAAGCAAATGCAGCCTTGGCTTGGTGACACTTTCTCTTGATTACTGCTCAACACAAATTACCTCGAGCAAGTCTACTGTGAGGACTAAAGGAAAGAGACGTATGGATGCTGCTAAGCTCTTCTAGCTTGTACCAGGTAGGAAAGATACCTCTGTAGCAGGCGTGAAGAGGATAGCACTAATTAATTAGATGAGAAGCGGAGGAAAGGCACTTAGAGGTAGTGAAAAGCAGTTAATGTGATGTTCCGGGGAAGCTTCAGTCTGCTTAAGGAGTAGCAAGAACAAGCCTAAAGTCATAGCCAAATACAAGAAAGAGAGGAGGACACGCAGCATGAGAAGCTCCCGAGAGAAAGGAGCTCTGTTTTGGGTAAAAATCAGTCCCTTTTTCTATCATGGAGACATCCAAGGGCGTAGGACACGTGCACTTCAGGGAACCAAGAGATGCTGTGCATTTCTCTCGTCCCCCTGACACAGCCACTAGGTGACGATGCTTCCAATTCTCTCTAAAGAAACCTTGCTTTCTCAGGCCCAGGTGTCCAGCTGCACACCAAGGACGTCCCTGGCTCCCAGGCACAGTTCCCAGGCCCAAGGCCGAGCTCCCCTCCGAACCCCCATTCCAGCAGACCTTGCTCCTGGCATTGTGGAGCAGCCATTTCATGTCAGCCTTTTCTCCTGGCAGTCAGCTTAGCGCCGTAACCTCTGCCATCGGGGCGCCCGAGAGCCGTGTGAGGTCAGCAGAGAGTCACTGTCAGCCTTTGACCTCACAAAGGTGGGTGGCCATAAGTGCCCTGAGCGTCCAGCTCGCATTGAGTACTGCTGGTGGCACTCGAGGCGTGGAGGTCTGCATGGTGCAATGGGAGACGCCGATGTCCTGCTGCTGGAACAAGAGGCGCTGATGTGCTGCTGGTGCAGGAGGAGACGTGAAGGTGCTGCTGCTTAGAGGTGCTGAGGGGCGGGCAGCCTCAGCGGGCAGCTGAATCAGAGGGCAGGGAAGCCAAGCAGCTTCCTTCTCTGGGGAAGGGGGCACAGAGAAAGTGATTGGAAATGGGGTACAAGCCCTCAGCCTCTAAAAGCAATCCCTCAGATGTTTAGGCATAGTAAAGTTAGGTATATCTATTTGACTCTAGACCCCAACATGTTTGTTAGTGTTCTGGTTTGTCCACTGCTTTCTTGTGGGGGATTTGAGTTGGCCATTACTCTTTAGGTGAATGCTGACTTCATATCTATGGTGCACTTTATTCTTAAAATGGGAAGTTTCTACCAATTTCCCGTCCAAACTTGCTCATAAGCCAACTGCAGTCATCATTTCAGATGTGTCTCCCAACTTACACATTTCCTATTTCTCCTTGCTATTTACTCAAGAAATTCATTTACGTAGAGACAACATATTCTTCTCTCAACTGGCATCTGGCCGGGCAGAATGATGTCCTTTCATTCCCTTCCAGGCAATAGGCAACTTGTTCCTTCTGTCTTGTGAACTCTTCCTCCTAAGTTCAATGTGAATACAAGTGGCAGAACTGTGCCTCATGTCTCAAATGAGTGTCAGGGCTGCCTTGTCCAGTGTATTCATACTGGAGGGAAAAAAAAATGAATAGCCATACACACTATATAACCACTAAACTTTTTCAGTCCTCCTTGTGCTAACAGTGCATGAACGTGAGGTTTTGTTGTCATTTTTGTTTGTTTGTTTGTTTGCTTGCTTTAAACTCCTGACTGCCATATAGCAAACATGACAAAAAAACACCCTTTTTTGAGAATCTCTGAGAATGGCTCTGCTTTGTATTATCACCTGTCACTTCACCTGAACCATTTCAATCACAAGCGATATCCTTCTGTCAGGCTTGGTAGTACTTCCCAACCTTATGTCCCCTGCAAATCTCAAAGCTCATGTGTAATTTTTAATCTTCAGCCACCATGTCCATACCGAACATATCTAACTTTGAAGTCAGCTCTGCCCTGAATAGGAGGTTGGGTTTTCAGAGGTCCCTTCCAGCCTACATTTCTCCATGAGTCTTTGCCTCCTTAGCAGCTGCAGTTTCAGAACTGTCTCTGAGAATTACCATAGGTAACGACTCCTTTGCTGGTAAGTCCCTCTTCAGTGTGAACAATTGTAAATTCCCTTTATTCACTTGCAGCCCCAAAGCCCAAATCCGTAGATAATGTATCAGAAGCTCACAGAAAGTGAAATAGATGTAATTCATCCCCTGTGTAGGGAAGAACTGGTCCTAGAAAGGAAAGCTATTAAATTATCTGGAAACAATTTAGCTCTGATAAATTATTTTGTAAATTACACATTACCCCCTCCTTCCCTGGTCTTAGCTGTTCTTGCTCCAAAACTTTGCATGGTGTTGATGTCAAACTAACAGGCCCACACTTGTCTGGATGACTCTTTACCCTCTTCTGGACAGAGGTGTATTTGTTACTCTCCCATTCTGGGGACTATCCCTGATTTGCACAATTGTTATGCATTTTTCCTACTTGACTTGTTGTTCTGTGTGCCAATGCTGTTAATAGGCTAGGTAGATATCAGCTTTTCATTTTTCACTTGAATCGCTATAGATTGTTATTTCACCTCAGATGATGTTGCGCCTAGTGCCCTACCCTCCTTTTCAATGGGAGTCCTGTCACTGCCCTTAATATCACATTGTTGTTGCTGTTAGATGCAGGAAATAAGATTTGCAGCATTTGAGACATCAGTAACGTTTGATCTATTTTTGCCTCAAGCGTGCAACTGTCCTAATTTGTTCTCTTTGTTCCCCCTGGTTTCTGTGGCTTAAGTACCACTTACTATTATTGTTTAATTTCCTATGTGAAGGAGGTTTTTGGTCATTCTTACTTTATTTCTGCAGTTTTTAACCTCTGAAACATGCCTTTTCTCATCGCTTTTTTCCTCTTTGAATTTTGAATTTTAACTATGCCTTCTCTGCACTCAAGTCCCAGAGCTGCTTAGTCAGACTCAATTATTCATTTCCTTAGATTTCAAAGTTTGCATTTCTAAGCCTCAAAACCTTCATTCTAAACCTGGTTTTGTCTGTCGTGAAATGTAAAATGAGAAAAGTCAGCTCATGATCACACTTTATTCAAATTTTACTACATTTAAACCCATACAGGAGCCAAGTCTAAAATGATCTTATATTTTTTCACTTTTGGGAAGAAATCCATCACATAGTATACCTCTGTGAACATAAGTGGTAATTATCTTTCAATCTTTTGCTGGGAAGTTAAAGTCTCCCATAATTCCCATTATTGTTTACGTGTCTGATAACTGTACAGAGATAATTCACTATTAGACTGGAGCTAAGAGCAAAGAGCAGGCTAGCAAGGCTGTCTATCTTTAGCAGTGATTTGCACAAAACCACTCTTTTGCTGACCCATAACATTTAATTTCTCCATCCTCTGCTTCTTGCTAACACAAAGCACCATCTTATTCCATCCATTTGCCTTGGTTTCCAGCCTTCCTGAGATTTATCAGTACTTGTATGACATTCATGCCTTTGTTTCACCCTTCCTGTGTTGACACTTGTCATAACAGTTTTAGATCCTGAACATGATCATCTCAAAGTTTGCCTGACAGTTAGGTCTTCCTCACATTGTCATAGAGTATCAGGTCTCTACCACTTGAAATAGATTGGATTGGATTAGATTATTGGCACCGTCTCTTGTGCTGGTAGTCCATTATCTTCACAGTCCGTACAACTGGCCATCAGTGAACATGAAGTGGCCTTATCCTGCCCATTTACCTTTCTGGAAATCAGCCACTCTGTCTGCCTAGAACAGGGAATGGATTTTCCTCACCTTTCTTCAAAAGCTCTGAAGTTTTCTGTGATCTTTCCAATTGTACGGTATGATAAGCTTTTGCTGCCACTGAAGGGTAGAAGTCATTATGAATAGTGCCAACAAAACAGAAACATAACAATGAAAACGATATTTTAATTCAGAATAGGTATTTGAAAAGTTCACCTTTTCTAGCACAAATGGGGAAAAGAAAAAAAGGAAGGAAAAAAAAAAAAAAAAAAAAGCAGTCCTAAAACATCAAAACTGTGGCCAAAGAATTAGAAGAAACACTATTTTTCCAAAGCTGCAATGTTTTCCATTCATCTGGCTGGGCCAGCAGAGCACTGGAGACCTGGATGCACTGTACTCATGGCTGGTTCCCCTAAATGACCTGCAGGGAGATCTTCTTATCTCTGTCCCTCTGTTTCTCCTTTCAATCTCTGTTTTGTCTGTTTGTATCACTAGCTCTCAAATCGCCACTGATATATGCACGTGCAGCACCCAGCACAACCTTGTTTCAGGCTCCAGCGGGACCTTTAGGCATTACCATCCTGTAAACAAATAACAATGATAGTGAGTGTAATTACAATCGTCAAACTATTCCAGCTCCACATCATTAGCCATGCCCTGAGCTAAATAACATTTTAATCAGTTTGATATGTCATCTGTGGCTTTCTTCACTGTCACTTGCAATCCAGCAAACTCCTTCCTTCACGTTTCTAGATTAGACAGAGGGTTCTCAACTGCAGACATCCAATTCCCTGTTCAGGAAGCAGCGAGACCTTTCCTCTTCTCACAGATTTAAGATGATAGCCAAGCATCATGAGACACAGTGCGTATGTCTCCTAGGCCCATCCCATGAGAGCAGGACATTTACCACACATGAGAAGAAGACTTAATGCAGTGGCAAAGCAAAATACTCGGTGTCAAAGCCATGTCTAGATGATCATTAAAGACAGATCAAAATTACCCAATACAGGAGGAAAATCTATCGTTTGTAGAAGATTATGTTCTCTGATTATTAGTTTCAAAATTAGTTTTTCCTTTGGATTTCCTCTGAACTTAAACTTAGTTTGGAATGCCTTTGGTTTTGAATATTTCTGAAATCGTATTACTTCTCCTAAGTAAGTTGCTAGTCTGTTCTGTTTACGTGAAATTCGAATAATATTGTGAAGTATCTGCCATCAGTTTTACTGTGTGCCAGGCTGAGTTCCCTGATGAATTTCAAATTTCAGATATGAAACAGTAAAGGTTAAAAAAAAAAATGTTACAAAGGGTACTTCATGCAGTAGCATAAACTTCTGTTTTCTCAAAACTTGTATCAGTTCATCTCACCAGGACCAGCAGGGGAAGCACACTCTGCCTAGGCACTGGCAAAGGGACACAGTGAGAGTGTAGGGTCTCTTGCTGGGGCCATTCAAAATTTGACTGTACAAGCCCCTGAGCAATATGACAGGGCTTTAAAAATGGCCCTGCTTGAAGTACGCGGGTGATCTGGAGACCTCTAAGGTGCTTTCCAACAAAAGCTTTTCTATAATTGTATGAAATCACCTGCAATAGATTAACCCTGGTCATTATTCCTATCACAGGAAATAACTGTGACACCTGGGTAACAGGTGAGCTTACTGCGACACCAGGGAGAGCCTTCCTGTACTTAAAGGCAACCTGTAGGAAAGCTGGGGAGGGAGTCTTTATCAGGGCCTGGAGTGACAGGACAAGGAGTAACCGCTTTAAACTGAAAAGTAGCACCCAGAAAGAACGGAGTCACGCAACAGGATTCATTTCCAAAACCACCTCGTAGACACCTGGGCCAAAGAGCAGGGCCTTGAGCGGGTATATCACAATGGCAGAGTTCATTTCCTTCCCAGTAGCTGGCACGTGCCGTTTTTTGGGATTTCGGGGCTACAGTGAGCTGCTAAGAGGGATGTCTTAGCTCTTGCAGGGCAGTGCTTCCACTAAGGCCAGGACTTTTCTGCATCTTCTACTGCCCTGCAAGCGAGGATGCTTGGGGCACACAGGAAGCTGGGAGGGGACACAGCTGCAGGGATTCCATAAGACACAAGCAAATGCAGCCTTGGCTTGGTGACACTTTCTCTTGATTACTGCTCAACACAAATTACCTCGAGCAAGTCTACTGTGAGGACTAAAGGAAAGAGACGTATGGATGCTGCTAAGCTCTTCTAGCTTGTACCAGGTAGGAAAGATACCTCTGTAGCAGGCGTGAAGAGGATAGCACTAATTAATTAGATGAGAAGCGGAGGAAAGGCACTTAGAGGTAGTGAAAAGCAGTTAATGTGATGTTCCGGGGAAGCTTCAGTCTGCTTAAGGAGTAGCAAGAACAAGCCTAAAGTCATAGCCAAATACAAGAAAGAGAGGAGGACACGCAGCATGAGAAGCTCCCGAGAGAAAGGAGCTCTGTTTTGGGTAAAAATCAGTCCCTTTTTCTATCATGGAGACATCCAAGGGCGTAGGACACGTGCACTTCAGGGAACCAAGAGATGCTGTGCATTTCTCTCGTCCCCCTGACACAGCCACTAGGTGACGATGCTTCCAATTCTCTCTAAAGAAACCTTGCTTTCTCAGGCCCAGGTGTCCAGCTGCACACCAAGGACGTCCCTGGCTCCCAGGCACAGTTCCCAGGCCCAAGGCCGAGCTCCCCTCCGAACCCCCATTCCAGCAGACCTTGCTCCTGGCATTGTGGAGCAGCCATTTCATGTCAGCCTTTTCTCCTGGCAGTCAGCTTAGCACCGTAACCTCTGCCATCGGGGCGCCCGAGAGCCGTGTGAGGTCAGCAGAGAGTCACTGTCAGCCTTTGACCTCACAAAGGTGGGTGGCCATAAGTGCCCTGAGCGTCCAGCTCGCATTGAGTACTGCTGGTGGCACTCGAGGCGTGGAGGTCTGCATGGTGCAATGGGAGACGCCGATGTCCTGCTGCTGGAACAAGAGGCGCTGATGTGCTGCTGGTGCAGGAGGAGACGTGAAGGTGCTGCTGCTTAGAGGTGCTGAGGGGCGGGCAGCCTCAGCGGGCAGCTGAATCAGAGGGCAGGGAAGCCAAGCAGCTTCCTTCTCTGGGGAAGGGGGCACAGAGAAAGTGATTGGAAATGGGGTACAAGCCCTCAGCCTCTAAAAGCAAGCCCTCAGATGTTTAGGCATAGTAAAGTTAGGTATATCTATTTGACTTTAGACCCCAACATGTTTGTTAGTGTTCTGGTTTGTCCACTGCTTTCTTGTGGGGGATTTGAGTTGGCCATTACTCTTTAGGTGAATGCTGACTTCATATCTATGGTGCACTTTATTCTTAAAATGGGAAGTTTCTACCAATTTCCCGTCCAAACTTGCTCATAAGCCAACTGCAGTCATCATTTCAGATGTGTCTCCCAACTTACACATTTCCTATTTCTCCTTGATATTTACTCAAGAAATTCATTTACGTAGAGACAACATATTCTTCTCTCAACTGGCATCTGGCCGGGCAGAATGATGTCCTTTCATTCCCTTCCAGGCAATAGGCAACTTGTTCCTTCTGTCTTGTGAACTCTTCCTCCTAAGTTCAATGTGAATACAAGTGGCAGAACTGTGCCTCATGTCTCAAATGAGTGTCAGGGCTGCCTTGTCCAGTGTATTCATACTGGAGGGAAAAAAAAATGAATAGCCATACACACTATATAACCACTAAACTTTTTCAGTCCTCCTTGTGCTAACAGTGCATGAACGTGAGGTTTTGTTGTCATTTTTGTTTGTTTGTTTGTTTGCTTGCTTTAAACTCCTGACTGCCATATAGCAAACATGACCAAAAAACACCCTTTTTTGAGAATCTCTGAGAATGGCTCTGCTTTGTATTATCACCTGTCACTTCACCTGAACCATTTCAATCACAAGCGATATCCTTCTGTCAGGCTTGGTAGTACTTCCCAACCTTATGTCCCCTGCAAATCTCAAAGCTCATGTGTAATTTTTAATCTTCAGCCACCATGTCCATACCGAACATATCTAACTTTGAAGTCAGCTCTGCCCTGAATAGGAGGTTGGGTTTTCAGAGGTCCCTTCCAGCCTACATTTCTCCATGAGTCTTTGCCTCCTTAGCAGCTGCAGTTTCAGAACTGTCTCTGAGAATTACCATAGGTAACGACTCCTTTGCTGGTAAGTCCCTCTTCAGTGTGAACAATTGTAAATTCCCTTTATTCACTTGCAGCCCCAAAGCCCAAATCCGTAGATAATGTATCAGAAGCTCACAGAAAGTGAAATAGATGTAATTCATCCCCTGTGTAGGGAAGAACTGGTCCTAGAAAGGAAAGCTATTAAATTATCTGGAAACAATTTAGCTCTGATAAATTATTTTGTAAATTACACATTACCCCCTCCTTCCGTGGTCTTAGCTGTTCTTGCTCCAAAACTTTGCATGGTGTTGATGTCAAACTAACAGGCCCACACTTGTCTGGATGACTCTTTACCCTCTTCTGGACAGAGGTGTATTTGTTACTCTCCCATTCTGGGGACTATCCCTGATTTGCACAATTGTTATGCATTTTTCCTACTTGACTTGTTGTTCTGTGTGCCAATGCTGTTAATAGGCTAGGTAGATATCAGCTTTTCATTTTTCACTTGAATCGCTATAGATTGTTATTTCACCTCAGATGATGTTGCGCCTAGTGCCCTACCCTCCTTTTCAATGGGAGTCCTGTCACTGCCCTTAATATCACATTGTTGTTGCTGTTAGATGCAGGAAATAAGATTTGCAGCATTTGAGACATCAGTAACGTTTGATCTATTTTTGCCTCAAGCGTGCAACTGTCCTAATTTGTTCTCTTTGTTCCCCCTGGTTTCTGTGGCTTAAGTACCACTTACTATTATTGTTTAATTTCCTATGTGAAGGAGGTTTTTGGTCATTCTTACTTTATTTCTGCAGTTTTTAACCTCTGAAACATGCCTTTTCTCATCGCTTTTTTCCTCTTTGAATTTTGAATTTTAACTATGCCTTCTCTGCACTCAAGTCCCAGAGCTGCTTAGTCAGACTCAATTATTCATTTCCTTAGATTTCAAAGTTTGCATTTCTAAGCCTCAAAACCTTCATTCTAAACCTGGTTTTGTCTGTCGTGAAATGTAAAATGAGAAAAGTCAGCTCATGATCACACTTTATTCAAATTTTACTACATTTAAACCCATACAGGAGCCAAGTCTAAAATGGTCTTATATTTTTTCACTTTTGGGAAGAAATCCATCACATAGTATACCTCTGTGAACATAAGTGGTAATTATCTTTCAATCTTTTGCTGGGAAGTTAAAGTCTCCCATAATTCCCATTATTGTTTACGTGTCTGATAACTGTACAGAGATAATTCACTATTAGACTGGAGCTAAGAGCAAAGAGCAGGCTAGCAAGGCTGTCTATCTTTAGCAGTGATTTGCACAAAACCACTCTTTTGCTGACCCATAACATTTAATTTCTCCATCCTCTGCTTCTTGCTAACACAAAGCACCATCTTATTCCATCCATTTGCCTTGGTTTCCAGCCTTCCTGAGATTTATCAGTACTTGTATGACATTCATGCCTTTGTTTCACCCTTCCTGTGTTGACACTTGTCATAACAGTTTTAGATCCTGAACATGATCATCTCAAAGTTTGCCTGACAGTTAGGTCTTCCTCACATTGTCATAGAGTATCAGGTCTCTACCACTTGAAATAGATTGGATTGGATTAGATTATTGGCACCGTCTCTTGTGCTGGTAGTCCATTATCTTCACAGTCCGTACAACTGGCCATCAGTGAACATGAAGTGGCCTTATCCTGCCCATTTACCTTTCTGGAAATCAGCCACTCTCTCTGCCTAGAACAGGGAATGGATTTTCCTCACCTTTCTTCAAAAGCTCTGAAGTTTTCTGTGATCTTTCCAATTGTACGGTATGATAAGCTTTTGCTGCCACTGAAGGGTAGAAGTCATTATGAATAGTGCCAACAAAACAGAAACATAACAATGAAAACGATATTTTAATTCAGAATAGGTATTTGAAAAGTTCACCTTTTCTAGCACAAATGGGGAAAAGAAAAAAAGGAAGGGAAAAAAAAAAAAAAAAAAAGCAGTCCTAAAACATCAAAACTGTGGCCAAAGAATTAGAAGAAACACTATTTTTCCAAAGCTGCAATGTTTTCCATTCATCTGGCTGGGCCAGCAGAGCACTGGAGACCTGGATGCACTGTACTCATGGCTGGTTCCCCTAAATGACCTGCAGGGAGATCTTCTTATCTCTGTCCCTCTGTTTCTCCTTTCAATCTCTGTTTTGTCTGTTTGTATCACTAGCTCTCAAATCGCCACTGATATATGCACGTGCAGCACCCAGCACAACCTTGTTTCAGGCTCCAGCGGGACCTTTAGGCATTACCATCCTGTAAACAAATAACAATGATAGTGAGTGTAATTACAATCGTCAAACTATTCCAGCTCCACATCATTAGCCATGCCCTGAGCTAAATAACATTTTAATCAGTTTGGTATGTCATCTGTGGCTTTCTTCACTGTCACTTGCAATCCAGCAAACTCCTTCCTTCACGTTTCTAGATTAGACAGAGGGTTCTCAACTGCAGACATCCAATTCCCTGTTCAGGAAGCAGCGAGACCTTTCCTCTTCTCACAGATTTAAGATGATAGCCAAGCATCATGAGACACAGTGCGTATGTCTCCTAGGCCCATCCCATGAGAGCAGGACATTTACCACACATGAGAAGAAGACTTAATGCAGTGGCAAAGCAAAATACTCGGTGTCAAAGCCATGTCTAGATGATCATTAAAGACAGATCAAAATTACCCAATACAGGAGGAAAATCTATCGTTTGTAGAAGATTATGTTCTCTGATTATTAGTTTCAAAATTAGTTTTTCCTTTGGATTTCCTCTGAACTTAAACTTAGTTTGGAATGCCTTTGGTTTTGAATATTTCTGAAATCGTATTACTTCTCCTAAGTAAGTTGCTAGTCTGTTCTGTTTACGTGAAATTCGAATAATATTGTGAAGTGTCTGCCATCAGTTTTACTGTGTGCCAGGCTGAGTTCCCTGATGAATTTCAAATTTCAGATATGAAACAGTAAAGGTTAAAAAAAAAAATGTTACAAAGGGTACTTCATGCAGTAGCATAAACTTCTGTTTTCTCAAAACTTGTATCAGTTCATCTCACCAGGACCAGCAGGGGAAGCACACTCTGCCTAGGCACTGGCAAAGGGACACAGTGAGAGTGTAGGGTCTCTTGCTGGGGCCATTCAAAATTTGACTGTACAAGCCCCTGAGCAATATGACAGGGCTTTAAAAATGGCCCTGCTTGAAGTACGCGGGTGATCTGGAGACCTCTAAGGTGCTTTCCAACAAAAGCTTTTCTATAATTGTATGAAATCACCTGCAATAGATTAACCCTGGTCATTATTCCTATCACAGGAAATAACTGTGACACCTGGGTAACAGGTGAGCTTACTGCGACACCAGGGAGAGCCTTCCTGTACTTAAAGGCAACCTGTAGGAAAGCTGGGGAGGGAGTCTTTATCAGGGCCTGGAGTGACAGGACAAGGAGTAACCGCTTTAAACTGAAAAGTAGCACCCAGAAAGAACGGAGTCACGCAACAGGATTCATTTCCAAAACCACCTCGTAGACACCTGGGCCAAAGAGCAGGGCCTTGAGCGGGTATATCACAATGGCAGAGTTCATTTCCTTCCCAGTAGCTGGCACGTGCCGTTTTTTGGGATTTCGGGGCTACAGTGAGCTGCTAAGAGGGATGTCTTAGCTCTTGCAGGGCAGTGCTTCCACTAAGGCCAGGACTTTTCTGCATCTTCTACTGCCCTGCAAGCGAGGATGCTTGGGGCACACAGGAAGCTGGGAGGGGACACAGCTGCAGGGATTCCATAAGACACAAGCAAATGCAGCCTTGGCTTGGTGACACTTTCTCTTGATTACTGCTCAACACAAATTACCTCGAGCAAGTCTACTGTGAGGACTAAAGGAAAGAGACGTATGGATGCTGCTAAGCTCTTCTAGCTTGTACCAGGTAGGAAAGATACCTCTGTAGCAGGCGTGAAGAGGATAGCACTAATTAATTAGATGAGAAGCGGAGGAAAGGCACTTAGAGGTAGTGAAAAGCAGTTAATGTGATGTTCCGGGGAAGCTTCAGTCTGCTTAAGGAGTAGCAAGAACAAGCCTAAAGTCATAGCCAAATACAAGAAAGAGAGGAGGACACGCAGCATGAGAAGCTCCCGAGAGAAAGGAGCTCTGTTTTGGGTAAAAATCAGTCCCTTTTTCTATCATGGAGACATCCAAGGGCGTAGGACACGTGCACTTCAGGGAACCAAGAGATGCTGTGCATTTCTCTCGTCCCCCTGACACAGCCACTAGGTGACGATGCTTCCAATTCTCTCTAAAGAAACCTTGCTTTCTCAGGCCCAGGTGTCCAGCTGCACACCAAGGACGTCCCTGGCTCCCAGGCACAGTTCCCAGGCCCAAGGCCGAGCTCCCCTCCGAACCCCCATTCCAGCAGACCTTGCTCCTGGCGTTGTGGAGCAGCCATTTCATGTCAGCCTTTTCTCCTGGCAGTCAGCTTAGCGCCGTAACCTCTGCCATCGGGGCGCCCGAGAGCCGTGTGAGGTCAGCAGAGAGTCACTGTCAGCCTTTGACCTCACAAAGGTGGGTGGCCATAAGTGCCCTGAGCGTCCAGCTCGCATTGAGTACTGCTGGTGGCACTCGAGGCGTGGAGGTCTGCATGGTGCAATGGGAGACGCCGATGTCCTGCTGCTGGAACAAGAGGCGCTGATGTGCTGCTGGTGCAGGAGGAGACGTGAAGGTGCTGCTGCTTAGAGGTGCTGAGGAGCGGGCAGCCTCCGTGCCGGTGGCTGAGCATGCTGCTCTTAATTAGTGCTCTACCCTTCCTATCTTTTTACTAAGGTGGGTAGAGAGAAATGCCCATATCTGTTTATTTCCTGGTAAGAAATGTAAGAGCCTTGTATCTGCATATTCACCAGATTCATCCCAGCGCCCTTGGTACTGGCGATCTGTGTTGATCTGTAATAAAGAGCAATTGGTAGCACACCAAGTCTCCGTGACCTTGCATCTAACAGAATCGTCCAAATCCCTGTTGTGATCTCTCTCTAGCTGTGGGCTGGCTAAGCTGTCTGTTGGATGGTGAAAATGGGAAATGATTGGGATGGGAAATGATGAGTGGGCTGAGAAATCATTGCTGGGATGGGAAGACTTCCTTGGGGTGGAAAGCCATTGGGCTAGGAACTCAAAGAGATGGGAAATCTTCCCTGGGTTTGAAATCATTGGGAAGCAAAAGCGTTGGGATGGGAAATCACTCCGGGGATGGGGAAGTATTGGGATGGGAAGTCTTTAATGGGGTGGGTAACATTCACTGGGGAAGGAAGTACTTGGAAAAGTAATCAGAGGAATGGGAATTCTTTGGGATGAGATCTCTTTGGATTAAGAAAGGCTTCGTGTCGATGGGAAATATCTCGTATGGGAATCTGTTATCATGTGAAATTGTAAGGATGGGAAATGACCGTTAGGATGCAAAGCTGGTACTGGGACGGGAAATGCTTGGGACGGGGAAGTGTTGGTGTGAAACCGTCCTGGGCATGGCAAATGATGCGTGGGAGGGAAAGCCTGATGGGGATGGAAAAGTCTTGCGATGGGAAGCCTGCTTGGGTCCAAAACCTGCAGTCCTCACCAAGATGGCGGCGAGGGGCTGGTCAGCCGTTGGGACGGAACGGCCGTTGCCCGCGTTCCCCAACCGACCGCCCCACTCTCCAGCCACCATGGCAGGTACAGCAGCCGGCTCCCGCTCCTCCCGGGGCTGCGGCCCTGCTGGCGAGCCCAGCGCCCCAGATCTCACCCCAGCGCCCTTTTTCCCACAGAGGGTTTCCCCAGACGGCTTCCGCGGCTTCCGCAGACGCAAAACTCCCCCTTCGTCGTCCCAGCCGTGCCGCCAACGGTGGCTGCCTGGCTGCTGCCCTCCCTCCCCGGAGCGATGGCGCTGCCCTTGCAGCCCCCCCAGGTACCCACCCTCCCCTACGCGCTGCCCCAGGCCACCGTCTGGCACGTGGTGCCGGGGGTCCAGGGGCAGGTGCTGCAGCTCCCCGCCGGGGTGCAGCTGGCACCTGGGGGGCACCTCCCACCCGAGGGGCACCACCTGCAGCTTGGGCAGCTCCCCGCCGTGGGGCAGCTCCCTGCTGTGGGGCAGCTCCCCCACACCGCTCCTCCCTGGGCCCCCGTCTACCAGTGGGGACAGCCCGTGGGGACGGGGACGGTGCTGCCCCAGGATCCCCTCTGGCTGGGGCCCGGGGCCGTGCTCCATGGGGAGCTCCTGCACCCCGCAGGCACCTGCCTGCTGCAGGCCCCTGCCCACCCCGGCCCCCCACCACTCCTCGTCCCGGGGCCTCCGCTGCGGGGGCAGGCGCTCCCCGCGCCCCGCACCCTGACCAGCAGCCGGGGGCAGCTGCCGGAGCCCTGCGACCACGCCGTGGGGCTCAGCGAGGACCAGGGGCCCCCGCTGCCCGGCCCCACTCCCCCCGAGCCTGCCCAGGCTCCAACGACCGCCAGCACCCAGACGGTGACGCCCGACGGTGAGTTTGGGGCTGGCACAGCCGGCCGCTGGGCGCCCCACACCCAGGAGCCATGGGAAAGCTGGCATCGCCCATCCTGGGGGATTTGCTTGCTTTTTCCTCAGCGGCGACAGTTGCAGAGGTGCCTGAGGAGCCCCTGGAGCTGCTTGAGCTGGGCCCCGATGCCTTCGCCGAGGCCTTTCCCCACCTGGCAGGGGACAGCCAGCAGCTGCAGCACCTGCAGGACCAGCTCCCGGCCGACCTGGACATCTCCGGCTTGGAGGAGCTGCTCAGCTGGCTCGATGCCGTGGAGCCCCAGGACACCTTCCCCGGTGTCCCCAGCAGTCCTGTGCTCAGCCGCTTCCTGTCTGAGCTGCCCGACCTCTGCGAGGACATCGAGGAGCCGAGCACACAGGGACTGGCAGCCACCAGAGCGCTGGGTGAGGTACCCTCAACCCCTGGGGTGCACCCCGAGAAGGTGCAGGGTGGGCGGGCGGTGCAGCCCCCTGCTGTGCCGGCAGCGAGCTCCCCCCTCAAGCCTGCAGCCAGTCCCCAGCTCAGTGCCCTCAGGAGACCCCTGCCCAACCCTCCCTTCACTCTCCCCAAAAGGCCCCCCCACCCTGAATTCCTCACTGCCCTTAGCAGACCCCTGCCCAACCCTCCCTCGCGTCCCCTCAAGAGACCCCCCGACCCTGAATTCCTTAATTCCCTTAGGAGACCCCTGCCCAAGCCTCGCCTGAGTCCCCTCAAGAGCCCCCCCGACCCTGAATTTATTAGTGCCCTTAGGAGGCCCCTGCCCAATCCCCCTCTGAGTCCCCTCAAGAGCCCCCCGCCTGCCCCTGCGCCCACCGGCACCAAGTGGGGGGCCAAGCGCCCCGCGCCCACCAGCACCCCCAGCACAGCGCAGAGCTCCCAGCACAGGAGGCCGGCGACGGAGAAAACCCCCGGCAAGGAGAAGACGACGCTGCTGGGCCAGGGTGGCCAAGGCCCCAAGACGCTGTGCCAGGGGAAGACGGGTGGCCACAGCGCGGTGGCTGGCAGCAGCGGCCAAGCGGGCGGCGGCAGGCAGCAGCCGGCGAGCGACAGCACCAGGGCGCCCAGCAAGAGGGCCCGAAGCCCGGGGGCTGCTGGGGGGCAAGGAGCAGCGGCACCGCCTCCCCGGAGAGCGCTGCTGCTGCTGGAGCCCCCCCCCATTAAGCCCCGTGCCCGTGCCCGTGCCGTGCGGGCCCAGGACAGGCTCCGTCCCCAAGCCATCGGGGACAAGACGCTGCAGCGCCAGCACCCGGGGACAAAGACCCCCAGCGAGACTTTGCAGCCGCTGGGGGCCAGGGCGAAGGCGCTGGGGCCAGTGCGCCAGCCGCCCTGTGTGCAGCCGCAGCCCACCTCCAGCGGCCCCAGCAGCATGCCCAGGGCCCCGCCGACGGTGCCAGGCTCCAGCGCTGTGCCCGCTGCCCCCCGTCCCCCAGCTGGCGACAAGGCCCAGGCGGTGCCGGCACCACCAGGCAGCACGGCGCGAGCGTGGAGAGCTCCCCTGCAGCAGGCGCCCAGAGCGCCGTGCCTGCCAGCCGCGGGGGGCCAAGCGCAGCGGGAGCCTCTGCCCACGCAGCCGCGCACGCTGCAGCGTCCGGCGCAGCCCCGCGTGGACTACGTGCCCTGCGTGGGGCCCTGGGCGGGCGGCGACGCAGCGCCCACGCCGCTGGAGGAGCAGGAGGCGTCGGTGCCCATCACGCCGCAGCAGCGTCCCGAGCGGGAGCGCCTGAAGAAGCTGGCCCAGGAGGAGCGGCAGCGGGCGGCCCACCAGATGAAGATCGGCCCCGTGCAATTCTTCGTGCAGCGGCAGAAGGACCACGCCATAGCCAAGTATTACGGCTACCCGTGACCCTGCGCTCCTCGACGGCCCCCGCAGCACCCGGGCCCGCTCAGCATGCAGGCACAGAGACCTCTGCAGGCGCCTGCTCCAGCTTCAGCCACGCTCCTCAGCCCTTGCCCCTCTCGCTTGCCCTCTCCCTTCTCCAGTGCTGGAGCTAGGCAGTGTTTGCCACTGTCAGGGATGGGCAACTGGGGCAATGGGAAATGCGCGCGTCACGAATGAACGTTGCAATGGGAAGCTGTTGGGATGTTGGCAATAGCTGGGGTGGGAAAGGTTGGGCGTGGGAACTGCTTGTTGGGACACCAAATGGCTGAGATCCCAAACTTCTTTCTTCTTTCGGGTCATTTCTCTTATTTAGTGCCTTCCTTATTAAATTCCTCTAGTGTAGGTGTTCACTCAGCAAGGCCTCTGCCTGCAGCTGTTCTGGCACTGGGATGCCGAGGGGATTTCATGCAGCCCGCTCCCGCTGCCCATGCTCAGTCCGTGCATGGATGTGGGCATGGCCAGCACGGACGGGAGAAAATGGGTGGACGGCTGGGTGGATGGGAGGGTGATGGGAGTTGGGAATTCAGCCTTGGGATCAGACACGGGAGGTTGTTGGGATAGGAAATGACCAGTGGGATGGGAAGTCACAATGGGGATAGGAATTCAATAGAATAGGAAAAATTGGTTTCATTTTTATTTATTATTTTATTAATTTTAATATTTATTTTATTTATTATATTTATTAATTTTATTTATTAAATTTACTTTATTGACTGTGTTGTACAGGATGGCATTTCTTTAGGTTCTCTTCCTTTTCTACCCTATTAAACCCTCTTTATCACAACGCACTGCTTTGTACTTCATTTTTCCTTCCGAGTCGTTCTGGATTCACTCAGGATGGGGGGGACATTAGTGAACGCCTGTGTGCTTCAGATCCAAGGTCACCTTTGCCCTCAACTCAAGATACATATTTGCATCTGTTGTCATGATACAAAATTAACAACAACAAAATAAAAGTTAACTACTTCCGAGCACCAGCTGTACGTTTGCTGGGTCTGCTCTATGCATTTGAAGACCATTCAATACTATTCAGCACCTTCAGGAGGAAATGTGTGGTTCTAGGGAAATGCATCTTGATCTGATGCAAACCTGCGACGCACCCTGCAGCCCCTGCAACCCCTGTGATTTTACCTGCAGCCCCTGCAACCCCTGTGATTTTACCTGCAGCCCCTGCAACCGCTGTGAGGTTACCTGCAGCCCCTCCAAGAAATGTGATTTTACCTGCAGCCCCTCCAAGCCCTGTGATGTTCCCTGCAGCCACTCCAACCCTGTGATAGGCCCTACAGCTGGCTCCGGGGACTACCCCGTTGCCGTATCAGTCGCCAATACACACACAAGATGAAGGAATGGATGCAGAAGTCATCTCGTTTAGGCAGGGAAGAAAGTCCTCCGAAGAAGGGGAAGGAGCAATAGGAAGGCGAGGCAGGCGACCCCAATGTAGGGCCATCCCAGGGAAGAGGAGGCTGTTATAAAATAGAAAAGAGAGAAAAGCAGCAGTAAGCAGGTGATCCCCATCCCTGGGCGAGCTGCGAGACATGGGACAAGATTTCAGCTGTCATGCAGGCGAGCACATTGTCACCTGGCTGCTGCGATGCTGGGATAACAGCTCCGGGAGCCTGGAATCGGAGGGCAGGGAAGCCAAGCAGCTGGGATCCTTCTCTGGGGAAGGGGGCACTGAGAAAGCGATCGGAAACGGGGCACAAGCCTCTGGAGGCGGCGCCTGTCAGGCGTGAAGGAAAGGGATCCCTTCCAGGAAGATGCTGTGGGGTTGCTGAGGGTCGAAGAAGAGCAGGTGTTGGCTGCTCCCACCGTGCTGCAGCAGCGGCAAGGGAGAGACGTGGTGGTTTTCCTCAGCTGGGCAGCTGAGCTCCACCTCAACCGCTCTCTCCCTGCCCCTCCTCAAACGGAAAGGGGAGAAAATAGGATGGAAAGGGCTCAAGGGCTGAGAGAAGGACAGGGAGATCACTCCACAATGATCGTCACGGGCAAAAGAGGCTCAGCAGAGCCTGTTCCAGTCCAGCCCGGGCCTGCTCCTGCGGGGGCTCTCCACAGGCCGCGGCCTCCTCCAGGCCACATCCACCTGCTCCACCGGGGGCTCCTCCACGGGCTGCAGCGTGGAGATCTGCTCCGTGTGGGACCCGTGGGCTGCAGGGGGACAGCCTGCTCCACCAGGGGCCTCTCCCCAGGCCGCAGGGGAACTGCTGCTGTGAGCCTGGAGCACCTCCTGCCTCCTGCTGCACTCACCTTGGGGGCTGCAGAGAGGTTTCTCACTCCTCCCTGACCCAGACGCTGCTGTGCAGCAGGTTTCTTTCCCTTTCTTAGATGGGCTCTCACACAGGCGCAAACATCATCCGTTTTGTCTCAGTTCTGGGCAGCAGCGGGTCCCTCTGGAGCCTCCTGGAACCGGCCCTTATCTAACATGGGGCAGCTGCTGCATTCTCCTCACAGAGGACACCCCTGCAGCCCCCCGCTACCAGAACCTGTCCTCGTAAACCCAACACAAGACACCGACCGAGCCTCCCTGATTCCCAGCAGGTGGGTCAGGCTGGGAACCCAGGCCAGTGCCCGGCAGACCCTCCTGGGCCTTGAAAAGCAAGCTTTATGGGGACGTAGCACCCAGAAAGAACGGAGTCACACAACAGGATTCATTTCCAAAACCGTCTCACAGACACCTGGGCCAAAGTGCAGGGCCTTGAGCAGGTATATCACAATGACAGAGTTCATTTCCTTCCCAGTAGCTGGCACGTGCCGTTTTTTGGGATTTCGGGGCTACAGTGAGCTGCTAAGAGGGATGTCTTAGCTCTTGCAGGGCCGTGCTTCCACTAAGGCCAGGACTTTTCTGCATCTTCTACTGCCCTGCAAGCGAGGATGCTTGGGGCACACAGGAAGCTGGGAGCGGACACAGCTGCAGGGATTCCATAAGACACAAGCAAATGCAGCCTTGGCTTGGTGACACTTTCTCTTGATTACTGCTCAACACAAATTACCTCGAGCAAGTCTACTGTGAGGACTAAAGGAAAGAGACGTATGGATGCTGCTAAGCTCTTCTAGCTTGTACCAGGTAGGAAAGATACCTCTGTAGCAGGCGTGAAGAGGATAGCACTAATTAATTAGATGAGAAGCGGAGGAAAGGCACTTAGAGGTAGTGAAAAGCAGTTAATGCGATGTTCCGGGGAAGCTTCAGTCTGCTTAAGGAGTAGCAAGAACAAGCCTAAAGTCATAGCCAAATACAAGAAAGAGAGTAGGACACGCAGCATGAGAAGCTCCCGAGAGAAAGGAGCTCTGTTTTGGGTAAAAATCAGTCCCTTTTTCTATCATGGAGACATCCAAGGGCGTAGGACACGTGCACATTTCTCTCGTCCCCCTGACACAGCCACTAGGTGACGATGCTTCCAATTCTCTCTAAAGAAACCTTGCTTTCTCAGGCCCAGGTGTCCAGCTGCACACCAAGGACGTCCCTGGCTCCCAGGCACAGTTCCCAGGCCCAAGGCCGAGCTCCCCTCCGAACCCCCATTCCAGCAGACCTTGCTCCTGGCATTGTGGAGCAGCCATTTCATGTCAGCCTTTTCTCCTGGCAGTCAGCTTAGCGCCGTAACCTCTGCCATCGGGGCGCCCGAGAGCCGTGTGAGGTCAGCAGAGAGTCACTGTCAGCCTTTGACCTCACAAAGGTGGGTGGCCATAAGTGCCCTGAGCGTCCAGCTCGCATTGAGTACTGCTGGTGGCACTCGAGGCGTGGAGGTCTGCATGGTGCAATGGGAGACGCCGATGTCCTGCTGCTGGAACAAGAGACGCTGATGTGCTGCTGGTGCAGGAGGAGACGTGAAGGTGCTGCTGCTTAGAGGTGCTGAGGAGCGGGCAGCCTCCGTGCCGGTGGCTGAGCATGCTGCTCTTAATTAGTGCTCTACCCTTCCTATCTTTTTACTAAGGTGGGTAGAGAGAAATGCCCATATCTGTTTATTTCCTGGTAAGAAATGTAAGAGCCTTGTATCTGCATATTCACCAGATTCATCCCAGCGCCCTTGGTACTGGCGATCTGTGTTGATCTGTAATAAAGAGCAATCGGTAGCACACCAAGTCTCCGTGACCTTGCATCTAACA
Source organism: Anser brachyrhynchus (assembly GCF_964034855.1). Lineage (NCBI taxonomy): Eukaryota > Metazoa > Chordata > Aves > Anseriformes > Anatidae > Anser > Anser brachyrhynchus. The sequence continues at coordinate 718,174 of NC_137714.1, forward strand.
GAATCGTCCAAATCCCTGTTGTGATCTCTCTCTAGCTGTGGGCTGGCTAAGCTGTCTGTTGGATGGTGAAAATGGGAAATGATTGGGATGGGAAATGATGAGTGGGCTGAGAAATCATTGCTGGGATGGGAAGACTTCCTTGGGGTGGAAAGCCATTGGGCTAGGAACTCAAAGAGATGGGAAATCTTCCCTGGGTTTGAAATCATTGGGAAGCAAAAGCGTTGGGATGGGAAATCACTCCGGGGATGGGGAAGTATTGGGATGGGAAGTCTTTAATGGGGTGGGTAACATTCACTGAGGAAGGAAGTACTTGGAAAAGTAATCAGAGGAATGGGAATTCTTTGGGATGAGATCTCTTTGGATTAAGAAAGGCTTCGTGTCGATGGGAAATATCTCGTATGGGAATCTGTTATCATGTGAAATTGTAAGGATGGGAAATGACCGTTAGGATGCAAAGCTGGTACTGGGACGGGAAATGCTTGGGACGGGGAAGTGTTGGTGTGAAACCGTCCTGGGCATGGCAAATGATGCGTGGGAGGGAAAGCCTGATGGGGATGGAAAAGTCTTGCGATGGGAAGCCTGCTTGGGTCCAAAACCTGCAGTCCTCACCAAGATGGCGGCGAGGGGCTGGTCAGCCGTTGGGACGGAACGGCCGTTGCCCGCGTTCCCCAACCGACCGCCCCACTCTCCAGCCACCATGGCAGGTACAGCAGCCGGCTCCCGCTCCTCCCGGGGCTGCGGCCCTGCTGGCGAGCCCAGCGCCCCAGATCTCACCCCAGCGCCCTTTTTCCCACAGAGGGTTTCCCCAGACGGCTTCCGCGGCTTCCGCAGACGCAAAACTCCCCCTTCGTCGTCCCAGCCGTGCCGCCAACGGTGGCTGCCTGGCTGCTGCCCTCCCTCCCCGGAGCGATGGCGCTGCCCTTGCAGCCCCCCCAGGTACCCACCCTCCCCTACGCGCTGCCCCAGGCCACCGTCTGGCACGTGGTGCCGGGGGTCCAGGGGCAGGTGCTGCAGCTCCCCGCCGGGGTGCAGCTGGCACCTGGGGGGCACCTCCCACCCGAGGGGCACCACCTGCAGCTTGGGCAGCTCCCCGCCGTGGGGCAGCTCCCTGCTGTGGGGCAGCTCCCCCACACCGCTCCTCCCTGGGCCCCCGTCTACCAGTGGGGACAGCCCGTGGGGACGGGGACGGTGCTGCCCCAGGATCCCCTCTGGCTGGGGCCCGGGGCCGTGCTCCATGGGGAGCTCCTGCACCCCGCAGGCACCTGCCTGCTGCAGGCCCCTGCCCACCCCGGCCCCCCACCACTCCTCGTCCCGGGGCCTCCGCTGCGGGGGCAGGCGCTCCCCGCGCCCCGCACCCTGACCAGCAGCCGGGGGCAGCTGCCGGAGCCCTGCGACCACGCCGTGGGGCTCAGCGAGGACCAGGGGCCCCCGCTGCCCGGCCCCACTCCCCCCGAGCCTGCCCAGGCTCCAACGACCGCCAGCACCCAGACGGTGACGCCCGACGGTGAGTTTGGGGCTGGCACAGCCGGCCGCTGGGCGCCCCACACCCAGGAGCCATGGGAAAGCTGGCATCGCCCATCCTGGGGGATTTGCTTGCTTTTTCCTCAGCGGCGACAGTTGCAGAGGTGCCTGAGGAGCCCCTGGAGCTGCTTGAGCTGGGCCCCGATGCCTTCGCCGAGGCCTTTCCCCACCTGGCAGGGGACAGCCAGCAGCTGCAGCACCTGCAGGACCAGCTCCCGGCCGACCTGGACATCTCCGGCTTGGAGGAGCTGCTCAGCTGGCTCGATGCCGTGGAGCCCCAGGACGCCTTCCCCGGTGTCCCCAGCAGTCCTGTGCTCAGCCGCTTCCTGTCTGAGCTGCCCGACCTCTGCGAGGACATCGAGGAGCCGAGCACACAGGGACTGGCAGCCACCAGAGCGCTGGGTGAGGTACCCTCAACCCCTGGGGTGCACCCCGAGAAGGTGCAGGGTGGGCGGGCGGTGCAGCCCCCTGCTGTGCCGGCAGCGAGCTCCCCCCTCAAGCCTGCAGCCAGTCCCCAGCTCAGTGCCCTCAGGAGACCCCTGCCCAACCCTCCCTTCACTCTCCCCAAAAGGCCCCCCCACCCTGAATTCCTCACTGCCCTTAGCAGACCCCTGCCCAACCCTCCCTCGCGTCCCCTCAAGAGACCCCCCGACCCTGAATTCCTTAATTCCCTTAGGAGACCCCTGCCCAAGCCTCGCCTGAGTCCCCTCAAGAGCCCCCCCAACCCTGAATTTATTAGTGCCCTTAGGAGGCCCCTGCCCAATCCCCCTCTGAGTCCCCTCAAGAGCCCCCCGCCTGCCCCTGCGCCCACCGGCACCAAGTGGGGGGCCAAGCGCCCCGCGCCCACCAGCACCCCCAGCACAGCGCAGAGCTCCCAGCACAGGAGGCCGGCGACGGAGAAAACCCCCGGCAAGGAGAAGACGACGCTGCTGGGCCAGGGTGGCCAAGGCCCCAAGACGCTGTGCCAGGGGAAGACGGGTGGCCACAGCGCAAGGTGTGCTGGCAGCAGCGGCCAAGCGGGCGGCGGCAGGCAGCAGCCGGCGAGCGACAGCACCAGGGCGCCCAGCAAGAGGGCCCGAAGCCCGGGGGCTGCTGGGGGGCAAGGAGCAGCGGCACCGCCTCCCCGGAGAGCGCTGCTGCTGCTGGAGCCCCCCCCCATTAAGCCCCGTGCCCGTGCCCGTGCCGTGCGGGCCCAGGACAGGCTCCGTCCCCAAGCCATCGGGGACAAGACGCTGCAGCGCCAGCACCCGGGGACAAAGACCCCCAGCGAGACTTTGCAGCCGCTGGGGGCCAGGGCGAAGGCGCTGGGGCCAGTGCGCCAGCCGCCCTGTGTGCAGCCGCAGCCCACCTCCAGCGGCCCCAGCAGCATGCCCAGGGCCCCGCCGACGGTGCCAGGCTCCAGCGCTGTGCCCGCTGCCCCCCGGCCCCCAGCTGGCGACAAGGCCCAGGCGGTGCCGGCACCACCAGGCAGCACGGCGCGAGCGTGGAGAGCTCCCCTGCAGCAGGCGCCCAGAGCGCCGTGCCTGCCAGCCGCGGGGGGCCAAGCGCAGCGGGAGCCTCTGCCCACGCAGCCGCGCACGCTGCAGCGTCCGGCGCAGCCCCGCGTGGACTACGTGCCCTGCGTGGGGCCCTGGGCGGGCGGCGACGCAGCGCCCACGCCGCTGGAGGAGCAGGAGGCGTCGGTGCCCATCACGCCGCAGCAGCGTCCCGAGCGGGAGCGCCTGAAGAAGCTGGCCCAGGAGGAGCGGCAGCGGGCGGCCCACCAGATGAAGATCGGCCCCGTGCAATTCTTCGTGCAGCGGCAGAAGGACCACGCCATAGCCAAGTATTACGGCTACCCGTGACCCTGCGCTCCTCGACGGCCCCCGCAGCACCCGGGCCCGCTCAGCATGCAGGCACAGAGACCTCTGCAGGCGCCTGCTCCAGCTTCAGCCACGCTCCTCAGCCCTTGCCCCTCTCGCTTGCCCTCTCCCTTCTCCAGTGCTGGAGCTAGGCAGTGTTTGCCACTGTCAGGGATGGGCAACTGGGGCAATGGGAAATGCGCGCGTCACGAATGAACGTTGCAATGGGAAGCTGTTGGGATGTTGGCAATAGCTGGGGTGGGAAAGGTTGGGCGTGGGAACTGCTTGTTGGGACACCAAATGGCTGAGATCCCAAACTTCTTTCTTCTTTCGGGTCATTTCTCTTATTTAGTGCCTTCCTTATTAAATTCCTCTAGTGTAGGTGTTCACTCAGCAAGGCCTCTGCCTGCAGCTGTTCTGGCACTGGGATGCCGAGGGGATTTCATGCAGCCCGCTCCCGCTGCCCATGCTCAGTCCGTGCATGGATGTGGGCATGGCCAGCACGGACGGGAGAAAATGGGTGGACGGCTGGGTGGATGGGAGGGTGATGGGAGTTGGGAATTCAGCCTTGGGATCAGACACGGGAGGTTGTTGGGATAGGAAATGACCAGTGGGATGGGAAGTCACAATGGGGATAGGAATTCAATAGAATAGGAAAAATTGGTTTCATTTTTATTTATTATTTTATTAATTTTAATATTTATTTTATTTATTATATTTATTAATTTTATTTATTAAATTTACTTTATTGACTGTGTTGTACAGGATGGCATTTCTTTAGGTTCTCTTCCTTTTCTACCCTATTAAACTCTCTTTATCACAACGCACTGCTTTGTACTTCATTTTTCCTTCCGAGTCGTTCTGGATTCACTCAGGATGGGGGGGACATTAGTGAACGCCTGTGTGCTTCAGATCCAAGGTCACCTTTGCCCTCAACTCAAGATACATATTTGCATCTGTTGTCATGATACAAAATTAACAACAACAAAATAAAAGTTAACTACTTCCGAGCACCAGCTGTACGTTTGCTGGGTCTGCTCTATGCATTTGAAGACCATTCAATACTATTCAGCACCTTCAGGAGGAAATGTGTGGTTCTAGGGAAATGCATCTTGATCTGATGCAAACCTGCGACGCACCCTGCAGCCCCTGCAACCCCTGTGATTTTACCTGCAGCCCCTGCAACCCCTGTGATTTTACCTGCAGCCCCTGCAACCGCTGTGAGGTTACCTGCAGCCCCTCCAAGAAATGTGATTTTACCTGCAGCCCCTCCAAGCCCTGTGATGTTCCCTGCAGCCACTCCAACCCTGTGATAGGCCCTACAGCTGGCTCCGGGGACTACCCCGTTGCCGTATCAGTCGCCAATACACACACAAGATGAAGGAATGGATGCAGAAGTCATCTCGTTTAGGCAGGGAAGAAAGTCCTCCGAAGAAGGGGAAGGAGCAATAGGAAGGCGAGGCAGGCGACCCCAATGTAGGGCCATCCCAGGGAAGAGGAGGCTGTTATAAAATAGAAAAGAGAGAAAAGCAGCAGTAAGCAGGTGATCCCCATCCCTGGGCGAGCTGCGAGACATGGGACAAGATTTCAGCTGTCATGCAGGCGAGCACATTGTCACCTGGCTGCTGCGATGCTGGGATAACAGCTCCGGGAGCCTGGAATCGGAGGGCAGGGAAGCCAAGCAGCTGGGATCCTTCTCTGGGGAAGGGGGCACTGAGAAAGCGATCGGAAACGGGGCACAAGCCTCTGGAGGCGGCGCCTGTCAGGCGTGAAGGAAAGGGATCCCTTCCAGGAAGATGCTGTTGGGTTGCTGAGGGTCGAAGAAGAGCAGGTGTTGGCTGCTCCCACCGTGCTGCAGCAGCGGCAAGGGAGAGACGTGGTGGTTTTCCTCAGCTGGGCAGCTGAGCTCCACCTCAACCGCTCTCTCCCTGCCCCTCCTCAAACGGAAAGGGGAGAAAATAGGATGGAAAGGGCTCAAGGGCTGAGAGAAGGACAGGGAGATCACTCCACAATGATCGTCACGGGCAAAAGAGGCTCAGCAGAGCCTGTTCCAGTCCAGCCCGGGCCTGCTCCTGCGGGGGCTCTCCACAGGCCGCGGCCTCCTCCAGGCCACATCCACCTGCTCCACCGGGGGCTCCTCCACGGGCTGCAGCGTGGAGATCTGCTCCGTGTGGGACCCGTGGGCTGCAGGGGGACAGCCTGCTCCACCAGGGGCCTCTCCCCAGGCCGCAGGGGAACTGCTGCTGTGAGCCTGGAGCACCTCCTGCCTCGTGCTGCACTCACCTTGGGGGCTGCAGAGAGGTTTCTCACTCCTCCCTGACCCAGACGCTGCTGTGCAGCAGGTTTCTTTCCCTTTCTTAGATGGGCTCTCACACAGGCGCAAACATCATCCGTTTTGTCTCAGTTCTGGGCAGCAGCGGGTCCCTCTGGAGCCTCCTGGAACCGGCCCTTATCTAACATGGGGCAGCTGCTGCATTCTCCTCACAGAGGACACCCCTGCAGCCCCCCGCTACCAGAACCTGTCCTCGTAAACCCAACACAAGACACCGACCGAGCCTCCCTGATTCCCAGCAGGTGGGTCAGGCTGGGAACCCAGGCCAGTGCCCGGCAGACCCTCCTGGGCCTTGAAAAGCAAGCTTTATGGGGACGTAGCACCCAGAAAGAACGGAGTCACACAACAGGATTCATTTCCAAAACCGTCTCACAGACACCTGGGCCAAAGTGCAGGGCCTTGAGCAGGTATATCACAATGACAGAGTTCATTTCCTTCCCAGTAGCTGGCACGTGCCGTTTTTTGGGATTTCGGGGCTACAGTGAGCTGCTAAGAGGGATGTCTTAGCTCTTGCAGGGCCGTGCTTCCACTAAGGCCAGGACTTTTCTGCATCTTCTACTGCCCTGCAAGCGAGGATGCTTGGGGCACACAGGAAGCTGGGAGCGGACACAGCTGCAGGGATTCCATAAGACACAAGCAAATGCAGCCTTGGCTTGGTGACACTTTCTCTTGATTACTGCTCAACACAAATTACCTCGAGCAAGTCTACTGTGAGGACTAAAGGAAAGAGACGTATGGATGCTGCTAAGCTCTTCTAGCTTGTACCAGGTAGGAAAGATACCTCTGTAGCAGGCGTGAAGAGGATAGCACTAATTAATTAGATGAGAAGCGGAGGAAAGGCACTTAGAGGTAGTGAAAAGCAGTTAATGCGATGTTCCGGGGAAGCTTCAGTCTGCTTAAGGAGTAGCAAGAACAAGCCTAAAGTCATAGCCAAATACAAGAAAGAGAGGAGGACACGCAGCATGAGAAGCTCCCGAGAGAAAGGAGCTCTGTTTTGGGTAAAAATCAGTCCCTTTTTCTATCATGGAGACATCCAAGGGCGTAGGACACGTGCACATTTCTCTCGTCCCCCTGACACAGCCACTAGGTGACGATGCTTCCAATTCTCTCTAAAGAAACCTTGCTTTCTCAGGCCCAGGTGTCCAGCTGCACACCAAGGACGTCCCTGGCTCCCAGGCACAGTTCCCAGGCCCAAGGCCGAGCTCCCCTCCGAACCCCCATTCCAGCAGACCTTGCTCCTGGCATTGTGGAGCAGCCATTTCATGTCAGCCTTTTCTCCTGGCAGTCAGCTTAGCGCCGTAACCTCTGCCATCGGGGCGCCCGAGAGCCGTGTGAGGTCAGCAGAGAGTCACTGTCAGCCTTTGACCTCACAAAGGTGGGTGGCCATAAGTGCCCTGAGCGTCCAGCTCGCATTGAGTACTGCTGGTGGCACTCGAGGCGTGGAGGTCTGCATGGTGCAATGGGAGACGCCGATGTCCTGCTGCTGGAACAAGAGACGCTGATGTGCTGCTGGTGCAGGAGGAGACGTGAAGGTGCTGCTGCTTAGAGGTGCTGAGGAGCGGGCAGCCTCCGTGCCGGTGGCTGAGCATGCTGCTCTTAATTAGTGCTCTACCCTTCCTATCTTTTTACTAAGGTGGGTAGAGAGAAATGCCCATATCTGTTTATTTCCTGGTAAGAAATGTAAGAGCCTTGTATCTGCATATTCACCAGATTCATCCCAGCGCCCTTGGTACTGGCGATCTGTGTTGATCTGTAATAAAGAGCAATTGGTAGCACACCAAGTCTCCGTGACCTTGCATCTAACAGAATCGTCCAAATCCCTGTTGTGATCTCTCTCTAGCTGTGGGCTGGCTAAGCTGTCTGTTGGATGGTGAAAATGGGAAATGATTGGGATGGGAAATGATGAGTGGGCTGAGAAATCATTGCTGGGATGGGAAGACTTCCTTGGGGTGGAAAGCCATTGGGCTAGGAACTCAAAGAGATGGGAAATCTTCCCTGGGTTTGAAATCATTGGGAAGCAAAAGCGTTGGGATGGGAAATCACTCCGGGGATGGGGAAGTATTGGGATGGGAAGTCTTTAATGGGGTGGGTAACATTCACTGGGGAAGGAAGTACTTGGAAAAGTAATCAGAGGAATGGGAATTCTTTGGGATGAGATCTCTTTGGATTAAGAAAGGCTTCGTGTCGATGGGAAATATCTCGTATGGGAATCTGTTATCATGTGAAATTGTAAGGATGGGAAATGACCGTTAGGATGCAAAGCTGGTACTGGGACGGGAAATGCTTGGGACGGGGAAGTGTTGGTGTGAAACCGTCCTGGGCATGGCAAATGATGCGTGGGAGGGAAAGCCTGATGGGGATGGAAAAGTCTTGCGATGGGAAGCCTGCTTGGGTCCAAAACCTGCAGTCCTCACCAAGATGGCGGCGAGGGGCTGGTCAGCCGTTGGGACGGAACGGCCGTTGCCCGCGTTCCCCAACCGACCGCCCCACTCTCCAGCCACCATGGCAGGTACAGCAGCCGGCTCCCGCTCCTCCCGGGGCTGCGGCCCTGCTGGCGAGCCCAGCGCCCCAGATCTCACCCCAGCGCCCTTTTTCCCACAGAGGGTTTCCCCAGACGGCTTCCGCGGCTTCCGCAGACGCAAAACTCCCCCTTCGTCGTCCCAGCCGTGCCGCCAACGGTGGCTGCCTGGCTGCTGCCCTCCCTCCCCGGAGCGATGGCGCTGCCCTTGCAGCCCCCCCAGGTACCCACCCTCCCCTACGCGCTGCCCCAGGCCACCGTCTGGCACGTGGTGCCGGGGGTCCAGGGGCAGGTGCTGCAGCTCCCCGCCGGGGTGCAGCTGGCACCTGGGGGGCACCTCCCACCCGAGGGGCACCACCTGCAGCTTGGGCAGCTCCCCGCCGTGGGGCAGCTCCCTGCTGTGGGGCAGCTCCCCCACACCGCTCCTCCCTGGGCCCCCGTCTACCAGTGGGGACAGCCCGTGGGGACGGGGACGGTGCTGCCCCAGGATCCCCTCTGGCTGGGGCCCGGGGCCGTGCTCCATGGGGAGCTCCTGCACCCCGCAGGCACCTGCCTGCTGCAGGCCCCTGCCCACCCCGGCCCCCCACCACTCCTCGTCCCGGGGCCTCCGCTGCGGGGGCAGGCGCTCCCCGCGCCCCGCACCCTGACCAGCAGCCGGGGGCAGCTGCCGGAGCCCTGCGACCACGCCGTGGGGCTCAGCGAGGACCAGGGGCCCCCGCTGCCCGGCCCCACTCCCCCCGAGCCTGCCCAGGCTCCAACGACCGCCAGCACCCAGACGGTGACGCCCGACGGTGAGTTTGGGGCTGGCACAGCCGGCCGCTGGGCGCCCCACACCCAGGAGCCATGGGAAAGCTGGCATCGCCCATCCTGGGGGATTTGCTTGCTTTTTCCTCAGCGGCGACAGTTGCAGAGGTGCCTGAGGAGCCCCTGGAGCTGCTTGAGCTGGGCCCCGATGCCTTCGCCGAGGCCTTTCCCCACCTGGCAGGGGACAGCCAGCAGCTGCAGCACCTGCAGGACCAGCTCCCGGCCGACCTGGACATCTCCGGCTTGGAGGAGCTGCTCAGCTGGCTCGATGCCGTGGAGCCCCAGGACGCCTTCCCCGGTGTCCCCAGCAGTCCTGTGCTCAGCCGCTTCCTGTCTGAGCTGCCCGACCTCTGCGAGGACATCGAGGAGCCGAGCACACAGGGACTGGCAGCCACCAGAGCGCTGGGTGAGGTACCCTCAACCCCTGGGGTGCACCCCGAGAAGGTGCAGGGTGGGCGGGCGGTGCAGCCCCCTGCTGTGCCGGCAGCGAGCTCCCCCCTCAAGCCTGCAGCCAGTCCCCAGCTCAGTGCCCTCAGGAGACCCCTGCCCAACCCTCCCTTCACTCTCCCCAAAAGGCCCCCCCACCCTGAATTCCTCACTGCCCTTAGCAGACCCCTGCCCAACCCTCCCTCGCGTCCCCTCAAGAGACCCCCCGACCCTGAATTCCTTAATTCCCTTAGGAGACCCCTGCCCAAGCCTCGCCTGAGTCCCCTCAAGAGCCCCCCCGACCCTGAATTTATTAGTGCCCTTAGGAGACCCCTGCCCAATCCCCCTCTGGGTCCCCTCAAGAGCCCCCCCGGCCCTGAATTTATTAGTGCCCTTAGGAGGCCCCTGCCCAATCCCCCTCTGAGTCCCCTCAAGAGCCCCCCGCCTGCCCCTGCGCCCACCGGCACCAAGTGGGGGGCCAAGCGCCCCGCGCCCACCAGCACCCCCAGCACAGCGCAGAGCTCCCAGCACAGGAGGCCGGCGACGGAGAAAACCCCCGGCAAGGAGAAGACGACGCTGCTGGGCCAGGGTGGCCAAGGCCCCAAGACGCTGTGCCAGGGGAAGACGGGTGGCCACAGCGCGGTGGCTGGCAGCAGCGGCCAAGCGGGCGGCGGCAGGCAGCAGCCGGCGAGCGACAGCACCAGGGCGCCCAGCAAGAGGGCCCGAAGCCCGGGGGCTGCTGGGGGGCAAGGAGCAGCGGCACCGCCTCCCCGGAGAGCGCTGCTGCTGCTGGAGCCCCCCCCCATTAAGCCCCGTGCCCGTGCCCGTGCCGTGCGGGCCCAGGACAGGCTCCGTCCCCAAGCCATCGGGGACAAGACGCTGCAGCGCCAGCACCCGGGGACAAAGACCCCCAGCGAGACTTTGCAGCCGCTGGGGGCCAGGGCGAAGGCGCTGGGGCCAGTGCGCCAGCCGCCCTGTGTGCAGCCGCAGCCCACCTCCAGCGGCCCCAGCAGCATGCCCAGGGCCCCGCCGACGGTGCCAGGCTCCAGCGCTGTGCCCGCTGCCCCCCGGCCCCCAGCTGGAGACAAGGCCCAGGCGGTGCCGGCACCACCAGGCAGCACGGCGCGAGCGTGGAGAGCTCCCCTGCAGCAGGCGCCCAGAGCGCCGTGCCTGCCAGCCGCGGGGGGCCAAGCGCAGCGGGAGCCTCTGCCCACGCAGCCGCGCACGCTGCAGCGTCCGGCGCAGCCCCGCGTGGACTACGTGCCCTGCGTGGGGCCCTGGGCGGGCGGCGACGCGGCGCCCACGCCGCTGGAGGAGCAGGAGGCGTCGGTGCCCATCACGCCGCAGCAGCGTCCCGAGCGGGAGCGCCTGAAGAAGCTGGCCCAGGAGGAGCGGCAGCGGGCGGCCCACCAGATGAAGATCGGCCCCGTGCAATTCTTCGTGCAGCGGCAGAAGGACCACGCCATAGCCAAGTATTACGGCTACCCGTGACCCTGCGCTCCTCGACGGCCCCCGCAGCACCCGGGCCCGCTCAGCATGCAGGCACAGAGACCTCTGCAGGCGCCTGCTCCAGCTTCAGCCACGCTCCTCAGCCCTTGCCCCTCTCGCTTGCCCTCTCCCTTCTCCAGTGCTGGAGCTAGGCAGTGTTTGCCACTGTCAGGGATGGGCAACTGGGGCAATGGGAAATGCGCGCGTCACGAATGAACGTTGCAATGGGAAGCTGTTGGGATGTTGGCAATAGCTGGGGTGGGAAAGGTTGGGCGTGGGAACTGCTTGTTGGGACACCAAATGGCTGAGATCCCAAACTTCTTTCTTCTTTCGGGTCATTTCTCTTATTTAGTGCCTTCCTTATTAAATTCCTCTAGTGTAGGTGTTCACTCAGCAAGGCCTCTGCCTGCAGCTGTTCTGGCACTGGGATGCCGAGGGGATTTCATGCAGCCCGCTCCCGCTGCCCATGCTCAGTCCGTGCATGGATGTGGGCATGGCCAGCACGGACGGGAGAAAATGGGTGGACGGCTGGGTGGATGGGAGGGTGATGGGAGTTGGGAATTCAGCCTTGGGATCAGACACGGGAGGTTGTTGGGATAGGAAATGACCAGTGGGATGGGAAGTCACGATGGGGATAGGAATTCATTAGAATAGGACAAATTGGTTTCATTTTTATTTATTATTTTATTAATTTTAATATTTATTTTATTTATTATATTTATTAATTTTATTTATTAAATTTACTTTATTGACTGTGTTGTACAGGATGGCATTTTTTTTAGGTCCTCCTCCTTTTCTACCCTATTAAACTCTCTTTATCACAACGCACTGCTTTGTACTTCATTTTTCCTTCCGAGTCGTTCTGGATTCACTCAGGATGGGGGGGACATTAGTGAATGCCTGTGTGCTTCAGATCCAAGGTCACCTTTGCCCTCAACTCAAGATACATATTTGCATCTGTTGTCATGATACAAAATTAACAGCAACAAAATAAAAGTTAACTACTTCCGAGCACCAGCTGTACGTTTGCTGGGTCTGCTCTATGCATTTTGAAGACCATTCAATACTATTCAGCACCTTCAGGAGGAAATGTGTGGTTCTAGGGAAATGCATCTTGATCTGATGCAAACCTGCGACGCACCCTGCAGCCCCTGCAACCCCTGTGATTTTACCTGCAGCCCCTGCAACCCCTGTGATTTTACCTGCAGCCCCTGCAACCGCTGTGAGGTTACCTGCAGCCCCTCCAAGAAATGTGATTTTACCTGCAGCCACTCCAACCCTGTGACAGGTCCTACAGCTGGCTCCGGGGACTACCCCGTTGCCGTATCAGTCACCAATACACACAAGATGAAGGAATGGATGCAGAAGTCATCTCGTTTAGGCAGGGAAGAAAGTCCTCCGAAGAAGGGGAAGGAGCAAGAGGAAGGCGAGGCAGGCAACCCCAATGTAGGGCCATCCCAGGGAAGAGGAGGCTGTTATAAAATAGAAAAGAGAGAAAAGCAGCAGTAAGCAGGTGATCCCCATCCCTGGGCGAGCTGCGAGACATGGGACAAGATTTCAGCTGTCATGCAGGCGAGCACATTGTCACCTGGCTGCTGCGATGCTGGGATAACAGCTCCGGGAGCCTGGAATCGGAGGGCAGGGAAGCCAAGCAGCTGGGATCCTTCTCTGGGGAAGGGGGCACTGAGAAAACGATCGGAAACGGGGCACAAGCCTCTGGAGGCGGCGCCTGTCAGGCGTGAAGGAAAGGGATCCCTTCCAGGAAGATGCTGTGGGGTTGCTGAGGGTCGAAGAACAGCAGGTGTTGGCTGCTCCCACCGTGTTGCAGCAGCGGCAAGGGAGAGCTGTTTGATGTTTCTCATTTTTATGAGTGTGGGGTTTTCTTTTTCTTTCTTTCTTTCTTTCTTTCTTTCTTTCTTTCTTTCTTTCTTTCTTTCTTTCTTTCTTTCTTTCTTTCTTTCTTTCCTTTCTTTCTTTCTTTCTCTTTCTTTCTCTTTCTTTCTCTTTCTTTCTTCCTGTCTGTCTTTCTCTCTTCTCTCTTTCTGTCCAGCACTGATTTTATTGCTACTTGTGCATATCCAGACTGTACAGTTTTCTCCATTCCCTCTGTTTCTTCCCTGTGTCTTGCCCCTCTTTCCTGCAACTGAACAGCATTGCCTTGATCAATGAAGTGGCAACATGCGGCTTACACAGTAAACTGCTGAAATTACAGCTATAGCCATGGAGCACAGCTGCAGATCAACAGAAGACCACCAATAACTCACATTTCTAAACTGCTTGTCACAATTCTTCAGTATGTAGGCTGTGATGCTGCCAAGAGCGATCTCACCTCTTAAGCACCCATCCATTTCTTCTCTTCCCAGACCCTCAAGGTATCCTGGTCAAACCACCCCCCTTGCCCAACTGTCTGTCCCACATTCCTTTTCACTCAGGGCCAATCTTTTTTTTTTTTTTTTTTTCAGCATACTATCTCCATAGAAGCTGCTGCTCCCCAACTCCGAGTTGACTAGGGCTGAACTATTGAAAAAGAAAAGAAAAGCTATAAATTATAGTGAGAGATGGTGAATACCTAACGATCTCTTAAAAGCAGGAATTTAAGGGAATAAGTAATTGATAAATGGAGTTAAGATCAGTAGGAAAAAATCCGCTGTTGCAATCAATAGAGTTAAGAAGTTTTTCAAGTACATTAGAAACAAAAATTAGAGTAATGACACAGATCCATTACAGGATGGGTATTGCTTCAGTGAGAAACGATGAAAAAAAAAAACCACCAACAACACGTACATGTGTATGTGTTGTTGTGTATTTGGAAAAAAAACAGGTTAATGAAAACTGCATGCTCAATTAGATGATTTTTTTGTTGTCGTTGGTAGGGAATTGTGTGCTTTATAACACAATATGTGTTATATTTTTTTTATATATGTTTTAATAAATAGACTTTATTAGATAACTGATTTTGAATGTATAGCCTAGATGTTAGAAAAGTTAACAACATGCAATATTACTTGTAAAAATTAACAACATGTGGTATCTAAATAATATTTAGAGATGTAAAGGTGTTTGGCATTTCAAAGTCTACTTCTCCAATGAAAAATGTGTTAGAGCTTCTGTTGGATGTAATGTAGCCTGCTCGCTTCCTGCCCACCTCAGCAGGACAGGGGATAAAATCGGGGAAAAAAAAGGAACGAGAAAGCTCATGGGCTTTGATAAAGGCAGGGATATTGCTTATCAATGATTGTTGTGGAAAAATCTCTCTTAACTTGAGGAAATTAATTTCATGCCAATTAATTTGTATAAATTCAATTACTAGTTCAGGTGTTGGGAAGCAAAAGGACAAACATCAAACCACATAGGGGTAACACTTTTCCTCCTCTTCTGGGCTCAACTTCACTCCCAGCACCTGTTTTCCACCTGCTGATCTCGCTCAGTCCATTCACTGGGGAAATGGGCAGCACAGGAGGAGGCTGTGGTTAATGTGCAGCAGTTCTTCTCTGCCTATCCTTTCTTCTCGTTTCTACTTTGCTCCAGTGTGGGTCCTCCACAGGCTGCAGTCCCTGTCAGGAATATTCATCTGTTCTGGCATGGATCCTCCACAGGTTTCAAAGAATATCTGCTCCACCATGGAGCATCTACTTCTCCTCCTCCTATGACCTTGATGTTCCCTCTGTTGTTCCTCATTCTTTTTGTTCTCTCCAGCTCTCTCCATCCAATATTTTCTGTGCATTCTTAGAGGCAACACACCTTGGCTTATTGTCTGAGTTTGGCCTATGGTGCATCTGTTGCTGTGTCCAGCACAGTGCAGCCCCTGACCTTGCTACCAAAACCTTGCCACAAATCTCAATACACCTGTTAAAAGAGACCCTCCTGTTTGTTGCCCTTCTTTGGACACTCTCGAACAGTTTTATATCTTTTTCTTATACTGTGGTGCCCAAAACTGCACACACTACTCACAGTACATGGAATAACAACAGAGACTGCCTCTAATTTTCTCTTCTCTGCAGAAGCTCTGTTGCTACCACTGTCCAGAAATCATCACTATCACAGACACTAGTAGCATTCCCTCCTCCCACGGTTGGTTCTTTTTCCCCCAGACTTAGACACCATCCACAAAAGCAAAAACAAAACAAAACAAACAAACAAACAAACAAAAAACAGTCAAAAGCCCTCAGGAAGGCGGTGGTGCAGACTGTGGAGAGCCTGAGTTCAAATCCTTCTTCTGCGAGGCTCTGAACCTATACCCCACCACAAGCTGTCCGCTAACGTATGGCAGGGCAAGGAGGAAGAAAGAACATTTCTCCTGCACTTTCCATTTATTGTTGGCTGACAATTCTGTAGAGTTACAAAGCCTCAATCAGTGCGATACAGGGTTCTTCTCACATTGTCTCACTGTGCCCTAAGGGGAACAGCTCTAATTTAATAGATGCTTCACCAGAAAATCATGAGTCATCTGCAGTTTTGAAGTTTTCTGGGATCAAGTCCCTTCAGACAGTTGAGGAATTTGCTCTATCGCCTATGAGAACTGGTGCTCTAATAAGCTAGTGAGTGAACAAGAGAGAAATCCTCTGCTAGATGACTTGACAAATTTGGTCTGAAAACAGTGTTGAGGCAGAACAATCCACGATTTTTGCCTTGGATGCACAGAGAGATTGGGGGTAGTAGAATTCTTTTATTCTTCATTAATATAAACATTTTCAAACCAGGTGTTTGCTCAACCTTGCTTCCACTGTGTGCATGGGAGGGAGATAACTGAAAGTGGGGAGTGTTGCTTGAAACCTGCAAGTGGCTGAGGTCCAGTGGGGTTGGAGGCTTTCTTACTCCTTTTGGAAACGCAAAGCAACCTTGCGCCTACCCTGCACTTGCAGAAGGATCATGACAGCCCAAAGCACAGAGGCTTTGGAATTACTACATGGGGATTGGTAGCAGGGGGCTGCAGGCGTGGCCTCTGTGAGAACAGTGCGGAAGCTGCCCGTGTCAGATCAGAGCCAGCTCCAGCCAACTCCAGAAGGGCCACGACGCTTGCCAGAGCTGAGCCTATAAGCGATGTTGTTTGCACCTGCGGGAGAGCAGATTTAAGAAGGGGGAAATACTGCTGTGCAACAGAAGCTGGAAGAGCAAGGAGAGAGAACCAGCCCTGCAGCCCCCAAGGTGAGTGCAGCAGGAGGCAGGAGGTGCTCCAGGCTCACAGCAGCAGTTCCCCTGCGGCCTGGGGAGAGGCCCCTGGTGGAGCAGGCTGTCCCCCTGCAGCCCACGGGTCCCACACGGAGCAGATCTCCACGCTGCAGCCCGTGGAGGAGCCCCCGGTGGAGCAGGTGGATGTGGCCTGGAGGAGGCCGCGGCCTGTGGAGAGCCCCCGCAGGAGCAGGCCCCAGGCCAGAGCTGCAGCCATGGAGAGGAGCCCACGTGGAACAGGGGCAGAGAGGGACCGTGGAGGAGCAGCAGGTGATGAAGTGTTAGGGACTGACCACAGCCCACATTCCCCATTCCCCTGCAACACTCGGCAGGAGGAGGTAGAGCAGGGTGGATAGGAGGTAAAAGGGGTTTTAAGTTTGCTTTTAATTTTTCACTGTTGTAGTCTGCTAGTGGTAGGCAACAAATTATATTAATCTCCCTGTGCTGCATCTGTTTTGTCCAGGACGATAATTGTTGAGTGATCTCCCTGTCCTTATCACAATTCCTTGAGGCCTTTTCATCATATTTTTTTCCCCTTTTCCTTTGAGGAGGGGGAGTGAGAGAGTGGCTATGGTGGAGTTCAGCTGCCCAGCAGCTTAAAACTACCAAGCAACAGTCCTACTATCCACCGACCAGCATCCTTATTCAAGCCTGTTGCAGCTATGTATGCTGCTCTGCTCTGTCTGGGATGTGGACCTACCCGTGGTATCTGGGGCCAGCTCATATGGACTAGACCCTTACAATCTGCAGGAATTCCCCTTCAGTGGGAACTTGCATCACATAAAGACGGTTTTCCATGGCGGAAGACAAAGCCTGTAGGAATTATTAGAAGTCGACATCCTCCATCACTCTGACCCCCGAGATTTGGACATAATTTCCAAAATGAGCAAAAGGGATCTGTGTCTGCCCTGATACGAAGGAAATCACTGCCCCTGGAAATCTAGTCACTATGCTTTGGTGACTTCATCGGAGTTTTTGTTCTGCTTTGTATGCATCAAATGGAAAAGAGCTACCCCAGGAACACTGTGCTTTGGTGGCAGAGAGCTGGTTGCAGCTGAGGACATTACTTATGTTTGTGTGTGAAAATCACACTTCCCTGCTAAAGTACATAATATTGGGCCACGTGCTTTCTAGCATATCACCTGTCAGGGAAGCAAAGCCAGGAAAAGCACTAATACGGCCCTGTGTGCCCCTCACAGCTGTAAGCACAGCCACAAGCACAACCATGCTAACACACAGGAAATCTGTGCATGATCCCCAGAATTCACAGATGCAACGTGCATTTCTGTGCACGTGCCCTGACACCAGCTGGCAGCAGGAGGTCAGCTCCCAGCCTCAGCTCACTCTCTGTTCCTTGGGTTTGCTTTAATGCCTCCTTTGAGACACTGCCTCAGCGCAGTGAGTTTGTGAATGTGACATATCATTCAATATTATCCACCATAAGCCACTCTGTTCCTATAGCAACTGCCTCCTTAGCCCAGTTCCTGGGCCTCTTCAGGTCTGTTTGATATTCACCTTGACACCTTTGGTGGAGGCCTTGAAGGAACACACAAAGTGTGAAAACACCTTGTACTTATTAGGCCAAGGTAATTCCTCCCCACATGGATGGGCACATATCATCTCCAAGAAAGGGGCTCCCACCTCCACGACTCCCGTCCATCCTCCACCTCTCTATGTCCTTGCATGAATAACGACCTGCACAGCTTAACCTGGACAGGAGCCTGAAGTCCACAACGAGAAATGCTCTGATCTGGGCTCCTTCCAAAAGGGCCAGGCAGATATAACTGGAAGAATGTGTAAAACGTTGACCCTAGCTGACGTAATTTCTTTTGGTTGATCTGATGCAAACCTGTGACGCACCCAGCAGGCCCTGCAACCCCTGTGATTTTACCTGCAGCCCCTGCAACCCCTGTGATTTTACCTGCAGCCCCTGCAACCGCTGTGAGGTTACCTGCAGCCCCTCCAAGAAATGTGATTTTACCTGCAGCCCCTCCAAGCCCTGTGATGTTCCCTGCAGCCACTCCAACCCTGTGATAGGCCCTACAGCTGGCTCCGGGGACTACCCCGTTGCCGTATCAGTCGCCAATACACACACAAGATGAAGGAATGGATGCAGAAGTCATCTCGTTTAGGCAGGGAAGAAAGTCCTCCGAAGAAGGGGAAGGAGCAATAGGAAGGCGAGGCAGGCGACCCCAATGTAGGGCCATCCCAGGGAAGAGGAGGCTGTTATAAAATAGAAAAGAGAGAAAAGCAGCAGTAAGCAGGTGATCCCCATCCCTGGGCGAGCTGCGAGACATGGGACAAGATTTCAGCTGTCATGCAGGCGAGCACATTGTCACCTGGCTGCTGCGATGCTGGGATAACAGCTCCGGGAGCCTGGAATCGGAGGGCAGGGAAGCCAAGCAGCTGGGATCCTTCTCTGGGGAAGGGGGCACTGAGAAAGCGATCGGAAACGGGGCACAAGCCTCTGGAGGTGGCGCCTGTCAGGCGTGAAGGAAAGGGATCCCTTCCAGGAAGATGCTGTGGGGTTGCTGAGGGTCGAAGAAGAGCAGGTGTTGGCTGCTCCCACCGTGCTGCAGCAGCGGCAAGGGAGAGACGTGGTGGTTTTCCTCAGCTGGGCAGCTGAGCTCCACCTCAACCGCTCTCTCCCTGCCCCTCCTCAAAGGGAAAGGGGAGAAAATAGGATGGAAAGGGCTCAAGGGCTGAGAGAAGGACAGGGAGATCACTCCACAATGATCGTCACGGGCAAAAGAGGCTCAGCAGAGCCTGTTCCAGTCCAGCCCGGGCCTGCTCCTGCGGGGGCTCTCCACAGGCCGCGGCCTCCTCCAGGCCACATCCACCTGCTCCACCGGGGGCTCCTCCACGGGCTGCAGCGTGGAGATCTGCTCCGTGTGGGACCCGTGGGCTGCAGGGGGACAGCCTGCTCCACCAGGGGCCTCTCCCCAGGCCGCAGGGGAACTGCTGCTGTGAGCCTGGAGCACCTCCTGCCTCGTGCTGCACTCACCTTGGGGGCTGCAGAGAGGTTTCTCACTCCTCCCTGACCCAGACGCTGCTGTGCAGCAGGTTTCTTTCCCTTTCTTAGATGGGCTCTCACACAGGCGCAAACATCATCCGTTTTGTCTCAGTTCTGGGCAGCAGCGGGTCCCTCTGGAGCCTCCTGGAACCGGCCCTTATCTAACATGGGGCAGCTGCTGCATTCTCCTCACAGAGGACACCCCTGCAGCCCCCCGCTACCAGAACCTGTCCTCGTAAACGCAACACAAGACACCGACCGAGCCTCCCTGATTCCCAGCAGGTGGGTCAGGCTGGGAACCCAGGCCAGTGCCTGGCAGACTCTCCTGGGCCTTGAAAAGCAAGCTTTATGGGGACGTAGCACCCAGAAAGAACGGAGTCACACAACAGGATTCATTTCCAAAACCGTCTCACAGACACCTGGGCCAAAGTGCAGGGCCTTGAGCAGGTATATCACAATGACAGAGTTCATTTCCTTCCCAGTAGCTGGCACGTGCCGTTTTTTGGGATTTCGGGGCTACAGTGAGCTGCTAAGAGGGATGTCTTAGCTCTTGCAGGGCCGTGCTTCCACTAAGGCCAGGACTTTTCTGCATCTTCTACTGCCCTGCAAGCGAGGATGCTTGGGGCACACAGGAAGCTGGGAGCGGACACAGCTGCAGGGATTCCATAAGACACAAGCAAATGCAGCCTTGGCTTGGTGACACTTTCTCTTGATTACTGCTCAACACAAATTACCTCGAGCAAGTCTACTGTGAGGACTAAAGGAAAGAGACGTATGGATGCTGCTAAGCTCTTCTAGCTTGTACCAGGTAGGAAAGATACCTCTGTAGCAGGCGTGAAGAGGATAGCACTAATTAATTAGATGAGAAGTGGAGGAAAGGCACTTAGAGGTAGTGAAAAGCAGTTAATGTGATGTTCCGGGGAAGCTTCAGTCTGCTTAAGGAGTAGCAAGAACAAGCCTAAAGTCATAGCCAAATACAAGAAAGAGAGGAGGACACGCAGCATGAGAAGCTCCCGAGAGAAAGGAGCTCTGTTTTGGGTAAAAATCAGTCCCTTTTTCTATCATGGAGACATCCAAGGGCGTAGGACACGTGCACTTCAGGGAACCAAGAGATGCTGTGCATTTCTCTCGTCCCCCTGACACAGCCACTAGGTGACGATGCTTCCAATTCTCTCTAAAGAAACCTTGCTTTCTCAGGCCCAGGTGTCCAGCTGCACACCAAGGACGTCCCTGGCTCCCAGGCACAGTTCCCAGGCCCAAGGCCGAGCTCCCCTCCGAACCCCCATTCCAGCAGACCTTGCTCCTGGCATTGTGGAGCAGCCATTTCATGTCAGCCTTTTCTCCTGGCAGTCAGCTTAGCGCCGTAACCTCTGCCATCGGGGCGCCCGAGAGCCGTGTGAGGTCAGCAGAGAGTCACTGTCAGCCTTTGACCTCACAAAGGTGGGTGGCCATAAGTGCCCTGAGCGTCCAGCTCGCATTGAGTACTGCTGGTGGCACTCGAGGCGTGGAGGTCTGCATGGTGCAATGGGAGACGCCGATGTCCTGCTGCTGGAACAAGAGACGCTGATGTGCTGCTGGTGCAGGAGGAGACGTGAAGGTGCTGCTGCTTAGAGGTGCTGAGGAGCGGGCAGCCTCCGTGCCGGTGGCTGAGCATGCTGCTCTTAATTAGTGCTCTACCCTTCCTATCTTTTTACTAAGGTGGGTAGAGAGAAATGCCCATATCTGTTTATTTCCTGGTAAGAAATGTAAGAGCCTTGTATCTGCATATTCACCAGATTCATCCCAGCGCCCTTGGTACTGGCGATCTGTGTTGATCTGTAATAAAGAGCAATTGGTAGCACACCAAGTCTCCGTGACCTTGCATCTAACAGAATCGTCCAAATCCCTGTTGTGATCTCTCTCTAGCTGTGGGCTGGCTAAGCTGTCTGTTGGATGGTGAAAATGGGAAATGATTGGGATGGGAAATGATGAGTGGGCTGAGAAATCATTGCTGGGATGGGAAGACTTCCTTGGGGTGGAAAGCCATTGGGCTAGGAACTCAAAGAGATGGGAAATCTTCCCTGGGTTTGAAATCATTGGGAAGCAAAAGCATTGGGATGGGAAATCACTCCGGGGATGGGGAAGTATTGGGATGGGAAGTCTTTAATGGGGTGGGTAACATTCACTGGGGAAGGAAGTACTTGGAAAAGTAATCAGAGAGATGGGAATTCTTTGGGATGAGATCTCTTTGGATTAAGAAAGGCTTCGTGTCGATGGGAAATATCTCGTATGGGAATCTGTTATCATGTGAAATTGTAAGGATGGGAAATGACCGTTAGGATGCAAAGCTGGTACTGGGACGGGAAATGCTTGGGACGGGGAAGTGTTGGTGTGAAACCGTCCTGGGCATGGCAAATGATGCGTGGGAGGGAAAGCCTGATGGGGATGGAAAAGTCTTGCGATGGGAAGCCTGCTTGGGTCCAAAACCTGCAGTCCTCACCAAGATGGCGGCGAGGGGCTGGTCAGCCGTTGGGACAGAACGGCCGTTGCCCGCGTTCCCCAACCGACCGCCCCACTCTCCAGCCACCATGGCAGGTACAGCAGCCGGCTCCCGCTCCTCCCGGGGCTGCGGCCCTGCTGGCGAGCCCAGCGCCCCAGATCTCACCCCAGCGCCCTTTTTCCCACAGAGGGTTTCCCCAGACGGCTTCCGCGGCTTCCGCAGACGCAAAACTCCCCCTTCGTCGTCCCAGCCGTGCCGCCAACAGTGGCTGCCTGGCTGCTGCCCTCCCTCCCCGGAGCGATGGCGCTGCCCTTGCAGCCCCCCCAGGTACCCACCCTCCCCTACGCACTGCCCCAGGCCACCGTCTGGCACGTGGTGCCGGGGGTCCAGGGGCAGGTGCTGCAGCTCCCCGCCGGGGTGCAGCTGGCACCTGGGGGGCACCTCCCACCCGAGGGGCACCACCTGCAGCTTGGGCAGCTCCCCGCCGTGGGGCAGCTCCCTGCTGTGGGGCAGCTCCCCCACACCGCTCCTCCCTGGGCCCCCGTCTACCAGTGGGGACAGCCCGTGGGGACGGGGACGGTGCTGCCCCAGGATCCCCTCTGGCTGGGGCCCGGGGCCGTGCTCCATGGGGAGCTCCTGCACCCCGCAGGCACCTGCCTGCTGCAGGCCCCTGCCCACCCCGGCCCCCCACCACTCCTCGTCCCGGGGCCTCCGCTGCGGGGGCAGGCGCTCCCCGCGCCCCGCACCCTGACCAGCAGCCGGGGGCAGCTGCCGGAGCCCTGCGACCACGCCGTGGGGCTCAGCGAGGACCAGGGGCCCCCGCTGCCCGGCCCCACTCCCCCCGAGCCTGCCCAGGCTCCAACGACCGCCAGCACCCAGACGGTGACGCCCGACGGTGAGTTTGGGGCTGGCACAGCCGGCCGCTGGGCGCCCCACACCCAGGAGCCATGGGAAAGCTGGCATCGCCCATCCTGGGGGATTTGCTTGCTTTTTCCTCAGCGGCGACAGTTGCAGAGGTGCCTGAGGAGCCCCTGGAGCTGCTTGAGCTGGGCCCCGATGCCTTCGCCGAGGCCTTTCCCCACCTGGCAGGGGACAGCCAGCAGCTGCAGCACCTGCAGGACCAGCTCCCGGCCGACCTGGACATCTCCGGCTTGGAGGAGCTGCTCAGCTGGCTCGATGCCGTGGAGCCCCAGGACGCCTTCCCCGGTGTCCCCAGCAGTCCTGTGCTCAGCCGCTTCCTGTCTGAGCTGCCCGACCTCTGCGAGGACATCGAGGAGCCGAGCACACAGGGACTGGCAGCCACCAGAGCGCTGGGTGAGGTACCCTCAACCCCTGGGGTGCACCCCGAGAAGGTGCAGGGTGGGCGGGCGGTGCAGCCCCCTGCTGTGCCGGCAGCGAGCTCCCCCCTCAAGCCTGCAGCCAGTCCCCAGCTCAGTGCCCTCAGGAGACCCCTGCCCAACCCTCCCTTCACTCTCCCCAAAAGGCCCCCCCACCCTGAATTCCTCACTGCCCTTAGCAGACCCCTGCCCAACCCTCCCTCGCGTCCCCTCAAGAGACCCCCCGACCCTGAATTCCTTAATTCCCTTAGGAGACCCCTGCCCAAGCCTCGCCTGAGTCCCCTCAAGAGCCCCCCCGACCCTGAATTTATTAGTGCCCTTAGGAGACCCCTGCCCAATCCCCCTCTGGGTCCCCTCAAGAGCCCCCCCGGCCCTGAATTTATTAGTGCCCTTAGGAGGCCCCTGCCCAATCCCCCTCTGAGTCCCCTCAAGAGCCCCCCGCCTGCCCCTGCGCCCACCGGCACCAAGTGGGGGGCCAAGCGCCCCGCGCCCACCAGCACCCCCAGCACAGCGCAGAGCTCCCAGCACAGGAGGCCGGCGACGGAGAAAACCCCCGGCAAGGAGAAGACGACGCTGCTGGGCCAGGGTGGCCAAGGCCCCAAGACGCTGTGCCAGGGGAAGACGGGTGGCCACAGCGCGGTGGCTGGCAGCAGCGGCCAAGCGGGCGGCGGCAGGCAGCAGCCGGCGAGCGACAGCACCAGGGCGCCCAGCAAGAGGGCCCGAAGCCCGGGGGCTGCTGGGGGGCAAGGAGCAGCGGCACCGCCTCCCCGGAGAGCGCTGCTGCTGCTGGAGCCCCCCCCCATTAAGCCCCGTGCCCGTGCCCGTGCCGTGCGGGCCCAGGACAGGCTCCGTCCCCAAGCCATCGGGGACAAGACGCTGCAGCGCCAGCACCCGGGGACAAAGACCCCCAGCGAGACTTTGCAGCCGCTGGGGGCCAGGGCGAAGGCGCTGGGGCCAGTGCGCCAGCCGCCCTGTGTGCAGCCGCAGCCCACCTCCAGCGGCCCCAGCAGCATGCCCAGGGCCCCGCCGACGGTGCCAGGCTCCAGCGCTGTGCCCGCTGCCCCCCGGCCCCCAGCTGGCGACAAGGCCCAGGCGGTGCCGGCACCACCAGGCAGCACGGCGCGAGCGTGGAGAGCTCCCCTGCAGCAGGCGCCCAGAGCGCCGTGCCTGCCAGCCGCGGGGGGCCAAGCGCAGCGGGAGCCTCTGCCCACGCAGCCGCGCACGCTGCAGCGTCCGGCGCAGCCCCGCGTGGACTACGTGCCCTGCGTGGGGCCCTGGGCGGGCGGCGACGCGGCGCCCACGCCGCTGGAGGAGCAGGAGGCGTCGGTGCCCATCACGCCGCAGCAGCGTCCCGAGCGGGAGCGCCTGAAGAAGCTGGCCCAGGAGGAGCGGCAGCGGGCGGCCCACCAGATGAAGATCGGCCCCGTGCAATTCTTCGTGCAGCGGCAGAAGGACCACGCCATAGCCAAGTATTACGGCTACCCGTGACCCTGCGCTCCTCGACGGCCCCCGCAGCACCCGGGCCCGCTCAGCATGCAGGCACAGAGACCTCTGCAGGCGCCTGCTCCAGCTTCAGCCACGCTCCTCAGCCCTTGCCCCTCTCGCTTGCCCTCTCCCTTCTCCAGTGCTGGAGCTAGGCAGTGTTTGCCAATGTCAGGGATGGGCAACTGGGGCAATGGGAAATGCGCGCGTCACGAATGAACGTTGCAATGGGAAGCTGTTGGGATGTTGGCAATAGCTGGGGTGGGAAAGGTTGGGCGTGGGAACTGCTTGTTGGGACACCAAATGGCTGAGATCCCAAACTTCTTTCTTCTTTCGGGTCGTTTCTCTTATTTAGTGCCTTCCTTATTAAATTCCTCTAGTGTAGGTGTTCACTCAGCAAGGCCTCTGCCTGCAGCTGTTCTGGCACTGGGATGCCGAGGGGATTTCATGCAGCCCGCTCCCGCTGCCCATGCTCAGTCCGTGCATGGATGTGGGCACGGCCAGCACGGACGGGAGAAAATGGGTGGACGGCTGGGTGGATGGGAGGGTGATGGGAGTTGGGAATTCAGCCTTGGGATCAGACACGGGAGGTTGTTGGGATAGGAAATGACCAGTGGGATGGGAAGTCACGATGGGGATAGGAATTCATTAGAATACGAAAAATTGGTTTCATTTTTATTTATTATTTTATTAATTTTAATATTTATTTTATTTATTATATTTATTAATTTTATTTATTAAATTTACTTTATTGACTGTGTTGTACAGGATGGCATTTTTTTAGGTTCTCTTCCTTTTCTACCCTATTAAACTCTCTTTATCACAACGCACTGCTTTGTACTTCATTTTTCCTTCCGAGTCGTTCTGGATTCACTCAGGATGGGGGGGACATTAGTGAACGCCTGTGTGCTTCAGATCCAAGGTCACCTTTGCCCTCAACTCAAGATACATATTTGCATCTG
The DNA here is from genome assembly GCF_964034855.1 of Anser brachyrhynchus. NCBI lineage: Eukaryota > Metazoa > Chordata > Aves > Anseriformes > Anatidae > Anser > Anser brachyrhynchus. The sequence continues at coordinate 743,546 of NC_137714.1, forward strand.
TTGTCATGATACAAAATTAACAACAACAAAATAAAAGTTAACTACTTCCGAGCACCAGCTGTACGTTTGCTGGGTCTGCTCTATGCATTTTGAAGACCATTCAATACTATTCAGCACCTTCAGGGGGAAATGTGTGGTTCTAGGGAAATGCATCTTGATCTGATGCAAACCTGCGACGCACCCTGCAGCCCCTGCAACCCCTGTGATTTTACCTGCAGCCCCTGCAACCCCTGTGATTTTACCTGCAGCCCCTGCAACCGCTGTGAGGTTACCTGCAGCCCCTCCAAGAAATGTGATTTTACCTGCAGCCCCTCCAAGCCCTGTGATGTTCCCTGCAGCCACTCCAACCCTGTGATAGGCCCTACAGCTGGCTCCGGGGACTACCCCGTTGCCGTATCAGTCGCCAATACACACACAAGATGAAGGAATGGATGCAGAAGTCATCTCGTTTAGGCAGGGAAGAAAGTCCTCCGAAGAAGGGGAAGGAGCAATAGGAAGGCGAGGCAGGCGACCCCAATGTAGGGCCATCCCAGGGAAGAGGAGGCTGTTATAAAATAGAAAAGAGAGAAAAGCAGCAGTAAGCAGGTGATCCCCATCCCTGGGCGAGCTGCGAGACATGGGACAAGATTTCAGCTGTCATGCAGGCGAGCACATTGTCACCTGGCTGCTGCGATGCTGGGATAACAGCTCCGGGAGCCTGGAATCGGAGGGCAGGGAAGCCAAGCAGCTGGGATCCTTCTCTGGGGAAGGGGGCACTGAGAAAGCGATCGGAAACGGGGCACAAGCCTCTGGAGGCGGCGCCTGTCAGGCGTGAAGGAAAGGGATCCCTTCCAGGAAGATGCTGTGGGGTTGCTGAGGGTCGAAGAAGAGCAGGTGTTGGCTGCTCCCACCGTGCTGCAGCAGCGGCAAGGGAGAGATGTGGGGGTTTCCTCAGCTGGGCAGCTGAGCTCCACCTCAACCGCTCTCTCCCTGCCCCTCCTCAAAGGGAAAGGGGAGAAAATAGGATGGAAAGGGCTCAAGGGCTGAGAGAAGGACAGGGAGATCTCTCCACAATGATCGTCACGGGCAAAAGAGGCTCAGCAGAGCCTGTTCCAGTCCAGCCCGGGCCTGCTCCTGCGGGGGCTCTCCACAGGCCGCGGCCTCCTCCAGGCCACATCCACCTGCTCCACCGGGGGCTCCTCCACGGGCTGCAGCGTGGAGATCTGCTCCGTGTGGGACCCGTGGGCTGCAGGGGGACAGCCTGCTCCACCAGGGGCCTCTCCCCAGGCCGCAGGGGAACTGCTGCTGTGAGCCTGGAGCACCTCCTGCCTCGTGCTGCACTCACCTTGGGGGCTGCAGAGAGGTTTCTCACTCCTCCCTGACCCAGACGCTGCTGTGCAGCAGGTTTCTTTCCCTTTCTTAGATGGGCTCTCACACAGGCGCAAACATCATCCGTTTTGTCTCACTCCTGGGCAGCAGCGGGTCCCTCTGGAGCCTCCTGGAACCGGCCCTTATCTAACATGGGGCAGCTGCTGCATTCTCCTCACAGAGGACACCCCTGCAGCCCCCCGCTACCAGAACCTGTCCTCGTAAACCCAACACAAGACACCGACCGAGCCTCCCTGATTCCCAGCAGGTGGGTCAGGCTGGGAACCCAGGCCAGTGCCCGGCAGACCCTCCTGGGCCTTGAAAAGCAAGCTTTATGGGGACGTAGCACCCAGAAAGAACGGAGTCACACAACAGGATTCATTTCCAAAACCGTCTCACAGACACCTGGGCCAAAGTGCAGGGCCTTGAGCAGGTATATCACAATGACAGAGTTCATTTCCTTCCCAGTAGCTGGCACGTGCCGTTTTTTGGGATTTCGGGGCTACAGTGAGCTGCTAAGAGGGATGTCTTAGCTCTTGCAGGGCCGTGCTTCCACTAAGGCCAGGACTTTTCTGCATCTTCTACTGCCCTGCAAGCGAGGATGCTTGGGGCACACAGGAAGCTGGGAGCGGACACAGCTGCAGGGATTCCATAAGACACAAGCAAATGCAGCCTTGGCTTGGTGACACTTTCTCTTGATTACTGCTCAACACAAATTACCTCGAGCAAGTCTACTGTGAGGACTAAAGGAAAGAGACGTATGGATGCTGCTAAGCTCTTCTAGCTTGTACCAGGTAGGAAAGATACCTCTGTAGCAGGCGTGAAGAGGATAGCACTAATTAATTAGATGAGAAGTGGAGGAAAGGCACTTAGAGGTAGTGAAAAGCAGTTAATGTGATGTTCCGGGGAAGCTTCAGTCTGCCTAAGGAGTAGCAAGAACAAGCCTAAAGTCATAGCCAAATACAAGAAAGAGAGGAGGACACGCAGCATGAGAAGCTCCCGAGAGAAAGGAGCTCTGTTTTGGGTAAAAATCAGTCCCTTTTTCTATCATGGAGACATCCAAGGGCGTAGGACACGTGCACATTTCTCTCGTCCCCCTGACACAGCCACTAGGTGACGATGCTTCCAATTCTCTCTAAAGAAACCTTGCTTTCTCAGGCCCAGGTGTCCAGCTGCACACCAAGGACGTCCCTGGCTCCCAGGCACAGTTCCCAGGCCCAAGGCCGAGCTCCCCTCCGAACCCCCATTCCAGCAGACCTTGCTCCTGGCATTGTGGAGCAGCCATTTCATGTCAGCCTTTTCTCCTGGCAGTCAGCTTAGCGCCGTAACCTCTGCCATCGGGGCGCCCGAGAGCCGTGTGAGGTCAGCAGAGAGTCACTGTCAGCCTTTGACCTCACAAAGGTGGGTGGCCATAAGTGCCCGGAGCGTCCAGCTCGCATTGAGTACTGCTGGTGGCACTCGAGGCGTGGAGGTCTGCATGGTGCAATGGGAGACGCCGATGTCCTGCTGCTGGAACAAGAGGCGCTGATGTGCTGCTGGTGCAGGAGGAGACGTGAAGGTGCTGCTGCTTAGAGGTGCTGAGGAGCGGGCAGCCTCCGTGCCGGTGGCTGAGCATGCTGCTCTTAATTAGTGCTCTACCCTTCCTATCTTTTTACTAAGGTGGGTAGAGAGAAATGCCCATATCTGTTTATTTCCTGGTAAGAAATGTAAGAGCCTTGTATCTGCATATTCACCAGATTCATCCCAGCGCCCTTGGTACTGGCGATCTGTGTTGATCTGTAATAAAGAGCAATTGGTAGCACACCAAGTCTCCGTGACCTTGCATCTAACAGAATCGTCCAAATCCCTGTTGTGATCTCTCTCTAGCTGTGGGCTGGCTAAGCTGTCTGTTGGATGGTGAAAATGGGAAATGATTGGGATGGGAAATGATGAGTGGGCCGAGAAATCATTGCTGGGATGGGAAGACTTCCTTGGGGTGGAAAGCCATTGGGCTAGGAACTCAAAGAGATGGGAAATCTTCCCTGGGTTTGAAATCATTGGGAAGCAAAAGCATTGGGATGGGAAATCACTCCGGGGATGGGGAAGTATTGGGATGGGAAGTCTTTAATGGGGTGGGTAACATTCACTGGGGAAGGAAGTACTTGGAAAAGTAATCAGAGAGATGGGAATTCTTTGGGATGAGATCTCTTTGGATTAAGAAAGGCTTCGTGTCGATGGGAAATATCTCGTATGGGAATCTGTTATCATGTGAAATTGTAAGGATGGGAAATGACCGTTAGGATGCAAAGCTGGTACTGGGACGGGAAATGCTTGGGACGGGGAAGTGTTGGTGTGAAACCGTCCTGGGCATGGCAAATGATGCGTGGGAGGGAAAGCCTGATGGGGATGGAAAAGTCTTGCGATGGGAAGCCTGCTTGGGTCCAAAACCTGCAGTCCTCACCAAGATGGCGGCGAGGGGCTGGTCAGCCGTTGGGACGGAACGGCCGTTGCCCGCGTTCCCCAACCGACCGCCCCACTCTCCAGCCACCATGGCAGGTACAGCAGCCGGCTCCCGCTCCTCCCGGGGCTGCGGCCCTGCTGGCGAGCCCAGCGCCCCAGATCTCACCCCAGCGCCCTTTTTCCCACAGAGGGTTTCCCCAGACGGCTTCCGCGGCTTCCGCAGACGCAAAACTCCCCCTTCGTCGTCCCAGCCGTGCCGCCAACAGTGGCTGCCTGGCTGCTGCCCTCCCTCCCCGGAGCGATGGCGCTGCCCTTGCAGCCCCCCCAGGTACCCACCCTCCCCTACGCGCTGCCCCAGGCCACCGTCTGGCACGTGGTGCCGGGGGTCCAGGGGCAGGTGCTGCAGCTCCCCGCCGGGGTGCAGCTGGCACCTGGGGGGCACCTCCCACCCGAGGGGCACCACCTGCAGCTTGGGCAGCTCCCCGCCGTGGGGCAGCTCCCTGCTGTGGGGCAGCTCCCCCACACCGCTCCTCCCTGGGCCCCCGTCTACCAGTGGGGACAGCCCGTGGGGACGGGGACGGTGCTGCCCCAGGATCCCCTCTGGCTGGGGCCCGGGGCCGTGCTCCATGGGGAGCTCCTGCACCCCGCAGGCACCTGCCTGCTGCAGGCCCCTGCCCACCCCGGCCCCCCACCACTCCTCGTCCCGGGGCCTCCGCTGCGGGGGCAGGCGCTCCCCGCGCCCCGCACCCTGACCAGCAGCCGGGGGCAGCTGCCGGAGCCCTGCGACCACGCCGTGGGGCTCAGCGAGGACCAGGGGCCCCCGCTGCCCGGCCCCACTCCCCCCGAGCCTGCCCAGGCTCCAACGACCGCCAGCACCCAGACGGTGACGCCCGACGGTGAGTTTGGGGCTGGCACAGCCGGCCGCTGGGCGCCCCACACCCAGGAGCCATGGGAAAGCTGGCATCGCCCATCCTGGGGGATTTGCTTGCTTTTTCCTCAGCGGCGACAGTTGCAGAGGTGCCTGAGGAGCCCCTGGAGCTGCTTGAGCTGGGCCCCGATGCCTTCGCCGAGGCCTTTCCCCACCTGGCAGGGGACAGCCAGCAGCTGCAGCACCTGCAGGACCAGCTCCCGGCCGACCTGGACATCTCCGGCTTGGAGGAGCTGCTCAGCTGGCTCGATGCCGTGGAGCCCCAGGACGCCTTCCCCGGTGTCCCCAGCAGTCCTGTGCTCAGCCGCTTCCTGTCTGAGCTGCCCGACCTCTGCGAGGACATCGAGGAGCCGAGCACACAGGGACTGGCAGCCACCAGAGCGCTGGGTGAGGTACCCTCAACCCCTGGGGTGCACCCCGAGAAGGTGCAGGGTGGGCGGGCGGTGCAGCCCCCTGCTGTGCCGGCAGCGAGCTCCCCCCTCAAGCCTGCAGCCAGTCCCCAGCTCAGTGCCCTCAGGAGACCCCTGCCCAACCCTCCCTTCACTCTCCCCAAAAGGCCCCCCCACCCTGAATTCCTCACTGCCCTTAGCAGACCCCTGCCCAACCCTCCCTCGCGTCCCCTCAAGAGACCCCCCGACCCTGAATTCCTTAATTCCCTTAGGAGACCCCTGCCCAAGCCTCGCCTGAGTCCCCTCAAGAGCCCCCCCGACCCTGAATTTATTAGTGCCCTTAGGAGACCCCTGCCCAATCCCCCTCTGGGTCCCCTCAAGAGCCCCCCCGGCCCTGAATTTATTAGTGCCCTTAGGAGGCCCCTGCCCAATCCCCCTCTGAGTCCCCTCAAGAGCCCCCCGCCTGCCCCTGCGCCCACCGGCACCAAGTGGGGGGCCAAGCGCCCCGCGCCCACCAGCACCCCCAGCACAGCGCAGAGCTCCCAGCACAGGAGGCCGGCGACGGAGAAAACCCCCGGCAAGGAGAAGACGACGCTGCTGGGCCAGGGTGGCCAAGGCCCCAAGACGCTGTGCCAGGGGAAGACGGGTGGCCACAGCGCGGTGGCTGGCAGCAGTGGCCAAGCGGGCGGCGGCAGGCAGCAGCCGGCGAGCGACAGCACCAGGGCGCCCAGCAAGAGGGCCCGAAGCCCGGGGGCTGCTGGGGGGCAAGGAGCAGCGGCACCGCCTCCCCGGAGAGCGCTGCTGCTGCTGGAGCCCCCCCCCATTAAGCCCCGTGCCCGTGCCCGTGCCGTGCGGGCCCAGGACAGGCTCCGTCCCCAAGCCATCGGGGACAAGACGCTGCAGCGCCAGCACCCGGGGACAAAGACCCCCAGCGAGACTTTGCAGCCGCTGGGGGCCAGGGCGAAGGCGCTGGGGCCAGTGCGCCAGCCGCCCTGTGTGCAGCCGCAGCCCACCTCCAGCGGCCCCAGCAGCATGCCCAGGGCCCCGCCGACGGTGCCAGGCTCCAGCGCTGTGCCCGCTGCCCCCCGGCCCCCAGCTGGCGACAAGGCCCAGGCGGTGCCGGCACCACCAGGCAGCACGGCGCGAGCGTGGAGAGCTCCCCTGCAGCAGGCGCCCAGAGCGCCGTGCCTGCCAGCCGCGGGGGGCCAAGCGCAGCGGGAGCCTCTGCCCACGCAGCCGCGCACGCTGCAGCGTCCGGCGCAGCCCCGCGTGGACTACGTGCCCTGCGTGGGGCCCTGGGCGGGCGGCGACGCGGCGCCCACGCCGCTGGAGGAGCAGGAGGCGTCGGTGCCCATCACGCCGCAGCAGCGTCCCGAGCGGGAGCGCCTGAAGAAGCTGGCCCAGGAGGAGCGGCAGCGGGCGGCCCACCAGATGAAGATCGGCCCCGTGCAATTCTTCGTGCAGCGGCAGAAGGACCACGCCATAGCCAAGTATTACGGCTACCCGTGACCCTGCGCTCCTCGACGGCCCCCGCAGCACCCGGGCCCGCTCAGCATGCAGGCACAGAGACCTCTGCAGGCGCCTGCTCCAGCTTCAGCCACGCTCCTCAGCCCTTGCCCCTCTCGCTTGCCCTCTCCCTTCTCCAGTGCTGGAGCTAGGCAGTGTTTGCCAATGTCAGGGATGGGCAACTGGGGCAATGGGAAATGCGCGCGTCACGAATGAACGTTGCAATGGGAAGCTGTTGGGATGTTGGCAATAGCTGGGGTGGGAAAGGTTGGGCGTGGGAACTGCTTGTTGGGACACCAAATGGCTGAGATCCCAAACTTCTTTCTTCTTTCGGGTCGTTTCTCTTATTTAGTGCCTTCCTTATTAAATTCCTCTAGTGTAGGTGTTCACTCAGCAAGGCCTCTGCCTGCAGCTGTTCTGGCACTGGGATGCCGAGGGGATTTCATGCAGCCCGCTCCCGCTGCCCATGCTCAGTCCGTGCATGGATGTGGGCACGGCCAGCACGGACGGGAGAAAATGGGTGGACGGCTGGGTGGATGGGAGGGTGATGGGAGTTGGGAATTCAGCCTTGGGATCAGACACGGGAGGTTGTTGGGATAGGAAATGACCAGTGGGATGGGAAGTCACGATGGGGATAGGAATTCATTAGAATACGAAAAATTGGTTTCATTTTTATTTATTATTTTATTAATTTTAATATTTATTTTATTTATTATATTTATTAATTTTATTTATTAAATTTACTTTATTGACTGTGTTGTACAGGATGGCATTTTTTTTAGGTCCTCCTCCTTTTCTACCCTATTAAACTCTCTTTATCACAACGCACTGCTTTGTACTTCATTTTTCCTTCCGAGTCGTTCTGGATTCACTCAGGATGGGGGGGACATTAGTGAACGCCTGTGTGCTTCAGATCCAAGGTCACCTTTGCCCTCAACTCAAGATACATATTTGCATCTGTTGTCATGATACAAAATTAACAACAACAAAATAAAAGTTAACTACTTCCGAGCACCAGCTGTACGTTTGCTGGGTCTGCTCTATGCATTTTGAAGACCATTCAATACTATTCAGCACCTTCAGGGGGAAATGTGTGGTTCTAGGGAAATGCATCTTGATCTGATGCAAACCTGCGACGCACCCTGCAGCCCCTGCAACCCCTGTGATTTTACCTGCAGCCCCTGCAACCCCTGTGATTTTACCTGCAGCCCCTGCAACCGCTGTGAGGTTACCTGCAGCCCCTCCAAGAAATGTGATTTTACCTGCAGCCCCTCCAAGCCCTGTGATGTTCCCTGCAGCCACTCCAACCCTGTGATAGGCCCTACAGCTGGCTCCGGGGACTACCCCGTTGCCGTATCAGTCGCCAATACACACACAAGATGAAGGAATGGATGCAGAAGTCATCTCGTTTAGGCAGGGAAGAAAGTCCTCCGAAGAAGGGGAAGGAGCAATAGGAAGGCGAGGCAGGCGACCCCAATGTAGGGCCATCCCAGGGAAGAGGAGGCTGTTATAAAATAGAAAAGAGAGAAAAGCAGCAGTAAGCAGGTGATCCCCATCCCTGGGCGAGCTGCGAGACATGGGACAAGATTTCAGCTGTCATGCAGGCGAGCACATTGTCACCTGGCTGCTGCGATGCTGGGATAACAGCTCCGGGAGCCTGGAATCGGAGGGCAGGGAAGCCAAGCAGCTGGGATCCTTCTCTGGGGAAGGGGGCACTGAGAAAGCGATCGGAAACGGGGCACAAGCCTCTGGAGGCGGCGCCTGTCAGGCGTGAAGGAAAGGGATCCCTTCCAGGAAGATGCTGTGGGGTTGCTGAGGGTCGAAGAAGAGCAGGTGTTGGCTGCTCCCACCGTGCTGCAGCAGCGGCAAGGGAGAGACGTGGTGGTTTTCCTCAGCTGGGCAGCTGAGCTCCACCTCAACCGCTCTCTCCCTGCCCCTCCTCAAAGGGAAAGGGGAGAAAATAGGATGGAAAGGGCTCAAGGGCTGAGAGAAGGACAGGGAGATCACTCCACAATGATCGTCACGGGCAAAAGAGGCTCAGCAGAGCCTGTTCCAGTCCAGCCCGGGCCTGCTCCTGCGGGGGCTCTCCACAGGCCGCGGCCTCCTCCAGGCCACATCCACCTGCTCCACCGGGGGCTCCTCCACGGGCTGCAGCGTGGAGATCTGCTCCGTGTGGGACCCGTGGGCTGCAGGGGGACAGCCTGCTCCACCAGGGGCCTCTCCCCAGGCCGCAGGGGAACTGCTGCTGTGAGCCTGGAGCACCTCCTGCCTCGTGCTGCACTCACCTTGGGGGCTGCAGAGAGGTTTCTCACTCCTCCCTGACCCAGACGCTGCTGTGCAGCAGGTTTCTTTCCCTTTCTTAGATGGGCTCTCACACAGGCGCAAACATCATCCGTTTTGTCTCAGTTCTGGGCAGCAGCGGGTCCCTCTGGAGCCTCCTGGAACCGGCCCTTATCTAACATGGGGCAGCTGCTGCATTCTCCTCACAGAGGACACCCCTGCAGCCCCCCGCTACCAGAACCTGTCCTCGTAAACCCAACACAAGACACCGACCGAGCCTCCCTGATTCCCAGCAGGTGGGTCAGGCTGGGAACCCAGGCCAGTGCCCGGCAGACCCTCCTGGGCCTTGAAAAGCAAGCTTTGTGGGGACGTAGCACCCAGAAAGAACGGAGTCACACAAGAGGATTCATTTCCAAAACCGTCTCATAGACACCTGGGCCAAAGAGCAGGGCCTTGAGCGGGTATATCACAATGACAGAGTTCATTTCCTTCCCAGTAGCTGGCACGTGCTGTTTTTTGGGATTTCGGGGCTACAGTGAGCTGCTAAGAGGGATGTCTTAGCTCTTGCAGGGCCGTGCTTCCACTAAGGCCAGGACTTTTCTGCATCTTCTACTGCCCTGCAAGCGAGGATGCTTGGGGCACACAGGAAGCTGGGAGGGGACACAGCTGCAGGGATTCCATAAGACACAAGCAAACGCAGCCTTGGCTTGGTGACACTTTCTCTTGATTACTGCTCAACACAAATTACCTCGAGCAAGTCTACTGTGAGGACTAAAGGAAAGAGACGTATGGATGCTGCTAAGCTCTTCTAGCTTGTACCAGGTAGGAAAGATACCTCTGTAGCAGGCGTGAAGAGGATAGCACTAATTAATTAGATGAGAAGCGGAGGAAAGGCACTTAGAGGTAGTGAAAAGCAGTTAATGTGATGTTCCGGGGAAGCTTCAGTCTGCTTAAGGAGTAGCAAGAACAAGCCTAAAGTCATAGCCAAATACAAGAAAGAGAGGAGGACACGCAGCATGAGAAGCTCCCGAGAGAAAGGAGCTCTGTTTTGGGTAAAAATCAGTCCCTTTTTCTATCATGGAGACATCCAAGGGCGTAGGACACGTGCACATTTCTCTCGTCCCCCTGACACAGCCACTAGGTGACGATGCTTCCAATTCTCTCTAAAGAAACCTTGCTTTCTCAGGCCCAGGTGTCCAGCTGCACACCAAGGACGTCCCTGGCTCCCAGGCACAGTTCCCAGGCCCAAGGCCGAGCTCCCCTCCGAACCCCCATTCCAGCAGACCTTGCTCCTGGCATTGTGGAGCAGCCATTTCATGTCAGCCTTTTCTCCTGGCAGTCAGCTTAGCGCCGTAACCTCTGCCATCGGGGCGCCCGAGAGCCGTGTGAGGTCAGCAGAGAGTCACTGTCAGCCTTTGACCTCACAAAGGTGGGTGGCCATAAGTGCCCTGAGCGTCCAGCTCGCATTGAGTACTGCTGGTGGCACTCGAGGCGTGGAGGTCTGCATGGTGCAATGGGAGACGCCGATGTCCTGCTGCTGGAACAAGAGGCGCTGATGTGCTGCTGGTGCAGGAGGAGACGTGAAGGTGCTGCTGCTTAGAGGTGCTGAGGAGCGGGCAGCCTCAGCGGGCAGCTGAATCAGAGGGCAGGGAAGCCAAGCAGCTTCCTTCTCTGGGGAAGGGGGCACAGAGAAAGTGATTGGAAATGGGGTACAAGCCCTCAGCCTCTAAAAGCAATCCCTCAGATGTTTAGGCATAGTAAAGTTAGGTATATCTATTTGACTCTAGACCCCAACATGTTTGTTAGTGTTCTGGTTTGTCCACTGCTTTCTTGTGGGGGATTTGAGTTGGCCATTACTCTTTAGGTGAATGCTGACTTCATATCTATGGTGCACTTTATTCTTAAAATGGGAAGTTTCTACCAATTTCCCGTCCAAACTTGCTCATAAGCCAACTGCAGTCATCATTTCAGATGTGTCTCCCAACTTACACATTTCCTATTTCTCCTTGATATTTACTCAAGAAATTCATTTACGTAGAGACAACATATTCTTCTCTCAACTGGCATCTGGCCGGGCAGAATGATGTCCTTTCATTCCCTTCCAGGCAATAGGCAACTTGTTCCTTCTGTCTTGTGAACTCTTCCTCCTAAGTTCAATGTGAATACAAGTGGCAGAACTGTGCCTCATGTCTCAAATGAGTGTCAGGGCTGCCTTGTCCAGTGTATTCATACTGGAGGGAAAAAAAAATGAATAGCCATACACACTATATAACCACTAAACTTTTTCAGTCCTCCTTGTGCTAACAGTGCATGAACGTGAGGTTTTGTTGTCATTTTTGTTTGTTTGTTTGTTTGCTTGCTTTAAACTCCTGACTACTATATAGCAAACATGACAAAAAAACACCCTTTTTTGAGAATCTCTGAGAATGGCTCTGCTTTGTATTATCACCTGTCACTTCACCTGAACCATTTCAATCACAAGCGATATCCTTCTGTCAGGCTTGGTAGTACTTCCCAACCTTATGTCCCCTGCAAATCTCAAAGCTCATGTGAGCTCATGTATCCGTAGATAATGTATCAGAAGCTCACAGAAAGTGAAATAGATGTAATTCATCCCCTGTGTAGGGAAGAACTGGTCCTAGAAAGGAAAGCTATTAAATTATCTGGAAACAATTTAGCTCTGATAAATTATTTTGTAAATTACACATTACCCCCTCCTTCCCTGGTCTTAGCTGTTCTTGCTCCAAAACTTTGCATGGTGTTGATGTCAAACTAACAGGCCCACACTTGTCTGGATGACTCTTTACCCTCTTCTGGACAGAGGTGTATTTGTTACTCTCCCATTCTGGGGACTATCCCTGATTTGCACAATTGTTATGCATTTTTCCTACTTGACTTGTTGTTCTGTGTGCCAATGCTGTTAATAGGCTAGGTAGATATCAGCTTTTCATTTTTCACTTGAATCACTATAGATTGTTATTTCACCTCAGATGATGTTGCGCCTAGTGCCCTACCCTCCTTTTCAATGGGAGTCCTGTCACTGCCCTTAATATCACATTGTTGTTGCTGTTAGATGCAGGAAATAAGATTTGCAGCATTTGAGACATCAGTAACTTTTGATCTATTTTTGCCTCAAGTGTGCAACTGTCCTAATTTGTTCTCTTTGTTCCCCCTGGTTTCTGTGGCTTAAGTACCACTTACTATTATTGTTTAATTTCCTATGTGAAGGAGGTTTTTGGTCATTCTTACTTTATTTCTGCAGTTTTTAACCTCTGAAACATGCCTTTTCTCATCGCTTTTTTCCTCTTTGAATTTTGAATTTTAACTATGCCTTCTCTGCACTCAAGTCCCAGAGCTGCTTAGTCAGACTCAATTATTCATTTCCTTAGATTTCAAAGTTTGCATTTCTAAGCCTCAAAACCTTCATTCTAAACCTGGTTTTGTCTGTCGTGAAATGTAAAATGAGAAAAGTCAGCTCATGATCACACTTTATTCAAATTTTACTACATTTAAACCCATACAGGAGCCAAGTCTAAAATGGTCTTATATTTTTTCACTTTTGGGAAGAAATCCATCACATAGTATACCTCTATGAACATAAGTGGTAATTATCTTTCAATCTTTTGCTGGGAAGTTAAAGTCTCCCATAATTCCCATTATTGTTTACGTGTCTGATAACTGTACAGAGATAATTCACTATTAGACTGGAGCTAAGAGCAAAGAGCAGGCTAGCAAGGCTGTCTATCTTTAGCAGTGATTTGCACAAAACCACTCTTTTGCTGACCCATAACATTTAATTTCTCCGTCCTCTGCTTCTTGCTAACACAAAGCACCATCTTATTCCATCCATTTGCCTTGGTTTCCAGCCTTCCTGAGATTTATCAGTACTTGTATGACATTCATGCCTTTGTTTCACCCTTCCTGTGTTGACACTTGTCATAACAGTTTTAGATCCTGAACATGATCATCTCAAAGTTTGCCTGACAGTTAGGTCTTCCTCACATTGTCATAGAGTATCAGGTCTCTACCACTTGAAATAGATTGGATTGGATTAGATTATTGGCACCGTCTCTTGTGCTGGTAGTCCATTATCTTCACAGTCCGTACAACTGGCCATCAGTGAACATGAAGTGGCCTTATCCTGCCCATTTACCTTTCTGGAAATCAGCCACTCTCTCTGCCTAGAACAGGGAATGGATTTTCCTCACCTTTCTTCAAAAGCTCTGAAGTTTTCTGTGATCTTTCCAATTGTACGGTATGATAAGCTTTTGCTGCCACTGAAGGGTAGAAGTCATTATGAATAGTGCCAACAAAACAGAAACATAACAATGAAAACGATATTTTAATTCAGAATAGGTATTTGAAAAGTTCACCTTTTCTAGCACAAATGGGGAAAAGAAAAAAAGGAAGGAAAAAAAAAAAAAAAAAGCAGTCCTAAAACATCAAAACTGTGGCCAAAGAATTAGAAGAAACACTATTTTTCCAAAGCTGCAATGTTTTCCATTCATCTGGCTGGGCCAGCAGAGCACTGGAGACCTGGATGCACTGTACTCATGGCTGGTTCCCCTAAATGACCTGCAGGGAGATCTTCTTCTCTCTATCCCTCTGTTTCTCCTTTCAATCTCTGTTTTGTCTGTTTGTATCACTAGCTCTCAAATCGCCACTGATATATGCACGTGCAGCACCCAGCACAACCTTGTTTCAGGCTCCAGCGGGACCTTTAGGCATTACCATCCTGTAAACAAATAACAATGATAGTGAGTGTAATTACAATCGTCAAACTATTCCAGCTCCACATCATTAGCCATGCCCTGAGCTAAATAACATTTTAATCAGTTTGATATGTCATCTGTGGCTTTCTTCACTGTCACTTGCAATCCAGCAAACTCCTTCCTTCACGTTTCTAGATTAGACAGAGGGTTCTCAACTGCAGACATCCAATTCCCTGTTCAGGAAGCAGCGAGACCTTTCCTCTTCTCACAGATTTAAGATGATAGCCAAGCATCATGAGACACAGTGCGTATGTCTCCTAGGCCCATCCCATGAGAGCAGGACATTTACCACACATGAGAAGAAGACTTAATGCAGTGGCAAAGCAAAATACTCAGTGTCAAAGCCATGTCTAGATGATCATTAAAGACAGATCAAAATTACCCAATACAGGAGGAAAATCTATCGTTTGTAGAAGATTATGTTCTCTGATTATTAGTTTCAAAATTAGTTTTTCCTTTGGATTTCCTCTGAACTTAAACTTAGTTTGGAATGCCTTTGGTTTTGAATATTTCTGAAATCGTATTACTTCTCCTAAGTAAGTTGCTAGTCTGTTCTGTTTACGTGAAATTCGAATAATATTGTGAAGTATCTGCCATCAGTTTTACTGTGTGCCAGGCTGAGTTCCCTGATGAATTTCAAATTTCAGATATGAAACAGTAAAGGTTAAAAAAAAAATGTTACAAAGGGTACTTCATGCAGTAGCATAAACTTCTGTTTTCTCAAAACTTGTATCAGTTCATCTCACCAGGACCAGCAGGGGAAGCACACTCTGCCTAGGCACTGGCAAAGGGACACAGTGAGAGTGTAGGGTGTCTTGCTGGGGCCATTCAAAATTTGACTGTACAAGCCCCTGAGCAATATGACAGGGCTTTAAAAATGGCCCTGCTTGAAGTACGCGGGTGATCTGGAGACCTCTAAGGTGCTTTCCAACAAAAGCTTTTCTATAATTGTATGAAATCACCTGCAATAGATTAACCCTGGTCATTATTCCTATCACAGGAAATAACTGTGACACCTGGGTAACAGGTGAGCTGTCTGCGACACCAGGGAGAGCCTTCCTGTACTTAAAGGCAACCTGTAGGAAAGCTGGGGAGGGAGTCTTTATCAGGGCCTGGAGTGACAGGACAAGGAGTAACCGCTTTAAACTGAAAAGTAGCACCCAGAAAGAACGGAGTCACGCAACAGGATTCATTTCCAAAACCACCTCATAGACACCTGGGCCAAAGAGCAGGGCCTTGAGCGGGTATATCACAATGACAGAGTTCATTTCCTTCCCAGTAGCTGGCACGTGCCGTTTTTTGGGATTTCGGGGCTACAGTGAGCTGCTAAGAGGGATGTCTTAGCTCTTGCAGGGCCGTGCTTCCACTAAGGCCAGGACTTTTCTGCATCTTCTACTGCCCTGCAAGCGAGGATGCTTGGGGCACACAGGAAGCTGGGAGGGGACACAGCTGCAGGGATTCCATAAGACACAAGCAAATGCAGCCTTGGCTTGGTGACACTTTCTCTTGATTACTGCTCAACACAAATTACCTCGAGCAAGTCTACTGTGAGGACTAAAGGAAAGAGACGTATGGATGCTGCTAAGCTCTTCTAGCTTGTACCAGGTAGGAAAGATACCTCTGTAGCAGGCGTGAAGAGGATAGCACTAATTAATTAGATGAGAAGCGGAGGAAAGGCACTTAGAGGTAGTGAAAAGCAGTTAATGTGATGTTCCGGGGAAGCTTCAGTCTGCTTAAGGAGCAGCAAGAACAAGCCTAAAGTCATAGCCAAATACAAGAAAGAGAGGAGGACACGCAGCATGAGAAGCTCCCGAGAGAAAGGAGCTCTGTTTTGGGTAAAAATCAGTCCCTTTTTCTATCATGGAGACATCCAAGGGTGTAGGACACGTGCACTTCAGGGAACCAAGAGATGCTGTGCATTTCTCTCGTCCCCCTGACACAGCCACTAGGTGACGATGCTTCCAATTCTCTCTAAAGAAACCTTGCTTTCTCAGGCCCAGGTGTCCAGCTGCACACCAAGGACGTCCCTGGCTCCCAGGCACAGTTCCCAGGCCCAAGGCCGAGCTCCCCTCCGAACCCCCATTCCAGCAGACCTTGCTCCTGGCATTGTGGAGCAGCCATTTCATGTCAGCCTTTTCTCCTGGCAGTCAGCTTAGCGCCGTAACCTCTGCCATCGGGGCGCCCGAGAGCCGTGTGAGGTCAGCAGAGAGTCACTGTCAGCCTTTGACCTCACAAAGGTGGGTGGCCATAAGTGCCCTGAGCGTCCAGCTCGCATTGAGTACTGCTGGTGGCACTCGAGGCGTGGAGGTCTGCATGGTGCAATGGGAGACGCCGATGTCCTGCTGCTGGAACAAGAGGCGCTGATGTGCTGCTGGTGCAGGAGGAGACGTGAAGGTGCTGCTGCTTAGAGGTGCTGAGGAGCGGGCAGCCTCAGCGGGCAGCTGAATCAGAGGGCAGGGAAGCCAAGCAGCTTCCTTCTCTGGGGAAGGGGGCACAGAGAAAGTGATTGGAAATGGGGTACAAGCCCTCAGCCTCTAAAAGCAATCCCTTAGATGTTTAGGCATAGTAAAGTTAGGTATATCTATTTGACTCTAGACCCCAACATGTTTGTTAGTGTTCTGGTTTGTCCACTGCTTTCTTGTGGGGGATTTGAGTTGGCCATTACTCTTTAGGTGAATGCTGACTTCATATCTATGGTGCACTTTATTCTTAAAATGGGAAGTTTCTACCAATTTCCCGTCCAAACTTGCTCATAAGCCAACTGCAGTCATCATTTCAGATGTGTCTCCCAACTTACACATTTCCTATTTCTCCTTGCTATTTACTCAAGAAATTCATTTACGTAGAGACAACATATTCTTCTCTCAACTGGCATCTGGCCGGGCAGAATGATGTCCTTTCATTCCCTTCCAGGCAATAGGCAACTTGTTCCTTCTGTCTTGTGAACTCTTCCTCCTAAGTTCAATGTGAATACAAGTGGCAGAACTGTGCCTCATGTCTCAAATGAGTGTCAGGGCTGCCTTGTCCAGTGTATTCATACTGGAGGGAAAAAAAAATGAATAGCCATACACACTATATAACCACTAAACTTTTTCAGTCCTCCTTGTGCTAACAGTGCATGAACGTGAGGTTTTGTTGTCATTTTTGTTTGTTTGTTTGTTTGCTTGCTTTAAACTCCTGACTGCCATATAGCAAACATGACAAAAAAACACCCTTTTTTGAGAATCTCTGAGAATGGCTCTGCTTTGTATTATCACCTGTCACTTCACCTGAACCATTTCAATCACAAGCGATATCCTTCTGTCAGGCTTGGTAGTACTTCCCAACCTTATGTCCCCTGCAAATCTCAAAGCTCATGTGTAATTTTTAATCTTCAGCCACCATGTCCATACCGAACATATCTAACTTTGAAGTCAGCTCTGCCCTGAATAGGAGGTTGGGTTTTCAGAGGTCCCTTCCAGCCTACACTTCTCCATGAGTCTTTGCCTCCTTAGCACCTGCAGTTTCAGAACTGTCTCTGAGAATTACCATAGGTAACGACTCCTTTGCTGGTAAGTCCCTCTTCAGTGTGAACAATTGTAAATTCCCTTTATTCACTTGCAGCCCCAAAGCCCAAATCCGTAGATAATGTATCAGAAGCTCACAGAAAGTGAAATAGATGTAATTCATCCCCTGTGTAGGGAAGAACTGGTCCTAGAAAGGAAAGCTATTAAATTATCTGGAAACAATTTAGCTCTGATAAATTATTTTGTAAATTACACATTACCCCCTCCTTCCCTGGTCTTAGCTGTTCTTGCTCCAAAACTTTGCATGGTGTTGATGTCAAACTAACAGGCCCACACTTGTCTGGATGACTCTTTACCCTCTTCTGGACAGAGGTGTATTTGTTACTCTCCCATTCTGGGGACTATCCCTGATTTGCACAATTGTTATGCATTTTTCCTACTTGACTTGTTGTTCTGTGTGCCAATGCTGTTAATAGGCTAGGTAGATATCAGCTTTTCATTTTTCACTTGAATCACTATAGATTGTTATTTCACCTCAGATGATGTTGCGCCTAGTGCCCTACCCTCCTTTTCAATGGGAGTCCTGTCACTGCCCTTAATATCACATTGTTGTTGCTGTTAGATGCAGGAAATAAGATTTGCAGCATTTGAGACATCAGTAACTTTTGATCTATTTTTGCCTCAAGTGTGCAACTGTCCTAATTTGTTCTCTTTGTTCCCCCTGGTTTCTGTGGCTTAAGTACCACTTACTATTATTGTTTAATTTCCTATGTGAAGGAGGTTTTTGGTCATTCTTACTTTATTTCTGCAGTTTTTAACCTCTGAAACATGCCTTTTCTCATCGCTTTTTTCCTCTTTGAATTTTGAATTTTAACTATGCCTTCTCTGCACTCAAGTCCCAGAGCTGCGTAGTCAGACTCAATTATTCATTTCCTTAGATTTCAAAGTTTGCATTTCTAAGCCTCAAAACCTTCATTCTAAACCTGGTTTTGTCTGTCGTGAAATGTAAAATGAGAAAAGTCAGCTCATGATCACACTTTATTCAAATTTTACTACATTTAAACCCATACAGGAGCCAAGTCTAAAATGGTCTTATATTTTTTCACTTTTGGGAAGAAATCCATCACATAGTACACCTCTATGAACATAAGTGGTAATTATCTTTCAATCTTTTGCTGGGAAGTTAAAGTCTCCCATAATTCCCATTATTGTTTACGTGTCTGATAACTGTACAGAGATAATTCACTATTAGACTGGAGCTAAGAGCAAAGAGCAGGCTAGCAAGGCTGTCTATCTTTAGCAGTGATTTGCACAAAACCACTCTTTTGCTGACCCATAACATTTAATTTCTCCATCCTCTGCTTCTTGCTAACACAAAGCACCATCTTATTCCATCCATTTGCCTTGGTTTCCAGCCTTCCTGAGATTTATCAGTACTTGTATGACATTCATGCCTTTGTTTCACCCTTCCTGTGTTGACACTTGTCATAACAGTTTTAGATCCTGAACATGATCATCTCAAAGTTTGCCTGACAGTTAGGTCTTCCTCACATTGTCATAGAGTATCAGGTCTCTACCACTTGAAATAGATTGGATTGGATTAGATTATTGGCACCGTCTCTTGTGCTGGTAGTCCATTATCTTCACAGTCCGTACAACTGGCCATCAGTGAACATGAAGTGGCCTTATCCTGCCCATTTACCTTTCTGGAAATCAGCCACTCTCTCTGCCTAGAACAGGGAATGGATTTTCCTCACCTTTCTTCAAAAGCTCTGAAGTTTTCTGTGATCTTTCCAATTGTACGGTATGATAAGCTTTTGCTGCCACTGAAGGGTAGAAGTCATTATGAATAGTGCCAACAAAACAGAAACATAACAATGAAAACGATATTTTAATTCAGAATAGGTATTTGAAAAGTTCACCTTTTCTAGCACAAATGGGGAAAAGAAAAAAAGGAAGGAAAAAAAAAAAAAAAAAAGCAGTCCTAAAACATCAAAACTGTGGCCAAAGAATTAGAAGAAACACTATTTTTCCAAAGCTGCAATGTTTTCCATTCATCTGGCTGGGCCAGCAGAGCACTGGAGACCTGGATGCACTGTACTCATGGCTGGTTCCCCTAAATGACCTGCAGGGAGATCTTCTTCTCTCTATCCCTCTGTTTCTCCTTTCAATCTCTGTTTTGTCTGTTTGTATCACTAGCTCTCAAATCGCCACTGATATATGCACGTGCAGCACCCAGCACAACCTTGTTTCAGGCTCCAGCGGGACCTTTAGGCATTACCATCCTGTAAACAAATAACAATGATAGTGAGTGTAATTACAATCGTCAAACTATTCCAGCTCCACATCATTAGCCATGCCCTGAGCTAAATAACATTTTAATCAGTTTGATATGTCATCTGTGGCTTTCTTCACTGTCACTTGCAATCCAGCAAACTCCTTCCTTCACGTTTCTAGATTAGACAGAGGGTTCTCAACTGCAGACATCCAATTCCCTGTTCAGGAAGCAGCGAGACCTTTCCTCTTCTCACAGATTTAAGATGATAGCCAAGCATCATGAGACACAGTGCGTATGTCTCCTAGGCCCATCCCATGAGAGCAGGACATTTACCACACATGAGAAGAAGACTTAATGCAGTGGCAAAGCAAAATACTCGGTGTCAAAGCCATGTCTAGATGATCATTAAAGACAGATCAAAATTACCCAATACAGGAGGAAAATCTATCGTTTGTAGAAGATTATGTTCTCTGATTATTAGTTTCAAAATTAGTTTTTCCTTTGGATTTCCTCTGAACTTAAACTTAGTTTGGAATGCCTTTGCTTTTGAATATTTCTGAAATCGTATTACTTCTCCTAAGTAAGTTGCTAGTCTGTTCTGTTTACGTGAAATTCGAATAATATTGTGAAGTATCTGCCATCAGTTTTACTGTGTGCCAGGCTGAGTTCCCTGATGAATTTCAAATTTCAGATATGAAACAGTAAAGGTTAAAAAAAAAAATGTTACAAAGGGTACTTCATGCAGTAGCATAAACTTCTGTTTTCTCAAAACTTGTATCAGTTCATCTCACCAGGACCAGCAGGGGAAGCACACTCTGCCTAGGCACTGGCAAAGGGACACAGTGAGAGTGTAGGGTCTCTTGCTGGGGCCATTCAAAATTTGACTGTACAAGCCCCTGAGCAATATGACAGGGCTTTAAAAATGGCCCTGCTTGAAGTACGCGGGTGATCTGGAGACCTCTAAGGTGCTTTCCAACAAAAGCTTTTCTATAATTGTATGAAATCACCTGCAATAGATTAACCCTGGTCATTATTCCTATCACAGGAAATAACTGTGACACCTGGGTAACAGGTGAGCTTACTGCGACACCAGGGAGAGCCTTCCTGTACTTAAAGGCAACCTGTAGGAAAGCTGGGGAGGGAGTCTTTATCAGGGCCTGGAGTGACAGGACAAGGAGTAACCGCTTTAAACTGAAAAGTAGCACCCAGAAAGAACGGAGTCACGCAACAGGATTCATTTCCAAAACCACCTCATAGACACCTGGGCCAAAGAGCAGGGCCTTGAGCGGGTATATCACAATGACAGAGTTCATTTCCTTCCCAGTAGCTGGCACGTGCCGTTTTTTGGGATTTCGGGGCTACAGTGAGCTGCTAAGAGGGATGTCTTAGCTCTTGCAGGGCCGTGCTTCCACTAAGGCCAGGACTTTTCTGCATCTTCTACTGCCCTGCAAGCGAGGATGCTTGGGGCACACAGGAAGCTGGGAGGGGACACAGCTGCAGGGATTCCATAAGACACAAGGAAATGCAGCCTTGGCTTGGTGACACTTTCTCTTGATTACTGCTCAACACAAATTACCTCGAGCAAGTCTACTGTGAGGACTAAAGGAAAGAGACGTATGGATGCTGCTAAGCTCTTCTAGCTTGTACCAGGTAGGAAAGATACCTCTGTAGCAGGCGTGAAGAGGATAGCACTAATTAATTAGATGAGAAGCGGAGGAAAGGCACTTAGAGGTAGTGAAAAGCAGTTAATGTGATGTTCCGGGGAAGCTTCAGTCTGCTTAAGGAGTAGCAAGAACAAGCCTAAAGTCATAGCCAAATACAAGAAAGAGAGGAGGACACGCAGCATGAGAAGCTCCCGAGAGAAAGGAGCTCTGTTTTGGGTAAAAATCAGTCCCTTTTTCTATCATGGAGACATCCAAGGGCGTAGGACACGTGCACTTCAGGGAACCAAGAGATGCTGTGCATTTCTCTCGTCCCCCTGACACAGCCACTAGGTGACGATGCTTCCAATTCTCTCTAAAGAAACCTTGCTTTCTCAGGCCCAGGTGTCCAGCTGCACACCAAGGACGTCCCTGGCTCCCAGGCACAGTTCCCAGGCCCAAGGCCGAGCTCCCCTCCGAACCCCCATTCCAGCAGACCTTGCTCCTGGCATTGTGGAGCAGCCATTTCATGTCAGCCTTTTCTCCTGGCAGTCAGCTTAGCGCCGTAACCTCTGCCATCGGGGCGCCCGAGAGCCATGTGAGGTCAGCAGAGAGTCACTGTCAGCCTTTGACCTCACAAAGGTGGGTGGCCATAAGTGCCCTGAGCGTCCAGCTCGCATTGAGTACTGCTGGTGGCACTCGAGGCGTGGAGGTCTGCATGGTGCAATGGGAGACGCCGATGTCCTGCTGCTGGAACAAGAGGCGCTGATGTGCTGCTGGTGCAGGAGGAGACGTGAAGGTGCTGCTGCTTAGAGGTGCTGAGGAGCGGGCAGCCTCCGTGCCGGTGGCTGAGCATGCTGCTCTTAATTAGTGCTCTACCCTTCCTATCTTTTTACTAAGGTGGGTAGAGAGAAATGCCCATATCTGTTTATTTCCTGGTAAGAAATGTAAGAGCCTTGTATCTGCATATTCACCAGATTCATCCCAGCGCCCTTGGTACTGGCGATCTGTGTTGATCTGTAATAAAGAGCAATTGGTAGCACACCAAGTCTCTGTGACCTTGCATCTAACAGAATCGTCCAAATCCCTGTTGTGATCTCTCTCTAGCTGTGGGCTGGCTAAGCTGTCTGTTGGATGGTGAAAATGGGAAATGATTGGGATGGGAAATGATGAGTGGGCCGAGAAATCATTGCTGGGATGGGAAGACTTCCTTGGGGTGGAAAGCCATTGGGCTAGGAACTCAAAGAGATGGGAAATCTTCCCTGGGTTTGAAATCATTGGGAAGCAAAAGCGTTGGGATGGGAAATCACTCCGGGGATGGGGAAGTATTGGGATGGGAAGTCTTTAATGGGGTGGGTAACATTCACTGGGGAAGGAAGTACTTGGAAAAGTAATCAGAGGAATGGGAATTCTTTGGGATGAGATCTCTTTGGATTAAGAAAGGCTTCGTGTCGATGGGAAATATCTCGTATGGGAATCTGTTATCATGTGAAATTGTAAGGATGGGAAATGACCGTTAGGATGCAAAGCTGGTACTGGGACGGGAAATGCTTGGGACGGGGAAGTGTTGGTGTGAAACCGTCCTGGGCATGGCAAATGATGCGTGGGAGGGAAAGCCTGATGGGGATGGAAAAGTCTTGCGATGGGAAGCCTGCTTGGGTCCAAAACCTGCAGTCCTCACCAAGATGGCGGCGAGGGGCTGGTCAGCCGTTGGGACGGAACGGCCGTTGCCCGCGTTCCCCAACCGACCGCCCCACTCTCCAGCCACCATGGCAGGTACAGCAGCCGGCTCCCGCTCCTCCCGGGGCTGCGGCCCTGCTGGCGAGCCCAGCGCCCCAGATCTCACCCCAGCGCCCTTTTTCCCACAGAGGGTTTCCCCAGACGGCTTCCGCGGCTTCCGCAGACGCAAAACTCCCCCTTCGTCGTCCCAGCCGTGCCGCCAACGGTGGCTGCCTGGCTGCTGCCCTCCCTCCCCGGAGCGATGGCGCTGCCCTTGCAGCCCCCCCAGGTACCCACCCTCCCCTACGCGCTGCCCCAGGCCACCGTCTGGCACGTGGTGCCGGGGGTCCAGGGGCAGGTGCTGCAGCTCCCCGCCGGGGTGCAGCTGGCACCTGGGGGGCACCTCCCACCCGAGGGGCACCACCTGCAGCTTGGGCAGCTCCCCGCCGTGGGGCAGCTCCCTGCTGTGGGGCAGCTCCCCCACACCGCTCCTCCCTGGGCCCCCGTCTACCAGTGGGGACAGCCCGTGGGGACGGGGACGGTGCTGCCCCAGGATCCCCTCTGGCTGGGGCCCGGGGCCGTGCTCCATGGGGAGCTCCTGCACCCCGCAGGCACCTGCCTGCTGCAGGCCCCTGCCCACCCCGGCCCCCCCACCCCTCCTCGTCCCGGGGCCTCCGCTGCGGGGGCAGGCGCTCCCCGCGCCCCGCACCCTGACCAGCAGCCGGGGGCAGCTGCCGGAGCCCTGCGACCACGCCGTGGGGCTCAGCGAGGACCAGGGGCCCCCGCTGCCCGGCCCCACTCCCCCCGAGCCTGCCCAGGCTCCAACGACCGCCAGCACCCAGACGGTGACGCCCGACGGTGAGTTTGGGGCTGGCACAGCCGGCCGCTGGGCGCCCCACACCCAGGAGCCATGGGAAAGCTGGCATCGCCCATCCTGGGGGATTTGCTTGCTTTTTCCTCAGCGGCGACAGTTGCAGAGGTGCCTGAGGAGCCCCTGGAGCTGCTTGAGCTGGGCCCCGATGCCTTCGCCGAGGCCTTTCCCCACCTGGCAGGGGACAGCCAGCAGCTGCAGCACCTGCAGGACCAGCTCCCGGCCGACCTGGACATCTCCGGCTTGGAGGAGCTGCTCAGCTGGCTCGATGCCGTGGAGCCCCAGGACGCCTTCCCCGGTGTCCCCAGCAGTCCTGTGCTCAGCCGCTTCCTGTCTGAGCTGCCCGACCTCTGCGAGGACATCGAGGAGCCGAGCACACAGGGACTGGCAGCCACCAGAGCGCTGGGTGAGGTACCCTCAACCCCTGGGGTGCACCCCGAGAAGGTGCAGGGTGGGCGGGCGGTGCAGCCCCCTGCTGTGCCGGCAGCGAGCTCCCCCCTCAAGCCTGCAGCCAGTCCCCAGCTCAGTGCCCTCAGGAGACCCCTGCCCAACCCTCCCTTCACTCTCCCCAAAAGGCCCCCCCACCCTGAATTCCTCACTGCCCTTAGCAGACCCCTGCCCAACCCTCCCTCGCGTCCCCTCAAGAGACCCCCCGACCCTGAATTCCTTAATTCCCTTAGGAGACCCCTGCCCAAGCCTCGCCTGAGTCCCCTCAAGAGCCCCCCCGACCCTGAATTTATTAGTGCCCTTAGGAGACCCCTGCCCAATCCCCCTCTGGGTCCCCTCAAGAGCCCCCCCGGCCCTGAATTTATTAGTGCCCTTAGGAGGCCCCTGCCCAATCCCCCTCTGAGTCCCCTCAAGAGCCCCCCGCCTGCCCCTGCGCCCACCGGCACCAAGTGGGGGGCCAAGCGCCCCGCGCCCACCAGCACCCCCAGCACAGCGCAGAGCTCCCAGCACAGGAGGCCGGCGACGGAGAAAACCCCCGGCAAGGAGAAGACGACGCTGCTGGGCCAGGGTGGCCAAGGCCCCAAGACGCTGTGCCAGGGGAAGACGGGTGGCCACAGCGCGGTGGCTGGCAGCAGCGGCCAAGCGGGCGGCGGCAGGCAGCAGCCGGCGAGCGACAGCACCAGGGCGCCCAGCAAGAGGGCCCGAAGCCCGGGGGCTGCTGGGGGGCAAGGAGCAGCGGCACCGCCTCCCCGGAGAGCGCTGCTGCTGCTGGAGCCCCCCCCCATTAAGCCCCGTGCCCGTGCCCGTGCCGTGCGGGCCCAGGACAGGCTCCGTCCCCAAGCCATCGGGGACAAGACGCTGCAGCGCCAGCACCCGGGGACAAAGACCCCCAGCGAGACTTTGCAGCCGCTGGGGGCCAGGGCGAAGGCGCTGGGGCCAGTGCGCCAGCCGCCCTGTGTGCAGCCGCAGCCCACCTCCAGCGGCCCCAGCAGCATGCCCAGGGCCCCGCCGACGGTGCCAGGCTCCAGCGCTGTGCCCGCTGCCCCCCGGCCCCCAGCTGGCGACAAGGCCCAGGCGGTGCCGGCACCACCAGGCAGCACGGCGCGAGCGTGGAGAGCTCCCCTGCAGCAGGCGCCCAGAGCGCCGTGCCTGCCAGCCGCGGGGGGCCAAGCGCAGCGGGAGCCTCTGCCCACGCAGCCGCGCACGCTGCAGCGTCCGGCGCAGCCCCGCGTGGACTACGTGCCCTGCGTGGGGCCCTGGGCGGGCGGCGACGCGGCGCCCACGCCGCTGGAGGAGCAGGAGGCGTCGGTGCCCATCACGCCGCAGCAGCGTCCCGAGCGGGAGCGCCTGAAGAAGCTGGCCCAGGAGGAGCGGCAGCGGGCGGCCCACCAGATGAAGATCGGCCCCGTGCAATTCTTCGTGCAGCGGCAGAAGGACCACGCCATAGCCAAGTATTACGGCTACCCGTGACCCTGCGCTCCTCGACGGCCCCCGCAGCACCCGGGCCCGCTCAGCATGCAGGCACAGAGACCTCTGCAGGCGCCTGCTCCAGCTTCAGCCACGCTCCTCAGCCCTTGCCCCTCTCGCTTGCCCTCTCCCTTCTCCAGTGCTGGAGCTAGGCAGTGTTTGCCACTGTCAGGGATGGGCAACTGGGGCAATGGGAAATGCGCGCGTCACGAATGAACGTTGCAATGGGAAGCTGTTGGGATGTTGGCAATAGCTGGGGTGGGAAAGGTTGGGCGTGGGAACTGCTTGTTGGGACACCAAATGGCTGAGATCCCAAACTTCTTTCTTCTTTCGGGTCATTTCTCTTATTTAGTGCCTTCCTTATTAAATTCCTCTAGTGTAGGTGTTCACTCAGCAAGGCCTCTGCCTGCAGCTGTTCTGGCACTGGGATGCCGAGGGGATTTCATGCAGCCCGCTCCCGCTGCCCATGCTCAGTCCGTGCATGGATGTGGGCATGGCCAGCACGGACGGGAGAAAATGGGTGGACGGCTGGGTGGATGGGAGGGTGATGGGAGTTGGGAATTCAGCCTTGGGATCAGACACGGGAGGTTGTTGGGATAGGAAATGACCAGTGGGATGGGAAGTCACGATGGGGATAGGAATTCATTAGAATAGGACAAATTGGTTTCATTTTTATTTATTATTTTATTAATTTTAATATTTATTTTATTTATTATATTTATTAATTTTATTTATTAAATTTACTTTATTGACTGTGTTGTACAGGATGGCATTTTTTTTAGGTCCTCCTCCTTTTCTACCCTATTAAACTCTCTTTATCACAACGCACTGCTTTGTACTTCATTTTTCCTTCCGAGTCGTTCTGGATTCACTCAGGATGGGGGGGACATTAGTGAACGCCTGTGTGCTTCAGATCCAAGGTCACCTTTGCCCTCAACTCAAGATACATATTTGCATCTGTTGTCATGATACAAAATTAACAGCAACAAAATAAAAGTTAACTACTTCCGAGCACCAGCTGTACGTTTGCTGGGTCTGCTCTATGCATTTTGAAGACCATTCAATACTATTCAGCACCTTCAGGAGGAAATGTGTGGTTCTAGGGAAATGCATCTTGATCTGATGCAAACCTGCGACGCACCCTGCAGCCCCTGCAACCCCTGTGATTTTACCTGCAGCCCCTGCAACCCCTGTGATTTTACCTGAAGCCCCTGCAACCCCTGTGATTTTACCTGCAGCCCCTGCAACCGCTGTGAGGTTACCTGCAGCCACTCCAAGAAATGTGATTTTACCTGCAGCCACTCCAACCCTGTGACAGGTCCTACAGCTGGCTCCGGGGACTACCCCGTTGCCGTATCAGTCACCAATACACACAAGATGAAGGAATGGATGCAGAAGTCATCTCGTTTAGGCAGGGAAGAAAGTCCTCCGAAGAAGGGGAAGGAGCAAGAGGAAGGCGAGGCAGGCAACCCCAATGTAGGGCCATCCCAGGGAAGAGGAGGCTGTTATAAAATAGAAAAGAGAGAAAAGCAGCAGTAAGCAGGTGATCCCCATCCCTGGGCGAGCTGCGAGACATGGGACAAGATTTCAGCTGTCATGCAGGCGAGCACATTGTCACCTGGCTGCTGCGATGCTGGGATAACAGCTCCGGGAGCCTGGAATCGGAGGGCAGGGAAGCCAAGCAGCTGGGATCCTTCTCTGGGGAAGGGGGCACTGAGAAAACGATCGGAAACGGGGCACAAGCCTCTGGAGGCGGCGCCTGTCAGGCGTGAAGGAAAGGGATCCCTTCCAGGAAGATGCTGTGGGGTTGCTGAGGGTCGAAGAACAGCAGGTGTTGGCTGCTCCCACCGTGTTGCAGCAGCGGCAAGG
Source organism: Anser brachyrhynchus (assembly GCF_964034855.1). Classification (NCBI taxonomy): domain Eukaryota; kingdom Metazoa; phylum Chordata; class Aves; order Anseriformes; family Anatidae; genus Anser; species Anser brachyrhynchus. The sequence continues at coordinate 771,004 of NC_137714.1, forward strand.
GAGAGCTGTTTGATGTTTCTCATTTTTATGAGTGTGGGGTTTTCTTTTTCTTTCTTTCTTTCTTTCTTTCTTTCTTTCTTTCTTTCTTTCTTTCTTTCTTTCTTTCTTTCTTTCTTTCTTTCCTTTCTTTCTTTCTTTCTCTTTCTTTCTCTTTCTTTCTCTTTCTTTCTTCCTGTCTGTCTTTCTCTCTTCTCTCTTTCTGTCCAGCACTGATTTTATTGCTACTTGTGCATATCCAGACTGTACAGTTTTCTCCATTCCCTCTGTTTCTTCCCTGTGTCTTGCCCCTCTTTCCTGCAACTGAACAGCATTGCCTTGATCAATGAAGTGGCAACATGCGGCTTACACAGTAAACTGCTGAAATTACAGCTATAGCCATGGAGCACAGCTGCAGATCAACAGAAGACCACCAATAACTCACATTTCTAAACTGCTTGTCACAATTCTTCAGTATGTAGGCTGTGATGCTGCCAAGAGCGATCTCACCTCTTAAGCACCCATCCATTTCTTCTCTTCCCAGACCCTCAAGGTATCCTGGTCAAACCACCCCCCTTGCCCAACTGTCTGTCCCACATTCCTTTTCACTCAGGGCCAATCTTTTTTTTTTTTTTTTTTTCAGCATACTATCTCCATAGAAGCTGCTGCTCCCCAACTCCGAGTTGACTAGGGCTGAACTATTGAAAAAGAAAAGAAAAGCTATAAATTATAGTGAGAGATGGTGAATACCTAACGATCTCTTAAAAGCAGGAATTTAAGGGAATAAGTAATTGATAAATGGAGTTAAGATCAGTAGGAAAAAATCCGCTGTTGCAATCAATAGAGTTAAGAAGTTTTTCAAGTACATTAGAAACAAAAATTAGAGTAATGACACAGATCCATTACAGGATGGGTATTGCTTCAGTGAGAAACGATGAAAAAAAAAAACCACCAACAACACGTACATGTGTATGTGTTGTTGTGTATTTGGAAAAAAAACAGGTTAATGAAAACTGCATGCTCAATTAGATGATTTTTTTGTTGTCGTTGGTAGGGAATTGTGTGCTTTATAACACAATATGTGTTATATTTTTTTTATATATGTTTTAATAAATAGACTTTATTAGATAACTGATTTTGAATGTATAGCCTAGATGTTAGAAAAGTTAACAACATGCAATATTACTTGTAAAAATTAACAACATGTGGTATCTAAATAATATTTAGAGATGTAAAGGTGTTTGGCATTTCAAAGTCTACTTCTCCAATGAAAAATGTGTTAGAGCTTCTGTTGGATGTAATGTAGCCTGCTCGCTTCCTGCCCACCTCAGCAGGACAGGGGATAAAATCGGGGAAAAAAAAGGAACGAGAAAGCTCATGGGCTTTGATAAAGGCAGGGATATTGCTTATCAATGATTGTTGTGGAAAAATCTCTCTTAACTTGAGGAAATTAATTTCATGCCAATTAATTTGTATAAATTTAATTACTAGTTCAGGTGTTGGGAAGCAAAAGGACAAACATCAAACCACATAGGGGTAACACTTTTCCTCCTCTTCTGGGCTCAACTTCACTCCCAGCACCTGTTTTCCACCTGCTGATCTCGCTCAGTCCATTCACTGGGGAAATGGGCAGCACAGGAGGAGGCTGTGGTTAATGTGCAGCAGTTCTTCTCTGCCTATCCTTTCTTCTCGTTTCTACTTTGCTCCAGTGTGGGTCCTCCACAGGCTGCAGTCCCTGTCAGGAATATTCATCTGTTCTGGCATGGATCCTCCACAGGTTTCAAAGAATATCTGCTCCACCATGGAGCATCTACTTCTCCTCCTCCTATGACCTTGATGTTCCCTCTGTTGTTCCTCATTCTTTTTGTTCTCTCCAGCTCTCTCCATCCAATATTTTCTGTGCATTCTTAGAGGCAACACACCTTGGCTTATTGTCTGAGTTTGGCCTATGGTGCATCTGTTGCTGTGTCCAGCACAGTGCAGCCCCTGACCTTGCTACCAAAACCTTGCCACAAATCTCAATACACCTGTTAAAAGAGACCCTCCTGTTTGTTGCCCTTCTTTGGACACTCTCGAACAGTTTTATATCTTTTTCTTATACTGTGGTGCCCAAAACTGCACACACTACTCACAGTACATGGAATAACAACAGAGACTGCCTCTAATTTTCTCTTCTCTGCAGAAGCTCTGTTGCTACCACTGTCCAGAAATCATCACTATCACAGACACTAGTAGCATTCCCTCCTCCCACGGTTGGTTCTTTTTCCCCCAGACTTAGACACCATCCACAAAAGCAAAAACAAAACAAAACAAACAAACAAACAAACAAAAAACAGTCAAAAGCCCTCAGGAAGGCGGTGGTGCAGACTGTGGAGAGCCTGAGTTCAAATCCTTCTTCTGCGAGGCTCTGAACCTATACCCCACCACAAGCTGTCCGCTAACGTATGGCAGGGCAAGGAGGAAGAAAGAACATTTCTCCTGCACTTTCCATTTATTGTTGGCTGACAATTCTGTAGAGTTACAAAGCCTCAATCAGTGCGATACAGGGTTCTTCTCACATTGTCTCACTGTGCCCTAAGGGGAACAGCTCTAATTTAATAGATGCTTCACCAGAAAATCATGAGTCATCTGCAGTTTTGAAGTTTTCTGGGATCAAGTCCCTTCAGACAGTTGAGGAATTTGCTCTATCGCCTATGAGAACTGGTGCTCTAATAAGCTAGTGAGTGAACAAGAGAGAAATCCTCTGCTAGATGACTTGACAAATTTGGTCTGAAAACAGTGTTGAGGCAGAACAATCCACGATTTTTGCCTTGGATGCACAGAGAGATTGGGGGTAGTAGAATTCTTTTATTCTTCATTAATATAAACATTTTCAAACCAGGTGTTTGCTCAACCTTGCTTCCACTGTGTGCATGGGAGGGAGATAACTGAAAGTGGGGAGTGTTGCTTGAAACCTGCAAGTGGCTGAGGTCCAGTGGGGTTGGAGGCTTTCTTACTCCTTTTGGAAACGCAAAGCAACCTTGCGCCTACCCTGCACTTGCAGAAGGATCATGACAGCCCAAAGCACAGAGGCTTTGGAATTACTACATGGGGATTGGTAGCAGGGGGCTGCAGGCGTGGCCTCTGTGAGAACAGTGCGGAAGCTGCCCGTGTCAGATCAGAGCCAGCTCCAGCCAACTCCAGAAGGGCCACGACGCTTGCCAGAGCTGAGCCTATAAGCGATGTTGTTTGCACCTGCGGGAGAGCAGATTTAAGAAGGGGGAAATACTGCTGTGCAACAGAAGCTGGAAGAGCAAGGAGAGAGAACCAGCCCTGCAGCCCCCAAGGTGAGTGCAGCAGGAGGCAGGAGGTGCTCCAGGCTCACAGCAGCAGTTCCCCTGCGGCCTGGGGAGAGGCCCCTGGTGGAGCAGGCTGTCCCCCTGCAGCCCACGGGTCCCACACGGAGCAGATCTCCACGCTGCAGCCCGTGGAGGAGCCCCCGGTGGAGCAGGTGGATGTGGCCTGGAGGAGGCCGCGGCCTGTGGAGAGCCCCCGCAGGAGCAGGCCCCAGGCCAGAGCTGCAGCCATGGAGAGGAGCCCACGTGGAACAGGGGCAGAGAGGGACCGTGGAGGAGCAGCAGGTGATGAAGTGTTAGGGACTGACCACAGCCCACATTCCCCATTCCCCTGCAACACTCGGCAGGAGGAGGTAGAGCAGGGTGGATAGGAGGTAAAAGGGGTTTTAAGTTTGCTTTTAATTTTTCACTGTTGTAGTCTGCTAGTGGTAGGCAACAAATTATATTAATCTCCCTGTGCTGCATCTGTTTTGTCCAGGACGATAATTGTTGAGTGATCTCCCTGTCCTTATCACAATTCCTTGAGGCCTTTTCATCATATTTTTTTCCCCTTTTCCTTTGAGGAGGGGGAGTGAGAGAGTGGCTATGGTGGAGTTCAGCTGCCCAGCAGCTTAAAACTACCAAGCAACAGTCCTACTATCCACCGACCAGCATCCTTATTCAAGCCTGTTGCAGCTATGTATGCTGCTCTGCTCTGTCTGGGATGTGGACCTACCCGTGGTATCTGGGGCCAGCTCATATGGACTAGACCCTTACAATCTGCAGGAATTCCCCTTCAGTGGGAACTTGCATCACATAAAGACGGTTTTCCATGGCGGAAGACAAAGCCTGTAGGAATTATTAGAAGTCGACATCCTCCATCACTCTGACCCCCGAGATTTGGACATAATTTCCAAAATGAGCAAAAGGGATCTGTGTCTGCCCTGATACGAAGGAAATCACTGCCCCTGGAAATCTAGTCACTATGCTTTGGTGACTTCATCGGAGTTTTTGTTCTGCTTTGTATGCATCAAATGGAAAAGAGCTACCCCAGGAACACTGTGCTTTGGTGGCAGAGAGCTGGTTGCAGCTGAGGACATTACTTATGTTTGTGTGTGAAAATCACACTTCCCTGCTAAAGTACATAATATTGGGCCACGTGCTTTCTAGCATATCACCTGTCAGGGAAGCAAAGCCAGGAAAAGCACTAATACGGCCCTGTGTGCCCCTCACAGCTGTAAGCACAGCCACAAGCACAACCATGCTAACACACAGGAAATCTGTGCATGATCCCCAGAATTCACAGATGCAACGTGCATTTCTGTGCACGTGCCCTGACACCAGCTGGCAGCAGGAGGTCAGCTCCCAGCCTCAGCTCACTCTCTGTTCCTTGGGTTTGCTTTAATGCCTCCTTTGAGACACTGCCTCAGCGCAGTGAGTTTGTGAATGTGACATATCATTCAATATTATCCACCATAAGCCACTCTGTTCCTATAGCAACTGCCTCCTTAGCCCAGTTCCTGGGCCTCTTCAGGTCTGTTTGATATTCACCTTGACACCTTTGGTGGAGGCCTTGAAGGAACACACAAAGTGTGAAAACACCTTGTACTTATTAGGCCAAGGTAATTCCTCCCCACATGGATGGGCACATATCATCTCCAAGAAAGGGGCTCCCACCTCCACGACTCCCGTCCATCCTCCACCTCTCTATGTCCTTGCATGAATAACGACCTGCACAGCTTAACCTGGACAGGAGCCTGAAGTCCACAACGAGAAATGCTCTGATCTGGGCTCCTTCCAAAAGGGCCAGGCAGATATAACTGGAAGAATGTGTAAAACGTTGACCCTAGCTGACGTAATTTCTTTTGGTTGATCTGATGCAAACCTGTGACGCACCCAGCAGGCCCTGCAACCCCTGTGATTTTACCTGCAGCCCCTGCAACCCTTGTGATTTTACCTGCAGACCCTGCAACCCCTGTGATTTTACCTGCAGCCCCTGCAACCGCTGTGAGGTTACCTGCAGCCCCTCCAAGAAATGTGATTTTACCTGCAGCCCCTCCAACCCCTGTGACGTTACCTGCAGCCCCTGCAACCCCTGTGATGTTCCCTGCAGCCACTCCAACCCTGTGACAGGCCCTACAGCTTGCTCCAGGGACTACCCCGTTGCCGTATCAGTCGCCAATACACACAAGATGAAGGAATGGATGCAGAAGTCATCTCGTTTAGGCAGGGAAGAAAGTCCTCCGAAGAAGGGGAAGGAGCAATAGGAAGGCGAGGCAGGCGACCCCAATGTAGGGCCATCCCAGGGAAGAGGAGGCTGTTATAAAATAGAAAAGAGAGAAAAGCAGCAGTAAGCAGGTGATCCCCATCCCTGGGCGAGCTGCGAGACATGGGACAAGATTTCAGCTGTCATGCAGGCGAGCACATTGTCACCTGGCTGCTGCGATGCTGGGATAACAGCTCCGGGAGCCTGGAATCGGAGGGCAGGGAAGCCAAGCAGCTGGGATCCTTCTCTGGGGAAGGGGGCACTGAGAAAGCGATCGGAAACGGGGCACAAGCCTCTGGAGGTGGCGCCTGTCAGGCGTGAAGGAAAGGGATCCCTTCCAGGAAGATGCTGTGGGGTTGCTGAGGGTCGAAGAAGAGCAGGTGTTGGCTGCTCCCACCGTGCTGCAGCAGCGGCAAGGGAGAGACGTGGTGGTTTTCCTCAGCTGGGCAGCTGAGCTCCACCTCAACCGCTCTCTCCCTGCCCCTCCTCAAAGGGAAAGGGGAGAAAATAGGATGGAAAGGGCTCAAGGGCTGAGAGAAGGACAGGGAGATCACTCCACAATGATCGTCACGGGCAAAAGAGACTCAGCAGAGCCTGTTCCAGTCCAGCCCGGGCCTGCTCCTGCGGGGGCTCTCCACAGGCCGCGGCCTCCTCCAGGCCACATCCACCTGCTCCACCGGGGGCTCCTCCACGGGCTGCAGCGTGGAGATCTGCTCCGTGTGGGACCCGTGGGCTGCAGGGGGACAGCCTGCTCCACCAGGGGCCTCTCCCCAGGCCGCAGGGGAACTGCTGCTGTGAGCCTGGAGCACCTCCTGCCTCGTGCTGCACTCACCTTGGGGGCTGCAGAGAGGTTTCTCACTCCTCCCTGACCCAGACGCTGCTGTGCAGCAGGTTTCTTTCCCTTTCTTAGATGGGCTCTCACACAGGCGCAAACATCATCCGTTTTGTCTCAGTTCTGGGCAGCAGCGGGTCCCTCTGGAGCCTCCTGGAACCGGCCCTTATCTAACATGGGGCAGCTGCTGCATTCTCCTCACAGAGGACACCCCTGCAGCCCCCCGCTACCAGAACCTGTCCTCGTAAACGCAACACAAGACACCGACCGAGCCTCCCTGATTCCCAGCAGGTGGGTCAGGCTGGGAACCCAGGCCAGTGCCTGGCAGACTCTCCTGGGCCTTGAAAAGCAAGCTTTATGGGGACGTAGCACCCAGAAAGAACGGAGTCACACAACAGGATTCATTTCCAAAACCGTCTCACAGACACCTGGGCCAAAGTGCAGGGCCTTGAGCAGGTATATCACAATGACAGAGTTCATTTCCTTCCCAGTAGCTGGCACGTGCCGTTTTTTGGGATTTCGGGGCTACAGTGAGCTGCTAAGAGGGATGTCTTAGCTCTTGCAGGGCCGTGCTTCCACTAAGGCCAGGACTTTTCTGCATCTTCTACTGCCCTGCAAGCGAGGATGCTTGGGGCACACAGGAAGCTGGGAGCGGACACAGCTGCAGGGATTCCATAAGACACAAGCAAATGCAGCCTTGGCTTGGTGACACTTTCTCTTGATTACTGCTCAACACAAATTACCTCGAGCAAGTCTACTGTGAGGACTAAAGGAAAGAGACGTATGGATGCTGCTAAGCTCTTCTAGCTTGTACCAGGTAGGAAAGATACCTCTGTAGCAGGCGTGAAGAGGATAGCACTAATTAATTAGATGAGAAGTGGAGGAAAGGCACTTAGAGGTAGTGAAAAGCAGTTAATGTGATGTTCCGGGGAAGCTTCAGTCTGCTTAAGGAGTAGCAAGAACAAGCCTAAAGTCATAGCCAAATACAAGAAAGAGAGGAGGACACGCAGCATGAGAAGCTCCCGAGAGAAAGGAGCTCTGTTTTGGGTAAAAATCAGTCCCTTTTTCTATCATGGAGACATCCAAGGGCGTAGGACACGTGCACTTCAGGGAACCAAGAGATGCTGTGCATTTCTCTCGTCCCCCTGACACAGCCACTAGGTGACGATGCTTCCAATTCTCTCTAAAGAAACCTTGCTTTCTCAGGCCCAGGTGTCCAGCTGCACACCAAGGACGTCCCTGGCTCCCAGGCACAGTTCCCAGGCCCAAGGCCGAGCTCCCCTCCGAACCCCCATTCCAGCAGACCTTGCTCCTGGCATTGTGGAGCAGCCATTTCATGTCAGCCTTTTCTCCTGGCAGTCAGCTTAGCGCCGTAACCTCTGCCATCGGGGCGCCCGAGAGCCGTGTGAGGTCAGCAGAGAGTCACTGTCAGCCTTTGACCTCACAAAGGTGGGTGGCCATAAGTGCCCTGAGCGTCCAGCTCGCATTGAGTACTGCTGGTGGCACTCGAGGCGTGGAGGTCTGCATGGTGCAATGGGAGACGCCGATGTCCTGCTGCTGGAACAAGAGACGCTGATGTGCTGCTGGTGCAGGAGGAGACGTGAAGGTGCTGCTGCTTAGAGGTGCTGAGGAGCGGGCAGCCTCCGTGCCGGTGGCTGAGCATGCTGCTCTTAATTAGTGCTCTACCCTTCCTATCTTTTTACTAAGGTGGGTAGAGAGAAATGCCCATATCTGTTTATTTCCTGGTAAGAAATGTAAGAGCCTTGTATCTGCATATTCACCAGATTCATCCCAGCGCCCTTGGTACTGGCGATCTGTGTTGATCTGTAATAAAGAGCAATTGGTAGCACACCAAGTCTCCGTGACCTTGCATCTAACAGAATCGTCCAAATCCCTGTTGTGATCTCTCTCTAGCTGTGGGCTGGCTAAGCTGTCTGTTGGATGGTGAAAATGGGAAATGATTGGGATGGGAAATGATGAGTGGGCTGAGAAATCATTGCTGGGATGGGAAGACTTCCTTGGGGTGGAAAGCCATTGGGCTAGGAACTCAAAGAGATGGGAAATCTTCCCTGGGTTTGAAATCATTGGGAAGCAAAAGCATTGGGATGGGAAATCACTCCGGGGATGGGGAAGTATTGGGATGGGAAGTCTTTAATGGGGTGGGTAACATTCACTGGGGAAGGAAGTACTTGGAAAAGTAATCAGAGAGATGGGAATTCTTTGGGATGAGATCTCTTTGGATTAAGAAAGGCTTCGTGTCGATGGGAAATATCTCGTATGGGAATCTGTTATCATGTGAAATTGTAAGGATGGGAAATGACCGTTAGGATGCAAAGCTGGTACTGGGACGGGAAATGCTTGGGACGGGGAAGTGTTGGTGTGAAACCGTCCTGGGCATGGCAAATGATGCGTGGGAGGGAAAGCCTGATGGGGATGGAAAAGTCTTGCGATGGGAAGCCTGCTTGGGTCCAAAACCTGCAGTCCTCACCAAGATGGCGGCGAGGGGCTGGTCAGCCGTTGGGACAGAACGGCCGTTGCCCGCGTTCCCCAACCGACCGCCCCACTCTCCAGCCACCATGGCAGGTACAGCAGCCGGCTCCCGCTCCTCCCGGGGCTGCGGCCCTGCTGGCGAGCCCAGCGCCCCAGATCTCACCCCAGCGCCCTTTTTCCCACAGAGGGTTTCCCCAGACGGCTTCCGCGGCTTCCGCAGACGCAAAACTCCCCCTTCGTCGTCCCAGCCGTGCCGCCAACAGTGGCTGCCTGGCTGCTGCCCTCCCTCCCCGGAGCGATGGCGCTGCCCTTGCAGCCCCCCCAGGTACCCACCCTCCCCTACGCACTGCCCCAGGCCACCGTCTGGCACGTGGTGCCGGGGGTCCAGGGGCAGGTGCTGCAGCTCCCCGCCGGGGTGCAGCTGGCACCTGGGGGGCACCTCCCACCCGAGGGGCACCACCTGCAGCTTGGGCAGCTCCCCGCCGTGGGGCAGCTCCCTGCTGTGGGGCAGCTCCCCCACACCGCTCCTCCCTGGGCCCCCGTCTACCAGTGGGGACAGCCCGTGGGGACGGGGACGGTGCTGCCCCAGGATCCCCTCTGGCTGGGGCCCGGGGCCGTGCTCCATGGGGAGCTCCTGCACCCCGCAGGCACCTGCCTGCTGCAGGCCCCTGCCCACCCCGGCCCCCCACCACTCCTCGTCCCGGGGCCTCCGCTGCGGGGGCAGGCGCTCCCCGCGCCCCGCACCCTGACCAGCAGCCGGGGGCAGCTGCCGGAGCCCTGCGACCACGCCGTGGGGCTCAGCGAGGACCAGGGGCCCCCGCTGCCCGGCCCCACTCCCCCCGAGCCTGCCCAGGCTCCAACGACCGCCAGCACCCAGACGGTGACGCCCGACGGTGAGTTTGGGGCTGGCACAGCCGGCCGCTGGGCGCCCCACACCCAGGAGCCATGGGAAAGCTGGCATCGCCCATCCTGGGGGATTTGCTTGCTTTTTCCTCAGCGGCGACAGTTGCAGAGGTGCCTGAGGAGCCCCTGGAGCTGCTTGAGCTGGGCCCCGATGCCTTCGCCGAGGCCTTTCCCCACCTGGCAGGGGACAGCCAGCAGCTGCAGCACCTGCAGGACCAGCTCCCGGCCGACCTGGACATCTCCGGCTTGGAGGAGCTGCTCAGCTGGCTCGATGCCGTGGAGCCCCAGGACGCCTTCCCCGGTGTCCCCAGCAGTCCTGTGCTCAGCCGCTTCCTGTCTGAGCTGCCCGACCTCTGCGAGGACATCGAGGAGCCGAGCACACAGGGACTGGCAGCCACCAGAGCGCTGGGTGAGGTACCCTCAACCCCTGGGGTGCACCCCGAGAAGGTGCAGGGTGGGCGGGCGGTGCAGCCCCCTGCTGTGCCGGCAGCGAGCTCCCCCCTCAAGCCTGCAGCCAGTCCCCAGCTCAGTGCCCTCAGGAGACCCCTGCCCAACCCTCCCTTCACTCTCCCCAAAAGGCCCCCCCACCCTGAATTCCTCACTGCCCTTAGCAGACCCCTGCCCAACCCTCCCTCGCGTCCCCTCAAGAGACCCCCCGACCCTGAATTCCTTAATTCCCTTAGGAGACCCCTGCCCAAGCCTCGCCTGAGTCCCCTCAAGAGCCCCCCCGACCCTGAATTTATTAGTGCCCTTAGGAGACCCCTGCCCAATCCCCCTCTGGGTCCCCTCAAGAGCCCCCCCGGCCCTGAATTTATTAGTGCCCTTAGGAGGCCCCTGCCCAATCCCCCTCTGAGTCCCCTCAAGAGCCCCCCGCCTGCCCCTGCGCCCACCGGCACCAAGTGGGGGGCCAAGCGCCCCGCGCCCACCAGCACCCCCAGCACAGCGCAGAGCTCCCAGCACAGGAGGCCGGCGACGGAGAAAACCCCCGGCAAGGAGAAGACGACGCTGCTGGGCCAGGGTGGCCAAGGCCCCAAGACGCTGTGCCAGGGGAAGACGGGTGGCCACAGCGCGGTGGCTGGCAGCAGCGGCCAAGCGGGCGGCGGCAGGCAGCAGCCGGCGAGCGACAGCACCAGGGCGCCCAGCAAGAGGGCCCGAAGCCCGGGGGCTGCTGGGGGGCAAGGAGCAGCGGCACCGCCTCCCCGGAGAGCGCTGCTGCTGCTGGAGCCCCCCCCCATTAAGCCCCGTGCCCGTGCCCGTGCCGTGCGGGCCCAGGACAGGCTCCGTCCCCAAGCCATCGGGGACAAGACGCTGCAGCGCCAGCACCCGGGGACAAAGACCCCCAGCGAGACTTTGCAGCCGCTGGGGGCCAGGGCGAAGGCGCTGGGGCCAGTGCGCCAGCCGCCCTGTGTGCAGCCGCAGCCCACCTCCAGCGGCCCCAGCAGCATGCCCAGGGCCCCGCCGACGGTGCCAGGCTCCAGCGCTGTGCCCGCTGCCCCCCGGCCCCCAGCTGGCGACAAGGCCCAGGCGGTGCCGGCACCACCAGGCAGCACGGCGCGAGCGTGGAGAGCTCCCCTGCAGCAGGCGCCCAGAGCGCCGTGCCTGCCAGCCGCGGGGGGCCAAGCGCAGCGGGAGCCTCTGCCCACGCAGCCGCGCACGCTGCAGCGTCCGGCGCAGCCCCGCGTGGACTACGTGCCCTGCGTGGGGCCCTGGGCGGGTGGCGACGCGGCGCCCACGCCGCTGGAGGAGCAGGAGGCGTCGGTGCCCATCACGCCGCAGCAGCGTCCCGAGCGGGAGCGCCTGAAGAAGCTGGCCCAGGAGGAGCGGCAGCGGGCGGCCCACCAGATGAAGATCGGCCCCGTGCAATTCTTCGTGCAGCGGCAGAAGGACCACGCCATAGCCAAGTATTACGGCTACCTGTGACCCTGCGCTCCTCGACGGCCCCCGCAGCACCCGGGCCCGCTCAGCATGCAGGCACAGAGACCTCTGCAGGCGCCTGCTCCAGCTTCAGCCACGCTCCTCAGCCCTTGCCCCTCTCGCTTGCCCTCTCCCTTCTCCAGTGCTGGAGCTAGGCAGTGTTTGCCACTGTCAGGGATGGGCAACTGGGGCAATGGGAAATGCGCGCGTCACGAATGAACGTTGCAATGGGAAGCTGTTGGGATGTTGGCAATAGCTGGGGTGGGAAAGGTTGGGCGTGGGAACTGCTTGTTGGGACACCAAATGGCTGAGATCCCAAACTTCTTTCTTCTTTCGGGTCATTTCTCTTATTTAGTGCCTTCCTTATTAAATTCCTCTAGTGTAGGTGTTCACTCAGCAAGGCCTCTGCCTGCAGCTGTTCTGGCACTGGGATGCCGAGGGGATTTCATGCAGCCCGCTCCCGCTGCCCATGCTCAGTCCGTGCATGGATGTGGGCACGGCCAGCACGGACGGGAGAAAATGGGTGGACGGCTGGGTGGATGGGAGGGTGATGGGAGTTGGGAATTCAGCCTTGGGATCAGACACGGGAGGTTGTTGGGATAGGAAATGACCAGTGGGATGGGAAGTCACGATGGGGATAGGAATTCATTAGAATAGGACAAATTGGTTTCATTTTTATTTATTATTTTATTAATTTTAATATTTATTTTATTTATTATATTTATTAATTTTATTTATTAAATTTACTTTATTGACTGTGTTGTACAGGATGGCATTTTTTTTAGGTCCTCCTCCTTTTCTACCCTATTAAACTCTCTTTATCACAACGCACTGCTTTGTACTTCATTTTTCCTTCCGAGTCGTTCTGGATTCACTCAGGATGGGGGGGACATTAGTGAACGCCTGTGTGCTTCAGATCCAAGGTCACCTTTGCCCTCAACTCAAGATACATATTTGCATCTGTTGTCATGATACAAAATTAACAACAACAAAATAAAAGTTAACTACTTCCGAGCACCAGCTGTACGTTTGCTGGGTCTGCTCTATGCATTTTGAAGACCATTCAATACTATTCAGCACCTTCAGGGGGAAATGTGTGGTTCTAGGGAAATGCATCTTGATCTGATGCAAACCTGCGACGCACCCTGCAGCCCCTGCAACCCCTGTGATTTTACCTGCAGCCCCTGCAACCGCTGTGAGGTTACCTGCAGCCCCTCCAAGAAATGTGATTTTACCTGCAGCCCCTCCAAGCCCTGTGATGTTCCCTGCAGCCACTCCAACCCTGTGATAGGCCCTACAGCTGGCTCCGGGGACTACCCCGTTGCCGTATCAGTCGCCAATACACACACAAGATGAAGGAATGGATGCAGAAGTCATCTCGTTTAGGCAGGGAAGAAAGTCCTCCGAAGAAGGGGAAGGAGCAATAGGAAGGCGAGGCAGGCGACCCCAATGTAGGGCCATCCCAGGGAAGAGGAGGCTGTTATAAAATAGAAAAGAGAGAAAAGCAGCAGTAAGCAGGTGATCCCCATCCCTGGGCGAGCTGCGAGACATGGGACAAGATTTCAGCTGTCATGCAGGCGAGCACATTGTCACCTGGCTGCTGCGATGCTGGGATAACAGCTCCGGGAGCCTGGAATCGGAGGGCAGGGAAGCCAAGCAGCTGGGATCCTTCTCTGGGGAAGGGGGCACTGAGAAAGCAATCGGAAACGGGGCACAAGCCTCTGGAGGCGGCGCCTGTCAGGCGTGAAGGAAAGGGATCCCTTCCAGGAAGATGCTGTGGGGTTGCTGAGGGTCGAAGAAGAGCAGGTGTTGGCTGCTCCCACCGTGCTGCAGCAGCGGCAAGGGAGAGACGTGGTGGTTTTCCTCAGCTGGGCAGCTGAGCTCCACCTCAACCGCTCTCTCCCTGCCCCTCCTCAAAGGGAAAGGGGAGAAAATAGGATGGAAAGGGCTCAAGGGCTGAGAGAAGGACAGGGAGATCACTCCACAATGATCGTCACGGGCAAAAGAGGCTCAGCAGAGCCTGTTCCAGTCCAGCCCGGGCCTGCTCCTGCGGGGGCTCTCCACAGGCCGCGGCCTCCTCCAGGCCACATCCACCTGCTCCACCGGGGGCTCCTCCACGGGCTGCAGCGTGGAGATCTGCTCCGTGTGGGACCCGTGGGCTGCAGGGGGACAGCCTGCTCCACCAGGGGCCTCTCCCCAGGCCGCAGGGGAACTGCTGCTGTGAGCCTGGAGCACCTCCTGCCTCGTGCTGCACTCACCTTGGGGGCTGCAGAGAGGTTTCTCACTCCTCCCTGACCCAGACGCTGCTGTGCAGCAGGTTTCTTTCCCTTTCTTAGATGGGCTCTCACACAGGCGCAAACATCATCCGTTTTGTCTCAGTTCTGGGCAGCAGCGGGTCCCTCTGGAGCCTCCTGGAACCGGCCCTTATCTAACATGGGGCAGCTGCTGCATTCTCCTCACAGAGGACACCCCTGCAGCCCCCCGCTACCAGAACCTGTCCTCGTAAACCCAACACAAGACACCGACCGAGCCTCCCTGATTCCCAGCAGGTGGGTCAGGCTGGGAACCCAGGCCAGTGCCCGGCAGACCCTCCTGGGCCTTGAAAAGCAAGCTTTATGGGGACGTAGCACCCAGAAAGAACGGAGTCACACAACAGGATTCATTTCCAAAACCGTCTCACAGACACCTGGGCCAAAGTGCAGGGCCTTGAGCAGGTATATCACAATGACAGAGTTCATTTCCTTCCCAGTAGCTGGCACGTGCCGTTTTTTGGGATTTCGGGGCTACAGTGAGCTGCTAAGAGGGATGTCTTAGCTCTTGCAGGGCCGTGCTTCCACTAAGGCCAGGACTTTTCTGCATCTTCTACTGCCCTGCAAGCGAGGATGCTTGGGGCACACAGGAAGCTGGGAGCGGACACAGCTGCAGGGATTCCATAAGACACAAGCAAATGCAGCCTTGGCTTGGTGACACTTTCTCTTGATTACTGCTCAACACAAATTACCTCGAGCAAGTCTACTGTGAGGACTAAAGGAAAGAGACGTATGGATGCTGCTAAGCTCTTCTAGCTTGTACCAGGTAGGAAAGATACCTCTGTAGCAGGCGTGAAGAGGATAGCACTAATTAATTAGATGAGAAGTGGAGGAAAGGCACTTAGAGGTAGTGAAAAGCAGTTAATGTGATGTTCCGGGGAAGCTTCAGTCTGCCTAAGGAGTAGCAAGAACAAGCCTAAAGTCATAGCCAAATACAAGAAAGAGAGGAGGACACGCAGCATGAGAAGCTCCCGAGAGAAAGGAGCTCTGTTTTGGGTAAAAATCAGTCCCTTTTTCTATCATGGAGACATCCAAGGGCGTAGGACACG
Source organism: Anser brachyrhynchus (assembly GCF_964034855.1). NCBI lineage: Eukaryota > Metazoa > Chordata > Aves > Anseriformes > Anatidae > Anser > Anser brachyrhynchus. The sequence continues at coordinate 786,057 of NC_137714.1, forward strand.
TGCACATTTCTCTCGTCCCCCTGACACAGCCACTAGGTGATGATGCTTCCAATTCTCTCTAAAGAAACCTTGCTTTCTCAGGCCCAGGTGTCCAGCTGCACACCAAGGACGTCCCTGGCTCCCAGGCACAGTTCCCAGGCCCAAGGCCGAGCTCCCCTCCGAACCCCCATTCCAGCAGACCTTGCTCCTGGCATTGTGGAGCAGCCATTTCATGTCAGCCTTTTCTCCTGGCAGTCAGCTTAGCGCCGTAACCTCTGCCATCGGGGCGCCCGAGAGCCGTGTGAGGTCAGCAGAGAGTCACTGTCAGCCTTTGACCTCACAAAGGTGGGTGGCCATAAGTGCCCTGAGCGTCCAGCTCGCATTGAGTACTGCTGGTGGCACTCGAGGCGTGGAGGTCTGCATGGTGCAATGGGAGACGCCGATGTCCTGCTGCTGGAACAAGAGGCGCTGATGTGCTGCTGGTGCAGGAGGAGACGTGAAGGTGCTGCTGCTTAGAGGTGCTGAGGAGCGGGCAGCCTCCGTGCCGGTGGCTGAGCATGCTGCTCTTAATTAGTGTTCTACCCTTCCTATCTTTTTACTAAGGTGGGTAGAGAGAAATGCCCATATCTGTTTATTTCCTGGTAAGAAATGTAAGAGCCTTGTATCTGCATATTCACCAGATTCATCCCAGCGCCCTTGGTACTGGCGATCTGTGTTGATCTGTAATAAAGAGCAATTGGTAGCACACCAAGTCTCCGTGACCTTGCATCTAACAGAATCGTCCAAATCCCTGTTGTGATCTCTCTCTAGCTGTGGGCTGGCTAAGCTGTCTGTTGGATGGTGAAAATGGGAAATGATTGGGATGGGAAATGATGAGTGGGCCGAGAAATCATTGCTGGGATGGGAAGACTTCCTTGGGGTGGAAAGCCATTGGGCTAGGAACTCAAAGAGATGGGAAATCTTCCCTGGGTTTGAAATCATTGGGAAGCAAAAGCGTTGGGATGGGAAATCACTCCGGGGATGGGGAAGTATTGGGATGGGAAGTCTTTAATGGGGTGGGTAACATTTACTGGGGAAGGAAGTACTTGGAAAAGTAATCAGAGAGATGGGAATTCTTTGGGATGAGATCTCTTTGGATTAAGAAAGGCTTCGTGTCGATGGGAAATATCTCGTATGGGAATCTGTTATCATGTGAAATTGTAAGGATGGGAAATGACCGTTAGGATGCAAAGCTGGTACTGGGACGGGAAATGCTTGGGACGGGGAAGTGTTGGTGTGAAACCGTCCTGGGCATGGCAAATGATGCGTGGGAGGGAAAGCCTGATGGGGATGGAAAAGTCTTGCGATGGGAAGCCTGCTTGGGTCCAAAACCTGCAGTCCTCACCAAGATGGCGGCGAGGGGCTGGTCAGCCGTTGGGACGGAACGGCCGTTGCCCGCGTTCCCCAACCGACCGCCCCACTCTCCAGCCACCATGGCAGGTACAGCAGCCGGCTCCCGCTCCTCCCGGGGCTGCGGCCCTGCTGGCGAGCCCAGCGCCCCAGATCTCACCCCAGCGCCCTTTTTCCCACAGAGGGTTTCCCCAGACGGCTTCCGCGGCTTCCGCAGACGCAAAACTCCCCCTTCGTCGTCCCAGCCGTGCCGCCAACGGTGGCTGCCTGGCTGCTGCCCTCCCTCCCCGGAGCGATGGCGCTGCCCTTGCAGCCCCCCCAGGTACCCACCCTCCCCTACGCGCTGCCCCAGGCCACCGTCTGGCACGTGGTGCCGGGGGTCCAGGGGCAGGTGCTGCAGCTCCCCGCCGGGGTGCAGCTGGCACCTGGGGGGCACCTCCCACCCGAGGGGCACCACCTGCAGCTTGGGCAGCTCCCCGCCGTGGGGCAGCTCCCTGCTGTGGGGCAGCTCCCCCACACCGCTCCTCCCTGGGCCCCCGTCTACCAGTGGGGACAGCCCGTGGGGACGGGGACGGTGCTGCCCCAGGATCCCCTCTGGCTGGGGCCCGGGGCCGTGCTCCATGGGGAGCTCCTGCACCCCGCAGGCACCTGCCTGCTGCAGGCCCCTGCCCACCCCGGCCCCCCACCACTCCTCGTCCCGGGGCCTCCGCTGCGGGGGCAGGCGCTCCCCGCGCCCCGCACCCTGACCAGCAGCCGGGGGCAGCTGCCGGAGCCCTGCGACCACGCCGTGGGGCTCAGCGAGGACCAGGGGCCCCCGCTGCCCGGCCCCACTCCCCCCGAGCCTGCCCAGGCTCCAACGACCGCCAGCACCCAGACGGTGACGCCCGACGGTGAGTTTGGGGCTGGCACAGCCGGCCGCTGGGCGCCCCACACCCAGGAGCCATGGGAAAGCTGGCATCGCCCATCCTGGGGGATTTGCTTGCTTTTTCCTCAGCGGCGACAGTTGCAGAGGTGCCTGAGGAGCCCCTGGAGCTGCTTGAGCTGGGCCCCGATGCCTTCGCCGAGGCCTTTCCCCACCTGGCAGGGGACAGCCAGCAGCTGCAGCACCTGCAGGACCAGCTCCCGGCCGACCTGGACATCTCCGGCTTGGAGGAGCTGCTCAGCTGGCTCGATGCCGTGGAGCCCCAGGACGCCTTCCCCGGTGTCCCCAGCAGTCCTGTGCTCAGCCGCTTCCTGTCTGAGCTGCCCGACCTCTGCGAGGACATCGAGGAGCCGAGCACACAGGGACTGGCAGCCACCAGAGCGCTGGGTGAGGTACCCTCAACCCCTGGGGTGCACCCCGAGAAGGTGCAGGGTGGGCGGGCGGTGCAGCCCCCTGCTGTGCCGGCAGCGAGCTCCCCCCTCAAGCCTGCAGCCAGTCCCCAGCTCAGTGCCCTCAGGAGACCCCTGCCCAACCCTCCCTTCACTCTCCCCAAAAGGCCCCCCCACCCTGAATTCCTCACTGCCCTTAGCAGACCCCTGCCCAACCCTCCCTCGCGTCCCCTCAAGAGACCCCCCGACCCTGAATTCCTTAATTCCCTTAGGAGACCCCTGCCCAAGCCTCGCCTGAGTCCCCTCAAGAGCCCCCCCGACCCTGAATTTATTAGTGCCCTTAGGAGACCCCTGCCCAATCCCCCTCTGGGTCCCCTCAAGAGCCCCCCCGGCCCTGAATTTATTAGTGCCCTTAGGAGGCCCCTGCCCAATCCCCCTCTGAGTCCCCTCAAGAGCCCCCCGCCTGCCCCTGCGCCCACCGGCACCAAGTGGGGGGCCAAGCGCCCCGCGCCCACCAGCACCCCCAGCACAGCGCAGAGCTCCCAGCACAGGAGGCCGGCGACGGAGAAAACCCCCGGCAAGGAGAAGACGACGCTGCTGGGCCAGGGTGGCCAAGGCCCCAAGACGCTGTGCCAGGGGAAGACGGGTGGCCACAGCGCGGTGGCTGGCAGCAGCGGCCAAGCGGGCGGCGGCAGGCAGCAGCCGGCGAGCGACAGCACCAGGGCGCCCAGCAAGAGGGCCCGAAGCCCGGGGGCTGCTGGGGGGCAAGGAGCAGCGGCACCGCCTCCCCGGAGAGCGCTGCTGCTGCTGGAGCCCCCCCCCATTAAGCCCCGTGCCCGTGCCCGTGCCGTGCGGGCCCAGGACAGGCTCCGTCCCCAAGCCATCGGGGACAAGACGCTGCAGCGCCAGCACCCGGGGACAAAGACCCCCAGCGAGACTTTGCAGCCGCTGGGGGCCAGGGCGAAGGCGCTGGGGCCAGTGCGCCAGCCGCCCTGTGTGCAGCCGCAGCCCACCTCCAGCGGCCCCAGCAGCATGCCCAGGGCCCCGCCGACGGTGCCAGGCTCCAGCGCTGTGCCCGCTGCCCCCCGGCCCCCAGCTGGCGACAAGGCCCAGGCGGTGCCGGCACCACCAGGCAGCACGGCGCGAGCGTGGAGAGCTCCCCTGCAGCAGGCGCCCAGAGCGCCGTGCCTGCCAGCCGCGGGGGGCCAAGTGCAGCGGGAGCCTCTGCCCACGCAGCCGCGCACGCTGCAGCGTCCGGCGCAGCCCCGCGTGGACTACGTGCCCTGCGTGGGGCCCTGGGCGGGCGGCGACGCGGCGCCCACGCCGCTGGAGGAGCAGGAGGCGTCGGTGCCCATCACGCCGCAGCAGCGTCCCGAGCGGGAGCGCCTGAAGAAGCTGGCCCAGGAGGAGCGGCAGCGGGCGGCCCACCAGATGAAGATCGGCCCCGTGCAATTCTTCGTGCAGCGGCAGAAGGACCACGCCATAGCCAAGTATTACGGCTACCCGTGACCCTGCGCTCCTCGACGGCCCCCGCAGCACCCGGGCCCGCTCAGCATGCAGGCACAGAGACCTCTGCAGGCGCCTGCTCCAGCTTCAGCCACGCTCCTCAGCCCTTGCCCCTCTCGCTTGCCCTCTCCCTTCTCCAGTGCTGGAGCTAGGCAGTGTTTGCCACTGTCAGGGATGGGCAACTGGGGCAATGGGAAATGCGCGCGTCACGAATGAACGTTGCAATGGGAAGCTGTTGGGATGTTGGCAATAGCTGGGGTGGGAAAGGTTGGGCGTGGGAACTGCTTGTTGGGACACCAAATGGCTGAGATCCCAAACTTCTTTCTTCTTTCGGGTCATTTCTCTTATTTAGTGCCTTCCTTATTAAATTCCTCTAGTGTAGGTGTTCACTCAGCAAGGCCTCTGCCTGCAGCTGTTCTGGCACTGGGATGCCGAGGGGATTTCATGCAGCCCGCTCCCGCTGCCCATGCTCAGTCCGTGCATGGATGTGGGCACGGCCAGCACGGACGGGAGAAAATGGGTGGACGGCTGGGTGGATGGGAGGGTGATGGGAGTTGGGAATTCAGCCTTGGGATCAGACACGGGAGGTTGTTGGGATAGGAAATGACCAGTGGGATGGGAAGTCACGATGGGGATAGGAATTCATTAGAATAGGAAAAATTGGTTTCATTTTTATTTATTATTTTATTAATTTTAATATTTATTTTATTTATTATATTTATTAATTTTATTTATTAAATTTACTTTATTGACTGTGTTGTACAGGATGGCATTTTTTTTAGGTCCTCCTCCTTTTCTACCCTATTAAACTCTCTTTATCACAACGCACTGCTTTGTACTTCATTTTTCCTTCCGAGTCGTTCTGGATTCACTCAGGATGGGGGGGACATTAGTGAACGCCTGTGTGCTTCAGATCCAAGGTCACCTTTGCCCTCAACTCAAGATACATATTTGCATCTGTTGTCATGATACAAAATTAACAACAACAAAATAAAAGTTAACTACTTCCGAGCACCAGCTGTACGTTTGCTGGGTCTGCTCTATGCATTTTGAAGACCATTCAATACTATTCAGCACCTTCAGGAGGAAATGTGTGGTTCTAGGGAAATGCATCTTGATCTGATGCAAACCTGCGACGCACCCTGCAGCCCCTCCAACCCCTGTGATTTTACCTGCAGCCCCTGCAACCCCTGTGATTTTACCTGCAGCCCCTGCAACCCCTGTGATTTTACCTGCAGCCCCTGCAACCGCTGTGAGGTTACCTGCAGCCCCTCCAAGAAATGTGATTTTACCTGCAGCCACTCCAACCCTGTGACAGGCCCTACAGCTGGCTCCGGGGACTACCCCGTTGCCGTATCAGTCGCCAATACACACACAAGATGAAGGAATGGATGCAGAAGTCATCTCGTTTAGGCAGGGAAGAAAGTCCTCCGAAGAAGGGGAAGGAGCAACAGGAAGGCGAGGCAGGCAACCCCAATGTAGGGCCATCCCAGGGAAGAGGAGGCTGTTATAAAATAGAAAAGAGAGAAAAGCAGCAGTAAGCAGGTGATCCCCATCCCTGGGCGAGCTGCGAGACATGGGACAAGATTTCAGCTGTCATGCAGGCGAGCACATTGTCACCTGGCTGCTGCGATGCTGGGATAACAGCTCCGGGAGCCTGGAATCGGAGGGCAGGGAAGCCAAGCAGCTGGGATCCTTCTCTGGGGAAGGGGGCACTGAGAAAACGATCGGAAACGGGGCACAAGCCTCTGGAGGCGGCGCCTGTCAGGCGTGAAGGAAAGGGATCCCTTCCAGGAAGATGCTGTGGGGTTGCTGAGGGTCGAAGAACAGCAGGTGTTGGCTGCTCCCACCGTGTTGCAGCAGCGGCAAGGGAGAGCTGTTTGATGTTTCTCATTTTTATGAGTGTGGGGTTTTCTTTTTCTTTCTTTCTTTCTTTCTTTCTTTCTTTCTTTCTTTCTTTCTTTCTTTCTTTCTTTCTTTCTTTCTTTCTTTCTTTCTTTCTTTCTTTCTTTTCTTTCTTTCTTTCTTTCTTTCTTTCTTTCTTTCTTTCTTTCTTTCTTTCTTTCTTTCTTTCTTTCTTTCTTTCTTTCTCTTTCTTTCTTCCTGTCTGTCTTTCTGTCTGTCTGTCTGTCTTCTCTCTTTCTGTCCAGCACTGATTTTATTGCTACTTGTGCATATCCAGACTGTACAGTTTTCTCCATTCCCTCTGTTTCTTCCCTGTGTCTTGCCCCTCTTTCCTGCAACTGAATAGCATTGCCTTGATCAATGAAGTGGCAACATGCGGCTTACACAGTAAACTGCTGAAATTACAGCTATAGCCATGGAGCACAGCTGCAGATCAACAGAAGACCACCAATAACTCACATTTCTAAACTGCTTGTCACAATTCTTCAGTATGTAGGCTGTGATGCTGCCAAGAGCGATCTCACCTCTTAAGCACCCATCCATTTCTTCTCTTCCCAGACCCTCAAGGTATCCTGGTCAAACCACCCCCCTTGCCCAACTGTCTGTCCCACATTCCTTTTCACTCAGGGCCAATCTTTTTTTTTTTTTTTTTTTCAGCATACTATCTCCATAGAAGCTGCTGCTCCCCAACTCCGAGTTGACTAGGGCTGAACTATTGAAAAAGAAAAGAAAAGCTATAAATTATAGTGAGAGATGGTGAATACCTAACGATCTCTTAAAAGCAGGAATTTAAGGGAATAAGTAATTGATAAATGGAGTTAAGATCAGTAGGAAAAAATCCGCTGTTGCAATCAATAGAGTTAAGAAGTTTTTCAAGTACATTAGAAACAAAAATTAGAGTAATGACACAGATCCATTACAGGATGGGTATTGCTTCAGTGAGAAACGATGAAAAAAAAAAACCACCAACAACACGTACATGTGTATGTGTTGTTGTGTATTTGGAAAAAAAACAGGTTAATGAAAACTGCATGCTCAATTAGATGATTTTTTTGTTGTCGTTGGTAGGGAATTGTGTGCTTTATAACACAATATGTGTTATATTTTTTTATATATGTTTTAATAAATAGACTTTATTAGATAACTGATTTTGAATGTATAGCCTAGATGTTAGAAAAGTTAACAACATGCAATATTACTTGTAAAAATTAACAACATGTGGTATCTAAATAATATTTAGAGATGTAAAGGTGTTTGGCATTTCAAAGTCTACTTCTCCAATGAAAAATGTGTTAGAGCTTCTGTTGGATGTAATGTAGCCTGCTCGCTTCCTGCCCACCTCAGCAGGACAGGGGATAAAATCGGGGAAAAAAAAGGAACGAGAAAGCTCATGGGCTTTGATAAAGGCAGGGATATTGCTTATCAATGATTGTTGTGGAAAAATCTCTCTTAACTTGAGGAAATTAATTTCATGCCAATTAATTTGTATAAATTTAATTACTAGTTCAGGTGTTGGGAAGCAAAAGGACAAACATCAAACCACATAGGGGTAACACTTTTCCTCCTCTTCTGGGCTCAACTTCACTCCCAGCACCTGTTTTCCACCTGCTGATCTCGCTCAGTCCATTCACTGGGGAAATGGGCAGCACAGGAGGAGGCTGTGGTTAATGTGCAGCAGTTCTTCTCTGCCTATCCTTTCTTCTCGTTTCTACTTTGCTCCAGTGTGGGTCCTCCACAGGCTGCAGTCCCTGTCAGGAATATTCATCTGTTCTGGCATGGATCCTCCACAGGTTTCAAAGAATATCTGCTCCACCATGGAGCATCTACTTCTCCTCCTCCTATGACCTTGATGTTCCCTCTGTTGTTCCTCATTCTTTTTGTTCTCTCCAGCTCTCTCCATCCAATATTTTCTGTGCATTCTTAGAGGCAACACACCTTGGCTTATTGTCTGAGTTTGGCCTATGGTGCATCTGTTGCTGTGTCCAGCACAGTGCAGCCCCTGACCTTGCTACCAAAACCTTGCCACAAATCTCAATACACCTGTTAAAAGAGACCCTCCTGTTTGTTGCCCTTCTTTGGACACTCTCGAACAGTTTTATATCTTTTTCTTATACTGTGGTGCCCAAAACTGCACACACTACTCACAGTACATGGAATAACAACAGAGACTGCCTCTAATTTTCTCTTCTCTGCAGAAGCTCTGTTGCTACCACTGTCCAGAAATCATCACTATCACAGACACTAGTAGCATTCCCTCCTCCCACGGTTGGTTCTTTTTCCCCCAGACTTAGACACCATCCACAAAAGCAAAAACAAAACAAAACAAACAAACAAACAAACAAAAAACAGTCAAAAGCCCTCAGGAAGGCGGTGGTGCAGACTGTGGAGAGCCTGAGTTCAAATCCTTCTTCTGCGAGGCTCTGAACCTATACCCCACCACAAGCTGTCCGCTAACGTATGGCAGGGCAAGGAGGAAGAAAGAACATTTCTCCTGCACTTTCCATTTATTGTTGGCTGACAATTCTGTAGAGTTACAAAGCCTCAATCAGTGCGATACAGGGTTCTTCTCACATTGTCTCACTGTGCCCTAAGGGGAACAGCTCTAATTTAATAGATGCTTCACCAGAAAATCATGAGTCATCTGCAGTTTTGAAGTTTTCTGGGATCAAGTCCCTTCAGACAGTTGAGGAATTTGCTCTATCGCCTATGAGAACTGGTGCTCTAATAAGCTAGTGAGTGAACAAGAGAGAAATCCTCTGCTAGATGACTTGACAAATTTGGTCTGAAAACAGTGTTGAGGCAGAACAATCCACGATTTTTGCCTTGGATGCACAGAGAGATTGGGGGTAGTAGAATTCTTTTATTCTTCATTAATATAAACATTTTCAAACCAGGTGTTTGCTCAACCTTGCTTCCACTGTGTGCATGGGAGGGAGATAACTGAAAGTGGGGAGTGTTGCTTGAAACCTGCAAGTGGCTGAGGTCCAGTGGGGTTGGAGGCTTTCTTACTCCTTTTGGAAACGCAAAGCAACCTTGCGCCTACCCTGCACTTGCAGAAGGATCATGACAGCCCAAAGCACAGAGGCTTTGGAATTACTACATGGGGATTGGTAGCAGGGGGCTGCAGGCGTGGCCTCTGTGAGAACAGTGCGGAAGCTGCCCGTGTCAGATCAGAGCCAGCTCCAGCCAACTCCAGAAGGGCCACGACGCTTGCCAGAGCTGAGCCTATAAGCGATGTTGTTTGCACCTGCGGGAGAGCAGATTTAAGAAGGGGGAAATACTGCTGTGCAACAGAAGCTGGAAGAGCAAGGAGAGAGAACCAGCCCTGCAGCCCCCAAGGTGAGTGCAGCAGGAGGCAGGAGGTGCTCCAGGCTCACAGCAGCAGTTCCCCTGCGGCCTGGGGAGAGGCCCCTGGTGGAGCAGGCTGTCCCCCTGCAGCCCACGGGTCCCACACGGAGCAGATCTCCACGCTGCAGCCCGTGGAGGAGCCCCCGGTGGAGCAGGTGGATGTGGCCTGGAGGAGGCCGCGGCCTGTGGAGAGCCCCCGCAGGAGCAGGCCCCAGGCCAGAGCTGCAGCCATGGAGAGGAGCCCACGTGGAACAGGGGCAGAGAGGGACCGTGGAGGAGCAGCAGGTGATGAAGTGTTAGGGACTGACCACAGCCCACATTCCCCATTCCCCTGCAACACTCGGCAGGAGGAGGTAGAGCAGGGTGGATAGGAGGTAAAAGGGGTTTTAAGTTTGCTTTTAATTTTTCACTGTTGTAGTCTGCTAGTGGTAGGCAACAAATTATATTAATCTCCCTGTGCTGCATCTGTTTTGTCCAGGACGATAATTGTTGAGTGATCTCCCTGTCCTTATCACAATTCCTTGAGGCCTTTTCATCATATTTTTTTCCCCTTTTCCTTTGAGGAGGGGGAGTGAGAGAGTGGCTATGGTGGAGTTCAGCTGCCCAGCAGCTTAAAACTACCAAGCAACAGTCCTACTATCCACCGACCAGCATCCTTATTCAAGCCTGTTGCAGCTATGTATGCTGCTCTGCTCTGTCTGGGATGTGGACCTACCCGTGGTATCTGGGGCCAGCTCATATGGACTAGACCCTTACAATCTGCAGGAATTCCCCTTCAGTGGGAACTTGCATCACATAAAGACGGTTTTCCATGGCGGAAGACAAAGCCTGTAGGAATTATTAGAAGTCGACATCCTCCATCACTCTGACCCCCGAGATTTGGACATAATTTCCAAAATGAGCAAAAGGGATCTGTGTCTGCCCTGATACGAAGGAAATCACTGCCCCTGGAAATCTAGTCACTATGCTTTGGTGACTTCATCGGAGTTTTTGTTCTGCTTTGTATGCATCAAATGGAAAAGAGCTACCCCAGGAACACTGTGCTTTGGTGGCAGAGAGCTGGTTGCAGCTGAGGACATTACTTATGTTTGTGTGTGAAAATCACACTTCCCTGCTAAAGTACATAATATTGGGCCACGTGCTTTCTAGCATATCACCTGTCAGGGAAGCAAAGCCAGGAAAAGCACTAATACGGCCCTGTGTGCCCCTCACAGCTGTAAGCACAGCCACAAGCACAACCATGCTAACACACAGGAAATCTGTGCATGATCCCCAGAATTCACAGATGCAACGTGCATTTCTGTGCACGTGCCCTGACACCAGCTGGCAGCAGGAGGTCAGCTCCCAGCCTCAGCTCACTCTCTGTTCCTTGGGTTTGCTTTAATGCCTCCTTTGAGACACTGCCTCAGCGCAGTGAGTTTGTGAATGTGACATATCATTCAATATTATCCACCATAAGCCACTCTGTTCCTATAGCAACTGCCTCCTTAGCCCAGTTCCTGGGCCTCTTCAGGTCTGTTTGATATTCACCTTGACACCTTTGGTGGAGGCCTTGAAGGAACACACAAAGTGTGAAAACACCTTGTACTTATTAGGCCAAGGTAATTCCTCCCCACATGGATGGGCACATATCATCTCCAAGAAAGGGGCTCCCACCTCCACGACTCCCGTCCATCCTCCACCTCTCTATGTCCTTGCATGAATAACGACCTGCACAGCTTAACCTGGACAGGAGCCTGAAGTCCACAACGAGAAATGCTCTGATCTGGGCTCCTTCCAAAAGGGCCAGGCAGATATAACTGGAAGAATGTGTAAAACGTTGACCCTAGCTGACGTAATTTCTTTTGGTTGATCTGATGCAAACCTGTGACGCACCCAGCAGGCCCTGCAACCCCTGTGATTTTACCTGCAGCCCCTGCAACCCTTGTGATTTTACCTGCAGACCCTGCAACCCCTGTGATTTTACCTGCAGCCCCTGCAACCGCTGTGAGGTTACCTGCAGCCCCTCCAAGAAATGTGATTTTACCTGCAGCCCCTCCAACCCCTGTGACGTTACCTGCAGCCCCTGCAACCCCTGTGATGTTCCCTGCAGCCACTCCAACCCTGTGACAGGCCCTACAGCTTGCTCCAGGGACTACCCCGTTGCCGTATCAGTCGCCAATACACACAAGATGAAGGAATGGATGCAGAAGTCATCTCGTTTAGGCAGGGAAGAAAGTCCTCCGAAGAAGGGGAAGGAGCAATAGGAAGGCGAGGCAGGCGACCCCAATGTAGGGCCATCCCAGGGAAGAGGAGGCTGTTATAAAATAGAAAAGAGAGAAAAGCAGCAGTAAGCAGGTGATCCCCATCCCTGGGCGAGCTGCGAGACATGGGACAAGATTTCAGCTGTCATGCAGGCGAGCACATTGTCACCTGGCTGCTGCGATGCTGGGATAACAGCTCCGGGAGCCTGGAATCGGAGGGCAGGGAAGCCAAGCAGCTGGGATCCTTCTCTGGGGAAGGGGGCACTGAGAAAGCGATCGGAAACGGGGCACAAGCCTCTGGAGGTGGCGCCTGTCAGGCGTGAAGGAAAGGGATCCCTTCCAGGAAGATGCTGTGGGGTTGCTGAGGGTCGAAGAAGAGCAGGTGTTGGCTGCTCCCACCGTGCTGCAGCAGCGGCAAGGGAGAGACGTGGTGGTTTTCCTCAGCTGGGCAGCTGAGCTCCACCTCAACCGCTCTCTCCCTGCCCCTCCTCAAAGGGAAAGGGGAGAAAATAGGATGGAAAGGGCTCAAGGGCTGAGAGAAGGACAGGGAGATCACTCCACAATGATCGTCACGGGCAAAAGAGACTCAGCAGAGCCTGTTCCAGTCCAGCCCGGGCCTGCTCCTGCGGGGGCTCTCCACAGGCCGCGGCCTCCTCCAGGCCACATCCACCTGCTCCACCGGGGGCTCCTCCACGGGCTGCAGCGTGGAGATCTGCTCCGTGTGGGACCCGTGGGCTGCAGGGGGACAGCCTGCTCCACCAGGGGCCTCTCCCCAGGCCGCAGGGGAACTGCTGCTGTGAGCCTGGAGCACCTCCTGCCTCCTGCTGCACTCACCTTGGGGGCTGCAGAGAGGTTTCTCACTCCTCCCTGACCCAGACGCTGCTGTGCAGCAGGTTTCTTTCCCTTTCTTAGATGGGCTCTCACACAGGCGCAAACATCATCCGTTTTGTCTCAGTTCTGGGCAGCAGCGGGTCCCTCTGGAGCCTCCTGGAACCGGCCCTTATCTAACATGGGGCAGCTGCTGCATTCTCCTCACAGAGGACACCCCTGCAGCCCCCCGCTACCAGAACCTGTCCTCGTAAACGCAACACAAGACACCGACCGAGCCTCCCTGATTCCCAGCAGGTGGGTCAGGCTGGGAACCCAGGCCAGTGCCTGGCAGACTCTCCTGGGCCTTGAAAAGCAAGCTTTATGGGGACGTAGCACCCAGAAAGAACGGAGTCACACAACAGGATTCATTTCCAAAACCGTCTCACAGACACCTGGGCCAAAGTGCAGGGCCTTGAGCAGGTATATCACAATGACAGAGTTCATTTCCTTCCCAGTAGCTGGCACGTGCCGTTTTTTGGGATTTCGGGGCTACAGTGAGCTGCTAAGAGGGATGTCTTAGCTCTTGCAGGGCCGTGCTTCCACTAAGGCCAGGACTTTTCTGCATCTTCTACTGCCCTGCAAGCGAGGATGCTTGGGGCACACAGGAAGCTGGGAGCGGACACAGCTGCAGGGATTCCATAAGACACAAGCAAATGCAGCCTTGGCTTGGTGACACTTTCTCTTGATTACTGCTCAACACAAATTACCTCGAGCAAGTCTACTGTGAGGACTAAAGGAAAGAGACGTATGGATGCTGCTAAGCTCTTCTAGCTTGTACCAGGTAGGAAAGATACCTCTGTAGCAGGCGTGAAGAGGATAGCACTAATTAATTAGATGAGAAGTGGAGGAAAGGCACTTAGAGGTAGTGAAAAGCAGTTAATGTGATGTTCCGGGGAAGCTTCAGTCTGCTTAAGGAGTAGCAAGAACAAGCCTAAAGTCATAGCCAAATACAAGAAAGAGAGGAGGACACGCAGCATGAGAAGCTCCCGAGAGAAAGGAGCTCTGTTTTGGGTAAAAATCAGTCCCTTTTTCTATCATGGAGACATCCAAGGGCGTAGGACACGTGCACTTCAGGGAACCAAGAGATGCTGTGCATTTCTCTCGTCCCCCTGACACAGCCACTAGGTGACGATGCTTCCAATTCTCTCTAAAGAAACCTTGCTTTCTCAGGCCCAGGTGTCCAGCTGCACACCAAGGACGTCCCTGGCTCCCAGGCACAGTTCCCAGGCCCAAGGCCGAGCTCCCCTCCGAACCCCCATTCCAGCAGACCTTGCTCCTGGCATTGTGGAGCAGCCATTTCATGTCAGCCTTTTCTCCTGGCAGTCAGCTTAGCGCCGTAACCTCTGCCATCGGGGCGCCCGAGAGCCGTGTGAGGTCAGCAGAGAGTCACTGTCAGCCTTTGACCTCACAAAGGTGGGTGGCCATAAGTGCCCTGAGCGTCCAGCTCGCATTGAGTACTGCTGGTGGCACTCGAGGCGTGGAGGTCTGCATGGTGCAATGGGAGACGCCGATGTCCTGCTGCTGGAACAAGAGACGCTGATGTGCTGCTGGTGCAGGAGGAGACGTGAAGGTGCTGCTGCTTAGAGGTGCTGAGGAGCGGGCAGCCTCCGTGCCGGTGGCTGAGCATGCTGCTCTTAATTAGTGCTCTACCCTTCCTATCTTTTTACTAAGGTGGGTAGAGAGAAATGCCCATATCTGTTTATTTCCTGGTAAGAAATGTAAGAGCCTTGTATCTGCATATTCACCAGATTCATCCCAGCGCCCTTGGTACTGGCGATCTGTGTTGATCTGTAATAAAGAGCAATTGGTAGCACACCAAGTCTCCGTGACCTTGCATCTAACAGAATCGTCCAAATCCCTGTTGTGATCTCTCTCTAGCTGTGGGCTGGCTAAGCTGTCTGTTGGATGGTGAAAATGGGAAATGATTGGGATGGGAAATGATGAGTGGGCTGAGAAATCATTGCTGGGATGGGAAGACTTCCTTGGGGTGGAAAGCCATTGGGCTAGGAACTCAAAGAGATGGGAAATCTTCCCTGGGTTTGAAATCATTGGGAAGCAAAAGCATTGGGATGGGAAATCACTCCGGGGATGGGGAAGTATTGGGATGGGAAGTCTTTAATGGGGTGGGTAACATTCACTGGGGAAGGAAGTACTTGGAAAAGTAATCAGAGAGATGGGAATTCTTTGGGATGAGATCTCTTTGGATTAAGAAAGGCTTCGTGTCGATGGGAAATATCTCGTATGGGAATCTGTTATCATGTGAAATTGTAAGGATGGGAAATGACCGTTAGGATGCAAAGCTGGTACTGGGACGGGAAATGCTTGGGACGGGGAAGTGTTGGTGTGAAACCGTCCTGGGCATGGCAAATGATGCGTGGGAGGGAAAGCCTGATGGGGATGGAAAAGTCTTGCGATGGGAAGCCTGCTTGGGTCCAAAACCTGCAGTCCTCACCAAGATGGCGGCGAGGGGCTGGTCAGCCGTTGGGACAGAACGGCCGTTGCCCGCGTTCCCCAACCGACCGCCCCACTCTCCAGCCACCATGGCAGGTACAGCAGCCGGCTCCCGCTCCTCCCGGGGCTGCGGCCCTGCTGGCGAGCCCAGCGCCCCAGATCTCACCCCAGCGCCCTTTTTCCCACAGAGGGTTTCCCCAGACGGCTTCCGCGGCTTCCGCAGACGCAAAACTCCCCCTTCGTCGTCCCAGCCGTGCCGCCAACAGTGGCTGCCTGGCTGCTGCCCTCCCTCCCCGGAGCGATGGCGCTGCCCTTGCAGCCCCCCCAGGTACCCACCCTCCCCTACGCACTGCCCCAGGCCACCGTCTGGCACGTGGTGCCGGGGGTCCAGGGGCAGGTGCTGCAGCTCCCCGCCGGGGTGCAGCTGGCACCTGGGGGGCACCTCCCACCCGAGGGGCACCACCTGCAGCTTGGGCAGCTCCCCGCCGTGGGGCAGCTCCCTGCTGTGGGGCAGCTCCCCCACACCGCTCCTCCCTGGGCCCCCGTCTACCAGTGGGGACAGCCCGTGGGGACGGGGACGGTGCTGCCCCAGGATCCCCTCTGGCTGGGGCCCGGGGCCGTGCTCCATGGGGAGCTCCTGCACCCCGCAGGCACCTGCCTGCTGCAGGCCCCTGCCCACCCCGGCCCCCCACCACTCCTCGTCCCGGGGCCTCCGCTGCGGGGGCAGGCGCTCCCCGCGCCCCGCACCCTGACCAGCAGCCGGGGGCAGCTGCCGGAGCCCTGCGACCACGCCGTGGGGCTCAGCGAGGACCAGGGGCCCCCGCTGCCCGGCCCCACTCCCCCCGAGCCTGCCCAGGCTCCAACGACCGCCAGCACCCAGACGGTGACGCCCGACGGTGAGTTTGGGGCTGGCACAGCCGGCCGCTGGGCGCCCCACACCCAGGAGCCATGGGAAAGCTGGCATCGCCCATCCTGGGGGATTTGCTTGCTTTTTCCTCAGCGGCGACAGTTGCAGAGGTGCCTGAGGAGCCCCTGGAGCTGCTTGAGCTGGGCCCCGATGCCTTCGCCGAGGCCTTTCCCCACCTGGCAGGGGACAGCCAGCAGCTGCAGCACCTGCAGGACCAGCTCCCGGCCGACCTGGACATCTCCGGCTTGGAGGAGCTGCTCAGCTGGCTCGATGCCGTGGAGCCCCAGGACGCCTTCCCCGGTGTCCCCAGCAGTCCTGTGCTCAGCCGCTTCCTGTCTGAGCTGCCCGACCTCTGCGAGGACATCGAGGAGCCGAGCACACAGGGACTGGCAGCCACCAGAGCGCTGGGTGAGGTACCCTCAACCCCTGGGGTGCACCCCGAGAAGGTGCAGGGTGGGCGGGCGGTGCAGCCCCCTGCTGTGCCGGCAGCGAGCTCCCCCCTCAAGCCTGCAGCCAGTCCCCAGCTCAGTGCCCTCAGGAGACCCCTGCCCAACCCTCCCTTCACTCTCCCCAAAAGGCCCCCCCACCCTGAATTCCTCACTGCCCTTAGCAGACCCCTGCCCAACCCTCCCTCGCGTCCCCTCAAGAGACCCCCCGACCCTGAATTCCTTAATTCCCTTAGGAGATCCCTGCCCAAGCCTCGCCTGAGTCCCCTCAAGAGCCCCCCCGACCCTGAATTTATTAGTGCCCTTAGGAGACCCCTGCCCAATCCCCCTCTGGGTCCCCTCAAGAGCCCCCCCGGCCCTGAATTTATTAGTGCCCTTAGGAGGCCCCTGCCCAATCCCCCTCTGAGTCCCCTCAAGAGCCCCCCGCCTGCCCCTGCGCCCACCGGCACCAAGTGGGGGGCCAAGCGCCCCGCGCCCACCAGCACCCCCAGCACAGCGCAGAGCTCCCAGCACAGGAGGCCGGCGACGGAGAAAACCCCCGGCAAGGAGAAGACGACGCTGCTGGGCCAGGGTGGCCAAGGCCCCAAGACGCTGTGCCAGGGGAAGACGGGTGGCCACAGCGCGGTGGCTGGCAGCAGCGGCCAAGCGGGCGGCGGCAGGCAGCAGCCGGCGAGCGACAGCACCAGGGCGCCCAGCAAGAGGGCCCGAAGCCCGGGGGCTGCTGGGGGGCAAGGAGCAGCGGCACCGCCTCCCCGGAGAGCGCTGCTGCTGCTGGAGCCCCCCCCCATTAAGCCCCGTGCCCGTGCCCGTGCCGTGCGGGCCCAGGACAGGCTCCGTCCCCAAGCCATCGGGGACAAGACGCTGCAGCGCCAGCACCCGGGGACAAAGACCCCCAGCGAGACTTTGCAGCCGCTGGGGGCCAGGGTGAAGGCGCTGGGGCCAGTGCGCCAGCCGCCCTGTGTGCAGCCGCAGCCCACCTCCAGCGGCCCCAGCAGCATGCCCAGGGCCCCGCCGACGGTGCCAGGCTCCAGCGCTGTGCCCGCTGCCCCCCGGCCCCCAGCTGGCGACAAGGCCCAGGCGGTGCCGGCACCACCAGGCAGCACGGCGCGAGCGTGGAGAGCTCCCCTGCAGCAGGCGCCCAGAGCGCCGTGCCTGCCAGCCGCGGGGGGCCAAGCGCAGCGGGAGCCTCTGCCCACGCAGCCGCGCACGCTGCAGCGTCCGGCGCAGCCCCGCGTGGACTACGTGCCCTGCGTGGGGCCCTGGGCGGGTGGCGACGCGGCGCCCACGCCGCTGGAGGAGCAGGAGGCGTCGGTGCCCATCACGCCGCAGCAGCGTCCCGAGCGGGAGCGCCTGAAGAAGCTGGCCCAGGAGGAGCGGCAGCGGGCGGCCCACCAGATGAAGATCGGCCCCGTGCAATTCTTCGTGCAGCGGCAGAAGGACCACGCCATAGCCAAGTATTACGGCTACCCGTGACCCTGCGCTCCTCGACGGCCCCCGCAGCACCCGGGCCCGCTCAGCATGCAGGCACAGAGACCTCTGCAGGCGCCTGCTCCAGCTTCAGCCACGCTCCTCAGCCCTTGCCCCTCTCGCTTGCCCTCTCCCTTCTCCAGTGCTGGAGCTAGGCAGTGTTTGCCACTGTCAGGGATGGGCAACTGGGGCAATGGGAAATGCGCGCGTCACGAATGAACGTTGCAATGGGAAGCTGTTGGGATGTTGGCAATAGCTGGGGTGGGAAAGGTTGGGCGTGGGAACTGCTTGTTGGGACACCAAATGGCTGAGATCCCAAACTTCTTTCTTCTTTCGGGTCATTTCTCTTATTTAGTGCCTTCCTTATTAAATTCCTCTAGTGTAGGTGTTCACTCAGCAAGGCCTCTGCCTGCAGCTGTTCTGGCACTGGGATGCCGAGGGGATTTCATGCAGCCCGCTCCCGCTGCCCATGCTCAGTCCGTGCATGGATGTGGGCACGGCCAGCACGGACGGGAGAAAATGGGTGGACGGCTGGGTGGATGGGAGGGTGATGGGAGTTGGGAATTCAGCCTTGGGATCAGACACGGGAGGTTGTTGGGATAGGAAATGACCAGTGGGATGGGAAGTCACGATGGGGATAGGAATTCATTAGAATAGGACAAATTGGTTTCATTTTTATTTATTATTTTATTAATTTTAATATTTATTTTATTTATTATATTTATTAATTTTATTTATTAAATTTACTTTATTGACTGTGTTGTACAGGATGGCATTTTTTTTAGGTCCTCCTCCTTTTCTACCCTATTAAACTCTCTTTATCACAACGCACTGCTTTGTACTTCATTTTTCCTTCCGAGTCGTTCTGGATTCACTCAGGATGGGGGGGACATTAGTGAACGCCTGTGTGCTTCAGATCCAAGGTCACCTTTGCCCTCAACTCAAGATACATATTTGCATCTGTTGTCATGATACAAAATTAACAACAACAAAATAAAAGTTAACTACTTCCGAGCACCAGCTGTACGTTTGCTGGGTCTGCTCTATGCATTTTGAAGACCATTCAATACTATTCAGCACCTTCAGGGGGAAATGTGTGGTTCTAGGGAAATGCATCTTGATCTGATGCAAACCTGCGACGCACCCTGCAGCCCCTGCAACCCCTGTGATTTTACCTGCAGCCCCTGCAACCGCTGTGAGGTTACCTGCAGCCCCTCCAAGAAATGTGATTTTACCTGCAGCCCCTCCAAGCCCTGTGATGTTCCCTGCAGCCACTCCAACCCTGTGATAGGCCCTACAGCTGGCTCCGGGGACTACCCCGTTGCCGTATCAGTCGCCAATACACACACAAGATGAAGGAATGGATGCAGAAGTCATCTCGTTTAGGCAGGGAAGAAAGTCCTCCGAAGAAGGGGAAGGAGCAATAGGAAGGCGAGGCAGGCGACCCCAATGTAGGGCCATCCCAGGGAAGAGGAGGCTGTTATAAAATAGAAAAGAGAGAAAAGCAGCAGTAAGCAGGTGATCCCCATCCCTGGGCGAGCTGCGAGACATGGGACAAGATTTCAGCTGTCATGCAGGCGAGCACATTGTCACCTGGCTGCTGCGATGCTGGGATAACAGCTCCGGGAGCCTGGAATCGGAGGGCAGGGAAGCCAAGCAGCTGGGATCCTTCTCTGGGGAAGGGGGCACTGAGAAAGCGATCGGAAACGGGGCACAAGCCTCTGGAGGCGGCGCCTGTCAGGCGTGAAGGAAAGGGATCCCTTCCAGGAAGATGCTGTGGGGTTGCTGAGGGTCGAAGAAGAGCAGGTGTTGGCTGCTCCCACCGTGCTGCAGCAGCGGCAAGGGAGAGACGTGGTGGTTTTCCTCAGCTGGGCAGCTGAGCTCCACCTCAACCGCTCTCTCCCTGCCCCTCCTCAAAGGGAAAGGGGAGAAAATAGGATGGAAAGGGCTCAAGGGCTGAGAGAAGGACAGGGAGATCACTCCACAATGATCGTCACGGGCAAAAGAGGCTCAGCAGAGCCTGTTCCAGTCCAGCCCGGGCCTGCTCCTGCGGGGGCTCTCCACAGGCCGCGGCCTCCTCCAGGCCACATCCACCTGCTCCACCGGGGGCTCCTCCACGGGCTGCAGCGTGGAGATCTGCTCCGTGTGGGACCCGTGGGCTGCAGGGGGACAGCCTGCTCCACCAGGGGCCTCTCCCCAGGCCGCAGGGGAACTGCTGCTGTGAGCCTGGAGCACCTCCTGCCTCGTGCTGCACTCACCTTGGGGGCTGCAGAGAGGTTTCTCACTCCTCCCTGACCCAGACGCTGCTGTGCAGCAGGTTTCTTTCCCTTTCTTAGATGGGCTCTCACACAGGCGCAAACATCATCCGTTTTGTCTCAGTTCTGGGCAGCAGCGGGTCCCTCTGGAGCCTCCTGGAACCGGCCCTTATCTAACATGGGGCAGCTGCTGCATTCTCCTCACAGAGGACACCCCTGCAGCCCCCCGCTACCAGAACCTGTCCTCGTAAACCCAACACAAGACACCGACCGAGCCTCCCTGATTCCCAGCAGGTGGGTCAGGCTGGGAACCCAGGCCAGTGCCCGGCAGACCCTCCTGGGCCTTGAAAAGCAAGCTTTATGGGGACGTAGCACCCAGAAAGAACGGAGTCACACAACAGGATTCATTTCCAAAACCGTCTCACAGACACCTGGGCCAAAGTGCAGGGCCTTGAGCAGGTATATCACAATGACAGAGTTCATTTCCTTCCCAGTAGCTGGCACGTGCCGTTTTTTGGGATTTCGGGGCTACAGTGAGCTGCTAAGAGGGATGTCTTAGCTCTTGCAGGGCCGTGCTTCCACTAAGGCCAGGACTTTTCTGCATCTTCTACTGCCCTGCAAGCGAGGATGCTTGGGGCACACAGGAAGCTGGGAGCGGACACAGCTGCAGGGATTCCATAAGACACAAGCAAATGCAGCCTTGGCTTGGTGACACTTTCTCTTGATTACTGCTCAACACAAATTACCTCGAGCAAGTCTACTGTGAGGACTAAAGGAAAGAGACGTATGGATGCTGCTAAGCTCTTCTAGCTTGTACCAGGTAGGAAAGATACCTCTGTAGCAGGCGTGAAGAGGATAGCACTAATTAATTAGATGAGAAGTGGAGGAAAGGCACTTAGAGGTAGTGAAAAGCAGTTAATGTGATGTTCCGGGGAAGCTTCAGTCTGCCTAAGGAGTAGCAAGAACAAGCCTAAAGTCATAGCCAAATACAAGAAAGAGAGGAGGACACGCAGCATGAGAAGCTCCCGAGAGAAAGGAGCTCTGTTTTGGGTAAAAATCAGTCCCTTTTTCTATCATGGAGACATCCAAGGGCGTAGGACACGTGCACATTTCTCTCGTCCCCCTGACACAGCCACTAGGTGATGATGCTTCCAATTCTCTCTAAAGAAACCTTGCTTTCTCAGGCCCAGGTGTCCAGCTGCACACCAAGGACGTCCCTGGCTCCCAGGCACAGTTCCCAGGCCCAAGGCCGAGCTCCCCTCCGAACCCCCATTCCAGCAGACCTTGCTC
Source organism: Anser brachyrhynchus (assembly GCF_964034855.1). Lineage (NCBI taxonomy): Eukaryota > Metazoa > Chordata > Aves > Anseriformes > Anatidae > Anser > Anser brachyrhynchus. Next base: position 807,424 of record NC_137714.1, read on the forward strand.
CTGGCATTGTGGAGCAGCCATTTCATGTCAGCCTTTTCTCCTGGCAGTCAGCTTAGCGCCGTAACCTCTGCCATCGGGGCGCCCGAGAGCCGTGTGAGGTCAGCAGAGAGTCACTGTCAGCCTTTGACCTCACAAAGGTGGGTGGCCATAAGTGCCCTGAGCGTCCAGCTCGCATTGAGTACTGCTGGTGGCACTCGAGGCGTGGAGGTCTGCATGGTGCAATGGGAGACGCCGATGTCCTGCTGCTGGAACAAGAGGCGCTGATGTGCTGCTGGTGCAGGAGGAGACGTGAAGGTGCTGCTGCTTAGAGGTGCTGAGGAGCGGGCAGCCTCCGTGCCGGTGGCTGAGCATGCTGCTCTTAATTAGTGCTCTACCCTTCCTATCTTTTTACTAAGGTGGGTAGAGAGAAATGCCCATATCTGTTTATTTCCTGGTAAGAAATGTAAGAGCCTTGTATCTGCATATTCACCAGATTCATCCCAGCGCCCTTGGTACTGGCGATCTGTGTTGATCTGTAATAAAGAGCAATTGGTAGCACACCAAGTCTCCGTGACCTTGCATCTAACAGAATCGTCCAAATCCCTGTTGTGATCTCTCTCTAGCTGTGGGCTGGCTAAGCTGTCTGTTGGATGGTGAAAATGGGAAATGATTGGGATGGGAAATGATGAGTGGGCCGAGAAATCATTGCTGGGATGGGAAGACTTCCTTGGGGTGGAAAGCCATTGGGCTAGGAACTCAAAGAGATGGGAAATCTTCCCTGGGTTTGAAATCATTGGGAAGCAAAAGCGTTGGGATGGGAAATCACTCCGGGGATGGGGAAGTATTGGGATGGGAAGTCTTTAATGGGGTGGGTAACATTTACTGGGGAAGGAAGTACTTGGAAAAGTAATCAGAGAGATGGGAATTCTTTGGGATGAGATCTCTTTGGATTAAGAAAGGCTTCGTGTCGATGGGAAATATCTCGTATGGGAATCTGTTATCATGTGAAATTGTAAGGATGGGAAATGACCGTTAGGATGCAAAGCTGGTACTGGGACGGGAAATGCTTGGGACGGGGAAGTGTTGGTGTGAAACCGTCCTGGGCATGGCAAATGATGCGTGGGAGGGAAAGCCTGATGGGGATGGAAAAGTCTTGCGATGGGAAGCCTGCTTGGGTCCAAAACCTGCAGTCCTCACCAAGATGGCGGCGAGGGGCTGGTCAGCCGTTGGGACGGAACGGCCGTTGCCCGCGTTCCCCAACCGACCGCCCCACTCTCCAGCCACCATGGCAGGTACAGCAGCCGGCTCCCGCTCCTCCCGGGGCTGCGGCCCTGCTGGCGAGCCCAGCGCCCCAGATCTCACCCCAGCGCCCTTTTTCCCACAGAGGGTTTCCCCAGACGGCTTCCGCGGCTTCCGCAGACGCAAAACTCCCCCTTCGTCGTCCCAGCCGTGCCGCCAACGGTGGCTGCCTGGCTGCTGCCCTCCCTCCCCGGAGCGATGGCGCTGCCCTTGCAGCCCCCCCAGGTACCCACCCTCCCCTACGCGCTGCCCCAGGCCACCGTCTGGCACGTGGTGCCGGGGGTCCAGGGGCAGGTGCTGCAGCTCCCCGCCGGGGTGCAGCTGGCACCTGGGGGGCACCTCCCACCCGAGGGGCACCACCTGCAGCTTGGGCAGCTCCCCGCCGTGGGGCAGCTCCCTGCTGTGGGGCAGCTCCCCCACACCGCTCCTCCCTGGGCCCCCGTCTACCAGTGGGGACAGCCCGTGGGGACGGGGACGGTGCTGCCCCAGGATCCCCTCTGGCTGGGGCCCGGGGCCGTGCTCCATGGGGAGCTCCTGCACCCCGCAGGCACCTGCCTGCTGCAGGCCCCTGCCCACCCCGGCCCCCCACCACTCCTCGTCCCGGGGCCTCCGCTGCGGGGGCAGGCGCTCCCCGCGCCCCGCACCCTGACCAGCAGCCGGGGGCAGCTGCCGGAGCCCTGCGACCACGCCGTGGGGCTCAGCGAGGACCAGGGGCCCCCGCTGCCCGGCCCCACTCCCCCCGAGCCTGCCCAGGCTCCAACGACCGCCAGCACCCAGACGGTGACGCCCGACGGTGAGTTTGGGGCTGGCACAGCCGGCCGCTGGGCGCCCCACACCCAGGAGCCATGGGAAAGCTGGCATCGCCCATCCTGGGGGATTTGCTTGCTTTTTCCTCAGCGGCGACAGTTGCAGAGGTGCCTGAGGAGCCCCTGGAGCTGCTTGAGCTGGGCCCCGATGCCTTCGCCGAGGCCTTTCCCCACCTGGCAGGGGACAGCCAGCAGCTGCAGCACCTGCAGGACCAGCTCCCGGCCGACCTGGACATCTCCGGCTTGGAGGAGCTGCTCAGCTGGCTCGATGCCGTGGAGCCCCAGGACGCCTTCCCCGGTGTCCCCAGCAGTCCTGTGCTCAGCCGCTTCCTGTCTGAGCTGCCCGACCTCTGCGAGGACATCGAGGAGCCGAGCACACAGGGACTGGCAGCCACCAGAGCGCTGGGTGAGGTACCCTCAACCCCTGGGGTGCACCCCGAGAAGGTGCAGGGTGGGCGGGCGGTGCAGCCCCCTGCTGTGCCGGCAGCGAGCTCCCCCCTCAAGCCTGCAGCCAGTCCCCAGCTCAGTGCCCTCAGGAGACCCCTGCCCAACCCTCCCTTCACTCTCCCCAAAAGGCCCCCCCACCCTGAATTCCTCACTGCCCTTAGCAGACCCCTGCCCAACCCTCCCTCGCGTCCCCTCAAGAGACCCCCCGACCCTGAATTCCTTAATTCCCTTAGGAGACCCCTGCCCAAGCCTCGCCTGAGTCCCCTCAAGAGCCCCCCCGACCCTGAATTTATTAGTGCCCTTAGGAGACCCCTGCCCAATCCCCCTCTGGGTCCCCTCAAGAGCCCCCCCGGCCCTGAATTTATTAGTGCCCTTAGGAGGCCCCTGCCCAATCCCCCTCTGAGTCCCCTCAAGAGCCCCCCGCCTGCCCCTGCGCCCACCGGCACCAAGTGGGGGGCCAAGCGCCCCGCGCCCACCAGCACCCCCAGCACAGCGCAGAGCTCCCAGCACAGGAGGCCGGCGACGGAGAAAACCCCCGGCAAGGAGAAGACGACGCTGCTGGGCCAGGGTGGCCAAGGCCCCAAGACGCTGTGCCAGGGGAAGACGGGTGGCCACAGCGCGGTGGCTGGCAGCAGCGGCCAAGCGGGCGGCGGCAGGCAGCAGCCGGCGAGCGACAGCACCAGGGCGCCCAGCAAGAGGGCCCGAAGCCCGGGGGCTGCTGGGGGGCAAGGAGCAGCGGCACCGCCTCCCCGGAGAGCGCTGCTGCTGCTGGAGCCCCCCCCCATTAAGCCCCGTGCCCGTGCCCGTGCCGTGCGGGCCCAGGACAGGCTCCGTCCCCAAGCCATCGGGGACAAGACGCTGCAGCGCCAGCACCCGGGGACAAAGACCCCCAGCGAGACTTTGCAGCCGCTGGGGGCCAGGGCGAAGGCGCTGGGGCCAGTGCGCCAGCCGCCCTGTGTGCAGCCGCAGCCCACCTCCAGCGGCCCCAGCAGCATGCCCAGGGCCCCGCCGACGGTGCCAGGCTCCAGCGCTGTGCCCGCTGCCCCCCGGCCCCCAGCTGGCGACAAGGCCCAGGCGGTGCCGGCACCACCAGGCAGCACGGCGCGAGCGTGGAGAGCTCCCCTGCAGCAGGCGCCCAGAGCGCCGTGCCTGCCAGCCGCGGGGGGCCAAGCGCAGCGGGAGCCTCTGCCCACGCAGCCGCGCACGCTGCAGCGTCCGGCGCAGCCCCGCGTGGACTACGTGCCCTGCGTGGGGCCCTGGGCGGGTGGCGACGCGGCGCCCACGCCGCTGGAGGAGCAGGAGGCGTCGGTGCCCATCACGCCGCAGCAGCGTCCCGAGCGGGAGCGCCTGAAGAAGCTGGCCCAGGAGGAGCGGCAGCGGGCGGCCCACCAGATGAAGATCGGCCCCGTGCAATTCTTCGTGCAGCGGCAGAAGGACCACGCCATAGCCAAGTATTACGGCTACCCGTGACCCTGCGCTCCTCGACGGCCCCCGCAGCACCCGGGCCCGCTCAGCATGCAGGCACAGAGACCTCTGCAGGCGCCTGCTCCAGCTTCAGCCACGCTCCTCAGCCCTTGCCCCTCTCGCTTGCCCTCTCCCTTCTCCAGTGCTGGAGCTAGGCAGTGTTTGCCACTGTCAGGGATGGGCAACTGGGGCAATGGGAAATGCGCGCGTCACGAATGAACGTTGCAATGGGAAGCTGTTGGGATGTTGGCAATAGCTGGGGTGGGAAAGGTTGGGCGTGGGAACTGCTTGTTGGGACACCAAATGGCTGAGATCCCAAACTTCTTTCTTCTTTCGGGTCATTTCTCTTATTTAGTGCCTTCCTTATTAAATTCCTCTAGTGTAGGTGTTCACTCAGCAAGGCCTCTGCCTGCAGCTGTTCTGGCACTGGGATGCCGAGGGGATTTCATGCAGCCCGCTCCCGCTGCCCATGCTCAGTCCGTGCATGGATGTGGGCACGGCCAGCACGGACGGGAGAAAATGGGTGGACGGCTGGGTGGATGGGAGGGTGATGGGAGTTGGGAATTCAGCCTTGGGATCAGACACGGGAGGTTGTTGGGATAGGAAATGACCAGTGGGATGGGAAGTCACGATGGGGATAGGAATTCATCAGAATAGGACAAATTGGTTTCATTTTTATTTATTATTTTATTAATTTTAATATTTATTTTATTTATTATATTTATTAATTTTATTTATTAAATTTACTTTATTGACTGTGTTGTACAGGATGGCATTTTTTTTAGGTCCTCCTCCTTTTCTACCCTATTAAACTCTCTTTATCACAACGCACTGCTTTGTACTTCATTTTTCCTTCCGAGTCGTTCTGGATTCACTCAGGATGGGGGGGACATTAGTGAACGCCTGTGTGCTTCAGATCCAAGGTCACCTTTGCCCTCAACTCAAGATACATATTTGCATCTGTTGTCATGATACAAAATTAACAACAACAAAATAAAAGTTAACTACTTCCGAGCACCAGCTGTACGTTTGCTGGGTCTGCTCTATGCATTTTGAAGACCATTCAATACTATTCAGCACCTTCAGGGGGAAATGTGTGGTTCTAGGGAAATGCATCTTGATCTGATGCAAACCTGCGACGCACCCTGCAGCCCCTGCAACCCCTGTGATTTTACCTGCAGCCCCTGCAACCCCTGTGATTTTACCTGCAGCCCCTGCAACCGCTGTGAGGTTACCTGCAGCCCCTCCAAGAAATGTGATTTTACCTGCAGCCCCTCCAAGCCCTGTGATGTTCCCTGCAGCCACTCCAACCCTGTGATAGGCCCTACAGCTGGCTCCGGGGACTACCCCGTTGCCGTATCAGTCGCCAATACACACACAAGATGAAGGAATGGATGCAGAAGTCATCTCGTTTAGGCAGGGAAGAAAGTCCTCCGAAGAAGGGGAAGGAGCAATAGGAAGGCGAGGCAGGCGACCCCAATGTAGGGCCATCCCAGGGAAGAGGAGGCTGTTATAAAATAGAAAAGAGAGAAAAGCAGCAGTAAGCAGGTGATCCCCATCCCTGGGCGAGCTGCGAGACATGGGACAAGATTTCAGCTGTCATGCAGGCGAGCACATTGTCACCTGGCTGCTGCGATGCTGGGATAACAGCTCCGGGAGCCTGGAATCGGAGGGCAGGGAAGCCAAGCAGCTGGGATCCTTCTCTGGGGAAGGGGGCACTGAGAAAGCGATCGGAAACGGGGCACAAGCCTCTGGAGGCGGCGCCTGTCAGGCGTGAAGGAAAGGGATCCCTTCCAGGAAGATGCTGTGGGGTTGCTGAGGGTCGAAGAAGAGCAGGTGTTGGCTGCTCCCACCGTGCTGCAGCAGCGGCAAGGGAGAGACGTGGTGGTTTTCCTCAGCTGGGCAGCTGAGCTCCACCTCAACCGCTCTCTCCCTGCCCCTCCTCAAAGGGAAAGGGGAGAAAATAGGATGGAAAGGGCTCAAGGGCTGAGAGAAGGACAGGGAGATCACTCCACAATGATCGTCACGGGCAAAAGAGGCTCAGCAGAGCCTGTTCCAGTCCAGCCCGGGCCTGCTCCTGCGGGGGCTCTCCACAGGCCGCGGCCTCCTCCAGGCCACATCCACCTGCTCCACCGGGGGCTCCTCCACGGGCTGCAGCGTGGAGATCTGCTCCGTGTGGGACCCGTGGGCTGCAGGGGGACAGCCTGCTCCACCAGGGGCCTCTCCCCAGGCCGCAGGGGAACTGCTGCTGTGAGCCTGGAGCACCTCCTGCCTCGTGCTGCACTCACCTTGGGGGCTGCAGAGAGGTTTCTCACTCCTCCCTGACCCAGACGCTGCTGTGCAGCAGGTTTCTTTCCCTTTCTTAGATGGGCTCTCACACAGGCGCAAACATCATCCGTTTTGTCTCACTCCTGGGCAGCAGCGGGTCCCTCTGGAGCCTCCTGGAACCGGCCCTTATCTAACATGGGGCAGCTGCTGCATTCTCCTCACAGAGGACACCCCTGCAGCCCCCCGCTACCAGAACCTGTCCTCGTAAACCCAACACAAGACACCGACCGAGCCTCCCTGATTCCCAGCAGGTGGGTCAGGCTGGGAACCCAGGCCAGTGCCCGGCAGACCCTCCTGGGCCTTGAAAAGCAAGCTTTATGGGGACGTAGCACCCAGAAAGAACGGAGTCACACAACAGGATTCATTTCCAAAACCGTCTCACAGACACCTGGGCCAAAGTGCAGGGCCTTGAGCAGGTATATCACAATGACAGAGTTCATTTCCTTCCCAGTAGCTGGCACGTGCCGTTTTTTGGGATTTCGGGGCTACAGTGAGCTGCTAAGAGGGATGTCTTAGCTCTTGCAGGGCCGTGCTTCCACTAAGGCCAGGACTTTTCTGCATCTTCTACTGCCCTGCAAGCGAGGATGCTTGGGGCACACAGGAAGCTGGGAGCGGACACAGCTGCAGGGATTCCATAAGACACAAGCAAATGCAGCCTTGGCTTGGTGACACTTTCTCTTGATTACTGCTCAACACAAATTACCTCGAGCAAGTCTACTGTGAGGACTAAAGGAAAGAGACGTATGGATGCTGCTAAGCTCTTCTAGCTTGTACCAGGTAGGAAAGATACCTCTGTAGCAGGCGTGAAGAGGATAGCACTAATTAATTAGATGAGAAGCGGAGGAAAGGCACTTAGAGGTAGTGAAAAGCAGTTAATGTGATGTTCCGGGGAAGCTTCAGTCTGCCTAAGGAGTAGCAAGAACAAGCCTAAAGTCATAGCCAAATACAAGAAAGAGAGGAGGACACGCAGCATGAGAAGCTCCCGAGAGAAAGGAGCTCTGTTTTGGGTAAAAATCAGTCCCTTTTTCTATCATGGAGATATCCAAGGGCGTAGGACACGTGCACATTTCTCTCGTCCCCCTGACACAGCCACTAGGTGATGATGCTTCCAATTCTCTCTAAAGAAACCTTGCTTTCTCAGGCCCAGGTGTCCAGCTGCACACCAAGGACGTCCCTGGCTCCCAGGCACAGTTCCCAGGCCCAAGGCCGAGCTCCCCTCCGAACCCCCATTCCAGCAGACCTTGCTCCTGGCATTGTGGAGCAGCCATTTCATGTCAGCCTTTTCTCCTGGCAGTCAGCTTAGCGCCGTAACCTCTGCCATCGGGGCGCCCGAGAGCCGTGTGAGGTCAGCAGAGAGTCACTGTCAGCCTTTGACCTCACAAAGGTGGGTGGCCATAAGTGCCCGGAGCGTCCAGCTCGCATTGAGTACTGCTGGTGGCACTCGAGGCGTGGAGGTCTGCATGGTGCAATGGGAGACGCCGATGTCCTGCTGCTGGAACAAGAGGCGCTGATGTGCTGCTGGTGCAGGAGGAGACGTGAAGGTGCTGCTGCTTAGAGGTGCTGAGGAGCGGGCAGCCTCCGTGCCGGTGGCTGAGCATGCTGCTCTTAATTAGTGCTCTACCCTTCCTATCTTTTTACTAAGGTGGGTAGAGAGAAATGCCCATATCTGTTTATTTCCTGGTAAGAAATGTAAGAGCCTTGTATCTGCATATTCACCAGATTCATCCCAGCGCCCTTGGTACTGGCGATCTGTGTTGATCTGTAATAAAGAGCAATTGGTAGCACACCAAGTCTCCGTGACCTTGCATCTAACAGAATCGTCCAAATCCCTGTTGTGATCTCTCTCTAGCTGTGGGCTGGCTAAGCTGTCTGTTGGATGGTGAAAATGGGAAATGATTGGGATGGGAAATGATGAGTGGGCCGAGAAATCATTGCTGGGATGGGAAGACTTCCTTGGGGTGGAAAGCCATTGGGCTAGGAACTCAAAGAGATGGGAAATCTTCCCTGGGTTTGAAATCATTGGGAAGCAAAAGCGTTGGGATGGGAAATCACTCCGGGGATGGGGAAGTATTGGGATGGGAAGTCTTTAATGGGGTGGGTAACATTCACTGGGGAAGGAAGTACTTGGAAAAGTAATCAGAGAGATGGGAATTCTTTGGGATGAGATCTCTTTGGATTAAGAAAGGCTTCGTGTCGATGGGAAATATCTCGTATGGGAATCTGTTATCATGTGAAATTGTAAGGATGGGAAATGACCGTTAGGATGCAAAGCTGGTACTGGGACGGGAAATGCTTGGGACGGGGAAGTGTTGGTGTGAAACCGTCCTGGGCATGGCAAATGATGCGTGGGAGGGAAAGCCTGATGGGGATGGAAAAGTCTTGCGATGGGAAGCCTGCTTGGGTCCAAAACCTGCAGTCCTCACCAAGATGGCGGCGAGGGGCTGGTCAGCCGTTGGGACGGAACGGCCGTTGCCCGCGTTCCCCAACCGACCGCCCCACTCTCCAGCCACCATGGCAGGTACAGCAGCCGGCTCCCGCTCCTCCCGGGGCTGCGGCCCTGCTGGCGAGCCCAGCGCCCCAGATCTCACCCCAGCGCCCTTTTTCCCACAGAGGGTTTCCCCAGACGGCTTCCGCGGCTTCCGCAGACGCAAAACTCCCCCTTCGTCGTCCCAGCCGTGCCGCCAACGGTGGCTGCCTGGCTGCTGCCCTCCCTCCCCGGAGCGATGGCGCTGCCCTTGCAGCCCCCCCAGGTACCCACCCTCCCCTACGCGCTGCCCCAGGCCACCGTCTGGCACGTGGTGCCGGGGGTCCAGGGGCAGGTGCTGCAGCTCCCCGCCGGGGTGCAGCTGGCACCTGGGGGGCACCTCCCACCCGAGGGGCACCACCTGCAGCTTGGGCAGCTCCCCGCCGTGGGGCAGCTCCCTGCTGTGGGGCAGCTCCCCCACACCGCTCCTCCCTGGGCCCCCGTCTACCAGTGGGGACAGCCCGTGGGGACGGGGACGGTGCTGCCCCAGGATCCCCTCTGGCTGGGGCCCGGGGCCGTGCTCCATGGGGAGCTCCTGCACCCCGCAGGCACCTGCCTGCTGCAGGCCCCTGCCCACCCCGGCCCCCCACCACTCCTCGTCCCGGGGCCTCCGCTGCGGGGGCAGGCGCTCCCCGCACCCCGCACCCTGACCAGCAGCCGGGGGCAGCTGCCGGAGCCCTGCGACCACGCCGTGGGGCTCAGCGAGGACCAGGGGCCCCCGCTGCCCGGCCCCACTCCCCCCGAGCCTGCCCAGGCTCCAACGACCGCCAGCACCCAGACGGTGACGCCCGACGGTGAGTTTGGGGCTGGCACAGCCGGCCGCTGGGCGCCCCACACCCAGGAGCCATGGGAAAGCTGGCATCGCCCATCCTGGGGGATTTGCTTGCTTTTTCCTCAGCGGCGACAGTTGCAGAGGTGCCTGAGGAGCCCCTGGAGCTGCTTGAGCTGGGCCCCGATGCCTTCGCCGAGGCCTTTCCCCACCTGGCAGGGGACAGCCAGCAGCTGCAGCACCTGCAGGACCAGCTCCCGGCCGACCTGGACATCTCCGGCTTGGAGGAGCTGCTCAGCTGGCTCGATGCCGTGGAGCCCCAGGACGCCTTCCCCGGTGTCCCCAGCAGTCCTGTGCTCAGCCGCTTCCTGTCTGAGCTGCCCGACCTCTGTGAGGACATCGAGGAGCCGAGCACACAGGGACTGGCAGCCACCAGAGCGCTGGGTGAGGTACCCTCAACCCCTGGGGTGCACCCCGAGAAGGTGCAGGGTGGGCGGGCGGTGCAGCCCCCTGCTGTGCCGGCAGCGAGCTCCCCCCTCAAGCCTGCAGCCAGTCCCCAGCTCAGTGCCCTCAGGAGACCCCTGCCCAACCCTCCCTTCACTCTCCCCAAAAGGCCCCCCCACCCTGAATTCCTCACTGCCCTTAGCAGACCCCTGCCCAACCCTCCCTCGCGTCCCCTCAAGAGACCCCCCGACCCTGAATTCCTTAATTCCCTTAGGAGATCCCTGCCCAAGCCTCGCCTGAGTCCCCTCAAGAGCCCCCCCGACCCTGAATTTATTAGTGCCCTTAGGAGACCCCTGCCCAATCCCCCTCTGGGTCCCCTCAAGAGCCCCCCCGGCCCTGAATTTATTAGTGCCCTTAGGAGGCCCCTGCCCAATCCCCCTCTGAGTCCCCTCAAGAGCCCCCCGCCTGCCCCTGCGCCCACCGGCACCAAGTGGGGGGCCAAGCGCCCCGCGCCCACCAGCACCCCCAGCACAGCGCAGAGCTCCCAGCACAGGAGGCCGGCGACGGAGAAAACCCCCGGCAAGGAGAAGACGACGCTGCTGGGCCAGGGTGGCCAAGGCCCCAAGACGCTGTGCCAGGGGAAGACGGGTGGCCACAGCGCGGTGGCTGGCAGCAGCGGCCAAGCGGGCGGCGGCAGGCAGCAGCCGGCGAGCGACAGCACCAGGGCGCCCAGCAAGAGGGCCCGAAGCCCGGGGGCTGCTGGGGGGCAAGGAGCAGCGGCACCGCCTCCCCGGAGAGCGCTGCTGCTGCTGGAGCCCCCCCCCATTAAGCCCCGTGCCCGTGCCCGTGCCGTGCGGGCCCAGGACAGGCTCCGTCCCCAAGCCATCGGGGACAAGACGCTGCAGCGCCAGCACCCGGGGACAAAGACCCCCAGCGAGACTTTGCAGCTGCTGGGGGCCAGGGTGAAGGCGCTGGGGCCAGTGCGCCAGCCACCCTGTGTGCAGCCGCAGCCCACCTCCAGCGGCCCCAGCAGCATGCCCAGGGCCCCGCCGACGGTGCCAGGCTCCAGCGCTGTGCCCGCTGCCCCCCGGCCCCCAGCTGGCGACAAGGCCCAGGCGGTGCCGGCACCACCAGGCAGCACGGCGCGAGCGTGGAGAGCTCCCCTGCAGCAGGCGCCCAGAGCGCCGTGCCTGCCAGCCGCGGGGGGCCAAGCGCAGCGGGAGCCTCTGCCCACGCAGCCGCGCACGCTGCAGCGTCCGGCGCAGCCCCGCGTGGACTACGTGCCCTGCGTGGGGCCCTGGGCGGGTGGCGACGCGGCGCCCACGCCGCTGGAGGAGCAGGAGGCGTCGGTGCCCATCACGCCGCAGCAGCGTCCCGAGCGGGAGCGCCTGAAGAAGCTGGCCCAGGAGGAGCGGCAGCGGGCGGCCCACCAGATGAAGATCGGCCCCGTGCAATTCTTCGTGCAGCGGCAGAAGGACCACGCCATAGCCAAGTATTACGGCTACCCGTGACCCTGCGCTCCTCGACGGCCCCCGCAGCACCCGGGCCCGCTCAGCATGCAGGCACAGAGACCTCTGCAGGCGCCTGCTCCAGCTTCAGCCACGCTCCTCAGCCCTTGCCCCTCTCGCTTGCCCTCTCCCTTCTCCAGTGCTGGAGCTAGGCAGTGTTTGCCACTGTCAGGGATGGGCAACTGGGGCAATGGGAAATGCGCGCGTCACGAATGAACGTTGCAATGGGAAGCTGTTGGGATGTTGGCAATAGCTGGGGTGGGAAAGGTTGGGCGTGGGAACTGCTTGTTGGGACACCAAATGGCTGAGATCCCAAACTTCTTTCTTCTTTCGGGTCATTTCTCTTATTTAGTGCCTTCCTTATTAAATTCCTCTAGTGTAGGTGTTCACTCAGCAAGGCCTCTGCCTGCAGCTGTTCTGGCACTGGGATGCCGAGGGGATTTCATGCAGCCCGCTCCCGCTGCCCATGCTCAGTCCGTGCATGGATGTGGGCACGGCCAGCACGGACGGGAGAAAATGGGTGGACGGCTGGGTGGATGGGAGGGTGATGGGAGTTGGGAATTCAGCCTTGGGATCAGACACGGGAGGTTGTTGGGATAGGAAATGACCAGTGGGATGGGAAGTCACGATGGGGATAGGAATTCATTAGAATAGGACAAATTGGTTTCATTTTTATTTATTATTTTATTAATTTTAATATTTATTTTATTTATTATATTTATTAATTTTATTTATTAAATTTACTTTATTGACTGTGTTGTACAGGATGGCATTTTTTTTAGGTCCTCCTCCTTTTCTACCCTATTAAACTCTCTTTATCACAACGCACTGCTTTGTACTTCATTTTTCCTTCCGAGTCGTTCTGGATTCACTCAGGATGGGGGGGACATTAGTGAACGCCTGTGTGCTTCAGATCCAAGGTCACCTTTGCCCTCAACTCAAGATACATATTTGCATCTGTTGTCATGATACAAAATTAACAACAACAAAATAAAAGTTAACTACTTCCGAGCACCAGCTGTACGTTTGCTGGGTCTGCTCTATGCATTTTGAAGACCATTCAATACTATTCAGCACCTTCAGGGGGAAATGTGTGGTTCTAGGGAAATGCATCTTGATCTGATGCAAACCTGCGACGCACCCTGCAGCCCCTGCAACCCCTGTGATTTTACCTGCAGCCCCTGCAACCGCTGTGAGGTTACCTGCAGCCCCTCCAAGAAATGTGATTTTACCTGCAGCCCCTCCAAGCCCTGTGATGTTCCCTGCAGCCACTCCAACCCTGTGATAGGCCCTACAGCTGGCTCCGGGGACTACCCCGTTGCCGTATCAGTCGCCAATACACACACAAGATGAAGGAATGGATGCAGAAGTCATCTCGTTTAGGCAGGGAAGAAAGTCCTCCGAAGAAGGGGAAGGAGCAATAGGAAGGCGAGGCAGGCGACCCCAATGTAGGGCCATCCCAGGGAAGAGGAGGCTGTTATAAAATAGAAAAGAGAGAAAAGCAGCAGTAAGCAGGTGATCCCCATCCCTGGGCGAGCTGCGAGACATGGGACAAGATTTCAGCTGTCATGCAGGCGAGCACATTGTCACCTGGCTGCTGCGATGCTGGGATAACAGCTCCGGGAGCCTGGAATCGGAGGGCAGGGAAGCCAAGCAGCTGGGATCCTTCTCTGGGGAAGGGGGCACTGAGAAAGCGATCGGAAACGGGGCACAAGCCTCTGGAGGCGGCGCCTGTCAGGCGTGAAGGAAAGGGATCCCTTCCAGGAAGATGCTGTGGGGTTGCTGAGGGTCGAAGAAGAGCAGGTGTTGGCTGCTCCCACCGTGCTGCAGCAGCGGCAAGGGAGAGACGTGGTGGTTTTCCTCAGCTGGGCAGCTGAGCTCCACCTCAACCGCTCTCTCCCTGCCCCTCCTCAAAGGGAAAGGGGAGAAAATAGGATGGAAAGGGCTCAAGGGCTGAGAGAAGGACAGGGAGATCTCTCCACAATGATCGTCACGGGCAAAAGAGGCTCAGCAGAGCCTGTTCCAGTCCAGCCCGGGCCTGCTCCTGCGGGGGCTCTCCACAGGCCGCGGCCTCCTCCAGGCCACATCCACCTGCTCCACCGGGGGCTCCTCCACGGGCTGCAGCGTGGAGATCTGCTCCGTGTGGGACCCGTGGGCTGCAGGGGGACAGCCTGCTCCACCAGGGGCCTCTCCCCAGGCCGCAGGGGAACTGCTGCTGTGAGCCTGGAGCACCTCCTGCCTCGTGCTGCACTCACCTTGGGGGCTGCAGAGAGGTTTCTCACTCCTCCCTGACCCAGACGCTGCTGTGCAGCAGGTTTCTTTCCCTTTCTTAGATGGGCTCTCACACAGGCGCAAACATCATCCGTTTTGTCTCAGTTCTGGGCAGCAGCGGGTCCCTCTGGAGCCTCCTGGAACCGGCCCTTATCTAACATGGGGCAGCTGCTGCATTCTCCTCACAGAGGACACCCCTGCAGCCCCCCGCTACCAGAACCTGTCCTCGTAAACCCAACACAAGACACCGACCGAGCCTCCCTGATTCCCAGCAGGTGGGTCAGGCTGGGAACCCAGGCCAGTGCCCGGCAGACCCTCCTGGGCCTTGAAAAGCAAGCTTTGTGGGGACGTAGCACCCAGAAAGAACGGAGTCACACAAGAGGATTCATTTCCAAAACCGTCTCATAGACACCTGGGCCAAAGAGCAGGGCCTTGAGCGGGTATATCACAATGACAGAGTTCATTTCCTTCCCAGTAGCTGGCACGTGCTGTTTTTTGGGATTTCGGGGCTACAGTGAGCTGCTAAGAGGGATGTCTTAGCTCTTGCAGGGCCGTGCTTCCACTAAGGCCAGGACTTTTCTGCATCTTCTACTGCCCTGCAAGCGAGGATGCTTGGGGCACACAGGAAGCTGGGAGGGGACACAGCTGCAGGGATTCCATAAGACACAAGCAAACGCAGCCTTGGCTTGGTGACACTTTCTCTTGATTACTGCTCAACACAAATTACCTCGAGCAAGTCTACTGTGAGGACTAAAGGAAAGAGACGTATGGATGCTGCTAAGCTCTTCTAGCTTGTACCAGGTAGGAAAGATACCTCTGTAGCAGGCGTGAAGAGGATAGCACTAATTAATTAGATGAGAAGTGGAGGAAAGGCACTTAGAGGTAGTGAAAAGCAGTTAATGTGATGTTCCGGGGAAGCTTCAGTCTGCTTAAGGAGTAGCAAGAACAAGCCTAAAGTCATAGCCAAATACAAGAAAGAGAGGAGGACACGCAGCATGAGAAGCTCCCGAGAGAAAGGAGCTCTGTTTTGGGTAAAAATCAGTCCCTTTTTCTATCATGGAGACATCCAAGGGCGTAGGACACGTGCACATTTCTCTCGTCCCCCTGACACAGCCACTAGGTGACGATGCTTCCAATTCTCTCTAAAGAAACCTTGCTTTCTCAGGCCCAGGTGTCCAGCTGCACACCAAGGACGTCCCTGGCTCCCAGGCACAGTTCCCAGGCCCAAGGCCGAGCTCCCCTCCGAACCCCCATTCCAGCAGACCTTGCTCCTGGCATTGTGGAGCAGCCATTTCATGTCAGCCTTTTCTCCTGGCAGTCAGCTTAGCGCCGTAACCTCTGCCATCGGGGCGCCCGAGAGCCGTGTGAGGTCAGCAGAGAGTCACTGTCAGCCTTTGACCTCACAAAGGTGGGTGGCCATAAGTGCCCTGAGCGTCCAGCTCGCATTGAGTACTGCTGGTGGCACTCGAGGCGTGGAGGTCTGCATGGTGCAATGGGAGACGCCGATGTCCTGCTGCTGGAACAAGAGGCGCTGATGTGCTGCTGGTGCAGGAGGAGACGTGAAGGTGCTGCTGCTTAGAGGTGCTGAGGGGCGGGCAGCCTCAGCGGGCAGCTGAATCAGAGGGCAGGGAAGCCAAGCAGCTTCCTTCTCTGGGGAAGGGGGCACAGAGAAAGTGATTGGAAATGGGGTACAAGCCCTCAGCCTCTAAAAGCAATCCCTCAGATGTTTAGGCATAGTAAAGTTAGGTATATCTATTTGACTCTAGACCCCAACATGTTTGTTAGTGTTCTGGTTTGTCCACTGCTTTCTTGTGGGGGATTTGAGTTGGCCATTACTCTTTAGGTGAATGCTGACTTCATATCTATGGTGCACTTTATTCTTAAAATGGGAAGTTTCTACCAATTTCCCGTCCAAACTTGCTCATAAGCCAACTGCAGTCATCATTTCAGATGTGTCTCCCAACTTACACATTTCCTATTTCTCCTTGCTATTTACTCAAGAAATTCATTTACGTAGAGACAACATATTCTTCTCTCAACTGGCATCTGGCTGGGCAGAATGATGTCCTTTCATTCCCTTCCAGGCAATAGGCAACTTGTTCCTTCTGTCTTGTGAACTCTTCCTCCTAAGTTCAATGTGAATACAAGTGGCAGAACTGTGCCTCATGTCTCAAATGAGTGTCAGGGCTGCCTTGTCCAGTGTATTCATACTGGAGGGAAAAAAAAATGAATAGCCATACACACTATATAACCACTAAACTTTTTCAGTCCTCCTTGTGCTAACAGTGCATGAACGTGAGGTTTTGTTGTCATTTTTGTTTGTTTGTTTGTTTGCTTGCTTTAAACTCCTGACTGCCATATAGCAAACATGACAAAAAAACACCCTTTTTTGAGAATCTCTGAGAATGGCTCTGCTTTGTATTATCAGCTGTCACTTCACCTGAACCATTTCAATCACAAGCGATATCCTTCTGTCAGGCTTGGTAGTACTTCCCAACCTTATGTCCCCTGCAAATCTCAAAGCTCATGTGTAATTTTTAATCTTCAGCCACCATGTCCATACCGAACATATCTAACTTTGAAGTCAGCTCTGCCCTGAATAGGAGGTTGGGTTTTCAGAGGTCCCTTCCAGCCTACACTTCTCCATGAGTCTTTGCCTCCTTAGCAGCTGCAGTTTCAGAACTGTCTCTGAGAATTACCATAGGTAACGACTCCTTTGCTGGTAAGTCCCTCTTCAGTGTGAACAATTGTAAATTCCCTTTATTCACTTGCAGCCCCAAAGCCCAAATCCGTAGATAATGTATCAGAAGCTCACAGAAAGTGAAATAGATGTAATTCATCCCCTGTGTAGGGAAGAACTGGTCCTAGAAAGGAAAGCTATTAAATTATCTGGAAACAATTTAGCTCTGATAAATTATTTTGTAAATTACACATTACCCCCTCCTTCCCTGGTCTTAGCTGTTCTTGCTCCAAAACTTTGCATGGTGTTGATGTCAAACTAACAGGCCCACACTTGTCTGGATGACTCTTTACCCTCTTCTGGACAGAGGTGTATTTGTTACTCTCCCATTCTGGGGACTATCCCTGATTTGCACAATTGTTATGCATTTTTCCTACTTGACTTGTTGTTCTGTGTGCCAATGCTGTTAATAGGCTAGGTAGATATCAGCTTTTCATTTTTCACTTGAATCGCTATAGATTGTTATTTCACCTCAGATGATGTTGCGCCTAGTGCCCTACCCTCCTTTTCAATGGCAGTCCCGTCACTGCCCTTAATATCACATTGTTGTTGCTGTTAGATGCAGGAAATAAGATTTGCAGCATTTGAGACATCAGTAACTTTTGATCTATTTTTGCCTCAAGTGTGCAACTGTCCTAATTTGTTCTCTTTGTTCCCCCTGGTTTCTGTGGCTTAAGTACCACTTACTATTATTGTTTAATTTCCTATGTGAAGGAGGTTTTTGGTCATTCTTACTTTATTTCTGCAGTTTTTAACCTCTGAAACATGCCTTTTCTCATCGCTTTTTTCCTCTTTGAATTTTGAATTTTAACTATGCCTTCTCTGCACTCAAGTCCCAGAGCTGCTTAGTCAGACTCAATTATTCATTTCCTTAGATTTCAAAGTTTGCATTTCTAAGCCTCAAAACCTTCATTCTAAACCTGGTTTTGTCTGTCGTGAAATGTAAAATGAGAAAAGTCAGCTCATGATCACACTTTATTCAAATTTTACTACATTTAAACCCATACAGGAGCCAAGTCTAAAATGGTCTTATATTTTTTCACTTTTGGGAAGAAATCCATCACATAGTACACCTCTATGAACATAAGTGGTAATTATCTTTCAATCTTTTGCTGGGAAGTTAAAGTCTCCCATAATTCCCATTATTGTTTACGTGTCTGATAACTGTACAGAGATAATTCACTATTAGACTGGAGCTAAGAGCAAAGAGCAGGCTAGCAAGGCTGTCTATCTTTAGCAGTGATTTGCACAAAACCACTCTTTTGCTGACCCATAACATTTAATTTCTCCATCCTCTGCTTCTTGCTAACACAAAGCACCATCTTATTCCATCCATTTGCCTTGGTTTCCAGCCTTCCTGAGATTTATCAGTACTTGTATGACATTCATGCCTTTGTTTCACCCTTCCTGTGTTGACACTTGTCATAACAGTTTTAGATCCTGAACATGATCATCTCAAAGTTTGCCTGACAGTTAGGTCTTCCTCACATTGTCATAGAGTATCAGGTCTCTACCACTTGAAATAGATTGGATTGGATTAGATTATTGGCACCGTCTCTTGTGCTGGTAGTCCATTATCTTCACAGTCCGTACAACTGGCCATCAGTGAACATGAAGTGGCCTTATCCTGCCCATTTACCTTTCTGGAAATCAGCCACTCTCTCTGCCTAGAACAGGGAATGGATTTTCCTCACCTTTCTTCAAAAGCTCTGAAGTTTTCTGTGATCTTTCCAATTGTACGGTATGATAAGCTTTTGCTGCCACTGAAGGGTAGAAGTCATTATGAATAGTGCCAACAAAACAGAAACATAACAATGAAAACGATATTTTAATTCAGAATAGGTATTTGAAAAGTTCACCTTTTCTAGCACAAATGGGGAAAAGAAAAAAAGGAAGGAAAAAAAAAAAAAAAAGCAGTCCTAAAACATCAAAACTGTGGCCAAAGAATTAGAAGAAACACTATTTTTCCAAAGCTGCAATGTTTTCCATTCATCTGGCTGGGCCAGCAGAGCACTGGAGACCTGGATACACTGTACTCATGGCTGGTTCCCCTAAATGACCTGCAGGGAGATCTTCTTCTCTCTATCCCTCTGTTTCTCCTTTCAATCTCTGTTTTGTCTGTTTGTATCACTAGCTCTCAAATCGCCACTGATATATGCACGTGCAGCACCCAGCACAACCTTGTTTCAGGCTCCAGCGGGACCTTTAGGCATTACCATCCTGTAAACAAATAACAATGATAGTGAGTGTAATTACAATCGTCAAACTATTCCAGCTCCACATCATTAGCCATGCCCTGAGCTAAATAACATTTTAATCAGTTTGATATGTCATCTGTGGCTTTCTTCACTGTCACTTGCAATCCAGCAAACTCCTTCCTTCACGTTTCTAGATTAGACAGAGGGTTCTCAACTGCAGACATCCAATTCCCTGTTCAGGAAGCAGCGAGACCTTTCCTCTTCTCAAAGATTTAAGATGATAGCCAAGCATCATGAGACACAGTGCGTATGTCTCCTAGGCCCATCCCATGAGAGCAGGACATTTACCACACATGAGAAGAAGACTTAATGCAGTGGCAAAGCAAAATACTCAGTGTCAAAGCCATGTCTAGATGATCATTAAAGACAGATCAAAATTACCCAATACAGGAGGAAAATCTATCGTTTGTAGAAGATTATGTTCTCTGATTATTAGTTTCAAAATTAGTTTTTCCTTTGGATTTCCTCTGAACTTAAACTTAGTTTGGAATGCCTTTGCTTTTGAATATTTCTGAAATCGTATTACTTCTCCTAAGTAAGTTGCTAGTCTGTTCTGTTTACGTGAAATTCGAATAATATTGTGAAGTATCTGCCATCAGTTTTACTGTGTGCCAGGCTGAGTTCCCTGATGAATTTCAAATTTCAGATATGAAACAGTAAAGGTTAAAAAAAAAAATGTTACAAAGGGTACTTCATGCAGTAGCATAAACTTCTGTTTTCTCAAAACTTGTATCAGTTCATCTCACCAGGACCAGCAGGGGAAGCACACTCTGCCTAGGCACTGGCAAAGGGACACAGTGAGAGTGTAGGGTCTCTTGCTGGGGCCATTCAAAATTTGACTGTACAAGCCCCTGAGCAATATGACAGGGCTTTAAAAATGGCCCTGCTTGAAGTACGCGGGTGATCTGGAGACCTCTAAGGTGCTTTCCAACAAAAGCTTTTCTATAATTGTATGAAATCACCTGCAATAGATTAACCCTGGTCATTATTCCTATCACAGGAAATAACTGTGACACCTGGGTAACAGGTGAGCTTACTGCGACACCAGGGAGAGCCTTCCTGTACTTAAAGGCAACCTGTAGGAAAGCTGGGGAGGGAGTCTTTATCAGGGCCTGGAGTGACAGGACAAGGAGTAACCGCTTTAAACTGAAAAGTAGCACCCAGAAAGAACGGAGTCACGCAACAGGATTCATTTCCAAAACCACCTCATAGACACCTGGGCCAAAGAGCAGGGCCTTGAGCGGGTATATCACAATGACAGAGTTCATTTCCTTCCCAGTAGCTGGCACGTGCCGTTTTTTGGGATTTCGGGGCTACAGTGAGCTGCTAAGAGGGATGTCTTAGCTCTTGCAGGGCAGTGCTTCCACTAAGGCCAGGACTTTTCTGCATCTTCTACTGCCCTGCAAGCGAGGATGCTTGGGGCACACAGGAAGCTGGGAGCGGACACAGCTGCAGGGATTCCATAAGACACAAGCAAATGCAGCCTTGGCTTGGTGACACTTTCTCTTGATTACTGCTCAACACAAATTACCTCGAGCAAGTCTACTGTGAGGACTAAAGGAAAGAGACGTATGGATGCTGCTAAGCTCTTCTAGCTTGTACCAGGTAGGAAAGATACCTCTGTAGCAGGCGTGAAGAGGATAGCACTAATTAATTAGATGAGAAGCGGAGGAAAGGCACTTAGAGGTAGTGAAAAGCAGTTAATGTGATGTTCCGGGGAAGCTTCAGTCTGCTTAAGGAGCAGCAAGAACAAGCCTAAAGTCATAGCCAAATACAAGAAAGAGAGGAGGACACGCAGCATGAGAAGCTCCCGAGAGAAAGGAGCTCTGTTTTGGGTAAAAATCAGTCCCTTTTTCTATCATGGAGACATCCAAGGGCGTAGGACACGTGCACTTCAGGGAACCAAGAGATGCTGTGCATTTCTCTCGTCCCCCTGACACAGCCACTAGGTGACGATGCTTCCAATTCTCTCTAAAGAAACCTTGCTTTCTCAGGCCCAGGTGTCCAGCTGCACACCAAGGACGTCCCTGGCTCCCAGGCACAGTTCCCAGGCCCAAGGCCGAGCTCCCCTCCGAACCCCCATTCCAGCAGACCTTGCTCCTGGCATTGTGGAGCAGCCATTTCATGTCAGCCTTTTCTCCTGGCAGTCAGCTTAGCGCCGTAACCTCTGCCATCGGGGCGCCCGAGAGCCGTGTGAGGTCAGCAGAGAGTCACTGTCAGCCTTTGACCTCACAAAGGTGGGTGGCCATAAGTGCCCTGAGCGTCCAGCTCGCATTGAGTACTGCTGGTGGCACTCGAGGCGTGGAGGTCTGCATGGTGCAATGGGAGACGCCGATGTCCTGCTGCTGGAACAAGAGGCGCTGATGTGCTGCTGGTGCAGGAGGAGACGTGAAGGTGCTGCTGCTTAGAGGTGCTGAGGGGCGGGCAGCCTCAGCGGGCAGCTGAATCAGAGGGCAGGGAAGCCAAGCAGCTTCCTTCTCTGGGGAAGGGGGCACAGAGAAAGTGATTGGAAATGGGGTACAAGCCCTCAGCCTCTAAAAGCAATCCCTCAGATGTTTAGGCATAGTAAAGTTAGGTATATCTATTTGACTCTAGACCCCAACATGTTTGTTAGTGTTCTGGTTTGTCCACTGCTTTCTTGTGGGGGATTTGAGTTGGCCATTACTGTTTAGGTGAATGCTGACTTCATATCTATGGTGCACTTTATTCTTAAAATGGGAAGTTTCTACCAATTTCCCGTCCAAACTTGCTCATAAGCCAACTGCAGTCATCATTTCAGATGTGTCTCCCAACTTACACATTTCCTATTTCTCCTTGATATTTACTCAAGAAATTCATTTACGTAGAGACAACATATTCTTCTCTCAACTGGCATCTGGCTGGGCAGAATGATGTCCTTTCATTCCCTTCCAGGCAATAGGCAACTTGTTCCTTCTGTCTTGTGAACTCTTCCTCCTAAGTTCAATGTGAATACAAGTGGCAGAACTGTGCCTCATGTCTCAAATGAGTGTCAGGGCTGCCTTGTCCAGTGTATTCATACTGGAGGGAAAAAAAAATGAATAGCCATACACACTATATAACCACTAAACTTTTTCAGTCCTCCTTGTGCTAACAGTGCATGAACGTGAGGTTTTGTTGTCATTTTTGTTTGTTTGTTTGTTTGCTTGCTTTAAACTCCTGACTGCCATATAGCAAACATGACAAAAAAACACCCTTTTTTGAGAATCTCTGAGAATGGCTCTGCTTTGTATTATCAGCTGTCACTTCACCTGAACCATTTCAATCACAAGCGATATCCTTCTGTCAGGCTTGGTAGTACTTCCCAACCTTATGTCCCCTGCAAATCTCAAAGCTCATGTGTAATTTTTAATCTTCAGCCACCATGTCCATACCGAACATATCTAACTTTGAAGTCAGCTCTGCCCTGAATAGGAGGTTGGGTTTTCAGAGGTCCCTTCCAGCCTACACTTCTCCATGAGTCTTTGCCTCCTTAGCAGCTGCAGTTTCAGAACTGTCTCTGAGAATTACCATAGGTAACGACTCCTTTGCTGGTAAGTCCCTCTTCAGTGTGAACAATTGTAAATTCCCTTTATTCACTTGCAGCCCCAAAGCCCAAATCCGTAGATAATGTATCAGAAGCTCACAGAAAGTGAAATAGATGTAATTCATCCCCTGTGTAGGGAAGAACTGGTCCTAGAAAGGAAAGCTATTAAATTATCTGGAAACAATTTAGCTCTGATAAATTATTTTGTAAATTACACATTACCCCCTCCTTCCCTGGTCTTAGCTGTTCTTGCTCCAAAACTTTGCATGGTGTTGATGTCAAACTAACAGGCCCACACTTGTCTGGATGACTCTTTACCCTCTTCTGGACAGAGGTGTATTTGTTACTCTCCCATTCTGGGGACTATCCCTGATTTGCACAATTGTTATGCATTTTTCCTACTTGACTTGTTGTTCTGTGTGCCAATGCTGTTAATAGGCTAGGTAGATATCAGCTTTTCATTTTTCACTTGAATCACTATAGATTGTTATTTCACCTCAGATGATGTTGCGCCTAGTGCCCTACCCTCCTTTTCAATGGGAGTCCTGTCACTGCCCTTAATATCACATTGTTGTTGCTGTTAGATGCAGGAAATAAGATTTGCAGCATTTGAGACATCAGTAACTTTTGATCTATTTTTGCCTCAAGTGTGCAACTGTCCTAATTTGTTCTCTTTGTTCCCCCTGGTTTCTGTGGCTTAAGTACCACTTACTATTATTGTTTAATTTCCTATGTGAAGGAGGTTTTTGGTCATTCTTACTTTATTTCTGCAGTTTTTAACCTCTGAAACATGCCTTTTCTCATCGCTTTTTTCCTCTTTGAATTTTGAATTTTAACTATGCCTTCTCTGCACTCAAGTCCCAGAGCTGCTTAGTCAGACTCAATTATTCATTTCCTTAGATTTCAAAGTTTGCATTTCTAAGCCTCAAAACCTTCATTCTAAACCTGGTTTTGTCTGTCGTGAAATGTAAAATGAGAAAAGTCAGCTCATGATCACACTTTATTCAAATTTTACTACATTTAAACCCATACAGGAGCCAAGTCTAAAATGGTCTTATATTTTTTCACTTTTGGGAAGAAATCCATCACATAGTACACCTCTGTGAACATAAGTGGTAATTATCTTTCAATCTTTTGCTGGGAAGTTAAAGTCTCCCATAATTCCCATTATTGTTTACGTGTCTGATAACTGTACAGAGATAATTCACTATTAGACTGGAGCTAAGAGCAAAGAGCAGGCTAGCAAGGCTGTCTATCTTTAGCAGTGATTTGCACAAAACCACTCTTTTGCTGACCCATAACATTTAATTTCTCCATCCTCTGCTTCTTGCTAACACAAAGCACCATCTTATTCCATCCATTTGCCTTGGTTTCCAGCCTTCCTGAGATTTATCAGTACTTGTATGACATTCATGCCTTTGTTTCACCCTTCCTGTGTTGACACTTGTCATAACAGTTTTAGATCCTGAACATGATCATCTCAAAGTTTGCCTGACAGTTAGGTCTTCCTCACATTGTCATAGAGTATCAGGTCTCTACCACTTGAAATAGATTGGATTGGATTAGATTATTGGCACCGTCTCTTGTGCTGGTAGTCCATTATCTTCACAGTCCGTACAACTGGCCATCAGTGAACATGAAGTGGCCTTATCCTGCCCATTTACCTTTCTGGAAATCAGCCACTCTCTCTGCCTAGAACAGGGAATGGATTTTCCTCACCTTTCTTCAAAAGCTCTGAAGTTTTCTGTGATCTTTCCAATTGTACGGTATGATAAGCTTTTGCTGCCACTGAAGGGTAGAAGTCATTATGAATAGTGCCAACAAAACAGAAACATAACAATGAAAACGATATTTTAATTCAGAATAGGTATTTGAAAAGTTCACCTTTTCTAGCACAAATGGGGAAAAGAAAAAAAGGAAGGAAAAAAAAAAAAAAAAAGCAGTCCTAAAACATCAAAACTGTGGCCAAAGAATTAGAAGAAACACTATTTTTCCAAAGCTGCAATGTTTTCCATTCATCTGGCTGGGCCAGCAGAGCACTGGAGACCTGGATGCACTGTACTCATGGCTGGTTCCCCTAAATGACCTGCAGGGAGATCTTCTTCTCTCTATCCCTCTGTTTCTCCTTTCAATCTCTGTTTTGTCTGTTTGTATCACTAGCTCTCAAATCGCCACTGATATATGCACGTGCAGCACCCAGCACAACCTTGTTTCAGGCTCCAGCGGGACCTTTAGGCATTACCATCCTGTAAACAAATAACAATGATAGTGAGTGTAATTACAATCGTCAAACTATTCCAGCTCCACATCATTAGCCATGCCCTGAGCTAAATAACATTTTAATCAGTTTGATATGTCATCTGTGGCTTTCTTCACTGTCACTTGCAATCCAGCAAACTCCTTCCTTCACGTTTCTAGATTAGACAGAGGGTTCTCAACTGCAGACATCCAATTCCCTGTTCAGGAAGCAGCGAGACCTTTCCTCTTCTCAAAGATTTAAGATGATAGCCAAGCATCATGAGACACAGTGCGTATGTCTCCTAGGCCCATCCCATGAGAGCAGGACATTTACCACACATGAGAAGAAGACTTAATGCAGTGGCAAAGCAAAATACTCAGTGTCAAAGCCATGTCTAGATGATCATTAAAGACAGATCAAAATTACCCAATACAGGAGGAAAATCTATCGTTTGTAGAAGATTATGTTCTCTGATTATTAGTTTCAAAATTAGTTTTTCCTTTGGATTTCCTCTGAACTTAAACTTAGTTTGGAATGCCTTTGCTTTTGAATATTTCTGAAATCGTATTACTTCTCCTAAGTAAGTTGCTAGTCTGTTCTGTTTACGTGAAATTCGAATAATATTGTGAAGTATCTGCCATCAGTTTTACTGTGTGCCAGGCTGAGTTCCCTGATGAATTTCAAATTTCAGATATGAAACAGTAAAGGTTAAAAAAAAAAATGTTACAAAGGGTACTTCATGCAGTAGCATAAACTTCTGTTTTCTCAAAACTTGTATCAGTTCATCTCACCAGGACCAGCAGGGGAAGCACACTCTGCCTAGGCACTGGCAAAGGGACACAGTGAGAGTGTAGGGTCTCTTGCTGGGGCCATTCAAAATTTGACTGTACAAGCCCCTGAGCAATATGACAGGGCTTTAAAAATGGCCCTGCTTGAAGTACGCGGGTGATCTGGAGACCTCTAAGGTGCTTTCCAACAAAAGCTTTTCTATAATTGTATGAAATCACCTGCAATAGATTAACCCTGGTCATTATTCCTATCACAGGAAATAACTGTGACACCTGGGTAACAGGTGAGCTTACTGCGACACCAGGGAGAGCCTTCCTGTACTTAAAGGCAACCTGTAGGAAAGCTGGGGAGGGAGTCTTTATCAGGGCCTGGAGTGACAGGACAAGGAGTAACCGCTTTAAACTGAAAAGTAGCACCCAGAAAGAACGGAGTCACGCAACAGGATTCATTTCCAAAACCACCTCATAGACACCTGGGCCAAAGAGCAGGGCCTTGAGCGGGTATATCACAATGACAGAGTTCATTTCCTTCCCAGTAGCTGGCACGTGCCGTTTTTTGGGATTTCGGGGCTACAGTGAGCTGCTAAGAGGGATGTCTTAGCTCTTGCAGGGCAGTGCTTCCACTAAGGCCAGGACTTTTCTGCATCTTCTACTGCCCTGCAAGCGAGGATGCTTGGGGCACACAGGAAGCTGGGAGCGGACACAGCTGCAGGGATTCCATAAGACACAAGCAAATGCAGCCTTGGCTTGGTGACACTTTCTCTTGATTACTGCTCAACACAAATTACCTCGAGCAAGTCTACTGTGAGGACTAAAGGAAAGAGACGTATGGATGCTGCTAAGCTCTTCTAGCTTGTACCAGGTAGGAAAGATACCTCTGTAGCAGGCGTGAAGAGGATAGCACTAATTAATTAGATGAGAAGCGGAGGAAAGGCACTTAGAGGTAGTGAAAAGCAGTTAATGTGATGTTCCGGGAAAGCTTCAGTCTGCTTAAGGAGTAGCAAGAACAAGCCTAAAGTCATAGCCAAATACAAGAAAGAGAGGAGGACACGCAGCATGAGAAGCTCCCGAGAGAAAGGAGCTCTGTTTTGGGTAAAAATCAGTCCCTTTTTCTATCATGGAGACATCCAAGGGCGTAGGACACGTGCACTTCAGGGAACCAAGAGATGCTGTGCATTTCTCTCGTCCCCCTGACACAGCCACTAGGTGACGATGCTTCCAATTCTCTCTAAAGAAACCTTGCTTTCTCAGGCCCAGGTGTCCAGCTGCACACCAAGGACGTCCCTGGCTCCCAGGCACAGTTCCCAGGCCCAAGGCCGAGCTCCCCTCCGAACCCCCATTCCAGCAGACCTTGCTCCTGGCATTGTGGAGCAGCCATTTCATGTCAGCCTTTTCTCCTGGCAGTCAGCTTAGCGCCGTAACCTCTGCCATCGGGGCGCCCGAGAGCCGTGTGAGGTCAGCAGAGAGTCACTGTCAGCCTTTGACCTCACAAAGGTGGGTGGCCATAAGTGCCCTGAGCGTCCAGCTCGCATTGAGTACTGCTGGTGGCACTCGAGGCGTGGAGGTCTGCATGGTGCAATGGGAGACGCCGATGTCCTGCTGCTGGAACAAGAGGCGCTGATGTGCTGCTGGTGCAGGAGGAGACGTGAAGGTGCTGCTGCTTAGAGGTGCTGAGGGGCGGGCAGCCTCAGCGGGCAGCTGAATCAGAGGGCAGGGAAGCCAAGCAGCTTCCTTCTCTGGGGAAGGGGGCACAGAGAAAGTGATTGGAAATGGGGTACAAGCCCTCAGCCTCTAAAAGCAATCCCTCAGATGTTTAGGCATAGTAAAGTTAGGTATATCTATTTGACTCTAGACCCCAACATGTTTGTTAGTGTTCTGGTTTGTCCACTGCTTTCTTGTGGGGGATTTGAGTTGGCCATTACTCTTTAGGTGAATGCTGACTTCATATCTATGGTGCACTTTATTCTTAAAATGGGAAGTTTCTACCAATTTCCCGTCCAAACTTGCTCATAAGCCAACTGCAGTCATCATTTCAGATGTGTCTCCCAACTTACACATTTCCTATTTCTCCTTGATATTTACTCAAGAAATTCATTTACGTAGAGACAACATATTCTTCTCTCAACTGGCATCTGGCTGGGCAGAATGATGTCCTTTCATTCCCTTCCAGGCAATAGGCAACTTGTTCCTTCTGTCTTGTGAACTCTTCCTCCTAAGTTCAATGTGAATACAAGTGGCAGAACTGTGCCTCATGTCTCAAATGAGTGTCAGGGCTGCCTTGTCCAGTGTATTCATACTGGAGGGAAAAAAAAATGAATAGCCATACACACTATATAACCACTAAACTTTTTCAGTCCTCCTTGTGCTAACAGTGCATGAACGTGAGGTTTTGTTGTCATTTTTGTTTGTTTGTTTGTTTGCTTGCTTTAAACTCCTGACTGCCATATAGCAAACATGACAAAAAAACACCCTTTTTTGAGAATCTCTGAGAATGGCTCTGCTTTGTATTATCACCTGTCACTTCACCTGAACCATTTCAATCACAAGCGATATCCTTCTGTCAGGCTTGGTAGTACTTCCCAACCTTATGTCCCCTGCAAATCTCAAAGCTCATGTGTAATTTTTAATCTTCAGCCACCATGTCCATACCGAACATATCTAACTTTGAAGTCAGCTCTGCCCTGAATAGGAGGTTGGGTTTTCAGAGGTCCCTTCCAGCCTACACTTCTCCATGAGTCTTTGCCTCCTTAGCAGCTGCAGTTTCAGAACTGTCTCTGAGAATTACCATAGGTAATGACTCCTTTGCTGGTAAGTCCCTCTTCAGTGTGAACAATTGTAAATTCCCTTTATTCACTTGCAGCCCCAAAGCCCAAATCCGTAGATAATGTATCAGAAGCTCACAGAAAGTGAAATAGATGTAATTCATCCCCTGTGTAGGGAAGAACTGGTCCTAGAAAGGAAAGCTATTAAATTATCTGGAAACAATTTAGCTCTGATAAATTATTTTGTAAATTACACATTACCCCCTCCTTCCCTGGTCTTAGCTGTTCTTGCTCCAAAACTTTGCATGGTGTTGATGTCAAACTAACAGGCCCACACTTGTCTGGATGACTCTTTACCCTCTTCTGGACAGAGGTGTATTTGTTACTCTCCCATTCTGGGGACTATCCCTGATTTGCACAATTGTTATGCATTTTTCCTACTTGACTTGTTGTTCTGTGTGCCAATGCTGTTAATAGGCTAGGTAGATATCAGCTTTTCATTTTTCACTTGAATCACTATAGATTGTTATTTCACCTCAGATGATGTTGCGCCTAGTGCCCTACCCTCCTTTTCAATGGGAGTCCTGTCACTGCCCTTAATATCACATTGTTGTTGCTGTTAGATAGATGCAGGAAATAAGATTTGCAGCATTTGAGACATCAGTAACGTTTGATCTATTTTTGCCTCAAGTGTGCAACTGTCCTAATTTGTTCTCTTTGTTCCCCCTGGTTTCTGTGGCTTAAGTACCACTTACTATTATTGTTTAATTTCCTATGTGAAGGAGGTTTTTGGTCATTCTTACTTTATTTCTGCAGTTTTTAACCTCTGAAACATGCCTTTTCTCATCGCTTTTTTCCTCTTTGAATTTTGAATTTTAACTATGCCTTCTCTGCACTCAAGTCCCAGAGCTGCTTAGTCAGACTCAATTATTCATTTCCTTAGATTTCAAAGTTTGCATTTCTAAGCCTCAAAACCTTCATTCTAAACCTGGTTTTGTCTGTCGTGAAATGTAAAATGAGAAAAGTCAGCTCATGATCACACTTTATTCAAATTTTACTACATTTAAACCCATACAGGAGCCAAGTCTAAAATGGTCTTATATTTTTTCACTTTTGGGAAGAAATCCATCACATAGTACACCTCTATGAACATAAGTGGTAATTATCTTTCAATCTTTTGCTGGGAAGTTAAAGTCTCCCATAATTCCCATTATTGTTTACGTGTCTGATAACTGTACAGAGATAATTCACTATTAGACTGGAGCTAAGAGCAAAGAGCAGGCTAGCAAGGCTGTCTATCTTTAGCAGTGATTTGCACAAAACCACTCTTTTGCTGACCCATAACATTTAATTTCTCCATCCTCTGCTTCTTGCTAACACAAAGCACCATCTTATTCCATCCATTTGCCTTGGTTTCCAGCCTTCCTGAGATTTATCAGTACTTGTATGACATTCATGCCTTTGTTTCACCCTTCCTGTGTTGACACTTGTCATAACAGTTTTAGATCCTGAACATGATCATCTCAAAGTTTGCCTGACAGTTAGGTCTTCCTCACATTGTCATAGAGTATCAGGTCTCTACCACTTGAAATAGATTGGATTGGATTAGATTATTGGCACCGTCTCTTGTGCTGGTAGTCCATTATCTTCACAGTCCGTACAACTGGCCATCAGTGAACATGAAGTGGCCTTATCCTGCCCATTTACCTTTCTGGAAATCAGCCACTCTCTCTGCCTAGAACAGGGAATGGATTTTCCTCACCTTTCTTCAAAAGCTCTGAAGTTTTCTGTGATCTTTCCAATTGTACGGTATGATAAGCTTTTGCTGCCACTGAAGGGTAGAAGTCATTATGAATAGTGCCAACAAAACAGAAACATAACAATGAAAACGATATTTTAATTCAGAATAGGTATTTGAAAAGTTCACCTTTTCTAGCACAAATGGGGAAAAGAAAAAAAGGAAAAAAAAAAAAAAAAAAGCAGTCCTAAAACATCAAAACTGTGGCCAAAGAATTAGAAGAAACACTATTTTTCCAAAGCTGCAATGTTTTCCATTCATCTGGCTGGGCCAGCAGAGCACTGGAGACCTGGATGCACTGTACTCATGGCTGGTTCCCCTAAATGACCTGCAGGGAGATCTTCTTCTCTCTATCCCTCTGTTTCTCCTTTCAATCTCTGTTTTGTCTGTTTGTATCACTAGCTCTCAAATCGCCACTGATATATGCACGTGCAGCACCCAGCACAACCTTGTTTCAGGCTCCAGCGGGACCTATAGGCATTACCATCCTGTAAACAAATAACAATGATAGTGAGTGTAATTACAATCGTCAAACTATTCCAGCTCCACATCATTAGCCATGCCCTGAGCTAAATAACATTTTAATCAGTTTGATATGTCATCTGTGGCTTTCTTCACTGTCACTTGCAATCCAGCAAACTCCTTCCTTCACGTTTCTAGATTAGACAGAGGGTTCTCAACTGCAGACATCCAATTCCCTGTTCAGGAAGCAGCGAGACCTTTCCTCTTCTCAAAGATTTAAGATGATAGCCAAGCATCATGAGACACAGTGCGTATGTCTCCTAGGCCCATCCCATGAGAGCAGGACATTTACCACACATGAGAAGAAGACTTAATGCAGTGGCAAAGCAAAATACTCAGTGTCAAAGCCATGTCTAGATGATCATTAAAGACAGATCAAAATTACCCAATACAGGAGGAAAATCTATCGTTTGTAGAAGATTATGTTCTCTGATTATTAGTTTCGAAATTAGTTTTTCCTTTGGATTTCCTCTGAACTTAAACTTAGTTTGGAATGCCTTTGCTTTTGAATATTTCTGAAATCGTATTACTTCTCCTAAGTAAGTTGCTAGTCTGTTCTATTTACGTGAAATTCGAATAATATTGTGAAGTATCTGCCATAAGTTTTACTGTGTGCCAGGCTGAGTTCCCTGATGAATTTCAAATTTCAGATATGAAACAGTAAAGGTTAAAAAAAAAAATGTTACAAAGGGTACTTCATGCAGTAGCATAAACTTCTGTTTTCTCAAAACTTGTATCAGTTCATCTCACCAGGACCAGCAGGGGAAGCACACTCTGCCTAGGCACTGGCAAAGGGACACAGTGAGAGTGTAGGGTCTCTTGCTGGGGCCATTCAAAATTTGACTGTACAAGCCCCTGAGCAATATGACAGGGCTTTAAAAATGGCCCTGCTTGAAGTACGCGGGTGATCTGGAGACCTCTAAGGTGCTTTCCAACAAAAGCTTTTCTATAATTGTATGAAATCACCTGCAATAGATTAACCCTGGTCATTATTCCTATCACAGGAAATAACTGTGACACCTGGGTAACAGGTGAGCTTACTGCGACACCAGGGAGAGCCTTCCTGTACTTAAAGGCAACCTGTAGGAAAGCTGGGGAGGGAGTCTTTATCAGGGCCTGGAGCGACAGGACAAGGAGTAACCGCTTTAAACTGAAAAGTAGCACCCAGAAAGAACGGAGTCACACAACAGGATTCTTTTCCAAAACCGTCTCATAGACACCTGGGCCAAAGTGCAGGGCCTTGAGCAGGTATATCACAATGACAGAGTTCATTTCCTTCCCAGTAGCTGGCACGTGCCGTTTTTTGGGATTTCGGGGCTACAGTGAGCTGCTAAGAGGGATGTCTTAGCTCTTGCAGGGCAGTGCTTCCACTAAGGCCAGGACTTTTCTGCATCTTCTACTGCCCTGCAAGCGAGGATGCTTGGGGCACACAGGAAGCTGGGAGCGGACACAGCTGCAGGGATTCCATAAGACACAAGCAAATGCAGCCTTGGCTTGGTGACACTTTCTCTTGATTACTGCTCAACACAAATTACCTCGAGCAAGTCTACTGTGAGGACTAAAGGAAAGAGACGTATGGATGCTGCTAAGCTCTTCTAGCTTGTACCAGGTAGGAAAGATACCTCTGTAGCAGGCGTGAAGAGGATAGCACTAATTAATTAGATGAGAAGCGGAGGAAAGGCACTTAGAGGTAGTGAAAAGCAGTTAATGTGATGTTCCGGGGAAGCTTCAGTCTGCTTAAGGAGCAGCAAGAACAAGCCTAAAGTCATAGCCAAATACAAGAAAGAGAGGAGGACACGCAGCATGAGAAGCTCCCGAGAGAAAGGAGCTCTGTTTTGGGTAAAAATCAGTCCCTTTTTCTATCATGGAGACATCCAAGGGCGTAGGACACGTGCACTTCAGGGAACCAAGAGATGCTGTGCATTTCTCTCGTCCCCCTGACACAGCCACTAGGTGACGATGCTTCCAATTCTCTCTAAAGAAACCTTGCTTTCTCAGGCCCAGGTGTCCAGCTGCACACCAAGGACGTCCCTGGCTCCCAGGCACAGTTCCCAGGCCCAAGGCCGAGCTCCCCTCCGAACCCCCATTCCAGCAGACCTTGCTCCTGGCATTGTGGAGCAGCCATTTCATGTCAGCCTTTTCTCCTGGCAGTCAGCTTAGCGCCGTAACCTCTGCCATCGGGGCGCCCGAGAGCCGTGTGAGGTCAGCAGAGAGTCACTGTCAGCCTTTGACCTCACAAAGGTGGGTGGCCATAAGTGCCCTGAGCGTCCAGCTCGCATTGAGTACTGCTGGTGGCACTCGAGGCGTGGAGGTCTGCATGGTGCAATGGGAGACGCCGATGTCCTGCTGCTGGAACAAGAGGCGCTGATGTGCTGCTGGTGCAGGAGGAGACGTGAAGGTGCTGCTGCTTAGAGGTGCTGAGGAGCGGGCAGCCTCAGCGGGCAGCTGAATCAGAGGGCAGGGAAGCCAAGCAGCTTCCTTCTCTGGGGAAGGGGGCACAGAGAAAGTGATTGGAAATGGGGTACAAGCCCTCAGCCTCTAAAAGCAATCCCTCAGATGTTTAGGCATAGTAAAGTTAGGTATATCTATTTGACTCTAGACCCCAACATGTTTGTTAGTGTTCTGGTTTGTCCACTGCTTTCTTGTGGGGGATTTGAGTTGGCCATTACTGTTTAGGTGAATGCTGACTTCATATCTATGGTGCACTTTATTCTTAAAATGGGAAGTTTCTACCAATTTCCCGTCCAAACTTGCTCATAAGCCAACTGCAGTCATCATTTCAGATGTGTCTCCCAACTTACACATTTCCTATTTCTCCTTGATATTTACTCAAGAAATTCATTTACGTAGAGACAACATATTCTTCTCTCAACTGGCATCTGGCTGGGCAGAATGATGTCCTTTCATTCCCTTCCAGGCAATAGGCAACTTGTTCCTTCTGTCTTGTGAACTCTTCCTCCTAAGTTCAATGTGAATACAAGTGGCAGAACTGTGCCTCATGTCTCAAATGAGTGTCAGGGCTGCCTTGTCCAGTGTATTCATACTGGAGGGAAAAAAAAATGAATAGCCATACACACTATATAACCACTAAACTTTTTCAGTCCTCCTTGTGCTAACAGTGCATGAACGTGAGGTTTTGTTGTCATTTTTGTTTGTTTGTTTGTTTGCTTGCTTTAAACTCCTGACTGCCATATAGCAAACATGACAAAAAAACACCCTTTTTTGAGAATCTCTGAGAATGGCTCTGCTTTGTATTATCACCTGTCACTTCACCTGAACCATTTCAATCACAAGCGATATCCTTCTGTCAGGCTTGGTAGTACTTCCCAACCTTATGTCCCCTGCAAATCTCAAAGCTCATGTGTAATTTTTAATCTTCAGCCACCATGTCCATACCGAACATATCTAACTTTGAAGTCAGCTCTGCCCTGAATAGGAGGTTGGGTTTTCAGAGGTCCCTTCCAGCCTACACTTCTCCATGAGTCTTTGCCTCCTTAGCAGCTGCAGTTTCAGAACTGTCTCTGAGAATTACCATAGGTAACGACTCCTTTGCTGGTAAGTCCCTCTTCAGTGTGAACAATTGTAAATTCCCTTTATTCACTTGCAGCCCCAAAGCCCAAATCCGTAGATAATGTATCAGAAGCTCACAGAAAGTGAAATAGATGTAATTCATCCCCTGTGTAGGGAAGAACTGGTCCTAGAAAGGAAAGCTATTAAATTATCTGGAAACAATTTAGCTCTGATAAATTATTTTGTAAATTACACATTACCCCCTCCTTCCCTGGTCTTAGCTGTTCTTGCTCCAAAACTTTGCATGGTGTTGATGTCAAACTAACAGGCCCACACTTGTCTGGATGACTCTTTACCCTCTTCTGGACAGAGGTGTATTTGTTACTCTCCCATTCTGGGGACTATCCCTGATTTGCACAATTGTTATGCATTTTTCCTACTTGACTTGTTGTTCTGTGTGCCAATGCTGTTAATAGGCTAGGTAGATATCAGCTTTTCATTTTTCACTTGAATCGCTATAGATTGTTATTTCACCTCAGATGATGTTGCGCCTAGTGCCCTACCCTCCTTTTCAATGGGAGTCCTGTCACTGCCCTTAATATCACATTGTTGTTGCTGTTAGATGCAGGAAATAAGATTTGCAGCATTTGAGACATCAGTAACTTTTGATCTATTTTTGCCTCAAGTGTGCAACTGTCCTAATTTGTTCTCTTTGTTCCCCCTGGTTTCTGTGGCTTAAGTACCACTTACTATTATTGTTTAATTTCCTATGTGAAGGAGGTTTTTGGTCATTCTTACTTTATTTCTGCAGTTTTTAACCTCTGAAACATGCCTTTTCTCATCGCTTTTTTCCTCTTTGAATTTTGAATTTTAACTATGCCTTCTCTGCACTCAAGTCCCAGAGCTGCTTAGTCAGACTCAATTATTCATTTCCTTAGATTTCAAAGTTTGCATTTCTAAGCCTCAAAACCTTCATTCTAAACCTGGTTTTGTCTGTCGTGAAATGTAAAATGAGAAAAGTCAGCTCATGATCACACTTTATTCAAATTTTACTACATTTAAACCCATACAGGAGCCAAGTCTAAAATGGTCTTATATTTTTTCACTTTTGGGAAGAAATCCATCACATAGTACACCTCTGTGAACATAAGTGGTAATTATCTTTCAATCTTTTGCTGGGAAGTTAAAGTCTCCCATAATTCCCATTATTGTTTACGTGTCTGATAACTGTACAGAGATAATTCACTATTAGACTGGAGCTAAGAGCAAAGAGCAGGCTAGCAAGGCTGTCTATCTTTAGCAGTGATTTGCACAAAACCACTCTTTTGCTGACCCATAACATTTAATTTCTCCATCCTCTGCTTCTTGCTAACACAAAGCACCATCTTATTCCATCCATTTGCCTTGGTTTCCAGCCTTCCTGAGATTTATCAGTACTTGTATGACATTCATGCCTTTGTTTCACCCTTCCTGTGTTGACACTTGTCATAACAGTTTTAGATCCTGAACATGATCATCTCAAAGTTTGCCTGACAGTTAGGTCTTCCTCACATTGTCATAGAGTATCAGGTCTCTACCACTTGAAATAGATTGGATTGGATTAGATTATTGGCACCGTCTCTTGTGCTGGTAGTCCATTATCTTCACAGTCCGTACAACTGGCCATCAGTGAACATGAAGTGGCCTTATCCTGCCCATTTACCTTTCTGGAAATCAGCCACTCTCTCTGCCTAGAACAGGGAATGGATTTTCCTCACCTTTCTTCAAAAGCTCTGAAGTTTTCTGTGATCTTTCCAATTGTACGGTATGATAAGCTTTTGCTGCCACTGAAGGGTAGAAGTCATTATGAATAGTGCCAACAAAACAGAAACATAACAATGAAAACGATATTTTAATTCAGAATAGGTATTTGAAAAGTTCACCTTTTCTAGCACAAATGGGGAAAAGAAAAAAAGGAAGGAAAAAAAAAAAAAAAAAAAGCAGTCCTAAAACATCAAAACTGTGGCCAAAGAATTAGAAGAAACACTATTTTTCCAAAGCTGCAATGTTTTCCATTCATCTGGCTGGGCCAGCAGAGCACTGGAGACCTGGATGCACTGTACTCATGGCTGGTTCCCCTAAATGACCTGCAGGGAGATCTTCTTCTCTCTATCCCTCTGTTTCTCCTTTCAATCTCTGTTTTGTCTGTTTGTATCACTAGCTCTCAAATCGCCACTGATATATGCACGTGCAGCACCCAGCACAACCTTGTTTCAGGCTCCAGCGGGACCTTTAGGCATTACCATCCTGTAAACAAATAACAATGATAGTGAGTGTAATTACAATCGTCAAACTATTCCAGCTCCACATCATTAGCCATGCCCTGAGCTAAATAACATTTTAATCAGTTTGATATGTCATCTGTGGCTTTCTTCACTGTCACTTGCAATCCAGCAAACTCCTTCCTTCACGTTTCTAGATTAGACAGAGGGTTCTCAACTGCAGACATCCAATTCCCTGTTCAGGAAGCAGCGAGACCTTTCCTCTTCTCAAAGATTTAAGATGATAGCCAAGCATCATGAGACACAGTGCGTATGTCTCCTAGGCCCATCCCATGAGAGCAGGACATTTACCACACATGAGAAGAAGACTTAATGCAGTGGCAAAGCAAAATACTCAGTGTCAAAGCCATGTCTAGATGATCATTAAAGACAGATCAAAATTACCCAATACAGGAGGAAAATCTATCGTTTGTAGAAGATTATGTTCTCTGATTATTAGTTTCAAAATTAGTTTTTCCTTTGGATTTCCTCTGAACTTAAACTTAGTTTGGAATGCCTTTGCTTTTGAATATTTCTGAAATCGTATTACTTCTCCTAAGTAAGTTGCTAGTCTGTTCTGTTTACGTGAAATTCGAATAATATTGTGAAGTATCTGCCATCAGTTTTACTGTGTGCCAGGCTGAGTTCCCTGATGAATTTCAAATTTCAGATATGAAACAGTAAAGGTTAAAAAAAAAAATGTTACAAAGGGTACTTCATGCAGTAGCATAAACTTCTGTTTTCTCAAAACTTGTATCAGTTCATCTCACCAGGACCAGCAGGGGAAGCACACTCTGCCTAGGCACTGGCAAAGGGACACAGTGAGAGTGTAGGGTCTCTTGCTGGGGCCATTCAAAATTTGACTGTACAAGCCCCTGAGCAATATGACAGGGCTTTAAAAATGGCCCTGCTTGAAGTACGCGGGTGATCTGGAGACCTCTAAGGTGCTTTCCAACAAAAGCTTTTCTATAATTGTATGAAATCACCTGCAATAGATTAACCCTGGTCATTATTCCTATCACAGGAAATAACTGTGACACCTGGGTAACAGGTGAGCTTACTGCGACACCAGGGAGAGCCTTCCTGTACTTAAAGGCAACCTGTAGGAAAGCTGGGGAGGGAGTCTTTATCAGGGCCTGGAGTGACAGGACAAGGAGTAACCGCTTTAAACTGAAAAGTAGCACCCAGAAAGAACGGAGTCACGCAACAGGATTCATTTCCAAAACCACCTCATAGACACCTGGGCCAAAGAGCAGGGCCTTGAGCAGGTATATCACAATGACAGAGTTCATTTCCTTCCCAGTAGCTGGCACGTGCCGTTTTTTGGGGTTTCGGGGCTACAGTGAGCTGCTAAGAGGGATGTCTTAGCTCTTGCAGGGCAGTGCTTCCACTAAGGCCAGGACTTTTCTGCATCTTCTACTGCCCTGCAAGCGAGGATGCTTGGGGCACACAGGAAGCTGGGAGGGGACACAGCTGCAGGGATTCCATAAGACACAAGCAAATGCAGCCTTGGCTTGGTGACACTTTCTCTTGATTACTGCTCAACACAAATTACCTCGAGCAAGTCTACTGTGAGGACTAAAGGAAAGAGACGTATGGATGCTGCTAAGCTCTTCTAGCTTGTACCAGGTAGGAAAGATACCTCTGTAGCAGGCGTGAAGAGGATAGCACTAATTAATTAGATGAGAAGCGGAGGAAAGGCACTTAGAGGTAGTGAAAAGCAGTTAATGTGATGTTCCGGGAAAGCTTCAGTCTGCTTAAGGAGTAGCAAGAACAAGCCTAAAGTCATAGCCAAATACAAGAAAGAGAGGAGGACACGCAGCATGAGAAGCTCCCGAGAGAAAGGAGCTCTGTTTTGGGTAAAAATCAGTCCCTTTTTCTATCATGGAGACATCCAAGGGCGTAGGACACGTGCACTTCAGGGAACCAAGAGATGCTGTGCATTTCTCTCGTCCCCCTGACACAGCCACTAGGTGACGATGCTTCCAATTCTCTCTAAAGAAACCTTGCTTTCTCAGGCCCAGGTGTCCAGCTGCACACCAAGGACGTCCCTGGCTCCCAGGCACAGTTCCCAGGCCCAAGGCCGAGCTCCCCTCCGAACCCCCATTCCAGCAGACCTTGCTCCTGGCATTGTGGAGCAGCCATTTCATGTCAGCCTTTTCTCCTGGCAGTCAGCTTAGCGCCGTAACCTCTGCCATCGGGGCGCCCGAGAGCCGTGTGAGGTCAGCAGAGAGTCACTGTCAGCCTTTGACCTCACAAAGGTGGGTGGCCATAAGTGCCCTGAGCGTCCAGCTCGCATTGAGTACTGCTGGTGGCACTCGAGGCGTGGAGGTCTGCATGGTGCAATGGGAGACGCCGATGTCCTGCTGCTGGAACAAGAGGCGCTGATGTGCTGCTGGTGCAGGAGGAGACGTGAAGGTGCTGCTGCTTAGAGGTGCTGAGGGGCGGGCAGCCTCAGCGGGCAGCTGAATCAGAGGGCAGGGAAGCCAAGCAGCTTCCTTCTCTGGGGAAGGGGGCACAGAGAAAGTGATTGGAAATGGGGTACAAGCCCTCAGCCTCTAAAAGCAATCCCTCAGATGTTTAGGCATAGTAAAGTTAGGTATATCTATTTGACTCTAGACCCCAACATGTTTGTTAGTGTTCTGGTTTGTCCACTGCTTTCTTGTGGGGGATTTGAGTTGGCCATTACTCTTTAGGTGAATGCTGACTTCATATCTATGGTGCACTTTATTCTTAAAATGGGAAGTTTCTACCAATTTCCCGTCCAAACTTGCTCATAAGCCAACTGCAGTCATCATTTCAGATGTGTCTCCCAACTTACACATTTCCTATTTCTCCTTGATATTTACTCAAGAAATTCATTTACGTAGAGACAACATATTCTTCTCTCAACTGGCATCTGGCTGGGCAGAATGATGTCCTTTCATTCCCTTCCAGGCAATAGGCAACTTGTTCCTTCTGTCTTGTGAACTCTTCCTCCTAAGTTCAATGTGAATACAAGTGGCAGAACTGTGCCTCATGTCTCAAATGAGTGTCAGGGCTGCCTTGTCCAGTGTATTCATACTGGAGGGAAAAAAAAATGAATAGCCATACACACTATATAACCACTAAACTTTTTCAGTCCTCCTTGTGCTAACAGTGCATGAACGTGAGGTTTTGTTGTCATTTTTGTTTGTTTGTTTGTTTGCTTGCTTTAAACTCCTGACTGCCATATAGCAAACATGACAAAAAAACACCCTTTTTTGAGAATCTCTGAGAATGGCTCTGCTTTGTATTATCAGCTGTCACTTCACCTGAACCATTTCAATCACAAGCGATATCCTTCTGTCAGGCTTGGTAGTACTTCCCAACCTTATGTCCCCTGCAAATCTCAAAGCTCATGTGTAATTTTTAATCTTCAGCCACCATGTCCATACCGAACATATCTAACTTTGAAGTCAGCTCTGCCCTGAATAGGAGGTTGGGTTTTCAGAGGTCCCTTCCAGCCTACACTTCTCCATGAGTCTTTGCCTCCTTAGCAGCTGCAGTTTCAGAACTGTCTCTGAGAATTACCATAGGTAATGACTCCTTTGCTGGTAAGTCCCTCTTCAGTGTGAACAATTGTAAATTCCCTTTATTCACTTGCAGCCCCAAAGCCCAAATCCGTAGATAATGTATCAGAAGCTCACAGAAAGTGAAATAGATGTAATTCATCCCCTGTGTAGGGAAGAACTGGTCCTAGAAAGGAAAGCTATTAAATTATCTGGAAACAATTTAGCTCTGATAAATTATTTTGTAAATTACACATTACCCCCTCCTTCCCTGGTCTTAGCTGTTCTTGCTCCAAAACTTTGCATGGTGTTGATGTCAAACTAACAGGCCCACACTTGTCTGGATGACTCTTTACCCTCTTCTGGACAGAGGTGTATTTGTTACTCTCCCATTCTGGGGACTATCCCTGATTTGCACAATTGTTATGCATTTTTCCTACTTGACTTGTTGTTCTGTGTGCCAATGCTGTTAATAGGCTAGGTAGATATCAGCTTTTCATTTTTCACTTGAATCACTATAGATTGGTATTTCACCTCAGATGATGTTGCGCCTAGTGCCCTACCCTCCTTTTCAATGGGAGTCCTGTCACTGCCCTTAATATCACATTGTTGTTGCTGTTAGATGCAGGAAATAAGATTTGCAGCATTTGAGACATCAGTAACTTTTGATCTATTTTTGCCTCAAGTGTGCAACTGTCCTAATTTGTTCTCTTTGTTCCCCCTGGTTTCTGTGGCTTAAGTACCACTTACTATTATTGTTTAATTTCCTATGTGAAGGAGGTTTTTGGTCATTCTTACTTTATTTCTGCAGTTTTTAACCTCTGAAACATGCCTTTTCTCATCGCTTTTTTCCTCTTTGAATTTTGAATTTTAACTATGCCTTCTCTGCACTCAAGTCCCAGAGCTGCTTAGTCAGACTCAATTATTCATTTCCTTAGATTTCAAAGTTTGCATTTCTAAGCCTCAAAACCTTCATTCTAAACCTGGTTTTGTCTGTCGTGAAATGTAAAATGAGAAAAGTCAGCTCATGATCACACTTTATTCAAATTTTACTACATTTAAACCCATACAGGAGCCAAGTCTAAAATGGTCTTATATTTTTTCACTTTTGGGAAGAAATCCATCACATAGTACACCTCTGTGAACATAAGTGGTAATTATCTTTCAATCTTTTGCTGGGAAGTTAAAGTCTCCCATAATTCCCATTATTGTTTACGTGTCTGATAACTGTACAGAGATAATTCACTATTAGACTGGAGCTAAGAGCAAAGAGCAGGCTAGCAAGGCTGTCTATCTTTAGCAGTGATTTGCACAAAACCACTCTTTTGCTGACCCATAACATTTAATTTCTCCATCCTCTGCTTCTTGCTAACACAAAGCACCATCTTATTCCATCCATTTGCCTTGGTTTCCAGCCTTCCTGAGATTTATCAGTACTTGTATGACATTCATGCCTTTGTTTCACCCTTCCTGTGTTGACACTTGTCATAACAGTTTTAGATCCTGAACATGATCATCTCAAAGTTTGCCTGACAGTTAGGTCTTCCTCACATTGTCATAGAGTATCAGGTCTCTACCACTTGAAATAGATTGGATTGGATTAGATTATTGGCACCGTCTCTTGTGCTGGTAGTCCATTATCTTCACAGTCCGTACAACTGGCCATCAGTGAACATGAAGTGGCCTTATCCTGCCCATTTACCTTTCTGGAAATCAGCCACTCTCTCTGCCTAGAACAGGGAATGGATTTTCCTCACCTTTCTTCAAAAGCTCTGAAGTTTTCTGTGATCTTTCCAATTGTACGGTATGATAAGCTTTTGCTGCCACTGAAGGGTAGAAGTCATTATGAATAGTGCCAACAAAACAGAAACATAACAATGAAAACGATATTTTAATTCAGAATAGGTATTTGAAAAGTTCACCTTTTCTAGCACAAATGGGGAAAAGAAAAAAAGGAAGGAAAAAAAAAAAAAAAAAAAGCAGTCCTAAAACATCAAAACTGTGGCCAAAGAATTAGAAGAAACACTATTTTTCCAAAGCTGCAATGTTTTCCATTCATCTGGCTGGGCCAGCAGAGCACTGGAGACCTGGATGCACTGTACTCATGGCTGGTTCCCCTAAATGACCTGCAGGGAGATCTTCTTCTCTCTATCCCTCTGTTTCTCCTTTCAATCTCTGTTTTGTCTGTTTGTATCACTAGCTCTCAAATCGCCACTGATATATGCACGTGCAGCACCCAGCACAACCTTGTTTCAGGCTCCAGCGGGACCTTTAGGCATTACCATCCTGTAAACAAATAACAATGATAGTGAGTGTAATTACAATCGTCAAACTATTCCAGCTCCACATCATTAGCCATGCCCTGAGCTAAATAACATTTTAATCAGTTTGATATGTCATCTGTGGCTTTCTTCACTGTCACTTGCAATCCAGCAAACTCCTTCCTTCACGTTTCTAGATTAGACAGAGGGTTCTCAACTGCAGACATCCAATTCCCTGTTCAGGAAGCAGCGAGACCTTTCCTCTTCTCAAAGATTTAAGATGATAGCCAAGCATCATGAGACACAGTGCGTATGTCTCCTAGGCCCATCCCATGAGAGCAGGACATTTACCACACATGAGAAGAAGACTTAATGCAGTGGCAAAGCAAAATACTCAGTGTCAAAGCCATGTCTAGATGATCATTAAAGACAGATCAAAATTACCCAATACAGGAGGAAAATCTATCGTTTGTAGAAGATTATGTTCTCTGATTATTAGTTTCAAAATTAGTTTTTCCTTTGGATTTCCTCTGAACTTAAACTTAGTTTGGAATGCCTTTGCTTTTGAATATTTCTGAAATCGTATTACTTCTCCTAAGTAAGTTGCTAGTCTGTTCTGTTTACGTGAAATTCGAATAATATTGTGAAGTATCTGCCATCAGTTTTACTGTGTGCCAGGCTGAGTTCCCTGATGAATTTCAAATTTCAGATATGAAACAGTAAAGGTTAAAAAAAAAAATGTTACAAAGGGTACTTCATGCAGTAGCATAAACTTCTGTTTTCTCAAAACTTGTATCAGTTCATCTCACCAGGACCAGCAGGGGAAGCACACTCTGCCTAGGCACTGGCAAAGGGACACAGTGAGAGTGTAGGGTCTCTTGCTGGGGCCATTCAAAATTTGACTGTACAAGCCCCTGAGCAATATGACAGGGCTTTAAAAATGGCCCTGCTTGAAGTACGCGGGTGATCTGGAGACCTCTAAGGTGCTTTCCAACAAAAGCTTTTCTATAATTGTATGAAATCACCTGCAATAGATTAACCCTGGTCATTATTCCTATCACAGGAAATAACTGTGACACCTGGGTAACAGGTGAGCTTACTGCGACACCAGGGAGAGCCTTCCTGTACTTAAAGGCAACCTGTAGGAAAGCTGGGGAGGGAGTCTTTATCAGGGCCTGGAGTGACAGGACAAGGAGTAACCGCTTTAAACTGAAAAGTAGCACCCAGAAAGAACGGAGTCACGCAACAGGATTCATTTCCAAAACCACCTCATAGACACCTGGGCCAAAGAGCAGGGCCTTGAGCAGGTATATCACAATGACAGAGTTCATTTCCTTCCCAGTAGCTGGCACGTGCCGTTTTTTGGGGTTTCGGGGCTACAGTGAGCTGCTAAGAGGGATGTCTTAGCTCTTGCAGGGCAGTGCTTCCACTAAGGCCAGGACTTTTCTGCATCTTCTACTGCCCTGCAAGCGAGGATGCTTGGGGCACACAGGAAGCTGGGAGGGGACACAGCTGCAGGGATTCCATAAGACACAAGCAAATGCAGCCTTGGCTTGGTGACACTTTCTCTTGATTACTGCTCAACACAAATTACCTCGAGCAAGTCTACTGTGAGGACTAAAGGAAAGAGACGTATGGATGCTGCTAAGCTCTTCTAGCTTGTACCAGGTAGGAAAGATACCTCTGTAGCAGGCGTGAAGAGGATAGCACTAATTAATTAGATGAGAAGCGGAGGAAAGGCACTTAGAGGTAGTGAAAAGCAGTTAATGTGATGTTCCGGGAAAGCTTCAGTCTGCTTAAGGAGTAGCAAGAACAAGCCTAAAGTCATAGCCAAATACAAGAAAGAGAGGAGGACACGCA
Organism: Anser brachyrhynchus; assembly: GCF_964034855.1. Taxonomy (NCBI): domain Eukaryota; kingdom Metazoa; phylum Chordata; class Aves; order Anseriformes; family Anatidae; genus Anser; species Anser brachyrhynchus. Next base: position 851,375 of record NC_137714.1, read on the forward strand.
GCATGAGAAGCTCCCGAGAGAAAGGAGCTCTGTTTTGGGTAAAAATCAGTCCCTTTTTCTATCATGGAGACATCCAAGGGCGTAGGACACGTGCACTTCAGGGAACCAAGAGATGCTGTGCATTTCTCTCGTCCCCCTGACACAGCCACTAGGTGACGATGCTTCCAATTCTCTCTAAAGAAACCTTGCTTTCTCAGGCCCAGGTGTCCAGCTGCACACCAAGGACGTCCCTGGCTCCCAGGCACAGTTCCCAGGCCCAAGGCCGAGCTCCCCTCCGAACCCCCATTCCAGCAGACCTTGCTCCTGGCATTGTGGAGCAGCCATTTCATGTCAGCCTTTTCTCCTGGCAGTCAGCTTAGCGCCGTAACCTCTGCCATCGGGGCGCCCGAGAGCCGTGTGAGGTCAGCAGAGAGTCACTGTCAGCCTTTGACCTCACAAAGGTGGGTGGCCATAAGTGCCCTGAGCGTCCAGCTCGCATTGAGTACTGCTGGTGGCACTCGAGGCGTGGAGGTCTGCATGGTGCAATGGGAGACGCCGATGTCCTGCTGCTGGAACAAGAGGCGCTGATGTGCTGCTGGTGCAGGAGGAGACGTGAAGGTGCTGCTGCTTAGAGGTGCTGAGGGGCGGGCAGCCTCAGCGGGCAGCTGAATCAGAGGGCAGGGAAGCCAAGCAGCTTCCTTCTCTGGGGAAGGGGGCACAGAGAAAGTGATTGGAAATGGGGTACAAGCCCTCAGCCTCTAAAAGCAATCCCTCAGATGTTTAGGCATAGTAAAGTTAGGTATATCTATTTGACTCTAGACCCCAACATGTTTGTTAGTGTTCTGGTTTGTCCACTGCTTTCTTGTGGGGGATTTGAGTTGGCCATTACTCTTTAGGTGAATGCTGACTTCATATCTATGGTGCACTTTATTCTTAAAATGGGAAGTTTCTACCAATTTCCCGTCCAAACTTGCTCATAAGCCAACTGCAGTCATCATTTCAGATGTGTCTCCCAACTTACACATTTCCTATTTCTCCTTGATATTTACTCAAGAAATTCATTTACGTAGAGACAACATATTCTTCTCTCAACTGGCATCTGGCTGGGCAGAATGATGTCCTTTCATTCCCTTCCAGGCAATAGGCAACTTGTTCCTTCTGTCTTGTGAACTCTTCCTCCTAAGTTCAATGTGAATACAAGTGGCAGAACTGTGCCTCATGTCTCAAATGAGTGTCAGGGCTGCCTTGTCCAGTGTATTCATACTGGAGGGAAAAAAAAATGAATAGCCATACACACTATATAACCACTAAACTTTTTCAGTCCTCCTTGTGCTAACAGTGCATGAACGTGAGGTTTTGTTGTCATTTTTGTTTGTTTGTTTGTTTGCTTGCTTTAAACTCCTGACTGCCATATAGCAAACATGACAAAAAAACACCCTTTTTTGAGAATCTCTGAGAATGGCTCTGCTTTGTATTATCAGCTGTCACTTCACCTGAACCATTTCAATCACAAGCGATATCCTTCTGTCAGGCTTGGTAGTACTTCCCAACCTTATGTCCCCTGCAAATCTCAAAGCTCATGTGTAATTTTTAATCTTCAGCCACCATGTCCATACCGAACATATCTAACTTTGAAGTCAGCTCTGCCCTGAATAGGAGGTTGGGTTTTCAGAGGTCCCTTCCAGCCTACACTTCTCCATGAGTCTTTGCCTCCTTAGCAGCTGCAGTTTCAGAACTGTCTCTGAGAATTACCATAGGTAATGACTCCTTTGCTGGTAAGTCCCTCTTCAGTGTGAACAATTGTAAATTCCCTTTATTCACTTGCAGCCCCAAAGCCCAAATCCGTAGATAATGTATCAGAAGCTCACAGAAAGTGAAATAGATGTAATTCATCCCCTGTGTAGGGAAGAACTGGTCCTAGAAAGGAAAGCTATTAAATTATCTGGAAACAATTTAGCTCTGATAAATTATTTTGTAAATTACACATTACCCCCTCCTTCCCTGGTCTTAGCTGTTCTTGCTCCAAAACTTTGCATGGTGTTGATGTCAAACTAACAGGCCCACACTTGTCTGGATGACTCTTTACCCTCTTCTGGACAGAGGTGTATTTGTTACTCTCCCATTCTGGGGACTATCCCTGATTTGCACAATTGTTATGCATTTTTCCTACTTGACTTGTTGTTCTGTGTGCCAATGCTGTTAATAGGCTAGGTAGATATCAGCTTTTCATTTTTCACTTGAATCACTATAGATTGTTATTTCACCTCAGATGATGTTGCGCCTAGTGCCCTACCCTCCTTTTCAATGGGAGTCCTGTCACTGCCCTTAATATCACATTGTTGTTGCTGTTAGATAGATGCAGGAAATAAGATTTGCAGCATTTGAGACATCAGTAACTTTTGATCTATTTTTGCCTCAAGTGTGCAACTGTCCTAATTTGTTCTCTTTGTTCCCCCTGGTTTCTGTGGCTTAAGTACCACTTACTATTATTGTTTAATTTCCTATGTGAAGGAGGTTTTTGGTCATTCTTACTTTATTTCTGCAGTTTTTAACCTCTGAAACATGCCTTTTCTCATCGCTTTTTTCCTCTTTGAATTTTGAATTTTAACTATGCCTTCTCTGCACTCAAGTCCCAGAGCTGCTTAGTCAGACTCAATTATTCATTTCCTTAGATTTCAAAGTTTGCATTTCTAAGCCTCAAAACCTTCATTCTAAACCTGGTTTTGTCTGTCGTGAAATGTAAAATGAGAAAAGTCAGCTCATGATCACACTTTATTCAAATTTTACTACATTTAAACCCATACAGGAGCCAAGTCTAAAATGGTCTTATATTTTTTCACTTTTGGGAAGAAATCCATCACATAGTACACCTCTGTGAACATAAGTGGTAATTATCTTTCAATCTTTTGCTGGGAAGTTAAAGTCTCCCATAATTCCCATTATTGTTTACGTGTCTGATAACTGTACAGAGATAATTCACTATTAGACTGGAGCTAAGAGCAAAGAGCAGGCTAGCAAGGCTGTCTATCTTTAGCAGTGATTTGCACAAAACCACTCTTTTGCTGACCCATAACATTTAATTTCTCCATCCTCTGCTTCTTGCTAACACAAAGCACCATCTTATTCCATCCATTTGCCTTGGTTTCCAGCCTTCCTGAGATTTATCAGTACTTGTATGACATTCATGCCTTTGTTTCACCCTTCCTGTGTTGACACTTGTCATAACAGTTTTAGATCCTGAACATGATCATCTCAAAGTTTGCCTGACAGTTAGGTCTTCCTCACATTGTCATAGAGTATCAGGTCTCTACCACTTGAAATAGATTGGATTGGATTAGATTATTGGCACCGTCTCTTGTGCTGGTAGTCCATTATCTTCACAGTCCGTACAACTGGCCATCAGTGAACATGAAGTGGCCTTATCCTGCCCATTTACCTTTCTGGAAATCAGCCACTCTCTCTGCCTAGAACAGGGAATGGATTTTCCTCACCTTTCTTCAAAAGCTCTGAAGTTTTCTGTGATCTTTCCAATTGTACGGTATGATAAGCTTTTGCTGCCACTGAAGGGTAGAAGTCATTATGAATAGTGCCAACAAAACAGAAACATAACAATGAAAACGATATTTTAATTCAGAATAGGTATTTGAAAAGTTCACCTTTTCTAGCACAAATGGGGAAAAGAAAAAAAGGAAGGAAAAAAAAAAAAAAAAAAAGCAGTCCTAAAACATCAAAACTGTGGCCAAAGAATTAGAAGAAACACTATTTTTCCAAAGCTGCAATGTTTTCCATTCATCTGGCTGGGCCAGCAGAGCACTGGAGACCTGGATGCACTGTACTCATGGCTGGTTCCCCTAAATGACCTGCAGGGAGATCTTCTTCTCTCTATCCCTCTGTTTCTCCTTTCAATCTCTGTTTTGTCTGTTTGTATCACTAGCTCTCAAATCGCCACTGATATATGCACGTGCAGCACCCAGCACAACCTTGTTTCAGGCTCCAGCGGGACCTTTAGGCATTACCATCCTGTAAACAAATAACAATGATAGTGAGTGTAATTACAATCGTCAAACTATTCCAGCTCCACATCATTAGCCATGCCCTGAGCTAAATAACATTTTAATCAGTTTGATATGTCATCTGTGGCTTTCTTCACTGTCACTTGCAATCCAGCAAACTCCTTCCTTCACGTTTCTAGATTAGACAGAGGGTTCTCAACTGCAGACATCCAATTCCCTGTTCAGGAAGCAGCGAGACCTTTCCTCTTCTCAAAGATTTAAGATGATAGCCAAGCATCATGAGACACAGTGCGTATGTCTCCTAGGCCCATCCCATGAGAGCAGGACATTTACCACACATGAGAAGAAGACTTAATGCAGTGGCAAAGCAAAATACTCAGTGTCAAAGCCATGTCTAGATGATCATTAAAGACAGATCAAAATTACCCAATACAGGAGGAAAATCTATCGTTTGTAGAAGATTATGTTCTCTGATTATTAGTTTCAAAATTAGTTTTTCCTTTGGATTTCCTCTGAACTTAAACTTAGTTTGGAATGCCTTTGCTTTTGAATATTTCTGAAATCGTATTACTTCTCCTAAGTAAGTTGCTAGTCTGTTCTGTTTACGTGAAATTCGAATAATATTGTGAAGTATCTGCCATCAGTTTTACTGTGTGCCAGGCTGAGTTCCCTGATGAATTTCAAATTTCAGATATGAAACAGTAAAGGTTAAAAAAAAAAATGTTACAAAGGGTACTTCATGCAGTAGCATAAACTTCTGTTTTCTCAAAACTTGTATCAGTTCATCTCACCAGGACCAGCAGGGGAAGCACACTCTGCCTAGGCACTGGCAAAGGGACACAGTGAGAGTGTAGGGTCTCTTGCTGGGGCCATTCAAAATTTGACTGTACAAGCCCCTGAGCAATATGACAGGGCTTTAAAAATGGCCCTGCTTGAAGTACGCGGGTGATCTGGAGACCTCTAAGGTGCTTTCCAACAAAAGCTTTTCTATAATTGTATGAAATCACCTGCAATAGATTAACCCTGGTCATTATTCCTATCACAGGAAATAACTGTGACACCTGGGTAACAGGTGAGCTTACTGCGACACCAGGGAGAGCCTTCCTGTACTTAAAGGCAACCTGTAGGAAAGCTGGGGAGGGAGTCTTTATCAGGGCCTGGAGTGACAGGACAAGGAGTAACCGCTTTAAACTGAAAAGTAGCACCCAGAAAGAACGGAGTCACGCAACAGGATTCATTTCCAAAACCACCTCATAGACACCTGGGCCAAAGAGCAGGGCCTTGAGCAGGTATATCACAATGACAGAGTTCATTTCCTTCCCAGTAGCTGGCACGTGCCGTTTTTTGGGGTTTCGGGGCTACAGTGAGCTGCTAAGAGGGATGTCTTAGCTCTTGCAGGGCAGTGCTTCCACTAAGGCCAGGACTTTTCTGCATCTTCTACTGCCCTGCAAGCGAGGATGCTTGGGGCACACAGGAAGCTGGGAGGGGACACAGCTGCAGGGATTCCATAAGACACAAGCAAATGCAGCCTTGGCTTGGTGACACTTTCTCTTGATTACTGCTCAACACAAATTACCTCGAGCAAGTCTACTGTGAGGACTAAAGGAAAGAGACGTATGGATGCTGCTAAGCTCTTCTAGCTTGTACCAGGTAGGAAAGATACCTCTGTAGCAGGCGTGAAGAGGATAGCACTAATTAATTAGATGAGAAGCGGAGGAAAGGCACTTAGAGGTAGTGAAAAGCAGTTAATGTGATGTTCCGGGAAAGCTTCAGTCTGCTTAAGGAGTAGCAAGAACAAGCCTAAAGTCATAGCCAAATACAAGAAAGAGAGGAGGACACGCAGCATGAGAAGCTCCCGAGAGAAAGGAGCTCTGTTTTGGGTAAAAATCAGTCCCTTTTTCTATCATGGAGACATCCAAGGGCGTAGGACACGTGCACTTCAGGGAACCAAGAGATGCTGTGCATTTCTCTCGTCCCCCTGACACAGCCACTAGGTGACGATGCTTCCAATTCTCTCTAAAGAAACCTTGCTTTCTCAGGCCCAGGTGTCCAGCTGCACACCAAGGACGTCCCTGGCTCCCAGGCACAGTTCCCAGGCCCAAGGCCGAGCTCCCCTCCGAACCCCCATTCCAGCAGACCTTGCTCCTGGCATTGTGGAGCAGCCATTTCATGTCAGCCTTTTCTCCTGGCAGTCAGCTTAGCGCCGTAACCTCTGCCATCGGGGCGCCCGAGAGCCGTGTGAGGTCAGCAGAGAGTCACTGTCAGCCTTTGACCTCACAAAGGTGGGTGGCCATAAGTGCCCTGAGCGTCCAGCTCGCATTGAGTACTGCTGGTGGCACTCGAGGCGTGGAGGTCTGCATGGTGCAATGGGAGACGCCGATGTCCTGCTGCTGGAACAAGAGGCGCTGATGTGCTGCTGGTGCAGGAGGAGACGTGAAGGTGCTGCTGCTTAGAGGTGCTGAGGGGCGGGCAGCCTCAGCGGGCAGCTGAATCAGAGGGCAGGGAAGCCAAGCAGCTTCCTTCTCTGGGGAAGGGGGCACAGAGAAAGTGATTGGAAATGGGGTACAAGCCCTCAGCCTCTAAAAGCAATCCCTCAGATGTTTAGGCATAGTAAAGTTAGGTATATCTATTTGACTCTAGACCCCAACATGTTTGTTAGTGTTCTGGTTTGTCCACTGCTTTCTTGTGGGGGATTTGAGTTGGCCATTACTCTTTAGGTGAATGCTGACTTCATATCTATGGTGCACTTTATTCTTAAAATGGGAAGTTTCTACCAATTTCCCGTCCAAACTTGCTCATAAGCCAACTGCAGTCATCATTTCAGATGTGTCTCCCAACTTACACATTTCCTATTTCTCCTTGATATTTACTCAAGAAATTCATTTACGTAGAGACAACATATTCTTCTCTCAACTGGCATCTGGCTGGGCAGAATGATGTCCTTTCATTCCCTTCCAGGCAATAGGCAACTTGTTCCTTCTGTCTTGTGAACTCTTCCTCCTAAGTTCAATGTGAATACAAGTGGCAGAACTGTGCCTCATGTCTCAAATGAGTGTCAGGGCTGCCTTGTCCAGTGTATTCATACTGGAGGGAAAAAAAAATGAATAGCCATACACACTATATAACCACTAAACTTTTTCAGTCCTCCTTGTGCTAACAGTGCATGAACGTGAGGTTTTGTTGTCATTTTTGTTTGTTTGTTTGTTTGCTTGCTTTAAACTCCTGACTGCCATATAGCAAACATGACAAAAAAACACCCTTTTTTGAGAATCTCTGAGAATGGCTCTGCTTTGTATTATCACCTGTCACTTCACCTGAACCATTTCAATCACAAGCGATATCCTTCTGTCAGGCTTGGTAGTACTTCCCAACCTTATGTCCCCTGCAAATCTCAAAGCTCATGTGTAATTTTTAATCTTCAGCCACCATGTCCATACCGAACATATCTAACTTTGAAGTCAGCTCTGCCCTGAATAGGAGGTTGGGTTTTCAGAGGTCCCTTCCAGCCTACACTTCTCCATGAGTCTTTGCCTCCTTAGCAGCTGCAGTTTCAGAACTGTCTCTGAGAATTACCATAGGTAATGACTCCTTTGCTGGTAAGTCCCTCTTCAGTGTGAACAATTGTAAATTCCCTTTATTCACTTGCAGCCCCAAAGCCCAAATCCGTAGATAATGTATCAGAAGCTCACAGAAAGTGAAATAGATGTAATTCATCCCCTGTGTAGGGAAGAACTGGTCCTAGAAAGGAAAGCTATTAAATTATCTGGAAACAATTTAGCTCTGATAAATTATTTTGTAAATTACACATTACCCCCTCCTTCCCTGGTCTTAGCTGTTCTTGCTCCAAAACTTTGCATGGTGTTGATGTCAAACTAACAGGCCCACACTTGTCTGGATGACTCTTTACCCTCTTCTGGACAGAGGTGTATTTGTTACTCTCCCATTCTGGGGACTATCCCTGATTTGCACAATTGTTATGCATTTTTCCTACTTGACTTGTTGTTCTGTGTGCCAATGCTGTTAATAGGCTAGGTAGATATCAGCTTTTCATTTTTCACTTGAATCGCTATAGATTGTTATTTCACCTCAGATGATGTTGCGCCTAGTGCCCTACCCTCCTTTTCAATGGGAGTCCTGTCACTGCCCTTAATATCACATTGTTGTTGCTGTTAGATAGATGCAGGAAATAAGATTTGCAGCATTTGAGACATCAGTAACTTTTGATCTATTTTTGCCTCAAGTGTGCAACTGTCCTAATTTGTTCTCTTTGTTCCCCCTGGTTTCTGTGGCTTAAGTACCACTTACTATTATTGTTTAATTTCCTATGTGAAGGAGGTTTTTGGTCATTCTTACTTTATTTCTGCAGTTTTTAACCTCTGAAACATGCCTTTTCTCATCGCTTTTTTCCTCTTTGAATTTTGAATTTTAACTATGCCTTCTCTGCACTCAAGTCCCAGAGCTGCTTAGTCAGACTCAATTATTCATTTCCTTAGATTTCAAAGTTTGCATTTCTAAGCCTCAAAACCTTCATTCTAAACCTGGTTTTGTCTGTCGTGAAATGTAAAATGAGAAAAGTCAGCTCATGATCACACTTTATTCAAATTTTACTACATTTAAACCCATACAGGAGCCAAGTCTAAAATGGTCTTATATTTTTTCACTTTTGGGAAGAAATCCATCACATAGTACACCTCTATGAACATAAGTGGTAATTATCTTTCAATCTTTTGCTGGGAAGTTAAAGTCTCCCATAATTCCCATTATTGTTTACGTGTCTGATAACTGTACAGAGATAATTCACTATTAGACTGGAGCTAAGAGCAAAGAGCAGGCTAGCAAGGCTGTCTATCTTTAGCAGTGATTTGCACAAAACCACTCTTTTGCTGACCCATAACATTTAATTTCTCCATCCTCTGCTTCTTGCTAACACAAAGCACCATCTTATTCCATCCATTTGCCTTGGTTTCCAGCCTTCCTGAGATTTATCAGTACTTGTATGACATTCATGCCTTTGTTTCACCCTTCCTGTGTTGACACTTGTCATAACAGTTTTAGATCCTGAACATGATCATCTCAAAGTTTGCCTGACAGTTAGGTCTTCCTCACATTGTCATAGAGTATCAGGTCTCTACCACTTGAAATAGATTGGATTGGATTAGATTATTGGCACCGTCTCTTGTGCTGGTAGTCCATTATCTTCACAGTCCGTACAACTGGCCATCAGTGAACATGAAGTGGCCTTATCCTGCCCATTTACCTTTCTGGAAATCAGCCACTCTCTCTGCCTAGAACAGGGAATGGATTTTCCTCACCTTTCTTCAAAAGCTCTGAAGTTTTCTGTGATCTTTCCAATTGTACGGTATGATAAGCTTTTGCTGCCACTGAAGGGTAGAAGTCATTATGAATAGTGCCAACAAAACAGAAACATAACAATGAAAACGATATTTTAATTCAGAATAGGTATTTGAAAAGTTCACCTTTTCTAGCACAAATGGGGAAAAGAAAAAAAGGAAGGAAAAAAAAAAAAAAAAAAAGCAGTCCTAAAACATCAAAACTGTGGCCAAAGAATTAGAAGAAACACTATTTTTCCAAAGCTGCAATGTTTTCCATTCATCTGGCTGGGCCAGCAGAGCACTGGAGACCTGGATGCACTGTACTCATGGCTGGTTCCCCTAAATGACCTGCAGGGAGATCTTCTTCTCTCTATCCCTCTGTTTCTCCTTTCAATCTCTGTTTTGTCTGTTTGTATCACTAGCTCTCAAATCGCCACTGATATATGCACGTGCAGCACCCAGCACAACCTTGTTTCAGGCTCCAGCGGGACCTATAGGCATTACCATCCTGTAAACAAATAACAATGATAGTGAGTGTAATTACAATCGTCAAACTATTCCAGCTCCACATCATTAGCCATGCCCTGAGCTAAATAACATTTTAATCAGTTTGATATGTCATCTGTGGCTTTCTTCACTGTCACTTGCAATCCAGCAAACTCCTTCCTTCACGTTTCTAGATTAGACAGAGGGTTCTCAACTGCAGACATCCAATTCCCTGTTCAGGAAGCAGCGAGACCTTTCCTCTTCTCAAAGATTTAAGATGATAGCCAAGCATCATGAGACACAGTGCGTATGTCTCCTAGGCCCATCCCATGAGAGCAGGACATTTACCACACATGAGAAGAAGACTTAATGCAGTGGCAAAGCAAAATACTCAGTGTCAAAGCCATGTCTAGATGATCATTAAAGACAGATCAAAATTACCCAATACAGGAGGAAAATCTATCGTTTGTAGAAGATTATGTTCTCTGATTATTAGTTTCAAAATTAGTTTTTCCTTTGGATTTCCTCTGAACTTAAACTTAGTTTGGAATGCCTTTGCTTTTGAATATTTCTGAAATCGTATTACTTCTCCTAAGTAAGTTGCTAGTCTGTTCTATTTACGTGAAATTCGAATAATATTGTGAAGTATCTGCCATCAGTTTTACTGTGTGCCAGGCTGAGTTCCCTGATGAATTTCAAATTTCAGATATGAAACAGTAAAGGTTAAAAAAAAAAATGTTACAAAGGGTACTTCATGCAGTAGCATAAACTTCTGTTTTCTCAAAACTTGTATCAGTTCATCTCACCAGGACCAGCAGGGGAAGCACACTCTGCCTAGGCACTGGCAAAGGGACACAGTGAGAGTGTAGGGTCTCTTGCTGGGGCCATTCAAAATTTGACTGTACAAGCCCCTGAGCAATATGACAGGGCTTTAAAAATGGCCCTGCTTGAAGTACGCGGGTGATCTGGAGACCTCTAAGGTGCTTTCCAACAAAAGCTTTTCTATAATTGTATGAAATCACCTGCAATAGATTAACCCTGGTCATTATTCCTATCACAGGAAATAACTGTGACACCTGGGTAACAGGTGAGCTTACTGCGACACCAGGGAGAGCCTTCCTGTACTTAAAGGCAACCTGTAGGAAAGCTGGGGAGGGAGTCTTTATCAGGGCCTGGAGCGACAGGACAAGGAGTAACCGCTTTAAACTGAAAAGTAGCACCCAGAAAGAACGGAGTCACACAACAGGATTCTTTTCCAAAACCGTCTCATAGACACCTGGGCCAAAGTGCAGGGCCTTGAGCAGGTATATCACAATGACAGAGTTCATTTCCTTCCCAGTAGCTGGCACGTGCCGTTTTTTGGGATTTCGGGGCTACAGTGAGCTGCTAAGAGGGATGTCTTAGCTCTTGCAGGGCAGTGCTTCCACTAAGGCCAGGACTTTTCTGCATCTTCTACTGCCCTGCAAGCGAGGATGCTTGGGGCACACAGGAAGCTGGGAGCGGACACAGCTGCAGGGATTCCATAAGACACAAGCAAATGCAGCCTTGGCTTGGTGACACTTTCTCTTGATTACTGCTCAACACAAATTACCTCGAGCAAGTCTACTGTGAGGACTAAAGGAGAGAGACGTATGGATGCTGCTAAGCTCTTCTAGCTTGTACCAGGTAGGAAAGATACCTCTGTAGCAGGCGTGAAGAGGATAGCACTAATTAATTAGATGAGAAGCGGAGGAAAGGCACTTAGAGGTAGTGAAAAGCAGTTAATGTGATGTTCCGGGGAAGCTTCAGTCTGCTTAAGGAGTAGCAAGAACAAGCCTAAAGTCATAGCCAAATACAAGAAAGAGAGGAGGACACGCAGCATGAGAAGCTCCCGAGAGAAAGGAGCTCTGTTTTGGGTAAAAATCAGTCCCTTTTTCTATCATGGAGACATCCAAGGGCGTAGGACACGTGCACTTCAGGGAACCAAGAGATGCTGTGCATTTCTCTCGTCCCCCTGACACAGCCACTAGGTGACGATGCTTCCAATTCTCTCTAAAGAAACCTTGCTTTCTCAGGCCCAGGTGTCCAGCTGCACACCAAGGACGTCCCTGGCTCCCAGGCACAGTTCCCAGGCCCAAGGCCGAGCTCCCCTCCGAACCCCCATTCCAGCAGACCTTGCTCCTGGCATTGTGGAGCAGCCATTTCATGTCAGCCTTTTCTCCTGGCAGTCAGCTTAGCGCCGTAACCTCTGCCATCGGGGCGCCCGAGAGCCGTGTGAGGTCAGCAGAGAGTCACTGTCAGCCTTTGACCTCACAAAGGTGGGTGGCCATAAGTGCCCTGAGCGTCCAGCTCGCATTGAGTACTGCTGGTGGCACTCGAGGCGTGGAGGTCTGCATGGTGCAATGGGAGACGCCGATGTCCTGCTGCTGGAACAAGAGGCGCTGATGTGCTGCTGGTGCAGGAGGAGACGTGAAGGTGCTGCTGCTTAGAGGTGCTGAGGAGCGGGCAGCCTCAGCGGGCAGCTGAATCAGAGGGCAGGGAAGCCAAGCAGCTTCCTTCTCTGGGGAAGGGGGCACAGAGAAAGTGATTGGAAATGGGGTACAAGCCCTCAGCCTCTAAAAGCAATCCCTCAGATGTTTAGGCATAGTAAAGTTAGGTATATCTATTTGACTCTAGACCCCAACATGTTTGTTAGTGTTCTGGTTTGTCCACTGCTTTCTTGTGGGGGATTTGAGTTGGCCATTACTCTTTAGGTGAATGCTGACTTCATATCTATGGTGCACTTTATTCTTAAAATGGGAAGTTTCTACCAATTTCCCGTCCAAACTTGCTCATAAGCCAACTGCAGTCATCATTTCAGATGTGTCTCCCAACTTACACATTTCCTATTTCTCCTTGATATTTACTCAAGAAATTCATTTACGTAGAGACAACATATTCTTCTCTCAACTGGCATCTGGCTGGGCAGAATGATGTCCTTTCATTCCCTTCCAGGCAATAGGCAACTTGTTCCTTCTGTCTTGTGAACTCTTCCTCCTAAGTTCAATGTGAATACAAGTGGCAGAACTGTGCCTCATGTCTCAAATGAGTGTCAGGGCTGCCTTGTCCAGTGTATTCATACTGGAGGGAAAAAAAAATGAATAGCCATACACACTATATAACCACTAAACTTTTTCAGTCCTCCTTGTGCTAACAGTGCATGAACGTGAGGTTTTGTTGTCATTTTTGTTTGTTTGTTTGTTTGCTTGCTTTAAACTCCTGACTGCCATATAGCAAACATGACAAAAAAACACCCTTTTTTGAGAATCTCTGAGAATGGCTCTGCTTTGTATTATCAGCTGTCACTTCACCTGAACCATTTCAATCACAAGCGATATCCTTCTGTCAGGCTTGGTAGTACTTCCCAACCTTATGTCCCCTGCAAATCTCAAAGCTCATGTGTAATTTTTAATCTTCAGCCACCATGTCCATACCGAACATATCTAACTTTGAAGTCAGCTCTGCCCTGAATAGGAGGTTGGGTTTTCAGAGGTCCCTTCCAGCCTACACTTCTCCATGAGTCTTTGCCTCCTTAGCAGCTGCAGTTTCAGAACTGTCTCTGAGAATTACCATAGGTAATGACTCCTTTGCTGGTAAGTCCCTCTTCAGTGTGAACAATTGTAAATTCCCTTTATTCACTTGCAGCCCCAAAGCCCAAATCCGTAGATAATGTATCAGAAGCTCACAGAAAGTGAAATAGATGTAATTCATCCCCTGTGTAGGGAAGAACTGGTCCTAGAAAGGAAAGCTATTAAATTATCTGGAAACAATTTAGCTCTGATAAATTATTTTGTAAATTACACATTACCCCCTCCTTCCCTGGTCTTAGCTGTTCTTGCTCCAAAACTTTGCATGGTGTTGATGTCAAACTAACAGGCCCACACTTGTCTGGATGACTCTTTACCCTCTTCTGGACAGAGGTGTATTTGTTACTCTCCCATTCTGGGGACTATCCCTGATTTGCACAATTGTTATGCATTTTTCCTACTTGACTTGTTGTTCTGTGTGCCAATGCTGTTAATAGGCTAGGTAGATATCAGCTTTTCATTTTTCACTTGAATCGCTATAGATTGTTATTTCACCTCAGATGATGTTGCGCCTAGTGCCCTACCCTCCTTTTCAATGGGAGTCCTGTCACTGCCCTTAATATCACATTGTTGTTGCTGTTAGATGCAGGAAATAAGATTTGCAGCATTTGAGACATCAGTAACTTTTGATCTATTTTTGCCTCAAGTGTGCAACTGTCCTAATTTGTTCTCTTTGTTCCCCCTGGTTTCTGTGGCTTAAGTACCACTTACTATTATTGTTTAATTTCCTATGTGAAGGAGGTTTTTGGTCATTCTTACTTTATTTCTGCAGTTTTTAACCTCTGAAACATGCCTTTTCTCATCGCTTTTTTCCTCTTTGAATTTTGAATTTTAACTATGCCTTCTCTGCACTCAAGTCCCAGAGCTGCTTAGTCAGACTCAATTATTCATTTCCTTAGATTTCAAAGTTTGCATTTCTAAGCCTCAAAACCTTCATTCTAAACCTGGTTTTGTCTGTCGTGAAATGTAAAATGAGAAAAGTCAGCTCATGATCACACTTTATTCAAATTTTACTACATTTAAACCCATACAGGAGCCAAGTCTAAAATGGTCTTATATTTTTTCACTTTTGGGAAGAAATCCATCACATAGTACACCTCTATGAACATAAGTGGTAATTATCTTTCAATCTTTTGCTGGGAAGTTAAAGTCTCCCATAATTCCCATTATTGTTTACGTGTCTGATAACTGTACAGAGATAATTCACTATTAGACTGGAGCTAAGAGCAAAGAGCAGGCTAGCAAGGCTGTCTATCTTTAGCAGTGATTTGCACAAAACCACTCTTTTGCTGACCCATAACATTTAATTTCTCCGTCCTCTGCTTCTTGCTAACACAAAGCACCATCTTATTCCATCCATTTGCCTTGGTTTCCAGCCTTCCTGAGATTTATCAGTACTTGTATGACATTCATGCCTTTGTTTCACCCTTCCTGTGTTGACACTTGTCATAACAGTTTTAGATCCTGAACATGATCATCTCAAAGTTTGCCTGACAGTTAGGTCTTCCTCACATTGTCATAGAGTATCAGGTCTCTACCACTTGAAATAGATTGGATTGGATTAGATTATTGGCACCGTCTCTTGTGCTGGTAGTCCATTATCTTCACAGTCCGTACAACTGGCCATCAGTGAACATGAAGTGGCCTTATCCTGCCCATTTACCTTTCTGGAAATCAGCCACTCTCTCTGCCTAGAACAGGGAATGGATTTTCCTCACCTTTCTTCAAAAGCTCTGAAGTTTTCTGTGATCTTTCCAATTGTACGGTATGATAAGCTTTTGCTGCCACTGAAGGGTAGAAGTCATTATGAATAGTGCCAACAAAACAGAAACATAACAATGAAAACGATATTTTAATTCAGAATAGGTATTTGAAAAGTTCACCTTTTCTAGCACAAATGGGGAAAAGAAAAAAAGGAAAAAAAAAAAAAAAAAAGCAGTCCTAAAACATCAAAACTGTGGCCAAAGAATTAGAAGAAACACTATTTTTCCAAAGCTGCAATGTTTTCTATTCATCTGGCTGGGCCAGCAGAGCACTGGAGACCTGGATGCACTGTACTCATGGCTGGTTCCCCTAAATGACCTGCAGGGAGATCTTCTTCTCTCTATCCCTCTGTTTCTCCTTTCAATCTCTGTTTTGTCTGTTTGTATCACTAGCTCTCAAATCGCCACTGATATATGCACGTGCAGCACCCAGCACAACCTTGTTTCAGGCTCCAGCGGGACCTATAGGCATTACCATCCTGTAAACAAATAACAATGATAGTGAGTGTAATTACAATCGTCAAACTATTCCAGCTCCACATCATTAGCCATGCCCTGAGCTAAATAACATTTTAATCAGTTTGATATGTCATCTGTGGCTTTCTTCACTGTCACTTGCAATCCAGCAAACTCCTTCCTTCACGTTTCTAGATTAGACAGAGGGTTCTCAACTGCAGACATCCAATTCCCTGTTCAGGAAGCAGCGAGACCTTTCCTCTTCTCAAAGATTTAAGATGATAGCCAAGCATCATGAGACACAGTGCGTATGTCTCCTAGGCCCATCCCATGAGAGCAGGACATTTACCACACATGAGAAGAAGACTTAATGCAGTGGCAAAGCAAAATACTCAGTGTCAAAGCCATGTCTAGATGATCATTAAAGACAGATCAAAATTACCCAATACAGGAGGAAAATCTATCGTTTGTAGAAGATTATGTTCTCTGATTATTAGTTTCAAAATTAGTTTTTCCTTTGGATTTCCTCTGAACTTAAACTTAGTTTGGAATGCCTTTGCTTTTGAATATTTCTGAAATCGTATTACTTCTCCTAAGTAAGTTGCTAGTCTGTTCTATTTACGTGAAATTCGAATAATATTGTGAAGTATCTGCCATCAGTTTTACTGTGTGCCAGGCTGAGTTCCCTGATGAATTTCAAATTTCAGATATGAAACAGTAAAGGTTAAAAAAAAAATGTTACAAAGGGTACTTCATGCAGTAGCATAAACTTCTGTTTTCTCAAAACTTGTATCAGTTCATCTCACCAGGACCAGCAGGGGAAGCACACTCTGCCTAGGCACTGGCAAAGGGACACAGTGAGAGTGTAGGGTCTCTTGCTGGGGCCATTCAAAATTTGACTGTACAAGCCCCTGAGCAATATGACAGGGCTTTAAAAATGGCCCTGCTTGAAGTACGCGGGTGATCTGGAGACCTCTAAGGTGCTTTCCAACAAAAGCTTTTCTATAATTGTATGAAATCACCTGCAATAGATTAACCCTGGTCATTATTCCTATCACAGGAAATAACTGTGACACCTGGGTAACAGGTGAGCTTACTGCGACACCAGGGAGAGCCTTCCTGTACTTAAAGGCAACCTGTAGGAAAGCTGGGGAGGGAGTCTTTATCAGGGCCTGGAGCGACAGGACAAGGAGTAACCGCTTTAAACTGAAAAGTAGCACCCAGAAAGAACGGAGTCACGCAACAGGATTCATTTCCAAAACCGTCTCACAGACACCTGGGCCAAAGTGCAGGGCCTTGAGCAGGTATATCACAATGACAGAGTTCATTTCCTTCCCAGTAGCTGGCACGTGCCGTTTTTTGGGATTTCGGGGCTACAGTGAGCTGCTAAGAGGGATGTCTTAGCTCTTGCAGGGCCGTGCTTCCACTAAGGCCAGGACTTTTCTGCATCTTCTACTGCCCTGCAAGCGAGGATGCTTGGGGCACACAGGAAGCTGGGAGCGGACACAGCTGCAGGGATTCCATAAGGCACAAGCAAATGCAGCCTTGGCTTGGTGACACTTTCTCTTGATTACTGCTCAACACAAATTACCTCGAGCAAGTCTACTGTGAGGACTAAAGGAGAGAGACGTATGGATGCTGCTAAGCTCTTCTAGCTTGTACCAGGTAGGAAAGATACCTCTGTAGCAGGCGTGAAGAGGATAGCACTAATTAATTAGATGAGAAGCGGAGGAAAGGCACTTAGAGGTAGTGAAAAGCAGTTAATGTGATGTTCCGGGGAAGCTTCAGTCTGCTTAAGGAGTAGCAAGAACAAGCCTAAAGTCATAGCCAAATACAAGAAAGAGAGGAGGACACGCAGCATGAGAAGCTCCTGAGAGAAAGGAGCTCTGTTTTGGGTAAAAATCAGTCCCTTTTTCTATCATGGAGACATCCAAGGGCGTAGGACACGTGCACTTCAGGGAACCAAGAGATGCTGTGCATTTCTCTCGTCCCCCTGACACAGCCACTAGGTGACGATGCTTCCAATTCTCTCTAAAGAAACCTTGCTTTCTCAGGCCCAGGTGTCCAGCTGCACACCAAGGACGTCCCTGGCTCCCAGGCACAGTTCCCAGGCCCAAGGCCGAGCTCCCCTCCGAACCCCCATTCCAGCAGACCTTGCTCCTGGCATTGTGGAGCAGCCATTTCATGTCAGCCTTTTCTCCTGGCAGTCAGCTTAGCGCCGTAACCTCTGCCATCGGGGCGCCCGAGAGCCGTGTGAGGTCAGCAGAGAGTCACTGTCAGCCTTTGACCTCACAAAGGTGGGTGGCCATAAGTGCCCTGAGCGTCCAGCTCGCATTGAGTACTGCTGGTGGCACTCGAGGCGTGGAGGTCTGCATGGTGCAATGGGAGACGCCGATGTCCTGCTGCTGGAACAAGAGGCGCTGATGTGCTGCTGGTGCAGGAGGAGACGTGAAGGTGCTGCTGCTTAGAGGTGCTGAGGAGCGGGCAGCCTCCGTGCCGGTGGCTGAGCATGCTGCTCTTAATTAGTGCTCTACCCTTCCTATCTTTTTACTAAGGTGGGTAGAGAGAAATGCCCATATCTGTTTATTTCCTGGTAAGAAATGTAAGAGCCTTGTATCTGCATATTCACCAGATTCATCCCAGCGCCCTTGGTACTGGCGATCTGTGTTGATCTGTAATAAAGAGCAATTGGTAGCACACCAAGTCTCCGTGACCTTGCATCTAACAGAATCGTCCAAATCCCTGTTGTGATCTCTCTCTAGCTGTGGGCTGGCTAAGCTGTCTGTTGGATGGTGAAAATGGGAAATGATTGGGATGGGAAATGATGAGTGGGCCGAGAAATCATTGCTGGGATGGGAAGACTTCCTTGGGGTGGAAAGCCATTGGGCTAGGAACTCAAAGAGATGGGAAATCTTCCCTGGGTTTGAAATCATTGGGAAGCAAAAGCGTTGGGATGGGAAATCACTCCGGGGATGGGGAAGTATTGGGATGGGAAGTCTTTAATGGGGTGGGTAACATTCACTGGGGAAGGAAGTACTTGGAAAAGTAATCAGAGAGATGGGAATTCTTTGGGATGAGATCTCTTTGGATTAAGAAAGGCTTCGTGTCGATGGGAAATATCTCGTATGGGAATCTGTTATCATGTGAAATTGTAAGGATGGGAAATGACCGTTAGGATGCAAAGCTGGTACTGGGACGGGAAATGCTTGGGACGGGGAAGTGTTGGTGTGAAACCGTCCTGGGCATGGCAAATGATGCGTGGGAGGGAAAGCCTGATGGGGATGGAAAAGTCTTGCGATGGGAAGCCTGCTTGGGTCCAAAACCTGCAGTCCTCACCAAGATGGCGGCGAGGGGCTGGTCAGCCGTTGGGACGGAACGGCCGTTGCCCGCGTTCCCCAACCGACCGCCCCACTCTCCAGCCACCATGGCAGGTACAGCAGCCGGCTCCCGCTCCTCCCGGGGCTGCGGCCCTGCTGGCGAGCCCAGCGCCCCAGATCTCACCCCAGCGCCCTTTTTCCCACAGAGGGTTTCCCCAGACGGCTTCCGCGGCTTCCGCAGACGCAAAACTCCCCCTTCGTCGTCCCAGCCGTGCCGCCAACGGTGGCTGCCTGGCTGCTGCCCTCCCTCCCCGGAGCGATGGCGCTGCCCTTGCAGCCCCCCCAGGTACCCACCCTCCCCTACGCGCTGCCCCAGGCCACCGTCTGGCACGTGGTGCCGGGGGTCCAGGGGCAGGTGCTGCAGCTCCCCGCCGGGGTGCAGCTGGCACCTGGGGGGCACCTCCCACCCGAGGGGCACCACCTGCAGCTTGGGCAGCTCCCCGCCGTGGGGCAGCTCCCTGCTGTGGGGCAGCTCCCCCACACCGCTCCTCCCTGGGCCCCCGTCTACCAGTGGGGACAGCCCGTGGGGACGGGGACGGTGCTGCCCCAGGATCCCCTCTGGCTGGGGCCCGGGGCCGTGCTCCATGGGGAGCTCCTGCACCCCGCAGGCACCTGCCTGCTGCAGGCCCCTGCCCACCCCGGCCCCCCACCACTCCTCGTCCCGGGGCCTCCGCTGCGGGGGCAGGCGCTCCCCGCGCCCCGCACCCTGACCAGCAGCCGGGGGCAGCTGCCGGAGCCCTGCGACCACGCCGTGGGGCTCAGCGAGGACCAGGGGCCCCCGCTGCCCGGCCCCACTCCCCCCGAGCCTGCCCAGGCTCCAACGACCGCCAGCACCCAGACGGTGACGCCCGACGGTGAGTTTGGGGCTGGCACAGCCGGCCGCTGGGCGCCCCACACCCAGGAGCCATGGGAAAGCTGGCATCGCCCATCCTGGGGGATTTGCTTGCTTTTTCCTCAGCGGCGACAGTTGCAGAGGTGCCTGAGGAGCCCCTGGAGCTGCTTGAGCTGGGCCCCGATGCCTTCGCCGAGGCCTTTCCCCACCTGGCAGGGGACAGCCAGCAGCTGCAGCACCTGCAGGACCAGCTCCCGGCCGACCTGGACATCTCCGGCTTGGAGGAGCTGCTCAGCTGGCTCGATGCCGTGGAGCCCCAGGACGCCTTCCCCGGTGTCCCCAGCAGTCCTGTGCTCAGCCGCTTCCTGTCTGAGCTGCCCGACCTCTGCGAGGACATCGAGGAGCCGAGCACACAGGGACTGGCAGCCACCAGAGCGCTGGGTGAGGTACCCTCAACCCCTGGGGTGCACCCCGAGAAGGTGCAGGGTGGGCGGGCGGTGCAGCCCCCTGCTGTGCCGGCAGCGAGCTCCCCCCTCAAGCCTGCAGCCAGTCCCCAGCTCAGTGCCCTCAGGAGACCCCTGCCCAACCCTCCCTTCACTCTCCCCAAAAGGCCCCCCCACCCTGAATTCCTCACTGCCCTTAGCAGACCCCTGCCCAACCCTCCCTCGCGTCCCCTCAAGAGACCCCCCGACCCTGAATTCCTTAATTCCCTTAGGAGACCCCTGCCCAAGCCTCGCCTGAGTCCCCTCAAGAGCCCCCCCGACCCTGAATTTATTAGTGCCCTTAGGAGACCCCTGCCCAATCCCCCTCTGGGTCCCCTCAAGAGCCCCCCCGGCCCTGAATTTATTAGTGCCCTTAGGAGGCCCCTGCCCAATCCCCCTCTGAGTCCCCTCAAGAGCCCCCCGCCTGCCCCTGCGCCCACCGGCACCAAGTGGGGGGCCAAGCGCCCCGCGCCCACCAGCACCCCCAGCACAGCGCAGAGCTCCCAGCACAGGAGGCCGGCGACGGAGAAAACCCCCGGCAAGGAGAAGACGACGCTGCTGGGCCAGGGTGGCCAAGGCCCCAAGACGCTGTGCCAGGGGAAGACGGGTGGCCACAGCGCGGTGGCTGGCAGCAGCGGCCAAGCGGGCGGCGGCAGGCAGCAGCCGGCGAGCGACAGCACCAGGGCGCCCAGCAAGAGGGCCCGAAGCCCGGGGGCTGCTGGGGGGCAAGGAGCAGCGGCACCGCCTCCCCGGAGAGCGCTGCTGCTGCTGGAGCCCCCCCCCATTAAGCCCCGTGCCCGTGCCCGTGCCGTGCGGGCCCAGGACAGGCTCCGTCCCCAAGCCATCGGGGACAAGACGCTGCAGCGCCAGCACCCGGGGACAAAGACCCCCAGCGAGACTTTGCAGCCGCTGGGGGCCAGGGCGAAGGCGCTGGGGCCAGTGCGCCAGCCGCCCTGTGTGCAGCCGCAGCCCACCTCCAGCGGCCCCAGCAGCATGCCCAGGGCCCCGCCGACGGTGCCAGGCTCCAGCGCTGTGCCCGCTGCCCCCCGGCCCCCAGCTGGAGACAAGGCCCAGGCGGTGCCGGCACCACCAGGCAGCACGGCGCGAGCGTGGAGAGCTCCCCTGCAGCAGGCGCCCAGAGCGCCGTGCCTGCCAGCCGCGGGGGGCCAAGCGCAGCGGGAGCCTCTGCCCACGCAGCCGCGCACGCTGCAGCGTCCGGCGCAGCCCCGCGTGGACTACGTGCCCTGCGTGGGGCCCTGGGCGGGCGGCGACGCGGCGCCCACGCCGCTGGAGGAGCAGGAGGCGTCGGTGCCCATCACGCCGCAGCAGCGTCCCGAGCGGGAGCGCCTGAAGAAGCTGGCCCAGGAGGAGCGGCAGCGGGCGGCCCACCAGATGAAGATCGGCCCCGTGCAATTCTTCGTGCAGCGGCAGAAGGACCACGCCATAGCCAAGTATTACGGCTACCCGTGACCCTGCGCTCCTCGACGGCCCCCGCAGCACCCGGGCCCGCTCAGCATGCAGGCACAGAGACCTCTGCAGGCGCCTGCTCCAGCTTCAGCCACGCTCCTCAGCCCTTGCCCCTCTCGCTTGCCCTCTCCCTTCTCCAGTGCTGGAGCTAGGCAGTGTTTGTCACTGTCAGGGATGGGCAACTGGGGCAATGGGAAATGCGCGCGTCACGAATGAACGTTGCAATGGGAAGCTGTTGGGATGTTGGCAATAGCTGGGGTGGGAAAGGTTGGGCGTGGGAACTGCTTGTTGGGACACCAAATGGCTGAGATCCCAAACTTCTTTCTTCTTTCGGGTCATTTCTCTTATTTAGTGCCTTCCTTATTAAATTCCTCTAGTGTAGGTGTTCACTCAGCAAGGCCTCTGCCTGCAGCTGTTCTGGCACTGGGATGCCGAGGGGATTTCATGCAGCCCGCTCCCGCTGCCCATGCTCAGTCCGTGCATGGATGTGGGCACGGCCAGCACGGACGGGAGAAAATGGGTGGACGGCTGGGTGGATGGGAGGGTGATGGGAGTTGGGAATTCAGCCTTGGGATCAGACACGGGAGGTTGTTGGGATAGGAAATGACCAGTGGGATGGGAAGTCACGATGGGGATAGGAATTCATTAGAATAGGAAAAATTGGTTTCATTTTTATTTATTATTTTATTAATTTTAATATTTATTTTATTTATTATATTTATTAATTTTATTTATTAAATTTACTTTATTGACTGTGTTGTACAGGATGGCATTTTTTTTAGGTCCTCCTCCTTTTCTACCCTATTAAACTCTCTTTATCACAACGCACTGCTTTGTACTTCATTTTTCCTTCCGAGTCGTTCTGGATTCACTCAGGATGGGGGGGACATTAGTGAACGCCTGTGTGCTTCAGATCCAAGGTCACCTTTGCCCTCAACTCAAGATACATATTTGCATCTGTTGTCATGATACAAAATTAACAGCAACAAAATAAAAGTTAACTACTTCCGAGCACCAGCTGTACGTTTGCTGGGTCTGCTCTATGCATTTTGAAGACCATTCAATACTATTCAGCACCTTCAGGGGGAAATGTGTGGTTCTAGGGAAATGCATCTTGATCTGATGCAAACCTGCGACGCACCCTGCAGCCCCTGCAACCCCTGTGATTTTACCTGCAGCCCCTGCAACCCCTGTGATTTTACCTGCAGCCCCTGCAACCGCTGTGAGGTTACCTGCAGCCCCTCCAAGAAATGTGATTTTACCTGCAGCCACTCCAACCCTGTGACAGGTCCTACAGCTGGCTCCGGGGACTACCCCGTTGCCGTATCAGTCACCAATACACACAAGATGAAGGAATGGATGCAGAAGTCATCTCGTTTAGGCAGGGAAGAAAGTCCTCCGAAGAAGGGGAAGGAGCAACAGGAAGGCGAGGCAGGCAACCCCAATGTAGGGCCATCCCAGGGAAGAGGAGGCTGTTATAAAATAGAAAAGAGAGAAAAGCAGCAGTAAGCAGGTGATCCCCATCCCTGGGCGAGCTGCGAGACATGGGACAAGATTTCAGCTGTCATGCAGGCGAGCACATTGTCACCTGGCTGCTGCGATGCTGGGATAACAGCTCCGGGAGCCTGGAATCGGAGGGCAGGGAAGCCAAGCAGCTGGGATCCTTCTCTGGGGAAGGGGGCACTGAGAAAACGATCGGAAACGGGGCACAAGCCTCTGGAGGCGGCGCCTGTCAGGCGTGAAGGAAAGGGATCCCTTCCAGGAAGATGCTGTGGGGTTGCTGAGGGTCGAAGAACAGCAGGTGTTGGCTGCTCCCACCGTGTTGCAGCAGCGGCAAGGGAGAGCTGTTTGATGTTTCTCATTTTTATGAGTGTGGGGTTTTCTTTTTCTTTCTTTCTTTCTTTCTTTCTTTCTTTCTTTCTTTCTTTCTTTCTTTCTTTCTTTCTTTCCTTTCTTTCTTTCTTTCTCTTTCTTTCTCTTTCTTTCTCTTTCTTTCTTCCTGTCTGTCTTTCTCTCTTCTCTCTTTCTGTCCAGCACTGATTTTATTGCTACTTGTGCATATCCAGACTGTACAGTTTTCTCCATTCCCTCTGTTTCTTCCCTGTGTCTTGCCCCTCTTTCCTGCAACTGAACAGCATTGCCTTGATCAATGAAGTGGCAACATGCGGCTTACACAGTAAACTGCTGAAATTACAGCTATAGCCATGGAGCACAGCTGCAGATCAACAGAAGACCACCAATAACTCACATTTCTAAACTGCTTGTCACAATTCTTCAGTATGTAGGCTGTGATGCTGCCAAGAGCGATCTCACCTCTTAAGCACCCATCCATTTCTTCTCTTCCCAGACCCTCAAGGTATCCTGGTCAAACCACCCCCCTTGCCCAACTGTCTGTCCCACATTCCTTTTCACTCAGGGCCAATCTTTTTTTTTTTTTTTTTTTCAGCATACTATCTCCATAGAAGCTGCTGCTCCCCAACTCCGAGTTGACTAGGGCTGAACTATTGAAAAAGAAAAGAAAAGCTATAAATTATAGTGAGAGATGGTGAATACCTAACGATCTCTTAAAAGCAGGAATTTAAGGGAATAAGTAATTGATAAATGGAGTTAAGATCAGTAGGAAAAAATCCGCTGTTGCAATCAATAGAGTTAAGAAGTTTTTCAAGTACATTAGAAACAAAAATTAGAGTAATGACACAGATCCATTACAGGATGGGTATTGCTTCAGTGAGAAACGATGAAAAAAAAACCACCAACAACACGTACATGTGTATGTGTTGTTGTGTATTTGGAAAAAAAACAGGTTAATGAAAACTGCATGCTCAATTAGATGATTTTTTTGTTGTCGTTGGTAGGGAATTGTGTGCTTTATAACACAATATGTGTTATATTTTTTTTATATATGTTTTAATAAATAGACTTTATTAGATAACTGATTTTGAATGTATAGCCTAGATGTTAGAAAAGTTAACAACATGCAATATTACTTGTAAAAATTAACAACATGTGGTATCTAAATAATATTTAGAGATGTAAAGGTGTTTGGCATTTCAAAGTCTACTTCTCCAATGAAAAATGTGTTAGAGCTTCTGTTGGATGTAATGTAGCCTGCTCGCTTCCTGCCCACCTCAGCAGGACAGGGGATAAAATCGGGGAAAAAAAAGGAACGAGAAAGCTCATGGGCTTTGATAAAGGCAGGGATATTGCTTATCAATGATTGTTGTGGAAAAATCTCTCTTAACTTGAGGAAATTAATTTCATGCCAATTAATTTGTATAAATTTGATTACTAGTTCAGGTGTTGGGAAGCAAAAGGACAAACATCAAACCACATAGGGGTAACACTTTTCCTCCTCTTCTGGGCTCAACTTCACTCCCAGCACCTGTTTTCCACCTGCTGATCTCGCTCAGTCCATTCACTGGGGAAATGGGCAGCACAGGAGGAGGCTGTGGTTAATGTGCAGCAGTTCTTCTCTGCCTATCCTTTCTTCTCGTTTCTACTTTGCTCCAGTGTGGGTCCTCCACAGGCTGCAGTCCCTGTCAGGAATATTCATCTGTTCTGGCATGGATCCTCCACAGGTTTCAAAGAATATCTGCTCCACCATGGAGCATCTACTTCTCCTCCTCCTATGACCTTGATGTTCCCTCTGTTGTTCCTCATTCTTTTTGTTCTCTCCAGCTCTCTCCATCCAATATTTTCTGTGCATTCTTAGAGGCAACACACCTTGGCTTATTGTCTGAGTTTGGCCTATGGTGCATCTGTTGCTGTGTCCAGCACAGTGCAGCCCCTGACCTTGCTACCAAAACCTTGCCACAAATCTCAATACACCTGTTAAAAGAGACCCTCCTGTTTGTTGCCCTTCTTTGGACACTCTCGAACAGTTTTATATCTTTTTCTTATACTGTGGTGCCCAAAACTGCACACACTACTCACAGTACATGGAATAACAACAGAGACTGCCTCTAATTTTCTCTTCTCTGCAGAAGCTCTGTTGCTACCACTGTCCAGAAATCATCACTATCACAGACACTAGTAGCATTCCCTCCTCCCACGGTTGGTTCTTTTTCCCCCAGACTTAGACACCATCCACAAAAGCAAAAACAAAACAAAACAAACAAACAAACAAACAAAAAACAGTCAAAAGCCCTCAGGAAGGCGGTGGTGCAGACTGTGGAGAGCCTGAGTTCAAATCCTTCTTCTGCGAGGCTCTGAACCTATACCCCACCACAAGCTGTCCGCTAACGTATGGCAGGGCAAGGAGGAAGAAAGAACATTTCTCCTGCACTTTCCATTTATTGTTGGCTGACAATTCTGTAGAGTTACAAAGCCTCAATCAGTGCGATACAGGGTTCTTCTCACATTGTCTCACTGTGCCCTAAGGGGAACAGCTCTAATTTAATAGATGCTTCACCAGAAAATCATGAGTCATCTGCAGTTTTGAAGTTTTCTGGGATCAAGTCCCTTCAGACAGTTGAGGAATTTGCTCTATCGCCTATGAGAACTGGTGCTCTAATAAGCTAGTGAGTGAACAAGAGAGAAATCCTCTGCTAGATGACTTGACAAATTTGGTCTGAAAACAGTGTTGAGGCAGAACAATCCACGATTTTTGCCTTGGATGCACAGAGAGATTGGGGGTAGTAGAATTCTTTTATTCTTCATTAATATAAACATTTTCAAACCAGGTGTTTGCTCAACCTTGCTTCCACTGTGTGCATGGGAGGGAGATAACTGAAAGTGGGGAGTGTTGCTTGAAACCTGCAAGTGGCTGAGGTCCAGTGGGGTTGGAGGCTTTCTTACTCCTTTTGGAAACGCAAAGCAACCTTGCGCCTACCCTGCACTTGCAGAAGGATCATGACAGCCCAAAGCACAGAGGCTTTGGAATTACTACATGGGGATTGGTAGCAGGGGGCTGCAGGCGTGGCCTCTGTGAGAACAGTGCGGAAGCTGCCCGTGTCAGATCAGAGCCAGCTCCAGCCAACTCCAGAAGGGCCACGACGCTTGCCAGAGCTGAGCCTATAAGCGATGTTGTTTGCACCTGCGGGAGAGCAGATTTAAGAAGGGGGAAATACTGCTGTGCAACAGAAGCTGGAAGAGCAAGGAGAGAGAACCAGCCCTGCAGCCCCCAAGGTGAGTGCAGCAGGAGGCAGGAGGTGCTCCAGGCTCACAGCAGCAGTTCCCCTGCGGCCTGGGGAGAGGCCCCTGGTGGAGCAGGCTGTCCCCCTGCAGCCCACGGGTCCCACACGGAGCAGATCTCCACGCTGCAGCCCGTGGAGGAGCCCCCGGTGGAGCAGGTGGATGTGGCCTGGAGGAGGCCGCGGCCTGTGGAGAGCCCCCGCAGGAGCAGGCCCCAGGCCAGAGCTGCAGCCATGGAGAGGAGCCCACGTGGAACAGGGGCAGAGAGGGACCGTGGAGGAGCAGCAGGTGATGAAGTGTTAGGGACTGACCACAGCCCACATTCCCCATTCCCCTGCAACACTCGGCAGGAGGAGGTAGAGCAGGGTGGATAGGAGGTAAAAGGGGTTTTAAGTTTGCTTTTAATTTTTCACTATTGTAGTCTGCTAGTGGTAGGCAACAAATTATATTAATCTCCCTGTGCTGCATCTGTTTTGTCCAGGACGATAATTGTTGAGTGATCTCCCTGTCCTTATCACAATTCCTTGAGGCCTTTTCATCATATTTTTTTCCCCTTTTCCTTTGAGGAGGGGGAGTGAGAGAGTGGCTATGGTGGAGTTCAGCTGCCCAGCAGCTTAAAACTACCAAGCAACAGTCCTACTATCCACCGACCAGCATCCTTATTCAAGCCTGTTGCAGCTATGTATGCTGCTCTGCTCTGTCTGGGATGTGGACCTACCCGTGGTATCTGGGGCCAGCTCATATGGACTAGACCCTTACAATCTGCAGGAATTCCCCTTCAGTGGGAACTTGCATCACATAAAGACGGTTTTCCATGGCGGAAGACAAAGCCTGTAGGAATTATTAGAAGTCGACATCCTCCATCACTCTGACCCCCGAGATTTGGACATAATTTCCAAAATGAGCAAAAGGGATCTGTGTCTGCCCTGATACGAAGGAAATCACTGCCCCTGGAAATCTAGTCACTATGCTTTGGTGACTTCATCGGAGTTTTTGTTCTGCTTTGTATGCATCAAATGGAAAAGAGCTACCCCAGGAACACTGTGCTTTGGTGGCAGAGAGCTGGTTGCAGCTGAGGACATTACTTATGTTTGTGTGTGAAAATCACACTTCCCTGCTAAAGTACATAATATTGGGCCACGTGCTTTCTAGCATATCACCTGTCAGGGAAGCAAAGCCAGGAAAAGCACTAATACGGCCCTGTGTGCCCCTCACAGCTGTAAGCACAGCCACAAGCACAACCATGCTAACACACAGGAAATCTGTGCATGATCCCCAGAATTCACAGATGCAACGTGCATTTCTGTGCACGTGCCCTGACACCAGCTGGCAGCAGGAGGTCAGCTCCCAGCCTCAGCTCACTCTCTGTTCCTTGGGTTTGCTTTAATGCCTCCTTTGAGACACTGCCTCAGCGCAGTGAGTTTGTGAATGTGACATATCATTCAATATTATCCACCATAAGCCACTCTGTTCCTATAGCAACTGCCTCCTTAGCCCAGTTCCTGGGCCTCTTCAGGTCTGTTTGATATTCACCTTGACACCTTTGGTGGAGGCCTTGAAGGAACACACAAAGTGTGAAAACACCTTGTACTTATTAGGCCAAGGTAATTCCTCCCCACATGGATGGGCACATATCATCTCCAAGAAAGGGGCTCCCACCTCCACGACTCCCGTCCATCCTCCACCTCTCTATGTCCTTGCATGAATAACGACCTGCACAGCTTAACCTGGACAGGAGCCTGAAGTCCACAACGAGAAATGCTCTGATCTGGGCTCCTTCCAAAAGGGCCAGGCAGATATAACTGGAAGAATGTGTAAAACGTTGACCCTAGCTGACGTAATTTCTTTTGGTTGATCTGATGCAAACCTGTGACGCACCCAGCAGGCCCTGCAACCCCTGTGATTTTACCTGCAGCCCCTGCAACCCTTGTGATTTTACCTGCAGACCCTGCAACCCCTGTGATTTTACCTGCAGCCCCTGCAACCGCTGTGAGGTTACCTGCAGCCCCTCCAAGAAATGTGATTTTACCTGCAGCCCCTCCAACCCCTGTGACGTTACCTGCAGCCCCTGCAACCCCTGTGATGTTCCCTGCAGCCACTCCAACCCTGTGACAGGCCCTACAGCTTGCTCCAGGGACTACCCCGTTGCCGTATCAGTCGCCAATACACACAAGATGAAGGAATGGATGCAGAAGTCATCTCGTTTAGGCAGGGAAGAAAGTCCTCCGAAGAAGGGGAAGGAGCAATAGGAAGGCGAGGCAGGCGACCCCAATGTAGGGCCATCCCAGGGAAGAGGAGGCTGTTATAAAATAGAAAAGAGAGAAAAGCAGCAGTAAGCAGGTGATCCCCATCCCTGGGCGAGCTGCGAGACATGGGACAAGATTTCAGCTGTCATGCAGGCGAGCACATTGTCACCTGGCTGCTGCGATGCTGGGATAACAGCTCCGGGAGCCTGGAATCGGAGGGCAGGGAAGCCAAGCAGCTGGGATCCTTCTCTGGGGAAGGGGGCACTGAGAAAGCGATCGGAAACGGGGCACAAGCCTCTGGAGGCGGCGCCTGTCAGGCGTGAAGGAAAGGGATCCCTTCCAGGAAGATGCTGTGGGGTTGCTGAGGGTCGAAGAACAGCAGGTGTTGCCTGCACCCACCGTGCTGCAGCAGCGGCAAGGGGGAGACGTGGTGGTTTTCCTCAGCTGGGCAGCTGAGCTCCACCTCAACCGCTCTCTCCCTGCCCCTCCTCAAAGGGAAAGGGGAGAAAATAGGATGGAAAGGGCTCAAGGGCTGAGAGAAGGACAGGGAGATCACTCCACAATGATCGTCACGGGCAAAAGAGGCTCAGCAGAGCCTGTTCCAGTCCAGCCCGGGCCTGCTCCTGCGGGGGCTCTCCACAGGCCGCGGCCTCCTCCAGGCCACATCCACCTGCTCCACCGGGGGCTCCTCCACGGGCTGCAGCGTGGAGATCTGCTCCGTGTGGGACCCGTGGGCTGCAGGGGGACAGCCTGCTCCACCAGGGGCCTCTCCCCAGGCCGCAGGGGAACTGCTGCTGTGAGCCTGGAGCACCTCCTGCCTCCTGCTGCACTCACCTTGGGGGCTGCAGAGAGGTTTCTCACTCCTCCCTGACCCAGACGCTGCTGTGCAGCAGGTTTCTTTCCCTTTCTTAGATGGGCTCTCACACAGGCGCAAACATCATCCGTTTTGTCTCAGTTCTGGGCAGCAGCGGGTCCCTCTGGAGCCTCCTGGAACCGGCCCTTATCTAACATGGGGCAGCTGCTGCATTCTCCTCACAGAGGACACCCCTGCAGCCCCCCGCTACCAGAACCTGTCCTCGTAAACCCAACACAAGACACCGACCGAGCCTCCCTGATTCCCAGCAGGTGGGTCAGGCTGGGAACCCAGGCCAGTGCCCGGCAGACCCTCCTGGGCCTTGAAAAGCAAGCTTTATGGGGACGTAGCACCCAGAAAGAACGGAGTCACACAACAGGATTCATTTCCAAAACCGTCTCACAGACACCTGGGCCAAAGTGCAGGGCCTTGAGCAGGTATATCACAATGACAGAGTTCATTTCCTTCCCAGTAGCTGGCACGTGCCGTTTTTTGGGATTTCGGGGCTACAGTGAGCTGCTAAGAGGGATGTCTTAGCTCTTGCAGGGCCGTGCTTCCACTAAGGCCAGGACTTTTCTGCATCTTCTACTGCCCTGCAAGCGAGGATGCTTGGGGCACACAGGAAGCTGGGAGCGGACACAGCTGCAGGGATTCCATAAGACACAAGCAAATGCAGCCTTGGCTTGGTGACACTTTCTCTTGATTACTGCTCAACACAAATTACCTCGAGCAAGTCTACTGTGAGGACTAAAGGAAAGAGACGTATGGATGCTGCTAAGCTCTTCTAGCTTGTACCAGGTAGGAAAGATACCTCTGTAGCAGGCGTGAAGAGGATAGCACTAATTAATTAGATGAGAAGTGGAGGAAAGGCACTTAGAGGTAGTGAAAAGCAGTTAATGTGATGTTCCGGGGAAGCTTCAGTCTGCTTAAGGAGTAGCAAGAACAAGCCTAAAGTCATAGCCAAATACAAGAAAGAGAGGAGGACACGCAGCATGAGAAGCTCCCGAGAGAAAGGAGCTCTGTTTTGGGTAAAAATCAGTCCCTTTTTCTATCATGGAGACATCCAAGGGCGTAGGACACGTGCACTTCAGGGAACCAAGAGATGCTGTGCATTTCTCTCGTCCCCCTGACACAGCCACTAGGTGACGATGCTTCCAATTCTCTCTAAAGAAACCTTGCTTTCTCAGGCCCAGGTGTCCAGCTGCACACCAAGGACGTCCCTGGCTCCCAGGCACAGTTCCCAGGCCCAAGGCCGAGCTCCCCTCCGAACCCCCATTCCAGCAGACCTTGCTCCTGGCATTGTGGAGCAGCCATTTCATGTCAGCCTTTTCTCCTGGCAGTCAGCTTAGCGCCGTAACCTCTGCCATCGGGGCGCCCGAGAGCCGTGTGAGGTCAGCAGAGAGTCACTGTCAGCCTTTGACCTCACAAAGGTGGGTGGCCATAAGTGCCCTGAGCGTCCAGCTCGCATTGAGTACTGCTGGTGGCACTCGAGGCGTGGAGGTCTGCATGGTGCAATGGGAGACGCCGATGTCCTGCTGCTGGAACAAGAGGCGCTGATGTGCTGCTGGTGCAGGAGGAGACGTGAAGGTGCTGCTGCTTAGAGGTGCTGAGGAGCGGGCAGCCTCCGTGCCGGTGGCTGAGCATGCTGCTCTTAATTAGTGCTCTACCCTTCCTATCTTTTTACTAAGGTGGGTAGAGAGAAATGCCCATATCTGTTTATTTCCTGGTAAGAAATGTAAGAGCCTTGTATCTGCATATTCACCAGATTCATCCCAGCGCCCTTGGTACTGGCGATCTGTGTTGATCTGTAATAAAGAGCAATTGGTAGCACACCAAGTCTCCGTGACCTTGCATCTAACAGAATCGTCCAAATCCCTGTTGTGATCTCTCTCTAGCTGTGGGCTGGCTAAGCTGTCTGTTGGATGGTGAAAATGGGAAATGATTGGGATGGGAAATGATGAGTGGGCTGAGAAATCATTGCTGGGATGGGAAGACTTCCTTGGGGTGGAAAGCCATTGGGCTAGGAACTCAAAGAGATGGGAAATCTTCCCTGGGTTTGAAATCATTGGGAAGCAAAAGCATTGGGATGGGAAATCACTCCGGGGATGGGGAAGTATTGGGATGGGAAGTCTTTAATGGGGTGGGTAACATTCACTGGGGAAGGAAGTACTTGGAAAAGTAATCAGAGAGATGGGAATTCTTTGGGATGAGATCTCTTTGGATTAAGAAAGGCTTCGTGTCGATGGGAAATATCTCGTATGGGAATCTGTTATCATGTGAAATTGTAAGGATGGGAAATGACCGTTAGGATGCAAAGCTGGTACTGGGACGGGAAATGCTTGGGACGGGGAAGTGTTGGTGTGAAACCGTCCTGGGCATGGCAAATGATGCGTGGGAGGGAAAGCCTGATGGGGATGGAAAAGTCTTGCGATGGGAAGCCTGCTTGGGTCCAAAAGCTGCAGTCCTCACCAAGATGGCGGCGAGGGGCTGGTCAGCCGTTGGGACAGAACGGCCGTTGCCCGCGTTCCCCAACCGACCGCCCCACTCTCCAGCCACCATGGCAGGTACAGCAGCCGGCTCCCGCTCCTCCCGGGGCTGCGGCCCTGCTGGCGAGCCCAGCGCCCCAGATCTCACCCCAGCGCCCTTTTTCCCACAGAGGGTTTCCCCAGACGGCTTCCGCGGCTTCCGCAGACGCAAAACTCCCCCTTCGTCGTCCCAGCCGTGCCGCCAACGGTGGCTGCCTGGCTGCTGCCCTCCCTCCCCGGAGCGATGGCGCTGCCCTTGCAGCCCCCCCAGGTACCCACCCTCCCCTACGCACTGCCCCAGGCCACCGTCTGGCACGTGGTGCCGGGGGTCCAGGGGCAGGTGCTGCAGCTCCCCGCCGGGGTGCAGCTGGCACCTGGGGGGCACCTCCCACCCGAGGGGCACCACCTGCAGCTTGGGCAGCTCCCCGCCGTGGGGCAGCTCCCTGCTGTGGGGCAGCTCCCCCACACCGCTCCTCCCTGGGCCCCCGTCTACCAGTGGGGACAGCCCGTGGGGACGGGGACGGTGCTGCCCCAGGATCCCCTCTGGCTGGGGCCCGGGGCCGTGCTCCATGGGGAGCTCCTGCACCCCGCAGGCACCTGCCTGCTGCAGGCCCCTGCCCACCCCGGCCCCCCACCACTCCTCGTCCCGGGGCCTCCGCTGCGGGGGCAGGCGCTCCCCGCGCCCCGCACCCTGACCAGCAGCCGGGGGCAGCTGCCGGAGCCCTGCGACCACGCCGTGGGGCTCAGCGAGGACCAGGGGCCCCCGCTGCCCGGCCCCACTCCCCCCGAGCCTGCCCAGGCTCCAACGACCGCCAGCACCCAGACGGTGACGCCCGACGGTGAGTTTGGGGCTGGCACAGCCGGCCGCTGGGCGCCCCACACCCAGGAGCCATGGGAAAGCTGGCATCGCCCATCCTGGGGGATTTGCTTGCTTTTTCCTCAGCGGCGACAGTTGCAGAGGTGCCTGAGGAGCCCCTGGAGCTGCTTGAGCTGGGCCCCGATGCCTTCGCCGAGGCCTTTCCCCACCTGGCAGGGGACAGCCAGCAGCTGCAGCACCTGCAGGACCAGCTCCCGGCCGACCTGGACATCTCCGGCTTGGAGGAGCTGCTCAGCTGGCTCGATGCCGTGGAGCCCCAGGACGCCTTCCCCGGTGTCCCCAGCAGTCCTGTGCTCAGCCGCTTCCTGTCTGAGCTGCCCGACCTCTGCGAGGACATCGAGGAGCCGAGCACACAGGGACTGGCAGCCACCAGAGCGCTGGGTGAAGTACCCTCAACCCCTGGGGTGCACCCCGAGAAGGTGCAGGGTGGGCGGGCGGTGCAGCCCCCTGCTGTGCCGGCAGCGAGCTCCCCCCTCAAGCCTGCAGCCAGTCCCCAGCTCAGTGCCCTCAGGAGACCCCTGCCCAACCCTCCCTTCACTCTCCCCAAAAGGCCCCCCCACCCTGAATTCCTCACTGCCCTTAGCAGACCCCTGCCCAACCCTCCCTCGCGTCCCCTCAAGAGACCCCCCGACCCTGAATTCCTTAATTCCCTTAGGAGACCCCTGCCCAAGCCTCGCCTGAGTCCCCTCAAGAGCCCCCCCGACCCTGAATTTATTAGTGCCCTTAGGAGACCCCTGCCCAATCCCCCTCTGGGTCCCCTCAAGAGCCCCCCCGGCCCTGAATTTATTAGTGCCCTTAGGAGGCCCCTGCCCAATCCCCCTCTGAGTCCCCTCAAGAGCCCCCCGCCTGCCCCTGCGCCCACCGGCACCAAGTGGGGGGCCAAGCGCCCCGCGCCCACCAGCACCCCCAGCACAGCGCAGAGCTCCCAGCACAGGAGGCCGGCGACGGAGAAAACCCCCGGCAAGGAGAAGACGACGCTGCTGGGCCAGGGTGGCCAAGGCCCCAAGACGCTGTGCCAGGGGAAGACGGGTGGCCACAGCGCGGTGGCTGGCAGCAGCGGCCAAGCGGGCGGCGGCAGGCAGCAGCCGGCGAGCGACAGCACCAGGGCGCCCAGCAAGAGGGCCCGAAGCCCGGGGGCTGCTGGGGGGCAAGGAGCAGCGGCACCGCCTCCCCGGAGAGCGCTGCTGCTGCTGGAGCCCCCCCCCATTAAGCCCCGTGCCCGTGCCCGTGCCGTGCGGGCCCAGGACAGGCTCCGTCCCCAAGCCATCGGGGACAAGACGCTGCAGCGCCAGCACCCGGGGACAAAGACCCCCAGCGAGACTTTGCAGCCGCTGGGGGCCAGGGCGAAGGCGCTGGGGCCAGTGCGCCAGCCGCCCTGTGTGCAGCCGCAGCCCACCTCCAGCGGCCCCAGCAGCATGCCCAGGGCCCCGCCGACGGTGCCAGGCTCCAGCGCTGTGCCCGCTGCCCCCCGGCCCCCAGCTGGCGACAAGGCCCAGGCGGTGCCGGCACCACCAGGCAGCACGGCGCGAGCGTGGAGAGCTCCCCTGCAGCAGGCGCCCAGAGTGCCGTGCCTGCCAGCCGCGGGGGGCCAAGTGCAGCGGGAGCCTCTGCCCACGCAGCCGCGCACGCTGCAGCGTCCGGCGCAGCCCCGCGTGGACTACGTGCCCTGCGTGGGGCCCTGGGCGGGCGGCGACGCGGCGCCCACGCCACTGGAGGAGCAGGAGGCGTCGGTGCCCATCACGCCGCAGCAGCGTCCCGAGCGGGAGCGCCTGAAGAAGCTGGCCCAGGAGGAGCGGCAGCGGGCGGCCCACCAGATGAAGATCGGCCCCGTGCAATTCTTCGTGCAGCGGCAGAAGGACCACGCCATAGCCAAGTATTACGGCTACCCGTGACCCTGCGCTCCTCGACGGCCCCCGCAGCACCCGGGCCCGCTCAGCATGCAGGCACAGAGACCTCTGCAGGCGCCTGCTCCAGCTTCAGCCACGCTCCTCAGCCCTTGCCCCTCTCGCTTGCCCTCTCCCTTCTCCAGTGCTGGAGCTAGGCAGTGTTTGCCAATGTCAGGGATGGGCAACTGGGGCAATGGGAAATGCGCGCGTCACGAATGAACGTTGCAATGGGAAGCTGTTGGGATGTTGGCAATAGCTGGGGTGGGAAAGGTTGGGCGTGGGAACTGCTTGTTGGGACACCAAATGGCTGAGATCCCAAACTTCTTTCTTCTTTCGGGTCATTTCTCTTATTTAGTGCCTTCCTTATTAAATTCCTCTAGTGTAGGTGTTCACTCAGCAAGGCCTCTGCCTGCAGCTGTTCTGGCACTGGGATGCCGAGGGGATTTCATGCAGCCCGCTCCCGCTGCCCATGCTCAGTCCGTGCATGGATGTGGGCACGGCCAGCACGGACGGGAGAAAATGGGTGGACGGCTGGGTGGATGGGAGGGTGATGGGAGTTGGGAATTCAGCCTTGGGATCAGACACGGGAGGTTGTTGGGATAGGAAATGACCAGTGGGATGGGAAGTCACGATGGGGATAGGAATTCATTAGAATAGGAAAAATTGGTTTCATTTTTATTTATTATTTTATTAATTTTAATATTTATTTTATTTATTATATTTATTAATTTTATTTATTAAATTTACTTTATTGACTGTGTTGTACAGGATGGCATTTTTTTTAGGTCCTCCTCCTTTTCTACCCTATTAAACTCTCTTTATCACAACGCACTGCTTTGTACTTCATTTTTCCTTCCGAGTCGTTCTGGATTCACTCAGGATGGGGGGGACATTAGTGAACGCCTGTGTGCTTCAGATCCAAGGTCACCTTTGCCCTCAACTCAAGATACATATTTGCATCTGTTGTCATGATACAAAATTAACAACAACAAAATAAAAGTTAACTACTTCCGAGCACCAGCTGTACGTTTGCTGGGTCTGCTCTATGCATTTTGAAGACCATTCAATACTATTCAGCACCTTCAGGGGGAAATGTGTGGTTCTAGGGAAATGCATCTTGATCTGATGCAAACCTGCGACGCACCCTGCAGCCCCTGCAACCCCTGTGATTTTTACCTGCAGCCCCTGCAACCCCTGTGATTTTACCTGCAGCCCCTGCAACCGCTGTGAGGTTACCTGCAGCCCCTCCAAGAAATGTGATTTTACCTGCAGCCCCTCCAAGCCCTGTGATGTTCCCTGCAGCCACTCCAACCCTGTGACAGGCCCTACAGCTGGCTCCGGGGACTACCCCGTTGCCGTATCAGTCGCCAATACACACACAAGATGAAGGAATGGATGCAGAAGTCATCTCGTTTAGGCAGGGAAGAAAGTCCTCCGAAGAAGGGGAAGGAGCAATAGGAAGGCGAGGCAGGCGACCCCAATGTAGGGCCATCCCAGGGAAGAGGAGGCTGTTATAAAATAGAAAAGAGAGAAAAGCAGCAGTAAGCAGGTGATCCCCATCCCTGGGCGAGCTGCGAGACATGGGACAAGATTTCAGCTGTCATGCAGGCGAGCACATTGTCACCTGGCTGCTGCGATGCTGGGATAACAGCTCCGGGAGCCTGGAATCGGAGGGCAGGGAAGCCAAGCAGCTGGGATCCTTCTCTGGGGAAGGGGGCACTGAGAAAGCGATCGGAAACGGGGCACAAGCCTCTGGAGGCGGCACCTGTCAGGCGTGAAGGAAAGGGATCCCTTCCAGGAAGATGCTGTGGGGTTGCTGAGGGTCGAAGAAGAGCAGGTGTTGGCTGCTCCCACCGTGCTGCAGCAGCGGCAAGGGAGAGACGTGGTGGTTTTCCTCAGCTGGGCAGCTGAGCTCCACCTCAACCGCTCTCTCCCTGCCCCTCCTCAAAGGGAAAGGGGAGAAAATAGCATGGAAAGGGCTCAAGGGCTGAGAGAAGGACAGGGAGATCACTCCACAATGATCGTCACGGGCAAAAGAGGCTCAGCAGAGCCTGTTCCAGTCCAGCCCGGGCCTGCTCCTGCGGGGGCTCTCCACAGGCCGCGGCCTCCTCCAGGCCACATCCACCTGCTCCACCGGGGGCTCCTCCACGGGCTGCAGCGTGGAGATCTGCTCCGTGTGGGACCCGTGGGCTGCAGGGGGACAGCCTGCTCCACCAGGGGCCTCTCCCCAGGCCGCAGGGGAACTGCTGCTGTGAGCCTGGAGCACCTCCTGCCTCGTGCTGCACTCACCTTGGGGGCTGCAGAGAGGTTTCTCACTCCTCCCTGACCCAGACGCTGCTGTGCAGCAGGTTTCTTTCCCTTTCTTAGATGGGCTCTCACACAGGCGCAAACATCATCCGTTTTGTCTCACTCCTGGGCAGCAGCGGGTCCCTCTGGAGCCTCCTGGAACCGGCCCTTATCTAACATGGGGCAGCTGCTGCATTCTCCTCACAGAGGACACCCCTGCAGCCCCCCGCTACCAGAACCTGTCCTCGTAAACCCAACACAAGACACCGACCGAGCCTCCCTGATTCCCAGCAGGTGGGTCAGGCTGGGAACCCAGGCCAGTGCCCGGCAGACCCTCCTGGGCCTTGAAAAGCAAGCTTTATGGGGACGTAGCACCCAGAAAGAACGGAGTCACACAACAGGATTCATTTCCAAAACCGTCTCACAGACACCTGGGCCAAAGTGCAGGGCCTTGAGCGGGTATATCACAATGACAGAGTTCATTTCCTTCCCAGTAGCTGGCACGTGCCGTTTTTTGGGATTTCGGGGCTACAGTGAGCTGCTAAGAGGGATGTCTTAGCTCTTGCAGGGCCGTGCTTCCACTAAGGCCAGGACTTTTCTGCATCTTCTACTGCCCTGCAAGCGAGGATGCTTGGGGCACACAGGAAGCTGGGAGCGGACACAGCTGCAGGGATTCCATAAGACACAAGCAAATGCAGCCTTGGCTTGGTGACACTTTCTCTTGATTACTGCTCAACACAAATTACCTCGAGCAAGTCTACTGTGAGGACTAAAGGAAAGAGACGTATGGATGCTGCTAAGCTCTTCTAGCTTGTACCAGGTAGGAAAGATACCTCTGTAGCAGGCGTGAAGAGGATAGCACTAATTAATTAGATGAGAAGTGGAGGAAAGGCACTTAGAGGTAGTGAAAAGCAGTTAATGTGATGTTCCGGGGAAGCTTCAGTCTGCCTAAGGAGTAGCAAGAACAAGCCTAAAGTCATAGCCAAATACAAGAAAGAGAGGAGGACACGCAGCATGAGAAGCTCCCGAGAGAAAGGAGCTCTGTTTTGGGTAAAAATCAGTCCCTTTTTCTATCATGGAGACATCCAAGGGCGTAGGACACGTGCACATTTCTCTCGTCCCCCTGACACAGCCACTAGGTGATGATGCTTCCAATTCTCTCTAAAGAAACCTTGCTTTCTCAGGCCCAGGTGTCCAGCTGCACACCAAGGACGTCCCTGGCTCCCAGGCACAGTTCCCAGGCCCAAGGCCGAGCTCCCCTCCGAACCCCCATTCCAGCAGACCTTGCTCCTGGCATTGTGGAGCAGCCATTTCATGTCAGCCTTTTCTCCTGGCAGTCAGCTTAGCGCCGTAACCTCTGCCATCGGGGCGCCCGAGAGCCGTGTGAGGTCAGCAGAGAGTCACTGTCAGCCTTTGACCTCACAAAGGTGGGTGGCCATAAGTGCCCTGAGCGTCCAGCTCGCATTGAGTACTGCTGGTGGCACTCGAGGCGTGGAGGTCTGCATGGTGCAATGGGAGACGCCGATGTCCTGCTGCTGGAACAAGAGGCGCTGATGTGCTGCTGGTGCAGGAGGAGACGTGAAGGTGCTGCTGCTTAGAGGTGCTGAGGAGCGGGCAGCCTCCGTGCCGGTGGCTGAGCATGCTGCTCTTAATTAGTGCTCTACCCTTCCTATCTTTTTACTAAGGTGGGTAGAGAGAAATGCCCATATCTGTTTATTTCCTGGTAAGAAATGTAAGAGCCTTGTATCTGCATATTCACCAGATTCATCCCAGCGCCCTTGGTACTGGCGATCTGTGTTGATCTGTAATAAAGAGCAATTGGTAGCACACCAAGTCTCCGTGACCTTGCATCTAACAGAATCGTCCAAATCCCTGTTGTGATCTCTCTCTAGCTGTGGGCTGGCTAAGCTGTCTGTTGGATGGTGAAAATGGGAAATGATTGGGATGGGAAATGATGAGTGGGCTGAGAAATCATTGCTGGGATGGGAAGACTTCCTTGGGGTGGAAAGCCATTGGGCTAGGAACTCAAAGAGATGGGAAATCTTCCCTGGGTTTGAAATCATTGGGAAGCAAAAGCGTTGGGATGGGAAATCACTCCGGGGATGGGGAAGTATTGGGATGGGAAGTCTTTAATGGGGTGGGTAACATTCACTGGGGAAGGAAGTACTTGGAAAAGTAATCAGAGAGATGGGAATTCTTTGGGATGAGATCTCTTTGGATTAAGAAAGGCTTCGTGTCGATGGGAAATATCTCGTATGGGAATCTGTTATCATGTGAAATTGTAAGGATGGGAAATGACCGTTAGGATGCAAAGCTGGTACTGGGACGGGAAATGCTTGGGACGGGGAAGTGTTGGTGTGAAACCGTCCTGGGCATGGCAAATGATGCGTGGGAGGGAAAGCCTGATGGGGATGGAAAAGTCTTGCGATGGGAAGCCTGCTTGGGTCCAAAACCTGCAGTCCTCACCAAGATGGCGGCGAGGGGCTGGTCAGCCGTTGGGACGGAACGGCCGTTGCCCGCGTTCCCCAACCGACCGCCCCACTCTCCAGCCACCATGGCAGGTACAGCAGCCGGCTCCCGCTCCTCCCGGGGCTGCGGCCCTGCTGGCGAGCCCAGCGCCCCAGATCTCACCCCAGCGCCCTTTTTCCCACAGAGGGTTTCCCCAGACGGCTTCCGCGGCTTCCGCAGACGCAAAACTCCCCCTTCGTCGTCCCAGCCGTGCCGCCAACGGTGGCTGCCTGGCTGCTGCCCTCCCTCCCCGGAGCGATGGCGCTGCCCTTGCAGCCCCCCCAGGTACCCACCCTCCCCTACGCGCTGCCCCAGGCCACCGTCTGGCACGTGGTGCCGGGGGTCCAGGGGCAGGTGCTGCAGCTCCCCGCCGGGGTGCAGCTGGCACCTGGGGGGCACCTCCCACCCGAGGGGCACCACCTGCAGCTTGGGCAGCTCCCCGCCGTGGGGCAGCTCCCTGCTGTGGGGCAGCTCCCCCACACTGCTCCTCCCTGGGCCCCCGTCTACCAGTGGGGACAGCCCGTGGGGACGGGGACGGTGCTGCCCCAGGATCCCCTCTGGCTGGGGCCCGGGGCCGTGCTCCATGGGGAGCTCCTGCACCCCGCAGGCACCTGCCTGCTGCAGGCCCCTGCCCACCCCGGCCCCCCACCACTCCTCGTCCCGGGGCCTCCGCTGCGGGGGCAGGCGCTCCCCGCGCCCCGCACCCTGACCAGCAGCCGGGGGCAGCTGCCGGAGCCCTGCGACCACGCCGTGGGGCTCAGCGAGGACCAGGGGCCCCCGCTGCCCGGCCCCACTCCCCCCGAGCCTGCCCAGGCTCCAACGACCGCCAGCACCCAGACGGTGACGCCCGACGGTGAGTTTGGGGCTGGCACAGCCGGCCGCTGGGCGCCCCACACCCAGGAGCCATGGGAAAGCTGGCATCGCCCATCCTGGGGGATTTGCTTGCTTTTTCCTCAGCGGCGACAGTTGCAGAGGTGCCTGAGGAGCCCCTGGAGCTGCTTGAGCTGGGCCCCGATGCCTTCGCCGAGGCCTTTCCCCACCTGGCAGGGGACAGCCAGCAGCTGCAGCACCTGCAGGACCAGCTCCCGGCCGACCTGGACATCTCCGGCTTGGAGGAGCTGCTCAGCTGGCTCGATGCCGTGGAGCCCCAGGACGCCTTCCCCGGTGTCCCCAGCAGTCCTGTGCTCAGCCGCTTCCTGTCTGAGCTGCCCGACCTCTGCGAGGACATCGAGGAGCCGAGCACACAGGGACTGGCAGCCACCAGAGCGCTGGGTGAGGTACCCTCAACCCCTGGGGTGCACCCCGAGAAGGTGCAGGGTGGGCGGGCGGTGCAGCCCCCTGCTGTGCCGGCAGCGAGCTCCCCCCTCAAGCCTGCAGCCAGTCCCCAGCTCAGTGCCCTCAGGAGACCCCTGCCCAACCCTCCCTTCACTCTCCCCAAAAGGCCCCCCCACCCTGAATTCCTCACTGCCCTTAGCAGACCCCTGCCCAACCCTCCCTCGCGTCCCCTCAAGAGACCCCCCGACCCTGAATTCCTTAATTCCCTTAGGAGACCCCTGCCCAAGCCTCGCCTGAGTCCCCTCAAGAGCCCCCCCGACCCTGAATTTATTAGTGCCCTTAGGAGACCCCTGCCCAATCCCCCTCTGGGTCCCCTCAAGAGCCCCCCCGGCCCTGAATTTATTAGTGCCCTTAGGAGGCCCCTGCCCAATCCCCCTCTGAGTCCCCTCAAGAGCCCCCCGCCTGCCCCTGCGCCCACCGGCACCAAGTGGGGGGCCAAGCGCCCCGCGCCCACCAGCACCCCCAGCACAGCGCAGAGCTCCCAGCACAGGAGGCCGGCGACGGAGAAAACCCCCGGCAAGGAGAAGACGACGCTGCTGGGCCAGGGTGGCCAAGGCCCCAAGACGCTGTGCCAGGGGAAGACGGGTGGCCACAGCGCGGTGGCTGGCAGCAGCGGCCAAGCGGGCGGCGGCAGGCAGCAGCCGGCGAGCGACAGCACCAGGGCGCCCAGCAAGAGGGCCCGAAGCCCGGGGGCTGCTGGGGGGCAAGGAGCAGCGGCACCGCCTCCCCGGAGAGCGCTGCTGCTGCTGGAGCCCCCCCCCATTAAGCCCCGTGCCCATGCCCGTGCCGTGCGGGCCCAGGACAGGCTCCGTCCCCAAGCCATCGGGGACAAGACGCTGCAGCGCCAGCACCCGGGGACAAAGACCCCCAGCGAGACTTTGCAGCCGCTGGGGGCCAGGGTGAAGGCGCTGGGGCCAGTGCGCCAGCCGCCCTGTGTGCAGCCGCAGCCCACCTCCAGCGGCCCCAGCAGCATGCCCAGGGCCCCGCCGACGGTGCCAGGCTCCAGCGCTGTGCCCGCTGCCCCCCGGCCCCCAGCTGGCGACAAGGCCCAGGCGGTGCCGGCACCACCAGGCAGCACGGCGCAAGCGTGGAGAGCTCCCCTGCAGCAGGCGCCCAGAGCGCCGTGCCTGCCAGCCGCGGGGGGCCAAGCGCAGCGGGAGCCTCTGCCCACGCAGCCGCGCACGCTGCAGCGTCCGGCGCAGCCCCGCGTGGACTACGTGCCCTGCGTGGGGCCCTGGGCGGGCGGCGACGCGGCGCCCACGCCGCTGGAGGAGCAGGAGGCGTCGGTGCCCAT
Organism: Anser brachyrhynchus; assembly: GCF_964034855.1. Lineage (NCBI taxonomy): Eukaryota > Metazoa > Chordata > Aves > Anseriformes > Anatidae > Anser > Anser brachyrhynchus. Next base: position 894,111 of record NC_137714.1, read on the forward strand.
CACGCCGCAGCAGCGTCCCGAGCGGGAGCGCCTGAAGAAGCTGGCCCAGGAGGAGCGGCAGCGGGCGGCCCACCAGATGAAGATCGGCCCCGTGCAATTCTTCGTGCAGCGGCAGAAGGACCACGCCATAGCCAAGTATTACGGCTACCCGTGACCCTGCGCTCCTCGACGGCCCCCGCAGCACCCGGGCCCGCTCAGCATGCAGGCACAGAGACCTCTGCAGGCGCCTGCTCCAGCTTCAGCCACGCTCCTCAGCCCTTGCCCCTCTCGCTTGCCCTCTCCCTTCTCCAGTGCTGGAGCTAGGCAGTGTTTGCCACTGTCAGGGATGGGCAACTGGGGCAATGGGAAATGCGCGCGTCACGAATGAACGTTGCAATGGGAAGCTGTTGGGATGTTGGCAATAGCTGGGGTGGGAAAGGTTGGGCGTGGGAACTGCTTGTTGGGACACCAAATGGCTGAGATCCCAAACTTCTTTCTTCTTTCGGGTCATTTCTCTTATTTAGTGCCTTCCTTATTAAATTCCTCTAGTGTAGGTGTTCACTCAGCAAGGCCTCTGCCTGCAGCTGTTCTGGCACTGGGATGCCGAGGGGATTTCATGCAGCCCGCTCCCGCTGCCCATGCTCAGTCCGTGCATGGATGTGGGCACGGCCAGCACGGACGGGAGAAAATGGGTGGACGGCTGGGTGGATGGGAGGGTGATGGGAGTTGGGAATTCAGCCTTGGGATCAGACACGGGAGGTTGTTGGGATAGGAAATGACCAGTGGGATGGGAAGTCACGATGGGGATAGGAATTCATCAGAATAGGACAAATTGGTTTCATTTTTATTTATTATTTTATTAATTTTAATATTTATTTTATTTATTATATTTATTAATTTTATTTATTAAATTTACTTTATTGACTGTGTTGTACAGGATGGCATTTTTTTTAGGTCCTCCTCCTTTTCTACCCTATTAAACTCTCTTTATCACAACGCACTGCTTTGTACTTCATTTTTCCTTCCGAGTCGTTCTGGATTCACTCAGGATGGGGGGGACATTAGTGAACGCCTGTGTGCTTCAGATCCAAGGTCACCTTTGCCCTCAACTCAAGATACATATTTGCATCTGTTGTCATGATACAAAATTAACAACAACAAAATAAAAGTTAACTACTTCCGAGCACCAGCTGTACGTTTGCTGGGTCTGCTCTATGCATTTTGAAGACCATTCAATACTATTCAGCACCTTCAGGGGGAAATGTGTGGTTCTAGGGAAATGCATCTTGATCTGATGCAAACCTGCGACGCACCCTGCAGCCCCTGCAACCCCTGTGATTTTACCTGCAGCCCCTGCAACCCCTGTGATTTTACCTGCAGCCCCTGCAACCGCTGTGAGGTTACCTGCAGCCCCTCCAAGAAATGTGATTTTACCTGCAGCCCCTCCAAGCCCTGTGATGTTCCCTGCAGCCACTCCAACCCTGTGACAGGCCCTACAGCTGGCTCCGGGGACTACCCCGTTGCCGTATCAGTCGCCAATACACACACAAGATGAAGGAATGGATGCAGAAGTCATCTCGTTTAGGCAGGGAAGAAAGTCCTCCGAAGAAGGGGAAGGAGCAATAGGAAGGCGAGGCAGGCGACCCCAATGTAGGGCCATCCCAGGGAAGAGGAGGCTGTTATAAAATAGAAAAGAGAGAAAAGCAGCAGTAAGCAGGTGATCCCCATCCCTGGGCGAGCTGCGAGACATGGGACAAGATTTCAGCTGTCATGCAGGCGAGCACATTGTCACCTGGCTGCTGCGATGCTGGGATAACAGCTCCGGGAGCCTGGAATCGGAGGGCAGGGAAGCCAAGCAGCTGGGATCCTTCTCTGGGGAAGGGGGCACTGAGAAAACGATCGGAAACGGGGCACAAGCCTCTGGAGGCGGCGCCTGTCAGGCGTGAAGGAAAGGGATCCCTTCCAGGAAGATGCTGTGGGGTTGCTGAGGGTCGAAGAAGAGCAGGTGTTGGCTGCTCCCACCGTGCTGCAGCAGCGGCAAGGGAGAGACGTGGTGGTTTTCCTCAGCTGGGCAGCTGAGCTCCACCTCAACCGCTCTCTCCCTGCCCCTCCTCAAAGGGAAAGGGGAGAAAATAGGATGGAAAGGGCTCAAGGGCTGAGAGAAGGACAGGGAGATCTCTCCACAATGATCGTCACGGGCAAAAGAGGCTCAGCAGAGCCTGTTCCAGTCCAGCCCGGGCCTGCTCCTGCGGGGGCTCTCCACAGGCCGCGGCCTCCTCCAGGCCACATCCACCTGCTCCACCGGGGGCTCCTCCACGGGCTGCAGCGTGGAGATCTGCTCCGTGTGGGACCCGTGGGCTGCAGGGGGACAGCCTGCTCCACCAGGGGCCTCTCCCCAGGCCGCAGGGGAACTGCTGCTCTGAGCCTGGAGCACCTCCTGCCTCCTGCTGCACTCACCTTGGGGGCTGCAGAGAGGTTTCTCACTCCTCCCTGACCCAGACGCTGCTGTGCAGCAGGTTTCTTTCCCTTTCTTAGATGGGCTCTCACACAGGCGCAAACATCATCCGTTTTGTCTCACTCCTGGGCAGCAGCGGGTCCCTCTGGAGCCTCCTGGAACCGGCCCTTATCTAACATGGGGCTGCTGCTGCATTCTCCTCACAGAGGACACCCCTGCAGCCCCCCGCTACCAGAACCTGTCCTCGTAAACCCAACACAAGACACCGACCGAGCCTCCCTGATTCCCAGCAGGTGGGTCAGGCTGGGAACCCAGGCCAGTGCCCGGCAGACCCTCCTGGGCCTTGAAAAGCAAGCTTTGTGGGGACGTAGCACCCAGAAAGAACGGAGTCACACAAGAGGATTCATTTCCAAAACCGTCTCATAGACACCTGGGCCAAAGAGCAGGGCCTTGAGCGGGTATATCACAATGACAGAGTTCATTTCCTTCCCAGTAGCTGGCACGTGCTGTTTTTTGGGATTTCGGGGCTACAGTGAGCTGCTAAGAGGGATGTCTTAGCTCTTGCAGGGCCGTGCTTCCACTAAGGCCAGGACTTTTCTGCATCTTCTACTGCCCTGCAAGCGAGGATGCTTGGGGCACACAGGAAGCTGGGAGGGGACACAGCTGCAGGGATTCCATAAGACACAAGCAAACGCAGCCTTGGCTTGGTGACACTTTCTCTTGATTACTGCTCAACACAAATTACCTCGAGCAAGTCTACTGTGAGGACTAAAGGAAAGAGACGTATGGATGCTGCTAAGCTCTTCTAGCTTGTACCAGGTAGGAAAGATACCTCTGTAGCAGGCGTGAAGAGGATAGCACTAATTAATTAGATGAGAAGTGGAGGAAAGGCACTTAGAGGTAGTGAAAAGCAGTTAATGTGATGTTCCGGGGAAGCTTCAGTCTGCTTAAGGAGTAGCAAGAACAAGCCTAAAGTCATAGCCAAATACAAGAAAGAGAGGAGGACACGCAGCATGAGAAGCTCCCGAGAGAAAGGAGCTCTGTTTTGGGTAAAAATCAGTCCCTTTTTCTATCATGGAGACATCCAAGGGCGTAGGACACGTGCACATTTCTCTCGTCCCCCTGACACAGCCACTAGGTGACGATGCTTCCAATTCTCTCTAAAGAAACCTTGCTTTCTCAGGCCCAGGTGTCCAGCTGCACACCAAGGACGTCCCTGGCTCCCAGGCACAGTTCCCAGGCCCAAGGCCGAGCTCCCCTCCGAACCCCCATTCCAGCAGACCTTGCTCCTGGCATTGTGGAGCAGCCATTTCATGTCAGCCTTTTCTCCTGGCAGTCAGCTTAGCGCCGTAACCTCTGCCATCGGGGCGCCCGAGAGCCGTGTGAGGTCAGCAGAGAGTCACTGTCAGCCTTTGACCTCACAAAGGTGGGTGGCCATAAGTGCCCTGAGCGTCCAGCTCGCATTGAGTACTGCTGGTGGCACTCGAGGCGTGGAGGTCTGCATGGTGCAATGGGAGACGCCGATGTCCTGCTGCTGGAACAAGAGGCGCTGATGTGCTGCTGGTGCAGGAGGAGACGTGAAGGTGCTGCTGCTTAGAGGTGCTGAGGGGCGGGCAGCCTCAGCGGGCAGCTGAATCAGAGGGCAGGGAAGCCAAGCAGCTTCCTTCTCTGGGGAAGGGGGCACAGAGAAAGTGATTGGAAATGGGGTACAAGCCCTCAGCCTCTAAAAGCAATCCCTCAGATGTTTAGGCATAGTAAAGTTAGGTATATCTATTTGACTCTAGACCCCAACATGTTTGTTAGTGTTCTGGTTTGTCCACTGCTTTCTTGTGGGGGATTTGAGTTGGCCATTACTCTTTAGGTGAATGCTGACTTCATATCTATGGTGCACTTTATTCTTAAAATGGGAAGTTTCTACCAATTTCCCGTCCAAACTTGCTCATAAGCCAACTGCAGTCATCATTTCAGATGTGTCTCCCAACTTACACATTTCCTATTTCTCCTTGATATTTACTCAAGAAATTCATTTACGTAGAGACAACATATTCTTCTCTCAACTGGCATCTGGCCGGGCAGAATGATGTCCTTTCATTCCCTTCCAGGCAATAGGCAACTTGTTCCTTCTGTCTTGTGAACTCTTCCTCCTAAGTTCAATGTGAATACAAGTGGCAGAACTGTGCCTCATGTCTCAAATGAGTGTCAGGGCTGCCTTGTCCAGTGTATTCATACTGGAGGGAAAAAAAAATGAATAGCCATACACACTATATAACCACTAAACTTTTTCAGTCCTCCTTGTGCTAACAGTGCATGAACGTGAGGTTTTGTTGTCATTTTTGTTTGTTTGTTTGTTTGCTTGCTTTAAACTCCTGACTGCCATATAGCAAACATGACAAAAAAACACCCTTTTTTGAGAATCTCTGAGAATGGCTCTGCTTTGTATTATCACCTGTCACTTCACCTGAACCATTTCAATCACAAGCGATATCCTTCTGTCAGGCTTGGTAGTACTTCCCAACCTTATGTCCCCTGCAAATCTCAAAGCTCATGTGTAATTTTTAATCTTCAGCCACCATGTCCATACCGAACATATCTAACTTTGAAGTCAGCTCTGCCCTGAATAGGAGGTTGGGTTTTCAGAGGTCCCTTCCAGCCTACACTTCTCCATGAGTCTTTGCCTCCTTAGCAGCTGCAGTTTCAGAACTGTCTCTGAGAATTACCATAGGTAATGACTCCTTTGCTGGTAAGTCCCTCTTCAGTGTGAACAATTGTAAATTCCCTTTATTCACTTGCAGCCCCAAAGCCCAAATCCGTAGATAATGTATCAGAAGCTCACAGAAAGTGAAATAGATGTAATTCATCCCCTGTGTAGGGAAGAACTGGTCCTAGAAAGGAAAGCTATTAAATTATCTGGAAACAATTTAGCTCTGATAAATTATTTTGTAAATTACACATTACCCCCTCCTTCCCTGGTCTTAGCTGTTCTTGCTCCAAAACTTTGCATGGTGTTGATGTCAAACTAACAGGCCCACACTTGTCTGGATGACTCTTTACCCTCTTCTGGACAGAGGTGTATTTGTTACTCTCCCATTCTGGGGACTATCCCTGATTTGCACAATTGTTATGCATTGTTCCTACTTGACTTGTTGTTCTGTGTGCCAATGCTGTTAATAGGCTAGGTAGATATCAGCTTTTCATTTTTCACTTGAATCACTATAGATTGTTATTTCACCTCAGATGATGTTGCGCCTAGTGCCCTACCCTCCTTTTCAATGGGAGTCCTGTCACTGCCCTTAATATCACATTGTTGTTGCTGTTAGATAGATGCAGGAAATAAGATTTGCAGCATTTGAGACATCAGTAACTTTTGATCTATTTTTGCCTCAAGTGTGCAACTGTCCTAATTTGTTCTCTTTGTTCCCCCTGGTTTCTGTGGCTTAAGTACCACTTACTATTATTGTTTAATTTCCTATGTGAAGGAGGTTTTCGGTCATTCTTACTTTATTTCTGCAGTTTTTAACCTCTGAAACATGCCTTTTCTCATCACTTTTTTCCTCTTTGAATTTTGAATTTTAACTATGCCTTCTCTGCACTCAAGTCCCAGAGCTGCTTAGTCAGACTCAATTATTCATTTCCTTAGATTTCAAAGTTTGCATTTCTAAGCCTCAAAACCTTCATTCTAAACCTGGTTTTGTCTGTCGTGAAATGTAAAATGAGAAAAGTCAGCTCATGATCACACTTTATTCAAATTTTACTACATTTAAACCCATACAGGAGCCAAGTCTAAAATGGTCTTATATTTTTTCACTTTTGGGAAGAAATCCATCACATAGTACACCTCTGTGAACATAAGTGGTAATTATCTTTCAATCTTTTGCTGGGAAGTTAAAGTCTCCCATAATTCCCATTATTGTTTACGTGTCTGATAACTGTACAGAGATAATTCACTATTAGACTGGAGCTAAGAGCAAAGAGCAGGCTAGCAAGGCTGTCTATCTTTAGCAGTGATTTGCACAAAACCACTCTTTTGCTGACCCATAACATTTAATTTCTCCATCCTCTGCTTCTTGCTAACACAAAGCACCATCTTATTCCATCCATTTGCCTTGGTTTCCAGCCTTCCTGAGATTTATCAGTACTTGTATGACATTCATGCCTTTGTTTCACCCTTCCTGTGTTGACACTTGTCATAACAGTTTTAGATCCTGAACATGATCATCTCAAAGTTTGCCTGACAGTTAGGTCTTCCTCACATTGTCATAGAGTATCAGGTCTCTACCACTTGAAATAGATTGGATTGGATTAGATTATTGGCACCGTCTCTTGTGCTGGTAGTCCATTATCTTCACAGTCCGTACAACTGGCCATCAGTGAACATGAAGTGGCCTTATCCTGCCCATTTACCTTTCTGGAAATCAGCCACTCTCTCTGCCTAGAACAGGGAATGGATTTTCCTCACCTTTCTTCAAAAGCTCTGAAGTTTTCTGTGATCTTTCCAATTGTACGGTATGATAAGCTTTTGCTGCCACTGAAGGGTAGAAGTCATTATGAATAGTGCCAACAAAACAGAAACATAACAATGAAAACGATATTTTAATTCAGAATAGGTATTTGAAAAGTTCACCTTTTCTAGCACAAATGGGGAAAAGAAAAAAAGGAAGGAAAAAAAAAAAAAAAAAAGCAGTCCTAAAACATCAAAACTGTGGCCAAAGAATTAGAAGAAACACTATTTTTCCAAAGCTGCAATGTTTTCCATTCATCTGGCTGGGCCAGCAGAGCACTGGAGACCTGGATGCACTGTACTCATGGCTGGTTCCCCTAAATGACCTGCAGGGAGATCTTCTTCTCTCTATCCCTCTGTTTCTCCTTTCAATCTCTGTTTTGTCTGTTTGTATCACTAGCTCTCAAATCGCCACTGATATATGCACGTGCAGCACCCAGCACAACCTTGTTTCAGGCTCCAGCGGGACCTTTAGGCATTACCATCCTGTAAACAAATAACAATGATAGTGAGTGTAATTACAATCGTCAAACTATTCCAGCTCCACATCATTAGCCATGCCCTGAGCTAAATAACATTTTAATCAGTTTGATATGTCATCTGTGGCTTTCTTCACTGTCACTTGCAATCCAGCAAACTCCTTCCTTCACGTTTCTAGATTAGACAGAGGGTTCTCAACTGCAGACATCCAATTCCCTGTTCAGGAAGCAGCGAGACCTTTCCTCTTCTCACAGATTTAAGATGATAGCCAAGCATCATGAGACACAGTGCGTATGTCTCCTAGGCCCATCCCATGAGAGCAGGACATTTACCACACATGAGAAGAAGACTTAATGCAGTGGCAAAGCAAAATACTCGGTGTCAAAGCCATGTCTAGATGATCATTAAAGACAGATCAAAATTACCCAATACAGGAGGAAAATCTATCGTTTGTAGAAGATTATGTTCTCTGATTATTAGTTTCAAAATTAGTTTTTCCTTTGGATTTCCTCTGAACTTAAACTTAGTTTGGAATGCCTTTGCTTTTGAATATTTCTGAAATCGTATTACTTCTCCTAAGTAAGTTGCTAGTCTGTTCTGTTTACGTGAAATTCGAATAATATTGTGAAGTATCTGCCATCAGTTTTACTGTGTGCCAGGCTGAGTTCCCTGATGAATTTCAAATTTCAGATATGAAACAGTAAAGGTTAAAAAAAAAAATGTTACAAAGGGTACTTCATGCAGTAGCATAAACTTCTGTTTTCTCAAAACTTGTATCAGTTCATCTCACCAGGACCAGCAGGGGAAGCACACTCTGCCTAGGCACTGGCAAAGGGACACAGTGAGAGTGTAGGGTCTCTTGCTGGGGCCATTCAAAATTTGACTGTACAAGCCCCTGAGCAATATGACAGGGCTTTAAAAATGGCCCTGCTTGAAGTACGCGGGTGATCTGGAGACCTCTAAGGTGCTTTCCAACAAAAGCTTTTCTATAATTGTATGAAATCACCTGCAATAGATTAACCCTGGTCATTATTCCTATCACAGGAAATAACTGTGACACCTGGGTAACAGGTGAGCTTACTGCGACACCAGGGAGAGCCTTCCTGTACTTAAAGGCAACCTGTAGGAAAGCTGGGGAGGGAGTCTTTATCAGGGCCTGGAGTGACAGGACAAGGAGTAACCGCTTTAAACTGAAAAGTAGCACCCAGAAAGAACGGAGTCACGCAACAGGATTCATTTCCAAAACCACCTCGTAGACACCTGGGCCAAAGAGCAGGGCCTTGAGCGGGTATATCACAATGGCAGAGTTCATTTCCTTCCCAGTAGCTGGCACGTGCCGTTTTTTGGGATTTCGGGGCTACAGTGAGCTGCTAAGAGGGATGTCTTAGCTCTTGCAGGGCAGTGCTTCCACTAAGGCCAGGACTTTTCTGCATCTTCTACTGCCCTGCAAGCGAGGATGCTTGGGGCACACAGGAAGCTGGGAGCGGACACAGCTGCAGGGATTCCATAAGACACAAGCAAATGCAGCCTTGGCTTGGTGACACTTTCTCTTGATTACTGCTCAACACAAATTACCTCGAGCAAGTCTACTGTGAGGACTAAAGGAAAGAGACGTATGGATGCTGCTAAGCTCTTCTAGCTTGTACCAGGTAGGAAAGATACCTCTGTAGCAGGCGTGAAGAGGATAGCACTAATTAATTAGATGAGAAGCGGAGGAAAGGCACTTAGAGGTAGTGAAAAGCAGTTAATGTGATGTTCCGGGAAAGCTTCAGTCTGCTTAAGGAGTAGCAAGAACAAGCCTAAAGTCATAGCCAAATACAAGAAAGAGAGGAGGACACGCAGCATGAGAAGCTCCCGAGAGAAAGGAGCTCTGTTTTGGGTAAAAATCAGTCCCTTTTTCTATCATGGAGACATCCAAGGGCGTAGGACACGTGCACTTCAGGGAACCAAGAGATGCTGTGCATTTCTCTCGTCCCCCTGACACAGCCACTAGGTGACGATGCTTCCAATTCTCTCTAAAGAAACCTTGCTTTCTCAGGCCCAGGTGTCCAGCTGCACACCAAGGACGTCCCTGGCTCCCAGGCACAGTTCCCAGGCCCAAGGCCGAGCTCCCCTCCGAACCCCCCATTCCAGCAGACCTTGCTCCTGGCATTGTGGAGCAGCCATTTCATGTCAGCCTTTTCTCCTGGCAGTCAGCTTAGCGCCGTAACCTCTGCCATCGGGGCGCCCGAGAGCCGTGTGAGGTCAGCAGAGAGTCACTGTCAGCCTTTGACCTCACAAAGGTGGGTGGCCATAAGTGCCCGGAGCGTCCAGCTCGCATTGAGTACTGCTGGTGGCACTCGAGGCGTGGAGGTCTGCATGGTGCAATGGGAGACGCCGATGTCCTGCTGCTGGAACAAGAGGCGCTGATGTGCTGCTGGTGCAGGAGGAGACGTGAAGGTGCTGCTGCTTAGAGGTGCTGAGGGGCGGGCAGCCTCAGCGGGCAGCTGAATCAGAGGGCAGGGAAGCCAAGCAGCTTCCTTCTCTGGGGAAGGGGGCACAGAGAAAGTGATTGGAAATGGGGTACAAGCCCTCAGCCTCTAAAAGCAATCCCTCAGATGTTTAGGCATAGTAAAGTTAGGTATATCTATTTGACTCTAGACCCCAACATGTTTGTTAGTGTTCTGGTTTGTCCACTGCTTTCTTGTGGGGGATTTGAGTTGGCCATTACTGTTTAGGTGAATGCTGACTTCATATCTATGGTGCACTTTATTCTTAAAATGGGAAGTTTCTACCAATTTCCCGTCCAAACTTGCTCATAAGCCAACTGCAGTCATCATTTCAGATGTGTCTCCCAACTTACACATTTCCTATTTCTCCTTGATATTTACTCAAGAAATTCATTTACGTAGAGACAACATATTCTTCTCTCAACTGGCATCTGGCTGGGCAGAATGATGTCCTTTCATTCCCTTCCAGGCAATAGGCAACTTGTTCCTTCTGTCTTGTGAACTCTTCCTCCTAAGTTCAATGTGAATACAAGTGGCAGAACTGTGCCTCATGTCTCAAATGAGTGTCAGGGCTGCCTTGTCCAGTGTATTCATACTGGAGGGAAAAAAAAATGAATAGCCATACACACTATATAACCACTAAACTTTTTCAGTCCTCCTTGTGCTAACAGTGCATGAACGTGAGGTTTTGTTGTCATTTTTGTTTGTTTGTTTGTTTGCTTGCTTTAAACTCCTGACTGCCATATAGCAAACATGACAAAAAAACACCCTTTTTTGAGAATCTCTGAGAATGGCTCTGCTTTGTATTATCACCTGTCACTTCACCTGAACCATTTCAATCACAAGCGATATCCTTCTGTCAGGCTTGGTAGTACTTCCCAACCTTATGTCCCCTGCAAATCTCAAAGCTCATGTGTAATTTTTAATCTTCAGCCACCATGTCCATACCGAACATATCTAACTTTGAAGTCAGCTCTGCCCTGAATAGGAGGTTGGGTTTTCAGAGGTCCCTTCCAGCCTACACTTCTCCATGAGTCTTTGCCTCCTTAGCAGCTGCAGTTTCAGAACTGTCTCTGAGAATTACCATAGGTAATGACTCCTTTGCTGGTAAGTCCCTCTTCAGTGTGAACAATTGTAAATTCCCTTTATTCACTTGCAGCCCCAAAGCCCAAATCCGTAGATAATGTATCAGAAGCTCACAGAAAGTGAAATAGATGTAATTCATCCCCTGTGTAGGGAAGAACTGGTCCTAGAAAGGAAAGCTATTAAATTATCTGGAAACAATTTAGCTCTGATAAATTATTTTGTAAATTACACATTACCCCCTCCTTCCCTGGTCTTAGCTGTTCTTGCTCCAAAACTTTGCATGGTGTTGATGTCAAACTAACAGGCCCACACTTGTCTGGATGACTCTTTACCCTCTTCTGGACAGAGGTGTATTTGTTACTCTCCCATTCTGGGGACTATCCCTGATTTGCACAATTGTTATGCATTTTTCCTACTTGACTTGTTGTTCTGTGTGCCAATGCTGTTAATAGGCTAGGTAGATATCAGCTTTTCATTTTTCACTTGAATCACTATAGATTGGTATTTCACCTCAGATGATGTTGCGCCTAGTGCCCTACCCTCCTTTTCAATGGGAGTCCTGTCACTGCCCTTAATATCACATTGTTGTTGCTGTTAGATGCAGGAAATAAGATTTGCAGCATTTGAGACATCAGTAACTTTTGATCTATTTTTGCCTCAAGTGTGCAACTGTCCTAATTTGTTCTCTTTGTTCCCCCTGGTTTCTGTGGCTTAAGTACCACTTACTATTATTGTTTAATTTCCTATGTGAAGGAGGTTTTTGGTCATTCTTACTTTATTTCTGCAGTTTTTAACCTCTGAAACATGCCTTTTCTCATCGCTTTTTTCCTCTTTGAATTTTGAATTTTAACTATGCCTTCTCTGCACTCAAGTCCCAGAGCTGCTTAGTCAGACTCAATTATTCATTTCCTTAGATTTCAAAGTTTGCATTTCTAAGCCTCAAAACCTTCATTCTAAACCTGGTTTTGTCTGTCGTGAAATGTAAAATGAGAAAAGTCAGCTCATGATCACACTTTATTCAAATTTTACTACATTTAAACCCATACAGGAGCCAAGTCTAAAATGGTCTTATATTTTTTCACTTTTGGGAAGAAATCCATCACATAGTACACCTCTGTGAACATAAGTGGTAATTATCTTTCAATCTTTTGCTGGGAAGTTAAAGTCTCCCATAATTCCCATTATTGTTTACGTGTCTGATAACTGTACAGAGATAATTCACTATTAGACTGGAGCTAAGAGCAAAGAGCAGGCTAGCAAGGCTGTCTATCTTTAGCAGTGATTTGCACAAAACCACTCTTTTGCTGACCCATAACATTTAATTTCTCCATCCTCTGCTTCTTGCTAACACAAAGCACCATCTTATTCCATCCATTTGCCTTGGTTTCCAGCCTTCCTGAGATTTATCAGTACTTGTATGACATTCATGCCTTTGTTTCACCCTTCCTGTGTTGACACTTGTCATAACAGTTTTAGATCCTGAACATGATCATCTCAAAGTTTGCCTGACAGTTAGGTCTTCCTCACATTGTCATAGAGTATCAGGTCTCTACCACTTGAAATAGATTGGATTGGATTAGATTATTGGCACCGTCTCTTGTGCTGGTAGTCCATTATCTTCACAGTCCGTACAACTGGCCATCAGTGAACATGAAGTGGCCTTATCCTGCCCATTTACCTTTCTGGAAATCAGCCACTCTCTCTGCCTAGAACAGGGAATGGATTTTCCTCACCTTTCTTCAAAAGCTCTGAAGTTTTCTGTGATCTTTCCAATTGTACGGTATGATAAGCTTTTGCTGCCACTGAAGGGTAGAAGTCATTATGAATAGTGCCAACAAAACAGAAACATAACAATGAAAACGATATTTTAATTCAGAATAGGTATTTGAAAAGTTCACCTTTTCTAGCACAAATGGGGAAAAGAAAAAAAGGAAGGAAAAAAAAAAAAAAAAAAAGCAGTCCTAAAACATCAAAACTGTGGCCAAAGAATTAGAAGAAACACTATTTTTCCAAAGCTGCAATGTTTTCCATTCATCTGGCTGGGCCAGCAGAGCACTGGAGACCTGGATGCACTGTACTCATGGCTGGTTCCCCTAAATGACCTGCAGGGAGATCTTCTTCTCTCTATCCCTCTGTTTCTCCTTTCAATCTCTGTTTTGTCTGTTTGTATCACTAGCTCTCAAATCGCCACTGATATATGCACGTGCAGCACCCAGCACAACCTTGTTTCAGGCTCCAGCGGGACCTTTAGGCATTACCATCCTGTAAACAAATAACAATGATAGTGAGTGTAATTACAATCGTCAAACTATTCCAGCTCCACATCATTAGCCATGCCCTGAGCTAAATAACATTTTAATCAGTTTGATATGTCATCTGTGGCTTTCTTCACTGTCACTTGCAATCCAGCAAACTCCTTCCTTCACGTTTCTAGATTAGACAGAGGGTTCTCAACTGCAGACATCCAATTCCCTGTTCAGGAAGCAGCGAGACCTTTCCTCTTCTCAAAGATTTAAGATGATAGCCAAGCATCATGAGACACAGTGCGTATGTCTCCTAGGCCCATCCCATGAGAGCAGGACATTTACCACACATGAGAAGAAGACTTAATGCAGTGGCAAAGCAAAATACTCAGTGTCAAAGCCATGTCTAGATGATCATTAAAGACAGATCAAAATTACCCAATACAGGAGGAAAATCTATCGTTTGTAGAAGATTATGTTCTCTGATTATTAGTTTCAAAATTAGTTTTTCCTTTGGATTTCCTCTGAACTTAAACTTAGTTTGGAATGCCTTTGCTTTTGAATATTTCTGAAATCGTATTACTTCTCCTAAGTAAGTTGCTAGTCTGTTCTATTTACGTGAAATTCGAATAATATTGTGAAGTATCTGCCATCAGTTTTACTGTGTGCCAGGCTGAGTTCCCTGATGAATTTCAAATTTCAGATATGAAACAGTAAAGGTTAAAAAAAAAAATGTTACAAAGGGTACTCCATGCAGTAGCATAAACTTCTGTTTTCTCAAAACTTGTATCAGTTCATCTCACCAGGACCAGCAGGGGAAGCACACTCTGCCTAGGCACTGGCAAAGGGACACAGTGAGAGTGTAGGGTCTCTTGCTGGGGCCATTCAAAATTTGACTGTACAAGCCCCTGAGCAATATGACAGGGCTTTAAAAATGGCCCTGCTTGAAGTACGCGGGTGATCTGGAGACCTCTAAGGTGCTTTCCAACAAAAGCTTTTCTATAATTGTATGAAATCACCTGCAATAGATTAACCCTGGTCATTATTCCTATCACAGGAAATAACTGTGACACCTGGGTAACAGGTGAGCTTACTGCGACACCAGGGAGAGCCTTCCTGTACTTAAAGGCAACCTGTAGGAAAGCTGGGGAGGGAGTCTTTATCAGGGCCTGGAGTGACAGGACAAGGAGTAACCGCTTTAAACTGAAAAGTAGCACCCAGAAAGAACGGAGTCACGCAACAGGATTCATTTCCAAAACCACCTCATAGACACCTGGGCCAAAGAGCAGGGCCTTGAGCAGGTATATCACAATGACAGAGTTCATTTCCTTCCCAGTAGCTGGCACGTGCCGTTTTTTGGGATTTCGGGGCTACAGTGAGCTGCTAAGAGGGATGTCTTAGCTCTTGCAGGGCAGTGCTTCCACTAAGGCCAGGACTTTTCTGCATCTTCTACTGCCCTGCAAGCGAGGATGCTTGGGGCACACAGGAAGCTGGGAGGGGACACAGCTGCAGGGATTCCATAAGACACAAGCAAATGCAGCCTTGGCTTGGTGACACTTTCTCTTGATTACTGCTCAACACAAATTACCTCGAGCAAGTCTACTGTGAGGACTAAAGGAGAGAGACGTATGGATGCTGCTAAGCTCTTCTAGCTTGTACCAGGTAGGAAAGATACCTCTGTAGCAGGCGTGAAGAGGATAGCACTAATTAATTAGATGAGAAGCGGAGGAAAGGCACTTAGAGGTAGTGAAAAGCAGTTAATGTGATGTTCCGGGGAAGCTTCAGTCTGCTTAAGGAGTAGCAAGAACAAGCCTAAAGTCATAGCCAAATACAAGAAAGAGAGGAGGACACGCAGCATGAGAAGCTCCCGAGAGAAAGGAGCTCTGTTTTGGGTAAAAATCAGTCCCTTTTTCTATCATGGAGACATCCAAGGGCGTAGGACACGTGCACTTCAGGGAACCAAGAGATGCTGTGCATTTCTCTCGTCCCCCTGACACAGCCACTAGGTGACGATGCTTCCAATTCTCTCTAAAGAAACCTTGCTTTCTCAGGCCCAGGTGTCCAGCTGCACACCAAGGACGTCCCTGGCTCCCAGGCACAGTTCCCAGGCCCAAGGCCGAGCTCCCCTCCGAACCCCCATTCCAGCAGACCTTGCTCCTGGCATTGTGGAGCAGCCATTTCATGTCAGCCTTTTCTCCTGGCAGTCAGCTTAGCGCCGTAACCTCTGCCATCGGGGCGCCCGAGAGCCGTGTGAGGTCAGCAGAGAGTCACTGTCAGCCTTTGACCTCACAAAGGTGGGTGGCCATAAGTGCCCTGAGCGTCCAGCTCGCATTGAGTACTGCTGGTGGCACTCGAGGCGTGGAGGTCTGCATGGTGCAATGGGAGACGCCGATGTCCTGCTGCTGGAACAAGAGGCGCTGATGTGCTGCTGGTGCAGGAGGAGACGTGAAGGTGCTGCTGCTTAGAGGTGCTGAGGGGCGGGCAGCCTCAGCGGGCAGCTGAATCAGAGGGCAGGGAAGCCAAGCAGCTTCCTTCTCTGGGGAAGGGGGCACAGAGAAAGTGATTGGAAATGGGGTACAAGCCCTCAGCCTCTAAAAGCAATCCCTCAGATGTTTAGGCATAGTAAAGTTAGGTATATCTATTTGACTCTAGACCCCAACATGTTTGTTAGTGTTCTGGTTTGTCCACTGCTTTCTTGTGGGGGATTTGAGTTGGCCATTACTCTTTAGGTGAATGCTGACTTCATATCTATGGTGCACTTTATTCTTAAAATGGGAAGTTTCTACCAATTTCCCGTCCAAACTTGCTCATAAGCCAACTGCAGTCATCATTTCAGATGTGTCTCCCAACTTACACATTTCCTATTTCTCCTTGATATTTACTCAAGAAATTCATTTACGTAGAGACAACATATTCTTCTCTCAACTGGCATCTGGCTGGGCAGAATGATGTCCTTTCATTCCCTTCCAGGCAATAGGCAACTTGTTCCTTCTGTCTTGTGAACTCTTCCTCCTAAGTTCAATGTGAATACAAGTGGCAGAACTGTGCCTCATGTCTCAAATGAGTGTCAGGGCTGCCTTGTCCAGTGTATTCATACTGGAGGGAAAAAAAAATGAATAGCCATACACACTATATAACCACTAAACTTTTTCAGTCCTCCTTGTGCTAACAGTGCATGAACGTGAGGTTTTGTTGTCATTTTTGTTTGTTTGTTTGTTTGCTTGCTTTAAACTCCTGACTGCCATATAGCAAACATGACAAAAAAACACCCTTTTTTGAGAATCTCTGAGAATGGCTCTGCTTTGTATTATCACCTGTCACTTCACCTGAACCATTTCAATCACAAGCGATATCCTTCTGTCAGGCTTGGTAGTACTTCCCAACCTTATGTCCCCTGCAAATCTCAAAGCTCATGTGTAATTTTTAATCTTCAGCCACCATGTCCATACCGAACATATCTAACTTTGAAGTCAGCTCTGCCCTGAATAGGAGGTTGGGTTTTCAGAGGTCCCTTCCAGCCTACACTTCTCCATGAGTCTTTGCCTCCTTAGCAGCTGCAGTTTCAGAACTGTCTCTGAGAATTACCATAGGTAATGACTCCTTTGCTGGTAAGTCCCTCTTCAGTGTGAACAATTGTAAATTCCCTTTATTCACTTGCAGCCCCAAAGCCCAAATCCGTAGATAATGTATCAGAAGCTCACAGAAAGTGAAATAGATGTAATTCATCCCCTGTGTAGGGAAGAACTGGTCCTAGAAAGGAAAGCTATTAAATTATCTGGAAACAATTTAGCTCTGATAAATTATTTTGTAAATTACACATTACCCCCTCCTTCCCTGGTCTTAGCTGTTCTTGCTCCAAAACTTTGCATGGTGTTGATGTCAAACTAACAGGCCCACACTTGTCTGGATGACTCTTTACC
This sequence comes from Anser brachyrhynchus, assembly GCF_964034855.1. Taxonomy (NCBI): domain Eukaryota; kingdom Metazoa; phylum Chordata; class Aves; order Anseriformes; family Anatidae; genus Anser; species Anser brachyrhynchus. Next base: position 911,261 of record NC_137714.1, read on the forward strand.
CTCTTCTGGACAGAGGTGTATTTGTTACTCTCCCATTCTGGGGACTATCCCTGATTTGCACAATTGTTATGCATTTTTCCTACTTGACTTGTTGTTCTGTGTGCCAATGCTGTTAATAGGCTAGGTAGATATCAGCTTTTCATTTTTCACTTGAATCACTATAGATTGGTATTTCACCTCAGATGATGTTGCGCCTAGTGCCCTACCCTCCTTTTCAATGGGAGTCCTGTCACTGCCCTTAATATCACATTGTTGTTGCTGTTAGATGCAGGAAATAAGATTTGCAGCATTTGAGACATCAGTAACTTTTGATCTATTTTTGCCTCAAGTGTGCAACTGTCCTAATTTGTTCTCTTTGTTCCCCCTGGTTTCTGTGGCTTAAGTACCACTTACTATTATTGTTTAATTTCCTATGTGAAGGAGGTTTTTGGTCATTCTTACTTTATTTCTGCAGTTTTTAACCTCTGAAACATGCCTTTTCTCATCGCTTTTTTCCTCTTTGAATTTTGAATTTTAACTATGCCTTCTCTGCACTCAAGTCCCAGAGCTGCTTAGTCAGACTCAATTATTCATTTCCTTAGATTTCAAAGTTTGCATTTCTAAGCCTCAAAACCTTCATTCTAAACCTGGTTTTGTCTGTCGTGAAATGTAAAATGAGAAAAGTCAGCTCATGATCACACTTTATTCAAATTTTACTACATTTAAACCCATACAGGAGCCAAGTCTAAAATGGTCTTATATTTTTTCACTTTTGGGAAGAAATCCATCACATAGTACACCTCTGTGAACATAAGTGGTAATTATCTTTCAATCTTTTGCTGGGAAGTTAAAGTCTCCCATAATTCCCATTATTGTTTACGTGTCTGATAACTGTACAGAGATAATTCACTATTAGACTGGAGCTAAGAGCAAAGAGCAGGCTAGCAAGGCTGTCTATCTTTAGCAGTGATTTGCACAAAACCACTCTTTTGCTGACCCATAACATTTAATTTCTCCATCCTCTGCTTCTTGCTAACACAAAGCACCATCTTATTCCATCCATTTGCCTTGGTTTCCAGCCTTCCTGAGATTTATCAGTACTTGTATGACATTCATGCCTTTGTTTCACCCTTCCTGTGTTGACACTTGTCATAACAGTTTTAGATCCTGAACATGATCATCTCAAAGTTTGCCTGACAGTTAGGTCTTCCTCACATTGTCATAGAGTATCAGGTCTCTACCACTTGAAATAGATTGGATTGGATTAGATTATTGGCACCGTCTCTTGTGCTGGTAGTCCATTATCTTCACAGTCCGTACAACTGGCCATCAGTGAACATGAAGTGGCCTTATCCTGCCCATTTACCTTTCTGGAAATCAGCCACTCTCTCTGCCTAGAACAGGGAATGGATTTTCCTCACCTTTCTTCAAAAGCTCTGAAGTTTTCTGTGATCTTTCCAATTGTACGGTATGATAAGCTTTTGCTGCCACTGAAGGGTAGAAGTCATTATGAATAGTGCCAACAAAACAGAAACATAACAATGAAAACGATATTTTAATTCAGAATAGGTATTTGAAAAGTTCACCTTTTCTAGCACAAATGGGGAAAAGAAAAAAAGGAAGGAAAAAAAAAAAAAAAAAAAGCAGTCCTAAAACATCAAAACTGTGGCCAAAGAATTAGAAGAAACACTATTTTTCCAAAGCTGCAATGTTTTCCATTCATCTGGCTGGGCCAGCAGAGCACTGGAGACCTGGATGCACTGTACTCATGGCTGGTTCCCCTAAATGACCTGCAGGGAGATCTTCTTCTCTCTATCCCTCTGTTTCTCCTTTCAATCTCTGTTTTGTCTGTTTGTATCACTAGCTCTCAAATCGCCACTGATATATGCACGTGCAGCACCCAGCACAACCTTGTTTCAGGCTCCAGCGGGACCTTTAGGCATTACCATCCTGTAAACAAATAACAATGATAGTGAGTGTAATTACAATCGTCAAACTATTCCAGCTCCACATCATTAGCCATGCCCTGAGCTAAATAACATTTTAATCAGTTTGATATGTCATCTGTGGCTTTCTTCACTGTCACTTGCAATCCAGCAAACTCCTTCCTTCACGTTTCTAGATTAGACAGAGGGTTCTCAACTGCAGACATCCAATTCCCTGTTCAGGAAGCAGCGAGACCTTTCCTCTTCTCAAAGATTTAAGATGATAGCCAAGCATCATGAGACACAGTGCGTATGTCTCCTAGGCCCATCCCATGAGAGCAGGACATTTACCACACATGAGAAGAAGACTTAATGCAGTGGCAAAGCAAAATACTCAGTGTCAAAGCCATGTCTAGATGATCATTAAAGACAGATCAAAATTACCCAATACAGGAGGAAAATCTATCGTTTGTAGAAGATTATGTTCTCTGATTATTAGTTTCAAAATTAGTTTTTCCTTTGGATTTCCTCTGAACTTAAACTTAGTTTGGAATGCCTTTGCTTTTGAATATTTCTGAAATCGTATTACTTCTCCTAAGTAAGTTGCTAGTCTGTTCTATTTACGTGAAATTCGAATAATATTGTGAAGTATCTGCCATCAGTTTTACTGTGTGCCAGGCTGAGTTCCCTGATGAATTTCAAATTTCAGATATGAAACAGTAAAGGTTAAAAAAAAAAATGTTACAAAGGGTACTCCATGCAGTAGCATAAACTTCTGTTTTCTCAAAACTTGTATCAGTTCATCTCACCAGGACCAGCAGGGGAAGCACACTCTGCCTAGGCACTGGCAAAGGGACACAGTGAGAGTGTAGGGTCTCTTGCTGGGGCCATTCAAAATTTGACTGTACAAGCCCCTGAGCAATATGACAGGGCTTTAAAAATGGCCCTGCTTGAAGTACGCGGGTGATCTGGAGACCTCTAAGGTGCTTTCCAACAAAAGCTTTTCTATAATTGTATGAAATCACCTGCAATAGATTAACCCTGGTCATTATTCCTATCACAGGAAATAACTGTGACACCTGGGTAACAGGTGAGCTTACTGCGACACCAGGGAGAGCCTTCCTGTACTTAAAGGCAACCTGTAGGAAAGCTGGGGAGGGAGTCTTTATCAGGGCCTGGAGTGACAGGACAAGGAGTAACCGCTTTAAACTGAAAAGTAGCACCCAGAAAGAACGGAGTCACGCAACAGGATTCATTTCCAAAACCACCTCATAGACACCTGGGCCAAAGAGCAGGGCCTTGAGCAGGTATATCACAATGACAGAGTTCATTTCCTTCCCAGTAGCTGGCACGTGCCGTTTTTTGGGATTTCGGGGCTACAGTGAGCTGCTAAGAGGGATGTCTTAGCTCTTGCAGGGCAGTGCTTCCACTAAGGCCAGGACTTTTCTGCATCTTCTACTGCCCTGCAAGCGAGGATGCTTGGGGCACACAGGAAGCTGGGAGGGGACACAGCTGCAGGGATTCCATAAGACACAAGCAAATGCAGCCTTGGCTTGGTGACACTTTCTCTTGATTACTGCTCAACACAAATTACCTCGAGCAAGTCTACTGTGAGGACTAAAGGAGAGAGACGTATGGATGCTGCTAAGCTCTTCTAGCTTGTACCAGGTAGGAAAGATACCTCTGTAGCAGGCGTGAAGAGGATAGCACTAATTAATTAGATGAGAAGCGGAGGAAAGGCACTTAGAGGTAGTGAAAAGCAGTTAATGTGATGTTCCGGGGAAGCTTCAGTCTGCTTAAGGAGTAGCAAGAACAAGCCTAAAGTCATAGCCAAATACAAGAAAGAGAGGAGGACACGCAGCATGAGAAGCTCCCGAGAGAAAGGAGCTCTGTTTTGGGTAAAAATCAGTCCCTTTTTCTATCATGGAGACATCCAAGGGCGTAGGACACGTGCACTTCAGGGAACCAAGAGATGCTGTGCATTTCTCTCGTCCCCCTGACACAGCCACTAGGTGACGATGCTTCCAATTCTCTCTAAAGAAACCTTGCTTTCTCAGGCCCAGGTGTCCAGCTGCACACCAAGGACGTCCCTGGCTCCCAGGCACAGTTCCCAGGCCCAAGGCCGAGCTCCCCTCCGAACCCCCATTCCAGCAGACCTTGCTCCTGGCATTGTGGAGCAGCCATTTCATGTCAGCCTTTTCTCCTGGCAGTCAGCTTAGCGCCGTAACCTCTGCCATCGGGGCGCCCGAGAGCCGTGTGAGGTCAGCAGAGAGTCACTGTCAGCCTTTGACCTCACAAAGGTGGGTGGCCATAAGTGCCCTGAGCGTCCAGCTCGCATTGAGTACTGCTGGTGGCACTCGAGGCGTGGAGGTCTGCATGGTGCAATGGGAGACGCCGATGTCCTGCTGCTGGAACAAGAGGCGCTGATGTGCTGCTGGTGCAGGAGGAGACGTGAAGGTGCTGCTGCTTAGAGGTGCTGAGGAGCGGGCAGCCTCCGTGCCGGTGGCTGAGCATGCTGCTCTTAATTAGTGCTCTACCCTTCCTATCTTTTTACTAAGGTGGGTAGAGAGAAATGCCCATATCTGTTTATTTCCTGGTAAGAAATGTAAGAGCCTTGTATCTGCATATTCACCAGATTCATCCCAGCGCCCTTGGTACTGGCGATCTGTGTTGATCTGTAATAAAGAGCAATTGGTAGCACACCAAGTCTCCGTGACCTTGCATCTAACAGAATCGTCCAAATCCCTGTTGTGATCTCTCTCTAGCTGTGGGCTGGCTAAGCTGTCTGTTGGATGGTGAAAATGGGAAATGATTGGGATGGGAAATGATGAGTGGGCCGAGAAATCATTGCTGGGATGGGAAGACTTCCTTGGGGTGGAAAGCCATTGGGCTAGGAACTCAAAGAGATGGGAAATCTTCCCTGGGTTTGAAATCATTGGGAAGCAAAAGCGTTGGGATGGGAAATCACTCCGGGGATGGGGAAGTATTGGGATGGGAAGTCTTTAATGGGGTGGGTAACATTCACTGGGGAAGGAAGTACTTGGAAAAGTAATCAGAGAGATGGGAATTCTTTGGGATGAGATCTCTTTGGATTAAGAAAGGCTTCGTGTCGATGGGAAATATCTCGTATGGGAATCTGTTATCATGTGAAATTGTAAGGATGGGAAATGACCGTTAGGATGCAAAGCTGGTACTGGGACGGGAAATGCTTGGGACGGGGAAGTGTTGGTGTGAAACCGTCCTGGGCATGGCAAATGATGCGTGGGAGGGAAAGCCCGATGGGGATGGAAAAGTCTTGCGATGGGAAGCCTGCTTGGGTCCAAAACCTGCAGTCCTCACCAAGATGGCGGCGAGGGGCTGGTCAGCCGTTGGGACGGAACGGCCGTTGCCCGCGTTCCCCAACCGACCGCCCCACTCTCCAGCCACCATGGCAGGTACAGCAGCCGGCTCCCGCTCCTCCCGGGGCTGCGGCCCTGCTGGCGAGCCCAGCGCCCCAGATCTCACCCCAGCGCCCTTTTTCCCACAGAGGGTTTCCCCAGACGGCTTCCGCGGCTTCCGCAGACGCAAAACTCCCCCTTCGTCGTCCCAGCCGTGCCGCCAACGGTGGCTGCCTGGCTGCTGCCCTCCCTCCCCGGAGCGATGGCGCTGCCCTTGCAGCCCCCCCAGGTACCCACCCTCCCCTACGCGCTGCCCCAGGCCACCGTCTGGCACGTGGTGCCGGGGGTCCAGGGGCAGGTGCTGCAGCTCCCCGCCGGGGTGCAGCTGGCACCTGGGGGGCACCTCCCACCCGAGGGGCACCACCTGCAGCTTGGGCAGCTCCCCGCCGTGGGGCAGCTCCCTGCTGTGGGGCAGCTCCCCCACACCGCTCCTCCCTGGGCCCCCGTCTACCAGTGGGGACAGCCCGTGGGGACGGGGACGGTGCTGCCCCAGGATCCCCTCTGGCTGGGGCCCGGGGCCGTGCTCCATGGGGAGCTCCTGCACCCCGCAGGCACCTGCCTGCTGCAGGCCCCTGCCCACCCCGGCCCCCCACCACTCCTCGTCCCGGGGCCTCCGCTGCGGGGGCAGGCGCTCCCCGCGCCCCGCACCCTGACCAGCAGCCGGGGGCAGCTGCCGGAGCCCTGCGACCACGCCGTGGGGCTCAGCGAGGACCAGGGGCCCCCGCTGCCCGGCCCCACTCCCCCCGAGCCTGCCCAGGCTCCAACGACCGCCAGCACCCAGACGGTGACGCCCGACGGTGAGTTTGGGGCTGGCACAGCCGGCCGCTGGGCGCCCCACACCCAGGAGCCATGGGAAAGCTGGCATCGCCCATCCTGGGGGATTTGCTTGCTTTTTCCTCAGCGGCGACAGTTGCAGAGGTGCCTGAGGAGCCCCTGGAGCTGCTTGAGCTGGGCCCCGATGCCTTCGCCGAGGCCTTTCCCCACCTGGCAGGGGACAGCCAGCAGCTGCAGCACCTGCAGGACCAGCTCCCGGCCGACCTGGACATCTCCGGCTTGGAGGGGCTGCTCAGCTGGCTCGATGCCGTGGAGCCCCAGGACGCCTTCCCCGGTGTCCCCAGCAGTCCTGTGCTCAGCCGCTTCCTGTCTGAGCTGCCCGACCTCTGCGAGGACATCGAGGAGCCGAGCACACAGGGACTGGCAGCCACCAGAGCGCTGGGTGAGGTACCCTCAACCCCTGGGGTGCACCCCGAGAAGGTGCAGGGTGGGCGGGCGGTGCAGCCCCCTGCTGTGCCGGCAGCGAGCTCCCCCCTCAAGCCTGCAGCCAGTCCCCAGCTCAGTGCCCTCAGGAGACCCCTGCCCAACCCTCCCTTCACTCTCCCCAAAAGGCCCCCCCACCCTGAATTCCTCACTGCCCTTAGCAGACCCCTGCCCAACCCTCCCTCGCGTCCCCTCAAGAGACCCCCCGACCCTGAATTCCTTAATTCCCTTAGGAGACCCCTGCCCAAGCCTCGCCTGAGTCCCCTCAAGAGCCCCCCCGACCCTGAATTTATTAGTGCCCTTAGGAGACCCCTGCCCAATCCCCCTCTGGGTCCCCTCAAGAGCCCCCCCGGCCCTGAATTTATTAGTGCCCTTAGGAGGCCCCTGCCCAATCCCCCTCTGAGTCCCCTCAAGAGCCCCCCGCCTGCCCCTGCGCCCACCGGCACCAAGTGGGGGGCCAAGCGCCCCGCGCCCACCAGCACCCCCAGCACAGCGCAGAGCTCCCAGCACAGGAGGCCGGCGACGGAGAAAACCCCCGGCAAGGAGAAGACGACGCTGCTGGGCCAGGGTGGCCAAGGCCCCAAGACGCTGTGCCAGGGGAAGACGGGTGGCCACAGCGCGGTGGCTGGCAGCAGCGGCCAAGCGGGCGGCGGCAGGCAGCAGCCGGCGAGCGACAGCACCAGGGCGCCCAGCAAGAGGGCCCGAAGCCCGGGGGCTGCTGGGGGGCAAGGAGCAGCGGCACCGCCTCCCCGGAGAGCGCTGCTGCTGCTGGAGCCCCCCCCCATTAAGCCCCGTGCCCGTGCCCGTGCCGTGCGGGCCCAGGACAGGCTCCGTCCCCAAGCCATCGGGGACAAGACGCTGCAGCGCCAGCACCCGGGGACAAAGACCCCCAGCGAGACTTTGCAGCCGCTGGGGGCCAGGGCGAAGGCGCTGGGGCCAGTGCGCCAGCCGCCCTGTGTGCAGCCGCAGCCCACCTCCAGCGGCCCCAGCAGCATGCCCAGGGCCCCGCCGACGGTGCCAGGCTCCAGCGCTGTGCCCGCTGCCCCCCGGCCCCCAGCTGGCGACAAGGCCCAGGCGGTGCCGGCACCACCAGGCAGCACGGCGCGAGCGTGGAGAGCTCCCCTGCAGCAGGCGCCCAGAGCGCCGTGCCTGCCAGCCGCGGGGGGCCAAGCGCAGCGGGAGCCTCTGCCCACGCAGCCGCGCACGCTGCAGCGTCCGGCGCAGCCCCGCGTGGACTACGTGCCCTGCGTGGGGCCCTGGGCGGGCGGCGACGCGGCGCCCACGCCGCTGGAGGAGCAGGAGGCGTCGGTGCCCATCACGCCGCAGCAGCGTCCCGAGCGGGAGCGCCTGAAGAAGCTGGCCCAGGAGGAGCGGCAGCGGGCGGCCCACCAGATGAAGATCGGCCCCGTGCAATTCTTCGTGCAGCGGCAGAAGGACCACGCCATAGCCAAGTATTACGGCTACCCGTGACCCTGCGCTCCTCGACGGCCCCCGCAGCACCCGGGCCCGCTCAGCATGCAGGCACAGAGACCTCTGCAGGCGCCTGCTCCAGCTTCAGCCACGCTCCTCAGCCCTTGCCCCTCTCGCTTGCCCTCTCCCTTCTCCAGTGCTGGAGCTAGGCAGTGTTTGCCACTGTCAGGGATGGGCAACTGGGGCAATGGGAAATGCACGCGTCACGAATGAACGTTGCAATGGGAAGCTGTTGGGATGTTGGCAATAGCTGGGGTGGGAAAGGTTGGGCGTGGGAACTGCTTGTTGGGACACCAAATGGCTGAGATCCCAAACTTCTTTCTTCTTTCGGGTCATTTCTCTTATTTAGTGCCTTCCTTATTAAATTCCTCTAGTGTAGGTGTTCACTCAGCAAGGCCTCTGCCTGCAGCTGTTCTGGCACTGGGATGCCGAGGGGATTTCATGCAGCCCGCTCCCGCTGCCCATGCTCAGTCCGTGCATGGATGTGGGCACGGCCAGCACGGACGGGAGAAAATGGGTGGACGGCTGGGTGGATGGGAGGGTGATGGGAGTTGGGAATTCAGCCTTGGGATCAGACACGGGAGGTTGTTGGGATAGGAAATGACCAGTGGGATGGGAAGTCACGATGGGGATAGGAATTCATTAGAATAGGACAAATTGGTTTCATTTTTATTTATTATTTTATTAATTTTAATATTTATTTTATTTATTATATTTATTAATTTTATTTATTAAATTTACTTTATTGACTGTGTTGTACAGGATGGCATTTTTTTTAGGTCCTCCTCCTTTTCTACCCTATTAAACTCTCTTTATCACAACGCACTGCTTTGTACTTCATTTTTCCTTCCGAGTCGTTCTGGATTCACTCAGGATGGGGGGGACATTAGTGAACGCCTGTGTGCTTCAGATCCAAGGTCACCTTTGCCCTCAACTCAAGATACATATTTGCATCTGTTGTCATGATACAAAATTAACAACAACAAAATAAAAGTTAACTACTTCCGAGCACCAGCTGTACGTTTGCTGGGTCTGCTCTATGCATTTTGAAGACCATTCAATACTATTCAGCACCTTCAGGGGGAAATGTGTGGTTCTAGGGAAATGCATCTTGATCTGATGCAAACCTGCGACGCACCCTGCAGCCCCTGCAACCCCTGTGATTTTACCTGCAGCCCCTGCAACCCCTGTGATTTTACCTGCAGCCCCTGCAACCGCTGTGAGGTTACCTGCAGCCCCTCCAAGAAATGTGATTTTACCTGCAGCCCCTCCAAGCCCTGTGATGTTCCCTGCAGCCACTCCAACCCTGTGATAGGCCCTACAGCTGGCTCCGGGGACTACCCCGTTGCCGTATCAGTCGCCAATACACACACAAGATGAAGGAATGGATGCAGAAGTCATCTCGTTTAGGCAGGGAAGAAAGTCCTCCGAAGAAGGGGAAGGAGCAATAGGAAGGCGAGGCAGGCGACCCCAATGTAGGGCCATCCCAGGAAAGAGGAGGCTGTTATAAAATAGAAAAGAGAGAAAAGCAGCAGTAAGCAGGTGATCCCCATCCCTGGGCGAGCTGCGAGACATGGGACAAGATTTCAGCTGTCATGCAGGCGAGCACATTGTCACCTGGCTGCTGCGATGCTGGGATAACAGCTCCGGGAGCCTGGAATCGGAGGGCAGGGAAGCCAAGCAGCTGGGATCCTTCTCTGGGGAAGGGGGCACTGAGAAAGCGATCGGAAACGGGGCACAAGCCTCTGGAGGCGGCGCCTGTCAGGCGTGAAGGAAAGGGATCCCTTCCAGGAAGATGCTGTGGGGTTGCTGAGGGTCGAAGAAGAGCAGGTGTTGGCTGCTCCCACCGTGCTGCAGCAGCGGCAAGGGAGAGACGTGGTGGTTTTCCTCAGCTGGGCAGCTGAGCTCCACCTCAACCGCTCTCTCCCTGCCCCTCCTCAAAGGGAAAGGGGAGAAAATAGCATGGAAAGGGCTCAAGGGCTGAGAGAAGGACAGGGAGATCACTCCACAATGATCGTCACGGGCAAAAGAGGCTCAGCAGAGCCTGTTCCAGTCCAGCCCGGGCCTGCTCCTGCGGGGGCTCTCCACAGGCCGCGGCCTCCTCCAGGCCACATCCACCTGCTCCACCGGGGGCTCCTCCACGGGCTGCAGCGTGGAGATCTGCTCCGTGTGGGACCCGTGGGCTGCAGGGGGACAGCCTGCTCCACCAGGGGCCTCTCCCCAGGCCGCAGGGGAACTGCTGCTGTGAGCCTGGAGCACCTCCTGCCTCCTGCTGCACTCACCTTGGGGGCTGCAGAGAGGTTTCTCACTCCTCCCTGACCCAGACGCTGCTGTGCAGCAGGTTTCTTTCCCTTTCTTAGATGGGCTCTCACACAGGCGCAAACATCATCCGTTTTGTCCCAGTTCTGGGCAGCAGCGGGTCCCTCTGGAGCCTCCTGGAACCGGCCCTTATCTAACATGGGGCAGCTGCTGCATTCTCCTCACAGAGGACACCCCTGCAGCCCCCAGCTACCAGAACCTGTCCTCGTAAACCCAACACAAGACACCGACCGAGCCTCCCTCATTCCCAGCAGGTGGGTCAGGCTGGGAACCCAGGCCAGTGCCCGGCAGACCCTCCTGGGCCTTGAAAAGCAAGCTTTATGGGGACGTAGCACCCAGAAAGAACGGAGTCACACAACAGGATTCATTTCCAAAACCGTCTCACAGACACCTGGGCCAAAGTGCAGGGCCTTGAGCAGGTATATCACAATGACAGAGTTCATTTCCTTCCCAGTAGCTGGCACGTGCCGTTTTTTGGGATTTCGGGGCTACAGTGAGCTGCTAAGAGGGATGTCTTAGCTCTTGCAGGGCCGTGCTTCCACTAAGGCCAGGACTTTTCTGCATCTTCTACTGCCCTGCAAGCGAGGATGCTTGGGGCACACAGGAAGCTGGGAGCGGACACAGCTGCAGGGATTCCATAAGACACAAGCAAATGCAGCCTTGGCTTGGTGACACTTTCTCTTGATTACTGCTCAACACAAATTACCTCGAGCAAGTCTACTGTGAGGACTAAAGGAAAGAGACGTATGGATGCTGCTAAGCTCTTCTAGCTTGTACCAGGTAGGAAAGATACCTCTGTAGCAGGCGTGAAGAGGATAGCACTAATTAATTAGATGAGAAGCGGAGGAAAGGCACTTAGAGGTAGTGAAAAGCAGTTAATGTGATGTTCCGGGGAAGCTTCAGTCTGCCTAAGGAGTAGCAAGAACAAGCCTAAAGTCATAGCCAAATACAAGAAAGAGAGGAGGACACGCAGCATGAGAAGCTCCCGAGAGAAAGGAGCTCTGTTTTGGGTAAAAATCAGTCCCTTTTTCTATCATGGAGACATCCAAGGGCGTAGGACACGTGCACATTTCTCTCGTCCCCCTGACACAGCCACTAGGTGACGATGCTTCCAATTCTCTCTAAAGAAACCTTGCTTTCTCAGGCCCAGGTGTCCAGCTGCACACCAAGGACGTCCCTGGCTCCCAGGCACAGTTCCCAGGCCCAAGGCCGAGCTCCCCTCCGAACCCCCATTCCAGCAGACCTTGCTCCTGGCATTGTGGAGCAGCCATTTCATGTCAGCCTTTTCTCCTGGCAGTCAGCTTAGCGCCGTAACCTCTGCCATCGGGGCGCCCGAGAGCCGTGTGAGGTCAGCAGAGAGTCACTGTCAGCCTTTGACCTCACAAAGGTGGGTGGCCATAAGTGCCCTGAGCGTCCAGCTCGCATTGAGTACTGCTGGTGGCACTCGAGGCGTGGAGGTCTGCATGGTGCAATGGGAGACGCCGATGTCCTGCTGCTGGAACAAGAGGCGCTGATGTGCTGCTGGTGCAGGAGGAGACGTGAAGGTGCTGCTGCTTAGAGGTGCTGAGGAGCGGGCAGCCTCCGTGCCGGTGGCTGAGCATGCTGCTCTTAATTAGTGCTCTACCCTTCCTATCTTTTTACTAAGGTGGGTAGAGAGAAATGCCCATATCTGTTTATTTCCTGGTAAGAAATGTAAGAGCCTTGTATCTGCATATTCACCAGATTCATCCCAGCGCCCTTGGTACTGGCGATCTGTGTTGATCTGTAATAAAGAGCAATTGGTAGCACACCAAGTCTCCGTGACCTTGCATCTAACAGAATCGTCCAAATCCCTGTTGTGATCTCTCTCTAGCTGTGGGCTGGCTAAGCTGTCTGTTGGATGGTGAAAATGGGAAATGATTGGGATGGGAAATGATGAGTGGGCTGAGAAATCATTGCTGGGATGGGAAGACTTCCTTGGGGTGGAAAGCCATTGGGCTAGGAACTCAAAGAGATGGGAAATCTTCCCTGGGTTTGAAATCATTGGGAAGCAAAAGCGTTGGGATGGGAAATCACTCCGGGGATGGGGAAGTATTGGGATGGGAAGTCTTTAATGGGGTGGGTAACATTCACTGGGGAAGGAAGTACTTGGAAAAGTAATCAGAGGAATGGGAATTCTTTGGGATGAGATCTCTTTGGATTAAGAAAGGCTTCGTGTCGATGGGAAATATCTCGTATGGGAATCTGTTATCATGTGAAATTGTAAGGATGGGAAATGACCGTTAGGATGCAAAGCTGGTACTGGGACGGGAAATGCTTGGGACGGGGAAGTGTTGGTGTGAAACCGTCCTGGGCATGGCAAATGATGCGTGGGAGGGAAAGCCCGATGGGGATGGAAAAGTCTTGCGATGGGAAGCCTGCTTGGGTCCAAAACCTGCAGTCCTCACCAAGATGGCGGCGAGGGGCTGGTCAGCCGTTGGGACGGAACGGCCGTTGCCTGCGTTCCCCAACCGACCGCCCCACTCTCCAGCCACCATGGCAGGTACAGCAGCCGGCTCCCGCTCCTCCCGGGGCTGCGGCCCTGCTGGCGAGCCCAGCGCCCCAGATCTCACCCCAGCGCCCTTTTTCCCACAGAGGGTTTCCCCAGACGGCTTCCGCGGCTTCCGCAGACGCAAAACTCCCCCTTCGTCGTCCCAGCCGTGCCGCCAACGGTGGCTGCCTGGCTGCTGCCCTCCCTCCCCGGAGCGATGGCGCTGCCCTTGCAGCCCCCCCAGGTACCCACCCTCCCCTACGCGCTGCCCCAGGCCACCGTCTGGCACGTGGTGCCGGGGGTCCAGGGGCAGGTGCTGCAGCTCCCCGCCGGGGTGCAGCTGGCACCTGGGGGGCACCTCCCACCCGAGGGGCACCACCTGCAGCTTGGGCAGCTCCCCGCCGTGGGGCAGCTCCCTGCTGTGGGGCAGCTCCCCCACACCGCTCCTCCCTGGGCCCCCGTCTACCAGTGGGGACAGCCCGTGGGGACGGGGACGGTGCTGCCCCAGGATCCCCTCTGGCTGGGGCCCGGGGCCGTGCTCCATGGGGAGCTCCTGCACCCCGCAGGCACCTGCCTGCTGCAGGCCCCTGCCCACCCCGGCCCCCCACCACTCCTCGTCCCGGGGCCTCCGCTGCGGGGGCAGGCGCTCCCCGCGCCCCGCACCCTGACCAGCAGCCGGGGGCAGCTGCCGGAGCCCTGCGACCACGCCGTGGGGCTCAGCGAGGACCAGGGGCCCCCGCTGCCCGGCCCCACTCCCCCCGAGCCTGCCCAGGCTCCAACGACCGCCAGCACCCAGACGGTGACGCCCGACGGTGAGTTTGGGGCTGGCACAGCCGGCCGCTGGGCGCCCCACACCCAGGAGCCATGGGAAAGCTGGCATCGCCCATCCTGGGGGATTTGCTTGCTTTTTCCTCAGCGGCGACAGTTGCAGAGGTGCCTGAGGAGCCCCTGGAGCTGCTTGAGCTGGGCCCCGATGCCTTCGCCGAGGCCTTTCCCCACCTGGCAGGGGACAGCCAGCAGCTGCAGCACCTGCAGGACCAGCTCCCGGCCGACCTGGACATCTCCGGCTTGGAGGAGCTGCTCAGCTGGCTCGATGCCGTGGAGCCCCAGGACGCCTTCCCCGGTGTCCCCAGCAGTCCTGTGCTCAGCCGCTTCCTGTCTGAGCTGCCCGACCTCTGCGAGGACATCGAGGAGCCGAGCACACAGGGACTGGCAGCCACCAGAGCGCTGGGTGAGGTACCCTCAACCCCTGGGGTGCACCCCGAGAAGGTGCAGGGTGGGCGGGCGGTGCAGCCCCCTGCTGTGCCGGCAGCGAGCTCCCCCCTCAAGCCTGCAGCCAGTCCCCAGCTCAGTGCCCTCAGGAGACCCCTGCCCAACCCTCCCTTCACTCTCCCCAAAAGGCCCCCCCACCCTGAATTCCTCACTGCCCTTAGCAGACCCCTGCCCAACCCTCCCTCGCGTCCCCTCAAGAGACCCCCCGACCCTGAATTCCTTAATTCCCTTAGGAGACCCCTGCCCAAGCCTCGCCTGAGTCCCCTCAAGAGCCCCCCCGACCCTGAATTTATTAGTGCCCTTAGGAGACCCCTGCCCAATCCCCCTCTGGGTCCCCTCAAGAGCCCCCCCGGCCCTGAATTTATTAGTGCCCTTAGGAGGCCCCTGCCCAATCCCCCTCTGAGTCCCCTCAAGAGCCCCCCGCCTGCCCCTGCGCCCACCGGCACCAAGTGGGGGGCCAAGCGCCCCGCGCCCACCAGCACCCCCAGCACAGCGCAGAGCTCCCAGCACAGGAGGCCGGCGACGGAGAAAACCCCCGGCAAGGAGAAGACGACGCTGCTGGGCCAGGGTGGCCAAGGCCCCAAGACGCTGTGCCAGGGGAAGACGGGTGGCCACAGCGCGGTGGCTGGCAGCAGCGGCCAAGCGGGCGGCGGCAGGCAGCAGCCGGCGAGCGACAGCACCAGGGCGCCCAGCAAGAGGGCCCGAAGCCCGGGGGCTGCTGGGGGGCAAGGAGCAGCGGCACCGCCTCCCCGGAGAGCGCTGCTGCTGCTGGAGCCCCCCCCCATTAAGCCCCGTGCCCGTGCCCGTGCCGTGCGGGCCCAGGACAGGCTCCGTCCCCAAGCCATCGGGGACAAGACGCTGCAGCGCCAGCACCCGGGGACAAAGACCCCCAGCGAGACTTTGCAGCCGCTGGGGGCCAGGGCGAAGGCGCTGGGGCCAGTGCGCCAGCCGCCCTGTGTGCAGCCGCAGCCCACCTCCAGCGGCCCCAGCAGCATGCCCAGGGCCCCGCCGACGGTGCCAGGCTCCAGCGCTGTGCCCGCTGCCCCCCGGCCCCCAGCTGGCGACAAGGCCCAGGCGGTGCCGGCACCACCAGGCAGCACGGCGCGAGCGTGGAGAGCTCCCCTGCAGCAGGCGCCCAGAGCGCCGTGCCTGCCAGCCGCGGGGGGCCAAGCGCAGCGGGAGCCTCTGCCCACGCAGCCGCGCACGCTGCAGCGTCCGGCGCAGCCCCGCGTGGACTACGTGCCCTGCGTGGGGCCCTGGGCGGGCGGCGACGCGGCGCCCACGCCGCTGGAGGAGCAGGAGGCGTCGGTGCCCATCACGCCGCAGCAGCGTCCCGAGCGGGAGCGCCTGAAGAAGCTGGCCCAGGAGGAGCGGCAGCGGGCGGCCCACCAGATGAAGATCGGCCCCGTGCAATTCTTCGTGCAGCGGCAGAAGGACCACGCCATAGCCAAGTATTACGGCTACCCGTGACCCTGCGCTCCTCGACGGCCCCCGCAGCACCCGGGCCCGCTCAGCATGCAGGCACAGAGACCTCTGCAGGCGCCTGCTCCAGCTTCAGCCACGCTCCTCAGCCCTTGCCCCTCTCGCTTGCCCTCTCCCTTCTCCAGTGCTGGAGCTAGGCAGTGTTTGCCACTGTCAGGGATGGGCAACTGGGGCAATGGGAAATGCGCGCGTCACGAATGAACGTTGCAATGGGAAGCTGTTGGGATGTTGGCAATAGCTGGGGTGGGAAAGGTTGGGCGTGGGAACTGCTTGTTGGGACACCAAATGGCTGAGATCCCAAACTTCTTTCTTCTTTCGGGTCATTTCTCTTATTTAGTGCCTTCCTTATTAAATTCCTCTAGTGTAGGTGTTCACTCAGCAAGGCCTCTGCCTGCAGCTGTTCTGGCACTGGGATGCCGAGGGGATTTCATGCAGCCCGCTCCCGCTGCCCATGCTCAGTCCGTGCATGGATGTGGGCACGGCCAGCACGGACGGGAGAAAATGGGTGGACGGCTGGGTGGATGGGAGGGTGATGGGAGTTGGGAATTCAGCCTTGGGATCAGACACGGGAGGTTGTTGGGATAGGAAATGACCAGTGGGATGGGAAGTCACGATGGGGATAGGAATTCATTAGAATAGGAAAAATTGGTTTCATTTTTATTTATTATTTTATTAATTTTAATATTTATTTTATTTATTATATTTATTAATTTTATTTATTAAATTTACTTTATTGACTGTGTTGTACAGGATGGCATTTTTTTTAGGTCCTCCTCCTTTTCTACCCTATTAAACTCTCTTTATCACAACGCACTGCTTTGTACTTCATTTTTCCTTCCGAGTCGTTCTGGATTCACTCAGGATGGGGGGGACATTAGTGAACGCCTGTGTGCTTCAGATCCAAGGTCACCTTTGCCCTCAACTCAAGATACATATTTGCATCTGTTGTCATGATACAAAATTAACAACAACAAAATAAAAGTTAACTACTTCCGAGCACCAGCTGTACGTTTGCTGGGTCTGCTCTATGCATTTTGAAGACCATTCAATACTATTCAGCACCTTCAGGAGGAAATGTGTGGTTCTAGGGAAATGCATCTTGATCTGATGCAAACCTGCGACGCACCCTGCAGCCCCTCCAACCCCTGTGATTTTACCTGCAGCCCCTGCAACCCCTGTGGTTTTACCTGCAGCCCCTGCAACCCCTGTGATTTTACCTGCAGCCCCTGCAACCGCTGTGAGGTTACCTGCAGCCCCTCCAAGAAATGTGATTTTACCTGCAGCCACTCCAACCCTGTGACAGGCCCTACAGCTGGCTCCGGGGACTACCCCGTTGCCGTATCAGTCGCCAATACACACACAAGATGAAGGAATGGATGCAGAAGTCATCTCGTTTAGGCAGGGAAGAAAGTCCTCCGAAGAAGGGGAAGGAGCAACAGGAAGGCGAGGCAGGCAACCCCAATGTAGGGCCATCCCAGGGAAGAGGAGGCTGTTATAAAATAGAAAAGAGAGAAAAGCAGCAGTAAGCAGGTGATCCCCATCCCTGGGCGAGCTGCGAGACATGGGACAAGATTTCAGCTGTCATGCAGGCGAGCACATTGTCACCTGGCTGCTGCGATGCTGGGATAACAGCTCCGGGAGCCTGGAATCGGAGGGCAGGGAAGCCAAGCAGCTGGGATCCTTCTCTGGGGAAGGGGGCACTGAGAAAGCGATCGGAAACGGGGCACAAGCCTCTGGAGGCGGCGCCTGTCAGGCGTGAAGGAAAGGGATCCCTTCCAGGAAGATGCTGTGGGGTTGCTGAGGGTCGAAGAACAGCAGGTGTTGGCTGCTCCCACCGTGTTGCAGCAGCGGCAAGGGAGAGCTGTTTGATGTTTCTCATTTTTATGAGTGTGGGGTTTTCTTTTTCTTTCTTTCTTTCTTTCTTTCTTTCTTTCTTTCTTTCTTTCTTTCTTTCTTTCTTTCTTTCTTTCTTTCTTTCTTTTCTTTCTTTCTTTCTTTCTTTCTTTCTTTCTTTCTTTCTTTCTTTCTTTCTTTCTTTCTTTCTTTCTTTCTTTCTCTTTCTTTCTTCCTGTCTGTCTTTCTGTCTGTCTGTCTGTCTTCTCTCTTTCTGTCCAGCACTGATTTTATTGCTACTTGTGCATATCCAGACTGTACAGTTTTCTCCATTCCCTCTGTTTCTTCCCTGTGTCTTGCCCCTCTTTCCTGCAACTGAATAGCATTGCCTTGATCAATGAAGTGGCAACATGCGGCTTACACAGTAAACTGCTGAAATTACAGCTATAGCCATGGAGCACAGCTGCAGATCAACAGAAGACCACCAATAACTCACATTTCTAAACTGCTTGTCACAATTCTTCAGTATGTAGGCTGTGATGCTGCCAAGAGCGATCTCACCTCTTAAGCACCCATCCATTTCTTCTCTTCCCAGACCCTCAAGGTATCCTGGTCAAACCACCCCCCTTGCCCAACTGTCTGTCCCACATTCCTTTTCACTCAGGGCCAATCTTTTTTTTTTTTTTTTTTTCAGCATACTATCTCCATAGAAGCTGCTGCTCCCCAACTCCGAGTTGACTAGGGCTGAACTATTGAAAAAGAAAAGAAAAGCTATAAATTATAGTGAGAGATGGTGAATACCTAACGATCTCTTAAAAGCAGGAATTTAAGGGAATAAGTAATTGATAAATGGAGTTAAGATCAGTAGGAAAAAATCCGCTGTTGCAATCAATAGAGTTAAGAAGTTTTTCAAGTACATTAGAAACAAAAATTAGAGTAATGACACAGATCCATTACAGGATGGGTATTGCTTCAGTGAGAAACGATGAAAAAAAAAAACCACCAACAACACGTACATGTGTATGTGTTGTTGTGTATTTGGAAAAAAAACAGGTTAATGAAAACTGCATGCTCAATTAGATGATTTTTTTGTTGTCGTTGGTAGGGAATTGTGTGCTTTATAACACAATATGTGTTATATTTTTTTATATATGTTTTAATAAATAGACTTTATTAGATAACTGATTTTGAATGTATAGCCTAGATGTTAGAAAAGTTAACAACATGCAATATTACTTGTAAAAATTAACAACATGTGGTATCTAAATAATATTTAGAGATGTAAAGGTGTTTGGCATTTCAAAGTCTACTTCTCCAATGAAAAATGTGTTAGAGCTTCTGTTGGATGTAATGTAGCCTGCTCGCTTCCTGCCCACCTCAGCAGGACAGGGGATAAAATCGGGGAAAAAAAAGGAACGAGAAAGCTCATGGGCTTTGATAAAGGCAGGGATATTGCTTATCAATGATTGTTGTGGAAAAATCTCTCTTAACTTGAGGAAATTAATTTCATGCCAATTAATTTGTATAAATTTAATTACTAGTTCAGGTGTTGGGAAGCAAAAGGACAAACATCAAACCACATAGGGGTAACACTTTTCCTCCTCTTCTGGGCTCAACTTCACTCCCAGCACCTGTTTTCCACCTGCTGATCTCGCTCAGTCCATTCACTGGGGAAATGGGCAGCACAGGAGGAGGCTGTGGTTAATGTGCAGCAGTTCTTCTCTGCCTATCCTTTCTTCTCGTTTCTACTTTGCTCCAGTGTGGGTCCTCCACAGGCTGCAGTCCCTGTCAGGAATATTCATCTGTTCTGGCATGGATCCTCCACAGGTTTCAAAGAATATCTGCTCCACCATGGAGCATCTACTTCTCCTCCTCCTATGACCTTGATGTTCCCTCTGTTGTTCCTCATTCTTTTTGTTCTCTCCAGCTCTCTCCATCCAATATTTTCTGTGCATTCTTAGAGGCAACACACCTTGGCTTATTGTCTGAGTTTGGCCTATGGTGCATCTGTTGCTGTGTCCAGCACAGTGCAGCCCCTGACCTTGCTACCAAAACCTTGCCACAAATCTCAATACACCTGTTAAAAGAGACCCTCCTGTTTGTTGCCCTTCTTTGGACACTCTCGAACAGTTTTATATCTTTTTCTTATACTGTGGTGCCCAAAACTGCACACACTACTCACAGTACATGGAATAACAACAGAGACTGCCTCTAATTTTCTCTTCTCTGCAGAAGCTCTGTTGCTACCACTGTCCAGAAATCATCACTATCACAGACACTAGTAGCATTCCCTCCTCCCACGGTTGGTTCTTTTTCCCCCAGACTTAGACACCATCCACAAAAGCAAAAACAAAACAAAACAAACAAACAAACAAACAAAAAACAGTCAAAAGCCCTCAGGAAGGCGGTGGTGCAGACTGTGGAGAGCCTGAGTTCAAATCCTTCTTCTGCGAGGCTCTGAACCTATACCCCACCACAAGCTGTCCGCTAACGTATGGCAGGGCAAGGAGGAAGAAAGAACATTTCTCCTGCACTTTCCATTTATTGTTGGCTGACAATTCTGTAGAGTTACAAAGCCTCAATCAGTGCGATACAGGGTTCTTCTCACATTGTCTCACTGTGCCCTAAGGGGAACAGCTCTAATTTAATAGATGCTTCACCAGAAAATCATGAGTCATCTGCAGTTTTGAAGTTTTCTGGGATCAAGTCCCTTCAGACAGTTGAGGAATTTGCTCTATCGCCTATGAGAACTGGTGCTCTAATAAGCTAGTGAGTGAACAAGAGAGAAATCCTCTGCTAGATGACTTGACAAATTTGGTCTGAAAACAGTGTTGAGGCAGAACAATCCACGATTTTTGCCTTGGATGCACAGAGAGATTGGGGGTAGTAGAATTCTTTTATTCTTCATTAATATAAACATTTTCAAACCAGGTGTTTGCTCAACCTTGCTTCCACTGTGTGCATGGGAGGGAGATAACTGAAAGTGGGGAGTGTTGCTTGAAACCTGCAAGTGGCTGAGGTCCAGTGGGGTTGGAGGCTTTCTTACTCCTTTTGGAAACGCAAAGCAACCTTGCGCCTACCCTGCACTTGCAGAAGGATCATGACAGCCCAAAGCACAGAGGCTTTGGAATTACTACATGGGGATTGGTAGCAGGGGGCTGCAGGCGTGGCCTCTGTGAGAACAGTGCGGAAGCTGCCCGTGTCAGATCAGAGCCAGCTCCAGCCAACTCCAGAAGGGCCACGACGCTTGCCAGAGCTGAGCCTATAAGCGATGTTGTTTGCACCTGCGGGAGAGCAGATTTAAGAAGGGGGAAATACTGCTGTGCAACAGAAGCTGGAAGAGCAAGGAGAGAGAACCAGCCCTGCAGCCCCCAAGGTGAGTGCAGCAGGAGGCAGGAGGTGCTCCAGGCTCACAGCAGCAGTTCCCCTGCGGCCTGGGGAGAGGCCCCTGGTGGAGCAGGCTGTCCCCCTGCAGCCCACGGGTCCCACACGGAGCAGATCTCCACGCTGCAGCCCGTGGAGGAGCCCCCGGTGGAGCAGGTGGATGTGGCCTGGAGGAGGCCGCGGCCTGTGGAGAGCCCCCGCAGGAGCAGGCCCCAGGCCAGAGCTGCAGCCATGGAGAGGAGCCCACGTGGAACAGGGGCAGAGAGGGACCGTGGAGGAGCAGCAGGTGATGAAGTGTTAGGGACTGACCACAGCCCACATTCCCCATTCCCCTGCAACACTCGGCAGGAGGAGGTAGAGCAGGGTGGATAGGAGGTAAAAGGGGTTTTAAGTTTGCTTTTAATTTTTCACTATTGTAGTCTGCTAGTGGTAGGCAACAAATTATATTAATCTCCCTGTGCTGCATCTGTTTTGTCCAGGACGATAATTGTTGAGTGATCTCCCTGTCCTTATCACAATTCCTTGAGGCCTTTTCATCATATTTTTTTCCCCTTTTCCTTTGAGGAGGGGGAGTGAGAGAGTGGCTATGGTGGAGTTCAGCTGCCCAGCAGCTTAAAACTACCAAGCAACAGTCCTACTATCCACCGACCAGCATCCTTATTCAAGCCTGTTGCAGCTATGTATGCTGCTCTGCTCTGTCTGGGATGTGGACCTACCCGTGGTATCTGGGGCCAGCTCATATGGACTAGACCCTTACAATCTGCAGGAATTCCCCTTCAGTGGGAACTTGCATCACATAAAGACGGTTTTCCATGGCGGAAGACAAAGCCTGTAGGAATTATTAGAAGTCGACATCCTCCATCACTCTGACCCCCGAGATTTGGACATAATTTCCAAAATGAGCAAAAGGGATCTGTGTCTGCCCTGATACGAAGGAAATCACTGCCCCTGGAAATCTAGTCACTATGCTTTGGTGACTTCATCGGAGTTTTTGTTCTGCTTTGTATGCATCAAATGGAAAAGAGCTACCCCAGGAACACTGTGCTTTGGTGGCAGAGAGCTGGTTGCAGCTGAGGACATTACTTATGTTTGTGTGTGAAAATCACACTTCCCTGCTAAAGTACATAATATTGGGCCACGTGCTTTCTAGCATATCACCTGTCAGGGAAGCAAAGCCAGGAAAAGCACTAATACGGCCCTGTGTGCCCCTCACAGCTGTAAGCACAGCCACAAGCACAACCATGCTAACACACAGGAAATCTGTGCATGATCCCCAGAATTCACAGATGCAACGTGCATTTCTGTGCACGTGCCCTGACACCAGCTGGCAGCAGGAGGTCAGCTCCCAGCCTCAGCTCACTCTCTGTTCCTTGGGTTTGCTTTAATGCCTCCTTTGAGACACTGCCTCAGCGCAGTGAGTTTGTGAATGTGACATATCATTCAATATTATCCACCATAAGCCACTCTGTTCCTATAGCAACTGCCTCCTTAGCCCAGTTCCTGGGCCTCTTCAGGTCTGTTTGATATTCACCTTGACACCTTTGGTGGAGGCCTTGAAGGAACACACAAAGTGTGAAAACACCTTGTACTTATTAGGCCAAGGTAATTCCTCCCCACATGGATGGGCACATATCATCTCCAAGAAAGGGGCTCCCACCTCCACGACTCCCGTCCATCCTCCACCTCTCTATGTCCTTGCATGAATAACGACCTGCACAGCTTAACCTGGACAGGAGCCTGAAGTCCACAACGAGAAATGCTCTGATCTGGGCTCCTTCCAAAAGGGCCAGGCAGATATAACTGGAAGAATGTGTAAAACGTTGACCCTAGCTGACGTAATTTCTTTTGGTTGATCTGATGCAAACCTGTGACGCACCCAGCAGGCCCTGCAACCCCTGTGATTTTACCTGCAGCCCCTGCAACCCTTGTGATTTTACCTGCAGACCCTGCAACCCCTGTGATTTTACCTGCAGCCCCTGCAACCGCTGTGAGGTTACCTGCAGCCCCTCCAAGAAATGTGATTTTACCTGCAGCCCCTCCAACCCCTGTGACGTTACCTGCAGCCCCTGCAACCCCTGTGATGTTCCCTGCAGCCACTCCAACCCTGTGACAGGCCCTACAGCTTGCTCCAGGGACTACCCCGTTGCCGTATCAGTCGCCAATACACACAAGATGAAGGAATGGATGCAGAAGTCATCTCGTTTAGGCAGGGAAGAAAGTCCTCCGAAGAAGGGGAAGGAGCAATAGGAAGGCGAGGCAGGCGACCCCAATGTAGGGCCATCCCAGGGAAGAGGAGGCTGTTATAAAATAGAAAAGAGAGAAAAGCAGCAGTAAGCAGGTGATCCCCATCCCTGGGCGAGCTGCGAGACATGGGACAAGATTTCAGCTGTCATGCAGGCGAGCACATTGTCACCTGGCTGCTGCGATGCTGGGATAACAGCTCCGGGAGCCTGGAATCGGAGGGCAGGGAAGCCAAGCAGCTGGGATCCTTCTCTGGGGAAGGGGGCACTGAGAAAGCGATCGGAAACGGGGCACAAGCCTCTGGAGGCGGCGCCTGTCAGGCGTGAAGGAAAGGGATCCCTTCCAGGAAGATGCTGTGGGGTTGCTGAGGGTCGAAGAAGAGCAGGTGTTGCCTGCACCCACCGTGCTGCAGCAGCGGCAAGGGAGAGACGTGGTGGTTTTCCTCAGCTGGGCAGCTGAGCTCCACCTCAACCGCTCTCTCCCTGCCCCTCCTCAAAGGGAAAGGGGAGAAAATAGCATGGAAAGGGCTCAAGGGCTGAGAGAAGGACAGGGAGATCACTCCACAATGATCGTCACGGGCAAAAGAGGCTCAGCAGAGCCTGTTCCAGTCCAGCCCGGGCCTGCTCCTGCGGGGGCTCTCCACAGGCCGCGGCCTCCTCCAGGCCACATCCACCTGCTCCACCGGGGGCTCCTCCACGGGCTGCAGCGTGGAGATCTGCTCCGTGTGGGACCCGTGGGCTGCAGGGGGACAGCCTGCTCCACCAGGGGCCTCTCCCCAGGCCGCAGGGGAACTGCTGCTGTGAGCCTGGAGCACCTCCTGCCTCGTGCTGCACTCACCTTGGGGGCTGCAGAGAGGTTTCTCACTCCTCCCTGACCCAGACGCTGCTGTGCAGCAGGTTTCTTTCCCTTTCTTAGATGGGCTCTCACACAGGCGCAAACATCATCCGTTTTGTCTCAGTTCTGGGCAGCAGCGGGTCCCTCTGGAGCCTCCTGGAACCGGCCCTTATCTAACATGGGGCAGCTGCTGCATTCTCCTCACAGAGGACACCCCTGCAGCCCCCCGCTACCAGAACCTGTCCTCGTAAACGCAACACAAGACACCGACCGAGCCTCCCTGATTCCCAGCAGGTGGGTCAGGCTGGGAACCCAGGCCAGTGCCCGGCAGACTCTCCTGGGCCTTGAAAAGCAAGCTTTATGGGGACGTAGCACCCAGAAAGAACGGAGTCACACAACAGGATTCATTTCCAAAACCGTCTCACAGACACCTGGGCCAAAGTGCAGGGCCTTGAGCAGGTATATCACAATGACAGAGTTCATTTCCTTCCCAGTAGCTGGCACGTGCCGTTTTTTGGGATTTCGGGGCTACAGTGAGCTGCTAAGAGGGATGTCTTAGCTCTTGCAGGGCCGTGCTTCCACTAAGGCCAGGACTTTTCTGCATCTTCTACTGCCCTGCAAGCGAGGATGCTTGGGGCACACAGGAAGCTGGGAGCGGACACAGCTGCAGGGATTCCATAAGACACAAGCAAATGCAGCCTTGGCTTGGTGACACTTTCTCTTGATTACTGCTCAACACAAATTACCTCGAGCAAGTCTACTGTGAGGACTAAAGGAAAGAGACGTATGGATGCTGCTAAGCTCTTCTAGCTTGTACCAGGTAGGAAAGATACCTCTGTAGCAGGCGTGAAGAGGATAGCACTAATTAATTAGATGAGAAGTGGAGGAAAGGCACTTAGAGGTAGTGAAAAGCAGTTAATGTGATGTTCCGGGGAAGCTTCAGTCTGCTTAAGGAGTAGCAAGAACAAGCCTAAAGTCATAGCCAAATACAAGAAAGAGAGGAGGACACGCAGCATGAGAAGCTCCCGAGAGAAAGGAGCTCTGTTTTGGGTAAAAATCAGTCCCTTTTTCTATCATGGAGACATCCAAGGGCGTAGGACACGTGCACTTCAGGGAACCAAGAGATGCTGTGCATTTCTCTCGTCCCCCTGACACAGCCACTAGGTGACGATGCTTCCAATTCTCTCTAAAGAAACCTTGCTTTCTCAGGCCCAGGTGTCCAGCTGCACACCAAGGACGTCCCTGGCTCCCAGGCACAGTTCCCAGGCCCAAGGCCGAGCTCCCCTCCGAACCCCCATTCCAGCAGACCTTGCTCCTGGCATTGTGGAGCAGCCATTTCATGTCAGCCTTTTCTCCTGGCAGTCAGCTTAGCGCCGTAACCTCTGCCATCGGGGCGCCCGAGAGCCGTGTGAGGTCAGCAGAGAGTCACTGTCAGCCTTTGACCTCACAAAGGTGGGTGGCCATAAGTGCCCTGAGCGTCCAGCTCGCATTGAGTACTGCTGGTGGCACTCGAGGCGTGGAGGTCTGCATGGTGCAATGGGAGACGCCGATGTCCTGCTGCTGGAACAAGAGGCGCTGATGTGCTGCTGGTGCAGGAGGAGATGTGAAGGTGCTGCTGCTTAGAGGTGCTGAGGAGCGGGCAGCCTCCGTGCCGGTGGCTGAGCATGCTGCTCTTAATTAGTGCTCTACCCTTCCTATCTTTTTACTAAGGTGGGTAGAGAGAAATGCCCATATCTGTTTATTTCCTGGTAAGAAATGTAAGAGCCTTGTATCTGCATATTCACCAGATTCATCCCAGCGCCCTTGGTACTGGCGATCTGTGTTGATCTGTAATAAAGAGCAATTGGTAGCACACCAAGTCTCCGTGACCTTGCATCTAACAGAATCGTCCAAATCCCTGTTGTGATCTCTCTCTAGCTGTGGGCTGGCTAAGCTGTCTGTTGGATGGTGAAAATGGGAAATGATTGGGATGGGAAATGATGAGTGGGCTGAGAAATCATTGCTGGGATGGGAAGACTTCCTTGGGGTGGAAAGCCATTGGGCTAGGAACTCAAAGAGATGGGAAATCTTCCCTGGGTTTGAAATCATTGGGAAGCAAAAGCGTTGGGATGGGAAATCACTCCGGGGATGGGGAAGTATTGGGATGGGAAGTCTTTAATGGGGTGGGTAACATTCACTGGGGAAGGAAGTACTTGGAAAAGTAATCAGAGAGATGGGAATTCTTTGGGATGAGATCTCTTTGGATTAAGAAAGGCTTCGTGTCGATGGGAAATATCTCGTATGGGAATCTGTTATCATGTGAAATTGTAAGGATGGGAAATGACCGTTAGGATGCAAAGCTGGTACTGGGACGGGAAATGCTTGGGACGGGGAAGTGTTGGTGTGAAACCGTCCTGGGCATGGCAAATGATGCGTGGGAGGGAAAGCCTGATGGGGATGGAAAAGTCTTGCGATGGGAAGCCTGCTTGGGTCCAAAACCTGCAGTCCTCACCAAGATGGCGGCGAGGGGCTGGTCAGCCGTTGGGACGGAACGGCCGTTGCCCGCGTTCCCCAACCGACCGCCCCACTCTCCAGCCACCATGGCAGGTACAGCAGCCGGCTCCCGCTCCTCCCGGGGCTGCGGCCCTGCTGGCGAGCCCAGCGCCCCAGATCTCACCCCAGCGCCCTTTTTCCCACAGAGGGTTTCCCCAGACGGCTTCCGCGGCTTCCGCAGACGCAAAACTCCCCCTTCGTCGTCCCAGCCGTGCCGCCAACGGTGGCTGCCTGGCTGCTGCCCTCCCTCCCCGGAGCGATGGCGCTGCCCTTGCAGCCCCCCCAGGTACCCACCCTCCCCTACGCACTGCCCCAGGCCACCGTCTGGCACGTGGTGCCGGGGGTCCAGGGGCAGGTGCTGCAGCTCCCCGCCGGGGTGCAGCTGGCACCTGGGGGGCACCTCCCACCCGAGGGGCACCACCTGCAGCTTGGGCAGCTCCCCGCCGTGGGGCAGCTCCCTGCTGTGGGGCAGCTCCCCCACACCGCTCCTCCCTGGGCCCCCGTCTACCAGTGGGGACAGCCCGTGGGGACGGGGACGGTGCTGCCCCAGGATCCCCTCTGGCTGGGGCCCGGGGCCGTGCTCCATGGGGAGCTCCTGCACCCCGCAGGCACCTGCCTGCTGCAGGCCCCTGCCCACCCCGGCCCCCCACCACTCCTCGTCCCGGGGCCTCCGCTGCGGGGGCAGGCGCTCCCCGCGCCCCGCACCCTGACCAGCAGCCGGGGGCAGCTGCCGGAGCCCTGCGACCACGCCGTGGGGCTCAGCGAGGACCAGGGGCCCCCGCTGCCCGGCCCCACTCCCCCCGAGCCTGCCCAGGCTCCAACGACCGCCAGCACCCAGACGGTGACGCCCGACGGTGAGTTTGGGGCTGGCACAGCCGGCCGCTGGGCGCCCCACACCCAGGAGCCATGGGAAAGCTGGCATCGCCCATCCTGGGGGATTTGCTTGCTTTTTCCTCAGCGGCGACAGTTGCAGAGGTGCCTGAGGAGCCCCTGGAGCTGCTTGAGCTGGGCCCCGATGCCTTCGCCGAGGCCTTTCCCCACCTGGCAGGGGACAGCCAGCAGCTGCAGCACCTGCAGGACCAGCTCCCGGCCGACCTGGACATCTCCGGCTTGGAGGAGCTGCTCAGCTGGCTCGATGCCGTGGAGCCCCAGGACGCCTTCCCCGGTGTCCCCAGCAGTCCTGTGCTCAGCCGCTTCCTGTCTGAGCTGCCCGACCTCTGCGAGGACATCGAGGAGCCGAGCACACAGGGACTGGCAGCCACCAGAGCGCTGGGTGAGGTACCCTCAACCCCTGGGGTGCACCCCGAGAAGGTGCAGGGTGGGCGGGCGGTGCAGCCCCCTGCTGTGCCGGCAGCGAGCTCCCCCCTCAAGCCTGCAGCCAGTCCCCAGCTCAGTGCCCTCAGGAGACCCCTGCCCAACCCTCCCTTCACTCTCCCCAAAAGGCCCCCCCACCCTGAATTCCTCACTGCCCTTAGCAGACCCCTGCCCAACCCTCCCTCGCGTCCCCTCAAGAGACCCCCCGACCCTGAATTCCTTAATTCCCTTAGGAGACCCCTGCCCAAGCCTCGCCTGAGTCCCCTCAAGAGCCCCCCCGACCCTGAATTTATTAGTGCCCTTAGGAGACCCCTGCCCAATCCCCCTCTGGGTCCCCTCAAGAGCCCCCCCGGCCCTGAATTTATTAGTGCCCTTAGGAGGCCCCTGCCCAATCCCCCTCTGAGTCCCCTCAAGAGCCCCCCGCCTGCCCCTGCGCCCACCGGCACCAAGTGGGGGGCCAAGCGCCCCGCGCCCACCAGCACCCCCAGCACAGCGCAGAGCTCCCAGCACAGGAGGCCGGCGACGGAGAAAACCCCCGGCAAGGAGAAGACGACACTGCTGGGCCAGGGTGGCCAAGGCCCCAAGACGCTGTGCCAGGGGAAGACGGGTGGCCACAGCGCGGTGGCTGGCAGCAGCGGCCAAGCGGGCGGCGGCAGGCAGCAGCCGGCGAGCGACAGCACCAGGGCGCCCAGCAAGAGGGCCCGAAGCCCGGGGGCTGCTGGGGGGCAAGGAGCAGCGGCACCGCCTCCCCGGAGAGCGCTGCTGCTGCTGGAGCCCCCCCCCATTAAGCCCCGTGCCCGTGCCCGTGCCGTGCGGGCCCAGGACAGGCTCCGTCCCCAAGCCATCGGGGACAAGACGCTGCAGCGCCAGCACCCGGGGACAAAGACCCCCAGCGAGACTTTGCAGCCGCTGGGGGCCAGGGCGAAGGCGCTGGGGCCAGTGCGCCAGCCGCCCTGTGTGCAGCCGCAGCCCACCTCCAGCGGCCCCAGCAGCATGCCCAGGGCCCCGCCGACGGTGCCAGGCTCCAGCGCTGTGCCCGCTGCCCCCCGGCCCCCAGCTGGCGACAAGGCCCAGGCAGTGCCGGCACCACCAGGCAGCACGGCGCGAGCGTGGAGAGCTCCCCTGCAGCAGGCGCCCAGAGCGCCGTGCCTGCCAGCCGCGGGGGGCCAAGCGCAGCGGGAGCCTCTGCCCACGCAGCCGCGCACGCTGCAGCGTCCGGCGCAGCCCCGCGTGGACTACGTGCCCTGCGTGGGGCCCTGGGCGGGCGGCGACGCGGCGCCCACGCCGCTGGAGGAGCAGGAGGCGTCGGTGCCCATCACGCCGCAGCAGCGTCCCGAGCGGGAGCGCCTGAAGAAGCTGGCCCAGGAGGAGCGGCAGCGGGCGGCCCACCAGATGAAGATCGGCCCCGTGCAATTCTTCGTGCAGCGGCAGAAGGACCACGCCATAGCCAAGTATTACGGCTACCCGTGACCCTGCGCTCCTCGACGGCCCCCGCAGCACCCGGGCCCGCTCAGCATGCAGGCACAGAGACCTCTGCAGGCGCCTGCTCCAGCTTCAGCCACGCTCCTCAGCCCTTGCCCCTCTCGCTTGCCCTCTCCCTTCTCCAGTGCTGGAGCTAGGCAGTGTTTGCCACTGTCAGGGATGGGCAACTGGGGCAATGGGAAATGCGCGCGTCACGAATGAACGTTGCAATGGGAAGCTGTTGGGATGTTGGCAATAGCTGGGGTGGGAAAGGTTGGGCGTGGGAACTGCTTGTTGGGACACCAAATGGCTGAGATCCCAAACTTCTTTCTTCTTTCGGGTCATTTCTCTTATTTAGTGCCTTCCTTATTAAATTCCTCTAGTGTAGGTGTTCACTCAGCAAGGCCTCTGCCTGCAGCTGTTCTGGCACTGGGATGCCGAGGGGATTTCATGCAGCCCGCTCCCGCTGCCCATGCTCAGTCCGTGCATGGATGTGGGCACGGCCAGCACGGACGGGAGAAAATGGGTGGACGGCTGGGTGGATGGGAGGGTGATGGGAGTTGGGAATTCAGCCTTGGGATCAGACACGGGAGGTTGTTGGGATAGGAAATGACCAGTGGGATGGGAAGTCACGATGGGGATAGGAATTCATTAGAATAGGACAAATTGGTTTCATTTTTATTTATTATTTTATTAATTTTAATATTTATTTTATTTATTATATTTATTAATTTTATTTATTAAATTTACTTTATTGACTGTGTTGTACAGGATGGCATTTTTTTTAGGTCCTCCTCCTTTTCTACCCTATTAAACTCTCTTTATCACAACGCACTGCTTTGTACTTCATTTTTCCTTCCGAGTCGTTCTGGATTCACTCAGGATGGGGGGGACATTAGTGAACGCCTGTGTGCTTCAGATCCAAGGTCACCTTTGCCCTCAACTCAAGATACATATTTGCATCTGTTGTCATGATACAAAATTAACAACAACAAAATAAAAGTTAACTACTTCCGAGCACCAGCTGTACGTTTGCTGGGTCTGCTCTATGCATTTTGAAGACCATTCAATACTATTCAGCACCTTCAGGGGGAAATGTGTGGTTCTAGGGAAATGCATCTTGATCTGATGCAAACCTGCGACGCACCCTGCAGCCCCTGCAACCCCTGTGATTTTACCTGCAGCCCCTGCAACCCCTGTGATTTTACCTGCAGCCCCTGCAACCGCTGTGAGGTTACCTGCAGCCCCTCCAAGAAATGTGATTTTACCTGCAGCCACTCCAACCCTGTGACAGGTCCTACAGCTGGCTCCGGGGACTACCCCGTTGCCGTATCAGTCACCAATACACACAAGATGAAGGAATGGATGCAGAAGTCATCTCGTTTAGGCAGGGAAGAAAGTCCTCCGAAGAAGGGGAAGGAGCAACAGGAAGGCGAGGCAGGCAACCCCAATGTAGGGCCATCCCAGGGAAGAGGAGGCTGTTATAAAATAGAAAAGAGAGAAAAGCAGCAGTAAGCAGGTGATCCCCATCCCTGGGCGAGCTGCGAGACATGGGACAAGATTTCAGCTGTCATGCAGGCGAGCACATTGTCACCTGGCTGCTGCGATGCTGGGATAACAGCTCCGGGAGCCTGGAATCGGAGGGCAGGGAAGCCAAGCAGCTGGGATCCTTCTCTGGGGAAGGGGGCACTGAGAAAGCGATCGGAAACGGGGCACAAGCCTCTGGAGGCGGCGCCTGTCAGGCGTGAAGGAAAGGGATCCCTTCCAGGAAGATGCTGTGGGGTTGCTGAGGGTCGAAGAACAGCAGGTGTTGGCTGCTCCCACCGTGTTGCAGCAGCGGCAAGGGAGAGCTGTTTGATGTTTCTCATTTTTATGAGTGTGGGATTTTCTTTTTCTTTCTTTCTTTCTTTCTTTCTTTCTTTCTTTCTTTCTTTCTTTCTTTCTTTCTTTCTTTCCTTTCTTTCTTTCTTTCTCTTTCTTTCTCTTTCTTTCTCTTTCTTTCTTCCTGTCTGTCTTTCTCTCTTCTCTCTTTCTGTCCAGCACTGATTTTATTGCTACTTGTGCAT
Source organism: Anser brachyrhynchus (assembly GCF_964034855.1). NCBI lineage: Eukaryota > Metazoa > Chordata > Aves > Anseriformes > Anatidae > Anser > Anser brachyrhynchus. The sequence goes on from NC_137714.1 coordinate 942,576, forward strand.
ATCCAGACTGTACAGTTTTCTCCATTCCCTCTGTTTCTTCCCTGTGTCTTGCCCCTCTTTCCTGCAACTGAACAGCATTGCCTTGATCAATGAAGTGGCAACATGCGGCTTACACAGTAAACTGCTGAAATTACAGCTATAGCCATGGAGCACAGCTGCAGATCAACAGAAGACCACCAATAACTCACATTTCTAAACTGCTTGTCACAATTCTTCAGTATGTAGGCTGTGATGCTGCCAAGAGCGATCTCACCTCTTAAGCACCCATCCATTTCTTCTCTTCCCAGACCCTCAAGGTATCCTGGTCAAACCACCCCCCTTGCCCAACTGTCTGTCCCACATTCCTTTTCACTCAGGGCCAATCTTTTTTTTTTTTTTTTTTTCAGCATACTATCTCCATAGAAGCTGCTGCTCCCCAACTCCGAGTTGACTAGGGCTGAACTATTGAAAAAGAAAAGAAAAGCTATAAATTATAGTGAGAGATGGTGAATACCTAACGATCTCTTAAAAGCAGGAATTTAAGGGAATAAGTAATTGATAAATGGAGTTAAGATCAGTAGGAAAAAATCCGCTGTTGCAATCAATAGAGTTAAGAAGTTTTTCAAGTACATTAGAAACAAAAATTAGAGTAATGACACAGATCCATTACAGGATGGGTATTGCTTCAGTGAGAAACGATGAAAAAAAAAAACCACCAACAACACGTACATGTGTATGTGTTGTTGTGTATTTGGAAAAAAAACAGGTTAATGAAAACTGCATGCTCAATTAGATGATTTTTTTGTTGTCGTTGGTAGGGAATTGTGTGCTTTATAACACAATATGTGTTATATTTTTTTATATATGTTTTAATAAATAGACTTTATTAGATAACTGATTTTGAATGTATAGCCTAGATGTTAGAAAAGTTAACAACATGCAATATTACTTGTAAAAATTAACAACATGTGGTATCTAAATAATATTTAGAGATGTAAAGGTGTTTGGCATTTCAAAGTCTACTTCTCCAATGAAAAATGTGTTAGAGCTTCTGTTGGATGTAATGTAGCCTGCTCGCTTCCTGCCCACCTCAGCAGGACAGGGGATAAAATCGGGGAAAAAAAAGGAACGAGAAAGCTCATGGGCTTTGATAAAGGCAGGGATATTGCTTATCAATGATTGTTGTGGAAAAATCTCTCTTAACTTGAGGAAATTAATTTCATGCCAATTAATTTGTATAAATTTAATTACTAGTTCAGGTGTTGGGAAGCAAAAGGACAAACATCAAACCACATAGGGGTAACACTTTTCCTCCTCTTCTGGGCTCAACTTCACTCCCAGCACCTGTTTTCCACCTGCTGATCTCGCTCAGTCCATTCACTGGGGAAATGGGCAGCACAGGAGGAGGCTGTGGTTAATGTGCAGCAGTTCTTCTCTGCCTATCCTTTCTTCTCGTTTCTACTTTGCTCCAGTGTGGGTCCTCCACAGGCTGCAGTCCCTGTCAGGAATATTCATCTGTTCTGGCATGGATCCTCCACAGGTTTCAAAGAATATCTGCTCCACCATGGAGCATCTACTTCTCCTCCTCCTATGACCTTGATGTTCCCTCTGTTGTTCCTCATTCTTTTTGTTCTCTCCAGCTCTCTCCATCCAATATTTTCTGTGCATTCTTAGAGGCAACACACCTTGGCTTATTGTCTGAGTTTGGCCTATGGTGCATCTGTTGCTGTGTCCAGCACAGTGCAGCCCCTGACCTTGCTACCAAAACCTTGCCACAAATCTCAATACACCTGTTAAAAGAGACCCTCCTGTTTGTTGCCCTTCTTTGGACACTCTCGAACAGTTTTATATCTTTTTCTTATACTGTGGTGCCCAAAACTGCACACACTACTCACAGTACATGGAATAACAACAGAGACTGCCTCTAATTTTCTCTTCTCTGCAGAAGCTCTGTTGCTACCACTGTCCAGAAATCATCACTATCACAGACACTAGTAGCATTCCCTCCTCCCACGGTTGGTTCTTTTTCCCCCAGACTTAGACACCATCCACAAAAGCAAAAACAAAACAAAACAAACAAACAAACAAACAAAAAACAGTCAAAAGCCCTCAGGAAGGCGGTGGTGCAGACTGTGGAGAGCCTGAGTTCAAATCCTTCTTCTGCGAGGCTCTGAACCTATACCCCACCACAAGCTGTCCGCTAACGTATGGCAGGGCAAGGAGGAAGAAAGAACATTTCTCCTGCACTTTCCATTTATTGTTGGCTGACAATTCTGTAGAGTTACAAAGCCTCAATCAGTGCGATACAGGGTTCTTCTCACATTGTCTCACTGTGCCCTAAGGGGAACAGCTCTAATTTAATAGATGCTTCACCAGAAAATCATGAGTCATCTGCAGTTTTGAAGTTTTCTGGGATCAAGTCCCTTCAGACAGTTGAGGAATTTGCTCTATCGCCTATGAGAACTGGTGCTCTAATAAGCTAGTGAGTGAACAAGAGAGAAATCCTCTGCTAGATGACTTGACAAATTTGGTCTGAAAACAGTGTTGAGGCAGAACAATCCACGATTTTTGCCTTGGATGCACAGAGAGATTGGGGGTAGTAGAATTCTTTTATTCTTCATTAATATAAACATTTTCAAACCAGGTGTTTGCTCAACCTTGCTTCCACTGTGTGCATGGGAGGGAGATAACTGAAAGTGGGGAGTGTTGCTTGAAACCTGCAAGTGGCTGAGGTCCAGTGGGGTTGGAGGCTTTCTTACTCCTTTTGGAAACGCAAAGCAACCTTGCGCCTACCCTGCACTTGCAGAAGGATCATGACAGCCCAAAGCACAGAGGCTTTGGAATTACTACATGGGGATTGGTAGCAGGGGGCTGCAGGCGTGGCCTCTGTGAGAACAGTGCGGAAGCTGCCCGTGTCAGATCAGAGCCAGCTCCAGCCAACTCCAGAAGGGCCACGACGCTTGCCAGAGCTGAGCCTATAAGCGATGTTGTTTGCACCTGCGGGAGAGCAGATTTAAGAAGGGGGAAATACTGCTGTGCAACAGAAGCTGGAAGAGCAAGGAGAGAGAACCAGCCCTGCAGCCCCCAAGGTGAGTGCAGCAGGAGGCAGGAGGTGCTCCAGGCTCACAGCAGCAGTTCCCCTGCGGCCTGGGGAGAGGCCCCTGGTGGAGCAGGCTGTCCCCCTGCAGCCCACGGGTCCCACACGGAGCAGATCTCCACGCTGCAGCCCGTGGAGGAGCCCCCGGTGGAGCAGGTGGATGTGGCCTGGAGGAGGCTGCGGCCCATGGAGAGCCCCCGCAGGAGCAGGCCCCAGGCCAGAGCTGCAGCCATGGAGAGGAGCCCACGTGGAACAGGGGCAGAGAGGGACCGTGGAGGAGCAGCAGGTGATGAAGTGTTAGGGACTGACCACAGCCCACATTCCCCATTCCCCTGCAACACTCGGCAGGAGGAGGTAGAGCAGGGTGGATAGGAGGTAAAAGGGGTTTTAAGTTTGCTTTTAATTTTTCACTATTGTAGTCTGCTAGTGGTAGGCAACAAATTATATTAATCTCCCTGTGCTGCATCTGTTTTGTCCAGGACGATAATTGTTGAGTGATCTCCCTGTCCTTATCACAATTCCTTGAGGCCTTTTCATCATATTTTTTTCCCCTTTTCCTTTGAGGAGGGGGAGTGAGAGAGTGGCTATGGTGGAGTTCAGCTGCCCAGCAGCTTAAAACTACCAAGCAACAGTCCTACTATCCACCGACCAGCATCCTTATTCAAGCCTGTTGCAGCTATGTATGCTGCTCTGCTCTGTCTGGGATGTGGACCTACCCGTGGTATCTGGGGCCAGCTCATATGGACTAGACCCTTACAATCTGCAGGAATTCCCCTTCAGTGGGAACTTGCATCACATAAAGACGGTTTTCCATGGCGGAAGACAAAGCCTGTAGGAATTATTAGAAGTCGACATCCTCCATCACTCTGACCCCCGAGATTTGGACATAATTTCCAAAATGAGCAAAAGGGATCTGTGTCTGCCCTGATACGAAGGAAATCACTGCCCCTGGAAATCTAGTCACTATGCTTTGGTGACTTCATCGGAGTTTTTGTTCTGCTTTGTATGCATCAAATGGAAAAGAGCTACCCCAGGAACACTGTGCTTTGGTGGCAGAGAGCTGGTTGCAGCTGAGGACATTACTTATGTTTGTGTGTGAAAATCACACTTCCCTGCTAAAGTACATAATATTGGGCCACGTGCTTTCTAGCATATCACCTGTCAGGGAAGCAAAGCCAGGAAAAGCACTAATACGGCCCTGTGTGCCCCTCACAGCTGTAAGCACAGCCACAAGCACAACCATGCTAACACACAGGAAATCTGTGCATGATCCCCAGAATTCACAGATGCAACGTGCATTTCTGTGCACGTGCCCTGACACCAGCTGGCAGCAGGAGGTCAGCTCCCAGCCTCAGCTCACTCTCTGTTCCTTGGGTTTGCTTTAATGCCTCCTTTGAGACACTGCCTCAGCGCAGTGAGTTTGTGAATGTGACATATCATTCAATATTATCCACCATAAGCCACTCTGTTCCTATAGCAACTGCCTCCTTAGCCCAGTTCCTGGGCCTCTTCAGGTCTGTTTGATATTCACCTTGACACCTTTGGTGGAGGCCTTGAAGGAACACACAAAGTGTGAAAACACCTTGTACTTATTAGGCCAAGGTAATTCCTCCCCACATGGATGGGCACATATCATCTCCAAGAAAGGGGCTCCCACCTCCACGACTCCCGTCCATCCTCCACCTCTCTATGTCCTTGCATGAATAACGACCTGCACAGCTTAACCTGGACAGGAGCCTGAAGTCCACAACGAGAAATGCTCTGATCTGGGCTCCTTCCAAAAGGGCCAGGCAGATATAACTGGAAGAATGTGTAAAACGTTGACCCTAGCTGACGTAATTTCTTTTGGTTGATCTGATGCAAACCTGTGACGCACCCAGCAGGCCCTGCAACCCCTGTGATTTTACCTGCAGCCCCTGCAACCCTTGTGATTTTACCTGCAGACCCTGCAACCCCTGTGATTTTACCTGCAGCCCCTGCAACCGCTGTGAGGTTACCTGCAGCCCCTCCAAGAAATGTGATTTTACCTGCAGCCCCTCCAACCCCTGTGACGTTACCTGCAGCCCCTGCAACCCCTGTGATGTTCCCTGCAGCCACTCCAACCCTGTGACAGGCCCTACAGCTTGCTCCAGGGACTACCCCGTTGCCGTATCAGTCGCCAATACACACAAGATGAAGGAATGGATGCAGAAGTCATCTCGTTTAGGCAGGGAAGAAAGTCCTCCGAAGAAGGGGAAGGAGCAATAGGAAGGCGAGGCAGGCGACCCCAATGTAGGGCCATCCCAGGGAAGAGGAGGCTGTTATAAAATAGAAAAGAGAGAAAAGCAGCAGTAAGCAGGTGATCCCCATCCCTGGGCGAGCTGCGAGACATGGGACAAGATTTCAGCTGTCATGCAGGCGAGCACATTGTCACCTGGCTGCTGCGATGCTGGGATAACAGCTCCGGGAGCCTGGAATCGGAGGGCAGGGAAGCCAAGCAGCTGGGATCCTTCTCTGGGGAAGGGGGCACTGAGAAAGCGATCGGAAACGGGGCACAAGCCTCTGGAGGCGGCGCCTGTCAGGCGTGAAGGAAAGGGATCCCTTCCAGGAAGATGCTGTGGGGTTGCTGAGGGTCGAAGAAGAGCAGGTGTTGCCTGCACCCACCGTGCTGCAGCAGCGGCAAGGGAGAGACGTGGTGGTTTTCCTCAGCTGGGCAGCTGAGCTCCACCTCAACCGCTCTCTCCCTGCCCCTCCTCAAAGGGAAAGGGGAGAAAATAGCATGGAAAGGGCTCAAGGGCTGAGAGAAGGACAGGGAGATCACTCCACAATGATCGTCACGGGCAAAAGAGGCTCAGCAGAGCCTGTTCCAGTCCAGCCCGGGCCTGCTCCTGCGGGGGCTCTCCACAGGCCGCGGCCTCCTCCAGGCCACATCCACCTGCTCCACCGGGGGCTCCTCCACGGGCTGCAGCGTGGAGATCTGCTCCGTGTGGGACCCGTGGGCTGCAGGGGGACAGCCTGCTCCACCAGGGGCCTCTCCCCAGGCCGCAGGGGAACTGCTGCTGTGAGCCTGGAGCACCTCCTGCCTCGTGCTGCACTCACCTTGGGGGCTGCAGAGAGGTTTCTCACTCCTCCCTGACCCAGACGCTGCTGTGCAGCAGGTTTCTTTCCCTTTCTTAGATGGGCTCTCACACAGGCGCAAACATCATCCGTTTTGTCTCAGTTCTGGGCAGCAGCGGGTCCCTCCGGAGCCTCCTGGAACCGGCCCTTATCTAACATGGGGCAGCTGCTGCATTCTCCTCACAGAGGACACCCCTGCAGCCCCCCGCTACCAGAACCTGTCCTCGTAAACGCAACACAAGACACCGACCGAGCCTCCCTGATTCCCAGCAGGTGGGTCAGGCTGGGAACCCAGGCCAGTGCCTGGCAGACTCTCCTGGGCCTTGAAAAGCAAGCTTTATGGGGACGTAGCACCCAGAAAGAACGGAGTCACACAACAGGATTCATTTCCAAAACCGTCTCACAGACACCTGGGCCAAAGTGCAGGGCCTTGAGCAGGTATATCACAATGACAGAGTTCATTTCCTTCCCAGTAGCTGGCACGTGCCGTTTTTTGGGATTTCGGGGCTACAGTGAGCTGCTAAGAGGGATGTCTTAGCTCTTGCAGGGCCGTGCTTCCACTAAGGCCAGGACTTTTCTGCATCTTCTACTGCCCTGCAAGCGAGGATGCTTGGGGCACACAGGAAGCTGGGAGCGGACACAGCTGCAGGGATTCCATAAGACACAAGCAAATGCAGCCTTGGCTTGGTGACACTTTCTCTTGATTACTGCTCAACACAAATTACCTCGAGCAAGTCTACTGTGAGGACTAAAGGAAAGAGACGTATGGATGCTGCTAAGCTCTTCTAGCTTGTACCAGGTAGGAAAGATACCTCTGTAGCAGGCGTGAAGAGGATAGCACTAATTAATTAGATGAGAAGTGGAGGAAAGGCACTTAGAGGTAGTGAAAAGCAGTTAATGTGATGTTCCGGGGAAGCTTCAGTCTGCTTAAGGAGTAGCAAGAACAAGCCTAAAGTCATAGCCAAATACAAGAAAGAGAGGAGGACACGCAGCATGAGAAGCTCCCGAGAGAAAGGAGCTCTGTTTTGGGTAAAAATCAGTCCCTTTTTCTATCATGGAGACATCCAAGGGCGTAGGACACGTGCACTTCAGGGAACCAAGAGATGCTGTGCATTTCTCTCGTCCCCCTGACACAGCCACTAGGTGACGATGCTTCCAATTCTCTCTAAAGAAACCTTGCTTTCTCAGGCCCAGGTGTCCAGCTGCACACCAAGGACGTCCCTGGCTCCCAGGCACAGTTCCCAGGCCCAAGGCCGAGCTCCCCTCCGAACCCCCATTCCAGCAGACCTTGCTCCTGGCATTGTGGAGCAGCCATTTCATGTCAGCCTTTTCTCCTGGCAGTCAGCTTAGCGCCGTAACCTCTGCCATCGGGGCGCCCGAGAGCCGTGTGAGGTCAGCAGAGAGTCACTGTCAGCCTTTGACCTCACAAAGGTGGGTGGCCATAAGTGCCCTGAGCGTCCAGCTCGCATTGAGTACTGCTGGTGGCACTCGAGGCGTGGAGGTCTGCATGGTGCAATGGGAGACGCCGATGTCCTGCTGCTGGAACAAGAGGCGCTGATGTGCTGCTGGTGCAGGAGGAGATGTGAAGGTGCTGCTGCTTAGAGGTGCTGAGGAGCGGGCAGCCTCCGTGCCGGTGGCTGAGCATGCTGCTCTTAATTAGTGCTCTACCCTTCCTATCTTTTTACTAAGGTGGGTAGAGAGAAATGCCCATATCTGTTTATTTCCTGGTAAGAAATGTAAGAGCCTTGTATCTGCATATTCACCAGATTCATCCCAGCGCCCTTGGTACTGGCGATCTGTGTTGATCTGTAATAAAGAGCAATTGGTAGCACACCAAGTCTCCGTGACCTTGCATCTAACAGAATCGTCCAAATCCCTGTTGTGATCTCTCTCTAGCTGTGGGCTGGCTAAGCTGTCTGTTGGATGGTGAAAATGGGAAATGATTGGGATGGGAAATGATGAGTGGGCTGAGAAATCATTGCTGGGATGGGAAGACTTCCTTGGGGTGGAAAGCCATTGGGCTAGGAACTCAAAGAGATGGGAAATCTTCCCTGGGTTTGAAATCATTGGGAAGCAAAAGCGTTGGGATGGGAAATCACTCCGGGGATGGGGAAGTATTGGGATGGGAAGTCTTTAATGGGGTGGGTAACATTCACTGGGGAAGGAAGTACTTGGAAAAGTAATCAGAGAGATGGGAATTCTTTGGGATGAGATCTCTTTGGATTAAGAAAGGCTTCGTGTCGATGGGAAATATCTCGTATGGGAATCTGTTATCATGTGAAATTGTAAGGATGGGAAATGACCGTTAGGATGCAAAGCTGGTACTGGGACGGGAAATGCTTGGGACGGGGAAGTGTTGGTGTGAAACCGTCCTGGGCATGGCAAATGATGCGTGGGAGGGAAAGCCCGATGGGGATGGAAAAGTCTTGCGATGGGAAGCCTGCTTGGGTCCAAAACCTGCAGTCCTCACCAAGATGGCGGCGAGGGGCTGGTCAGCCGTTGGGACGGAACGGCCGTTGCCCGCGTTCCCCAACCGACCGCCCCACTCTCCAGCCACCATGGCAGGTACAGCAGCCGGCTCCCGCTCCTCCCGGGGCTGCGGCCCTGCTGGCGAGCCCAGCGCCCCAGATCTCACCCCAGCGCCCTTTTTCCCACAGAGGGTTTCCCCAGACGGCTTCCGCGGCTTCCGCAGACGCAAAACTCCCCCTTCGTCGTCCCAGCCGTGCCGCCAACGGTGGCTGCCTGGCTGCTGCCCTCCCTCCCCGGAGCGATGGCGCTGCCCTTGCAGCCCCCCCAGGTACCCACCCTCCCCTACGCGCTGCCCCAGGCCACCGTCTGGCACGTGGTGCCGGGGGTCCAGGGGCAGGTGCTGCAGCTCCCCGCCGGGGTGCAGCTGGCACCTGGGGGGCACCTCCCACCCGAGGGGCACCACCTGCAGCTTGGGCAGCTCCCCGCCGTGGGGCAGCTCCCTGCTGTGGGGCAGCTCCCCCACACCGCTCCTCCCTGGGCCCCCGTCTACCAGTGGGGACAGCCCGTGGGGACGGGGACGGTGCTGCCCCAGGATCCCCTCTGGCTGGGGCCCGGGGCCGTGCTCCATGGGGAGCTCCTGCACCCCGCAGGCACCTGCCTGCTGCAGGCCCCTGCCCACCCCGGCCCCCCACCACTCCTCGTCCCGGGGCCTCCGCTGCGGGGGCAGGCGCTCCCCGCGCCCCGCACCCTGACCAGCAGCCGGGGGCAGCTGCCGGAGCCCTGCGACCACGCCGTGGGGCTCAGCGAGGACCAGGGGCCCCCGCTGCCCGGCCCCACTCCCCCCGAGCCTGCCCAGGCTCCAACGACCGCCAGCACCCAGACGGTGACGCCCGACGGTGAGTTTGGGGCTGGCACAGCCGGCCGCTGGGCGCCCCACACCCAGGAGCCATGGGAAAGCTGGCATCGCCCATCCTGGGGGATTTGCTTGCTTTTTCCTCAGCGGCGACAGTTGCAGAGGTGCCTGAGGAGCCCCTGGAGCTGCTTGAGCTGGGCCCCGATGCCTTCGCCGAGGCCTTTCCCCACCTGGCAGGGGACAGCCAGCAGCTGCAGCACCTGCAGGACCAGCTCCCGGCCGACCTGGACATCTCCGGCTTGGAGGAGCTGCTCAGCTGGCTCGATGCCGTGGAGCCCCAGGACGCCTTCCCCGGTGTCCCCAGCAGTCCTGTGCTCAGCCGCTTCCTGTCTGAGCTGCCCGACCTCTGCGAGGACATCGAGGAGCCGAGCACACAGGGACTGGCAGCCACCAGAGCGCTGGGTGAGGTACCCTCAACCCCTGGGGTGCACCCCGAGAAGGTGCAGGGTGGGCGGGCGGTGCAGCCCCCTGCTGTGCCGGCAGCGAGCTCCCCCCTCAAGCCTGCAGCCAGTCCCCAGCTCAGTGCCCTCAGGAGACCCCTGCCCAACCCTCCCTTCACTCTCCCCAAAAGGCCCCCCCACCCTGAATTCCTCACTGCCCTTAGCAGACCCCTGCCCAACCCTCCCTCGCGTCCCCTCAAGAGACCCCCCGACCCTGAATTCCTTAATTCCCTTAGGAGACCCCTGCCCAAGCCTCGCCTGAGTCCCCTCAAGAGCCCCCCCGACCCTGAATTTATTAGTGCCCTTAGGAGACCCCTGCCCAATCCCCCTCTGGGTCCCCTCAAGAGCCCCCCCGGCCCTGAATTTATTAGTGCCCTTAGGAGGCCCCTGCCCAATCCCCCTCTGAGTCCCCTCAAGAGCCCCCCGCCTGCCCCTGCGCCCACCGGCACCAAGTGGGGGGCCAAGCGCCCCGCGCCCACCAGCACCCCCAGCACAGCGCAGAGCTCCCAGCACAGGAGGCCGGCGACGGAGAAAACCCCCGGCAAGGAGAAGACGACGCTGCTGGGCCAGGGTGGCCAAGGCCCCAAGACGCTGTGCCAGGGGAAGACGGGTGGCCACAGCGCGGTGGCTGGCAGCAGCGGCCAAGCGGGCGGCGGCAGGCAGCAGCCGGCGAGCGACAGCACCAGGGCGCCCAGCAAGAGGGCCCGAAGCCCGGGGGCTGCTGGGGGGCAAGGAGCAGCGGCACCGCCTCCCCGGAGAGCGCTGCTGCTGCTGGAGCCCCCCCCCATTAAGCCCCGTGCCCGTGCCCGTGCCGTGCGGGCCCAGGACAGGCTCCGTCCCCAAGCCATCGGGGACAAGACGCTGCAGCGCCAGCACCCGGGGACAAAGACCCCCAGCGAGACTTTGCAGCCGCTGGGGGCCAGGGCGAAGGCGCTGGGGCCAGTGCGCCAGCCGCCCTGTGTGCAGCCGCAGCCCACCTCCAGCGGCCCCAGCAGCATGCCCAGGGCCCCGCCGACGGTGCCAGGCTCCAGCGCTGTGCCCGCTGCCCCCCGGCCCCCAGCTGGCGACAAGGCCCAGGCGGTGCCGGCACCACCAGGCAGCACGGCGCGAGCGTGGAGAGCTCCCCTGCAGCAGGCGCCCAGAGCGCCGTGCCTGCCAGCCGCGGGGGGCCAAGCGCAGCGGGAGCCTCTGCCCACGCAGCCGCGCACGCTGCAGCGTCCGGCGCAGCCCCGCGTGGACTACGTGCCCTGCGTGGGGCCCTGGGCGGGCGGCGACGCGGCGCCCACGCCGCTGGAGGAGCAGGAGGCGTCGGTGCCCATCACGCCGCAGCAGCGTCCCGAGCGGGAGCGCCTGAAGAAGCTGGCCCAGGAGGAGCGGCAGCGGGCGGCCCACCAGATGAAGATCGGCCCCGTGCAATTCTTCGTGCAGCGGCAGAAGGACCACGCCATAGCCAAGTATTACGGCTACCCGTGACCCTGCGCTCCTCGACGGCCCCCGCAGCACCCGGGCCCGCTCAGCATGCAGGCACAGAGACCTCTGCAGGCGCCTGCTCCAGCTTCAGCCACGCTCCTCAGCCCTTGCCCCTCTCGCTTGCCCTCTCCCTTCTCCAGTGCTGGAGCTAGGCAGTGTTTGCCAATGTCAGGGATGGGCAACTGGGGCAATGGGAAATGCGCGCGTCACGAATGAACGTTGCAATGGGAAGCTGTTGGGATGTTGGCAATAGCTGGGGTGGGAAAGGTTGGGCGTGGGAACTGCTTGTTGGGACACCAAATGGCTGAGATCCCAAACTTCTTTCTTCTTTCGGGTCATTTCTCTTATTTAGTGCCTTCCTTATTAAATTCCTCTAGTGTAGGTGTTCACTCAGCAAGGCCTCTGCCTGCAGCTGTTCTGGCACTGGGATGCCGAGGGGATTTCATGCAGCCCGCTCCCGCTGCCCATGCTCAGTCCGTGCATGGATGTGGGCACGGCCAGCACGGACGGGAGAAAATGGGTGGACGGCTGGGTGGATGGGAGGGTGATGGGAGTTGGGAATTCAGCCTTGGGATCAGACACGGGAGGTTGTTGGGATAGGAAATGACCAGTGGGATGGGAAGTCACGATGGGGATAGGAATTCATTAGAATAGGAAAAATTGGTTTCATTTTTATTTATTATTTTATTAATTTTAATATTTATTTTATTTATTATATTTATTAATTTTATTTATTAAATTTACTTTATTGACTGTGTTGTACAGGATGGCATTTTTTTTAGGTCCTCCTCCTTTTCTACCCTATTAAACTCTCTTTATCACAACGCACTGCTTTGTACTTCATTTTTCCTTCCGAGTCGTTCTGGATTCACTCAGGATGGGGGGGACATTAGTGAACGCCTGTGTGCTTCAGATCCAAGGTCACCTTTGCCCTCAACTCAAGATACATATTTGCATCTGTTGTCATGATACAAAATTAACAACAACAAAATAAAAGTTAACTACTTCCGAGCACCAGCTGTACGTTTGCTGGGTCTGCTCTATGCATTTTGAAGACCATTCAATACTATTCAGCACCTTCAGGGGGAAATGTGTGGTTCTAGGGAAATGCATCTTGATCTGATGCAAACCTGCGACGCACCCTGCAGCCCCTGCAACCCCTGTGATTTTACCTGCAGCCCCTGCAACCCCTGTGATTTTACCTGCAGCCCCTGCAACCGCTGTGAGGTTACCTGCAGCCCCTCCAAGAAATGTGATTTTACCTGCAGCCCCTCCAAGCCCTGTGATGTTCCCTGCAGCCACTCCAACCCTGTGATAGGCCCTACAGCTGGCTCCGGGGACTACCCCGTTGCCGTATCAGTCGCCAATACACACACAAGATGAAGGAATGGATGCAGAAGTCATCTCGTTTAGGCAGGGAAGAAAGTCCTCCGAAGAAGGGGAAGGAGCAACAGGAAGGCGAGGCAGGCGACCCCAATGTAGGGCCATCCCAGGGAAGAGGAGGCTGTTATAAAATAGAAAAGAGAGAAAAGCAGCAGTAAGCAGGTGATCCCCATCCCTGGGCGAGCTGCGAGACATGGGACAAGATTTCAGCTGTCATGCAGGCGAGCACATTGTCACCTGGCTGCTGCGATGCTGGGATAACAGCTCCGGGAGCCTGGAATCGGAGGGCAGGGAAGCCAAGCAGCTGGGATCCTTCTCTGGGGAAGGGGGCACTGAGAAAACGATCGGAAACGGGGCACAAGCCTCTGGAGGCGGCGCCTGTCAGGCGTGAAGGAAAGGGATCCCTTCCAGGAAGATGCTGTGGGGTTGCTGAGGGTCGAAGAACAGCAGGTGTTGGCTGCTCCCACCGTGCTGCAGCAGCGGCAAGGGAGAGACGTGGTGGTTTTCCTCAGCTGGGCAGCTGAGCTCCACCTCAACCGCTCTCTCCCTGCCCCTCCTCAAACGGAAAGGGGAGAAAATAGCATGGAAAGGGCTCAAGGGCTGGCTGAGAGAAGGACAGGGAGATCACTCCACAATGATCGTCACGGGCAAATGAGGCTCAGCAGAGCCTGTTCCAGTCCAGCCCGGGCCTGCTCCTGCGGGGGCTCTCCACAGGCCGCGGCCTCCTCCAGGCCACATCCACCTGCTCCACCGGGGGCTCCTCCACGGGCTGCAGCGTGGAGATCTGCTCCGTGTGGGACCCGTGGGCTGCAGGGGGACAGCCTGCTCCACCAGGGGCCTCTCCACAGGCCGCAGGGGAACTGCTGCTGTGAGCCTGGAGCACCTCCTGCCTCCTGCTGCACTCACCTTGGGGGCTGCAGAGAGGTTTCTCACTCCTCCCTGACCCAGACGCTGCTGTGCAGCAGGTTTCTTTCCCTTTCTTAGATGGGCTCTCACACAGGCGCAAACATCATCCGTTTTGTCTCAGTTCTGGGCAGCAGCGGGTCCCTCTGGAGCCTCCTGGAACCGGCCCTTATCTAACATGGGGCAGCTGCTGCATTCTCCTCACAGAGGACACCCCTGCAGCCCCCCGCTACCAGAACCTGTCCTCGTAAACCCAACACAAGACACCGACCGAGCCTCCCTGATTCCCAGCAGGTGGGTCAGGCTGGGAACCCAGGCCAGTGCCCGGCAGACCCTCCTGGGCCTTGAAAAGCAAGCTTTATGGGGACGTAGCACCCAGAAAGAACGGAGTCACACAACAGGATTCATTTCCAAAACCGTCTCACAGACACCTGGGCCAAAGTGCAGGGCCTTGAGCAGGTATATCACAATGACAGAGTTCATTTCCTTCCCAGTAGCTGGCACGTGCCGTTTTTTGGGATTTCGGGGCTACAGTGAGCTGCTAAGAGGGATGTCTTAGCTCTTGCAGGGCCGTGCTTCCACTAAGGCCAGGACTTTTCTGCATCTTCTACTGCCCTGCAAGCGAGGATGCTTGGGGCACACAGGAAGCTGGGAGGGGACACAGCTGCAGGGATTCCATAAGACACAAGCAAATGCAGCCTTGGCTTGGTGACACTTTCTCTTGATTACTGCTCAACACAAATTACCTCGAGCAAGTCTACTGTGAGGACTAAAGGAAAGAGACGTATGGATGCTGCTAAGCTCTTCTAGCTTGTACCAGGTAGGAAAGATACCTCTGTAGCAGGCGTGAAGAGGATAGCACTAATTAATTAGATGAGAAGTGGAGGAAAGGCACTTAGAGGTAGTGAAAAGCAGTTAATGTGATGTTCCGGGGAAGCTTCAGTCTGCCTAAGGAGTAGCAAGAACAAGCCTAAAGTCATAGCCAAATACAAGAAAGAGAGGAGGACACGCAGCATGAGAAGCTCCCGAGAGAAAGGAGCTCTGTTTTGGGTAAAAATCAGTCCCTTTTTCTATCATGGAGACATCCAAGGGCGTAGGACACGTGCACATTTCTCTCGTCCCCCTGACACAGCCACTAGGTGATGATGCTTCCAATTCTCTCTAAAGAAACCTTGCTTTCTCAGGCCCAGGTGTCCAGCTGCACACCAAGGACGTCCCTGGCTCCCAGGCACAGTTCCCAGGCCCAAGGCCGAGCTCCCCTCCGAACCCCCATTCCAGCAGACCTTGCTCCTGGCATTGTGGAGCAGCCATTTCATGTCAGCCTTTTCTCCTGGCAGTCAGCTTAGCGCCGTAACCTCTGCCATCGGGGCGCCCGAGAGCCGTGTGAGGTCAGCAGAGAGTCACTGTCAGCCTTTGACCTCACAAAGGTGGGTGGCCATAAGTGCCCTGAGCGTCCAGCTCGCATTGAGTACTGCTGGTGGCACTCGAGGTGTGGAGGTCTGCATGGTGCAATGGGAGACGCCGATGTCCTGCTGCTGGAACAAGAGGCGCTGATGTGCTGCTGGTGCAGGAGGAGACGTGAAGGTGCTGCTGCTTAGAGGTGCTGAGGAGCGGGCAGCCTCCGTGCCGGTGGCTGAGCATGCTGCTCTTAATTAGTGCTCTACCCTTCCTATCTTTTTACTAAGGTGGGTAGAGAGAAATGCCCATATCTGTTTATTTCCTGGTAAGAAATGTAAGAGCCTTGTATCTGCATATTCACCAGATTCATCCCAGCGCCCTTGGTACTGGCGATCTGTGTTGATCTGTAATAAAGAGCAATTGGTAGCACACCAAGTCTCCGTGACCTTGCATCTAACAGAATCGTCCAAATCCCTGTTGTGATCTCTCTCTAGCTGTGGGCTGGCTAAGCTGTCTGTTGGATGGTGAAAATGGGAAATGATTGGGATGGGAAATGATGAGTGGGCTGAGAAATCATTGCTGGGATGGGAAGACTTCCTTGGGGTGGAAAGCCATTGGGCTAGGAACTCAAAGAGATGGGAAATCTTCCCTGGGTTTGAAATCATTGGGAAGCAAAAGCATTGGGATGGGAAATCACTCCGGGGATGGGGAAGTATTGGGATGGGAAGTCTTTAATGGGGTGGGTAACATTCACTGGGGAAGGAAGTACTTGGAAAAGTAATCAGAGAGATGGGAATTCTTTGGGATGAGATCTCTTTGGATTAAGAAAGGCTTCGTGTCGATGGGAAATATCTCGTATGGGAATCTGTTATCATGTGAAATTGTAAGGATGGGAAATGACTGTTAGGATGCAAAGCTGGTACTGGGACGGGAAATGCTTGGGACGGGGAAGTGTTGGTGTGAAACCGTCCTGGGCATGGCAAATGATGCGTGGGAGGGAAAGCCTGATGGGGATGGAAAAGTCTTGCGATGGGAAGCCTGCTTGGGTCCAAAACCTGCAGTCCTCACCAAGATGGCGGCGAGGGGCTGGTCAGCCGTTGGGACGGAACGGCCGTTGCCCGCGTTCCCCAACCGACCGCCCCACTCTCCAGCCACCATGGCAGGTACAGCAGCCGGCTCCCGCTCCTCCCGGGGCTGCGGCCCTGCTGGCGAGCCCAGCGCCCCAGATCTCACCCCAGCGCCCTTTTTCCCACAGAGGGTTTCCCCAGACGGCTTCCGCGGCTTCCGCAGACGCAAAACTCCCCCTTCGTCGTCCCAGCCGTGCCGCCAACGGTGGCTGCCTGGCTGCTGCCCTCCCTCCCCGGAGCGATGGCGCTGCCCTTGCAGCCCCCCCAGGTACCCACCCTCCCCTACGCACTGCCCCAGGCCACCGTCTGGCACGTGGTGCCGGGGGTCCAGGGGCAGGTGCTGCAGCTCCCCGCCGGGGTGCAGCTGGCACCTGGGGGGCACCTCCCACCCGAGGGGCACCACCTGCAGCTTGGGCAGCTCCCCGCCGTGGGGCAGCTCCCTGCTGTGGGGCAGCTCCCCCACACCGCTCCTCCCTGGGCCCCCGTCTACCAGTGGGGACAGCCCGTGGGGACGGGGACGGTGCTGCCCCAGGATCCCCTCTGGCTGGGGCCCGGGGCCGTGCTCCATGGGGAGCTCCTGCACCCCGCAGGCACCTGCCTGCTGCAGGCCCCTGCCCACCCCGGCCCCCCACCACTCCTCGTCCCGGGGCCTCCGCTGCGGGGGCAGGCGCTCCCCGCGCCCCGCACCCTGACCAGCAGCTGGGGGCAGCTGCCGGAGCCCTGCAACCACGCCGTGGGGCTCAGCGAGGACCAGGGGCCCCCGCTGCCCGGCCCCACTCCCCCCGAGCCTGCCCAGGCTCCAACGACCGCCAGCACCCAGACGGTGACGCCCGACGGTGAGTTTGGGGCTGGCACAGCCGGCCGCTGGGCGCCCCACACCCAGGAGCCATGGGAAAGCTGGCATCGCCCATCCTGGGGGATTTGCTTGCTTTTTCCTCAGCGGCGACAGTTGCAGAGGTGCCTGAGGAGCCCCTGGAGCTGCTTGAGCTGGGCCCCGATGCCTTCGCCGAGGCCTTTCCCCACCTGGCAGGGGACAGCCAGCAGCTGCAGCACCTGCAGGACCAGCTCCCGGCCGACCTGGACATCTCCGGCTTGGAGGAGCTGCTCAGCTGGCTCGATGCCGTGGAGCCCCAGGACGCCTTCCCCGGTGTCCCCAGCAGTCCTGTGCTCAGCCGCTTCCTGTCTGAGCTGCCCGACCTCTGCGAGGACATCGAGGAGCCGAGCACACAGGGACTGGCAGCCACCAGAGCGCTGGGTGAGGTACCCTCAACCCCTGGGGTGCACCCCGAGAAGGTGCAGGGTGGGCGGGCGGTGCAGCCCCCTGCTGTGCCGGCAGCGAGCTCCCCCCTCAAGCCTGCAGCCAGTCCCCAGCTCAGTGCCCTCAGGAGACCCCTGCCCAACCCTCCCTTCACTCTCCCCAAAAGGCCCCCCCACCCTGAATTCCTCACTGCCCTTAGCAGACCCCTGCCCAACCCTCCCTCGCGTCCCCTCAAGAGACCCCCCGACCCTGAATTCCTTAATTCCCTTAGGAGACCCCTGCCCAAGCCTCGCCTGAGTCCCCTCAAGAGCCCCCCCGACCCTGAATTTATTAGTGCCCTTAGGAGACCCCTGCCCAATCCCCCTCTGGGTCCCCTCAAGAGCCCCCCCGGCCCTGAATTTATTAGTGCCCTTAGGAGGCCCCTGCCCAATCCCCCTCTGAGTCCCCTCAAGAGCCCCCCGCCTGCCCCTGCGCCCACCGGCACCAAGTGGGGGGCCAAGCGCCCCGCGCCCACCAGCACCCCCAGCACAGCGCAGAGCTCCCAGCACAGGAGGCCGGCGACGGAGAAAACCCCCGGCAAGGAGAAGACGACGCTGCTGGGCCAGGGTGGCCAAGGCCCCAAGACGCTGTGCCAGGGGAAGACGGGTGGCCACAGCGCGGTGGCTGGCAGCAGCGGCCAAGCGGGCGGCGGCAGGCAGCAGCCGGCGAGCGACAGCACCAGGGCGCCCAGCAAGAGGGCCCGAAGCCCGGGGGCTGCTGGGGGGCAAGGAGCAGCGGCACCGCCTCCCCGGAGAGCGCTGCTGCTGCTGGAGCCCCCCCCCATTAAGCCCCGTGCCCGTGCCCGTGCCGTGCGGGCCCAGGACAGGCTCCGTCCCCAAGCCATCGGGGACAAGACGCTGCAGCGCCAGCACCCGGGGACAAAGACCCCCAGCGAGACTTTGCAGCCGCTGGGGGCCAGGGCGAAGGCGCTGGGGCCAGTGCGCCAGCCGCCCTGTGTGCAGCCGCAGCCCACCTCCAGCGGCCCCAGCAGCATGCCCAGGGCCCCGCCGACGGTGCCAGGCTCCAGCGCTGTGCCCGCTGCCCCCCGGCCCCCAGCTGGCGACAAGGCCCAGGCGGTGCCGGCACCACCAGGCAGCACGGCGCGAGCGTGGAGAGCTCCCCTGCAGCAGGCGCCCAGAGCGCCGTGCCTGCCAGCCGCGGGGGGCCAAGCGCAGCGGGAGCCTCTGCCCACGCAGCCGCGCACGCTGCAGCGTCCGGCGCAGCCCCGCGTGGACTACGTGCCCTGCGTGGGGCCCTGGGCGGGCGGCGACGCGGCGCCCACGCCGCTGGAGGAGCAGGAGGCGTCGGTGCCCATCACGCCGCAGCAGCGTCCCGAGCGGGAGCGCCTGAAGAAGCTGGCCCAGGAGGAGCGGCAGCGGGCGGCCCACCAGATGAAGATCGGCCCCGTGCAATTCTTCGTGCAGCGGCAGAAGGACCACGCCATAGCCAAGTATTACGGCTACCCGTGACCCTGCGCTCCTCGACGGCCCCCGCAGCACCCGGGCCCGCTCAGCATGCAGGCACAGAGACCTCTGCAGGCGCCTGCTCCAGCTTCAGCCACGCTCCTCAGCCCTTGCCCCTCTCGCTTGCCCTCTCCCTTCTCCAGTGCTGGAGCTAGGCAGTGTTTGCCACTGTCAGGGATGGGCAACTGGGGCAATGGGAAATGCGCGTGTCACGAATGAACGTTGCAATGGGAAGCTGTTGGGATGTTGGCAATAGCTGGGGTGGGAAAGGTTGGGCGTGGGAACTGCTTGTTGGGACACCAAATGGCTGAGATCCCAAACTTCTTTCTTCTTTCGGGTCATTTCTCTTATTTAGTGCCTTCCTTATTAAATTCCTCTAGTGTAGGTGTTCACTCAGCAAGGCCTCTGCCTGCAGCTGTTCTGGCACTGGGATGCCGAGGGGATTTCATGCAGCCCGCTCCCGCTGCCCATGCTCAGTCCGTGCATGGATGTGGGCACGGCCAGCACGGACGGGAGAAAATGGGTGGACGGCTGGGTGGATGGGAGGGTGATGGGAGTTGGGAATTCAGCCTTGGGATCAGACACGGGAGGTTGTTGGGATAGGAAATGACCAGTGGGATGGGAAGTCACAATGGGGATAGGAATTCATTAGAATAGGAAAAATTGGTTTCATTTTTATTTATTATTTTATTAATTGTAATATTTATTTTATTTATTATATTTATTAATTTTATTTATTAAATTTACTTTATTGACTGTGTTGTACAGGATGGCATTTTTTTTAGGTCCTCCTCCTTTTCTACCCTATTAAACTCTCTTTATCACAACGCACTGCTTTGTACTTCATTTTTCCTTCCGAGTCGTTCTGGATTCACTCAGGATGGGGGGGACATTAGTGAACGCCTGTGTGCTTCAGATCCAAGGTCACCTTTGCCCTCAACTCAAGATACATATTTGCATCTGTTGTCATGATACAAAATTAACAGCAACAAAATAAAAGTTAACTACTTCCGAGCACCAGCTGTACGTTTGCTGGGTCTGCTCATGCATTGACTGCTCCTGGCCACATGCACTGACTGCTGGATGGTGAATGCCGATGACAGCTTGGAGGTGAGTAGAGCAGCTGTGTTCATGGCTGAGAGCCAGGTAGGTGCCTTGATATCCGAGAGGTTGGATCAGGTCTCCACGGGCCTGGAGGAGGAACATGGTGGGATAAACCCACCACTTTCTGCGTGAGCTGGAGGACCAGGAAAATGCTAGAGCAGAAGGAAGGGAGAGACAAAGAACGGGATATGGTGGTGAGAGCCCGAAGATCTGCCTTGCTGGGTTGGGATATCCCTGAGGAGCAGGGGGGCTTTTGGGTGCTTTCTGCATCTTTCTCCTGCTTCCAGGTGAGCCACAAATGCCGGGGGCTTTGGAGAGAATGTGTCACCAACATGCAGGATGGGGTCAGGACCTGTGACCAATATGACTCCATTTTGGCAGACCATCCAGGTAAGTGAGCAGGGTCTGGAGGTGGAGGCATTACTATACAGCACTAACCCTTTTCTAGCATGAGGCAAATGCTTTGCCTATTCCACCAAATCCCTTTAATCTCCCACGAACAGCCACAAAGGCACTTTTCAGTACACAGCCAAAAGTATTCTCTCTTTGAGAAGATGACCCTCACTGCGAAGAGCTGACCTTTGTGGTTGAGCATCGGAGGCCTCTTGCCCCACCAGCATGGCCAGGACAGTAGCCCAGGGACCTGCTGCATCTGCTGAGTGAGGGCACGAAGCTGTGCTGAGAGGCCAACACACCACAGAGGTGGTTCGGCCCAGCTCCATCCTGCTCCACCATTTCCTGATGGGATTTGCAACCCCCTCTCACCTCAGGAGAAGGAATTTCGTCAGGAAAGGGGAGCCTGACATGAGTCAAAGCAGTTGTACTGAGTGGATGCAGGTGTTCGAGGGAGTGTGGTGAGGGCCATGCCCACTGGCCAAGACCTTGTGTCCTCAGCTCATGGACAGACACAGCGTGGTAAGGCTTGCACGGGACACATCAGGCCCCGCACAGGAGAGCCCTTGTCCTGTAAAGGGTGATGGTGTGGGACAGCACAGATTTGGACAGAGGAGAAGGGAATGAGAAGTTAGCATAGACTACATGGGGATTTTGTGCTGCTCTGGGGAAAAAGCTTTGCAGGGAGAAGTCACATCACTCACACACAGTGATGTGAAGCTCTCAAGGAAACGACCACATCCCAGATGCTGACTGGTGTGCCTTAAGTTGTTTGGTTTCTTGAGCTGAGCTGATAACTGGCTGATTAAGTCCTGTTGCAGGGTTTCTGATGAGCACCCTGGCTATAGTACATGGTGAGCGGCACATAGGGCTGGGGGGATGTCCTAGTGTCAACATCTCCTACAGATATGCCCAGCAGCGAGCTGGGTGAGTCTAGCAGGGACACAAGCAGCAGTTGGGGAGGGGGGGAGGCAGATCCTCTGACCATTCCTCAGTCCCCTGTTTTTTTTTTGTTTTGTTTTGTTTTTTCCCCAGTGAAGATTGTGGTGACACGGACGCTGCTGATCACAGCAGACCTCCTGGTGGGCCTGGCCTTGGCAATTTCGCCCCTTGGGCTCAACTGCATCAAGTTCCTCAAGGAAGATCCTCGTGCAAAACTGAGGATGTGCTACGGGGCTGGTGTCATCCTTGGCATCGGGAGTGCGTGGCTGGGAGTGCTCGGGGGGCAGCTGGACCTCGTGGCCCATGGGGAGCTAAGGGCAACCTCAGAGGGGCCCTGGGGTTGTATGGCTCTCCCTTAACTGGCCCCATTCTTCATAGGCATCCTGGGCCTGGTGGGCTCCGTGTGGTATGCAGTGGATGTCTACGTGGAGAGGGCCATGCTGGTGTCACACAACATATTCCTGGGAGTCCACTATGACTTCGGGTGGTCTTGCTGGCTGGGGATGGCTGGCTCAACAGGCTGCTTCATGGCATTCATCCTGCTGACCTGCTGCCTCTCCGCTTGTTCAGGTCAGTCCACATTGCCCTGGGCTGCCCCATCCCACAGCAGGGGGCTTCTTGTCCTGCACGGCCCCTGTCACATCCCTGACTCTCTCCTGCAAGGCCCCAGCATCCATCAGCAGCCCCCGAGGCTCCCCCAGCGCCGAATTGTCACCAGCAAGATGTACACCATGGACTCCCGTGTGTAATGGGCAGCAGCACCTCCTGCACCCAGCCCATTGCATGATGCTCACCCCAAGTCTGACCCCATTAAAGCACCATCATCTACTCCAGGACATCTCTGCAACTGCTCTAGGACTCCAATTTCAGGGCTCCAGGCGGGGCCTGCACAAGCTATGGTATCAGCAGCTCCAAAAAGCGGGCATGCTGCAGAAGCAAGTCACGCACAGAGAGGCTTTATTGCCAATTCCAGCCAGGTTTATTCAAAAATAAAACCTAGAAAAGTGGTGGTTTATGAAAAGAGGCTCCTCATTGATGCCAGAAGAGAGAGAAGGAGGTCTCTGCAGGGGTGGGGGAAAGCTTAACACCACGCTTCCCAATTTAATTCCCTATTTCTCCATCATAACATCAGTGGAGCAGTTCAGGACCTTTCTAGATCGCACAGCTCAATTCAGTACCTCATATGACCCTGTATGAAACCTGGGGTCCTAAGCTCCTGCTTCCCCCTGCATGCAACAGCTCCCCAGCTGTACCATCCTAGGTTGCTCCTGCTGCCCCAAAGCCCCTTGGGGAGCTCTCGCTGCACTGAGGGTGACAGCAGCGAAGCAGCTCCTGGTCACTGCCCCACTACTGCTTTGGAGGAGGTGAGCAAAAAGCCTCGTCTGCATGGAGCAACACTGACCCCTCGTGGCTGCTGGCCCTGACGATGCAGCAGCCTGCTGGAAGCAGCCCCTGCAACTCAGAAATTTGGCAGCATACATGCCATTTAAAAACTGGGTAACGCTAGTAGCCTGGAGCATTCGATAATGTTCTCACGGGGTTATCATTAGAGTAACTCCGTAACCACATACAGAGGCAGTTTGAAAAACTAATGGAGGTGCTCTTCGTGCAGAGCTGGGTACTGAAGTCCATGCAAAAGGAATTCTGTTTTCCAAATGAATTATTACCCTTTTTGACTCACAAAACACTTTGAAAACAAGCCAGAACCCCCAAACCACCCTCTCCCCCATTGGCTGAGATTAAAATCTCCCGATTTCAAGCTCAGCTCCTGTGCTCAACGGCCAAAAGCGACGTGCAATCCAGGAAAAGCCTCACTTCCCGCCTGCATGACAGCACCACACCACCTGCTCCTTCCTCTCTGAGGATGCTGGGGCCCTCTGCCACGCTCCTTGGGGAAAGTTCATCTAACTGCAAAGGTGAGCCTGGAGAGAAAAGTCACTCCTCCCTGCTCTGCTCAGTCTTTGTCCTATCCCTTACTTCTTAGCCAAAGATTAGCAGACAGAAACCATGGCAGTGAAAGGAGGTTGGACCTGGTTTCCCCCAGGGCTCGGTACTGGGGCCGGCCCTCTTTAATATCTTTATCGATGATCTGGATGAGGGCGTCCAGTGCACCCTCAGTAAGTTTGCAGATGACACCAAGCTAAGTGCGTGTGTCGATCTGCTCGAGGGCAGGAAGGCTCTGCAGGAGGATCTGGATAGGCTGGAGCGATGGGCTGAGGTCAACTGCATGAAGTTCAACAAGGCCAAGTGCCGGGTCCTGCACCTGGGGCGTAACAACCCCAAGCAGAGCTACAGGCTGGGAGATGAGTGGTTGGAAAGCTGCCTGGCAGAGAAGGACCTGGGAGTACTGGTTGATAGTCGGCTGAATATGAGCCAGCAGTGTGCTCAGGTGGCCAAGAAGGCCAACAGCATCCTGGCCTGTATAAGAAGCAGTGTGGCCAGCAGGTCGAGGGAAGTGATTGTGCCCCTGTACTCGGCTCTGGTGAGGCCGCACCTCGAGTACTGTGTTCAGTTTTGGGCCCCTCGCTACAGGAAGGACATGGACGTGCTCGAGCGAGTCCAGAGAAGGGCGACCAAGCTGGTGAGGGGTCTGGAGAACAAGTCTTACGAGGAGCAGCTGAGGGAGCTGGGCTTGTTCAGCCTCGAGAAGAGGAGGCTCAGGGGCGACCTTATCGCTCTCTACAGTTACCTTAAAGGAGTCTGTAAAGAGGTGGGGGTTGGTCTGTTCTCCTACGTGCCTGGTGACAGGACGAGGGGGAATGGGCTAAAGTTGCGACAGGGGAGGTTTAGGTTGGATGTTAGGAAGTACTTCTTTACCGAAAGGGTTATTAAGCATTGGAATGGGCTGCCCAGGGAGGTGGTGGAGTCACCATCCCTGGAGGTCTTTAAAAGAGGTTTAGATGTAGAGCTTAGCGATATGGTTTAGTGGAGTACTTAGTGTTAGGTCAGAGGTTGGACTCGATGATCTTGAGGTCTCTTCCAACCTAGAAATCTGTGATACTGTGATACCAGGTCTGTGGTCCGAACAACTGACAGCTTACAGGAGACACCTCCACTGCTCTAAGGCAGCCAGCAGCACGTTAAAAAGGCATTTAGAGATGCAGCATTGGGCTGTTAATGGTTGGCATTTGAGCACAGAGGAAAGCAATTAAAAAGAACAAGCATTTGCATGATAAAAGCAGAGAGCTCATTAGTGCATAGAAAGGAAAACGCTACAGTTCCCATTCAAAGCTGTCAGACTACTCCGACCTCACTGGGTGCTCCTCGCTAACAGCTTTGCATTCGTCACCAGTAAATTTATTACAAGCGCACAGCACGCTGCTCCGCGAGGCTGGGCAGGACCGAGTGAGCCACACCTGGGCTAAGAAACAGCTCTGGATTTCCAGCAGGCCCCGAGCAGCCCTGACACACACACACACACACACACCTGGCTCACTGCGAGGTTTAATCACAGAGGAGGCAGCTTCTCTGCAAAACACAGCTCGAGTTTCCATGCTCACTGAACCCCAGCATGAGAGCAGCTCAGTCACAGCAGAGAAGCATGTCACCACCTGAACCTGCCTGCGGGCAGCACAGCCTGGGAGCTCCGACATCTGCTTGCCAGGAGCCCACACCGAGCAGAGCACGAGTTAAACCAAGCCCATGCACATTTAAGATTGCTCTCCTTTTTTCGGAGCTCAGCTTCAAACCCAGCTGGAGACCTGTGTTTTCCCCTGGTTTGCCCTAGGATCCCTCCCCACGCAGCAGTTAAGGGGGCAGCAACTTTTGCAGTGACTCACCTGTGAAAACATCACATCCACATCCTAGTAAGTCAGGAGCAGCAGCGCTTTGCATCATCCCAGATGACGGGTGCCCCCCCTTCCCAAAAGGGCTCCCACATCACCTCTGTTTCTGCAGTGTTCATATTCCAGTGAGGACACAGCTGAGCTGCTCCAGCAAACAGCTTTTGGAAACACACTTGGATGACACCAAGCACCTCCCCTCATCATCCTCCGGCCTTTCCACCAAGTTGTATCAGGATTTAATTACACCATTTTCAGAAGTTTGTGACTGACCATCCTTACAAAACTGGCAAGTGTCCAATTCGAGACTACTTTCCTCAAGGAGATGACGACAAAACTTAATTCAGCAGGAGGAAAAAACCCCTCAGCCACCCACGGCCTTGGAGAGGTGGCAGCAAACGCCCCTGCTCAGAGAGGTCTCACTTAACATGAAGAACAGATTTCAGCCTCTGCATTTAACTCACCAGTTTGACAAACTGGAGTTTTTACAGAGAAACTCCCATCATATAACACCTGCCATTAAGGTATCAGCAACCCTCCAGTCATTACGCTGCAAGCCAGGGCACCAGCACTGACAACCCTCCACTTGCACAACACCCAGGGGGGTCCAGCACAAGCCGGGGCCCTTTCACCCACTGCAGCCTACAGGAAGGGTGTGAGGCAACAGCAGCCTCCCACTGAGCAGCCAGCCCTGCACCAAGAGCTGTCATCTCTCTGAGCCCTTGGCCCCAGGCTGTGACTTTCACAGAGCTGCTAAGCTCACGTGCAACAAGAGGCTCTGTAGACCTCTCAGTCTGTTTTACCGCAACAGCCTGAATGAGGAAGCATGTTACAAACCCAAACTCCCTTGCACTAAGGCAAGGAACAGACAGGCAGCCAGAAGCAGGCTCCAGGAAGTCAAGCACAGGAAGCAAGTGCCTTAGGGTCATACAGATTTCCCTTAGGTTTCACTGAGCAGAGCTGAGGACACTTAAAATTGAAGAGTGTACGAGTTCAACATAGTTTTGATAGATATCTAAATATGCTAAAATGCTCAAAAAAATAAAGCAGTCTTTTTCAAAGCCTCTTACGAATGCTTAACTTACATGCTTTCCATACAAAAGTGGGTTTGAAACAACCAAGCACACACTGTAATTCTTTAAGACCTTTATTAACAGATGCTTGCAGTTTGACTTGAAAAAATCAGGTGTACATTTCATACAAATTAAAAATGAGGTTCTTAAAAATCTCAACTTGACCAGATATGAAACAATTTAAAAACCTTTAAAGGTGTATTGAGAAAAAACAGACTTTTAAAAAACGTGTTTATCGTTTCCAAAAGGAGACTTCTTTAGGTAAAAATAATAAAAACCCCATGCTGCATAGATAATGCAGATAGTTCTAGTAATCTGGTCAACAGCAAAAAGCAAGCACTTAAGGTCTTCAGTTCCAATTCTTTTGTTCATTTCTTATTGCTGGAATTTCATTTTCTTTTCTTCTTCATTTCTTAGGTCTTTTCTTTGATGACTAAACTGAAAGAAAAAAGGGACAGATATCATCAGATATAAATGTTTTGTCTACCAAGACTCACCTGCAATTTAAATTCACACTGAGCTTTCATACACACAGAAAAATCTTATTAGCTACAGCTCTTAAATTAGTCCAGCACATCAGCCCACTTTCCAGTGATCAAAACTGCCAGCTTCTATGCAAAATAAGTGCAAAGAATTCCAGGAGGGAAAAAAAAAAAAAAAGAGTTTTTAAACAGAACCTAATTCTATCTAAACCTCTCCCCTCACTGGCCTCCTGCTTCAGACTCTTTCATGACAGCCTCTTGGAGAAAGCTCCTCAGATCAGGCACCGCAGACACACACAACTTCACCATACGCTCATCTGGAAACAAAGCTGGTAAACTCCGAGGAAACTCCTGGGAAGGCAGGAGGACAGCTTACGATCTGCAAAAAATGGCTGAACAGCAAGTCTCTACCTGTGCCTAACAGAGGTAGAACAGCTTCACTATGCACCAGAAATCACAATTTATATTCCTCAATACTACCAAATAGATAGAAAAAGCAAAATAAAATGTTGTGTTATTTCTTTCTTTGAAGCCTGCTAGTTAAGGAGTTCATCCAGCTTGTCTCAACCATTAAGATTAACAGCAGAATAATACAAAGGTTCACATCAGGCACACTTATTGTTGTGCAAATAACTGACTTGATACCTCTTCAAGTCTTGCTGCACAACAAATTCAGCAGCATCCTAGCCCTTGAAGTAAGAGTCCCTAAGACCTCATAGTTGGAGAGGTCTGTAGCTACTAATGACACCAAACTACTGCTCCTGCCTAACTCCTGCATTCCCTATTCTTCCCATTAATGTAACCATTCATTAACATTCTCACCAGGATCTAAATAAGTCTGAATGCTGGCCTTCGAAGGCAGAAGAGCAATGAGTGAAACAACAGGAGTGGGATATGAACTCTGCTTAAGAGAGGAAATACAGAAGAGGAAGAACAGACAGGGAAGGTGCCAGAAACAAAGCAGAAGATAGAACAAGTAACAAACTGTTCTGGCAATGAAAATTCCCAAATTAGCAAGCGAATCTATCAGAAGACAGCACCAAGCTAGCATCAAATCACAACTCGCTTACTTTGCAATGAAGGCAACGTTTTTAATATTGACCTTAACAACAAGCCACACCAGTACTTCAGTCTAGGAAAGTGAGGCCTCCAGCTGAATGCAACGTCAACCACAGATGCAACAGAGCTGCTTAAGAACCACTGCTGCCAGCATTTTTGTTCAGATAAAAAGCCACTACCAAGTTATTCCTGCAAATTCTACATCAGCTTATTAGAAATGAATTCCTAGAGGTCTTAATGCCATTCAAATCCCCTTTGGGACACAGCAGCAAAAGCCAAACATGCTTACAGACTCAACTAAATCCTAGTATCTCTGCATACCTGTTTCTCCTAGCAGGATACTTTCAGCTCACTATACCAGCATCACTTGAACTACTACTTCTGAGTGAATGAAGACTGTCGTAAGCCTGAGTTACCGACTATAGCCAAGATTTTAAGATTAGCAGTACTCTAGGCAATGATTCCAGCAGTGAAAATTAGAGCCTGCTGAGTCCTCCCAATTAACCAGCATTTGGACAGGAAAATCTCACAGCTCAGTTCTGCAAAACTTGGTAAGTGCACTGCTAAGTGTGGCTAGCTCTCTTACAATACACATTAGCAAAAATAGTTCAAATCTCTTAAGGCAAAAATTAAGAGGAAAGTGTCCAAAGAAAAAGGTCAACCATCAGATCATATCCTCAAGAACATCCAGGCACGCACCCGGATGATGGTAGAGATGGTAAGCCGGTATTTACTCAGCCCCGCCCTGCTCGGCCTCGGGAGCGGACGTGTTCTCAGCTGGTGGTTCGGCTGTCTTCGTCTCTTTGCCATCTTGTGGTTTAGGGTTCTCTGGGCGTCTGCGTCTGTAGTTGAAGTTACGACGGTACCGACGTTGAGGTGGCTGCTGACTTTGGGTCTCATCCCCTTGGTTCTCTTTATCTTCCTCATTTCCATCCTCTCTAGGCTGTCTTTGACGAGGAGGACCCCTGAAAGTCAAGCTAGGCTTTAACAATGCAGCATCTGACCATCGCGATGTTCTGTCCGTGTTGCTAAAGCTCAAGGTAAAAGAAAAAGAGTTGATCTGCAGCATACCTGCGAAATCGTGGTCTGTAACCTCGATACATGTTCTGCCTGACTGGTCTGCCTTGTTCT
The DNA here is from genome assembly GCF_964034855.1 of Anser brachyrhynchus. Lineage (NCBI taxonomy): Eukaryota > Metazoa > Chordata > Aves > Anseriformes > Anatidae > Anser > Anser brachyrhynchus. The sequence goes on from NC_137714.1 coordinate 971,577, forward strand.
CCTGCACCCTGGTTGTCAGCACCCTGGAAGACATTAGGCAACAAACCATCTTAGCCACATGCAAAAACATTACCACCACAACTAGACAAACCATGGAGAGCCTGCTGTAAGCCAGGCGGGCTGATGGCTGAAGTCTGAAGCATACAATAAGGTGGACAGTGGTCCTAGTACTATGTAGAATTTATTCTTTTTCCAGTTAATTATACAGAAAGTTAACACAAATATGAACACACTGCTTTTCAAGAGTATTGACTAAGACCTCCAGCATATTACTATCTGCTCAAGCATTTTATCTTACTGCTAAAGCCTTATGGAACAGATCTTGAGCATCCACAAACAATGGCAAAGAGCTGCACCCCATCGCCATGCTCCAAAGAAATCAAGTCAGCACAGCACCACGCTCTACGCAAACATTACCTCCACTATCTCTCCCTGCACGGGAGGGTTGGAATATTGTGGTCGACGCCCGTAGGGCCTACGCATGTAGTAAGGTGGGTACCGCCGCCTGCGGTAGGGGCGACGTTGTTGGGCTTGGCCTTCCGGGATGTTCTCTGCTCCTTCGTTCTTTTCCCCACTCTCACTGTTCTGGTAGTTTTGCTGGTAGTTGCGTGGAGGACCCCTGCGACGTGGATATCGTCTGTAATGGTTACGGTCTGCTGCGTATTTACTGCCTTGCACTGGAACTCCACCAGGGCCTGTAACATTAGCTGCCTCCGCACCCTACAGAGCAGGGAGAGCGTTAGGTAAGCAGTGAGCACCAGATCAGTTATAGCATAGTATAATGTAGTACTGAGCAACAATTTACATCCACATTTGTAAAGCAATGAAACCCCATTCATCTCCCTGGATGTCATCAGGCATCGACTCAAACCACAGACACCACACCAAAGCCTGCAGACCAAGTTTTCTGTGCATACTCTAACACCCGAGATGTGTTTACCTTTTCTCCTTCAACCACATCAAACTCCACAGTCTCTCCATCTCCTACGCTGCGGAGGTACTTCCTGGGGTTATTCTTCTTTATGGCAGTCTAACAACATAATATTGCAGAATTACATTTACAGGCACAGCATTAAAATACTACTTAGCATGTCTGAAGACTTGTATTTATTCCTTAAGATGACATCCTCCTGAACAAGGAATTAAACCACAGTGAAAACTCAAAGCCAAATTTACGTTTTACTACGATTTTGGCCTATCTGAAGCTCTACTATTGTCTAGAAATATCTGACAATATGCTGTCTGCTAGTTGAGAAGTTGAAAAAGCAGTTTGAAGAGATACACAGAAACCACAAAACCAATGCAAACTGAACCAGAATTTTATCACTAAGCACCCCATGGTGTCTGTACATTCCCATGAAATATGCACACCAATACAAAAAGCTTGCTTTGGGTTTTCCAATCATGTAATCAGGTTTCCATCCCTCTACTTCCCACAAGAATATGCAGCAGCCTACATTCAAATGAGGCTGTCCCAAACTACGTAAACACATCAATAACCAGAAATCAAGAGACTTCCTTCTCCAAGGCTTCCGATACTCTTACTTCGGCCACAGTGTTTTATTTACCAGTTAACTGCAAATCTACTCTAGCTGAATGTTATACACCAATCATTACACTTTCCACAGTGTCAATACTAGAAAACTTTTTGTCTAAGTGTCTGCATGTTAAATGACACTACTAGAAAATGCTGAGTTTTCTATGTTGTTCAGCAGTGGTTACGTTTTTTGACAGGTGACAGTGCTCTGTGTGCACTATTCTCAGCCATATTCTACTTGACAATCCTTGAACTGAACAGTAAGACAAGTGAAACAACTTTACAAATAAATGCCAGCAATAGAATTCAGCTGGACTTGTTCCCTAAATGGAACAAAATCTACAGAAAAACGTGTCCAGAAGTTTCAGCATATAGTGATTTTAGGGAGAGATGAGAAACCTTACTACAACAGTAGCAGAGTGTAACACACCTTCATGAGAAACTAGCTTAGTGACGAGGATGGGAAGGAGCATACACAGCCTAGAACATGATCATTTATTTCAGATTAAGCCCCAAAACTGCTACATTAAAACAAGCCACTGCCAAACTGTGCTGTTAGAAACCGACAGTAGTTACATGACAAGCCCAGAAATCTGACAGTAAGTCAAGGTAATGAAGTCCAACCGCTTTGCTTTCCTTCAGGGTATATATTCCTGTCTCTGTCCACAGAAAACCAGTTGAGTCTCTCAGACTTTCTCCACTGCCCATTACAGAATAATGTTTTATTAATAAATGCCTCCACAGTTTTATTATGTTTAAAAACACTGAGCTGGTCACACTGACTTACAAGTCAGACACAACAGACTCAGTGAAGGCCTATCTGCTCTATGAAATAAACCACAGAGGCATCGCAGTCTCACTTTGTGCTACCCACAGATTATATTTAAATGGGTACGTCTGACTGAAAACGCATCTACTAAAATGTTTATAAACTTTCATTGAAAGCCTGGAGTAAAAAAAATCCATAGAAGTTTTGCCAGAAAAAAAAAAAACACCTTCACTGGTTCATTCCTATTACAGCCCAATTCATTTTTTCTCCCTGCCGCACGTTTTTCTTTTAGCCTTATTTCTATATGCTGTAAACCCGCAAGACAACTTAAATGGACTTCAGATAGCTATTCCCAAGTTGGGGTACTATAGTTTCCATCGCTACATAGCATCAGCCTACTCCACCCTATGTATCTAAAGTCCTGATGATGGATGCATGTGGATATGCAAAATCTCCAGCCATGAGCGAGCTCTACTTGCATCCCATCCCTGAGAAACAGTCGCTTGTGTTCAAGTAACAGTTCTTGGAAACTTGAGGTGCTTTCACCCCCTCAGTTCCACTTAAGTAAGGTTGTGCAGAGCAAGTCTCAGACAGATAACATGTTTTTCAGTTTCCAGAAAATCTTACCTGATGGACAAACACATCTTCCTTGGTGTCATTCCTGTAAGACAAGATGAAATTGAAATTCAGATGTGAAGTGCAGTGAGTTGGCCCAGTTTTAAAACGCAGTTGTTTAGGAGTGGGATCAAAACAGCAAACAGTCAAGACAAGTAGCTTCCAGCATCAGCACTACTCTTCAACCTGCTCTTAACTGTTCCCTTATTAGCTTACTGCTTAAAGGAAAGATTTTATCAGGTAGCCTATGCAAGGTTTAGAGTACGCACCGAAGTCCTGTAAGACTCTCATGAAAGCGTTTCTCCTCTCTCCATCCTTGCTCTCCCACCAGTAGAGAGGCTTGAAGAAGAAAAACACCTGACAGTGACCGGTCCATCATTTCTGGTAACACCGTGTGGGAGATGTGCCATCGCAGGCTATGAAAACCACCCGAGTCTTGCTTCACCAGTCACATTTCCTACAGGCTGCAACAGCGAGCTGCAGCGACCTTGTGAGGACAGCTGCTGACCAGGGCACAGGACACATTCCTGCTGCGAAGCAAGGCAAGCACCCTGTGCGCGCCCCATCACGCTGGCTTCCTGCTGACAACCACCTGCGACCACTTCAGTTACCTCCTCTCAGCCGTGCTGCTTCCTTCAGCTACGGAGCAACAGCATTAACTGATCAGCACTCCTCTGAAGAAAGGCAGTGGGGTTATTCAAGTCCCACTTGTGAACGCAGAGAGAGCCAGCCTTGGGCTTCTCTACTCACAAGAAACAGAAAACAGCACGAATCTGTACCTCTAACCTGAACAAGAATCCAAAAGCATCTTTCATGGTGCTCACGCCATAGCTTCCACAACTGCCATGCTGAGCAAGGCCGGGCAACCACAATCAGCACCAAGTGAAGTCAGGAAAGTTTCTGTTCTGCAATTAAGCGGCACAGCTGAAACGGCCTCCACAATGGTTTGAGAGCTCTACTCACCATTTCCACCACTCATAACAAGCTCAGAGCCCCACATTCAAGGTCACATCACACCAACCGAACCTCGCTGTGGTGTTAGTTTCAAGTCATTCCACAGACTCATGAATCAACAGCAAAGTGCCTTTTATTTCCTAGAATGACTGGTTAAAGACACAGCAAAGTAAGCTTGCGTTAAAGTGCGCTCATAACTGATTTTTATTTTTTTTTTTAAATAAGATAAAGGCAGTTACTCCTCACCATTGGCTTTAAAACGTGATAATGACAACCGTGACTTTTCCAAAACTCAATCCAAGCTTTGGCTATTCTGCCGGACAGCACCACTAAAAGTCACCCTGTTTCCTCACACAGCTGATACCTGAAAATACTACAGGCCTCCGAGTTTACTGTAGTAAAGACAACGGAAAGGACTACAGAAGAGCAAGCGTGATCATCAGGAGGCAGCTTATCTCCAGCCCCCGTGATGCAGCATCCAGAAGCCCTCGAAAGCCAGAGCCTAAACACTTGCTTGTTCACCATGCAAGATCTCTTAAGAGATGCACCAATAGCTGAAAACCTTCAGGAAAGCCAGTGATAGGTTTCAGTAAAGACACTTGCTATCCTTCTGCACTCTCAGCTGAAATGCAGCGTCAAGAAGCGCTCACCACCTATGCTCTTCAAGTGTGGATGCTCTATACTCTTGCCCAACTTAGATTTTTGGCAGCCACATCAGATGTTTGTCACTAGGGTCCTTCCTTTTTCAATGGCTGTTTCATTTGAGAGTATATTGAAGTTTTAGATACATGAATGACTCAGGTACGCACAAGTAGTTCATGGTGTATACCTGATTAGTGAGAAAGTTTACTGGTTAATTTCAAAGCCCAGTGCATGATTCCCATACTAAGATGGCATTTTCCAGCAACCACATCTAGAAGCAGTAAGCGTACTGCCACTCAGATGGCGCAGGAATAACAGCAGCTATCACATTCTCAACCAAAATACGAAATGGCACAGCAGACCCCCGTTCTGAAGCCCTAATGACCTGGTTAGCTCATCTTAGTACTAGATGATATTCCCATCAATATCTTTAACTGCATTAAAAGAACACTTAGACAAGCAGACCAACTCTGTATGAAAATGTAGCAAAGCTGTAAATACAAAGCCAGCCATCAACGTGCAGTTCCAATTAGTTAACAGGACCGAGTCGGTGGCCTGCATATTCATTTATTACTTTGACAACTGGGAGAAACCATTGACAGATAGAATTTAAACTACTATTTCAGGAAAGAAATGCACTTTAACATTAAAATAACACAGTAAATACTTGAAGCTCACAGGCACCTAGAAAGCTGAATTTTAGTTGCAAAGCTGGTTTTAGCTGCAAGCATACCCGACCGAAGCAAAGACAAGCAAGAGCAGAAGCTCTCGCAATTTCCCTTGTAGCGGGAGATATTCCAGAGCTGTGGAAATGTCCTCCAGTTCAGTTCTCAGGCTGCAGCTCTAATCTCCTGATAACATGAGATCATGCTGGGTTTCTCATTAAAAATGGCAACCTCGGGGATTAAACAGCTGCCAAAACAATATGAGCGGGGAAGCCATTCAGATGTCTTAACTAGCTGCTGTTGCTTCCGTGCTTGACTCACATAACTAAGCGTTTCCACTACTGAGCGGAGCCGAGAAAAGCCTTCCCTAGAGGTAGAGTTTGTGGCCTGTAACTTTATAGGCACTTACAAGAAGAGCAAGAGACGCTGAAGCTAACAATGCAGACAGCTATTCAGCACCAAACGTTCAAACGCTACACGGGGAACTGGACAGGTTCAGCCAGCCAAACCTTTGAAGCCACACACAAAATCAGCTAAGGAGCTCAGCAGGTACCAGGCCAGAAGACAGGGCCAGAAGGTACCAGGTAGATAAAAAGGCAATCTTTAGAACAAACCTAAGTAACAACACCAGTATCTACACTTGCTTTCCTAGAGAAGGGTTCCCAAGCCTTCTGTCAAATTCTGTTACAGTGGGTTTGAAGCCACCCAGCTGCAATACATCTTTCTTCAGCTTGTTTCAGACTTTAACACACTTGTTCAACTTACACTCAACACTTTCCTGATCCAAAAAGCCTTATGCTGCCGTAGAAGAGACAAAAATAACCTCCAGCAGGAAATACAATTATCCTATGTCTTTCCCCATTTCTGGTAGATGCATTCCTCCAGAGGTGCTTAAGGGGGGGGAACAGCTCCTACAAACACAGCCTCTGCAAATAACCCACCCGATGGCACTCCACCACCGGCTGACAGGATTTCCATTTCTTTCCAGAAGGGCCTGGCAGAGCAATTCCAGAACTCCTGCGCCACTCAGCAGCTTCACTGCTACGCTAACCCGAAGTCTGCGCACAAACCCATAAGCGTTCAGGTTTGTTCTTTAAATCGCCTACTGGCAGAAAGGGAACCTCCTGGGCGTTTCAGCACCTCCCGGGCGTTTCAGAACCTCCGGGCCATTTGTTTCTCGAGGCCTGTCCGTGCACTCAAGCCTCGCGATGGAGAGGCGGCCTGAACTTTGCACGTTTCCCCGTACGGTCGCAGCTCGCCGAGGACAGCACGCTTCCAGGCCCCTCCAGCTACCCGCCCCCCCCCCGGCTCCTGACGGCAGCCGGCCTCCCACCCCCTCCCACTCCCCCCCCGCCCCGAGGAGCCCGGGGAAGGCCCCGGGGCAGGCCCCGGGGCCGCGCTCACCTGTTGATGAAGCCGTAACCGTTCCGTACGTTGAACCATTTCACTGTTCCCAAAACCTTCGTTGCTGGAAAGGCAGCGACAAAAGAGAAAAGGGGGGTGGGGGGAGGTTGCGGGGCGTCAGGCGCGGCACGTGGCGGGGCGGCGCACACAAAGGCCCCGCGTGGCGGACATTTTGCGCCGCGCCGCCCCGCCCCCACCCGCCGACACGCGGGGCCCGGCGGCGCGCGCGCGCCCAACGGCCGCGAGGGGGGGGGGGGGGGGGGGCGGAGGGGAGGGGGGCGCGCGGCGCTCTGAGGAGACGCGCGCGCGGCCCCGCGGGGGGGGGGGTGGGGGGCGCGCGCACCGCCGAGGCCCTCCCCTCCCGTTCCCCTCCCCGCCACCGCGGCCCCCTCCGTCCCTCACCGATGACCTTCTTGTCCCCGCCGGCGGGAGGCGCCGCCGAGGCCAGGCCGCTGCCCCCGTTCCCGGTGCCGCCGTTGGGCTTGGAGTCGGCGGGGGCGGCGGCAGGGGCCGCCGCGGGGACGGGGGCGGCGGGCGGCTGGGTCTCGGCCTCGCTGCTCATGGCGGCGGCTGTTCGGTGCGGGCGGTGGTGGTGACTGGCTGTTTGCGCCGCCTCCCGCGGTGTGATGGTGACTGAGGCCGGCCGTGGGGGGGCTGCTCCCTGCTCCGGGCTCGCTGAGCTCCGCTCTCCGCTCCCGATACCGATCGAACTGGCCACAATGGCGGCCCGCACCGGCTAGCCACCCCGCGCGCCCCGCCCGCGCGCCCCGCCATTGGCCGAGCGGGCTGCCCGTCAGGCGGCGCGCCGACCCCATTGGCCCTTCTCGTCCCGGCGGCAGCCCCCTCGCCGCACGCCCGTTAGCGGCAGCACCTGCCTTTCCTCAACGGCACGCGCGCCCATTGGCCGCTCAGGCGGCGGCGGCCGGGCTCCTCTGCCTTCCCCGCCCACCCGCAGGCTCCGCCCCCGCGCCCTGATTGGCCCCCGCCCCTGCGGACCTGGCGGGGGTAGCGCGCGCGCGGCCACGCGGCCGGGAGCGCCCCGAGCACGCGCCCGCGGCCAGGGCCCGGTGGGGAACCGGGAACGGCCCCGGGAGGGGGGCGCGGGGAACGCCTGTGCCCGGGGCCCGGCCCGCAGCCAGCCCGGGGACGGTGAGCCCCGGGATGGCCTCGGGGCTGCCTCCGGGCCCTTTCCACGCCAGGCTTCCCCCCGGGCTCACAGCTCCCGTTTGGGGAAAAAACCAGGGAAACGGGAGCAAGCTGCGGCTGTTAATGAGGAGGGGCCAATAGTGGCTCTGGAGCCGGTACGAAGCCCGCTCAGTGCGCGGCTACACGCAGTTGAACCACGATAACCAACCTGAGAAACAGCCCGACGCAGCACCGCTCCGCGGCTGGCGGCCGAGGTGCCTCAGAGGGTCCTGAGCCCGGGTCCTGAGCCTGGGGCCAGGTGCTCGTTGGCCCCCACGCCCCGGTTTGGGGCCTGGCTGGCGGCTGCCCTCACCTCCGCGCTGCAGGCGGGCAGGGCGATGCCTCACGGGCTCCATCTGCTCGTGTTCCTGCGGCTCCCCGAGGAACTCCTCTGGTTACACCTCTCTGGGCAGTTAGTCAACATAAATGTCTCCTAATTGAGCTATTTAAGAGCCAGGCTGTAGCCCCGGGTCAGAGGTCTCTTAAAAGTCTTGCCTTTAATTAGCCTTCTCCTGAGCATCCCGTCCTTCCCTGCAGTGACACTTCCCTGCAGTGCCGGGGTGTGGAGGCATGGGGCTGGCCCCAGGAACGCCTTCCCCTGAGCCCTTCTCCCCACCGGGGCAGCGGGGAAAGCATCCGTGCTGGGTTCCTTCTTGTGAGGGAGCCCTTTCTCCAGTGACCACCTTTCCTCCCCTCTTTGCCTCCATCTCCTACAGCTTCGCTTTACAGCGGCTCAGAGAAACCTCAGCTGGATTTTCTACAAGGTCCAAGGGAAACAAACGTTCTTGCGCACCACGTTGTTTTCCTCATGTACGCAAACTGTAGTTGTTGGCCGCAGACTGACAGCCCTGCCCTTGGCCACGTGATTCCTTCCACGTTAGAGGAGGGAAAGGTCACCAGCAACCACCGAGAACAGAGCCAAGGTCTCTGGGGGGCCCGTCGCTGCACCATCTTTGCCACCAGCGTGCTAAGCGTCCCCTTGGGGCCGGCCCTTCAGCACCCTTACCAATTACCGCTGAGTCCCGACCGGATGAGGGCTCGGACGGGGCCCTGCCAAGGCAGCGCTTAGTCACAGGGTGGGAAGAGATGGTGCCTCGCTGCTCATCCTGGATGGAGAAGCTTCCAGGTGAGCTGTGTTGCCAAGCGGCAGGTACATCCCAGCTCAGCCCCGTGCCCCTCACCTCCCCAGGCTCTAGCAAAGAGCCTACGCGGTCCGAAACACATCTGCTTGGGGTCTGACAGACTGCTCGGCTCTCTTGGAGGCTGACTGCTTCTGCTGATTCAGGCTGTCTGGTGCCCAGCCCTGCAAGGCAGGCAATCTACGGACAAAGAGGGGGAGAGAGCACGTGATGCCGTGACCAAAATAATTAGAGACCTGATGGAAATCCCTGACAAAACGCAGGGCTTGATTAATGGACAACCCAAAACAAGTCGTATAACTGTTGCCAACCAACAACAGTTGCCTGTGGGTTTACAGACATAGGTCTTGTCAAGCTGACTTGGTATCTTATGGAAAAAGATCCCCAACTCAGCCACTGAAGGAAAGAGCTTAATCCAGCGACACAGTCCTGCAGGGGGTCTGCATCCGTATCACAACCTTTATCAAGAAACTAGAGTGGCATCAAACCTGAATGGCATTCAATAAATAGAGAAAATTGACATAAAATATAACGGCATATAGGGTCAGATTAAATAGAGGGTCAAAGCAATTTATCAGTTTTATCAGTACTTGGCAAGAAATCTTCAAATCTGTGATGATGCCAGTAAGGATTTACAGGTCACACACCTACAGAACGTGTGGGCCACGGATGGCTAGTGAGCAGGGCATGAGAGTCTTTTGAGGAGGGTACCTGCAGGGTCTAAAGGCTAACGTGCTCCTCAGGTGTCCAGAGGCAGACTGAAGTACCACCTCCAGTAGGAACGTCCACACTTGGAGGAAGATGCTGGAGCTTGGAGAGAGTAACAATCATCTGCTCTACAGCAGATTCCAGGATTTGCTTCACACATGACTGAAGGGTGACTTCATCCCAGGGAATTAAACCCAAAAATGCGGTAGTTGAGAGAACTTTCAGCCAGCAAGTAAGGAACAGCAAAGGTTGGAAAGCTGAAACTCAACACGTTCAGTGTCCAAGGGAGACGAATGTAACCAGGGATCTAATTCACCATTCAACTTCCAAGAGGTTACAATGGATTTACCACTGTTAGAAATTAATTTGGGGAACCTGTGGGGCCCCTGCTATGCAGGAAGAAAGACTGGCTGATCACAGTGATACAAATACATCAGGCTGAGAAAGTGCTCCTCAGCCTGGACCTAGAAATAGGTTCCCTGGTGAAAAAGCACAGTGAATTTGGGTACCCACAGCCAGACCATGAACCTCAGCACTGCAGCAGGCAGACAGCGCTCCCCTGAGCCACCTGGAGTTAAGCTCATGCCTAACCCCACAGGGAAAGGACATCTGAACACATTTCCAGAGCAGGAACACCTGATATTTTTTTGGTCGCCTCTACCTCACAGCTGTTATTTGGGCCCAGTTTTCTCCTCCATAGGAGGAATTCTCAACCCTCATCTCCTACGAGAGCCCCATGCAGTTTCTGGGCCTGGAGAGGAAAGGTACGCTCTGTTTCTTCACCACCTGACATATTGCAGCTACAAGAAAAGATTTGGGCTGCGAAGAAGCGAGTGCGACTGTCCTCAGCAGCTGCGCAACCGCAGGAATAGCGACATGGAAGGCCTGACTGCCAGAGCCTGCCTTACAGATTTTAAACAGCTGTTAAATAAAAGAGGACACCAGAGCTTGCCTGCAGGATCTCTCCTCCAATACATCAGCATTTGCTCTCCAGCACCAAGTAATGCCCAAGCTACCTGCACAGACCGTGCCTCCCTGAGACAGCCCCACACAGCACACCATAGGCAAAGATCATAAAACATTCTTGCCGCCCAAGGAGCCACGGGGCGTATCAGGATGGGATGAAGCAATTGCACGTGACCGAACAGACTTTGTCCAACCTCTTTTATATTTAATCTGCTGCACAAGAAAACTCACCTTGAAGCCCAGCCCCCATGAGGGGTGCTCTCAAGTCCTCCAGCAGGTGAGTTTGCAAACCCACTCTGAGACTGGCAGTTTTTCCACAGACCTGCAGCCTTGACGGTGTTCTTTGCAACCATGCAGAAAAAGGAGCCCTGATTTTTACTCCTCCAGCACAATCATTCTCTGCTTCCCAGCCCAAAGGCCTTCCGTAACATCCTCGTAACACCCAGGTAAATTCCTGTAACACCTGTGGCACAAAGCAGCCCGATGGCCTAGCCCTAGCACTGGGATGTGCCAGGGGAGGGTTTACAGCATAACTCACCTCGGAGCCCAGCAAACTCACGCTGATAAAGCCTTTGTGCTGTACCAATCTCCTGTGCTTCAATAAAGCTGCACGGAAAAAGGTTCTAGAGATTCCCGAGATGCCAAGAACCTCTCTGCCAGGCAGCCTTATTTACCTGCCAAGGAAAAGAGCTGGTGTAGCACAGCTCTGCCATGTTCCTTTCACCCCTTCTTTCCAGCAGCAATGCCTCTCAATACCATGCACAGAAGGTGTTCCCTACTGGACCAGCTAAGGGCAACGCACACTGCAGACACAGACAGTAAAAACCCGGTGACCCTTCTCACCCAAAGAATCCATTCCCAAGCATGTTAACTGATGTCCACTACGTGGGTATTTACCACAATCCTTTATTTACATTTCAATGTGTTAAAAAAATATAGATGCCAATTATTAAATAACTTCAGGAGAATGTCAAGAGCGCAGGTCTGGCCTGTGAAGAGGACAAGGACAGTGGGGGAAGTGGCTGGAGCTGGAACTGCATGGAGCCGGCAAAGGCCTCCTAACCACCAGTGAAGGAGCACTGAAACAAAGGAGAACAAACAGGTCCAAATCATAGAACCACAGAATAGTTTGGGTTGAAAGGGACCTTAAAGACCATCTAGTTCCAACCCCCTGCCATGGGCAGGGAGGGCTGGGACACTTCCCACCAGACTAGGTTGCTCCAAGCCCCATCCAACCTGGCCTTGAACACTTCCAGGGATGGGGCATCCACAGTTTCTCCAGGCAGCCTGTTCCAGTGCCTCACCACCCCCAGAGAGGATTTCTTCCTTATAGCTAATCTAAATCTACCCTCTTGTAGTTTAAAGCCGTTACTTCTTGTCCCATCGCTACGCTCCCCAGTAAAGAGTCCCCTTCCATGAGGAATGCTTGATGGCCATCTGTAATGTCCTACAACAGCAGCAGGACTGCACAGTGTCACTGGGTACCACGCGGTGGCACTGAAGCGAGCGCTACCTGCTGCATGCACCAGCTCATGCCAAACCTGCCTACAAGACCTAGGGAACCAGGGAGTTTTCCTGGGTCTCCATTCCAGTCCACTTACAGTTAACAGCGGTGTTTGTTTCACCGGGCTCATTTCAAAGGATCTTGACAAATAACTGATTTAGCTGTCTGAAGTTGGGGGAGACAAACCCCATTCTTGTCCAGAGGCAGCTGACAGGCAGCAGCGTGCGCAAAGGCAGCTCCCAAGACCTGGCTAGGAAGTAAGCAAGGTGGCACCAGCCGCATACCCAGAAATGAAGACCTTCCAGTCTCAAGCTGGATGTTGACCACAGATCATGTACAAAGGCTCCAAAGAAAAATGATCAACGGGTCTGGGTCTAAGGATCCCACCCATGAGCACAGGTTTCTTCATCTGCAAGAAAGCCTACTTAACAAGGTTGTCCCTACCTTCAAAAGCCTATAAATGCCACCAGAAGTACCAGGAAAATGAAAGAATGATTACATTCCCTATCGTCACTTCATCAAATAGGAGAAATAGCTGAAGCACTGCAGCTTCTGAAAGATCTGAAAGACTTAACCACAGTAGCAGGGATGCGTCCTCACGGGTAACTCCAGACATCTTTGGCAATCGTTTAACGAAAAGTCAAAAATTGTGCGGAGTTACTTTTGTCAGCGCCTGCCTGCTGAAATTTGAAAAATCCGCAACCAAAAGGCTAATGCAGCAGATTTTTGACAAGCTGCAGCCTGACACATTGAAATCTGGTCAGACTTGCTTAAATGCTCATGTGTTTTTTTATTTTTAGGGTTTTTTTTGTGTGTGTGTGTGTTTGTTGGTGGTAGTGGGTTTTTTTTAACTGTGAAGTGGGCAAACAAATGCAAACAGAATACTGTACTGAGCTCAGTCTTGTACCTATTGATTTAACCAAAATTAAGCCTGGGTCACAGAAAATGCTGGAAACATCTCCCTTTGTAATGACAGTGGTATCTTCCTGAATTAAGGTAAGGCGATGCAACATGATAATTCCTTGGCCCTCCAGTGGTGACTGTCCTATGGCTGTAGTGAGCAAGTAGGCTCAAGTCCTCTCTTCCCCCAGCACTTCTTTTCTTGATCTTTGCTTGCACCAAATATGGACACTCTACTTTCTGTGGTATTAGGAGAGTTCACCAAACTGCAGGTCAAAGTGAACCCCCTAATCCCTGCAGATTGCCTGGGTAATACCAGCTGGATTCCTGTTGCAGGTCTCTTTTCATCCACTGGTTTCTAAAGCTGAGGCTCCAAGGCAGTCTAACCCCACCCAAAGCAGGGCTGCCATGACCCCATCTTCCCTCAGACTGCAGCCACAAGATCCTGTCCCTCTAATGCTGCCTTTGGTCTTTATGTAGCTTGAAGGGAAACAGCTTCAGGGAGTTGAGCTGGTAAAAATTCTGTTAGAGAATTCTATTAGAGTAAAAAATCTATTTCAGATGTGTTTTCTGGTGGTTTCAGTATCAGCGAGATGAGCCAACTTTATGCAGACTCAGATGAACGTGAAAACAAGCCAAGAGAAAATTAAGAAGCATGGCAGCCCACGGTTCAATTGCAGTGGGTACCTCAGAAGACAGACTTACCACATTTCTGTTTCTTTGCTTTACATTTCCCCACACTGGGAGATCACAACTGGCAGCTTGGGTTTGTTATTTGGACCTGTAGGCACATTCTGGGAACAAACATAGAATGTTACACCTTATGAAAACAACAAACCCAGTGAGTGACAGGTAATTGAGGACTGGCTAAGAGGCATCTGTGCAACACCAGGAACATGGAAACTTAGACAGAGCTCTGAGCAACATATAAGCACCTTCACGCATCTTGGCAATGAACAATCCAGTGAACATTCTCTGTACACCACGGTTTGGCATCCAGACCAGACCCTGATCCTTTGAACGGAAAGGAAGTAAGAGAGCAAAAACTGGGGAGCTCCTCGTGAGATACAACAGAGAAGATATCACTTGGGGCTGCTCTGGTTTATATATCTTTAAAGTTACCAATTAGAGCTGCAGCAAGCAAAGTAAATTGATATTTGTACAGAAGGAGAATCCAAACAACAGATAGTCACAAGGCATCCCCCATTCTGAACAACCTGTTCTCCTGGACTTGGCTGCTCTTTCATGAACTTCTTAGTTAATTCCTTTAGTTTCCCACTCCCTGCAGTGATGTACATCCTACAGCACAGACCACAACCCTTCTTCCATCAGTGCTCACGAAGGTGCTTTTAGTGAAGACAGCTAGCAACAAAGGGCTAGCAACCGTATCATGCTGCGTAGTTCCTTGCATGGGACCTTTTCTCAATACCTAACAGCTGGCAGCTCTGTGTTTGCCCCACTTTTTGGATTCTCTGATGGCCCTTGCACACAGTTCCCCACCCAAAGCAGGAGCGTACCATGAAGTCACTGCCAGATGTATCGTATAACACACTGTTTGTTAAGTCCACTCAGCATCCTGCCATGATACCCAGTCGTGGTGCATTCCATACAGGGTAACCACCACGTCTGAACATATTTATCTACAGCTCCTGAAAGCCCATCGGAAGATTTAACTTTTCTTATTACATATGCTGATCACAGATCAGCAGAACTGATGATTTAGCATCCACTGAACAATCCTAGGCAATGGCACAGAAGTGATCTGCTTTACTCTCTTGTCTGAGTTGCTGATGGAACAGCTTTTCAGTTCAGCTTCCTGCACAAATGCAAAGCACTGCAAATACAGCCACAAGAATAAAATCCCCGCTCAAAGGCTAACCAGCAACCACAGGATCACAGCATTTCTAAAGGCAATCTAAATGACAGACTTTGTCACAACAGTTTCCCATCATCTTATTAATGATGACAACCAGTAACACCAGTTACCATCACTGGTATTCCCTGGTATCCGTTAAACAGACAGCAGGAGAGAACAGAATAACCCTTGTTGCTCTCCCACGTGACTTTCCAACACAGACATTCACAGAGAATAAAGGCAAATTCAACTTACTTCAATTTTTCTCATTACCAACAGCCCATCAACGATTTTACCTAGAATGAGAAAATGGATCCACTTCAGTATGGCCTGTTTTCACCTTTGCTGCCCTCCCCAACATGTACATGATTTTTTTTTCCCTCTGAAAAGCACCATGCAGCATATAGTAATTGGGCACTTCAGGGTTTGCTACTGATCTCTAAACCGATAAAAGAAACAATCCCTCTTAAAACATTTGCCACATTCAGAACACATTATGCGTGTTTTCCCCTCACACAGGTGGCATGTGTAGAAAACTAGGTTTTGAGACTTACCTCCACCAGTTGTGGTAAAATACAGCATGAGCTGTACCACCATCAGCACGTATACCAACTCCGTCAACACAGTATGTGTAACGATGCAAAAATGGCAGAGAATGATTTCAAGAGTTACTCGAGAATTAGAGGAAGTAGTAAACAGGACAAGAGCTTAACATCTGGCCTTGAAACCCTACAGCTCAAGAGGCAGTACATGGAAATGTAACTCTCCAAAACCACATCTGTTCTATAAACTCAGCTCAAAGCTCCACTTGGATGCCAGTTCCACTCTCTGACAGTGGAGAAGAAAGGTATCCCTTCACCCATCTGTCCCATCTGCGCTGGCATGAGGACTTACGTAGTAACATAATATGCTGATCAAAGAACTGATCTGGATTAGAGCTGTGAAAAAATGTTTCATTTCACTAGTGGTCCATCTCAGTATCTGGCTGCACAAATACCTCTGCTGCCACAAGTGATGGGGAAGGAACAAGCAGTCCACGGCTGTTCATTTCAGCAGCCGTGCCATGGAGCGCGTCCACGAGCCAGTACACCAGGCCTGCGTGACAGATACTCACCGAACACAACGTGTTTCCCATCCAACCAGTCACATTTGGAGCACGTAATGAAAAACTGACAGCCGTTAGTACTTGGACCGCTGTTTGCCTGGGGGTTGAGAATGTCAAAATACAAAATTAGGACTTCCCAAAGCTGAAGGCAGAGACATCTCATATAAGAAAGAGCTGTTGCTTAAGAACTAGCCTAGTTTTTTTATTTTTTATTTTTTTTTTAAGTTTATTGCTATACAAACCAATGAAAACAAGACATTTATTTGCAGGAGAGCACCCTGTGCTTGGACACAGTGTACTACCAAGTCAGTCCTGCCAATGTGTGCAAGAGCCACGTCAACTTCTTTTTATGATAATTCTACAAAGGCACCTTCAGCACAAGACTGTGCTGAAACCTGGGCTCCAGAGCATGTTCCTGAAAAAAGGCTGAACTTTTTGGTGATGAGTACTTACTGGCTGCAGTATTATCCTGGGGAAAACTGAAAGCCAAGAAACCAGGACAGAAAAAAAGAAGCTGATTTCTGCTATTTGGAAGTTTGCCTAAGAATAAAAAAGGTGTCTGTTCTGATGGTCAGGATCAGAAAGCTAATGATCATGCTAGCACAGGGTTCACAGGAATGATGTGATGCACTGAGCAATTCAGAGCTGAATGCAACACCCAGAGCATTTGGTCTCTCCTAAGAAAACATCTCTGCAACACTCAAGTCCATCTCAATTTTTCCACAGCTCTTTTGCCAGTCGGGAGACACTAAGGCATGTTTTTGTGCTGACGAGTGAATTGTGCAAGTCCCACACCTGCAGGACTACACAGGACATGGTCACACTGGATCTTTTCCTTAGTGCCAATCTAAGGCTAATCCCTTTGGCTGAGATGGACCTTGGTTTGGCCAAGCAGAAAAACTCCAGAGCCATGCTCTTTTAACACAAAGCTGGCAATACCAGCATGGCATCCCTTCTCACATACTGTGGTACACTGCTTGCTTAGCTGTGTCATGACAGATCTTTTTGGACCGTATTTTGAACGGGGTGAACATCAAATCCAAACGGTAAATGTCCAAAGCAAGTAGTTTTAAGGAGAAGACAGCTAAAAGAGTGAGGGGAAAAGCAGTTGTAGACAGGAACATTTGGTTTTGGCCCCACTTGCTTTCTATTCCCAAAAAACAGTGTATTGTTCCTACCAGACAACATGCAACGCTTGCAGTTTTCCTACAGTGTTGAACAGGAAGCCAATGTTCTGAAAGATACCATGGTAACACTGCTATGGCTTTGAAACTCCCAAATCTCTCTGTTTCATCCTTGCTAAGGTCAGTGTTTAATAAAAGTATCAGGGAAGAAAAAAAACACCACTTGCCACTGTTCAAAAACGTCAATAATCAAGCTACTCTGAAAGCTGATCAAACAAAGCCTGCCCCTGAACTCCAACAGGTAAGGAAAAAGGATGCTGCAGCATCAGGACTTCGGTGTTACTCGACACATTAACCCATGAGTAACCTGACTGGTACTTACAAAGCTGGTCTTTCAGACCTTATATCCAATGGTGGAGATTTCCGCTGTCTGTCAAACATTTTATACATTTAGGAACAGGACAGAGAGAAAGTAACAAAAGCTTTTTAATCTCAATTTTATACTTACCATAGAAAGCAGACCAGGAGCAGAGTGTTTCAGCTTGAAGTTTTCGTCTGCAAAAGGACCCCTATATATACTGGCTACTCCAGTGCCATCTCCCTGCATCAGAGAGGGGATTAGTCAGCTACAGCATTTGTTCTGTAGCACAAATTTCAAATAACCAAGCAAAAGCAGTGTTAAACTCAGCCCAAAATGGATGCTGCACTGGCATTTCTATACAACAGTGATGAACACGTTCAGATGTTTCATTTCTGAAGAGAAACAGTGACTGGTTTCTAACTACACAGTACATCATTTGTCATCAATATGCTGGCAGAAGCCCAAAGAGATGTAAGGATTAAGTCCAAGCGTCTCAGTGCAATAGAAGTTACAGATTGCTTGGTATGGAACCACCTGGTCTTAACAGGCGCTCCAGGGAAAAGGGAGGGGAGGAAGTATTGGCTGGTAGGACAAGGAAAGCAGAAGTGGTTGTGTGGAAGATATTGGCTGATGTCACGCTTATTTCACCTTATTTTCTGTGACTCTGCTGAAAACAGGGAAGTGCCCCCTCTGTTCAGTTTTTAGCAGCTACTGTCTGCAAAGTCACAAGCAAGGACAGTTTCTGAAGTACAGAGCTTCTAATTTTTGCTGTACTTTCTACCAAGCTGAGACATCTTGTACTTACTACAAGCGCTTGCTCTCAGTCAACACATTTATAAATCAAAGCAGCATGGCCTGTAACTGCTGCAGATTGCAAGCTTTGACTGCTCATGAGGTTATGACTTTGCACAAGCCTGACAGACGACTCATGTAAGAGATATAGCTTGTGGGATCACTGAAAGGCCACCCTGACTTCTGGTCCAGCCCTACAGAGAAATTCCTGTACAGTGCCACCAGAGACTCTTCAGTAAAATGGCCTTAAAAAGGTGCAGTGAGGAACCCTCCAGAGAAAGCTGTAAAAGCAACACAACCAGATACCTCTGGCGTGGTCAGTTAAATTTACTATTCTGACCATAATTTCCCTTTCTGCATTGATATTCTGTTTGCTTCAGCCCCATTTATTCTGGCTTGCTGCAGTCTGTCCCCCTTTATTGCCTTTCTACCTAACATATACTTTCTTTATTAGGCCAGACTTAATAGGAAAATGAGTGCTAATAATATAAGAGGCACAGCTCCACACCTTTTGATGTGCCTGCCTAGTCCTTGCTCGTTTTCCTGCAGCATCACAACTGGGGACTGCCTAAACACCTGGTGTGGCTAAGCTGCCCCTGTACAGTTAGTTCTCTCCGTGACTTTCACACAGCCACGTTTTGCATTAAAAAAAAAAAAAAAAAAAACACAACTTTCTTTTACCACACCCTTCAGATCTCAAATAGTTCCAGAAATGAAATAACTCTACTGGGTCCTAGGACAGTGAAGACTCAGTGGTCTTACAGCCTCGCCCAAACACCCTGCTTTTCCCCCATGGTAACACTGCAGGCACAAATACTCTCTGCTATTTTTAGACAATTCACTAGCAAAAAAGTTAGGTTTGATTTTAACTCTCTCTTGCATTAGACACTCTGTTCCTGTACTAGGGTCTTCTCTTCACAAAGACATTGGAAATCCACAGGGTCTCTTCCTGGGCAGACAGGAGAAAGGAGGACAGCAGGATAAAAAAAAAAAAAAAAAAAGATCTCTGCAAGTTTAAAAAGCCTCTAGCTATATTGCCATTCCATTTTACAGAAGAAATATTATGGGGAAGGAGAAGATATTTTCACCCAAGACTCCAGAGTTGTTTTCAAGTACATTACTATCTGTTGCAGTAAGTTGGTAGCAATGCTGTGAGGAAGCCTCCAGTTACTACCGGATGCCTCAAAACAGAGCCAGAGACACCACGAATCAGCATGGACCCTGGAAAAGAGTTGCATATGCACCATGCAGGAAAAATACAAAAGCAACACAGCAATACATACGTTTACAAAGTCACCTCCTTGGATCATGAAATCCTTTATTACCCTAGAAAAGTAAAATGATACTTACTAGAAAAATGCCTCAAGCAGCTTAATATGCAATAAAAAGAAGTTACATCTTACAACACAGAGTAAGTCATCAGGGTCTATGAATGTTACAGTCTATGACCAACAGTGAATATTAATTACTGGTTGGTATCAGGTAATTTGGGTCTGTATTGGAGGAATGGGACGGGTGTGCAGGGGTGGTAGCTCCTGGTGAAAAGAGACTGGAAGCTGCCCCCCATGTCATATAAAGCCAGTTCCAGACGGCTCCAAAAGGGATTTGTCACTTGTCAAAGCCAACCCAACGAGCAATGCTGTTTGTGCTTCCATAATAACAGATTTAAGAAAATAAAAGACACTAATTGGCACCTGTGAGAGAAGAGTCAGAAAACGTGAGAGAAGGAATGCTGCAGACACCAAGGTCAGTGCAGGAGGGCAGGAGGTGCTCCAGGCACGCAGCACAAGTTCGCCTGTGTAGAGGCCCCTGGTGGAGCAGGCTGTCCCCCTGCAGCCCACGGGTCCCACACGGAGCAGATCTCCACGCTGCAGCCCGTGGAGGAGCCCCCGGTGGAGCAGGGGGATGTGGGGGGTGCTGCTGCCTGTGGGGGACCCACACTGGAGCAGTTCTTGAAGAGCTGCTGCCTGTGAGCAGCCCCCACAGGATCAGTTTGGGAAGGACGGCATAGTGTGGGAGGGACCCCACACTGGAGTCAGGGCAGAGAGTGACTGTGGAGGAGCAGCACAAAGTGCTCCACTGACCACAACCCCCCATTCCCTGTTCCTTGCACCGCTTAGGAGGAAGTAGAACAGAGACTGAAGTTGAACCAGGGAAGAAGGGTGGGGAGAAAGTGTTTTTAGTTTGCTTTTAGTTCTCACTATTGTACTTCGATCTTAATCGGCAAAAAAAAAAATTAATCTTCCCCAAGCCAAGTCTGTTTTGCCCATGACGTTAATTGTGAGCCACCTCACTGTCCTTATCTCAATTGGGAGCTGTTTTATTGCATTTTCTCCCCACCATCTTGCTGAGGAGGGGGAGAGCAGCTTGGTGGGCACCCAGCAGCCAGCCAATGTCAACCCACCACAGGGACCATTGCTGTTCAACAACAGATAGAGATATGTAACAGATACAAGGAAATGATCTCTGAGCTGGAAGACCAGGAATGGAGAAACCCTCTGTAGTGACCCGCGGCACCCATTTGACAGCGCCCCCAAATCCCCCAGAGGATAGAGACAGCGGAGGCGACAGAGGAACAGTATTAGCCATGACCACCTACAAATGCCTCCTAGACCAATAATGCCCTTGGGACAGGTCTAAAAATCACACCTAACTCATACTTCTATTTAAATTTCTAAGCAAAAGCAGAAGTACCTGTGGAAAGTGCTTCCTTTATAACCTATAGGAACGCCATCTTTCCTGCAAGGAAATAAAAAGGAAAATTGTTACAACTTACTGGGTATCCCAACACGAAACCCTTCCAGGCGTTTAGAGTCCTGAAGGGTTGTCCTGTACATTAGGAACTCCCTTGATATACAACCCGCCAACCCACCTCCGGCAGTGCCTGCTGGGTCCTAACGTGCACTGATGCTATCAGAGACCAAGGGAAACCCTGAATCGGCTCTGCACATTAAATGACATGGTTGCTTATGACATCCATCTCAAAATCTTAACAGGATACCATTGTAATTTGCAGCACATACAGGTGGGATTTGCAGACAATGTATTTTTAGAGCAACTGGAGTATGACCAAAGTCATGCCCAAAGGGGAAATTGCACCATCTCTGTGACCAGCCAAGCTAGTCACTTTCATCACAGCAGATTTCTGTAAATCTTTCATTTTATAGCAGTAGAGTAAAGAAAGCTTCCCAGTGGGCCTTCTTTCTCATCACCCAGCCCTGTTTTTCTGAGTATGCTACTTAAAAGAATAAAACCCACATACCTGAATTCACCTGTACAAAACTGCCTGGAAAAGAAAAAAATACAGAAGAGCAGAGCATGAACAACTTTTGAATCCTGAGGACACAAAGGGCTGCATTCACCAAACACACACTGAATGTTGTGCGGGATTTTTCTGATTACACTGGCGATATTCCCCAGTGAAACAGGAATCATCAGTAACTGCTCATCGCTTCCATATCTAAACAGAGCTTTGCAGAGATATTGAAATTCAGGTATTTAACACTGAGGTTGTAAGAGGCAGGGAATGTGGAGCAGGGCAGCATGTTTCACAGGGGACAGGGCATATTCGCTTCTCTGACACTGGGCAGTCCACGTGGTACATCCTGCAGTCAACGACAGAGAATGGGGTGGCAAGGAGGTTTTGCCACGATGTTAAGGCGCTCTCTTTTGTAAACACAGTGAGCGTATCAGCAGCTCCACACAGGGAGCAGGGAGGGACCAGAGCCCTTCACCTTCAAGCCAGACAGGCTCCACCGGGGGTTAGGATGCTGCATGGTCACGGGCAGCTCTGTGGGAACAGGCGGAGAACCGAAGCGGGTGCAGCGGCTCTGGCAAGCCGTCGCTCCCACCACAACACCCCTGCACCGCGAAGCCTCTGGAACCCGGCTCCAGGCCGGCAGCCCCGTGCTGAGCCTGCAGGACCGCCGGCCGCTCCTCACCTGAAGTTCTCCGCGGTTTTGGGCACGACGTCGGCGAACAGCTCGATCTTCATGCGGCCGACCTCCTGCAGAGAGAGAGCGCGAGAGCAGCCAGCTCAGCGCCCTGCTGCGGGCCTGAAGCCCCCACCGAGCCCCGCCGAGCCCTAACAAGCCCCGCGATGCCCCCACGGCGCCCCGCCGAGCCCCTTTCCCTGCCCCCAGGCCCGCCGCCGCCGCCGCCCGGCGCCACCTGCCCGCCGATGGTGACATCGAAGAAGACCACGGGGTTGTTGGGGTTGGCCGCCAGCACCGCCATGGCGCCCGGAAGCGGCAGCGGGAGGCGGGGCCGCGCTCCCTCAGGCGGCCGGGCGGGACGGGGCGGGACGGGGCGGCCACACGTCACAGCCACACGTCACAGCACACGTCACAGCCACACGTCACAGCCACGTCACGGGGCCGCACCGCAGCACCACGTCACACCACCGTAACGTCACCGCACACGGCACGGCATCACGTAGCAGCCCCTCGTTACAGTGCCGCGGCACGGTCTGACTTCACCGCCGCCCCGTCACGGCCGCCCCGTCACGGCCCCAGCGCGGAGGGGCTGGGGACGCCCCGGCTCCATCTCGTCCTGGCCCCAGCAGGGCCACCTGCCGCGGGGTGCCCAGGCCCGTGCCCAGGTGGCTGCAGAAGCTCTCCAAGGAGAAGGCTCCACGGCCCCTCTGGGCAGCCTGTGCCAGGGCTGCGACACCCGCGCAGCACGGGAGGGCTCCCCGGTGCTCGGCTGGGACTGCCCGGGCTCCGGTTTGTCCCGTCGCCCCTTGTCCTGGCACCGGGCACTGCTGAACCGGGCCCGGCTCCGTCCTCCGTGCACCCTTCAGGCCCACCAGGTCCTTCCCTGCCAAGCTGCCGTCCACTGGGACACACTGGGATGCGTCCACTGGGATGCGTCCCAGCATGTCCCGGTGCTGGGGTTGTTCCCAGATGCAGGTCCTTGAGCTTCTCCTGGTTGAACTTCAGGAGGTTCCTGCGGCCCATTTCTCCAGCCTGCCCAGGTCCCTCTGGATGGCAGCACCACCTCCTGGTGTATCCGCTGCTCCCCCCGGTTCTGTGTCATCTGCAAACTCTGCCCCACCGTCCAGATCGTTAATGAAGACGTTAAACAGGACTGGGCACGGTATAGAGCCATGGGGTAACCCTCTAGCTACTTCGCCTCCAACTAGACTTTTCACCACTTTGCCCTCCTGCTTGCCTTTCTTTGAAGACAGCAGTGACATTTGCTTTCCTCCACGCTTTGGGCACTCCTCCCAGTTGCCCCGATTGATCAAGGATTATCAAGGGTGGCCTCTCAGTGCCATCTGCCACGGCCCTCCAACTCGACTTTGCACCACTGATCACCACCCTCTGGACCCAGACAGTTTTTAACGCACCTCACCGTCTGCCCATCCAGCCCATATGGCAGCAGCTTCCCTACGAGAATCCTATGGGAGCCACTATCAAAGGCCATCCTGAGGTCCAGGAAAGCAATATCCACTGCTCTCCCCTCATCCATCAGGCTGGTCTTTTCATTGTAGGAGCTTATCAAGTTGATCAAGCGTGACTTCTCCTTGGTGAACACATACCGATTACTGCTGATGGTTTTCTGGCTCTTCATGTTCCTAGAAATGGTTTTCAGGATATGCTGCTCCATCCCTTCTGCAGGGATCGAGGTGAGGCTGATCAGCCTTTAGTTCCCTCTCCTCCTTGCCATCCCATCAGGCCACATGGATTTTTCTATGTCCAATTTGCTGAAGTATTCCCTGACTTGGTCCTCTTCTGCCAAGGGCACATCCTCCTTGCTCCAGCTTTCTCCCCTGGTCTCTGGGAGCTAGGACTCCTGAGGGCCAGCCCTGCTGGAAAAGACTGAGACAAAGCAGGTATTTGGTCTCCAGCCTTTTCCATCCTGTGTAACTCCATTTGTTCAGCAGTGGGCCCACATTTTCCCTAGTCTTCCTTTTATCACCAGTGTACTCATGGAAGCCCTTCTTCTTGTCTTTGACATCCCTGGCCAGATTCAATTCCATCTGAGCTTTAGCTTTCCTGATTTCATCCCTGGATGCTCGGACAATGTTTTTGTGTTCCATCCAGGTTACTTGTCCTTGCTTCCACCCTTTGTAGGCTTCCCTTTTGTGTTTGAGTTTTACCAGGTGCTTCTTGTTCATCTGCTGCAGGCCTCCTGGCAATTTTGGCTGACTTCTCTTTGCTGGGAGGCATCGCTCTAGACCTTGGAGTAAGTGATCCTTCCATATTAAGCAGCTTTCTTGTAACCAGCTCTGTTGGGCCCCTCTTACCTCCAGAACCCTATCCCTTGGGGCGCTTCCAAGCAGATCCTTGAAAACACCAAAATCTGCTCCCCTGAAGCCCAGAGCTGTGTGCTTGCTTTTCACCTTCCTCCCTGCCCACAGGATTCTGACCTCCACCATTTCATGGTCACCGCAGCCAAGACTGCCATTGATTATGACCTTGACTTTCAGATAATATTTTGACGAAACTCTCAGTGTCTACCACACCCTTCAGGCTGCGTTCCTTCCTCTCCCAGAGACTCTGCATGTGACCAGATATTGAGCTGACTTTATTCTCCAAACATGCTTATTTGGAAGAATGCATCCACAAGTCACAGTCAAGGTGCAATGACTGGCAGTCCCACTCAGGCCCTGCAATAAGGTATGCATTTATATTTATTTTTTTCACATATTTGACTCAACATCATAGCATTTTGCACCAAATATAGTAAAAATGGAAGGCTGAGCACAACAGTGTGGGAGATTGGTTTTATAACAATGTAGGATGAATATACTGTGACTCTAACAGATGGTGCTTTATTGTATGCACCCCATGACAAGTGGCTTGGTAAAGAGAATGAGCTAATGACTACCTCATAAGAGAGAGAGTTACTGTTGGATGCAAATTTATTTTAATATTTGCCTGTAGCACCAAGAAAATTGTGTGTACATTCCTGACATAGCCAAAAGCACTTTGCTACAGGGAGATGGAGAACGCAGGCATACAGCTAGCTCAAAAGGCAGATCCTTGTTTCAAATTTCAACATTTCAGGAACAAAGTTTTTATTTGGAGAGAAGTGAAATGCAAATGCTACATTCATATTCCTAATGCGTTTTTCTGGATGTGTGACCCCTGAAATAGTAGAGTGTTAGTTTAAGTTTAAAAAGCTTGTCTTCACACACACAACATCGCACAGAGGAACAGTAACAAGTGGGAAAACCAGAATAATATCCAGGCCCTGCTACTGCCAGGGCTGCCCAGGAGAGCTTCAGATGTGAAACCTGTCAGGATGAGTCAATGAGAGTTTCTCCCCCTGCTCCTTTCCCTCTCATTCCCTTTCTCTCCCCAGCTCCTCCCCTGCCCTCTCCTCTCTCTGGGTCTAGGCATATGGGGCACATTATGGGATGCAAGGGAAGAGACTTTCAGGATCTCACTAAACTTACTATTGGATGTTTAGGGGAGGAACTAAAGGTGGAGAAAAGTGGGGATCAATGGGGTTTGGGGAGGAATAAACCTGGGGAAAGAAAAAAAAAAAAAAAAAAGATATGTAAACAGATTACCAGTCAGTATGTGCCGTGCCCTGATCAGCACGGTCTGTCTCGTCTTCTCATTAAATTCCATCTCTACTACTTTTCCTGTGTCAGGAGCCTTTTATTCTGTGTGCATGTGTGTGAATGGGGGTCTCCGTGCCAGCAGCTGGATTGGGACTGGGGGCCATGTGCCAGCAGCCAGTGTGTGATCAGTGGAGTTACCGAGCCAGCCTAGCTGACGGGCAGCTTCGGAGGCTTGGGAGCCAGGAGTCTACGTGCACCTCTGGGGGTGAGGCTCCAGGAGGATTTGGCTGATGGAGGCCCCAGGGGTTTCCAGGCCTCCTGCTGGCTCTCGTCCCACCGTCGGTCCTGCTGTGAACCTGAAGGCTCACAGCAGCAGCCCACAAGCTGCAGCAACGTCGAGGTGTGTTACACGTGTGTTGCACGTGTGGTGTGTTGCAGCACCAGGCAGGCTGAAGGGCGCACAGAGGCTTTAGAATGAGCTCCTTTTTTTTTTTTTTTTTGCAAGTTTTAGGAAGAGCTGAGAGGATGAAGGAACAAGCAATGGCTATAAGGAGTAAGCTCTTTTTGACAAACTTGGCTTTTATTTTTTTTTTTGGCCTACCTATCTCTCGTGTAGCCACGGGAGGGCACCTTATCCCCTCATTTGCGGGACATTTGCTCTTAATTCCCTGGGAAGTGGCGAGGAGACTGTAAGCAGCTATTTCCGAGTAGACAGCATAAAGGGAAACGCTCCTCCTCGACTGAAAATATATCAGAGAACAGAGCTTAACTCAAAGTTGGAAAGCAAATACTAATAAAAGCTGCTTGTTTTTACACTTTTGCATGCATTAAAAATGTGCTGGCAGGGCAACGGCTTGCCCCGTCTTTAGCAGCAAAAAATGCCCACGTCAGGTCTCATAACCAAGGGAAGTAATGAAATAAACATAGGAAGAAAATCTTGAGACGGCTGATCAGTATGAGAAGGCTGACAGTCCCAAGCATAAGCACTGCTTTAACTTTTCTGCTTCTGTAGCTCAGATGTTGATAGTTTAGCATGAAACACTGAGGCCAGGTATCTACATGTAACATATTTCCAAGAGATTTACTCAATCATATATTGTGTGCTGACAGGCTTCAGGTTTTATATTTAATTATTTTTATTACTATTTGTCTGTCCTTTCTCACATTTCAACCTAAACTCACATGATCAAAGTTCAGCAGGTGTATGCAGGTTTCTGCTATTATTACCATAATGACCAGTTGCCATAGACGTCTGTGAAGGAATTTCTTTCCTTTTTATTTCTCCATTCCTCATCTCATCAATAGTCGTTGCTCCACCAATGCAGCAGTTCCCAAGATACTGGTTTATGAAATCATAAACCCACAAAATTACATAGACTAGAGAACAACACAAGTCTACTCCAAACTCACGATCAGAGCAGGTCCGGTTAAGAACAGCTTGCTCAGAGCCTTGCCTGTTGAGTATTATCTCCAGGGGTGGAAATCCCTTCACCTGTCTGGGTCCTTCTTCCAGCATTTGACCACACTCGTGGAAAACAAACAAAGAAACAACAAAAAAGCATATTTCTTCAATCAAGTTGTAATTTTCATCTTGCAACTTGTGCCTATTGCCCCTTATCCCAGCCCCTGCAATGGGTTGTCTCAAACCCTCGCTCTCGGCAAGCACAGTTTTTCCAGGAGCTCTGGAGGGACTTGGCAACCCCTGCACACAGCAGCCTACCCAGTCTTACATCGGCACCAGCAGGGCTCAGCATCCCTCACACAAAGTACTGTGGCCAGGTCCGAGTAAACGAAGATGGGCAGGAGCCCACCACAGGGTGTCGATGCTCCAGCTGCCATCAAGGCTCACGAACACTTGTGCGAAGCAGTTTGCCCGGACCCAACACACCGATGGGCCTCGCTGACCCTCGCACACAGCAGAGCAGCAAATGCTGGTGCATCAGCAGAGCTTGGAAACCCTCGCCCATGCTGGTGAGCCCAGGTGTGGTGCAGTGGCAGGGCTCAGCATCCCTCACACCCAGCTGTGTGCTCAGCCCCTGGGTGCCCGCAAGTCATGAGAACCCTTGTGCGTAGCAGGAAACCGATTCTCCAGCTACCGGCAGGAGTCGTGGATACTCACATACAGCAGTGTACTCTGTCCATCAGGGGAATTTGTCCATCTGTTGCATTAGTGGAATTTGGAAACCTTTGCATACAACAGCACAACCATTCCCAGCACACGGGGGGGACTTGGTGACCCTCATGCACCGCAGTGCATCCGGTGCCCGGGCAGGAGGAGGGAGGATCAGCACCCATCACTCAGCAGCCCAGCACCCAGCCACAAAGTGCTGTTGGACCTCGTCGATACTCATGCACAGCAGCTTTTCCAGCCCCGATATCTGTGCAGATGAGTGGCCCTCACACACAGCAGAGCAGTGAAGGCCAGGGGATCAACAGACTTCAGAAACCCTCGCCACAGCATGGAAACAAATCTAGGGTGGGCACACTGTTGTGGGATGGCGACTGAAACCCACTGCTGCACAGGGACCAGGTTCACTGCTCCGACTGTAGCTTCAGGCTGCTGCACTTGGCTAATCCTAAACCAAACCACAACTCTAACTCTAAGCCTAACCCTAAACCTCACCATAACCCTAAACTCAAAGCCTATACTTAATCCTAAAGATAACCCTAGCACTACGTTATAACCCTAACTTTATGCCTAATTCTAATCCTAAACCTATTCCTAACCCCAACCCTAATGGGAATTTTAAATGCAACGCTAGCCTCTAGTCCTAAGCCTAACTGTAAGTGTAACACCCTAAGCCTAACCCTAAACCTACCCCTTACTCTAACCCTAACACTGATCCTGAACCCTATCCCTACTTGATGCCCAAAACCCTGACTTGAAGACAGACACTAACCAAAACCCTCACCCTACCACTAAGCCCTAACTCTAACCCTAGCCATGACCCCATGCTTCTTGCCGTGCAGCTGACGGGGCAGGAGAATGGACATGAAGGTGGGTGGTTCTTAGGTCATTGATCCCTACGTAGCTGAAGGGCTGGGAGCAGGGACATCGCTGGAAGTGCTTGCGATGCCCTACGTGCCTGAGTAGTAGCACACCGGGCAGCAGCAAGCCCATTCTGCATGGGGCCTTGTGATGCCACTCGTGGCTGAGCAGATTGGGCAGCAGAGATCGTGCAGGTGCTTGTGCTGTCGCTGTTGGCAAAGGATGTGACAGGTCAGCAGCAAATGCACTGCTCGTGAGGTAGGCACTGCCCTACCTCATGAGGAACGCGCTGCCCTATCAGGTAGGCAGCCACGAGTGGAACCACAAGCACCCGTGGTTGCTGCTGCCCTGTCAGCTCCACAGCACCAAGGGATGTCAGGACAACCTGCACGAGCCACCTGCCTGCCCCATCCCCAGAGGCTGCTCGCCTCAGGTGACAACACCAGTGTTGTGACAACACTAAGATTAGGGTTAGGGGCTAGGGGCCAGCAGTAGGGTTAGGGCTTGGGGGTTATGGTTAGGTTTGGCATCAGCATTAGGTTTAGGGTGAGGGTTGTGTTTAGAGTTAGGTTTAGGCTTAGGGTTAGGGTTAGGCTTAAGGTTAGGGATGAGGTTAGCGTTAAATGTAGGCTCACAAGTGAAACCACAGCCTCCTGCACGAGCCGTGTGCTTGCTCCTGCCTGACAGGCACTCGGGCACCAGCGGCCTCACAGCCCCTGCACAAAGCAGCTGGCTGCTGACATCCTCTGGGCCACTTGGACACCAGTCCCATCACCACCCCTGTGCAAGTCATGTCCATGCTCCTGCCACATCCCCTAGGCAGCCTCAAGGGACCGCACAAGCTCCTGGGCACAGGAGCAGGGCCAGAGCAGCTATGTCTCATTCTACGACTCCATCAGGACTCTGCGTGTGTTTGGGGGTGACGTCCCAGAGCATCAGAGGCGAGAAACATTCGAGACACCTCTGCCCATATTCCCCCCCACACCTTGCCAACTGTAGCTATTCTGACTCAGGACATACCCCTGTGTGATACCCCTAAATAGTTGGTTAATCTTAGGAAAATCTGGACACAGATTCTTGAGACATACCAATAGGATCGTTTTGGTTACCCAAGGATGGTCAAGATAGTGAAGGGTTATTGTACGGTATGTCCCACAGGAGAAGAAGGGGGAGATGCCATCCTTTGTTTTCTCCACAGATTTGCTTTTGGTGGAGAAAAGGGAAAAAATGTTATTGTTAAGTGTTGCCATGAGATGGTTCCCAAAGTACAGGGAGAGCAGCAAGGGAGGGCCCAAATACCAGCCCAGGCTCAAGGCCAGTGCTTTTTTCATAGTTCTCCCAGGCAAAACACAGCCAAGTGCTACACAGTACAGCAACTCCACCCCCACCCCACCCCACCCCAAAAAAAAAAAGGCAAAAAAAAACCTTTAAAAAGCTCTCAAATGTGATGTACAACAACAACAACAAAAAAAAAAGGTGCATGGCATGGATCAGATAAGAGAACAAATAAAACAATGTTGAGAACAAAAAAGTCAACATTGTGACCAGTAACTGTCAAACATATAATAAGTTCCATCTAACACACTGTGGTCAAATCTGGCATTATCTCAAACCCTCTGAGTCCCTGTTTAGGTGCCAAAAAAGGACCATTGTGGCTTAACCAGCAGGCAACAAAGCACCACATGGCCCCTTGCGTACTTCACCTTAGCCGGGTGAGAAAGAGAATTGAAAGGGTAAGAGTGATAAAACTTGGGATGTGATAAAGACAGTTTAATAAGTAAAAGAGGAAACAAAGAAAAACGAGCGTTGCAAAAAGCAGTCACTCACCAGCAGTCAAACGATGCCCGGCCAAACCCCAGGATACAGCAGCCCTGGCTAATTCCCTCCCACCCCCTGCAATGTCCCAGTTTTTACTGCTGAGCACTCCGCTACCCAGTAGGGAATACCCCTTTGGTCAGTCTGGGTAAGCTGTCCCGGCTGCTTTCCCCCCCTGCCTGTTGCATGCTGCTGTCCTCCTTGCTGGGAGAAATGGAGAAAGCCTAAAGACTGCATAACAGCTGAAACACGGGTGTGTTATCAACTGGTTTGGTAACAAATGCAGAACGTTACACCATCCTGGCTGCTATGAAGAAAGTTAAATTTAACCCAACCAAAACCAGCTGAGCTTGTATTTCAGCTAAGGAAAAGGCGCTTGGTTCTCCTCAAGCAGTCAGAACTGTCAAACCCTCGCTGACAGGTGGGCTCCAGCCTCTATCCTTCCCTTCCTTCCAGAAGGGCACCTGGCAAAGGCACTCGGCTCCTTCTACAGCATTGTACAGCTTGCATGCCTGCGAGGTGCAGTGCTCTCACCGCAAACCCGACTGAATGCAGCCAGAGGACAGACATGTAACGGTTTATGTCCTAACAACAGTGCAAGAGATTTGCATGTTATTCATCTCTGGAGATGAAATTTATTCCAGGGTAGGAAGAAGCTGGTATTTTCATCCTGAACTAAATTGGCACCAGTGGACAGTTGACAGAAGGAGCAGTCCTGTTCTCTGCCAGCTCTTTCATCGCACCCCTGTTCTGCCCCATTTCTTCTCACCCGCACCCACCTGTGCTAATGCCCGGGGAGGATGGTGCAGGGGGGAAAGACACGAGAGGTTCGAGGCCTTGTGCCCCCTTACCTAGAGGGATGGCAAATCTTACCACACTACAGGGAAAAAAAAGCTTATTTTCATTTCTCAAGATTGCCACTATCGGGGAACCAGACCTCATCATTGTGCTGAGACTGAGAGAAGAAATAACGTGTAAATTGAGCAATATACCAGCAAGCAGTTCCTCTTACCAATGCTGCTCTGAAAGACAAGGCAGTGGCACAGCATGTCACCTTCAGCCAGAAGCCCAGCTTGCATTTCTTTTCCTGTAGAAACCTTGAAGCGTGCCTTACTCCCGGAGGTGCTGACAGCCCGCAATAGACCCAGGCACAGTTTTTTCCCAGCGATACTGGCACGTACTGATTGTGCCAAGCGCACGTAACTGCCCTTGAGAATGGGCACCCAGAGGCACAAAGGTAAGTCACCGGCAGCAGCTCCACCAAAACCAGCACCGGCAGCAGCACCACATCCAGCAGGGACAGGGCCTGCGGGACCTGCCCAAGTGCTCCGGACCCGCTGAACATGCTCACTGATGTCATAAAATGTTTGACAACATCATAAAGCACAGGGGCCGGCTGGGGGTGGCCATCTTATCCTTCCGGAGGCTGGCGGGGACCACGTGTCTGTAGCCGAAGACACAGCCCCTCGCACAAGCCGAGGAGCATGGGGCTGCGCAAGGCCACCCCCGCACGGCTCCCAGGTCCTTGTGGGCCCCCCGCCGCCATCCCTTCCTCTCCTGGCACCCACACAGAGCTCGTCTGTGTGGAGAAGGATGGGTTTGTCAGAGCAGGTGCCCACCAGCAAGGCTCCAAGAGGCATGAAAGAAGGCAGCAGGATGCCACTGTTGCACCTCAGTGTGTGTACTGGGCCCTCAGTGCGTGTTTGGGGGCACCCGTGACCCTTTCTTGTGCCTCCGTGCATCGCTGGACTGCTGGATATCTCCTGGAGGGAACTCCAGACCCTTCAGTGTCCATTTTGGGACACCCATACCCTTTGGTTTGTTTTTCGGTGTACTCAGTCCCCACGAGTGCACCTTTTGGCACAGCCTGGTCCCCACGGTGCGCCTGTTGCAGTGCCTCACACCGCTTGGTGTCCATTTTGTCTTGGTGCATCACGTAACCCCTCGTTGTTTTACAGATGCCCAGGTCTCCTGGGTCCCTTTCCAGGGATGCCCCAGTGCCCTGGAAGTGCCTTTTGTTGCATCCCCTACCCCTGGGACCATCTTTTGACGTGCTCCTGACTTCTCATTGTGCCTTCTGGGGTTCTCCAAGGCTCTTGATGGGCGTTATAGGGCACTCCTGGACCAGTGGGTGTGCATATTTGGGTACTCCAGACCTCTCACTTAGACTTTTGGGGCAATTTGGACCCCTTAGTGTGGCTTTTGGAGTGTTGTTGCCTACCCTGTGTGCCATCTCGGGTGCTCTGCCTTCCTCAGATTGCCTTTGGACACCTCCCAGAGCCCTGGGCATGCCTTTTGGTGTCTCTGGAACCCTGGGTGCATATTTCAGTGCTCAACAGTGCAATCTGTGTTTCTTCTGGGGCACCCCAGGCTCCTCAGTGTGCCTTTCAGTACATCTGAACCCCCTTGGTGTGCCTTTGGGACACCCTGGATGCCTCCATTTCTTTGTCAGAGTGTTCCAAGACCCTGTGTGAGCCTTTTGAGGTGGCTCTGCACCCCTTGATCTGCTCCCCCAACCCATGGCTGTGCCTTACGTGGTACCCCAGTGCCCTTCGTGTGCTTTCAGGGCACCTCTGGACTGTTGCATGTGCCTTTTGGGACACCCCAGAGTCCTCAGTATCGCTTTGGGTGGGCTATAATAGACTCCCACAATGACATCCAATTTATTTCCTTGTCCCTTAATCCATACCCAGAGGCTCTAAACTGTCGCCCCCAGCTGCAAGCTCCGTACAGCGCAGCCCCTCCATTACCCGCAGCATCAGCCCCCTGCCCTGTCTGTCCCTCTTGAAGATCCTGTAACCGTCCATCACAGCACAGCAGTCACTGGGCTCTTCCCACCAGGCTACACTTACGCCAGTGTGTCCCCAGTAGCTCTGGGACTGAGCCAAGGCTTCTAGCCCCTCTTGCTTTTTCCTCATGCTGCGTGCATTGGTGCAACAACATTTCCAGCGTGCTCCAGTGTACCCAGCACCCCACAGAGCAGACTGAAGGATCTCGCTGGCACAGTCTCATAGTTTATCACTGCTGAGCCTGTTTTTACCCCTTTCCCGTTCAAATCTAGCACGTTTCTCACCTAAAAAACATGATTATGAGATTCGAAGGGACAAGGGACAGCTTTTATGCATTCAAATTGTGGCTGCCCAGCTGAGCAGCCACTGCCCACACCTGCTCCGCTGTGTGCAGGGAGAGGCAGGCACAAGGGAAAAGCCTCCCTTGCTCCTCTGTGGGCCCCAAGTCTCTCTGCTCCCCCATGCATGCTCAGATCCTCTTCATTCTCTTCAGAGATGCTCCATTCCCTTCCTTGGGAGAACAGATCTCCTCTCTTCCCATTTGGGACTGCTTTTCTCCTCACCGTGGTCCTCGGTGACAGTTCAGATCTCCTCCAGGCTGATTCACTCTTTCTGAGGACTTCTCCCCTCCTCCTTTGAGAGCCCCAATTCCCCCTCATGGGAACAGTAATTCTTACTTGTCCACTCTGTGCTCAGCTCCCCTCCATTACCCTCCATGCATGCTCAGATCTCTTCCATTCCCACTTGTGTGTGTGCAGAACACCCCCCCAGCATATGCTCTGATCCTTTCTGCTTCCCTCTTTGCATGCACAGAGCCCCTGTACGCCCACCTTCCTTTACCTTCCTGCTGTGATTCCTCCTTCTGATTCCCTCCCTCCATCCTCCGATGCCCTCCCTTCCTCCCAGCGCACCTCCAGCCTCAGCTCTGAGCACTCAGATTTCATCCATTCTCCTCTCCAGGTTCATGCAAAACTAAATGGAGAAGTAAGAGCGCGCAAAAGGAGGAACAACCAGTATCTGAGCACAGACAGAGGGGAATAGAGAAAAGTGGACACACAGCAGGATGTAGGGGAATTTCTCCAAGTTTTATTTACAAAATTCATAGTTTTGGTCTGGACAGGGAATTAGGGTTCAGGGGGACATTTGTCTCATCCCACATCTCTTCTATCTCTTCCTTTTTACTGAGTTTGTCTGCAAATTCCAGCCTCCCAGGTGGATCTGGGATGACACACACAGAGTTAGGGTTAGGTGAGTTTAAAAAAAAAAAAAAGCTGTTGAATAATTTAGTTGAAAGATATCACAAAAGTCACCAAGTAACTCATTTGGCAATTCCCCCTCCTGCAGTCCTTGTCATCTGATGGCAACAGGAGCCCAAATCCTTGCAGTCCAGCGAGGGTGTATTTTACAAACATCTCTCCCTGTTTAGAAGTTCTCGGAGCTGATGCTCTGACTCTCCTCCTGCAGCTGGGAGGCTGTGGTGTCTCCAGGCGAGGCTACGTTTAAGTACCCAATCTCAGAAGGCTGAGAGGGCGATAAGCAAAAGGATGAGTCTTGGCTTTCAGCTCCTCCTTCGGGCTTTGTGTCCTGCACGGGCTTCAGGGTGCCGAGAGAGTCTGGCAGTTCTCGTGATGGGAAGCTGAAAACAAATTTCCTCTCAAGTCATTCTGCAAACTCCGACTCTCTGCTACCTGCACAGCCCCAGCGCTCCTTCCAGCACCGCTGTGAGGCAGCACAGGGTCAATGAAGTTTGCCTGGGCTAAGGCTCCAGCACTCTTCCTCCAGCACGTAGCTGACGGCCCATTTCCCCCTGAGCATACTCTGACTCGTGACACTGTCCATCACCCACATTAGCACCCAAAGGCCACAAGCAGGGCCACTGTGCCAGGTCTCCAGCAAGCAGAGACCAGAGCCCGCTGCTTTCCCCATTAGTGTGCTCACCTCCTGCTTTTTGGGGTGGATTGGGGTGCTCCGTGCTACGCCAGAGGTTGAGAAACAGCTCAGGCTCCCTCCTGCCCCCTTGCCCACTAGTCATGAAACTGTCCTGGGACATGGGTCATACAACTCCAGGCAGCAGCCGTCCTCTAAGCCTCATAACCTCTCGTGTAAAAACACTTCTCCAAATTCACTGGGCACGAAGCTGACAATGTCACAGCAAGTGCTGGAATTTACACAGTCATGTGAGCCTCACTTCTAAGTCCTGGTGTTTCCTGACATATTTTGAAAATTTTACTTCTCCATCCCATCAGTTTCATGGGGGTCTTTTTAATACCATTTTCCCTGTAACTAGACTAAAAAAAAAAAAAGGGGGGAAAAAAGAAAAAGACCCTTGGAGGTGAAAGCACAGAGTGGAGCATTTGTTTTAACAGCCAAAATGTACAACTTCTGCATTGCCACACACAAAGAAAAATTCTCTTCCTTCTTGTTTTACCCCACGATACCTGGTACGGGGAGATGGCAACACCTTACTCTGTAGCTGCCGTTCAGAGAGGTTAGCACCCTTCAAGTCCTGGAATGATAAACAGAGACTTTCAAAGTAGGAGGTGTGTATCAGATCCTCAATTTCAACACACAGTCTGGGTCTTGAAAGTGCCCCCCACTTCACAGCTAGTTCCCCAACTCCCCAGCTCCACAGAGGTAATAATCTTAAATTTGTTTTCTGGGTCTGAATCTAAACTAAAAAACAAACAAACAACAAATAGCGCGGGTCAAAGAAACAGAAAGAAATGAAATGCAATGGAGCACACAGACAGCTATTTCTACCAGGTCCTGAAAGCACTTCGTTTCATTTGTAATCACTCGTTTCCGCATTGGGTTCCTTTTAAACTTCAAAATGTACCAATAAACTTCCATATCCACCTGTTTTATCTGGAGAGTTGTTGAAACAAAATCTTGAACTTTCCTGGATTTTTCCCCATTTCTCCCCAAGTTCTTTATGAATTTGTTCAATCCAGAGCTGAGTTTATAGGTAAGATGTGCCTTTGTTCAGTTTAGTCACTGTTGTCAGTCAGCTTGGTCTGAGTTGTTTTTGGCTCACAGAAATAACATACCTAACTCCCTACCACAGTGTTCTGGGTTATTCGTCAGGATATTAAAGCTAGCTTTAAAATGGCCAGGCCCCAATTACTGAAGTCTTTTAACAGCTCTAAAACTGAAACAGAGGCAATGTGAACTTAGGGAACTCTCTTCTGTGGGAAACAGAGGCGCCCACTTGCCGACCTCACTCTCTAGAGGTTTGCTGCCTACCAGGGGCTCATATCGGGGCTGCTACCAAGAGACTGCTGAGCCATGGGCAGCCCACAGACTGCTATCGCCTGCTGTTGTTTCATCTGGGTACCAATGACACTGTCAAGAGCAGTCCAAGGTGTATCAGGAAGGACTACAGAGCCCTTGGAGCAGCTGTAAGAGGCTCTGGAGTACTGGTGCTCTACTGTCCAATCCTACCAGTCAAAAGGCTTTGAAAGGAGCAGCTGAATCCAGCAGATCAATGCATGGGACTGGTACCTTAGCCAGGGATTTGGCTTTTTAGACCATGGGACTATCTTTGAGAAACCTGGTCTACTGGGAACAGATGGGGTCCATCTGTCGGAGGTGAGGAAGAGCATCTTTGGTTACAGGCCTGCCAACTGGTGAAGAGGCCTTTCCACTAAGGTTACCAGTGGAGAGGAACCTCAATCCACTCAGCTCTTACTGGTTCGATGCCAGTGCCGGCAATAGATGCTTGGAGCCAGGAAGGGGATCAGAGGTCAGTGGGAGAACACTTGAAGAGCAGCACAAAGTAATTCCTCCAGCCACTTCATCCAAAAAAACAGTTTCACTAGGGGCCCAGCTTAAGTGCCTCTACACAAATGTATGCAGCATGGGAAATGAACAAGGGGAACTGGAAGTTTTAGTGAAATCTCATGGCTGTATCACTGACCTCAGTGAGACAGGGCAGGATGATTTGCATGCCTGGGATGCTGGGATAGATGGTTACAGGCTCTGCAGGACAGGGAGGCAGGGAAGGAGAGGAGATGGGATAGCCACGTACACTAGGGAACGCCTTGACTGCATGGAGCTGGGTGATGGCAATAAAAAGGTTGAGTGTCTCTGTCTAAGGGTCAGGGGAAAGGCCAATGAGACAGATATTATGGTGGGAGTCTGTTACAGAGCACCCAGTCAGGATGAAGAAGCAGATTAAACATTCAGTAAGCTACTGGAAGTCTCACTAGCCCTTGTTCTTGTGGGGGGGACTTCAACTTCCGAGACATCTACTGGAAATACAATACAGCAGAGAGGATACAGTCTAGAAGACTCCCAGACTGTGTGGAGGATAGTTTCTCAATGCAAATGGTGAGCGAGCCAGCTAGGGAAGGTGCCCCACTTGTCTTGTTGTTTGCAAGGAGGGAAGTACTTGAGGGTGAAGGACGGTTGGAGGCTGTCTTGGACGCAGAGATCATGAAAGGATCCTTGCTGAAGTAAGGGAGGCACTTCTCAATTAGTTCAGGGTCACTGTGGCCAGGACAGCCACCGATCGCCAATTCACCCACAAGACCCTCTCTGTTTTACCAACAACAAATCTAGGAGAGCACCTTTCCTAGTCGGCTCCCATAGCGCCCGTACCAAGTAGTTATCTCCAACATGCTTTAGAAACTTCCTGGAGCTGTCTGTATCCACTGTATGGTATTCCCAGTTAACGTCTGGCAAGCTGAAGTCACACAAAAGGATAAGAACAAGTCTAGAGAAATCCCTTAATTCCCACAGAACAATATACCAGTGCTATAGGCCATCCAAGCCACGATGATGATAGACTCCCACAACAACATCTGCATTATTTGCTTTTCCTGTAATCCTCACCCAGAGGCTCTCAATCATGTCATCCCCAGCTGCAAGCTGCACACAGTCCCACCCCTTCTTTACGTGCAGCATCAGCCCCTCACCTCGCCTGCCCTGGCTACGTCTCCTGAAGAGCCTAAAGCCGTCCATCACAGCTCTCCAGTCACTGGACTCTTCCCACCAAGTCTCCCTTATGCCAATGGTACCATAGGTGTGAGACTGAGCCAAAGTTTCCAGTTCTGTTCCTCATACAGTGTGCATTAGCGTACAAATATTTCAAATATGCTTCAGTGTATTCAGAGTGAAAGCTCTGACCAGCACAATATTCCTCAAAGACTGTCATGCTGTCCCATAGCTTATCACTAGTGAGCCTGATTTTATGCCTCTCCCCCTTCAAGCCTAGTTTAATGCTCTTTCACTCAGCCCCACTAACTTGTAAGCAAAAACTCTTTCCCCCCTCTAAGAAAGGTGAATCCTACCAGGCCCCAGCAGGCCTGATGTCACGTAGACCACCGCACGATAAAAAAGCCAAATTCTGCCAGTGACACCAGCCTTGGAACCAGGTATGGATAAGCCAGGTCCGCCCGCTTATTTTGATATAATCCCCTACAACTGGAAGGATAGAGGATAATTCTGCTGGCACCCCGATCTCTTTACCAATATCCCAAAAGATCCCAAAGGCCCTGAAGTCTCCTTTGATCACCCTTGGACTTCTCATCATAAATTTGTCGCTACCCACATGAAAAAGCAAGGGCAGATAATAATGAGTGCCATACCAGGCTAGGAGGTCAGCTACCCCAAAAGTCTCTCCTCAGTGACAAAGCCATTGCAGTCTACTGCGGGCTTGGTGTCCCTTCCCACCCAAAGCAGAGGATCGGTCCAGCCCTTCCCTGGCACCTCAGCTGCAGCTTGGATACTGACCCACTCTCAGGACATCAGCTCCTGCAACCTGTCTGCTCAGAGGGTCTCACCTCCGTGTTGGGAGCGTGGATGCTCCTCATGGCACGCTGCGAGGGGGGCACGTGGCCGGAGAGCTGCAGTTTGCTCTCATGCAGCCGCACGTTCTCCTCATCCAGGATCTTCACTCTGGGCACGTTGTATACAAGGCATAAGTTATTTCCCGTCCGGGCACACTGTGCTTTCAAAAGGGCATTTTCTTTTTCAAACTCAGACCCTTTTGCCGGCACAGCCTTCAGCTGTATGCCAAGGGCCTAACACTACATCCCACAGCAATGAAAAGCCCCAGCACTAGTGACTGAGGCATGATTCAGGCTTTCCTCCAGACAGAACAGGGATTTCTTCAGAGAAAGGAGAATAAAACCAAAGAAGTAATAGGATGAGGCAGGTTTCCAGGGGCATCCCACCAAGGCATCATTAGGAGCCTACCTGCTCTGCAGGGCGGCAATCGTAGACCTGGTGCTCCAAGGGGTCTCCTCTTGGTCAGTTATCTTCTGGAGGAGCCGTCTTCTCTCCTGGAGTAATTTCTCATTCTCAGTAGTGATCTGTGCAATCAGCACCTTCCCCTGAGCGTTGTCACAGAAGGAAACAACAACCAGCAGTTACGCTTTGCTCTTCTCTATCCACTCAAAGTGCCTTACCAAAAGGATCACCATCAAGCATGTTCCCTAGGAGGGAAAGCCCTTGATGTGTTCTCTTACCTTTTCCACTTGGAGTTTTGACTCACTGAGCTCACTTTCAAGCTGCTTAATTCTGCTGTCCCTTTGTTTCACCTCATGGATGAACGTCTCTTTGGCTCTGCGGATCTTGTCTTTGTGGCGGAGCTGCATTTCATTATATTTCCTGAAGAGGCACAGAGACAAACTTAAGGCCATGAAATCCTTTTGTGTTCTGGGTCAAAAACAAGGCAGATGTTCTGTGTTTATTCAGGCTTTTCCAAGCACGAACTGGCAGCCATCTACCAAGCTCTATTTGGCTTCCCAGTCAAAGGCAGAATGAGCACAGCAGCCTTCTGGGCTATATCTTTCACTTCTGACCATTTGGGTTTTTTGTCTTGCAAAGGTTGCATAATTAAGTGTCAACCAAATGGAAACTGACTGAGGGAGAAGGACCCAAAGCGTTCCCAAAACTGACTCCCAGCTTTACAAAATCGTGTCCTTGCTCATCTTAGCTCTGAGCTCCTTCGTATCAAACAGGTGTAAAGTCACCAAAACTGGAAGTAATGGGGAAAGGGTAAACAGGGGTAAGGCGTTTATTTCATGGAGATGCAGGTGGTAAAGGGGAAGTACTTGACAGGCAGGGGGCGGAAAGCAATAAAACCGGTATTTACAGGGGAGACTCGCATCCCTGGAAGTGCCCAAGGCCAGGCTGGATGGGGCTTTGAGCACCCTGATCTAGTGGGAGGTGTCCTGCCCATGGCAGGGGTTTGGAATTAAGATGGGTTTTTAACTACCCTTCGAACCCAAGCCATTCTATCATTCTATGAAGAAGAGTCCTAAAGAGCAAGGGTCAGGCAAAACAGAGCAGGTTGTGGAAAGAGATACTTCAGTGAGCTCTTCTTAAAGCTGCAACACTGGGGTTAAATATTTGTCTTTCCTGAGACTTGTGATCGCTGCTCCCCCCTCATATCCTGCCCATTTAGGCAGGAAAGACATGTTTGTTTGTTTTTTTAATTTTCCTTTCTGTCCCAGTTGGAAAATATCACACAAGAGTCTCTATCAGATTAGGGAGGTTTGCATACATTTGCTCAAAACTCATGAGAAAAACACTACTAGGCTTCAAATTAGTTCAAAAGTATTCTGATGGAAAAAAAACAGCTCCATGAAGCCCCTTTGCCCAGACCCCAAACAGCAGCACCCACAGCTCTCCCTAGACACCCCCTCATTTTCCACACTGCTTTAGCTACCAAGGGGAACACGAAGTAGCAGCAGATGCGTGATGCATAACCTAATTGCACACGAGGGCATCAGGTTAAGGCTGTTATCTCAGTGCTAAATGTCCTGAACAGGAGAGACACGAATGGCTACAGAACAGTGACAGCGAGTGTCACCACCAGAGCAATTCCTGGGAAATTCGTCTTCATGTTCCCTGCTGCTTCAGTCCTTACCTGACGTACAGATCCTTCTGGTTCAAAAGACGGACTCCTTCCTCATAAAGAGCTTTGTTTTCCTCCTTCAGCACTGAAAGTTGCTCTGAAAGCTTCTGGTTCTCCTTGTGACACTGGAGATGCTGGAAAAGAGTTATTTTTTAGTTGTGTGTGTGTCCTCAGCTACAGCAGCTCTCTGCCTCCTTTTCACTCCGGTCTCTCTTGCAGTCTGTCATTAATCCTCACGTTCCCCATGACAGATAACATCCATCCATCCTGCTCCCAACCTCCCTGCCGCCAAGGCCACTGCCTCCTCCTGCATCAGGTTCACGTGGTAGCGAGGGGACAGTGGGGTGGCCTCTGTGAGCACGGCCCAGCAGCTGCCCCGTGTCAGAGAAAGGCCAGTCCCAGCCAGCTCCAAAAGGGACCTGTCACTGCCCAAAGCCCACCCGAAGAGCAACACTGGTTGTGCCTCTGGGAGACCACATCGGAGCAGGGGAAAAAACTGCTGTGCAACAGCAGCTGGGAGACAGAACAGCAACAGAGAGAAACGGAGAGCGAGAGAGCAGTGTGGTGGAGTTCAGCTGCCCATCGGGGTGAAACCACCACACCTCCCCAAAAAGAAGGGGGAATATGAACTTCTGTGCTGCTGGGGGACCACAGGCTTTAAAAGGGCAGAGGGAGACAATGCATCCTGCCAGACAGTGAACTCTACCAAAATTTTCTTGTGAAAAGCTCCATGCTTCATGAGAAAAGGGGATGTTCTTTTCCTCTCTCCCTTCAAGCCCTCCTTCCCTGCCCTCACAGTTGCATCCCCAGGAAACCTACTCAAGACGGGATGGTGCTTTTCCTCCAGTTCCTTTTTTAAGTCAGTGGGATCTGCAATTGCTCAGCACCTGGCTGGATTTGGCCATATTTCACCAGTTCCCACACAGATTTCATACTGGAATGGTCCCATTTACCCACACAAATTGTTCCCTAGAGCTCAGTCTGCCCTGGAGCCAGCCACCAGTACAGCATCACCTTGGGTGACGAGGACGTGTCCGTGCTGCAGCTCACCTCGCTCGAATCAGTTTTCCTCTCATCTTCTAGGGCATGCAGAGTCTTGGCCTGCAGCTCCACGTGCATCTTGGCCAGTGATGCCTCTGTCTCATGTGAATGCCGGAGCTGCTGCCGCAGCTCCTCCACCTGCTGCTCCAGGAGCTTCCTAAAAGCACGTTGGTGTGACAGTGAGACATGGACACAGAGGCCAGCCCATGGCATGCCACCATGAATTCAAGGCCGGCTGTGGTCTAAAAACAACATCGCGCCTGCATCCACACCTGCCCTGGACAACTCTGAGGGTAGGTAGAAAGAAATGAGCACATCCCAGGTGTCCCCACGTCCCAGTGCCATGCCAAACGGTGAATGTCCTATCTGGGAATGTCAAACCCAGTGTGAACACAGCAGTGGTGGGACACAGCTGGAACAGCTGCTGGCATCTAGAGGATAAATAATCACTGAACCAAATCACTGGGCTGCCTGGAATGGACCATGCACCTTTTGAGGCAGCTGAAGTCTCCACAAGTGTTTTAAATCTTATAAAGAGGGGATTCTGTCTGCCACAAACACTTGGAAGGCAAAAGAAGAGATGGGAGGCAAAAATCAGCGACTCTGCGAGCCCACCTAGGGCCAGGCATGGAGCTGCAGAAGGTAGCTGGGAGGCTGGCACAGAAGCATTTGCTGGCTGGCACACACCTCCTCTCCACTCACAGCACAGGTCTTACCCAGCTCTGGGTACCTTTTCAGCAGCTCCTCACGGAGTTCTTGCTGCACTCGAGCTTCGTTTTCTCGAGCCTCCTTCAATTCCTCCTCCAGGAGTTTCTTGTCTGAAACACGGGTCTCTGCCAGCAGGAGCTGGTGTTGTGAATCCTTCAACTTCTGATGGAGCTTTGAGATCTCAGATTAAAATGGGACACAGATTAAACTTTCTGAATTTAACAAGCCAGTACTTGGACCCAAAATGAATAGTAAAATATTTTCAAAAGGCTATCAATTATTTTGGATCAGATACTATGTCATGAATTAGCGACATGTTTTTATTTTTATTTTTTACACTTAAATCAATCCTGTACCCTTCAAAAACAAATCCAACGATTAGTGCAGGA
This sequence comes from Anser brachyrhynchus, assembly GCF_964034855.1. Lineage (NCBI taxonomy): Eukaryota > Metazoa > Chordata > Aves > Anseriformes > Anatidae > Anser > Anser brachyrhynchus. Next base: position 1,014,913 of record NC_137714.1, read on the forward strand.
ACACAGAAGAATTGATGCTATAGAAAACACAAGCTTTTGCAACTCACTAGACTGTGAACAGCAGCAAGGGTCCTCTGTGAGGACATGATCCAGGCTCCCTACACCTGCCAGCCCCACTAGAAGTATTCTCAGATACCGAACTTTAGAGTCAGGAGTTGAGGCATCCAATTTGCTTTCTATTGTCTTAATTATGCATCCACTATTAACCAATATGTCTCCTAAAATACTCAGCCAACCTGCCAAGTGATCTCAAACTAGTAAAATGGACTTCAGGGAACTGATTTGTGAACTGCTAGTGCTTCTTTTTCTGAACTGCAGCTACACAAAAACTGCTAAAAATATACCTGATGTTAACTTAGTCCATGTTGTTGAGTTACCTGTTTTTGTGCTTCGTACACTTTGGATTTCTCCTGTGCAAGTTTCTCTTGCAGGCTGCTCTGCAATTTATCAGCATGGGAGCATTTCAAGAGCTCTTGTTCAAGTTCTTTGACCTTCTGCTGACTTTTTTCCAACTGTGCTGAGAGAGAGGAGCATGTTTCAGTTGCGTCCGAGAGCTTTGCCCGAGCTTGCTTCAGTTCAGCTTTGACCTGAGTTTCAAAAGAAGAAATCAAGCCTGAACTTCTATATATGAAGTCTCCCCTGAGCCTCCTCTTCTCCAGACCAAACACCCCCAGTTCCCCCAGCTGCTCCTCACAGGACTTGTGTTCCGGGCCCTTCACCAGCCCTGTAGCCCTTCTCTGGACACGCTCCATGGCCTCGATGTCCTTCTTGTAGCAAGGGGCCCAAAGCTGAACACAGCACTCGAGGTGCGGCCTCACCAGAGCAGAGCACAGGGGGATGATCACCTCCCTGCTCCTGCTGGCTGCACTACTCCTGACACAACCAGGATGCTGTCGGCCTTCTTGGCCACCTGGGCACACTGCTGGCTCATGTTCAGGTGAGCATCGACCAACACCCCCAAGGTCCTTTTCCTCTGCACAGCTTTCCAGCCACTCTGCCCCAAGCCTGTAGTGCTGTATGGGGTTGTTGTGGCCAAAGTGCAGGACCTGGCACTGAGCCATGTTGAACCTCATCCCTTCAGCCTCTGCCCATTGACCCAACTTGCCCAGGTCCCTCTGCAGGGCCTTCCTGCCCTCCGGCAGATCAACACTTCCCCCCCAACCTGGTGTCATCTGCAGACTTACTGAGGGTGCACTCAATTCCCTCATCCAAGTCATCAATAAAGATATTAACGAGGATGGGCCCCAACACCAACCCCTGGGGAACACCAGTGGTGACCAGCTGGATTTCACCCCGTTCACCACCACTCTCTGGGCCCGGCCACCCAGCCAGTTTGTAACCCAGCAGAGCGTGCCTGTCCCAGCCATGGGCTGCCAGCTTCTTCAGGAAAATATTGTGGGAAACCGCGCCGAAGGCCTTGCTGAAGTCTAGGCAGACTATGTCAACAGCCTTTCCCTCATCCACCAGGAGGGTCACCTGGTCACAGAAGGAGATGAGGTTGGTCAGGCAGGACTTGCCTTTCACGAACCCATGCTGGCTGGGCCTGATCCCCATGTTGTCTTGCACATGTTGTGTGATTGCATTCAAGATGACCTGTTCCACCACCTTTCCTGGCACTGAGGTGATGCTTTCCTCAAGCAGTTATCCCTGCTCTGTTCCTACCTTGGTGCATTCCTGCTGGAGCAAGAGATTTTGCTTTTGTAAGTCGATGTTTTTCTCCCTTTCATATCTCAGCTCCCTCTCAGCTGAGCTGCACAAATTCTGAACTCGACGCAAGTCCTGCCGCAGCTGCTGCACTTTTTCCTCCTGCTGTTGGAATCTCTCTTCAGACATACTCTGCAGGAACAGCAAAACAAAAGTCATGGGAGAATTGATTCAAAGGAAGGATAAAGACTGGTAATTAAGAAAGGTGAGGATTGCAAAAGTATGCCAATAGACTTTATGGGCATCTAAGTAGGAAGAGGGGTATAGACAGGCAAGTATTTCTTCTGATTCCCACCCAAGCAGGTCACTGCCCCAACACCATGACCTGTGTCCTACCCTGTCCATCTCCACGGAGAAGCTTATACAACTCTAGAGGTTGAAGGGGACAATGCAATAACCTAGATCAGGCAAGAAATCCCTGTTAAAGCTAACCTAGCAAACTAAAGCAAAACAACCCAGGTTGCTCCTAACTCATATATCTGTTCCTGAGCTGGTTTCTGACGGTGTCGCAGAGTTTTGTGACAGTCTCGCTAAGCACGAGCGGTGCACCCAGACACAACTTCCAGAGGTAGGAGGAACAAAGCAGGTCCTGCAACAGTGCAGGAACAGACACACTGACACAATGCAACAGCAGCCTGGACACCTTGGAGCGGTCACCCACTTCTGTCACAGGCAAACAGGTTTACAATAGCTTTCAGAAAATGACTGAGCTCTTCGGTCCCCCATCTTCTTGCAAGTGCACTGTACACAGATTAGAAGCTCTTCCTATGTTTGGTGTATCAAAATCCTTCTTCCCAGCATCAATTTCAGCCGTCTGTTGATCTGCATTCTTGCCTTGCAGCTTCGCCCTCTGCTCTTGGGACCAGGTGAAGTCCCCTGAAGATCAAGCTTACATTCTCAACAAATGTCCAGCTGGGCAGGAACCCTTTGTTCGGTGCTCTTGGATCTGGCAATGTCATTTGTTCCCAGATGTTCCCCCAACAGGGATTTGTTCCCACCTTCTGTTAGGATCCTTTTCAGCATCTCCTCTACACCTTTTATCTTGCTCTGGCAGACAGTACACTTTTCTGGTCTGCTCTAACTGTACACATGTGATGCACCTTGGTATCAGCGCAGCTCTGATCCTCTTTTCCACTCCCACTCCTGCCTGCAGGCCCTCCTGTCCTCTCTTCTCTTCCAAACTCCCACACATAATCCTTGCTTATCTTAAAACTCCCCAGCCTGGGTTTCTTCCTCATTTCTTCCTCCTGACAGGGCTAGCTTCTCTTCCCCTCCTTTTTTAGCTCTTGTATTAAGACAGGTGAACAACTTGCATTTAAAGCAGATAAACACAGCAGCAAACACAGCCCTTGCCTGCCGCCTGGTAGAGCAATTGGCAAGCAGTAACCAAGGCTGCAGCAAAATCCAGGGGCTTGTGAGCTGCCACTTTGAGTCAGCAGTTAAAGGATGAGTTCAGGCACAGCAGTACAAGAGCAGAAAACTCCAAGGAGGAGCAGGGCAGTGGAATAGTTTCTGATGGTCTTGTAAGAGCAAGACCATTATGGGAACAGAAAGACAGCTCTGTTGCTCACACTCCAAAAGGGAGCTGAGAAAGAGCTCTAAAAAGGTCAAAAATATTATCTGAGGACTGTATAACTTACTTCTTTCACCTGCAGTAAGGGAGCCATTCAGTTTATCCAAGTTCTCATTATGTCCAAAAACATGACAGAAGGAAATCACTACATTTGCTCATTCCCAAGCATTTTTCCCAAGGAAATCAGTCAGCCTCTCATCTCCTGCTGTGTGTTAACACTACAGCACTGCAAGAACTGGCTGATGCTGGAGATGTCAAAGATTGCAAAGCTGTCCATACCTGTTTAATGCTCCCATTTAAGCTGCCTGCAGAGCTCTGTGACACAAGAAACCTGTTGTCTCTATTGGCCATGCCTTGATTCATCCTCAAAGTCTCTTCAACTGTGCTGTCACGCTGCTCCCTGGTAGTCAGGATATCTTGCTTTAGCTTGGCAATTTCTTCCAATAACAACTGTTTTTCTTCATTGTTCTCCTTTAGCTGCTTTTCTAGCTCCTCTCTCTTCTTGTTGCTTTCTAGTAATTCAGAACTTGAAGAAGAAATAGTAAAGCAAAGAGATAACTATACACATCCACAGGAAATCACACTCCGAACAGAAAACTAGGGATATGAGAGTCCAGTGAAATCCCAGGGGATTTAATCCTGGGACTAGCAGTTCTGGGCAAGGTTCAGTCTCCCATGGACACTGATCCACAAAACAACGTGTATCCGAAGGGACAGCTCTCAGTCACAGGTTACTAGTTTAACTGCTATGCAAAGAAACACTCGCACGGGCCCATGTGAACCATTCTGCACCAACAAGCAGCACTGGAGCACTCACACAGTGCCTTGCTGCACGAAGTAGGGGCTCAGCTCTACCCATCAGCTGTCTGACTTATCCTGATCCAAACTATACGACCTTACAAGCTAACATACCTGTCTTATCCTGATTTTTACTTTATCTCAGTACTGAGCTAGCCAGGTAATTGAGAGCTGACTATAACCATACTGGATTTAATCCAGACTTTTACTTATTAATGAAAGTTTGAGCATGCATGCTCTAACTTCAAATTTGTACTGGTTTACCAAAAAAAGGGGAGTGAGGGAACACCCCTGATATCTGCTGAAACCTGTTCTTCAAAGACCACTGAAATTCAGAGCAGGATGTACAACATAAGCTGTTGGCAGTGGTTAGGCCCAAGAAGCCTTAACCCGTGATGGGAACTCTTTGGGACCATATTAGTCCAAATGCTACCTAACTCAAAGAAAAAGCCCACTCCCAAAGAACAGCTCTCGTTTACGCTGTTCAGAATGTGGAGCAGGTGCAGAAAAAAAAAAGGCTTACTGCTGATTGATCATGATATCACTAAGGGAAGTGCTTATTTACCAAAAATCCCTACAGAGAGCTGATTACCTTATACCTTAGAGGAAGACACAAACTGCTGTGCCCATTCTTGCCAGAAGAAACACTACATGGATTTTGAAAGGACTAAACAATTAATCATCAAAGATAAATGGCAGAAAGTACCACAGGCCTTGTTAAGGTTTACCGTACAAGTTCTTGTTCATCCGTCAAGTTTTGGATCTGCTCTTCCAAAAATACTACTTTAGCCATCTGCTCTTCATGTGTCTTTTCATCTGTACATAAATCTTCATGTTGCTGCTCAAGTTTGCTAATCTGCTCACTTTCTTGTACAAGTTCAGAGGCCTGCAAGGTCAGAAAACACCACGACTTTCATTTTCTTTGGTCTCATTGAATTATTCTGAACAGTATAACACAGCCTGGGGACTCCATCAAGCAAAGGTCTGTGATTCTGCAGCTAAATTATTGTAGCTCTTGACCCCTGAAGACATACATGCAAGTTTTTCAGCATGGGAGGCAGCTGTGTGTAAGCTATCACCAAGTCACAGTTCTTTATTTGATTTCATCCTTCTGTTGGCCATCTGTAGTTCTCAGTGCTTTATATCACGTGCCGCATTTCTTTACAAAACTAGCAACTCTTGGAAAAACAGAGAGCGCATCCTCCAACCAAGCCATACCGAATCAACTTTCTGTGGATGGCTGCTCTCCTCTTTCAGTGTCACCTATGCCTTAACACCTGGCAATGCCAGACCCAAAGCCTGAGACACAGAGCAAACACGCACAGAAAATAAAAGGGATGAAAAAGAAAAGAAGGGATTAGGAATACATAAGAACAAGGGAACTCCCAGACTGGATTGGAACCAGAATCTGCCTAGCCTAGTATTTGCTGCTAAGCAGTGGCGAAACCAAATCCTTCAAAGGAAAATACTGTTAAACCCAGAGTTATTACTCTGTTTCGTAAAATTTATGGTTTTTTTTTGTTTGTTTGTTTAAATCAATAGCTCTTTTTAAGTGCATACTAGCACAAAAATTTTAATTCCAGGTCTTCTTATCCACCCTCAGATGTGTTTATTTATACTGAACAATGCAGACAAGCAGCTTCTGTCTGCAGCAGACACTAGAAGGACGGTGATTCCTTTACATTTCTCACCTTTGTATCTAACAAAGCATTATCTTTTTGTGGCTTCCCATGGAATACATTAAAGAAATCCCTGTTTGCTGATGATCTTTGCAGACTCTGGAAGCCATTATAATGGCTTCTATGCTCTGGTTTTGAGTCAGGCAACCAGTGTTAAAGAAAACAGTTAGCAATGCAATACCTCTAACTATAAGCTCAGAGAAAGAGCTTTCTCCTCTCAAATGTCCAGAAATCTCTTAAAAACAAGAAAAAAGGTTCCAACGAATGCAAACAGCTCTGTGTATAGCATTGGCCCATGGCACATCACATACATAGTCATTATTAAAAGCTACAAGAACTAAAATACTGCCGAATTTACTAGGCCCTTTCTATGTTTTGGACATCCCAACAAACAACATTGAACAACCTCAAATCTTGATCTCCAGGTGCATATTACTCACAACAGCCCAATGAATTCATGCCAAGCTCACTTGAGCACTCTGTTGGAAAATGTTTTGTCCCCGTATAGCTCCTTTAACAAAAGGGGATGAACGCATTTGTGAAGTCAATGATCCTACCAAACACATGCAAGTCCTCTATTTCGAAGATGATTACAGCCATCCAGCCTAACACAGGCCACTGGATTTCATCTCATGATCCCTTTAATGGAGAAATAGCCTGCTCTGCAGCTTAAGCAAAACCACCAGCCAACAGGTGGCTGAATGACAAACAAACTCACAGGGATGTACAATTTTGGTTAAAAGGTCCCTGGACTATGAGTAGATTGAACTATTGGGATGCAGAGGTTAGAGTGACCTCTCTTGTTCTTCCCATCATCTCTAAATCAGACGATTCCTTTTTTATATCTTATAGACTGACCTAGCCACTTTCTAACCTGCTTTTTTGCAAAGCCTGGTCTACAACACGAGCTTTTGCAATGTGAATTTGTTGTCTAAGTTCTACAAAAGACTTGTCCTCTAGATGACACCATTCCTCCAGCAAGACTTTGGTATGCATGCAATTACACCAACAGTTCAGACCCTCACTGGTTTTTACTTATGTTTAAGGAAGCAATATGACTCACAGCTTTTAATTAAAATACTCAGTCTGAAAACTTTCCCTCTGCCCTCTACAGAAGAGGGCTTCGGGTATAGACTTTGAATTACTGTTTTGTTATTAGATTCACTGAAAGGAAAAATATATTACAGAGTTAGAGACAGTTCCATTAAAGCAGTTAGATTTAAAACCATCTGCCAAATAAGCTTTGGAACTGGCTGGACTAGAGAAATGAGTCAATAGAATTCACGCAACACCCTTGGAGGGCAACTCTTATGTTTTATGGAGTCACAAAGGCAACTGCCTCCTGCAGGGAGTCACACTGTAGGAACTATGTGCAGATTCTCCTGAAAGAGCAGAGCCATAAGAAAAATTTTCTACTTCCCAAACTAGAAAATACACAGTTCCTGGAAGAACACCACAATCCTGTAGTTGATGCACATCTGGCTGCCCAGTACCTTCTTCTCAGCCTTCAGATCTTCCCGCAACAGTTCAAGTTCAGATGCAAGTTGCTTTCTCCATTCTCTCCGCTCTCCCAGCTGACTTCCCAACTTTTCTATTGTTTCCTGACAGCTTTCCAGCATCTGGAACAAGCAAGATTAAGAGTCACTTCCACAGCATCCTTTATTCTAGAAAAAAAGAGAAATAAATTGCAGAAAATAAGTCTTCTAGAAAGATGGGACTGGGAAAAATGGCTCTCGAATGTTGCCAGCAGGACTCCTACACCTTTTATCTAGAGCTGGCTAGACACCTCTGGAGCATTCACCTGACCCAAGGTACCTGAGCAAGCTGATCTCCCCCACGCTATAAGCTCTGTCTTCTCCCACAAAAGAAACCTGACTAACAAGTAACAAAATCCCATCGTCTGAATAGCGTCGTTTGACCAGGAAGTAACAAACAGACAGCAAAGCCAGCCCAAAACTAGCTGCGAATCAGCCTTGTGGTAAGCGTACCTACATACTACGCTGGTTTCAATAAACTCTAAATAATGGTCAAGCAGAACTTCAGGTCTTGGTGTTCCTCTACATGTGTAAACCTTTCACCCTCAGAGGGAAGTCAACATGCTCCTCAGCTTGCAGTGCTGAAAGCAAGACAATCTCTTACGAGAGCATTCAAAGAATTGAGCTATCACAGAGATAATGTGGGCATGTTGGATGTCTTTGGAGGAAAACAGCTATCTGCCTTGCATAAGCTGATGGAATACAAATTCTCAAAAGATGACAACGAGCATTCACATGAGATGTTCATTTAATACATTTCTAAAGAAATGAATGTATTTCCCAAGGAATACCTCTTACCTCTTGCATTTCCTGTGCTCCATCAGACGACGCCTGCTCTTCCCCACTCATCTCAGTTTTGTTCTTCTGCACTTCAAGTAACTCTGTCTCTAAACTCATGATCTTAACATACACAAACCACAAGTTAAAACCAAACCAGTACCCGCAACTAGTAGTGAATTTGCTCCTTGTGCAGCAATTACAGAATAAACCCTGTGCTTGGAAGTGAGGACTGGGGGGATGTGGGTAGCTGCCAACACAGGCTAGCTGCAGCTCAGGTCTTTCATCCTGCTGCTTCAAAGGCTGAACAGCTCATCCAGGGCCAAGTAGGCAAACGAAAGAACCCTGCTTCACAAAAGGAGAGAAACGACCCAGATACATGGTTAAAATTCAAGGCCTCTACAGCTCGTGGGCCTTCTACATGTTGCTCTCCCAGCACACAGGACCCCACGAGACCCTATACAAAGGCACCCCTGACTAACACCATGGGCCATCCTCCTTTCCCACAGTCTCACGACGCTCAGGTAGAAGCACCCAATCCCCACAGCTGATCTCATCCAAGCAGACATTGGACCCAGTCCCCGGACCTGTCCTAGTCCCTCCGCCACCCGGAGGAGGCTGTAACTCCCTCCTGCAAGGCTCCAAGGGCTCCAGACTTGCGATGGCAGAACACTGACGTGTGCTCTTCTCCTGGCAGCCGAGAGGCGTCTGGACAAGGATTCCCTCCGAGTTTGCCCCTCCAGCTGAGGAGTCTTCCAGTGCAGGGGCCCTGGTGGCAATTGTTATCAGTCCTGCTGTTTTAAAGGGTTTATCTGAGCTAGAAACAGTCCAATTTCCCCTCCTGATTATGGTTCTTGCAGACCCTTTTGAAAAATGGGAGTCTTGGCACTAACGGCCCAGCTCTGCCCCACTGCTAGCCAGCACAGCAATCAGCAGCCTTTCCTTGCAGCTTCTTACACTTGGGAAAAAAAAATAGTGCTGATTTTCCTGTTTCTAAACCACCAAGCTGGCCTCCCCATTGACCAGGCTGGGCTTTCACGAGGCTGCAGAGCAAGTGGAAGAAGACGAAGTCCAGCTGCAGGGACCGGCCTCAGTGTTCATCTGTCCACCACATACACCATAACATGCAAAGAACATGCACCTGCTCCACCGCACGTTCACAGGCTTTATGTCTCCCTCTTTCTCTTTTCTCCGCACATATTCAGATACCATTTTTCACTCCTTTTCAATGGGAAGCCAAAAGGAAGGAAGTGCCAAGCCTCTGCAAAACCCAGTCCGTTTTCAGTGATTACAAAGCAGCATGTCAAAGCTCAAGAGCGAAAGCTTTGCTTCCACTGACAGGCTTCGGGCACAAGATGGCTCTGTTGAAGCTCCCAGCAAGGACCAATCTCTAACAGAGGGCAGCTGATATATTGTTTTCTAAGACAGATGATGTTTTCAAGCCAGGTGTTAAATGCACATTGGTAGGGTGAAACACCCAGGCCTCTCACAGAAACCTGCTTTCTCTTCCGTGACCAGATGACAGTTTGTAGTTCAACACGACTTTGGAGCTGTGGAAGGAATCTCAGGAACAAAACAAACCTCCCCTCCCTAGCTCCCAAATCAACCTTTGCTTAGGAAGCTGATACCCAGCTATGCATTTCCATTATTTTGCTTATTTTTTCCCCAAGCCATTAAGTTTTAAGCATTTAAGCTGGGCAGGTAAGTCCCATGCAAGTGGCAGAACAATACTCACATTGTATCCTGGTGTCCTCGTTCTGTGTCAGTGGCCTAACCAGCCAGGACTTTTGTAGGCTTGCCAAAACAGAAAAGACTCCCAGGTCCTTTTCACACAGTGCAGCCTGGCAAACACCCAGGGGCACTGCTTTCTCCAGGCTCCAGCACACATGCCTCTGTGCGGTTCTTCCCTCATTACAGCCAAGGCATCCAAAAGCCACTCAGAGCTGAAGGATGCAGCTTTGCACCCTCCACATGAGCAGAGGCTGGATCTAGCCAAGGTTTAACCCCCCCCCCCCTCCTCTTCCATCCTGCAGTCTGTCTCACCTGTCTCTCCGCTGCCCTTTTTAGCTCTTTTTTGTACCCAGCAGAACGCAGCTCCAAGCTCACGCCAGCCAAAATGCTTTGCATCTCCTTGACTACTTGGTGCCCCCCGCCGCGCTCCCTCTGCATCCCCTGAAGCAGCGTTCCCAAGGATCCTTTTAACAACAGACTGAGGGAAAAAGGGATTTCCCCAAACTGCAAATGCATTTTGTTTGATTTGAGGAGAGCTGATTTCAGTGAGAAAAGTAAGGAACGTTTGAATGTGTGCTGAACAAACGCTCCATTCAATTTAAATAAAAGTCCAGTCACGGTGGACAGACCTGCTGCCATTCCCATCACGGTCAGTGTCTTCCCTCGGCTCCTCAGCTACACCTTTCTAAACATGACGTCTGCTGGGGTCCTTCAGGAGATATTTGAACATGCCTTCAATCTGTTTTACTGTCATTATACAATTTTCCCTCACAGCCAGAGGTTACTTCAAAGGAAGACAAGATAAATTACTTGTAACGATTCATCTTGGAGATGCATGGCTGCTTCCACATTCACATGGGAAATACCTTCACACTTGTACCACCTCCTATATCGCAGTGTAACACAACAGCAAGCGTGTGGATATGTCAAAGCGCCACTCCCGACTCATAAACCTGTGTCCTTCCTTCTCACCTCAGAAATCCAACGTTCTCTTGGGACACCACGGACTGGTCCTGCTGCCTGGCAGCTCGAGAACATCTCTTACCCACAGACAGATGGGAGAGGGCTACACAGCCCAAGGAAGAACCCTTGGCCAGGTAGCAAGGCCTTGAGCCAGCCAAAGGAAAAGGAGAAGATCTCCTCCAGCAGCCTCTTTGGAGGAAAAGCCGCCAACCCACCTAGAAGCAAAACCAGCTCCTGGCTCCCTCTGTTCTTTCCGCCTAGAAATTAGCAGAGAGGACCTGTCCTAAGGCCTGTTCGACTGCCCTGTCTGTAGCAGACCACATGCCCTGGCAGCAACACTGCACAAATGCTGCAGACAGGATCTCCTTTGGGGCAAGCAGTCACTAAGTGGTCAGAAAGCACAGGTGCTCCTCACAAAGCTACCTCCAGAAGGATGGAAAGTCCCTAATCAAATCAGAGCTAAAGAGCACCCTGACAAAGGTGGCATCAGAAGTCAAAAAGTGCAGCGGTTCATCACCAGCATGCTTAACTGGTGACCTTTCCTGGGTTCAGGTGGCACCACTGCCCCACAGGGACCACATTCTCTGTTGGACAGGTCTGGAGAAGAGATAGGGACTGAAGTTAAAGCCTTCTATCATGACTGCCAGCTTAAGGGACAACTCACGGGCCTCAGAAATACCTCGTGCCTCTTCTGAGCCCCAGGACGACTTAGGGCTTCCTGGAACTCACTCTTCAGCAGGAACTGCAGAAGCAGAAACAACCATCCAAGGTGGAAAAGCAATTCCTAAAGGAGACCGATGCGAAAGTCTGGCAGGAGCACTGATGCTACCTAGGACAGCTTCTCAGGGGAAATAAATGCTTCCAAGCTACAAGATACTCAAAAGAAAAAGCTCCAGAGAAAAATGAGGCAATTCAAACTTGAACCACAAAGGCTTTGCCTCAGCTCAGAGAAGAAACCAACACTAGCACAGTCCACATGTACAGAAAAGCTGTTTGTGAAGGGAGCATTGCCTGGGCTTGTGGATCCAGGATGTAAGTTGGCTACTTAACAGTCCTTGTGCAAGCATGAAAAAGGGGAATAGAAGCTGGAAAAGACAATACTGCTGTACCTCCACAGGGGGAATCTGTGCCTCCAAGCAAGAGTCATTTACTCACTGCTATAATTATTTTTTCTCCCACTTTTCTGAAACTAGCAGATTTTGCTAGTTATATTTCTTGTCAAACTAAACAAAGGAGCATGCAGCTTTAAGTCAAGCAACATTTTATTTTACCAATGAATACGCAGAGAGAAAAGCAGCTAGAATTAAACAAAACCAAAACAGCATTTCTTCCATTCCTTACTTACTTTCCGGTGAAGTCCCTCCACTTCACTTTCAAACTGTTCCTTTTCCTGCTTTGTTTGGATCTGTGTCTCTCCCAGAATTGATTCCAGCTCTTCATTGCGCTCAACCAAATCCTCGTGCTCCTGCTCAAGTTTTTGCAGCTTGTGAAGGAGCTGCGAATTCCTGCCCTCAATGTTTTCAATCACCTCTCGGCACCTGCACACCAAAGACCAATATCACTGAGGCTGAAACTGCTATGTGAACACATCAGCACACAGACAGATCACTTACCTCTTGACAAACCGCCAAACAAGGAAGATCCAATGTGTTTTCCACTGTGTGATATCTATCCTGCTAATTCTGAGTCTCAGACCCAGCATGACCTGTCCCTGTTCTTATTTAGGTGGTGATGTGTGGAATTATTGGCGATGCGTTCTGCATGAGTAACGATGAGGGTCTGTGGAGAGACCTGGTCGGGCAGGAGGATGCTAACAGCAGAAAGTCAATGACGAAGTCAGCCTCATGAGGTGGGGGAACAGGCTTGGGCATTCGAAGGGGAAAAGAGACAGAGGGATGGGATCAGACAGCCCTTTCCTCCTTGAACATGCTAGAAGAGGTTTAGCAGCAGCAATTTCCTAAGCAGGCCACAGGAGAACAAAGATTTGACTTCCCTCAAAAATCCCAGTTTACACATGGAAGTCTGAAAGCCAAATGTCTTGGTACACCCCTGGACAGCAACCAAATCCAGAGGAAATCCTCCCAGCAGCAAAACAGCTTCAAAAACAACGCTTTTGTCTGCAGGGATCCACAAAAGACCAACACCTATTCTTTTAGGAAAACAAAAAACTGGAGAAAGTGCCAGAAAACAGTCTGTATTCTTAATACCCAGGACTACACACCCACTCACGACTGCATTACCTCCAAACATTCAAATCTGGGAGCAAAGGAACAAAACTGGTACCAAAGAATACTCTAAAGAACCCAATACTTAAATGAACCCTGCAAGATGGAATACCAGCAAACAGAGCGCCAGACAAGCCACTAGAAAAAGACAATATACAAAGGACTTCATTGCAAACCTTTTATGAAGTGTTTCACTACTCTGATATCTGTCTTCTTGATCTGAGCCAGCTTTGCCTGAAGTGTGGTCCCCTTCAACCCTCCCTTCATCCTTTGTGCCCTGTGCATAAAAAAGAAAATGAAGTTAGTACACAATTAAGACTCAAATCTTAGCATGACGTGATTCTAAAGCTACCTAAGTCCCTCATAAACGAATGGGACAACAAGAAAGCATGAGCTGCATCAGCTGCATCTACTCATATTAGATAATCTGCTGGCTATAATCGCAAAACCTCCCAAGGCCTGTAACAGCTATGAAGGCACTAGTGGGTATACACCGACAGATGTGCTCTACACATAAGATTTATGCTGGGCATACCAAATAAACTCATGTCCCACACACAGAAAGGAAAACACAAGCATTTCTGCACAACAAGCTATGCTTCTTCATTTATGACACGGGATTAAAATGCAGAGTGGGGCCTATTTGCTCTATTTGCTTTTTACATTGGTGAACAAAAGGCCCTTGAAAGTACCTGCAGCTGCAGCATGCTCAATTCTTCAGTCTCAACCGGTGTGGACAATGAAAATCCTTGCTTCTCACCCTTTTGATACTCACAGATCTCTTCTTTGAGCTGTTCGACCTTCAAAATAAAAACACTTGCTTGTATTTTTGATTGATTTTCATCTTGCTGTCTTAAGATCCTCCTCAAACTTGACGCAGATAAATTGCTGATTTATTAATATTAACCACTCAGCTTGAGGGATTGGCTGAGGAGCTCACGTGGCTGCTATAGCCAAGTGGCCTCAGACTATATGAGAGGTAAAGAGAAGTAAAATAGGGAATACCACGCTGCATTAAAAAGCAAGCATTTTTTCTTCATTTAAGTTGTTGATTGTGCATGTGTTGTGCATGCCCTCCTACCAAACAGGACTGAACGCCAAGGGGGAAACAGATCACAACCACTATTTCTAAGACTGTCTTTGCTGTTATTGATAGGATCAACATAACATTACTAACAGCAGGTAAGCAGTCACACCACACAGCCACCAATCATTCACACGCTTACTCTCAGTTACTGAGATTAGCTCAGTTAGTTACTGAACAGCAAGACATGAGGTGGCAAAAGTAATTACATACTACTGAGAACCAACTATAGGCTGCTGAAGGACTAATACAAAGAATTTGAGAATTAAGAACAGAAGCAAAATTTGTGCCAAATTACATGTTTTAATATTCATTTAATATTTATTTCCTATTGCCAATCTCACTAAGGAACTACTCTGTTGATAAAGATTACTACATTTAGAGAAACCTACGTTTAATATATCAACCATTTAACTAATAGCAATGACATTCCACACAAAATGAAAAGCAGTAAGTTTATCTTCTACTGAACCAACCAGCATAACCACATTAAAAAGCCAAAGAGGTTGAGAGGTATCAAAACATGAGCAAAAATTAAAAATCATTTGAAATATAGCTAGCATTGGGTTTTAAACTAAACTTATTTCTTTTCTTTATTAACAGTCCCCAGGAAGATGTAGAACTGTTGCTGTCTCTGCTTATCCACCTAATTTTGTGCAAACAACGGCTAGCACCAGAAAGCATCCATCTGATTCTGAATGCTGTGCACAAGAAAACAAACATCTCAGGAGCTCTAAAGCACATACTCAGTTTGAGCATGAACAGACCCCTCCATGATCAAAGTACCACCGATCTCATCCTGCACTGAAAGATACTATGACAGCTGATTTTTTTTTTTTTTTTTAGGGCTGCAGTAACAGCAGCTGCCTTAAAACATGCTTTGGATATTTATTCTGCCAGTTTCCTGGTGTTTGTTACTACATGAGCCATAAAACATCAGAGCTGCGGTTCTGGAAACACTCATTAAAGAAAAGAGAGAGGAAATACAAAGGCAGGGCAGGGTTAAGGAGCACATCTGAGCCTCAGGAGCCAACCCAGGACTGGTGGCTCCGCAGCAGCCTGTTGGTGTCACAGCAGGCCTGGAGAAGGAGCCAGGACAAGATGGGTACTCACCAGATCAAGGAATGCTTTTCTTTCCAAGTCGAGCGTTTGGACCCGTGCTCGCAGTGCCAGAATTTCCTTGTCCAACCTGCTGTTGTGCTCCATGGCCTTCTGTAGCGCAGTCCTGTCTGGACAGAGCACACACAGGCTGCTCACCAACACTGCCTTGGCCCGTGACCTCCATCAAGCTCAGAGCAGAGCTACCGCATGAATACTGTTTCTGAAATTACCTTGCCCTTATGCACAGGTATTTGGGAGCACAGCACAGAGGGTAGTTCCCGATACATGCGGGAACACCGTTCTCTTACTCATAGTGTAGAGGTTTATGTTTCTGGAGATCCAGGTTCACCAGCAGTGCTACTGAGCCATGCTGTTTACTGCGGGAGCACAGCAGTCTCTCCATAGTTATTCCAAGGAATAACCTTACTTCTTGATCAGGGAAAACGCCTTGCCTCGGACATGTAGGTATGGGTTTCAAGAAGAGCAACAGTAAGTTTTGGAAAACTCCAAACAGGTTTTGTTTAATTTTATTTTAAAACTTCTTTTAGAAATTTCTGGCAAGTATCATCCCACAAAATCACAGCAAAGCAGACAACGTGAAAGGGGGTGAGCGTTGGGAACAGCTCATGCAGGGGGATGTTTGCTCTGAAAGGGACAACACAGCACCTATGAAATGCTGCACAAGCCCTGCAGAGAGTGGGGGAGAGTCCAGCTGGACTCAAAACTCTTTATTTTTTAAACCAAGGTAAAGATAAGCACCCTGGGGGGGTCCATGCCATGAATGTCTGAAAAAGTAAGGGTGTACACAAGTGTGGCGGGGACGCTCTACTCCTGCACTTGGCACAGGACTTGCTCAGGCTTCTGAGCCACAGCAGGCCTCGAGGTGACCGTCCCTTGAACCGGGCAGCTCGTCACCAACAGCGCCAGGTGGATGCCCATGGCCATGACCACGAACAAAGGGAGGTACTGCCTGAAAGCAAGTACCCATTGAAATTCCTCATGGGGAAATGACGGATCACATCGGAGGTCGAGAACAACATGATAAGGAATCTGAGTTTGACTAGGAGCCAGTCACTTCATCTTATAAACAGAGCGGCCAGAGAAAGCCTATTTGAGCTCTCCGGGGATCACAGTGGGCTATGACCCTCGATCTCCTGCTGAGCTGGGGCACCTCTCAAGACCTCCTCGAGGACCACAGCTCCTCCACGGACAAACACTGACAAGGGAGAAGGGTGAGACATTCACTGAAAAGGGGGAAAAAACTTGAAAGCACACGACCGTGTTTAGAACACTCCCCTCCCATACCCTGCTGTCTCGTATGAACATTTCCATTCTCAAATCTTTAACTAAATCTGTTTGTATTGCAGCAAATACTGTTGAATCCTCGTGTTGAATTGGCTGATGATTAAGTGCTGTTAAGACTCATACAGTCAAATCTTGTGATTTACCATTAAAGTATTATTAAATCTTAAATCGCTGCTAAATCCAAGTTGTGCAAAAGTTTCTTTGTGACAATGAGCCTCAGTCCTGTATGTATGAGATCAGGGAGGAGTCTAAGCTCTGCTGTAACGCAGTGGTCCTTGGGCATTTGTCACTTTAGCTCAGGGCTCAAGCTCATCTCCAAGTTCAAATTCCACAACCAGCCACCACGTACACGTGAGCTATGCTCTAGTTCAAACTCCAGCCAGAATCAGCAGCATGGGCAGACCTGATGCCTGTCCACAAAATATACTTCAAACAGTTTGGAAAAGTTACCTTACCAGTGAGAAACTTCCAACTTCAGCTTAAAATTCATGACTTGCTATGAGCAGGAACTACAATGTGAATGTACCAGTGTTGTGCTAACATTAATATTTATAGCATGACCAGAGAGTAAAAATCGTTGTTGTATACCAACCCATCAAGTCTGAATCAATACACATATGCAACCATCACACCAATTAACACAGACCATCTAGTATTTCAAATGGCAGAATCAGGAAAAAGATGTTTGTATTAGGAGCACACTGACAGAAATGTGTCTGACTGAGTGCATGTACACTGGTATTCTACTCCTAAAAGCAGAACTACAGAGAAGTAGAGAAGCCAGTTTTCCTTACAGAAATGATGAACATGATTTTTCCCTTTTCAACTTAAACTTGAGTTTTTGTCAGGCAAAAATAAAAATATACCTATTTTCTCGGTTCTAAACTAGAGGGGAAAAAAAAGAAAAAAACAACACCACACCCCACTTTCAAACAGGGATTTTGCTATTGGATTTTCAGTTTTGTAATTTAAAATAAAAGTGAAGAAACACTTTCTACTAAAGCATTCATTTTGCTGAAAAGTGTGTCTACCACTACAGATAAAATGTTGGATCTTCTCCGCTTATAAATTGGTCGACTTACCACTCTTTCTCCATTCTTGCACCCCTTCTTCCCAGCTCTCAGGCACTTGCAGGGCTGACCACGAGGCGGTTTCTGCAAGGATAACAAAGAGACAGTTTTGCTGTGGCAATTCATTTGCAAGTTTCTGAACAACAACAAAAAAAGCAACATTTTTGATGCACTTCTTTGTCAAATATAGAGTTGAAAGAAAATAAAAAAAATAAAAAATAAGAAGCTGACATCTAGACCACTGCACACGACTTAAAATCTCTAATCACCATCACCAAGACCCAATAACTGAGCTACAAACTGCCCAGGAGCAATCTTGTATTTTCTCATCAACGCAAGCAAGCAGCTGCAAGTAATCATTGAACCAAAATACACTGCTTAAGTGGAGTCTTATTGAAGATCAGAGATTTCATTTAGTTTTCTATTTAAAAATCAGTTTATTTACAAAGCATTTGGCTCTGTAGCTCATGGGGAAGAGAAGGCATGCAGATACACATCATCGGGGAAGTCACTGAGATGTTTCAGCACTAATCTTGCACGCTAATACAGCATAATAAACCACACAGACATAGCAAGCATGAAACCCTTACTCACAGTTTGGGAAGTCTTATATTCATTTGATACTTAGGAATTTTATAGAACACAGATTCCCCACGCAGGCTAAGATCCAGGGAGAGGAGTCACGCTGCAGCCCGTCCGAAATCTGGAGAGGCAGTACGGTTTGGAGGCTGCGACACGACACTCACCCACACGAACGCATGCGTACCGATCGATAGACAAAGCAGATAACTGCAGGGTGCTTTGATTAAAAAGCTGCCAACAACGGGTTTGGAGGCTGGCTAGAAGGTTTAGTGACTACATCTGAGTGTGATGCACAAACTGCGAGGTCAGCATTGTGATCTGCCATCGCCCTGCCCAGGTGGGTACCAGTCTCCTTAAGAGAGCAGCTGCTGCAAAGGTGATGGGGCAGCACCGCACCTTGGTGCTCTCAGCTGAAATTCTGTATCACGGATTTTGGGACAATTTGAGTAACAGAAAAAGCATCTAGAAACCAGTGTTTTGCTGGGGGAGCCTCCTGTAGGAGGCAGCAGTGAAGGACCTGGCTTTAGGGATCATTCCAGTAGGAGCTTTACCAAACAGTTTCACTTCTTTCCAAAAAACAGTTAACTTTTTTCAGTCAGTATTTAAATGTAATTAAAAAAAAAAAGGAATACTTCAGGGCTGGACAATAAGAGATGTTTCAATAAGGAGGTTAAATACTTGCAAGGAGGTTAAACGAGTATTAGCAGGTGTAAAAATCCTACCAGTCACTTCAAGACCACTGACAAGCCTTGGTTATGAGCTCTTGCTAATGACCCCTAAATGAGGTAGCATTCCAAAAATAGCACCTGGAGAACCTGGAGATGGGTGGTTCAGACACGCTGACACTGTGTATGAGTTATTTAAGCTGTTTTGTTTCTGGAGCAAGTTGCCATTTCTTCTCAATCCCCTTCTGGGGTATGTATTTCTCCCTTTGTATGAGCCAGGGAGAGGAATTCAGTCAAGACACTGCTGCTACTCCTATCAAGGATCAGATTACCCCATGTTCTGGCTTTCCACACTCCGGATTCATCCTGATTGTGTTTCTGCATTCAGGTCTCCTAGGTAGTGAGGCAACCCTTGAAACAGATTTTTCCTCATTACAAGGACATGGGGCAGCCCTTCTCCAGTTCCCCTGGGTGAGAAGTGCAAGGCTCACACTGAACAGGGGGGGGCTAAACGCAGGCCAGTAATTACGAGTGGCACGCAGCCACACGAGAAGCACTTACGTATTTTGCTCTGCTCCTTTTTTTGTGTATCCAGCTCGTCTGTCAGCCTCCGGATCCCTTTGTGGGCCACCAGCAGCTTCTGCGTGGCCTCAGCCAGCTCTCGTTCAACTCTTACGCGTGATGCCTGTTCTCTCTCCAGCTCTTCCCTGTAGGACTGGAGCACACAATCTAATGCTCCAGTGGAAATGAGATAACCCTCCTGGTGACTGCAGATCCCCCCTCCACATCCCTCTGGGCCCACCAGAACAGAGGTGGTGACATAAACAGAAACCAGCTGATCTTGCAGAGGCAGGAGACAGAGACGTAGAGGGTGACACCCTGCCACGGACAAGTGTCAAAGAGCAGACATCGAACAGCATGCCGTGGCTGCTTCCTACAAAGCTCTGTTTTTCCTTCCTTGAGACAAAGCTGTTAATTAAGGTGCATTTTCAAGCACATTTGAAGACAAGGACGAATGATTACAGACAGCACATAGTTCAGAAAAACATATATATGGGGGGTTTCCAAGCTGAGGGCTCCATCACACCCTGTGAGGGTCTGCTCCAAGAACAAGTCAGTTCTGCATGTTTGTTGTCCCATGGCTGTTGTGAGAGCTGATCCCAAGGCTGCTGTGAGAGCCAGCCCCAACCCAGCCCAGCAATGGTAACCTCCTCTTCCAGCCTACAAAATGCTCCTAGTCTGTGAACCAGAGACCTCACCCGCTGACCTGGTGCTTGTGCCGAGAAGTAATTTCAGCTGATATAAAAAGGGCTGTTTCTCACAGCCATGACTTTGGTCTGCTCTGTCTCCAATATCTTTTCTTTGTGGCTAGAATGAAAGGCACATGAGTACTTACAGTACTCACAGCCCTAACCCAACCATCTCACCCTGGTGAGATGTTAGCCCTGGCTCTCAGCAGAAGTTAGTAACTCATGTGTAGCAGCAGGCTGATGAGATTGCACAGCCTGCAGTTCAGAGCACGCTCACAACCCATCAGCAAAAAATACCAAGTAACCTCACAGTGTGCTCAGGAACAGACCCACTGCTTGAAATCTCAGCTACATGCCACGTCATCAGCAAGCAACGTGCAAATGTACTACCTCATTTATCGTCTCTTCTGCATGCTGCATGGATTTGCACTGTTGCTGGAGTTCATCTTCCAATGTCTGATGAATGTGATCAAACTCATCCTTGCACAGAAAGAGATTTTAATAGATCAATGCCACAAGAAAGCATGCTGCCATGGACACCAGGGTGTAGTATTCTCAGTTTTAACATACCTTCATTAACAAGGGGTTGTAATCATACCTTAAAGGACAAGTTTCAACCAGAGATATCCCACATCCCTGGGAAAATCCTCAGTTGTCTATTATACTTTGCTAGTACTCTACAGGCCCACTACATTTTTTTTTAAAGCCATGATCTCCTTGGCAACTTCCTTTTCGAGCACAGTGGCTCAGCTTTGCTCCAAGAAATGTACACTAGATTCACTCGATCAGTGTAATGGTGGGTTACTTCCTCATGCCCTACTCTTTTGAAGTGCTTACCAGCTTAACAGATTCCTCCTGCTCCTGTGGTCTGTGCACATGAATCAGCACCAAGGATTTGCTTCTGCTCAGGTTAGTTGTCATTAACATTTTTGCAGCTTGATGCTAGAGAGGTGTGTGCTTGTACACGCCAGGTTTCTCTGGCACTACTCAAAGTGTTTTCCCACGTACGTATCAGGATGACTACACAAAAATGCATGTTTGTACCCAGGCTTTCTGCATTACTGAGGGTGCATTAAAAAAAATCAGCTATGCTTAAGCAGTCTAGCAAAAATAAAAAAAAAAAAACATTAATTTCCGTAACAGACAGAAACTTATTTGGACTTTCGGTATAAGAGTGAACAAGCACATAACAGTTTGTTTGAGAATTAGAAAGGTTACACGTTCCAGTTAACAGAGTAACGAGAGCAATTAACCTTTTCACTTGAAACACTGCTGTGACTCTAATGATCCTGTAGAACAAATGTGTGATGCTACCCAGAAGAAAGGAGTGCTTAATCAACAGTTTCTAGCTCACAAGCATGAACACCAATGACATCATTTGGGGAGAAAAAACAGTCTGCTTTAGAAATTGTTTTCCTGAAAAGCAGGTCTCCAGAGTCTTTCACCTGGTTTTAAAAACACAGAAAGAAAGGTGTCCAGCGTAAGAACTGCAGAGAAGTTCTGTTTGATTCCGAATGAGGAGCATTAACCTTATAACGTATTTTGATCATGCCAGAATACACTTGCCTTTCCAAGCCTCATTCTTCTAAACAGCTGTATGAAAAGTGGATAAAAGTCAGGTATTTACAGGCCTGTCTTTACATAACAGGGGGGTCTAGCACTGTGTAACAGGAGGAATTCAAGAAAAGCCAACGTTGTTCTTCACACGTAGACTATATTATCTCTACGGACAAGACTTTGCCCTGGCTTTGTCCTTCACCCAGCACAGGTGCAACAATACTCTCTCCAATTTTACCCAGTAGTCAACGCCAGCCTTGTTACAGAAACATATTGTGTGGTCGTTACGGAAGCATCAGAAAGAATGGTCTGAGAGGGGACACCTAGGAGAAGCTGTAGCTGCAGACACCGTATGTCACAACAGAAGTTTGGATGCATAACTGCTGTAGCTCTTTTCCAGGAAGCCTGCAGCCAGGTGTAGAGGGCATTCAGCCCCAGAGTGGATGGAGAAATAGGAAGGAATGAGAGCAGGAGAAAGCAGGACTAGCAGGACTTCCATCCCTACCCCCTATTTGCAGTCCTGCTCCTTGCCTGCTTGCTCTCCTGGCTCCAGGAATCTGTCTTCTTCACTGCTCGGTGGCCAGCTCCAACACAAGGATGGAAAGTCACTTATTTACTCCGGGAGAGAAACATGCAAGTGGAATGAATTCCTCTGAAGTGATCAACAGGAGGGACCTGAACTTACATCTTACATGGGTACGTGCTTTATCCGCAGGCTGTTAGACAGAAGTCCCCATCAGCTACGCGTTCAGAAGGATGAGCTCCATGCAGGAAGGTTTGGATTCAATACCGGACTTGGAGGCATCTGCATTCTTCATTTGAGCTGGCCCTATTTCTCTTACTCAGCCGTGGCACTGAAGGAAGCGCAAACCTGATCACTCATCGTAAATGCTCCGTAGCAGATGTGGTTAACTGGCATTTCACTGCAAGGTTACAGCTCTGCTTCCTCTTAACTACAGTGAGGTTTCTATTACAATGCTTCACCAGAAAAATGGTCGGTTTGCAGCAAACATTTGTATCAAGTGACAGACATTCACAGGCAGATTATTCAGGATTCACAGAGAGACATTTTCTATCAAGGAGGGGGAGGCAACACGTCAGGGAAGTACCTCTCTCTCACTGTAAGCAAACCCGTTGATTCTGAGGAAGATACCTATATGCGAAGGTGTTATTGTACCACGAATGACACCCAACCCTGTAACAGTTAGGCAGACTGGGACTCTCCAGCCAGAAAGGGATGCTCTTGAGGTCAGTATAATCCCGAGTGGCACAGAAAAGGCAGACAAAAGGCAATTGTTCACTGCCTTGAATGCAAAAGCTGGAGAGCATTAAGCAAAGCCCAGAGATGGTAGGGTGAAACAGAGGAACGTGACAGCAACTGAACCTTGCTGCAGAATGTTGAGGATGTAAGAAAACTGCATGGGGTCAACAAGCAACCACATTCAAAGAAGAGAAAAATTAATCAAGGACTAATAAATACAGAGATAGCAGCTACAGTTCAGACACTGCACAGCACTGGAGGCAAGGGGGATATTTCTGATGTACTACCACTACATTTTTGCCCTTACGCAGTCCTCTGAGCTTCTGGTCAGATGGTGCAACGCAGCCCAAACCAAGCTGAGCTTCGCAGCAGGCCTGACGAGCCCCCCTCCTTAAGTGTGCTCACCCAAAAGAGGCCAAGAAGCTTTTCAACTCCAACCAGTTTATCAGAATGAAAAACTATAAACCCAACTTTTTAACTATAGAAAGGTCAAGGTAGTGACAGAAATGCAACAGTCTGCCCGCAGATCTTCCACCTGCTGGTGCCCTAGCAGGCAGCCCTTGCTTCCAGCAAACAGTTGGGTGTCACCAAGCCCTGCCATCTCCTCTGTCCCCAGTTCTGGCTGGCCGTGCTCTGCAGGGGCTGCAGCTCCCAGCCCTCCTGCATCTCCCTTGCAGCCCAGAGCTCACCCACTGTGTCCCCAGGCAGGAACAGCTCCCCCCACCCCAAAGGACAACCTGGTCTGGCCACTTCTCCTTCTGGCAGAAGGAGATTGGGAAGAGTAAGAGAAACTGAACATTCTGTATCACAAATGCTGCAGTTTAAACAGGCTCTTGAGCTAGCCCAGGGCAGCACTGTTTATGCTCCCGTACATCCGACAGCCATGACTATCAAAATGAAGTTAGGGTTGAGGTGAGTATTGCACAAGGGCAGACTGAGCATTGCACAGCAGGGCCAACAAGCACAGCAACGCAGGAGAGCTGCAAATGAGGAGCTACAACGGCCAGGAGCTCCTGGGCTCCAGTTCCCTTTAACAGTCATATTCAGGAGTAGGTGGAAGTCGGTGTCGAAGTTGCTGGGAGGGAGATTGCCCTAGTCGAGGTAGGTGGTCACAAACTGCCTCTCTGACACACTAGAGCTGCTGCTCCTCTACCATTTGTCCGTTTTGTCATCTTGACCTCAAAAGTAAGAGGCAAGATGTGGATGGTCTTCCCCTAGCCTGCCAACCGCCAAGTCATGTTGTCAAATTTATTTACTGAACAAAATCTGTAAGCAGAGGTTTACTTAACTTCCATCCTCTAGCTCAGCAGCTAAAAGACAAGGAAGGAGTTTTAACCTCACCTTAGAGTACAGGGAGGGTTTTTCTTAAATTAACGACTGTCAAGGGAACTCACTCACCTGTAATTCAATAATGGATCATCAGGAAATCTGGATCAGTAGGAAGCCATTATAGCCCAATGAAGATCTTCAGACCCAATTATATCACAAATTCTTCAACATTCTCTCAAAAATAATTCTATTCATTATCCCTATGCAAGACGTGGGAGCAAATCAAGCGTAAACATACAACGGAGAAAACTAACACAGAAATAAACTTCATCACTAACAATCCATAGATAGGAGAAAAACTTTTAATTTAAAAATCTCAAAGATACCCTTTTCCCCAGCATGCTTTCAGACAGTCTGAGCAGCTAAAGCAGGGTGTACCTGAAGCTGTGCAGCACACAGCCTGTCTACGTAGCTGTGTGAATTCAACTTCTGATCTGTGATCTCCAGTTTCTCCAGCAGCATTGTTCTTTCTACCAGTAAATAAGCAATCTGTTCGCTGGCATTACTGTGAGCTATTTCGGACAAGCCTTCCTGTTCCAGCATCTCCTTGACCTCCTTCAGCTGGGCTTCTGCAAGACAAGGCTTTCTGTGAGCACAAGAAGAAAGGAAGCCCAATTACCTGCGCCCCAGGTTCTCTAAACACCACGACAGCCCCAGTTGCTCCTGGAACCCTCCAACAGCTCACAAAACTTCGAGTCTGTTCTCCTGCTTCCCAGCTCCCTTGCTCCCTCCTATCCCCCACTCTCTCCTACTGCGGTAGCCCTATTCCCACCGTTGTGACATTTCTGCTCGCACCCACTACCCTGCCTGTCAAGCAAGCGATAGGACCTGCTACATCTGAATTCTCCTGCCCTTAAGAGGGGTGAGTTGTTATGACCATTTACCTCCACCCAGCAGCTAAGCTTCACCAGCCTTTTTGTCCTTGACTCTCTTACCCCCTAACACACTTCGGCGGAAGCTAAACAACAGATTAAAAAAGCATTGAGAGAAACCAAGCAGATGGGCAAGCAATCACATAAGCAGTTTCTTTAGGAAGAAGAGACACAAAATACCACATCACTCATACAAACAGAATTTTCCTAAGAGCTTTTTTCCCCATGCACGTTCCTCCAAAACCAGCTCTAATCCCACAGGCTAAGGACAACTTCTTGGTGACGCAGACCTGTTATTTGGAGGTCTCCTGTAAGATTAAAGGAGCAAAAATTCCTTTTAGAATTAAATTACCACTCGCTATTTATCCCAGAGTTACAGCTAGGAAGACTCTGTACTAGGAAAAACTTAAAGATTCGATGGCTTTTGAGGTAAACAAATCATAATGGTATTTGTTTACAACTAGGCACTGCTGTGTTTGGGGCCACAGTTGGCTCTACTGCCCAGGTTACAAGCACTATACAGTTGTGGTTACACTTCTCCAGGTACATTGTTCAGAAGAAACGTGCAGAAAAAAAAAAAACCAATGCAAGAGCTTTCCTATTTGGTTTGAACTCCATTTTACAGCATGCTCAAGATCATTTGTTTAAAAAAAAAAAAAAATTAAGTAAGAACCCCTCACTTTGGTTGGCAATTCATCCACCTAGAGAGCATGAGGATGCCTTCGTCTCCTTTGTGGCCATGGCAGCAACTCCTGCACTGGATCTATTAGCTTGTTAACCTAAGGAAGGGCTTTGAAAACCTCCCTATGTAAACACTGCTCATTTCTCATCAGTCCTTTCTCCAGTAATTTAATTCATATTAAAAACTGCTCCCAATTTCTTGCCCCAAATAGATTATAAAGGCTTCCAAGTGCTGTAGGATGGGAATCGGGGAGTTGTGTAGTTTGTGCTGACGAGGGAGGCACAGTCACACTCCTTCACTGCTTAGGGAGCTAAACTTCAGAAGTTACGCAGAACAAGTACTTCTCATACTCTTACACAGAATACATATACAGCTCTGGACAAGCCTGCTCTGCACTTTCACACACTGGGTTTAACAGGGGACCCAGCGCAATCACACCCTAGGGCTCGAATCAATTGCTTGTTTCCACTCTGCACTTTGCAGCTGGCTCTGTCCAGCCCTATGGATGGAAAACACCCTGCGGTTTCCCATTCACCCTCCCTGTGGTTATGAATTACAGCTTGTTCAATGAAGAGGTCAAGCGCGGCTCTCTTGCAGCTTTCCTGTACGAAGGAGAACAAAATATTGCAGTTTGCAGTTTAAAAATAACTGACCCCTTGCTCCATATGCCTTTTGAAGAGCCCACAGCTCACACTAAACTGAGAAACCCACATGGCCTCCAAGCTGCCTCACAGATTCCTCCCATGGTTTTGCCAAATCCCACTGACGATCCAAACCGGGGTCCTTGCACCTTCCCCCAGTAGCTGCTTTGCTTGTGGACAGAAACAGGACAGCAGGCGAAAGGGACTGAACTCACACAGCTGCTCCTGTATGGACAATTTTGCTTGAAGGTACTTCCCTTGCACGCAGCCTGCAAAACGATACTACGCTATATAGATGTGGCAACAGGATCTAGACATTTTCCACGGGCTGAAGAGGAAAAAAAAGATCTGTGAGGATGAGAGGAGACTGCAGCACACAGCACAAATTACCTTCCTGTAAAAGCCCTCTGGTTCCTTACAAGCATCTGACAAACCCCTTCTCTATCACATCGTATGTGACCTACCAAAGAGAGCAAACACCTTGTATGATCAATGTCAGACCAGCGCCCTGATGTGCTCCCACAAGCACGTACCTACTGCACCGCTGCTTCTCTGGAAGCGAGCTTCGTTTCTGCAAAGGTGTCTTACCTTTGTAAAGCAAGAGAGGAAGTTTCTCTCCCTGACGCACAGAAACGTGCGATTCACAGACATCACACCCACAACAGAAGCCGCGTCCTCTCGTCCACGCAGGGGAGGTTTAAGCAGTACAGCTGTTACAACAAACGAGCTCAGGCTACGACGATTCTTTTTGTTTCACTCCTTAAATCATGGCAAGGCCCCAGCAGCATCGTGTTTTACTTCTGTGACATCTGTTTTTCATAAAAGCTTTGATAATTCTGTGCACGAGTTTTCGATCTGCCCTCCAGAACACTGAAGCATATCAGATGAGAACCATCAGAAATGGATTATGAAGTGCCTCGAGGAAAGGAAAAATGTCACTCTGGGCAGAGGTACCAAATGAGGTAAAGCTCAGATCAATAGCTCAGCATAAAACCAGGCACAGCTGTTCTAGGCAGGAACTCTCTGGGCATGTTCCAGGCAAGAAATAAATATATAAGCATAAACTTGCTTTTTATCATCAGAAACAGCTTTTGGCAGATAAAATTGCTCACAGCAATCCTAGGACCAAGCACAGCTTCTGATCTGTTTGGGTGTTTTTTTGGAAGAGAGAGCGTGCTCGGCCCCCACAGCCCACCCAAGTAATGTCCCGCATTTACCCGAGTCTTTGCACCTCTTTTGAGGGCACTTTCCCGTCCTGGTCTCCAAAGCCGGCTCTCCCAGCTGCCACTGGCCTTCCCTGCACTCCAGATCAGGACAGATCCTGTCCGCTTGCACCTCACCACTCATGCTGATCCTCTGGCTGCACCACAGCCTTGAACCAGCCGCTGTCCTCAACTACCCTTTCCCATCTGAACTCACTTCAAGCCTCCCAAAAGCTCCCTGCCGTGACGTTACTCACATTTTTGTTTAACAGTCCCAGCAGGCTGGGGTCTTCCTTTTCACAAGACCCCTTCTCCTGCCCTGTTTTGTTAAAGCCTGATCTGCAGTATCATGTTGTCCCTCCTAAAGAGAAAACAAGACAAGAGGTGCAATAAGACCCAAGGACAACCGCCCCTCAGCCTGCTCTGCACCCCGCAGGACACGGGAGGAACCTCTGGGCTGGTTTGCACAAACTCCAGGAGAAAGCAGAGGCCCATGGAACAAACGTGGTGATGCAGCACTGAGCTGTGCAGCCACGCAGCAGGCAGCAGAGGTGCATCAGAGACCCGGAGCAGGTAAAGGACTGAGCAAGCACGGCTGCTAAGGCACAAGCACATTCCTCAGCACGCTCAGCAGCTCTGTGCCAGAGACGGCCAGTGGTTTTTTTTTTTTTTTTTTTTGTAAAGGAGGAAGGATAGGTGGGGAGGAAACAGAAGGGAAAGAGAAAAATGGCAGAAATAACAAATATTCACAGAGCAAGAAATGACCCACATGAACTCCAAGCAGCTGAGTCACATCCTGCCCAGAGCCAGGGACCTCTGAGCACTCTGGAGCAATCGCTGACGACGGACAACGTGAGCACCCACGTCTGCGTCAGTCAGTACCTTCAGAGGGAAAAGCCGACACACAGACACAAACGTGCAAGGACCCAGGACACAGCTTCAGAGGTACCTCAGATCTCTCCAACGTGAGGCTGCTGCCGGGCACCAGACCACAAAGCATGCCTACAGCCCTCAAGCTGCCCCCCCAGCAGTCTCACATCACCCTCGAAGGAGCTGGAGGTGGGATAGGAAGATGATGAACTCCTGGAAGAAAGGGACTCCAGTCCTCCCTCCAGCCCCTCTCCCTGGATCTCTGGGGACATGCTGGCACATGCAGACACGGTAGTTCAGCCAGAATCCAAGCTGCTGCCTTGCACAGCCAATAATAGTGCCTCCTTGTCACCTATCGCACCCCTCCATGGCCAGCAGCTGCCTTGCCAAGCCAAAAGGCCAGTTCCGCAAGGAAGCTATCCATAAGCATCCCAAAACACCCCAAGGCTGGCATCCCTCACTGTGGAGAACGCCCTAGTGGAAGACAGGGCTTTAGTGACGTATCCATACCACTGACCAGATCACTAAGCCATCAGTATGTGTTGCAGGACTGCAGCTACTGCCGTCAGTAAGGCAGTAACAGGCCTTGAAAACCAAAGTCTGGCAGCAACATCCCAAAATAAACTTCTCCAGAGAGCTGCGTGAAACCACCATACGGCACCAAAGCACCGTGGAACCACAGGCACTCCTCAGGAACTGCAGGCTGGTAATAACTTGGCCACAATTAGGAACCCACCAACATCGTGGGCACGCATCTCAGCTTCCATTTCAGTGTTAACCATTGCTCAACAGCCATGAGAATCCTTTAAAAATGGACAAAGTTGAAAAGAGCAGAGCCACCACGAGGAAACAAATGTAAACACAGCTTTGTAGACGTTTTCATCACTCGCCTGCCACCTCGTGGGCAAGATGAGGGAAGAATCAGTAATAAAATTCTCTACCGCTAGCGAAAGGTCACTGGGTCATTTCAAAGCCTTGCGCACCAGCACCCAACAGTAAAGTACGGCTCTTGGAGCCCAGAGGTGCCAGAGGACCAGATTTTCAGACAGTGCTTAAGCTCACCTATCTTTTAAACGTCACTTCACCAGACATGCTCCCTGAAATCTGCATGCTGGCCAGAGCCAAACGCTCAAAACTGCAATAAATTTCCCCGAACTCCTATATTTATGGCCCCAAATAAAGCGTGCATAACAAAGAGCCTGTTCAAGCTATGCTTCTCACCCCCAGTCTCACCACTGGCCCAGGATAATACATCCCACAGAAGGAAGAGCTAATGGTAACAGCGTGCTGCTAGCAGCACCCAACGCACAAGAGAAGACTCGTGAGACTGAAGAAAAACAAGAACAAAACAACCCCAGGTTTGAGAGAGAAGCAAATCATTTGAAGTGAAATTATTTGTTCTAAACAGAACAACTACACGAAAATAAGCACAAACTACAAGTTTTGGATCACTGTTGCAAACATATCTGTGTCCTTCAAAGTTGTTTTTAAAAACTACGGGCCTTGTCTAAACCAAAGCCAATGAATGGCAAAGTTGCTTCATCTACTTCAGAAGGAGCACAACTCAACACCCAGCTACCGAACAACTTAGAGTAGGGAGATGACCAGCACAATCGATTCTGTTCTTCAAACAGCCTCTGGAAGATACTTCGTGTGACAATGCAGCTACATGAGGTGAGAAACTGTGCAACTCACTGAATAAAGCCAGTAAAAGCAGACAAGAATGGCTAAGTCGATTACAAATCAATTCCAACGTTTCAGTTTCACCAAGGCTTCTGCCAACCTCCCAAAAAACAAGCCATGCGCGCTGGTCTCACAGAACTCATCAAGAAATGTTGTTCTTCCTGCAAAGAAGCTTTCAGCCAGCTCTGCCGGAAAACCTGTAGAGCACTACCTGGCAACGCATCCCCTTGGACCGTGCTTCCGAGGGAAAGGATTACCCTGCTGCAGCTGCAGCTGCATCAGCT
Source organism: Anser brachyrhynchus (assembly GCF_964034855.1). NCBI lineage: Eukaryota > Metazoa > Chordata > Aves > Anseriformes > Anatidae > Anser > Anser brachyrhynchus. Next base: position 1,045,336 of record NC_137714.1, read on the forward strand.
CATCTCGGAGGTGCTTGTTTTCTTTTTCATACTCCGTGATGACGTTGTCCCGTTCCTCTGTCAGGTTACGGACATGGCCCACGTAGCTTTCCACCTAGGAATCAAGCAAACGTCCCTGCGCTTCAGCACGCTTACAAACAGCTCAGAAACTCACTTGGCACGAGTAACTCTCGAGCTCCCTTCTCCCCCCCAATTCACGGGATAAACTCAGCCGTCTGCAGAACACTGCACTTTGTGCCGTTTTAGAATCCGGGGACGTTTCGGTAGGGAGGCAGCCTTTCAACTAGACAAGCCCCGTTTCTCTCTCTTTTTTTTTTAATAGGGCTTATCAGAAGAGACACGGAAAGGCTCAACACTGGGCAGCAAAGCAGACCTGGCACGGCACCAGGAGCCCGAGCCGGCCTTTAACGGGATTTACCGGCGAGCGCAGGGGACGTGCCCCGGCCCCGGGCTACAGGCACCGGCCCCACTCTCCGGGCGGCTTTTTGGCTCGGGGACCGGAGGCCAGCTGCCGGGAGCGCGGAGGCCCGAGGCCCGCCGCCGACAGCCGGGCCCTGCACTTGGCAACGGGGCCGAGGGGAAAGCGCCTCCCGGCCGCGACCTCGCCCCGTGACACGCCGCGGGCGCGGGAGGCAAGAGAGGCGCAGCGGTAACGGCGGCCCCTCCGCCGGGAGCCGGCCCTTACTTCTCGCAGCTCCTCGGCCCGCCGCCGCTCGAGGTCTCCGAGCCGGGCCTCGGCTCGCCGCAGCAGCCGCCAGGCCAGGCCCAGCTGCTCCTCCGCCGGGGCGGCGGGGTCGGCGCCCTCCGCCCGCAGCCAGCGGCGGACGAACTCCGCCGGCACCGGCGCCTCCGCCTGCGGGGGAACCGAGACGGGCCGTAAGCGGCGGGCGGGTCGGGGTGCCGCGGCCCGGGCGCTGCCGAGCAGCCCCCGAGCGGTTCCCGGGGACGCCCCCGGCACCCACCGGAGCGGCCGCGGCCGCCTCCATGCGGCGCGGGCCCCGCCCCGCCGGGACGGCGGGCGCCATGGCAACGGGGGGAGGGGGCGCCGAGCGCGCCGCCGATTGGCTGGGGGAGCCGTCACTCAGGGCGGCGAGCGAGAGGCCCGCCCCCCGAGCAGGCCCCCCGAGGCGGCCCCGCGGGGTCCTGTCAGAACGGCCCGGCCGGGCCCGGCGGCGGTGTGGGGCCCGGCGGCGCGGCAGGCAGCGGGCGCGTGAAACGGGCCCCGGGCGTCCCGCGGCGCGAGGCCGGGGGAACCAGAGGCCGGGAAGAGCGGCACCACCCCGGGGGTGTGCGACCGAACCGAGCCCGGAGCCCTCAGGGAGCAGGAGCCCTGCGGCGGCCGGGTGCGCGCGGTGGCAGCGAACCCGCCGCGGAACACGCGCCGGAGCTGAACCGGAGCTCGATTCCTGCCCCTCGCGGTCCTGCGAGCTCTCGAGGTCTTCGTCCCACCGCTGCTCGCTGCAGGGCCGCGCCGGGTCGGGACTGCTGGGGCTCGGCCCGGGTTTTCCCCTCTCCGCAGCTTCACCCCCTGCTGAAGCAGCAGCGGGCACCGTGCAGCACATCCCGCAGCAGCGTCCCTGCGACTCCAGCGGGCTCCAGGAGGTGGTGCCTGGGGCTTCCCTCCTTCATAACCCCCTCACAAAGGGCAGGATACTAAGGTGACCTTTGTTGCACGTTTCCCACCACTTGTGCTAACACTACTTCAAGGGTGGGCTTAATTTACTTGGACATGACTTTGTATATTCTCACCTTTGCCAGCCCACCTCTGTCTTTAAGTGCAAGACTCAAACTAAGGCAACAGAAACCTCTAAGCTAGCAGGACCATATGTTGATATTGATTACGCACCGGAAGATTAAAACAGGCAGCTTTCAGAGTGCACAAGCACATACGATACAGGTGCAGCACATTCCATCTTTTCCTAAGCACTTTCCCTTCTTGCACTTGGACAGGTACTTCCCACATCTGATCACAGTCTCCATTTCAGTTTCTTAAAACACTCTGCTGTTACCCTACAGACACGAGGCGACCTTGAACTCCCTAGGATAGTGCAGGTCGGCCAGGTCTCCAGGGTTAAAAGGAATATTCAGCACCAGCCATGGGCACATCACTTGTGCTGGCAGATTCTCCCTTCAGAACAACCACTTTTAACAACCACTACAGACCTCTGCAGGCATCAGTCCCGGCCACACAGAAAGTATTGGTTCTTTCTCCTAAGCTGCTAGCTCTCTCAGCTCTGAGGAACCTGGGCTATTTCTTCCACCCCTAAATATAACCTGCCTGCACACTGTAAGCCTTTCAGGCACCCCTCCTGCTCTGCTCAGCCCATTCTCATGCTCTTTTCAGCCTCCTGTTCTGCTGGGTTTCTTTTCCTCGCTGAGCAAACCTATTTTCAGGTGATCGGTGCTGTTGTAACAGCACTTTTTCCTGTTGCCTTCTTGTATGCTCAGTGGTTTTAAGATCATAGAATGGCTCGGGTTGGAAGGGACCTTAAAGATGAGACGATCCTCACCTTTGGAGAGGACTCAGTGTGAGAATTGCACTACTGTGCATTATTTTCTTTGTTTACAGAATTACAGTAAATTTATTTCAAGGAAAGCATGCAAAAAGGCACACGTTGGACAACAGTAGATATGCAATTAAATTTATTGTTTCTTTTTTTTTTCTTTAACTCTGTAATTAATGGCACATTTAACCAGCTTCTAAGCATACATTCCTCACGCTTAAAATAAGCAATCATATGGAAGCAGGATTTAGGGAAAATCAGGAATCCCACAGCTCTAACTGGCTCCCACTTTAACTCCATCCCAACAGCTAACAAGTACTTTCCTCCCAAGGCTGATCACTCTAACCACCTGTTCCCAAACCTGACACCACCACTTATGCTCTGTGCCACACATCCCTTTCCCTTTATGCCCCCCAGCAATCTGGTAACACCCACGCTGGAAAGAACACCACTGAGCAAAGCTGCTTTAAGGACGCCATTACAGTACCTATTTGGCTGCTCTTTTGCTCTTAAGAGCCACTCTCCGGTTCCTCTCAGCTCAGCTTGAACAACAGCACTTCCTACAACAGGTGCCAATTCCCAACAGATATTCGAGAGGACTCAGCTCAAAGAAAATAACCACAACTGCAGCAACTGCTACCATTTCTGCTCTGAAAAGTGTTTGTAGGCAGAGTTCTTGAAGTGTGGGTCCACAGGATCCATCTCAGAGCAACAGACGCTCTCCAGCATCGCCCGTTGTTACCACGATGGCCTCCTTCCTTTTTGCCACACTGGTTTCACCATCCACTTTCAATACCAGCCGATTGCCAGCACTACGGTTCCACTCCACGTGTGTAACAGAACATCTTATTTCCTGCAGAGCTCCGTTCCTTCCGTCCAGCATTTCAAAAAGAAACTTTGAAGAGGCAGATTCAGAAAAATCATTTATAGACATATGGAAACCATTTCTCCACCTCCCGGTTCTCCCAGCCCGTGGGGCAGAAATACAGCAATATGCCTGTTCCTTTTCTACAAACTAAAACAATTTAATTTATCATCCTTTGGAATGTTTTCACTTCTGTGTATTTTACTTTTTCAAAGCAATCAACAATAACCATCACCAAGCTGTAGAAAAGTAGACAGTTTTGGACGGCAGCCTTTTCCATAGCGTGATTCTATTTACCTGGAATAGAGAACTGCTCCAGTTCCACTCCCTCTCTAGTACAATTTCATTTAATTCATTCAGAGTCGAACCTCAGATTTTCTTCTCTATAAACGAGGTATGTTGGCCCTGAAGATAGCTCACTATCTTTTCCTCTATTTCCATGCCTTGCGCTATTTCTTCATCAGAAAGAGACAACGGAGTCTGTGAATCTTTGGTTACAATAATTACAGAGGTTCTCCGTGACTCCAGGATATTTGCTACCACCACCTGGTGACGATATTTCTCCAGAGCCTTCAGTGATTTATCAATTAAAATCAAGGGATCTGTCTCCAATTTAAAGGAAATAACAAAAGCCTCCGGAGCCCATTCTTTGACAAGAGGAGACAGCATTTTTGGCACCATCTTCATTGTGATCTACATTAGGAAAACACAACAGAAAAAAAGTTTCAGTTAAAACATAACAATGTGTTTTAATGAGAGATAAGGACAGAAACACAAGGACTAAGGAAATTCTGCCTTCACGTGGCTTTTACATTGGGAGATTTTTCAAGACCGTATTTTGTCAGATCTCACCAAGCAAGGTAAAACTTCACTAGCACGCACTGAAAAACTAGATTCAAATACCTGTCTGCTACTCACAACAATCAAGGTGTTCTTAAGCAATGAAACTGTAACTGCAACAACGAAGCCCACTGTAACTGCATCAACATGCTTCTCTTATTTAAGTGCTGAAGAACTTACGTGTAAGCAGAGGAAGATTAGTACAGACTTAAAACTGCAAGACACTGGGTCTTTGGCTCTCCAAAATCCACCTTACCAAGGCTTAACTCTTCTATGAACTCTTTTAAGGCACATGAGGCGTATATATGCCAAAATATGGGGGGGAAAGGGAAGGGAGGGGGGGCACAGTAGTCTTTTTATTCAACTTCTCAGCCTCTGAGCCTGTCACTGGATTCAGGTAGGATCTTATTTTTTCCTACATTAAGGATTAAAAAAAAAAAAATAAGACCAGCAACTCATTAAAAGCTAATTAAACTAAACCAGCAGAACAAATTTGGTATTTGTTATATACAAAACTCCGGATCCACCTGTTCCCATAGGTAAGAGGGGCCTGGGCACCAGAGGCACACGCTACACCCCTTAACCGCAGGACGGGTACTAAACGTAAATGCAGATCACTCTAGGACAGGACTGATCCTGCCGTGCCCTCTTATCTTTGCCCACCACACAGCCCCACTGCTGCTTTTGCAGCGAAGCTCAAAGAGGCAGCTGGGGAAACAACAGAGGAACTTGATCTAGGCAACAATTCACCCTAAGACAACCAAATAAAAAACCCAGCCTGGTGCAAGGGACGGAACAAAACAGTGCAACTCCACTATCTTCAAGGGCTCCTGCTCCCACGGAAACGCACCCTCGCATTCCCAGGGAAAATGCACGGTTTTGGCCAACGGGCTTTTGCTTTGTGACCTCTCCCAGGTCTTATTCAGTTGTCCCCCAGCCATCCCCACCCTGTCAGGATACCGGCCCCGCCAGGGCACCACCAGGGCGCTCGGAGGGGACTCCGAGGCTGCAGATGGGGGCGGCCAGGCCCAGGGGTGCCTCACCTGCAGGGGCCCCTCCGAGGACTGGATCTTGTGCTCGGGCATCTCCGAGGCGGGGATGTAGAAGTCGGACACGGCTGCCGCCAGGTAAAACATGACGCTGGAGCCTGCGAGAGACAACAACCGCCGGCGCTCACCACTGCTCGCCTGCACCGAGCTGCCAGGCCCTCTCGCACCGACTACGACCCCCGGGGACCGACCGGGGACCCCCCCCCCGGGGACCTACCGGGGCCCTCCCTCCCCGGGCCCCCCCCCCCCCGGTGCTGGCCCCCTCACACCGCCCCCCCCCCGCCCCCGGTACCGAAGGGCGCCAGGGCGCGGGCGGCGGCTCGCAGCAGCGCCAGGTACTCGGCCAGCCCGGTGAACTCGATGGGCAGCAGCGCCCCGCTCTCGGCGGCGCGCCGGTACTCGCGGAGGGCGGGCAGCAGGCCCGGCAGGGCGGACGGCTCGGCGGCCACGCCGGGAGGCGGCCCGGGGGTGAGGCGGAGCGCGTCGAGCAGGGCGGGCCCGGGCGGCGGCAGGGCGCGGGCCCAGGGGAAGGCGGAGCGGGCGCGGTGCAGGAAGCAGACGCCGTACCCGGCGCCCACCAGCCGCTCGGCCGAGGCGGCGCCGCGCCGCCCGCTGCTGAAGTTCTCCAGGAAGCGCACGGCGCGCGCCTCCAGCGGCACCTGCGTGCCGCCCGACGTCACCAGCGCCACGCGCCGCCCGCGCGCCGCCTGCGCCGCCGCCCAGGCCCGCACGCGCTCCTCCGCCGCCGCCGCCGCCGCCTCCTCCGCCGCCGCCGCCGCCGCCATCGCCGCAGGCCACGCCCCCGCCGCGGAAGCCACGCCCCCTCCGCAAGCCACGCCCCTCGCGCGAAGCCACGCCCCCACGCGGAGCCTCCCCCCCCCGCCCCCTCCGAACCCCGCTCCGTCGCCCTGGCAACGCCGCAGGGGGCCCGGTAACGGGCCCGGGGGCACCGCCCCCGCCCCGCCGCCCCTCCGCCGCCGGCTGCACCCGCAGCGGAGCCCCGCGGCTTCGTCAGCTCCCGGGCCGGGCTCGGCGGCGGGGAGGCGCGGCTGGCTGCTGCTGCCCGGGGGGCTGCGGGCGGTGCGGGAGAGGCGCAGCGAGGAGCCTCGGCGGGCCGCCGCCGGCTTCTGCGCCGAGCCCACGTTAAGGGCTCTGTGACCGGGCTGAGCAATGGACGTTACGGGCCGGCGGCTGCTGTGAGTAGCTCCTGCGGCGGAAGCCCTGCAGAAACAGCAGGCAGCGGTCTTCCCTCACGCCGGCTCCAAATAAACAAAACTATCGTTCTCCCCTTGTTCGGCCAGCGATGCCGAGCGCCAGGGAGCCGGCCGGGTTGGTACCCACGGGAAGGTGTGCCGGCTGCCGGTTCCAGTCCGCGCGTCCCTCCCTTGGCTCGTTCCCGAAGAAGAAAGAACACGCGGAGCGGGGCAGCCGGTGAAGAGGCAGGTATGTACACGAAAGAAGGAACACCGCCCCAAAGTGCTGCCGGCAAAGTTTAATTACGTCTCTGCTTCCTACGTGCTGATGTGCGTTGTGCTGGGAGGGCATGCAGTTGGTTCATCAGCGTCTTAAAAAACTAAAAGAGTGGAGTTTGCAACTAAAACTTCCTAATAAAAGGAGTGGGAGTCTCCTCTTCCCAATTCTACAAGCCTCCTGCCTTTTTAGCGGTCTTTATTCCTAGTCCTGAGCTTCTTCATTTTGCTGGCCTGGCAGCAGTAATCCTGCGCCTCCTGCCTTGCAAGGGCAGTCAGTAGTTCGTACATCTCCCCTGTGAGCCTGGGAGCCAGTTTTGGTGCTTACAGGGTGTACTGGTCCTTCGGTGATGAGAGGGATTCCCCTTTCTCTGAGCAGGGTGTAAAGAAATAAAGTCCTCTCCCTTTGTTTACCTGGCCAACTTTAAATGCTCCTTCCCACTAACTAGGGTCTTTCATCTCTGCTTTGTTGGCCTCTTAGGAGTTGCAGATGTGCAGCTCCGTTCCAGCTGGAGAGGTTTTGAACTCTTGTTTATGGGGTGCAGCATCTGCCTTTCCACAACGCTGGTAGAATAAAATAACCCACCCAAATACATCTGCCATTTAGAACGATCTTTCCCATAAAAAATAAATTATCCTCCTGTCATTACATAACTCCACAGAACAGTAGGACAACAGAACAACTGAAAGTGAAATGGTAACAACCAAATGTTGCCACTGAGAAGATTAACATCGCTAATCTTCCGGATTTTACACCCTGTATTGCTTTTAAGATTGTTTCTGGGCCAGATGCTAGTACTTTGGTGCGAGTGACTCATTGCTGCAGTCAATACCTCTCTTGGGAGCATACAGAAGAAAAAAGGTTTGAAAGGGCTGGAACCTGGGCGGACAAAAGTCCTGCGTGGTAAAAGCTTGTGAAAGCTTCAGGCAACAGATTCCTTTAAGATTTGTAGGAATTAGGCACTGACAACCCGGTTTGTTTTTGAAAATGCCATCTGATGGAAAATCACAAATAAGATTGTTGACCAAAGAAAGTGTGTTGTAACAGTACGTCCTAGAAGCCAAGAGGGTGGTAGTGACAACGTAAAAAAGGTTATGGATTTAAACATGTAGGATGGATTATAATCCCACTGTCTGGGAAGGACACCCTTAGTATCAGAAAAACAGGCTTCACTCCTGACCCAAAAAAGCCCTTAAGTTGCACAATTGTCTTTCAATTTCTCTGAGTATTTCTGTAATACAGGGTCAGCCCCAAGAAAAATGCAAAAGCATGGGGGTGGGGCAAACCAGGCAATCCTGCTTTTTTAAGCTTTTCCAGAAAACTGTGCCTACGTATTGAACATTGACATTGAAAGCATCGGCCATTACATCATTGGTTTTATAGCAACTAAAGCTCTGCTGTGTACATTACAACAGTTCACATGACCACCGAATCAGGGAAATACTTCAGCTGGAAGCTAGTCATTTGTTTTTATTAGGTTCCAGTGAAAGCACCCGGAACATAGGGCTGGTGGAGAAATATGCAAAGGGAGAATCCCTCCTCTTGATTGGAGTGCACACCTAGGTTAGCATGCGGTGACTCCAAAAGTACTGCTTCAGCCAAGGCTTGGATTGGCTTTGTAGGAAAAGCTACAGACAGCAGACTCAGATTGTTTTTCTAAGTGAAAAAATTTATAGGATTTTTAACAACTATAATTGCATTTGTTCTTTGACCTTTGTCTCCAAACTATTTAAATAAAACACATTCTCGGAATGTTATATGAAGGTACGCCTTGTCTTCCTTCTCTCCTGCGAAAGGAGTGAAGAAGCAGAAACATCTTGTTTGTTACTTGCTTTCTCACACATCGAGACTGCAGCTCCTAGCCTACAAATGAGGTCTGCTTTTATGTACAGCAAGGCATAGGGAAACTGCTAAACAAGGGTTGGCCTAGGTTGGCTGACAAGCATCAGAAAAGCAGTATGGAGACAGTGAGAGTATTTAATGCCCCATCTTGCTGACTTCGTTATTTTCCTATTCATAGAGCTAATACAAAATGCTCTAAAGAAGGCCTTTGGAGCTAAGGGAAGAGCTACGTAGTGTCCTCACAACCAGAGAGAAACTATTCTGCTGAAAGCCAGCACATAGGTTTATTATTTTTTGAACATTTCTCTTGTACTTCACAAACTCCTGCACTGTGTTTATTTGAAAAAACACAGCTCGGGCCTCTGTCAGGACACAGGAAAGCCTGTGCACATCAAAATGCCCTTTGGCCTAAGGGAAGGTGGTGCATTAAACTGAGAGCCAGGAGGTTATGAGTTTCATACCTCGTATGTACTCCAAAACTTTGTTGATAGAAATCTGCTTTTGTCAACATAGCCGTGGGGGTGCCTACAGACAGTACCTCCAAACTGACAAAACTCCAAGTTTCTGTTTGTAAAATAGCCTCACCTGCCTTTGCGCTGTCGGTTTACCCCAGCCTCTGGGTATGGGAAAAGATTCGCACCGCAGCCAGCTACAGCAGTCCTCCAGCACCCATGCTAGCCCTGCTGATTGTGGGTTTTAACTCCAAGGACCCACGTTCAAAGTGACTGGAAGCCTGACTTCCTCTTTACATTGTGCTTTCTGCAAGCATGCCATCTTTATGGGTGCCTTTGAGTGAGGAAATGAATGTGGCACAGAACCCCAGGTGTGCACCCAGCCCCCTGCTCCCGCCTGGGGTCCTCAGCCTCCTCAAACCCTAACTGGGGGATAAACTGTGTGGGGGCATCTTCAGAGAAATCTCTGTAATTGCAACACACATGAAAAGAGCCCAGAGCGTGCAGGTCTCCGGGAAGGAGTGGGGCTATGAGCAAGACAGTGCAGGGCCAAAGCTAACGATGCCCTCTAGGCTTGCAACTGTGCTGCCTTAGATATTCAGCACTGCAGGGCTTCTCCTGTCTCCTGCCCTTTCTCCTCCTGGGAACTGTGCAAGAGTCTAACCATTAGCTTGTCCTCACTGCCAATGTTTTAAGGTAACTTACCTGATGGGAATCGGTGATGATCCTATTGACAAGGAGTAAAAAAAGAATGATGCAGATCTCCAGCACCTCCCCAGATGACAATCTGATCATCAAAGCCAGCGTTGGTTGTAACAGAGAGCGAGTGGCAAGGACAGAAAAGGCAGTCTGATAAACAGCAGCTTTTCATTGCTTCTTGCCCTCACCATGTGCTGACTTTCACCTCGGCACCTGATCCCCCAACTCAGTTTGTGTTTTGTGCATATGCACTCCCTGACAAAGAGTCCCTCCCCAGCTTTCCTGCAGGCCCCCGTTAGGTGTCGGAAGGCTGCTGTAGGGTCTCCCCAGAGCCTCCTCTTCCCCAGGCTGAGACCTTACAGCGGCCTTCCAGTGCGTAAAGGGGGTCTATGGCAAAGCTGGGGGGGTACTGTCAGGGGGTTGTAGCGATAGGACAAGGAGTTAAGGCTTTAAACCAAAAGAGGGTAGATGTAGATTAGAGGTAAGGAGGAAATTCTTCACTCAGAGGGTGGTGAGGCACTGGCCTGACTGCCCAGAGGAGCTGTGGCTGCCCCATCCCTGGCAGTGCCCAAGGCCAGGCTGGATGGGGCTTTGAGCAAGCTGGTCTGGTGGGAGGTGTCCCTGCCCAAGGCAGGGGGTGGAATTAGATGATCCTTGAGGTCCCTTCCAACCCAAACCATTCCATGACTCTACGTCTTTTTCACTCTATATATGCTGATAGCTCAGGGGCTAGAGAGGGGGTGATGGTTGTGTTTCCATGCTCTTGGACCTCCTTGTTGCAGCAGGGCTCTTCAAGGCTCTCATTTAGCTGGAAAGCACAGTCCCTTTATCTCAGCTGTGATCTCCAGGACGCACTCACACGCTGTCCTTGTGGTTCCCTGTCCCTGAGCCATTCTTTCACCCATGGCACGACTCTCTTGGAGCACTTAAAGTTCAGTAAAATGCCAAAGCCATAACCTGTCCTCTAACAGCACTGGAATTTGCGTTTTCTGCCCTCTGCTCAGCTGCAGCTGGAAAACCAGGCAACAAAGCAGAGCCTGCAAAGAGGTAAAACGTTATTTTCTGCGGGTGCTCGCTGCACAGGCCTGCCCATGCCTCCTAGCAAGAGAAGAATGCCTTGCTGCCTTACCATGGCAGCCCTGCTAGGCAAACCAGCAATGAGGTTTCTTTGCAGGCAGCCTTCCCTCTGCACCACTTGTGTGAAAAGCCAACACACGAGTGCCAGGAGTTGGCAACAATTATGATGAAAGCTAAGAGAAATAGATAAGTAAGTATCCTGGCTCTTTTTCGTTGGCAACCCTTAGCGTGTTGTAAGGGCACAGCTTCTACAGTTGCTGAAGAGCACTTGGCAACGAACAGGCATTCAAATGGAGATACATTTTGGGAGCTGATGAACAGATCAGGTGCTGCAGAGGGTAAAAAGACCAAATGCAGTGTGGACTGCTAGGAAGCAACTATACCTATGAGAAACATTATGGTTTCTGACAGCAAACAGAAATCCTGCAAAGCTGCTTGACCACCAAGCCGAGCTTGGGCGTTGGAGACACAGGAGTATAATTCAATGCACTAGGGTTTTCTGACTTTGGCCAGCTTTCCAGACTCTGCACCCAAACTAACAGGCCTTCAGAGCCCAGAACTGGCCAGGAGAGGGTGAGGGGAAGCTGTCGACCTCCGGGATGCATGCAGGTACGCTGCCGTCCCGCCCCGACCTCACTCAGAGCTGCGGGGCAGCGTGCTGCAGCACCATGCAGCGAGCTCTCTCCTTGCTTCCAGACAGCGTCTCCTGCAGCGGGAGCTGTGCCGTGCTGGCACCAGCTTGGTAAACCATACGCTCTGCTGCCTGCTATGAGCCACCGTTATTACCGTCAGCAAAATCCTGCCGTAGCCCATTTGTCTAATCTTCTCTGTGGTCTTGTGATGATCATTTTCTGTGCTTCACAGCTTTTATTGCTACAACCTTGTTAGTCTTTCTTCATAGGCCTCACGGATTCCTCGTCTCATAAGACACCACCTGACCTAAGAGGGTGCCCAAAGCTGTTCTTACTAGAAGTAGCGATAGAATCCAGGCTCTAATATGACAGCTTTAATTTCCATCTATTAATTACAGACACAGAAAAAATTACAATCACTGTTAACAGTTGGCAAACTTGGATGTAAAAAGAGACTGTGCGTATTCTTTCTCCTTATCCCTTGCTCACTCTGTCCCACTATTATTTTTCCCTGCAGAAATACATCATTGATCTTACATACAGCACAGCCCAGAAGTTTCTTTGGGATGGAAAGCATGAAAAAGCAATGCCTGCAGCTTTGCATGCGTTGCATTTCAGCACTGAAGTGTATGGCTCAAGTTCTGTGCAACTGGTGCCTGCTTATCTCCTCTTGGCTGAGGCCTGCATTGGTAAGCACTGGTCTAAATAGTAACTTTGGCAAGGGCAAGATCTCCCTTGGATCAGGTTTCCGGTTTCCTTTTACCATTTATCAGGGAACGACCAGCTCTGCGTTTCAGCATTGTGCCATGTCTCTACTCTGCCCGGCCTCAAGGGCATTCCAGAGAGATTTGAGAAGTTACTCCCCATTTTCTGCGTGAGTCTGGGGAAAAGAATCACTCATCTGTGGTGAGAGATCAATGAAAGCAAATGAAATGTTTTCTCCGTCTCTACCGATTCCCACATGAGAAGCAGTATAAAATTCTATTGTTTACCTCTGTGGCTTCATAGAACTCTCAAAAGCATTCAATTCCCAAGTGTGGTTGGTTGGGCTGTTTTCTCCGGGAACCAGCACATTTCTGAGGCCATTGCATCAGAGGAACACCTCAGTTCGTTCACAGAGGTGAGCTCCACCTGAAGCAGAGCTTTTTCTCATTGACTGCGTGCTTTATAAAAAATGTCAAGTTAGGACCTTCTGTGCAGAGAACTGGTCTCCTCAGCTGCAAACATAAAGGACTGAGAAATTAAATTTAAACTTTTAAAATTAAAGGTTGGTCTAGATGATCTTAGAGGTCTTTTCCAACCTGAATGATTCTACAGTTACTGTAAACCATTGCTGTTATAGGAGTATCCACAATGCTCTACTGGCAAAACTGAGCGATCTCAAGGATTGTTGTAAAATGGGGTGGTGAGATGAGGGAAAAAATCACATCAGTAATTCTACTGTGGTAATACACTAGTTGTTAGTTGCTGCCTGGAGCTAGCCTGTTTTGTACACGTCTTTCAGAGGTACTGAATGCAATACACAGTTTCTGGTTTCTCTCCTAGCTCTAGCCTGCCTGCAAGTTAGCTTCTGAACACCTGCTTGACTGAGGAGCACTCCGAAGAGAAGAGGGGAATGTCCAAACTAGGTCTTCATGTCAAGCTACAGCAAAGGGATAGCTGGCAGTATCCTCTGCATTTCTAAATATGAAATTGTCTTTATCCTGCCTTTTTTTTTTTTGTCATTTCAGGTGTTGGCCATCATCTGCAGGCATCTAAGTATCTCTCCCAAGCTCAGTGGATTGTCCTCAGAACACCAGACTGCAGCGCTGCAGTTCGGCATAGATTACATCGCAGTCTGGGGCTTCTCTGTGCTGCTGAAGGAAACTTTGAACAGGCTTTACATCACCTGGCAAATGACGTAAGCCAATTAAAATACCGCAACACTTAAATTTTCTTTCCTTCTCTAGCTTTTCCAGATCCTATGGAAAACCTCAGCAGATGGTTTTTTGGGACTGATCTTAAGTACCAGAAGAGTACATGTTAACAACACTTGACCTGTGTTTTTTTATGGTCCTGAGATGAACAGGCATTCCTACCATAAATTGGTATAGTTGCCTTTTATTCAACAGACAGGTTACTTTATATTTTGGCTGTCATTTTCCTTAATACTTTTCTGTTAGATGGCAATTCTCCATCATCCATTATTTAATGAATGCTTTACTTAACTATTTAAATGTCTGGTTCAATAACATTTTCCCCAATTCGATCTTTTTAGCCATGAGAGCAGTTTGTAAAATTTGAAGTTGTCATTGCCAGCAGTGTTCTTTGGGATGCTTTGCCTGTTATTTAATCCCCCAAAGGCAGATGGTCTCCATGACTTCCTATTTATGTCCCATATAGCCTAAATTTATCCAGTGCAGAGTGATGTATACCCACTACTGTTGAATTTGATAGTAGCTTTTTACAACAGCTTTGTGTGGGTGTAAACGATGACATAAGGTGGAGGAGAATTAGACACTTTCCATCATAACAAATACGACCCTGTCTTTGTTTAGTTTGTAAACCTGCTGGGAGAGATTCCCTGCTATGCCACTGTATTTTTAGGTTCCATGGATCTGGTGCCCAAACGGAGTAAAGTAATAGGTTTTTTTACTATTAGTGAGTTGCTGGCCTACATTAGAGCAGCCCAAGACCTGCTCGAATTCTGGCTGCGTGTCTGAGATCTGCTGAGAGTCACACGCCAGCTCAGAATAGCTGGAATGTACTACTGCAATGTACCACTGCCTTCCCACTTCCCTCCCCTCACTTTGGCTGGGGCTTCGGGGGAGAAACAGCCTCCCGGGGCATGACTGGAGAGCTGAAAAGCAGCAGCAAGTTGTTCGTTTGAAGAGGAGAGACATGAGTTGCGCAGTAAGAGGTGTGGGAAACCTGTTCCACGCTTCAGCAGGGTAACACACCATGATAAGGAATTAGCTGCCCCAGCTAGCAGGGATTTGGGGGTGTTGCATTCCTTTGTATAAAACACAAAATACAGGTTTTGTAGTAGCATAGTTTATAGTTATAATTAGGTGTAACTAATGCTATAGTTACACAAAAAGACAGAATGCTTGCAGTATTACTAATCTGTAGTGAAGAATTTCCCAGGGTAGATATGAATGCTAAATTTCTGCATAATTATTTTTTAAATATTGTTTTCAGATTTACCTTGCTAGTTCTACATTTGGGCTAAAATCTATTGAGGCCTCTGGAGGGTGTTTCCACATGGCTAATGTTTTCTTTCGCCAAAACAAAATGGACATAGCAGACTCACTCTATGCTGAGGTTAGTAAAACCAATACTCATCCTGTATCTGTTTCTCAATTAGTTTTTTTGTCTTCTGTGCACTTTCCAATGTTTTCCTGTTTCTGACTGCCTTTAATATGATGGTCACCATATCAGCATTTTAGCATCAATCTCAGAAACTGTTTTCATACCTATATATTTCCCTGAGTTAAACCAGAATAGATAAATTCTACATGTGGTAAACAAATCTGTATACATATATATATATATATATATAAGTTGCAGTCTTCAGTTTTGGCAGCCGAACCTTGTTAAAAATAGCTTTACTACCAAAAGCTCCCCACAAAAGGTTAAAGACATACCCAGATGTCTTTGAGATGGTGGCCAGAGTTTCCATAGCGAGGGAAGGGCGGCAGAGCAGCAATGGAATGTGAACAAGCAATGTAAAATTTAAGCAGAGTACGAGTGAAAAGTGGCAGTGATAAAAGCTTTTCAGCATGCAAAGCAAAGGAAGGAACAGGAAGAAATTCTTCACTATGAGGGTGGTGAGGCACTGGCACAGGCTGCCCAGAGAAGCTTTGAATGCCCCGTGCTTGGAGATGTTCAAGGCCAGGTTGGATGGGGCTTTGAGCAACCTGATCTGGTGGGAGGTGTCCCTGTCCATGGCAGGGGGTGGAACTGGACGTTTTTTAAGGTCCCTTCCAACGCAAACCATTCCATGATTCTGTTATTCTATGATTCTGTGAACAATTGTCTAACCACCATAATGATTGAAAAGAAAAAAAAAATCTTTAATTTGTTTAGCCTGATTTTCTGTGGTAAATGAGGCTTTGTCAGATAATGCAATCTGCCTCCACTCCCCTCACAAACATCCACCAAATTTGCTTTTGGTTAACAGTTTAGTTAGATTTACTCGAGTCTGATGAAAATTAATAGATGGAGCAATGAAATTCCAGCTTGTGCTCCCACTGGGAGAAGAGCCATCAGATCTCCGTGTGAAAGAGCCAGCTCGGCAGCAGCCAGCCCACTAACCAGCAAGCACTTGGGTTATTGTGGCAGGGGTGTGCATCGCAGGACACATTGTTTATAGAACAACTAGTTACTAAATGCCATGTGTTCATACAAGTGAAATAATTCATTTACTTCCTGGTAGGTAACCGACATCTGGCATGCCTTTCTTATGAAGTCAGTTCAAACACAAGAGCAAATTCACAAGTCAAGAGCAGAAAAGTCTCCATTCACTGAGGACAAGGAAGTCAGAGAAGACAATATGAGTAAGCACCGATATTGCGCAAAAGTGTTTGCGAGACAGGCTTTTAAGAAAATCCATACATCTTAGTGTTTGTATTTACTGTGCTGGGTTTTGCACTGCATTTCTTTAGACCAAATTTAATCAGAATCATGGGTATTTATGCTTAGTGGATAGTGCTGGATGAAACAAATGAGACCACTTTAGAAATGAGGGTGTTCAAGTGAAAACACAGCGTTCCCCTTTTGGTTTACCTGCTCCTTTTCACAGCACCCTTGGCAGTGACCAACGATACAAGATTTTGTCTTTCAGGATTTGATTCCACTTGAGCATTCTTGTTTCTTGGCAGCTCCTTTCTGTCCATTTAATTATGTGAAAGTGATATTTCATCTCACTTAGGTAGGTTTCCATCTGAAGCAGTGGGACACAGTCGAATAGCATATGCTGATAATTGGATATATTAATATGGAGAACACTCTCAGAAGACGAGCTGGGAAATCTCCCACTAGGATGCAGGGAAGTTGCATGAAGCGTTAAGAAATATGCTAGGTTGCATGGTACTACTCTACACTCCACTGAAGTGAAGTGACTAGGAAAAGACTAGGCTCTGTTCCTCATCTTCTTTTAACCGTCTAGGCTCATAAGAACATTGTCAGAGAAGAAAAATGTTTCTGCAAATCTCCATACCTGGCATTCTCTCAAGCAGTATTTGCTGCAGTAGGAACCACACAAGGCAGGGCTACATGATTCCATCTTTGGTTATGACAGGAGTATGGAAGTTGCTCTTTTCATGCAGCTGTTATGACTTCACATCCTTACTAAAGGCTAATCAACACAATTACTGACTGGATGAAAAGACATCTGTTAATGGGCATGGAATTTGCATGGAGCTGGGATACCACATTGATGCTTGTAGTAGAAATGCTTTGATGTCTAGAAGAGATAATTGGTTAGTTTTGAATATGTTATCTTGTATACATACATCCAACAAGTTTATTTCATTCTTGATGCAGCTGAAGCCCAGCAAGCAGAAGCAATTCAAGTACTGAATGCAGTACTAGGTATCAGAGAACAGGCACCGAAGCAACAACCTGGCAAAACTGCAAGAGTTTTACATGCTCTTGCAATGCTTTATTATCTGATTATGGATGTATCAAAGGTAAGTTTCACCAGGTGAAAGGGTGCAGGAGGGTTCCCTAGCTCTGCTTCAGTGTTGGCCCCATCCCACAAAAGGAGGAACACAAGCCAGTCCTGGCACCTGTCCTGAGTGCACGGCTGCCTCGGAGCACCGGATAACCTAAGGCAAATCTGCCTTGGCAGCTCTGCATGAAGCCAGCCCATGATTTGCACCCTGTCAAGGTTAAAAAAGCCCACTGGATCTGTTTTGATCTCTGCCACACCATTCACAATGGGTCCTGTAGTTACTCATGTTTTCTAGGTTTGTCCTTTATCTGGGATGTCCTGGCAGTGTACCTGCCTGTCACAAGCCATATTTAGACATCAGTTTGGATGTTAAGCAGCAAGAAATACATAGTTCTTGCATGTGTCTCTACTTGAGCAAGATTCCCTGCATCCACCATGATGTTTATGTAGGTTCACACTATCGGACCTTGTAATTCAGCTTTGAATTTGCACTACATTGTTTGAGAGATTATGGCTAAAAATTTCAGGTGCAACTGCTAACTTCAGTGTCCAGTTCTCTGCATTCAGAATAATGGATTTTGAGAAAGTGCTGAACACTAACCATCTAGAAATCGGGCCTTTTTGTTTGGGATAAGCAGTCAGAAACTCAAGTTTCTTCTGCTTGTGATTTGAAGGGTGAAAATACAGATTATTAATGGTTTCTTTGTTGTACTAGAGAAAGCCATAGGATTTGGAAGACACAAAGAAACAAATTCAAATTAGAAAAAAGGCAAAGCTTTGTAATTGTGAGAATGTCTAGTCACTGGATGAACTGCTGAGGGAAGTGAGGGATTTAGTTCAAACTGAGTCAATACAGCTGTTTTTGCCTGAAATAGCTTTGAGAATGTTCAGATGAACTGCTGTATCAGATGGGAGGTAATGCTCTCCAGCAGGAGGAGCTGGGGTTAGTAATCTCTTCTGTCTGCACCACTGGATCCTAAATATGATATCTGTGTGCAGCTTTACTCTCTCCTCTAAAGCAGCTTGTACAGGTCACCCTCTGAAACAGGCAGCTGAGTGACTGGAGCCTGGATCTGATCCAGTGCAGCTATTCCAGTGAGCCTCTGCAGGTATTTTAAGTACTCCTTGAGAAAAGCCAAATTCTTGACAATTACATTGTCTTTTTTGTTTCATTCCAGGCTTATGAAATGGGGACAAAAGCCTTTGACCTGCTGAAACAACTGCCCCAACAAGAATCTCTAGAAGCCATTGGCCATTTGTTAAAGTTGATTAACTCCAAGCCTTTCTACACAAAATAAGGAGCTCTTTCTACCAGAGCCAGGTCCTTGGCTACAGATCCTAGTTATCTAACTACGTTGCTGAAAACAATGAAAATACGTTACAAGGCATAGGTCCTGTCTGCTATTGTCATCTTTCTAGATGTGTCCTTTTCCATCTCCAGGTGTTTGAAAGTTCAGCTTTGTGGTGTTAGTTTATTTTCACATGCTGGTCAACCTCTGTAGACTGTTATGGAATAACAGCGTGAGGGTGGGAAACAAAAGCACAACCATCGCAAGATGCATAAATTGTTATCTATCTACTTGCTTATGTAAATAAGCACAACAGCCTTTTACATCCTCATGTTGTCTGTTCAGAAGCTAAGACAGCTGACATATATTTGTTACTGTTTTCCTCAATTTTCTTTTCACTTTCATGAGTGAGATACCGTGGAGAGATATGGGAGGAACCCAGGGAAGGTCTTCACTACATTCCTGACTTGAGTGGTTGACACCTGCTCCCCTGAACATGGCTGGGCTTGCTCAGGTGTTTCACCTTTCTGTAATACCCCTCAGTCTCCAACCATGGTTTCACTTTTTGCAGCACTTTAGAGGAGTCTCATAGCTCTGGACACTGAGGGACTCATTTGTTCCACTCATGGGAGAACTTGCATCCAGGAGGACTCATGAGAACAGCATCAAGAGTTGTAAGCATGCTGGTCAATGGACTTGAGGCCAAAGATTAAAAAGCCAGCTAGCCTTTTAGCCAAGCAGAGCTTGCAGCCCAAAGAAGTGGTTTCCTCATGTCCGAGAGCTTGCCACCACATAGGCATCCCGTTATCTCTGGTGCCAGCCCCAGGAGGACGAAGTCCCCTGAGTTGCTGTGCGCTGCTCCCCATAGGCTCCCATCCAACTGGCTGCCAAGCTCTCATGGGCTTCCTTGCAGAGCAGAGAAAGAAGACCAGCAGGGCACAGAGTATGTGTGACCCTCGGTGTGTGAAGGCCAAGAGGCATTAGAGAAGGGCTAGAGGAGCCCCGAGAGAGCCAGCCCTGTACCTGGGGGCAGCTGCACAGTGAGCTTGGTTCAGACCCTGAAGCATGTGACAGCCTTGCACAGCTGGGAAAGAGGTTAAGAGAAACTTGCCCTGCTGCTGAGGTCTGGATTCAGCTGAGCGTTAAGCCCACGATTAAGTCTCATTTACTTCAGGAGGATTTATGAATGCATTTAATTGCCTTGCTGAATTGGGATGGAGTCAAGTACGCTTTTAAATGCTTCGTCGAGCTGGGACCTGAACAATTAGAAAGGATTGATGTTGCAGGTAAAGGGAAAGCCACTCACTCCAGTTCAACTGATTTTAATTACAGAGGGTGGGACAGCTCCGAGAGGTGCACGCAAGGTGACCCATAGCAGACAGACTTGGGGGCAGGTGGGAGACCTCCAAATACTGCTACGGGAGATGCTGGTGGACACAACCACCCTCATATTTCCGCTCCAGCCAACCAGGGCAGCTCTCACTAAAGCTGGGCCGAGCACACAGGGGACTCAAGGGGGGGTGCCAGCAGCCAGGATGCTCAGCACCTGCTGGCACCGTGCCTCAGGACACGGAGGATTTGGATCACTGTGGCTGGGGATTTGGAAGCAGTAATCCCCCCAGGGCATGCCACAGCCAGGCTGTCTCTGCGTGACGTGTCAGGCTGGTGTCCCCTCCATGGCGGTGCCACGCAGCACAGTATCACTGTTCCTGGCTATTTAAAGCAGTGTGAAAATTAATTTTTTATAGGTTTGAGGGCCGGGCGTCTCCAGGAGCAGGGCCTACACACTGATGAGCAAGGGCTGGAAATGGAAACCCTAGCAATGGTAATGAGAGGAGCCCTGGGCAGATGACCTTATCCTCAACCCAGTGTTCCACTGTGTGTCTTGCTGGAATTTGCACGAGGAGCATTTTTGGGAGATTTGGAAGATTTTTTACAGGAGCTATTTCCTCTGACCCTCAGGAACAGCCTTTTCCTCTGTATACACTTCAGGGCAAAGAGACATTTCAATAAATAGCAGAAAACTGAAGTGATCAACATCAGCATTTCTTTGCCTGGAAGTGTTTGGACTTGTAGCGCTTGGCACCTTGTTAAAGGGAAAAATTCCCCCAGGAACCAGCGCCATCCCTCCCTGCCTTAGGTGCTCGCAGCGGGGCCGCAGGACCGTGCTGTCCCGACACAGATCCCAGCCCCACAGGCTCCCAGCGCAGCCGACTGGGCCGGGGGCAGCTGTGGGGTCCAGCGACAGCCCCCAGGGGATGGGTCATGTCAGGCGTCCACCCACAGAGCTGCAGATGGAGCATGAGGAGGCAGGGGTGACACCTCCACAGCACAAAGTGCAGCTCTGGGGGTCCCAGGTGGGGCTTGGGGCAGTTAAATCCCAGGGATGGCCCTGGTAAGGCTCCTCCATGGGCCCACGCGGGGGCTCAGCGATGTCTGAAGGCAGCTCAGCAGTACCAGGAGGTGGCAACAACACGTCCAGGAGCACGGTGCTGCTCGGCACAGACCTTTTGTAACCAAGAGCGTTGGCTTCCTTTGAGGGAAAGCTTTGCGCTTGCTGGGGGAGCCCTGCTAATCTGCACCTGTGCTGAGGCAATCCCATTAAGGAGCTCGTTGGCAGGAGCCCTCGCTTGGCACCTGGAAGGGCCCAAAACGGAGCTCCTGGGCCAAAGGCAGCACCTCCAGCACCCAAAGGCAGCCTGGGCCTGACTGCAGGCAGGCAGCACACGATGCCGGTGAGCAACAAGGCTCTGCTGGCTTGCGTCAGCCAAAACCACAGCCCCATGGCCCAGCTGGGGTCTTCTGCAGTTCCCAAAAGGTGCCCGCCTGTCCCTGTGCTGCTCGCTCTTTGCCAAGTGGTAAAAATGGAATTTAGCCCCTGTCGCACGCCCTGCCTCGCCGTGTGGGGCCTTGGCTGCACAGACTGCTCCGGTCCGGAGCAAATTGCTCTGGGAGCAGGACAGGCACAGCCACTGCCTGTTCCAGGGAGCCTGAATCCACAAAAGATGCTGTGAGCAACGTTCCCAGAACAGGGCCTGCATCCATCAGCCGCGCTCATCTCCAGACCAGTGGGGAGAGGGCGAATTTCCCCATCCCGCCTCCCCGCTGGCCCCAGCAGCGCAACTTCCCCCTTCCCAGCCCCACCGCAAGGTGCTTCAGGGAAGAAAAACAGAGTTGGGCCACAGCTAGCCCAAATCTGGGCACTGGTGAACACGGCCAGAAACCCTTAGCTTGGGCCACAGCTGGGATGGCAACGGCACCGTGCTGGGGAGTGCTATGGGGGTTGCACTGCTCCCCATCAACCGCTACCCCTGGAGCAGGAGGTGGCACAGAGAAAAATGCTCTGTGAGCACAAACACATGTCCGAGGTGGACCAAGAGCCAAAGGGGAAGGCCCAGGTAAGGGTTTGATCCACTGCCCACAAGTCACCAGCGTGCCCCAGCAAAAAAAAAAAAAAAAAAAAGCACACAGGAGGTTGGGTCGCTGCATACATTCTCATTTATTGTTAGCACACCACACGCCTTTCTCTTGGCACTTATTTTTATGCATCTGTTGGGGGGGGGGGAGGAAGAAGTGCACAGTTTCTGGTATGCTGCACAGATGTGTGATGAGTTCTGTCATGTGGTTGTTTTTTTTTTTTCTTTTACTTCCTTTTATTTACTTTCAGGTGTGGTTATTATAGTCACTTCCAAAACAGACAAATAAATAAAAAAAACCACTATTAAATAACTGCCTGTGCCAGTAGCTCCTACAACAGTTGCACTCAGGGGAGAAGGGCTGCTTTTTGTGTTTTTCTTTTTTTTTTTTTTAAGTTTTGTTTTAAAAGAAGGGTATTTCTTATTTTTAATATACTAAAGACTAAAATTCAGTGCAATAGATACAACTACAGTGCAGGTAATTAACTATACAAAAGTCATCCTAACCATGTACAAGCTTTCCTTACAGTTGCTATAGAAACTATACCTTTTATCTGTACCTTTTGTATACATTATACAATGTGAATATACTCCAAGAATATTTACAGTACTTTGCTTGTCAATCAGAAACACTATAACTTAATGTCTACTATTAACACCATTGAACAAAAATATATATAATATAAATATCTTCCAGTCTATACACAGAGCAGGAAATGTTTGTATCCATGTGATGAATTTCGGTGAGTCCGGGACTTGATATGGTAGCGCTGGGCAGGTTTGCTGGATGTAGTATGGGACCGCCGGCCGCTCCTGCCAACGCAGGGCTTCAACTTGGCGGGGATGCCGTCGCGCTAGGGAAGGCCAGGGCTGCTGGTTTGCTCTGCTGCATTCTCCCCTCTCCCATCTGCCGACACTTTGTGCCACCGTTGACCAATCAGGCAAATATTGCCAAGATTAAACTAAGAGACCCCTCTCCCCTCCCGTCTCAGCCCACCCGAGCGCACAGCCAGCAAGAGAACAGCTGAAATCCAGGCAAGGAAGCATGCACAGCCAGAAACAGAGCCCTCCACTTGGAAAGGCGAGGAGCTGCTGCTGGAGACTGCAAAGGGAGATGGTGCTCTGCAACCTGCTACAGTACTAGTGACCTTTCCAACCTCCTCCTCAGGAAACGCTCAAGCCCGGCACCCGCAGAGGAGCAGGACTGCACCCGCAGACCTCTCCATCCTCAGTGCTGCCCCAAGGCATTCCCAGAGGGCAGGGAATCCCCATCCACGAACCCGCAGGGGGTTGAAATCTTAGACTGTTTTAAAAAATAACTTTTTTAAAAAAGAAATTTGTTGTTTTAGACTTAGTCAAATTACATGTTTTTCTCTATGATTAGAATGTTAAAAAAAGTTTCCAGCTTTAAAAACCTTCCACTATGTGATTTCTCATTAAATAACCTATCACTTCATTAAAAAGGGAGCCACCCTCCTGCTCATGGAGGCTGGACGACGCTGCTTGGTTGGTTTTAAAATATTAGTCATTGCTTCTGCATCTATCAGCTTTGAAATCCTGGACATGAAACCAGCTAAAATCGTTCCTAGCAAAAATATGTCAGTCTGTCACTGATGAACCAGGCGGCCAGTGGGGGAGTCTGGAGAAGGAGCGTATGCAGAAGAGCCAGACCCCCCGCTCCCTCCTTCCTGGTTTCTGTACAAGCATTAAAAACACTCAGGAGAGAAGTTGGGAGGCTCGGAGGAGACGATGTGCCGCAGGCTGGTTAGACCTGGGAATCGGCACCCAAGCTGTGAAACTCATCCGGGGTCTTGTCGCTCTGGCTTGCGCCTCCCTGACGGAAGCCGGAGGCGATCTCATCAAAGGTCCGGCCTTTTGTCTCTGGCACCTTGAAGTAGGTGAAGATGAAGAAGAGGACTAGCAGCACTGTGAAGATGATGAACACGTAGGAGCCGCAGAGTTGCTGAAAAGGGGAGACACCAAAGTGGTGAGTGCACAGACAGAGCCAAAGACCAGGGGCTCTGCGGGAGCTGCCAGAGCACAGCTGCTCACCAGTTCCAAGTGCAAAGCAGTGCACCACAGCCGGTGCCCGACCCCCCCAGCCAAGGGGCTTCTCATCTAGCGACTGTCCTGCCCCTACCTGCTGCTTCAAAAATAAATCCAGCCTGCTCTAGGATATGTCTAGCCCCCCAAGTCCTGTCCCCAAGCCTCTTCCCAAGGCACATTTCCCAAGCCAAACTCAAACCAAACCCAGGTCCTGTTCTCAACACAGGTTTCAGGACTCAAAATCTCTTCTAATCACATAATCCAGCTGGCGCAATGTAAGGCTGCCTGCACACACCCCCAGACCCACTCCCCCCCAAGAGCAGAAGGAGATGATTACCGCGATGTACTGGAAGCCCATGCCCACAATGAAGTTCGAGGTCCAGTTAGACAGCCCAGCAACAGCAAAGGCAGCAGGGCGAGGGCCTTGGCTGAACAGTTCTGCCACGATAAACCAGGGAATGGGGCCTGGACCAATCTCAAAGAACGCCACAAACCCAAAGATGGCAACAATGCTGAGGTAGGACATCCAGGGCATTTGGTCCTAGTCCAAGGGAGAGAGAGAAAAGGTTAGTGAGTGCCCTGCAGTGGGGATGGACAAAGCATCTGGCCAGCACAAACAAGACTGCAGGCAGGCCTGATGCTGGCAGAAGCCATGAGGTTTCTCTAGATTGGAGACAGGGTTTCCTGGGACCCCAAGAGCAAACTGGGCAGAGGGGACCACTCTGCAATCACCCCTGGGAGGAGGAAGTCCTGCTCTCCCACCGTACCTTCCCACAAGCCACCAAGTAAGGAGCAGCGTGTAGTGCCCCCTCCCAGCCCACCCACCTGGGATCGCCCTTCAGCCCCCATCACTCACCAGCAGCGTCAGAGCAATGGTCATGAGCACCGCACACCCTGCCATCCCCGCCAGGCCGATGAGGTGAAGGGTCCTACGTCCGGCTCGCTCCACCACAAAGAGCTGTCAGATGGGGGAGATGTGTTTGTCAGCACACCCCCTGCCCAGGGAAAAGCATTCCTATTTCCCCTGCACCCACCTTCCCTGGGGAGCATGTTACATGCTCGCCCCTGAGCCCACCAGTCCAGCCCTGCATTAACACAGTGGTTGCTGGTGGGGCAGCCACAGCAGGCTAAAACTCACCGAAACAACTGTAAAAGCTGTGTTCACCACCCCAGAGCCAATGGTGGCATAGACAGGCTGCTCCACACCTGACTTCTCAAAGATGCTGGTGGAGTAGTAGAAAACCTACAAACGGAAGGGAAGCGCCATGAGGAAAGAAGTCAGGTCTCAGCTTGGGGCTGGTACTGACCCACGGGCAATGGAGACATGGAGCCAGCACAGCCCAAGCTTTTGTGCCCAGGTGGAACAAGCTACCTGTGGCGCCTAACCTGCCAGCCCTGCCCTAAACTCACCGCATTGATCCCCGAGAGCTGCTGGGACAGCTGCAGCACAATTGCAATGAGGATGGGCTGGCGATACATGGGGGAACGGAAGAGCTCCATTATAGTGACCTTCTTCTCTCTCATCATTTGCCGGCTCTCCTCCTTCATCTCCTGGAGGTCGCTGCTGACATCTGTTGTGCCCCGGAGCTTCTTGAGGACTGAGGGGAGGCAGGGAGGGTGGGTCAGGAGCAGCTGAGAGCCTCACGCATAGTGAAATGAATTTGGGGACATGGGTCACTCACCACTCTTGGCTTTGTTCTCCTCATTGCGGTTGATCAGCAGGAAGCGGGGGCTCTCGGGGGCAAAGGGCAGGATGGCGCACTGCAGCAGCGCAGGGACAAAGATGAACCCCAGGAGCAGTGGCCAGAGTGAGTCATTCCCCATGATCAAGTCCAAACCAAACACCTGAGGACAAGAGAGGTTGAGCCACGTGAGTGCTGTGGAGCCTCCCCTTCTCCTTTAAGCCAGCTTGCCGCAAGCTGGATCCAGCTCCCCTTCTTGGGGCACCTGAGGATGCCCAAGCCTCACAGTGCACTTATCGGAGGGGCAGAGCCCCACACCGCATCCAGGTGGCCCACAGACATTGTGTCCCAGTGCTGCCTATCCAAATCCTAGATCTCACAGCACCCTCGTGCCTGCTGAGCCCTAGCTTTGTCCCTGGCTCCTTCTGAATGGCTGTGCAGAGCCACAGCACAAACAATGCTCCTGGGCCACCTTATCCCAAGACCCAGAGAAGCTTCAGCAACATGGAAGAAACCCTGGCTGACTGTGCAGAAACAGCATTGTGGCCAGCATAGACAGACAGACCACCTGGACAGCACTTACTTGTGCAATGAGAATGCCCAAGACGATGCCAAGCTGGTGGAAGGTCCCCAGTGCGCCCCGCAGCGCAGTCGGTGACACCTCACCCACGTACATGGGCACGAAGCCGGTGGTGAGGCCGGAGTACAGGCCGATGATGAAGCGGCCGAGAATGAGCATCTCAAATGACAAAGCCATCTTGGAGAAGCCCATGAGGACAGCGGCCAGGAAGGCGAGCACATTAGACATCAGCATGGAGTTGCGCCTGGGGAGGCAAGGAAGGAGGGCGGTGAGGACCACAGGTGTCAGGCTAAAGGGGGGTATCAGTAGGCACTGTTTAAGTGCATGAAACCAAACGCCAACTCTTTGCCTGAGGGAGGTGTCCAAAGCCATTTCCCATGCAGAAAAGCATTCAAGGCTGAAGCATAAGCACCACGCAGGGCTCAATCTGCTTCCACAGCCTGTGAGGCAGTGCAAGCACATTGCTGCACACAGCTGAGAAACAGAGGTGCTAGCAGGGATGAGACCAATGCCCCCCTGTGACAGCCAGACAGTTAAACAGATGCTGCCCTAAGGACCAAAACACAGCACAGCTTTGACACAAGCTAATCCGAATCAGCGGGCTCTGAAAAAGCCAACAGGGAAGCTATTATGGGACAGACTGTACGAATTTGGCTCACATGAAGGGCTCAGCTCCGCAGCAGGCCAAGCCTTGGAGAAGGCAGGGAAAGGAAGACGTGCCAGCTCCCAGCACGAGCGGTAACAAGCTACCGAGGATGGAAGAATGGTCTCATGGGCAAGGCATGAGCCAGAGCCAGTCCCGCCTCCACCAGTTCCCACTGCCAGAGGAAGTGGTGGAGCTCTCAGTGGAGAAAACTGCCGTGACTAAAGCAAGGCTGCAGCTCTGGACAGCGCTCCGTGCAGCACAGAGGGCGGGTGTGGGTTTGGGACGACAGGGGATGAGGCAGCAGGGCCCCTGGGAGGGGTGTGGGGGGGGTCAGCACAGGTCCCACACGCTCAGTGCTCACCGGCCAAAGCGATTGACAAAGAGTCCCACGGAAAAGGATCCAATCATTCCTCCGACAGAGAAGATGGCAACAGAGAGGGACCACAGCGTGGTGAGGGTGCCAGGGCTGATGGGCTCATCATATCGGTATAACCAGGTGCGGTTGTAAAAGTCTTCAATCACCTGCAAGGGGGAAGAAACGAAGCCACAGGGTAAGACTGTGCCTCATTCATGCTAAGAGGTTCGCCGACACCTGCCTAAGGGACCACACTGCGCAGGGCTAGGCACTTCAGTGATAGCATCCTGTCCCAGCCACATGGGCACCTATAATGCCCCCCATTTGAGGAAGACCAGCCTGCGGCTCTGCTCATGGCCCTGTTGATGTCCCCACCGTGATGCTGGGTACCACAACACAGCCCTCAGCAGACCTCGTCCCCAGCACCACTGACGCAAGCCATGCTGGCACAGGAAGGCTGCAGCACACCCCAACACAGGTTTGCCTGGATCCAGGCTCATCACAGGACCGGCCCTTCTCCCTCGTGCTGCAGGGCAGGGTTCACCCGGCCTGGGGTGCGAAGCTAGGCCCAGGCCTGCTTTGGAAGTGGTGCGGACACCGGGCTCACCTGCGGCCTCCAGCCCCGGCAGAACACTGTGACCGCAGCCACACGCTGCTGCTCGCATGGTCTGGACCAAACACGGCTCCCCAGGCCAGTGGCTGACATTCCCCTTCCCAGTTTCGGTGGGGAATGAGGCTCCTCACCTCGTCACAGCCCTAATTCCTCCCCGCAGGCCCCTGCGACCCCACCATGACTTCGGTGCGGCCGCCGCAGCCCAAACAGCTCAAGGCCAGGATGGGCCGGCAGCAGAGCACCTCCGCCGCTGAGACCCAGGCTGGCACGAGAGCAGAACCAAGCACCCTTCAAAGCGGAGGGGCTCTCCCTGCTATTAACCACACACCCATCTGCTAAGGCTGGGCACGTCCTCCTCCACTCCTGCTGCTCAAGATTTCATCTGCATCACCGGTGCCACAAATTCCTCTGCCTCGGCCCAGCCACCTACAGCCTGCAGGCAGCTCCCCATCACCCCTGCCTTGGCCCGCAAGCCTCAGTCACAAGGCTTGGCCCATCTCTTCCCCGTCACAAGACAATGTGTCACTGAGCAAGCCCTGGTTTGCAGGCACGCTCCCATTAAACCCAGTACTCGTTGCTTTCCACTTGATGGGAGCCACCCAGCTGCAGGCTGGCAGCAAGCTGATAGCAGGGCTTGGATCTGGGAGGAAACCCAAAGGGATGCACAGGGAAAATG
This sequence comes from Anser brachyrhynchus, assembly GCF_964034855.1. NCBI lineage: Eukaryota > Metazoa > Chordata > Aves > Anseriformes > Anatidae > Anser > Anser brachyrhynchus. The sequence goes on from NC_137714.1 coordinate 1,073,725, forward strand.
CAGCCAGACAGGTTCTGGGCTCGCCCTGCCAACGCTCAGCACTGCCAAAAAGCCTCTGAAGCGGCCGTTCCGCTGCGGGAAGGTCAGGCTCCTCCTTGGTCACCACCACAGAGCCCAGGGAGCGATGGCGAGGGGCTGAGCGGGCTGCAGGAGGCGGCTCGGGTCTCCATCTCTAGAGGAGAAGCTACACATGGGGAGGAGGAAGATGGACAGACACGGGAGGAAGATGGGGATGAAAGCAACATGGTCTGTGCAGCTGGAGGTGGATGAGTTCAGTTTTCATCCCCCTGCACAGCTCCTTGTGCTTGTTTCTAGTGTATTTTTGCAATACTTGTGCCAGAGCACAGCTTGAATCCTACTAAACAAAGACCCCAGTTTAAAAAACCACCCCCTTTTCCCTACTGATATGTTGCTAGGACTTTACTTTAGTAGTAGCTGCTGACAGCCAAGACAGGTGCACATTTTTAATTACTTTCTTAGCAGAATAACATTTTTTTTAAATATATATTCTTAAAGAAACACAGCCAGCCAACTGCCAAAGAGCTTCAATCAAGTTACCTAAGGGTCATGGACAGCCCCTTCCCGGAATAAGGCTCACCCATGCCCAAAAGAAATACGCATGGGTCTCAGCGATGCACCGACACCATCCCTTCTAAGAGAGGAGCAACCCTGTCTGCAAGGAGGAAAGACTTCATGCAAGCAAGAGAAGCTGCTCTTAGACAATCATCGATCCTGAAGCTTCAAATGGCTGCACGCACGCTCAGCTCCCAAGCGGGAAGCGAGCCTTCATTCCTGCGAGCGGTGCTATGAGCCTCAGAAAGCGTCTGCACAATAAGTCTTAGTTTAGTTTTTCACTTTATGAATGAGAATCCCTGGCAGAGAAAGCCCAAGAAATACAATCTGTACCACGTACCTCACTGTAAATTTCAATAATGATGGTGGGAATTTTTTTTCTTTTTAAATTGTTCCTTTCACAAACCCCCAAATGACAAGGATTTCACAAGGCTTAAGTAATTTCATTCATCTGCCTCCAGGTCACCCCGTCCTGCTTCGCCTAGATGTTTTGACGCTTGTGTGTCCTGTCCCCACCCCCTCCCTCCTTTCCTAAAGTCACCAAAACAAGCAATTGTAATTATTTCGAGCACACAGGATTGCCTGTCAGAAAAGCCCACCGCCTTAAACACCCCACGCCAAGCTGGCTTGCACAGCAGCAGGACTCGGAGATGCACAGAGCAAGGAGCAGGCTTCATTTTTCAAGCTCTTGATTTCTCCTCCCAGATCAAGAGCCTGAAACCTAAAGTCCCAATAATTAAAACACTCGAAAATTGTGTTAGGGAGATGGATGCTGGGTTAAAGGGAAACAGTGTTTAAAATATCAGGCTGGGCGGAGAAGGTAATAACCCCGTCTTCTCTACGAGGAATTTACTGGCTGCAGTTATTTAACAATTTATATAATGAACACACCGGCATGATGTAGGCTAAAAATAGGGGCAGCAATGGGACACGGGATGCAGCTCCACACACAAAGCACTATCAGGTTGCAGCGGCTCTCCGCTAGGACACACAAGTGGAACTGTTAGCAGCAGCAGCCCTGATTCATTGTTTTATTGCCTCCCGGGAACGAGGAACAGCAGGACTGCAAAAGGCAGTTTGGAAACCATCACCTCCTTCTCCAGTGGGATCAGAGCGCAGGTGCCATCGCTCCCTCGAGCGGAGGCTGCACACCCTGACCCCACTGGGAAGACCCCAAAAATCCCCCGGGTGAACAGGAACAGCTCCATCGCCCACCCTGCCAGCATGGGCAGCTGCGAGGCCCCTGGGCACAGCCACCCTCCAAAAACGTGGCAGTGAGGGAGGAAGAAGGCTTCTGGCCGTGTTCTCCAGCTCTGAGCCCTGGGGAGTGGAGCCCCTCCAGCAGGCGGTACCTGCCGGGGGGGCTTGGCTCAGGCCAAGCAGCGAGGGAGGGTGCAGGTCCAAAATCCCCAAGAACTTCTCTGCCTCCCCTGAGGGTACAGCACACAGCCCAAACTTTGTGGTGCACAACATCCCTCCCTGCCTTCCTCAGAGGCCTCCATCCTTCTCCCCTCGAGGAAAATCATCCAAGTGCCGGCTGGTGCCCCAGGGCTGGCTGAGATACGCAGCCAGGGCCCAGCTTCCTCTGGGCTGTGGGCTTGCTGCTCCTCTCGGCACCATGAAGGCTCCCCCAGCCTCCCCCAGCTCAAAAAAACAAACCAACCCTCCTGCAAACCCTTCTCCTCGTGCAAAAGTGATCGGTGAAGAATCCCACTGTGATCTGATTGCCACACATGGATGAAAAACCCTTTTGAGCTTGAAGCGTGAAGAGTGTGGGTCAAAGAAAGAAGAGCTACACTTCCCAAAGGCTCTCTGTGTCCCTCCTGCCTTCCTCCCTCACCCTCATTTAATTTAAGCTGAGTGTTTTCCATGAGCCCTCACCCAGTTTCAGGCCATCCCCTCCACGCATCATGTCTACAGACGCCCTACAAGGAACAAGCAGCTGTTTCAGCAGCGCCGAGCAGGGAGGACTATATTAAGAGGACCACAAACCCGGTGTTCAGCCCTCAGTGCAAGAAAGGAGGCTTTCTTAGCTTTTTTTTTTTGTGAGGCAGCTGGCTGCAGGGTGCTGGTGCAGGCAAGCATTGCTGGATGCACGCTGCCAAAGCCAAGGGGCTGATGCACCCCAGTCCCATGCCCTGCTTCCCACAGTTAAAGTTCAGGGCTCAGATTCGGCAGGGACACAAAGCCTGCAGCTGCAGGGGTTTAATCCCCACGCCCAGAACATCCTGCTGCCCACAACAGAATTCCTCCCACCTCCCTGTGCGCTGCTGTCTTGTTCCCCTGGTACAGAGCAGGGCTTTCCTGCAGTAAATGGGCACCTCAAGCCACTTTCCCCATCTCTTCTGCACCTCACACACAATACAGCTTGCTAGGAGACTCATCCCCAACACACAGCCCATCTCAGGGCTGAGCCCAGGGGCTTAACACTAAGAAAGCACAAGGGGAAACTGAGGCAGAGGGACCTTTGTTTGCTGTGGGTCCGTATGAACCAGAGCTCCCAGGGTTTTAGGGCACACCTGGACAGCTTCCACCACGCTCTGTAAGACGTGGAAGCACCTGGCAACACACCTTGGGGGAAGATCTTACCCATTCCTTGCCAAAAACCCATCCATGTGCCTCCCCTCACATCACACCTGGTGCCTGCCCCCAAGAAGAGACCCCATTAGGGCAGTTCAGATGTGGTCCATGCCCACCTCAAGGAGACTCACATCTCTCTTTGCAGTGGGTCAGCTGGACAGGCTGGAGAAAAGTCCCTGCAGCCATAAGGAAAAGAGATGTAAGGAAATGACTCACGTCCTCATCCCAGGCACTGGAGTCGGGCAGGTATGGCACTGATGCAATGCAGTAATTACAGAGCATCTGCTCCCCGAGGTCCCAGAGCACACTGCGCCACGTCAGGAGTGCTCCTCTGCACGGAGCTCAGGGGATGGGGAAATGAGAGCAGAAACCATAAAGCCACTTCCCAGCACACTTCCGTGCCTTCCCGGCTCACTGCGCTGCACGCGCTGCTCCCACTGCCTGTCTCCGGGATGGGCAGGAGGCAAACGCCTCTCCCCGACCTCCGCCTCGCACCGGAGCCTCGCCACTGACCAATGTGAAGGCCACCAGCACAGGTGGGTCCTGCTGGTGCCCGGGGATGACACCTGGCAGGGGAAGGCCAGGGTTTTCCAGCAGAGCCAGAAGAGCACAATGCCCTCAGCAGATGCTGCAGCGCTCTGGCTCTTGGATGCTTTCAGTGCTCCTGACTCTACACCCAAAGACTATGGGAGCAAGGAGGCTGGGCAGGAACAGGCTCGAGCCCTTGGGCTTCGTTCACGCAGGCAAAGCACTGACACCAAGTCAGCTGGAGCGGTGGCACCCTCTGAGGCCCTCCTACAACTCCCCCTTCCTGGAGAGGGGGACCAGACGTCCCCCAGGAGCAGAGCAGTCCCTGTGGCTGCCAGCATGGGGGGGGACATTCAGAGCCATCCAGGCTGCTGGCAGAGCCAGTGCAGAGGCAAAGATGGCACCGTCCCACGAGCCTGGCCTCCACAGGCACCACAGGAGCTTGCCGGGAGGTGCGGGCCCCCAGCATCCTGCAGCATGAAGCTGCCAGCATCCTGCAGCCTCAAGGAAGCACCCTGCTCCCCTCAATTAAGAGGATTCAGCCTCCCATGCTGACATGTTTTGGGAAGTACTTGCATGGGATCTTCCCTTTCACAAGTTTTTCAGTGCTCGAGGTGACACGCTGGTGTTTGTGCTCCCAGGCAATGTCAGGAGATTTCGCAGCCCGTTGGCCAATCCCACCAGTAATAAGATTAACAGCAGTGGCACAAATTCTGCCTCAGTGTTTTTAATTATTTGGGATTGTGTACCAGAGGCTTTGATGTTTTAACTCTCTCTGCAGCCCAGGAACAGCCAGTTCCTTCGAGCCAAGCGGCAGCTGGAGCCCAGTTTGTCTTTCAACACCTTACCCTGGCAGCTGAGCTTTGCCCAGGGCACATAACAAGCACAATACAGGATTTCTGAGCTAACATTTCCAGGGCTGTAAAATTTCAAAAGGTTGTGCAGTTCTGAGGAACCCCATGTTTTTCAGAGCTTCCAAGTACCCACCAGGTGCCTGATCATGGGAGGGTCCTGGTATCTGCTAGAGGCAGTAAAATAAAGCAAATACCTACTGCTGTTCATTCCCTCTCACACACAGCTATGTCATTTCATCTTGTCTGTCCCTGCTCATCCACTTACCTGGGGATGTTTAGTCTCTGATGCCTGCATGGGATCCCCCCCATAAATGCTCCTGCAGGCATTCCAACACCCTCACCCTTTACCAACTAACTGGGGTCTTCAGATTCCCTTTGAAACCCCATGAAGGATCCTGCCACCCCCCACCAGAGACAGCTGCCACATCCCACAGCAGGTCCCCACGTCTGCCCCCTGGAAAAAAGCCCTGCAGCCACCCCAGCAGCTGGGAGAGGGACTGCTCCCAGCCCCCCGCAGCTCTGCCCCACTCCAGGCTCCTGTCTCAGAAGCGGGAGGGAGGACAGCCTGCTGCAGCCTGGCAGGACAGCAGTTACCCAGGCCGGGTGAGTTATTGCTATCCACACCCAGAGCAGGATCAGCCCTGCCTCCCATCTCCCCAGCCGTCACCGCCTGGCGCCTGCTGAGTCAAGGGTGAGCAAGCTCGCCAGGTACCCCGCACTGTGGCAAAAGGGCACAGGCAGGAGGCAGTGCCAGACACCCTCCCTGCCGCAGCCGAAACCGGCCCTCGGAGCCAATGCCGCCTCCGTCCTGCAGGGCAGAAGATGGGTGTGAAGGCTCAGCAGGCATGGGGGGCTGGTGCACCCCGCTTCCTTTGTGGTGGAGGCCAGGCAGCTCTGGCAACCCCAAACCATTGGTATTTTGCAGCCTCCTGCACATTGCCTCCACTGGGGCAATAATTATCCGCCCCTCCCTGCTAAGGCAGCCCACCGGGGCTGTTATCTAGATCTGTGAGGCCACGTGGGTGAGCACTCCCAGGCCTGCTCACATCCCAAACTCCTCCACCGCTCGCCCTGCAAAGCCACACCAGAGAAAGTGCTGGAGTTCTCATGGCATGCCTTGCGCGTCTGGGCTCCGGCTCTCAGCCGCATGTGGGAGAACAACCAGCTTCTTCAGCTGCCCATCAGCGAGGTCACTGCCCGGGAGATGACTAAGGTCCCAATTAGCTTTGAAATCTTCGCTAAGGCTGAGGTTAAAAGTTACACAGATCCCACCCCAAGAGCCTCTCGAAGCACACACATGCATTCCCAGAATTCACCAGCAAAACGCTAAGCAAGAGGAAACTAATTCTCCTGGGAGCACAAGAGCTAAACAGCTCCTTAACAAATCCCATTACAGGCAGTAAGCTGCCTAGCAGGATGTACTATTTTAGCCAGGCTCATGGTGGAGGGGCGAGGTGGGCAGTAAGTGCTCGCTTGCAAGAGCCTCTTTGCACAACCCCCCCACTTTGCCACAGACAGGCTGCTCGGTGCACGCTGCCATGCCTGGATCGGCACACGCATGCTGTCCTGCTGCCGCTCCGCTCTCACCTTTTGCGGGGCATTGATGACACCAGTGTTGTAGCCGAACTGCAAGGAACCCAGCACTGCTCCTCCCACAGCCAGCATCAGGCGAGCTGTCATCTGTGTGAAGGAGAAAAAGGAGAGGGGTTAGGTGTGGGCCCCAGGCTCTGCCCCATGCAGGCACCCCCAGCCTGCCCAGGACCCGGCAGCGGGCAAGCCCCCATCTCTGCTCAGGCCCTCCTCCCCCCAAGACCGAGGTCCTCCTCGCCCCCTCTCAGCACCCTGCCCATCTGCCCCCTGCCTCTGGGACCCCCGGTCACCTTGGGAAGCTGCTAAGTCCGAGGCAGCACAAAAGCCCCAGGAACCGCTGGTACTACATACTTTATAAGTCAAGCGACTCAGATGTCTGTCCCTGCCGCCCTGCTCACACCACCTCCGTCACAGAGATCCTCTATGGCCAGATTACACACCCGTGACTTCTTCCCAGGGGAAAGCATCGAAGGCTCATGCTGTGCCCTCAGCAACCCCCCTTGGCCTCCATGGGGCAAGCCCCCCAGCACGATGGCTCCACACGCTGCTGGAGCAGGCAGACACACTGGTGGGCCCACAACCCACTCAGCCGCCACAGGGTGCAGACCCCAGCCCACGCTGAGCCCAGCGGGCTCAGGAGGCCGCGTGCCACAGACCCGCCTCGGGCCGCGGGGAGCCCCCCAGCCAAGATGTGGGACTGGCTGTGCTGAGGGGGCCAAGCAACCCCCCCAAAATGCCTCCCTCCAGAGCTCCAGAGGGAAGGGGTCTTCCTTCCGATCAAAGCCACAAGCACAGCCCCGGGCCCCCTCCACAAATCCAAACCACCAGAAAACTGAAATTGCAGCACCCTGGGGGGGCCCTGTGCTCACCCAAACCGAGCCAGCACCTGGGCACCCACCAGGGTGGACCGGCTGTGCCAGGCAAGCGTGAATGGGCAGAACCCAGGACAAAAGGGACGTCCTGCTTCCATGGTTTCCTGACATCCACGTGGGCTAAGTAACACAACACTTTCGGGATCCCAGGATTATTTTTTTTTGCCTCCTGACTCAGGTCAGAGGCTTTAGGCCACGACAGTCCCAGACATCGGGGTCACTGCATGTGCCACATCCCCCACGCCAAGCGCTCAGAGCCAGGGTGCCGCAGCGACGGCACGCCAGAGATAGCCACAGAGCAGAGCATGCCGGCGATATCCCCAGCCGCCCGCCGCACCCGGCCCTGTTTGGTTTGGCCATGCAGTGCCTGGCACCCGGCTCCGGGGGCCGCTTTCAGGGATGTTGCAGGAGCCCATGCACTGGATCTGCCCAAAGCGCCTGGGTGCTCACGGCTCCTGCTGTGCCGTGCTGCGAGGCTCTGCTGCCCAGGCACCTTGTCGGACTCTGTGACCTTGGACAGAAAACAGCAGGGGAGGAGAGGTGCTCCTGGGGCAGCCGAGCCCCAGCACCAAAGGCTTGGGGGTCAGCATGGCGAAGCACAACCACGCTCAGCAGCACCATCCCCGTCACCAGCATGGAGATGGCCTGGACCGCATGGTTCAGCCACCGCTAACAAAGGTTTGTGTCAGAGCCTAATTCACTGTTACTAAGCAAAATCCCAGCATTTATCCAACGCCTCAGTGCCTTTGGCTATTTGGCAAGCACTTGCCCACCTCCCTTTTCTCCTGCTTAAGCTACAGCAACAATTGGAGGCTTGTTTCTGAGCAAGGTCAGGGCAGGCCAGCACTTGGACACCTCCATCAATGGCCCAATTATCCCTGGCAGGAGATTTCCCCATTGCTCAGCCCAGCCACAGTGCCCCAAGAGCAGGGATTTGATGTTCCCAGGTTCGGTTAATCAGCTTAGGGACATTCACGTGAACTTAAAGCCCCTTCTCTGGGGCTCAGCACTCGCACACAGCTGCGATGCTTGCTGTGGCAGACAGGAGGCCTCGCTGGAGCGGGCGAGCACTCTTTACCAAATCCCAGGCATTGTTCCCTTGCTGGGGAGAGCCAAAGCCTCAGCCACAGGCACCTGATTTGGCACAAGAGCCCTGCTGCACACGCCATCTCGTTTTGGGATGGGCCAGTCTGTGACGCAGCGAGTCTGCCAGGAAGGGCCCGAAACCGCATACAGCAGTCTCGCTTCTCCTTCCGCAGCTGCCGCCGGCCTCCTGCGGGTTACCTGCGAGCAGCTGGGTCCCACAGGGCGCTTCCTGCCTGCCGACACGAGCGCCTCCTCCGCTGTCCCGGCACAACCCCGGCGGCACCGCTCGCGCCGGCTCCCTGACCTGACCACCTACTTATTCCTCCAGCCGCACTTCTCCCATTCACATCCCAGCCCCGACAGCCGTCCCTGCAGTTCTCCTCCTGCTCCTTTTCTCTGCCTGATTGCCTGAAAGGGCCTTTCTTCCCGCAGTGCGGCCCCCTCGCTTCCTGCCCCCTCTCTTTTCCTGCAGAGGGAAAACCCGTGTTGCAATTGTCAGATGTCAGGTCCTGGTGTCTGGCTGTGGCTGTCTTTGAGGCGAGACCCACATGCATTTCACTCATTTCACTCGATACATCAACAGCAGGCAGCAGTGCTGGGGCCCAGAGGTGAGGCGTGCAACGGGAGCCCAGCACAGACCTCTGGAAGGTGAACCTCAGCCCAAGTGGAGGACAACAGCAAGAGAAACAGACGGGAGTGCACAAAGCAAGTCCCCAAAAATACAAATGATGTAGCGCAGTGGTTGCAGCCACCCGGCACGCTCAGTGTGCAAGGCTTCACCAGTACCAGGCAGCTCACCGGGGCGCTGCCGGCCCAGATCCAGGCTAACGCCCACCCAAAGCCCTTCCCTGGTTTTCTGGTGCTGGACCCAGGCCCTTGGAGACCACCAGCCAAGAGGAAGCACCAGACAGACTCCAAGACAATTTTGGCTGAGCTGAATCTAGCCCAGACAAATCTAGCCCTCTACAAGGGGCAGTTGCATCTGGTTCCCAGACCCGTCACAGGTCATTTCATGGGGCTCCCCAGGCTCCCCGCACCCCTGCAATTAAGTGCTGGCCGCTCAGGCAGCGCGGCTGGGCCCTGGCATTGTTTTTGGACAGAGCCCGGCACTCCCAGGTGCTCCTGGCCAGAGCACGCTGCCCTTCCTGCAAAGCAGGAATCCAGTGCACGATTCCCAAGGAATCGAGATTCCCAAGAAGAAACTTCTGTGAGCAGGAGCTCACATAAAAGTATACCGCTCCCTGGGGAGCTAGAGCTCCCCGCAGCCACTGAGACCCCCCTTACTGCAGGTTTTGCCACGTGTCCAGTGGTCCCCAGCACTTGTTTGTAGCTGGAAGACCAAAAGCAGGAGCGTAGCTGGGGGGCATGGTGAAACCACAGACCTGGAGGCAGTGGCAGCCTGCCCAGCTACCTCCAGCCCCACTTTGCTCCTCTGGCACCACAGAGGGACATTTCCAGAGGTCTGGTGTCAGGCAGACCCACCGAAGCACAACATGGTGATGGTGACAGCTGACTGCAGACAACACACCAAGGGCTATGCGCTGAAACACTAAGCATTCGGCAACAGTAACTACTGCTTGCTGGTCTTGGCTCTCCTGCCAATCTGCCTTTCTCCGCTTTAACAGGGAATTAGGAAGCTCACTGGGAAGAGCAGCAACAGGACCCTGAGCTGCCTCAGGAAATAAAGCCAGCCCCGTTAATTAAGTTCATTAATTAGCATTGGCCTGAACACAACAATTCCACTTCACAAGAAATTGGGGAGGTTTTGTCACTTGCTTTTGTTCAGCACGTCCGACAAACCTTGGAAAGAAAATGCCAACTTCAGAGCGAGGACCAGCTCAGGGCCACAGTTCCCAAAACTGGCCGCAGGAGTTTGGACTTGGGTTTCCTGCGCCCCACCGACCCCACAAGCTGGTGGCGAGGCCCCGCACACCTGGCAGGTTTCCATTTTTACGGTGACACTGCTCTCCCTCGCACTGCTGCCCAAAAGCCTTTCCACAATTAAAAACGCATTTCCACCCCCCCAACAAATCCCAGCACTGCAGCTTTGTGGCCCAGACCTGCAATGCAGGGTGAGAGCAGGCTGAGAAATGCTGCCAAAGTTAGAGAAAAACAAGTGGCGGGCACAGAAATCCGCCCCGTGCTCCAAAACCCCAACCCCAAGCTCCCCCGTCCAGCCAGCACAGCTCGGTGTCGCAGGGCTGTAATTTCTTCCAACTCTCTGGCTATTCAGCACAAACCACGCTGGCCTCAGATGGCTTTGCTCCACACAGCTACAACGCACACCACCATTAATGTATAAAAAACAACCTGTGCTTGAACAAACGCTTAGAAGTGCCTTGCGTTTTTTGTTTTCCCCATCTGAAGGGCGGCAATTTCAGCCTTGTTTAGCCACACAAAGCCTTCTCCTCACACGGGAGCGTGCCGGTGAGCACCGGTTCACACATCTAGGAATACCTGTCATTGATCCCCACGTATTGCACACTTGGGGCGAGCAGGAAGCAAGGAGGGGTGTGCAGTACATTGCAGGTGAGTCACGCCGTTGCAACACGCCTGTTTGCCCAGCTAGCTTTTATGAAAGGGAGCAGCGACGGCCGGGGATGGGGATGCAGCGCTCCGGCCAGTCCTCAGCATGAACTTTGCTCCAGGAAGATTACAGGCAGTACTGGCTCTTCACAAGGGGCTTTCTCCAGCACAGGCTTGGGATTTTACTATCAAAAAAAAGACAATCAGCACAACTGAGGACAGAGGCTTTGTATTGGTGTATGGGAGAAACAGGGCGCTAAGCCTCGCTTTAAGGAGTGAAAGTCTTCAGCCCTGAGCATACACTTTGGACTACACTTCAAGAAGTTCACCAAAAAACACTTAATAGACCCTTTCTTCTGTTTTATACACCCCACGGTGCCTATCAGGAAGAAAAACACTACTTTTGCAAGCGTAACCTTTGACAGAAATCCCCAGCTTTCTGTTAAGAAACACCACCAGCTTCAAGATGAAGGAATAAAGTTCCAGCATAGGCTTCTGGCATTTTTGGCCACCGCTCCTGGGCAAAGCCAGCAGCCTGGCCGGGACCGCTGTGAGTCAGCGCCGCCTGCTCACTGCCGTGCGCCTGCATTCGAGCGCCAAGCACGCTGCCGAGCCTGCTCCGCCGTTCGGCCGGCTGCGTTTCAGCCTTAACCTTGCCATTAAAGGAGAGGCTCAAGATGGAGAGCTGAAAAAAAAAAAGCTGGTTTCTAGCGGCCGTCTTTCATGGGAAACTCTTGTAAACCCATGCAGCGAGCTCTGTTTTGTTAACCCCTCACTTGGAGCCTAACAGAAAGCAGCAGCTTTGTTTGGAGTTCAGCAAAAGCACTTCCCCCTCCTACTCCTGCACAGCTACTTCCAAATGAACGCCTGCACAGCCTGAAGACAGACAAGAGCCGTGTTGTACCGGCTACAGGGAGCCCTATGCGCTATAGGAAGAGACCCATACCCTCTCCTCGCTCCGGCATACTGCAAGAGCCAGGTTTTTAAGCAAAGGTGAGAGCTCGCCATGAAGGATGTCTGGCTCGCCGTTTCCTGCTTCCTTTGCTGCTGAACATGGAAGTGAAGATGCTCGGAGGATACCGGGGAGCGTCACCTGGGCACTGCCCCACTCACCAGCACCTGCGGCGCGAGGGATGCTAGCTCAGCCCCAAGCAGACCACGCTGCCTTTGCTCATCTCCCTTGCCTCACTTTTTACCGATTTTTCACCAGCGTGGAAGGATTTCGGAACGCTGCCTGCCTAATGGAACAAGGAAATGAATAATCTCAAAAAAAAAAGTCCCAGTAGGGAATTCCAGGACGATCCACTTTTAGAATAGCCCGTAAAGATGAGGCATGCAGCCTGCTGCAAACGTGACCCCTCCGCAACGTGCCTTGCCATAGCGGGCACCGGCAGCAGCAGGCTTTGCCTGCAGGCTGCCCGGCGGGGGGAGCAGGGTTTGTCAGATCCCCGTGAGGTTTTCTGAACGCCAGGCTGCTTCTCGGACAATGAAACTCCGTGGGTGTGCGGGGGCACCCGCCGGCTTGCCTGAATGCAGCCTGAGCACATGCTCGGTGTTTTGGAAAAATGAAGTCTGAGAGAGCAAATCCTTACTCGTGTGAGTAATCCTCCCCACCCCACAGCCACCAGCAAGGTCACTCCCGCCAGCAAGGGCGCTTGGAGTGAGGGTTCACAGCCTGCTCGCTGCGCAGGATGTCTCCTGCAAAGGCTTTTTGTGACGAAACCACTGCCCGAGAGACGAAGCCAGCGGCACGAGAGGCTTCCGCCAGGCTGCTGGAATGGGGGCAGCAGACGACAGAAAAACTTTGCATCACAAAACAGACAGCCCTGCGAGCACGGCATCTCGCCCAGCCGTAGCACAAGCAAGCTGGGATAGCACGCACAGGCAGGCTCCCAGCAAACTAAAATGAACGCCTCAACCCCCCCGAGACCTCTCCTTACACCTTGGCTACACAGGGGCTCATCCCACAAGGCGCAGACCCCCGTCACAGCCCAGTTTGGGAACTGGGGGGGAGGGAGAACACCATCACATGCCGGCAGCTTCCCTCCTCACGGAGACGCCGTCCTGCCGGGGAAGGAACCGCACCGCCACCCCGGCCCCCGCTGCATCACCGCGCAGCCTCCGGGGAGGCAGCCAGAGCCCAGCGATAACTCGGGGCTTGCGTTGGCTCTGTCCGGGAAAAAATTCTGTCACTGCCCAGCGCTGGGTAAACCTGACGATAACGCCACGCAGCGGACACGGCACTGGGAGCACGTGCCACAGGACCGGTGCCCGCAGACAGGGCGGCCGAGGGAGTTTCTTCGCAGCCGAGGCAGGGCATGGGAGGCTGGCACAGCCGCCAGCCCCACCGCGATCACCGCGGGCTCGTGTGGGGCTCCGGGGCCAGGCGGGTGCTGGGATTATCACTGCCAAAGGGCCTCGATGTGGGAGAAAGCTCACAGCAAGGGGAGGGGAAAAAGCCCAATGTTTTTACTTTTTTATTTTATTTTTTTTTAAGAAGGTCAGCTGGGGACATCAACAAGATCCCTCTGAATTTTGCAACCACAGGAATGCCTCTCTAACAAGCCCAGGAAATGTTTTCTTATGCAAAGTCCCAAGCCACAGCCCCGGGGTCCCCCCCCCACGCTGCTCATGGCCCCCGGCCCCCCCAGGGGTGGGCTGCCAGGTGCCTGGCTGCCATGGGACGGGGCCCTTTCGGAAACACGCGCTTGGGATTTAAGCATCGCCCATGACGGAGTAGCAGGCTGGCCCTGTGATTGATTACTCACTTAACCAAAATAGACCGTTTCTAACGTGAGTTGATCTAACGGGAATTGCTGTTACAGACACAAAACCAGACCGGGTTTGTCCCTGGCCCCTGCAAGCCTCCATTTCTGTAGCTGAGGGCTGGATTTGCCCGGCGGTGCCTCGGATTTCTTTGTGAAGGAAGACAGCAAGTTTCCTTGATGCCTCCCTCCGCTGGCTCTGACATGCTCCCGGCCGTCACGTCCCCGGGCTCCTTCCCCAGCAACTTACACCGCCTGCCAACCCCCTCCTCCCCCCAGCGATCCCCCAAAAAAGCCTTCCCCCAGCAGTCCAGCACAGCCTGCTTGAAGGAAAAAGCCGCGCTACTCCCAAAAGGCACCCCGAACCCGGGGACAGGAGGAAGGCTGGACGCAGCTCCCCAGCCCCGCTCTGCCAGTGGCTGACCCGGAAAGCGGCCAGGAGCCGGGCACGGCTCTCGCTGCCCGCGGCGGAGCAGGAACATCGCTCGGAGCCATCGCTGACGAAGTCCAGAAGCCACCCGGGCTCCCACCACGAGCTGAACTGGAAGCTGGCTTTTTATCATGCGGGACAGCGCGCCGCCCGGCACTTGGCACCGCTGAGGAGCCATTTCTGCTCCCTTCCCCAGCAAGGCCGCCGTGCTGGCGTAACGCCCCGGGACAGGGGTCTCGGCAGCGGCCCGGCGGGCACCTCTGCCCACCCAGACCCCCCACACCGGGGTCTGATAGGAACGAGCCTACAGCCCCACAGCCCATCCCGCGGCCTCACCAAGTTGCATCAGTTTTAAAGCCCTTCCCTGCTCCAGCCCAGCCCCTGGGGGGGCTGCTCTGAGCCCGGTGCCTCCCGCTCACCCCCCGACCACGCTCCTGGGACCCCGTTTCCAACAAAACACGGCGGAATCGGGGCTCGGCACCGCTGCGACGCCACCGGGTCCGCGGGGAGCCCCCACCCGGGACGGGGCCGGCGCCCGGGGTGCCTCGGGCCCCCCGCAGCCCCCCAGCTGGGCCGGGCAGCGCTCGGTTGCCGCTCGGTTTGCCCTCCCCGAGCCCCTTTCCGAGGCGCCCTCCGGGCAGCTCGGGCCGGGATCAGCTGCTGCGGTTCGGGGCTCACCTTTCGGTTTCTCGTTTCCTTTCAGTTTCAACCCAAAACGCGGAGCGGGGGAAGGGGCGGAGGGGAGCGCAGCGCCGCCCGCAGCCCCCCGGCCGTGCCCCGGGAGCAGCGGTGCAATTAAATCTGACGCAATTAAGCTCGGGCAGCTCCAAACCCCCGCGGCCCAAGCCCGGGGGCAGGATCCCGAGCAGCCGGACCCCGAGCAGCGCCCGGGCTTTATATCCAACCCCCCCCCCCCCCCACCCCAACCCCGCGCACCGGCCCCGCCAACTTGCACCGGGGCAGCACCGCCGCTCCGGGGGCACCGGAGGGAGCGGGGCCGGCGGGGAAAGGAATAACAGCGCCGGTGCCGCGGGCGGGGCGGTGCCGGTGCCGCTCGGCGCGGTGCGGGCTCACCTTGCTGCCGGTCTCCATGGCGGGGCCGGGCGGCGCGGAGCTGCTCGCGGGGCGGCGGAGCGGAGGCGCGCGGCCGGCGCGGGGGCATTGGAGCGGCTTAAGAGAGCGGGGGGGGCGGGGCGCGGGGGGCGGCGCCCATTGGACAGCGCCGGGGGAGGGGGGGGGAGAAGGGAGGGGGCGGGGCCTCGGGGGGGCCCGGCGGGGGTGTGCGCGGGGCGGGGGGGGCGGGGAGGGCGCGCGGCCGTGCGGCTGTGTGCGGGGGGGCGGGGGCATGGGGGGGGCGGGGGGGGAGGGGGGAGCATGGGGGGTGGGGGGTGCATGGGGGGGCATGGAGGGGGGTGCGGGGGGGTGCATGGGGGGCTGTGCACGGGGGGTGCGCATGGGGGGGCGTGGGGGGAGCATGGGGGGTGGGGGGGTGCATGGGGGGGCATGGAGGGGGGTGCAGGGGGGTGCATGGGGGGCTGTGCGTGGAGGGGTGCATGGGGGGGCATGGGGGGAGCATGGGGGGGCATGGGGTTGCGTGGGGGGTGCATGAGGGGCTGTGCGTGGAGGGGTGCATGGGGGGTGTGCGTGGGGGGGGCGTGGGGGGAGCATGGGGGGGCATGGGAGTGCGTGGGGGGAGCATGGGGGGCTGTGCGTGGAGGGGTGCATGGGGGGTGTGCATGGGGGTGCGTGGGGGGAGCATGGGGGGGCATGGGGTTGCGTGGGGGGGTGCATGAGGGGCTGTGCGTGGAGGGGTGCATGGGGGGTGTGCGTGGGGGGGGCGTGGGGGGAGCATGGGGGGGCATGGGAGTGCGTGGGGGGAGCATGGGGGGCTGTGCGTGGAGGGGTGCATGGGGGGTGTGCATGGGGGTGCGTGGGGGGAGCATGGGGGGTGGGGGGGTGCATGGGGGGGCATGGAGGGGGGTGCGGGGGGGTGCATGGGAGGCTGTGTGTGGGGGGTGCATGGGGGGTGTGGGAGGAGCATGGGGGGGCATGGGGTTGCGTGGGGGGGTGCATGAGGGGCTGTGCGTGGAGGGGTGCATGGGGGGTGTGCATGGGGGGGCGTGGAGGGAGCATGGGGGGGCATGGGGATGCGTGGGGATGCATGAGGGGCTGTGCATGGGGGGGTGCATGGGAGGGCATGGGGAGTGTGTAGTGGGGGGGGCATGGGGGGACATGGAGGGGGCGTGCGTGGTGGTGCATGGGGGGCTGTGCATGGGGGGTGCATGGGGGGTGTGCACGGTGGGAATATAGGGGGGTGCACAGGGGGTTGCATGGGGGGAGCATGGGGGGGCGTGGGGGGTTGCCCAGGGGGGTGCAGGGGGGGAGTGTACACAGGGGGCACATGCATGCGCGGTGTGCCCGTGGAAATAGGTGCCGAAATCCGCACACACGCGCGTGGCGACGTGGGCATGAAACCGTGGGCACGCTCACCCCTGCACGCACGCACACATCCGTGCATGTGAGTGCACGCGAGTGCGTGTGCATCGGCACGGGCTCGCCTCTCCACGCGTGCGCGTGCACCTGCGTGCGCGCAGCGATGCGCGTGCCCGCCGCCCCGCACGTGCAACGGTTTCCACACGAGGCCTCCCGCTGCACGTGGAGCGCGGCGGCCCTTCGCAGCGACCCCGCTTGCTACGTGCAAGGTCTTGGGGGCGTCCGGGGTGCTAACACCGGGCAGAGAAAGAGGCTGCGAGCCAGCCCCCGGTGCGCGCAGCAGGGCCGGGTGCCGCTGCACGGAGCGGGGCCGTGCGAGGAGAAAACTCGCCCCGGCAAACCCCGGAGCTCGAGGGCACCGCGGGGCCGGCGGCGTCGAAGCCTCTCCTGCGCGGGCAGGCCTGGCCGCCAGTTGCCAAACTGCAGGCTTGCCATTAGGAATAAATAATTAAATAAATAAATAAATAAATAAATAAAAAGTGCGGTTTTAAAGCCGACGGGGTGGGACCTCCCGCAGCACCGCCCCACGACGTGCGCCCGCTGCGGGGCCGGCAGCGCAGCCGCCCCCCCCCCCCCCCCCGGTGCACCCTTTTGGTGCAGGAAGGGGGCTTTGCCGAGCTGCAAACCTTGGGGGAAAGGGGCCGGGGAGGGGTTTCGGGGCTGGATGTGCCGGCGCGCACGTCCGCCAGCTCCTCCCCGTCCCACCCCGTCCCACCCGGCTCCGCTCGGGGCCGCGCACGGCGGCGGCGGGGGTCCCGCCGGGGGGGGGGGGGTGGGGGGGGGGGGGAGGCTTTGTCTGCCCCGGCCCCCGCCGCCTCCCGCGGGCGCTGCGCTCGCAAATCAGCAAAAGAAAAGCAAAAAGTCGCCGCTTCCCAGCCCCGGAGCCAGCCCGGCACGGCGCCGCGAGCGGCCGCCCGGGAGGGGGGCTCGCCCTTAGCCTCCGGCCGCTTTCTTTTTGCCTTGTAAAGGAGCGAGGAAGAGAGAATTGTGCAAAAAGTCGGGGCGGGGGGCCGGGGGGGGCGGAAAAAGTCAAGTTTTGTTTTCTTCAAGCCTCCTGGTTTGCTCCGAATTTGGGCATTCGGGCGAGTCCTCGGCTCGGGCTGAGCAACGCAGGGAAAGCAGCAAATCCGAATTCCGGCGGCTCCACGACTCCCCCCACGCGCCTTTTCTTTTTTCTTTATTCTTTTTGTTTTTTTCCTCCTTCCCCTTTTTGCTCATCGCAAACGGGAGACGTGAAATTCCCGTGCATGAGGAAGGGCTTTTGATGAACCGGCATTTTGTTCAAAAAAAAAAAAAAAAAAAAAGGAAAAGAAAAGAAAGTACTGTTGGGAGCCGGGACGGGTTCGCCACAATGGGCGAGTGCTGATGGAAGGGAAAAGGGTGGCTTGGAAACACAGAGGCGATAATCTCCGTCTGCGCTGATAAGCTGCTCCCCGAGGGCTTGCAGGGGGATTTAGGGGATATTTTGCCTGTCCCTTCCCTTGGAGTGGGTGGGCGGAAAGGGTAAAAATAAAATCCCCGCGCCCAGGGGGAGTTCTCCAGGCTCTGGCAGGTGCTAGGGTGCTGGGTTTGCTGGGGGGCTACAGTGCGTGCGGGGAGCGGGGGTCCCATCGCCCATCAGAGGGCGAATGGGGGGCTTCTGAGCGGGGGGCTTCAGCTGGCGCTGGGGACAGAGGCTGCGGCGAGGGGCTCTGCCTCGCCGTGCCCCCACGTGGAGGGAGCCGAGCCCTCGCTGCTTGGCTGGGCCGGAGAAACCCGGTGGGTTGGGGTTGTTTCGGCGAGGGTTGATTCAGCAAAGCGTGCGAGCACGTGCCCGCTCAGCCGGCCGGCTGCGGCGCCGCTGGGGATCGCGCCCTTGCCGAGGCTGGGCGAGCGGGCGGGCGGCTGCGAGCGCTCTGGAGCCCAAGTGCAAAGCTGGGCCACCGCTGACTCACGGGGCCGCGGGCGAGCGGGCTCCTTCCCTGCCAGCTCGATCAACCTCTGCCTCTCGCTGGCTTGTCCCAGCCTGGCCAGCGCCGCCGGCACAGCGATCGCACAGACGGGGCGAAGCTGGAGCTTTGGGTCTCGTGCGTCTCCCTGTGTGCCCCGCGCCCCAAAACTGCCACTCCGCACACAGCTGGCATGATTTCTCTGGAAAAATCTGATCTCCGGGCGTACGAGGAAGTCTGCTGTCTTTATTTTCCCCTGTGTCACGTCAGCGCTGCCACCCCCGCGCTGGCCACCTCTCCCATCCCCAGGGTGCCCGCGGCTGGCACCGATGTGATCAGGCCCAGGGCTGCCGGACACGCGGCTGTCCCGGCACCCAGATGCCCAACAGCTGAAGTGCTTTCCCCTTTCCCCCTGCACAGTCCCAGCCCTCCCAGTCTCAGCTTGCCCTGTTTGCTTGAGCAAAAATAAGAGACGCGTGGCCCAGAGCAGTGTTAAACCCCCCCTGCGGTGCCAGGATGCAAAGTGGGGATCACCTCTTTCTGGGGCTGGTTTTTGGGTCTAGGCAGTAAAATCAGTATTTCCGAAGGGAAATCTGGGGGGAGGCAGCTTTGCAGGGATATTGGTGTTGGCATCGACGTGGAGCAACTGTGGAGTGAGGAGCCAGAAGCACTGGTCCTGCAGGCAGGGGAAGGGATGGAAATGCCCCTCAGCCTTGTCCTTAAAATCCATGGAGCTGGGCACAGCGGAGGCCCTGCGCATCGCCGCCCACCTAGCTCCCTAAAAAACCACTCCCTTGCCCACCCGAGCCAAAACCCAACCGCCCAGGGGAGCCAAATCCTGCTGCTCCAGCTGCGCCCTCCCAGCTGGGAGGCTTCAGCTCACCTGGCTTGGGTTTGCTTTTTATTTTTTTTATATATATTATTTTGGCTGAAGCAGCGGCGGGGCTACAGCCAGCATCGGGGGGCTGGAGGGGGGCCCACAGCGGTGCTGTGCTGGGGGGCTGGAGGAGCAGGGCAAGGCAGGGAGCTGAAGCGCGAGGCAGAGCTCTTCCCGCTGCGGGGAGGTGAAGCACCGGGAGCAGCCGATCCCCCAGGAGCTGAAGGAGAAGGCTTCTGACACCCCCTGCTCCCAGCGTGGGGCTGAGGGGCCAAAGTTGCCTGGGGGGGGGGCACTGGCTGCGGAAACGCCTTCGGGAGCTTCGTTCCTGCAGCTGGGGCTGGAATCAGCACCCAGCTGCTCAGAGCCACCTTTCATCAGCCCCAAAGCGAATTTGCTTCTGGAGCGAGTGAAGAGGAATTAAGCCGAGGGCACTTGAACTCTGAATCAGAGCATCCCCGCCGCGCCGCGGGACAGAGCTAATCCACTTCAGGGCAAATTTGTTCGAATGTTTCCCAAGGCCTCCAATGTGTTTAAGCCCCAAGGAGCTTTAAAAGAAGCAGTCACTGAGCTAAAAGGGCTTTGGGGTGTGTTTTTTTTGCTCCCAGATCAGGGCACAGAACAGTCCCCAGAGCTGTTTGCACCCGCGTGCCGGCTCCGCCGCCTCACCGGGAGCAGGTTCATCATGCAGGGTGCTGGGCAAAGCCATCGGAACTGACCCTTAGATTTAGAGTCTGAGCTGTGCTCCGTGCCGGTGTGGACGTGCTTGTTCGGGAGTTAAATGGCTTTAATTTGCTTGGGCCTCATTCACAGCTTTGGTTAGTTTTCCAAAGTCACTTTTCCTGCTTGCTGTGCAAAGAGAAGCCCAAAAAGCAGCACAAAGCCGCTTGTCCTTGCAGCGTGCAATGGCAGGGCTTTTGAAGCACGGCCAAGGCCATCATCCCAATTTGCCCCCATTTCCGAAATATCCCAAAGAGCCCAACCCGCGCCGCGTGGCACTTGAGCCATGCGTTGCAGCCCCGGGACTGGCGGCTGGGTCACCCCGTCTGCCCGTGCTTGTTTGGGTGTTTTGGTTTAGCTCTTCAAAGCTAGCATTAAATGCGCTCGCATTTCCTATTACAGCTTGCACAACAGCTGGGAGCAGCTGTCAACATCTGGCAGGCCACGGCCCTGCCTGCCCGCCGGCCACTCCGCACCCCGGTCACCCCATCGCAGCGGCCACGTTCTGCAATCCAAGGCAAACTGGGTCAAACC
Organism: Anser brachyrhynchus; assembly: GCF_964034855.1. Taxonomy (NCBI): domain Eukaryota; kingdom Metazoa; phylum Chordata; class Aves; order Anseriformes; family Anatidae; genus Anser; species Anser brachyrhynchus. The sequence goes on from NC_137714.1 coordinate 1,094,081, forward strand.
TCCCGGGCTGGGTGGGTTCGCCACCCTCGAAGCCGTGTGGTGAGAGCGGGTCAAGCCCAGAAGCGGCAGGAGCTGAGGCAGGTGCCCGGTGTGAAAAGCATCAGCTCAAAGCCACGAAACACAGGCAAAGTCCAGGGGGCAGCAGGGCTGGGCGATGGGAAGGGTTGGGCAATGCCAGCGCAGCCTTCCCTAGAACTGTCCTCATCACCCGGTGCCAGCAGGAGGGCGCGGTGCGGTTTGTCATCCCATCCGCCGCAGCTTGCCCGTGCCCCCAGGGCTGTGCTTTGCCCCCGGTGGCGTTTCCAGCTCCCTCCCCGTTCCCTGTCCTGATGCAGCACCCCAGTCCCATGGGGTCGGGCGCAGGAGGCGAGCTGTGAGACCTGAGCCCTGCGCCCCCGTTTCTGGAGATGCTGGCGGCACCTTGACGGCCTCGAGGTCGGGGTTGAACAGCCCGAGCCTCGCAGCGTGCTCCTTGTCCTTAAAACGGGGCTGGCAGCGGCCTCATCCTGCTCGGGCTGGTCACAGCACAGGAAAACCAGAGCGCTGCAGTCCGTGGACTGCGAGACAGACAGATTACCTCGTGGACTGTATAAAAGCAATAATGATTAACACACTAAGTAAGAGCCACTACAGCCATATGTGTCATATAATTTATCCCAATTAATGAGCAGCAAGGCTCCAGTCTGATGTTTTTCAGCTTTCCAGCCACTTTCTGTGCAGGGAGGAAAGCTCTCCCAGCGATACCAGCACCGCTTCCAGCGCTAATGCCTGTGCCTCTTCACCCGCTAGGGAAGACGGAAAGGGCTGAACAGAAGAGGGAATTTTTGTTGTGTATGGAGGAATTCAAGATAGATTTTTAAAAGCTGGGCGTGGGGAGGAGGTGGGAATTGCCAAGCCGACAGCCAGCGCCGCGCCGCTGTCCCCGCTGCATCTAGGGGGGAGAGCCCGTCCCCGGTCTGCTCAAGGACCGGGTCTTGCAAACGCTGGTGTTGCACCTCAGCCTTTTTTCTTCTCGCGTTTGCATTTTTAGGGCAACTTTTCTGCCCAGCCGACAGCTGAGAGAAAAGAGGCTGCACCTAAAAATAACCGTGCCGCGCTGACGGCGGCGGTGAGTCACCGGAACGCCGAGAGGCGAGGGCCGGAGCAGGAGGCAGCCGCCAGCCCTTCAGCCTCGCATGTTCACGAGCCTGGGTCACGGTGCTGGATGCTTCCTCCCGCCCGACCTGCTCCTCTTCCTGAAAACACGGATCCGTACATGTACATACATACGTGTACATCCGTACATCCGTATTGATACCGATGTAAAACGCGCTGCTTTCCCTCACCCCGACTGCTCAGACGTCGCAAACCATTCCTGAGCCCCCCCCCCCCCCCCGCCCCGCGCACCCAGGTTGGCAGAAAAAAAGGTGATTTTTTCCCTAACACAGAGCTGAAACAACTCCCATTTGCTGGAGCTCCCTTCTTCTTTGGGGGGTATTTCTGGAGGGAAAGGAGAGCTGCTGTTAATGATAATAATTAATCATTAGCTGCTGTTAATGATAATAATTAATCATTAGCGATAACAACCAAGGGAAGCGCTGAAAAGGTCATCGAGTGACTCCTGTGTCTTAATTGTCTTAATTTGCAGGGAGGCTGCTTTTTCTTCGATTTCCCATGAATTTATTTATTTTGTCACCCCGTCCCCTGCAGCATGGGCAGTGCTATCGGGCAGCCTGGGGTCTGGCAGGGTTCTGGGTTTGACCACGGTGGTTCCCCCTCCGTGGGGCACGGAGGAGGGACAGCCCAGCGGGGTTTCGCCCGCTCGCTGCCTCGAGGCTGCGTCCCGGAGGCCCCGACCTCGGCCCGAGGCCACCCTGATAGGGGCCGCGCCAGTGGCAGCCGCGGCAGCCCCACGAGCGCTGCAAGGAGACCCTGCGGAGAGGAAGCCTGCTCCATGGAGCCGTCCCTAAGGATGCCTCACCTTGCAGGTAGGTTTTAGGGTGCCCGTCATCCCTGCAGCCAGTGGTGAGAGATTTTGGGCACGGCAGAGCCAGATAGGCTGATTTTCCAACCCAAATAGTCCCATCGTGCTAATTTTAGGGCATTCTGGCAGCCTGCTAGCTACGGCGGGGGTGGATGGGTGTCACCGCCGTTGCAGAGGGAGCATCCTTTGCCCACCCACATCCCCAAAACGGGCTTTCCATGGCAGCACCAGCCACAGGGCTGCAGGTAGTCATGGGGAGGGGGGCAGAAAAGGGGCCGGAGGAGGATTTTGGGGCCAGCCCACCAGCACGGGTGAGCTCCTGGGTTAGAAGTGGGGAGGCATTTGGGGATGGGGGGGCTGAGTGAACGTAGTCCCCCCTCTGGTGGGAGGCAGGGAGCAGTGTCACTGTTGCCATATTAAATGCAAGGGCAGGCGCAACCCTGCTTAGCTTCTCTCTGATGATGCAGGGAGAGCTGTTCCTGCCTCAGACAGAGAAAGGAGAAGGAAAAGAGCATTTGGGGTGCTCCCTGTGATGCCCCCCAACCTTTACCCCCTGTTTTTCCCTTCCACCATGCAAAGCTGGAGCCAGGTGAATGTGTCCCAGGTACTTTGGGGAGCACATGGGGAGCTGCAGCGTGGGCACCCCCATGCACTCTGCAAGCTGCGAAGCACCAGAAAGGAAAGAAGTCCCTCCTGGGGCTCGCAGAGCCTCACATCTTGCATGAAAACCCCTCCAGCTATGGGCACGATGGGCTTTGCCCCACATCTCCCTGCTGGACTGGGCTCCACTGGGAAGTGCCCGGTTCCCTGCACTGGGAATACGTTGGAGCAAGCTCGCTGCAGCAATTACTGCCGCACAGGAAGACGAATTAATACCCATTACCTAAATAACTCCCTGAATAATAATTAGTCAGGTATTCTTAGTCTTCAGTCATGAAAAGCTCTTTTGTAGAGGCATGTTTTAAACGTGGCCTCGTACATCAAACGTGCCGACTTGCGATTCTGCTAACTCAGAAGAAGGAAAAAGCATCCCCTGGCCCCGGGCGGTGAGAGTCAGCGCTGCCCCGTCCCGGCATGGCAGCTGGCAGCACCGGACTTGCAGGGGAAAAGTAGTGGTGTTGGGCTTTGCACTTCAGTTTTAGGGCCCTGGAGTCTCCCAGGAATATGCAAAAGGGCTGTTTGGGGGGTTCAGGGGTGCTTTGCAAGCAGTGGCCCCATCCTTCCCACCAGGGGGTGGCAGCGGGAGCAGGGGGACCCAACAAAGTGCTCTGTGGCGTGGCACCGCGGGGAGCACATCCTGCTGCATGGCGTGGTCCTCTGCCGCCCAGCCGAGCCCTCGCCCCCTGGCTGGGAAACGTTTCCAGGACAGGGCCGAAGGATGTCCCCCATGGGTGACACGGTGACACAATACTCATGACAGCAGCAACAATGGGTGCTCCCTGCGCCCCTCCGGGTCTGCTGCACTCGTCTCATTCCACCAAAGGCTTGGCTCTTCCACGCGCCCGCCGCCTAGGCAGCACCAACAGCCCTGCGCTCAGAACTCATTACTCAGCGAGTCCCTGAATCTGGGAGCTGGGTTTCGAAGCTCAAGACTTGACCTGTTCTTATCCAGGACGAGTCTGGGGAGCGGGAGAGGTTACGGCTCCGCACACGGCTCCACGCCGCGCCGCAGCCCCGGGAGCAGCGTGGGGAGCCACCGGGCAGTGGCGCAGCTCGAGGCGCTTGGGACCGTCCCCACAAGCCCTGCCCACCAGCCTGGGGATTTATGGAAACCTTTATTTACGGTTTATAAAAACCATAAATAAACCTGGGTGAAAGGCTCTGCAGAACACGTTCGTAGCGTTACTGGCCGCGTCAGGTAGGGAGAGGCGAGCAGTCAGCAAATCCGTGCCCTGAGCGCAGACGCGGTGGTTTCTGATGGGTGAGATAACAGCCGGCGCTTTTGCAGCCTCGGGGCCTCTCCCGTGGGGGGAAAAGCGTCTGGTGGCACTGGGAGGGCACCCGAAAATGCCACTGGGAGCAAGCCTGGGCTCACCGCCAGCAGTGCTTAAGGGGAAGCCAAGGGGAAAGCCGCCCTCGCTGCCAGGAGGTGACGTTTCCCCTCGGCTTGTTTTGGGGGCCCCCCTGCTGTCTTGCAAACCCTACAGGGGTTTGGGGACACTGTCAGAGGAGCCGCCCATTTTTTGAGGCGGTGGGAAGCAGCCCTATAAAATGGGTGGAAAATGGCCCCGAAAAGCCCCCGGTTACCCTTGCTGAGCAGCCGGGAGCTAGCCGGGTCACCGTCCCACTGCTTCTCCCAATTAAAAGAATTAAAGAAAGGAAATTGGAAATATGTCGGGCCCCGCTGCACCTCGTCTGGAGCAATTAAAGCAAAAGTTTTAATGAGCAGCTGATTAAACACAAAGGCGGAGGGAAATTCTCCGCTCATTAGATGAAGAAAGCAGTGGTGCGGGACTGGGGCTTGGGGACAGCGTGCTGGCAGGTTCGGCTGCCGCTCCCCACGGCCCCAAAAAAGCGGGGATGGCGTGGGGTAGCCATGCCATTTGCTATAAATCCCCAGATTTGGGGGTTTCTCCTGTTGGATTTGACCAGAATGCAGAGGATGCTGGGAGGCAGCTGCTCGGGGCATCCATCACCCCCGGGGCTTCTCCTTATCGGGGCAGTTTTCAAGCTTAAACTGCCTTATCGGGGCAGTTTTCAGGGTTTAACACTTGTAAGCCAATTGTAAAGGCTCCAATGGAGCCTGAAAGTCCCCCCCCGGCCAAACCGGCTCTGGTATCTTTCCAGTGATCGACGTTGGATTTTCATTTCATTTCTCATTCCCAGGGGCTGTAAATGCAGCAGGACCTTTTCAGAGCCCTGAATTTCACCGAAGGGCTGCTGCAAATAGGGCGGCCAAGTCTGCCCCAAACTGCACGGATGCGAAATATTCCCCTTACTCTTAATCCTGCATCCCCCAAACCCTCCCTGTGCATGCGGAACTGGCTCTTTCCCCATTTTCAGGCATTGCTTCCCATGCAGTCCCATGCAATTTTTCCTTTTTTTTTCCCCAAAGCCAGACCCCACGGGAGCAGGACACGAGGGCAAGGTGGGGCTGAGCAGAGTGAAGCCCACGCTCCCCGTGCCCCAGGGCAGGTTTTACCACCAAATGCTTTGCATGGGAGCGGAGAGAAATAGGAAAATGCTGGAAAAGCCAGCGCTTCCCAGCATGTCCCAGCACGCCGGAAAACCCACCCGGGGCTGTGTTTTGGGACAACCGTGGTGGTGGGACTGGGGGCTTCCCGGGGACGAGAGGGGGTGCTGAGCCATGGGGGATGCTCAAACCACCTGGGATCATCAGGGAATCTCAGCCATGTGTCGTCAGCGCCGTTGCCAGCTCCGAAAACAGCCTCTTGTTGGGCTCCTGTCGGTTCTTCAGGCCTCTGGTTTTGGGGCTGGGGAGTCACCTGAGTGACTCGGAGGCAATTTTATGCTTTTTCATATTCTTTTCAGGTTAAATCTCGCTCAGGCAGCAGAAGGACTGGAGCTCACCCAGCGCCTGGGCTGGGGAGGAGCAGCCAAAAAACCCCACGGCGCAAACCTCTCCTGGGCCAACGCGCGCACCGGCGCGGGCAGGGTAGGGAGGCAGGATGCGGCCCCGGCTCGCCTTCCCCACGGCCGCGCCGCCCAACAAGGCAGCCTGGGGCGCGAGCCGCGCTGTAATTAACCAGCATGACAGGGCACGGAGGGGCCGGGTCGGCTCCAGCCCCGCAAGAGGGATTTTGGCTTTGCACCTGCCCCGGTGCCGGGGGGGACAGTTGGGTGCAGTGGGACAGCACCCCGGAGCAGGGACCCCAACGAGCAGCAGCAAGGCGGGAGGGGGCCCTGCTTTGTGGGCTGGGTGCCCTGTGTCACCTCGGGGTGACCCGTGCCACCAGGACGGGCAGGGATGCTGCCTCCCAGAGATTTTGGAAGTCGAAGCAAGGTCATCTTCAGAGCGGGAGCCGGGCAGGAGGCGATGCTGGGGCTTGCGGCGTTCCCACGCAGGCGCTTTGATCCCTCACTGAATTTTTAGCCTCCAAAATACCTGTGGCTTTTGAATTATACCCTGAGCCTACCGTTCCCTGCCTTTTTTCTTGCTTTTTCACCCGCTCGCCCAAGCTGCCTGTGGCCTGCTCTCCGAATTCCTCAGCTCCTTTGAGGTTGGCAGCCCTGATATTTTGGGGAAAGCGCCGCCGTGCCCACCGCCCACACCCACGGGCAGCCACCGAGCCCCCGCATTGCCTGGGGGCCCCCAAAACGATGGTCGGCATTTGGAGGGGGTGCCAAAGAAGCGAGCCAGTCCCTCGCGGCGTGGGGAAGGCGGATGCTTTCCTGCATCACGCAGCAAGGTCAAACCCCGGCACTGCCCGCCCCAGGGGAGCGAACGCGGCGCAGCTTCGCCCGCGCGGCGCTGCAGGGACCTGCCCTCGCTCCCCGCGGGCTCCAGTCCACCGGGCTCCCACGAAACATGTCGGCAGTCCCATGCCCGGTGCTGGGCGTCAAATTGCCCCGAGACTGCTGGCTCAGGCCAGGGCTTGTCGCCTCCTGTTGCAATAACGCGGGCCGATTGCCGGCTCCCGGCTGGGCTGGCTCCTGCCCTGCTCTGCTCTGGCAGGCAGGATCTGGCCGGCCGCACACCCACCGAGCCCAGGGAAGCTCGCAGCACCATCAGCACCTCTCCCATCATGCCGGGGAGGCGAAGTGTGTGCCCAGGCCATCCTGTCCCATGGCACGTGGTCCCCAGCCACCCCAGCACCTCCCTGGAGGTGTCACAACATCGCTGCAAGCCGCCCGGTTCTGGCACCACCTGCGGTGTTCGGTGCCTCGTTCCCTGAAGCCAGGCACATCCCTGAGTGAATCCCAAATCCCCCTCAAGCCTCCTGGGCTGCACAGCATGGGGTGGCCACCCCTGCCACGATGCAAACTGCCGACGTGCCAGGCTTCTACCAGAGCCACGGTGCCTTCTGTCCCATTTGGGATGGGCCCCTGCAGGGTTTTTTGGGGGAGAGTAAAACCCCCTTACTGTGCCAACGGGCAATATTTGCACCTTTCTCAACATCAGCAAAATGCTTTGCTGCCAGCATGGCTGTGGCAGGGCCCCGCTGCGCCACCGGGGCAGGAGCGGGGGCAATGCTTCGGTGGGGGCCGCTTGGCACCGAGGGGGTGGTTTGGGGGCGATGCACCACTGGGACCTGGCGCAGGGATGGGGGGCACGAGTTTCTTCCTCATACCAGGCGTTTCACAACGGCGGAGGGCAGCGGGGCCGTGCATGCAGCAGCCTGACGCTGGGCTGATCGGCACCGTCTTGCCTGGCATGCGCTTGCGACCAGACAGCTGCCTCCCCCCTGCGGCTCCCCATCCTCCGTTTTCCACCTCAAGGGACGCTCCCGAGCAGGGGGTTACCCTCCTGGCTTCTTCGTTTGGGTTGATCGTGGCTGGAGGCTGCAGGAAATGCAGGCAACAGACCCTGGATCATACTTACGGCTCAACCAACTGATCTGCTCCGCTTTGAGAACTGGTTGAAAATGAAGAAAATGAGAAATATTGTGTTTTCTTTTCTCACACTGCAGAGCCAAGCATGGGGAATGCCGGATGCTGCCGGCTCTGCCCATGCACTCCCTGTGCCTCGGTTTCCCCACTCCAGAGGACCTGTCCTTGGCACTGCACCCAAGCACTGCAGTGCTCCAGCACCAGGCAAATACGAGCCAGGAGAAGAGAGTCACAAAGTCCCCATCCATGCCCTCATCGCTGATTTGTGTTTGCTCAGAGCCCAGTCCCCTCCTGGCTGGACCCCCGGCCTATTTTCAGCAGGGAAAATTCCCTGGGGGGGGTTCTCTGTGGACCTTTCCCACCTTTCCCAGGCCTCAGCTACAACCCGATGCCACCTCCTGCAGCTGAAAATGCCCACTGGGAGCCAGTGTGGGGCCGGGGCTCGTCCCCCCACCAGGGCCACCCACTGTCCCCAGCTCTTGACACCTGACTTTATAAGATTTGCACCTGAAGGGGCCCCAAAACGAGCCACAGGGCCTATTTATATCCCTGGCTGCGGGTGCTAGTGCTGGGTGCCTGCCTGGCTTCAAAGCAGCATTTTTTTAATCTCTCTATTTCTTTTCCAAAAGAAAAAAAAAAAAAAAAAAGCCCGTCTATATTTTGCCTTCAGGGGCAAAAGCCCGTGGGACCTGCAGGCCGGCACTTGCAGTGTTTGTGTTGTATTTGCAGCGTCAGGGTGTCCGGGCTGGGCTATACGTCTGTGTTTGCTTTGCGAGGCTGAGCTCCTGCCTACGTGCCCGCCCGGCGCTGCCTCGCTCAGCTGCGCCGCCAGCTCGGGGAGCGCGGTGAAGGGCTTGCTCCCCGCGCCGGCGTGCTGCTTGCCGAGCGGTGCGAGGGTGCGCAAAGCAGGGCAAAGGAGGAACCACCACCCTCAAACCCCGGTTCCTGCAGTGCTGGGCGACCAAAACCCCCGAAACAGGTGCTGGGGCTGTAGGAGTAGAAAATCCCAGCAGCTGGAAATAAGCCCCGGCTGCTGTGCGTGAAGCCCCTGAGATGAAAATCGCTCGTCCTGCCGGCCTCGAGCGTGGGCATGAGGCCGTGGGGCCACCCAGCAGCGTGGTGCTGCTTTGGCACGTCCCCGTTACGCCAGAGCCATTCATTCCTAGCTGCTGGCAATTCCATCTAAGAGCAAAAAGCAAGCGAGCAGCTCTGGCTTTATGTGATTTTTCACTAGGGGCTCCTGGTTGGTCCCAAACCACCCCAGGAGCGGGCAGAAAACAGGGCTGGAGGGCTGCAGGTGGGGCTCGGTACCTGCGCCAACAGCTTGAAAATGGGGGAATTTGGGGGAGAAGCAGCAAAGCGTGGAAACCTCCTCCCAGCGGGTCTGCACGGGTTGCCCGCGCCGGCCGCGCCGCTTCCCACGGCCGCGCTCCCTGTCCCGGCTCCGGCCCCTCCGGGGGCGCCTATTTTCGCAGCCCCCCGCAGTGAAAGCTTTTCTCTCTCTTCCCTTCCCCTGCCCAAGACTTCCTCCGCCTTGCCCCAGCTTCCTGGCCCGCCTGTTTATTCGCTTCCCGCTCCCAAACCCTGGATTTCTTTGTTCGGCCCGTGGTAATTTTCCACCGCCGCCGCGTCCAGCTCCCCCAGCACGGCGCAGCACCGCGGCCCCGACGCAGCCTCGGCCCCGATGTAGCCGCATTGTAGAAGTGGTATCCCACACTTCCCCACTGAAACAATCACGTTGTTCGCAAGTTTTACCCAGTGGTTGCTCCTTTTTCCACCCTTTTCCAGCCTGAACTGGTTTTCAAAGAGCATCCAGCCTCGGGCTGCCAATGGGTGCTTCGTCAGCACCCATTTCAGCAGGGTTTTGGCTCTGCTGGCATGGCTAGAAGTGGGGGATTTGACCTTAATATTCACCCCCTGACAACTGGGCCTCTCATGCTTTGCTCTGTCTGCCCCAAAAGGACCAGACTTGAGCCAGAGAAGAGCTGGGGGAAGGTTGTACTTGAAACCACAGCGGCACCGCAGTTTTGCCATGTCATTCCGTACATCAGGTGAAAGCACGGAGAAACTTCCACGGGAATCCAGGGCTTTTCTAAATGAAACTTTTTTTCCTTTTTTTCCCCCTGAAACAGCCTTGACTTTCTAAGGACAGGCTTCAAATCCACCAGGAACTGGGCAAAACCTGCTGGGGCGGAAAACAGAGCACCTCTGCCCGGGATCCGGTTGAAAGGATCTGCCTGAAACAAGTTTTCTGAACATTTCGAAAACCTGTAGTTCTGCATCCGCCAGGAATGAATTCACTCTGGGTCTGATGTGCTGGGGATCATCTGTAAGGGTTTCATCTGTGGCCAGGCCACAGGTACCGGTGTTTGGGTGGTATTTCCCCTGGCATGGTGCTGCCGGGGCTGCTGCCGAGCAGATTTGGGTCTCAGCTACCTGAATTTGTTTTCCAGCTTTTGTTCTCCTGGCGGCGTTTTGTGCCCATCCCATCCTAAGCGAGTCCACGGAGCGGATCTGGCTGCCGAAGCGCCTGGCTGGAAAAATCCGTCTTAGAAAAATCAGCTGAACCCAAGGATGAGCCTGGGGCTCCGCCACGCCGACGGGGAGAGTTCAGCAGAGCCCAGTCAGCCCCGGTGGCCGCTGTCGCAGAGCAGTTCCCAGATGAAAACCCCGAGGAAGCTGCTCTGGGCCAGGCCGTGCCTGCAGGAGCTGCTCCGACTTGCCGGGCAGCCAGCAGGGAGAGGCTCCCAGGAGAGATTTATGGTGCCTGCGAGAGGCACAGCGGGCACACAGGGAGGTGGCCGTGTTTGGAAGATGCCTCCTGCTGAAAGTGTCCGGATGGGGGTTTAAGGGCCTCTTTTTGCACAAGAAAGGTACAAAAATGTATAGAGGCAGGTGTGGTGGATCTGAAGAAAGCATGCAAATACTCAAGGAACCCAAGCACACGCATCTGGCAAAATATCCTATATTCTCCCAAGAGACCAGCACAACTCCAGCTTAATATTTAAAACCCTTCCCATGGCAAAGCACTTTCTAGCCTTTTTACTAAGGGGACACAGAGCAAAAAGTCCCGGTGAAAGAGGAGTACGGCTGGAGAGAGGGAAAACCTCCTCCCCCTGCTTCACCTGTCCATCAGCTTCTCAAAGCCCCGTGCATGGGAGCTCACCCATGCTAAGGCCAGGACGAAACAACCCCAAACGCTCTGGAGATCTGGGGAATTGAGTCCTGTGGCTGCCAGGGATGGACGAATAATTGAGATTTGTCCACAGGACACCTGCCTGCCCCTCCAGATCCTGGGCAGCAGCCAGGAAGATCCATGGGTGAAGTTGGGTGGGCACCGGGGAGGAAATCGGGTGTAAAATTGGGGTAAGAGGTTCTTCCTGCACCAGTCATTGCTTTGTACTGTGGGGACGAGGTGAACGGGGTGATTCGGGCAGGAACTTCCTTCCACTCGACTCAAAGGTTGCATTAAGTCACCACAGCGTGGTTCAGCAGAAGCCGACACCGGTGTAACCAGCACCGCGTTACCCATCCCAGCGCCTCGGACGAGGCAGCAGCGCCGTTTGCTGCTTCTCCCGTTGGGTTCAGTTTCTTCTTGTGTTTTTTTTTTTTTCTTTTTTTTTTTTTTTTTTTCCAGGAGCCAAACCCACGTCAGGGAGAAAATATTTGGCCGCTGTGCCCGGCAGCCAGCTGTGTTTGCTTAGCAAGGGCTGGGCTGCAGGGCGCAGGTGTGGGTGCCACGGCAGAGGAGATGCTCCGGGGGCCGTCGGCACCACTCACAGTCTTGGTCATGGCTCCTGATGGCTCCAAATGGGAAAATCTGAAGGGAAGGGAAGGGAAAAAAAAAACCCACGGGATCCAAATGTTGGGGAAGGGGGAAGGTGCCACATCCTCACCCCACAGAGCATCCCCTCGCTGGGAGTGGTGTGGCAGAGCCCGTACGTCTGCAGAGCCCTTGTGGCACCAACCATGGGCCCTCGGAGCATCATCTGCAGCTTACTGGGTGGCTTCAGAGGGCATGCTGAGGCTGAGCCAGAAAGCAGGGATGGGCCCAGCTGTGAGTTTGGGCATTTTGGGGAGCCCCCCCTTCGCCTCACGCCTGCGAGTGGGGCCCGAAGGCGGCAGCAATAAGTCGTCATCGTCCCCGCTGCCCCAGGCAGGAGAGGCAGCATCCTCCTGCTTCTAACACCGAGGGCTCGCACGGCTGAGCTCGTTGGGAAAGGCCTCTTCCAATGAGCTTTAATCCAAGCAGGATTTCGTCTCGCTGCAGGCATTAACATTTTTCGGATATTATTCTCCACCGTCACCTGACCCAGGGAGACGTTCCAAGGCGTTTTTGATGCCTGCATGTTTTTTTTCCTCTTCCCGGAATAGTGCAGGGCTCAATAACAAAATAAAACACACAAAAGGGGCATTCGCAGGGTCAGGAAAATTCCAGGTCTCCAGAAAGGTGGGAGAAGCGCCGAGCCGCGCCGCCCGCCGCGTGTTTGTTTAACTCAGGAAACGATGGCCGAGAAAGCGCCGGTGCCATTGAAGCCGGGATGTGCATTGTGCCGATTCGGTTCGCCGCTCCGGTTCCCCGCTAAGGGCACTGTGGGGGGGGAACAAAGCAGCCAGTGCCCCCCGCCGGGCTGCTCCGGCTCGGCCACATGGGCGTCAAGCAGCAAAACTGCCTGGAAAATGCCAAACTGGAGCCCGGCGGTGCGAGGAGGAGGAGGCAGCGGTGGGGATGCTCTTCATCCGCTCCAGCATTAAGTCATTTCCCTGCACCGACCTTCCCAGAAGCCATGGGAGCTAACTGTGTGGTTCACAATAAAATACGATCATTTTACACATTTTCGGCTGTTTTGCCAGGAATACAGCTTTAGCAGGGCATTTTCTGGGTGCCCAGGCATGGTATTTCCCTGGATCCCTAGGGGAACGTCAGAGCAGGCTGCTGTTCGTCCTCCAGCACTGCGCAGAGCATGGCGCTTTTTGGCTCTCGGGAATATTTTTGGCCTCTTTGAAATACGTTTGACCCGAGCACAACTTTAAATGCTAATTTAAAGGCATCACTTTCTCAAGGTGGGGTTTGTCAGAGACACTCCTCGCTCGTGGCAGAGGGAATGTGTGTGAGGGGCAATATTGGTTCAGAAATGGGGAAAAACGCTTTCAAAGTCTTAATGTTGGATTTGGATGCAGCAGCTTTCCTCCATGGAGGCTAGGCAAGCCTAATTATGGCATGTATTTAAAACCTCACGCTTAATTACTATTATTGCAAAGAGTGTGTGGATCCCTCAGCAGTAGAAGAAGGAAACCAAAGGTGACAGACGTAGCTTGAGCAGCTTTCTGAGCTAACCCGATGAGGAACGCTGGAGGAAACACGTGGGAAATAAACAACATTTATGAAGCAGGATCCAAAAACATGTCGAAAAGATCATTACGGCCACAAAAGAGCTCTGGGGCACGAGCTCTTGCACAGCCACAGGTGGGGGTGCTGGGGCAAGGGGGCGGGGGGGATGCTGCAGCCAGGGCCTGATCCTGCCCACACTGGGACTGGGGCACGGGGGGAGCCACGGTGGCACATGAAGAGCTGCTGCGCTGCAAGCGTGGGCTATCTTTAGGCCAAATATCTTTCGGCTGGTGCTATCTAGCCCTGTGCTGCAAAAATAACCCTCTCCGGGGGCCCCATGCTGCAAAACCCGCTCATGCCGGGGGCCCTGCAGTGCAGAAATTCCCGTCTCCAGGGACCCAGCGCCACGAGAATGCCTCTCCCTGGGGGCCCCGTGCTGCAAAAGCATCGCTCTCTCCAGGGGCTCAGCACTAAAAAACATTGCCTGAGCTCCCTAAGGGCCCCCACTGCAAAAATGTGTCTGCTGGGGGACTTCACGCTGCAAAAGTCTCCAGTGAGACCCCGGCTGCTTGTGCAAGGCAGAGGTGGGCGTAGGGGAGCCTTGCGAGGGCCAGGGGGGACCGGCCCCAGCAAAGGCTTTTCTGCACCAGAGGGAGATTTTCAGCTCTCTCCCCAGCATGAAATCTTCCTTTTTTTTTTTTTTTTTTCTCTGAAATACCAGCCCGGGGATCAAGTTCTTAGCAGATTAGCTCAGAAGAAATCACACGGGGATAAAAATATGGGTAATGCCCATTTTGCTGGTTTTCGCACGGGGACAGAGTTATAGGGGCAAGGATGAGAGGACAGGCTCAAGCCCCTGTCCCCTCACCATCGGGCGAGCAACACGGCACTGCCTCCCCATCTGCCTGCTCTCCAGGAGGCACTGGGGAGGGATTCGAGCTCCCATGTGCAGCACCGTGGGATGGGAGCCCTCCCGCAACATCCAGTGTACATGGCGAGAGATGAGGCTTTAGCAAATCTCAGACCCCTTTTTGCAAACTTCTCCTTAAACCAAGGCCCCTTTTCTGACAGCTGGGGTCCCTTATTGCAGACCTGGGTCCCCATTCTGCACACCTGAGGCTCCTTTTTGCAAACCTGGGACCAGCTTTTGGTAACTTGGGGACCCTTTTTGCAAACTGGGGCTCCTTTTCTTAAACCCAGAGTCCCTTTTCTTAAAGCTGGGGGCCCTTTTTGCAGTCCTGGGGGCCCTTTTTGCAAATGTGGGACCCCATTCTGCAAACCTGAGACCCCTTTTTGTGAACCTGTCACTGGATTTTGGTAACCCGGGGCTCCTTTGCACAAATCCAGACCCCCTTTTGGCTCACCCACAGTTCCTTTTTGCAAAGGTGAGGCCCATCTTACAGTCTCTCAGCATCTGGGGAGAAAAGCCCAGGGGATTTTAGTCTTTTCAGAGGTTTCCTGCTTTTCTTTCAGCTCTCGGGAGCCCCTTTGAGCCACTGTTAGTGCTGGGCAGCTCTTCCCCTTTGGCCAGGCATCGCTTTGCAAAGCACTTCTGCTTCCTCCGTGAAAAGCAGGAGGGCCGCAAAGTTTATTGCCTGCAAGTCCTGCACTCAGCAGGACGTCTCGGTGGCTTTAGCATGAAATATATTCGGTGTGAGGGCTGCATCCAACCCCAGAGGGATGTCTGCAGCTCCCTTGCCTTCCTGGGCTGCAAAGAACGGTTTTGTGGCCCCGTTTTCAAGTGGGACCAAGCAGGACCCAGCACTTGGTGTTGCCTACAGGGGGTTCAGAGGTGTCCTCACCCCCCAGAACCCTCACTGCTGGTGCCCTAAGAGGCTTTTGGCACCCCTAAAAATCCCGTAGCCCCAAATGCACTTTGTTTTTTGTGGCCAAGCTTAAAAAACATAAATCTCTTTACTGGCTTCACACCATCCATTGGTATTCCCGGGGGTGGTTTGGAGGGCACAAACGCTTTCCAGACATTTCCAGGAAGGGCAAAATCTTGTTTCACCCTTAAAACCCACAAAACAGAGCCTGAAAGCTGCGGTAGGGTCTCTGAGGGCAGTGTTACGCAGCGCAACTGCGATAAAGCCAGGCCAAGGATTTAGGGGCACGTGCCCCCATGCTGGGCACGCTGCCGGCCCGGGGGTGTCAGCAGGAAATATTTCAGAGCATCTGTAGTTTGATTTCCCCCTTTAATGAATAGGGAGCCTATTCTTTGCAGGGAGCTGGCAGGGATTAAGCTGGAGGCAGCTCAGCTCCAGGCTCAGCGCTTGCTGCCGAAGCCTGGCCCTCCCCAGGGCGGGGGATACGAAGACAACGTCTCTGTTGGTACAAGGCACCTGCTGATGCCCCAAAATCACCCGTGATGGCTGGGAGACTTAAAAGCAGGAAAAAAACCCCATGCTTTGAACTTTTTCCCCATTTCTGAGCTAGCTGCTTGGCAGAAAAGAGCTGAAAAACCCACAGCGGGTGACAAAAACATTGAATATTTTCTTCGCTCCAAGACTGCTCAGCGGAGTTATACTTTGCTGGGTCCACAGCCAGATGCTCATCTTTGACACAGAGATTTAGCCAAAAATTATCCACATTGATCCCTGTTTATCAGTGCTGGCATCCTGATACGTTTGCTCTGCCCAGAGCAAGGAGCATTCCCTATTTTTTCCCTGTCTGCTCCATTTGACTCCCATCCTTCCCTACATGTTGGGGCTCTGTTTCCAACCCCTGCTCCTCACCACGGGCTGCAAAAATCACAAACACAGCTTAAATCACCTCAGAGTTCGCTTGGGTGTTGGGATGGACCCAAAGCGTTAGGCACCTTCGGGGGGTTTTGAGGCTGGGCTTTGCTATTTTTACGCTTCTTTCCCACACTGCAAATTCAACGTATGGAATTTGTGCCTGTTCAAACGAGGGTCGGCTGGAATGGATGTAGTCTGTTTTTTTTTTTTTTTAATGTTAGAGACTGCACATTTCTCCCGCTGGTGCAAAGGGCTGGAAAATACAAAGCGACAGCTCCGCCGGCCGAGCGCCCCGGCAGCCTGTGCCCTGGCCTCCTTCCGACCTGTTGAGCTGAAATAATTTGCAGGGCTTTTGTCAGACAGCTGAAGTTACCCGGTTTGTTGTGGTCTTATTGTTGCTGAGATATAAAATGCAGAGGAAAGGCGAAGAGAGCTGAAACCGGAGGCGAAACGATGCATTTGGGCTTTCCGTATCTCCAGGGCTTGCGTTACCCAGCATTATAGAGGTGTGGCCTTGTGCAGCCTAGGTTGTGTGCTGGAGCATGTTGGAAGTGAGCTGAATTTAGGGCAAATTTGGATTTTCAGGCAGGCTTGGCCCCATGTTTGGCACCGCCCTGTGTCACCTGGGCTGTGCTTACCCCCGTCTCCTCTCCGGCAGCCCACCCCACACGCTTGGGTCTGAGCACCTCGGTGCCCCTGCGCCAGTCCCTCTCTGCTTTCTGTGGACCAGGGGACCCCAAACTGGCCACATGGAAAGGCTTTGATGGCACCACACCAAGGGACAAACGCCTCCCCTTGACTGGCAGTGCTCCTGACACCAAGCAGCACTGGAAATACCATCTTGCTCCCCAAGAAGAGAGCCGTCACCATGGCCAGAGGAGGAAGCACAGAGCCTGGCTGCAGTGTCAGCCTCTCCTGCCCCCTGCTCCTTGCCCCCCGAGCAGCGAGGCTTGCTCAGCCCCACCACATTCACATTTGTGCTGGGAGAGCGCAGGAACCCCAGGCTCCTTCAAAAGGAAGCAAAATCGCCATTTCAAAGGGAAGGAAGAGGAAGAAGCCAAGTGGTGCACAAATAATCACCACCAGGGAGAGCAAAGCGGGAGGATGTGAGCCCTGTGGAAGTGGTGGTGGGAATGGGGCTGCTCTCCTCGGACCAGTCGTGCCTGGGACTGTGCCCCCGACCCACCGCGCTCCTGAAGCTCCCGGTGCTGGACATCAGAGCCTGGAAAGCAGGAGCCGGCGTTTGCCATCACGGTCGTTTTGGGAGGGCCAAGCTGCATGCAAAGCCAGAGGGAGCTTTGCATCAGGAGCACCGCAGCTTTGCATGCCCCTGGGTCCCGTATCCGGGAGGCGCTGGGCCGTGCCGCGGGGCCCTTTGGCCCAAACGATTTTAATATCAGCAGGAAATCAAAGTCGGGGCAGAAAGGCGGCTGGACACGGCTTGGCGCCGGCCAAAGCGAGGAAGCAGAGGGTGGGGGCTCCTGTAACCAGATTATGGCCTTGCCCTTAATGCCGGGGAACGGCAGTGCTAAGCCCCAGGGACAGCAGCAGGTTGGCCGTGGCAGAGACGGACGGGGAGCTGCCAGGGAAATACCACGGCTCCCCAGTATATTAACGCGGCCACGGCCAGGGGGGCACGAGCACGCAGGCGGCGGCGTGGCAGGGACCTCAGGAGGGCTCCAAGCCATCGGCTGGGGATGGAGGGGGCGGCATGGCCTGTGCTGGGGTCTGCGGAGCCCCCAGCCACGTCCCCGCTCCCTCCCATGCTGGGGGACGTAAGGGGAACATTGGAGCACCACGGGCACCGCAAAGGCTGGTGCCTTGTAGGGCATGGCTCACGCCTGTGGCCGCATCGCTTTGGGATCGGATGCATATAGGTGTCTGCAGCGGGGGGTGCAGCAGCCGTGTGGAACACCTGGCTTGTTTTGCCCTAAAATTGCATTACATGCCCCAAAAACTATAGAAAATCCAGCTGTGTACAGCTGTGGGATGTGCTCACCTGCTTGCAGGCACGGGACGCCATGAAAACGCAACGCCCGCTCCTGTGAGCCCTTGCTGCAAAGATGCAAACTGCACAGAGACACTCCAAAATTATTTTTAAAAATGAGAAAATAAAGTAGATTTATTTCCTCTCCTCAGGAAAGGAGGAGTGGGCTTGGACAGGGGGACTTTTTCACACTGCCCAACACTTTTTCCCCCATTTCTTCTGTGCTGGAACGGGAAAAAAAAAAAACACCATGGCATAGTTTTCTCCCAGTGGAAAAGGAAGAGGGCAGAGCAGTTCCAGGACACAAGTCATTCAGTGAAACAAAGTGAATTTTTCCACCTTGGCTTTATCACTTCACCTGTTGACAAATATTTGAGCAGAGTGGCCACTTTTTTGTTTTTCCCAGGGCTTTGCCCAGGTGGAAGTGTTACTGGAGGAAGGACAGGCCTGACGCCCCCTCACCACCCTGATCTCCCAAAGTGTGCTGGAGCCTGAATGCGCACATATGGCAGAGCAGAGCTGCATTTCCAGCTAATTACGTCCTCGCCGTGCCGATACCGGTGTTAACGACCAGCCTCGGCTGACCTAAGCCCAGCTTACGTCCCAAATCCACTGTTTACCTTCTGTAATTGGAGATAAGAGGCTGAATCCGGATCCGCTCCTGCCAGCCCAGGTGATGCCGAGCCTGGCCCGCTGCCACGTTAAATAACCCGCGACGATCTCCCCGCACTTGTTTTCCTCGCCGGCTGGCCCAAGCTCCTCCTGAGGGAGCCGGCGGCCGGGGGGGCTGCAGGGGCCTGGGAATGGCTGCGGGGAGCAGATCCCAGCGGTGGGATTTTGGTGTCTTCGCTGGAGCCAGGCTCTTGGTGCGCAAACATTTTCGATGCTACGGTGCCCAGAGAACTATTTATTATTTAGATGCATCGGGTTTTACATAGGCAAAAGTGTGGTAGGGGCCGGAGGGGTGTTTTCAGCCAGGGCAGGGAGCTGGCCCTGGCTCTGAGCAGCCCAAGATCCCTCCTGCAGCCCCAAATCACCCCAGGTGCGGGCTGGACGCACCCCTGTGCTCGGGGGATGTGTTGTACAGCTCCCTGCTCCATGTAACACCAGGATGGCCAAGCCACGTCAAGGAGCCCCTCAAAATGTCCCCCTTCATTCCTCATCATGTACTTTCGACAGCAGCAGCACTTTGTCTCTGCTCCAGCAATTGCTGGCTTACAGATTTGGGTGATTTTTCTAGCAAAACACCAACTGCAAGCCCCAGGAGCTGCCCAGGAGCTGGGCAAGGAGCTGCGGAGCTGCCAACCCCACACAGCCACATCCTGCACACCTCCAGCGCCCAGCACACCCAGCCTTGGGGACCAAGCACTTAGCTGATATTATGATGCCTTAAATGACCAAAATGTAGATTTGGTGGCAAACCTGGTTCCTGCAGCCCCAGGAGAGGTGGGGTGGAGGAGCAGCGACCCAGGAGCTCGGCTCTGCTGCCCTGGGTTTGCTGGGATTGGGGTATGCAGTGTGTTATGCGGGACAGGGGGCTCAGGGAGCATCAATTTGCTACTTTCTGCATGCACAGAGGCTTTTTGGGGACAGTGGCCACCTATCTGCAGGAAAAGCCACAGCTGCATTTGCTCCAGCTGGCACTAGGTGTTCTTAGCTTTCAGTCTAGCTTACTATTTCCAGCCTTACCTTCTCCCCCTTGGCTTGCAGTGGACAAAAACCCCAGCACCTCCCATGCCTGGGGTTCATCTTCGGGCATTTCCCAGCCCAAAATAGGGGCGTTTGGGGCCAAAATCCCACGGGCACTGCCAGGCACGCGTCACCCTCCTGGCTACCTGTGTGGCTCACCGTGTGCAGGCGCTGCGGGAAGCAAGCGGCCGAGCGCTGAAGCACGCTTGTCCCTGCAGTGTAAATAAATCGAGGGCTATCTTGCTGCAGGGGGTCTATTTTTCCTGCGTTGCCTCCTACTCCTTTGCTTGATTTGGCCGGTGTTTCTGGCTGGGGTAGCAAACCTGGATGGCTGCACCGGTCTCTACTGGTGATAACATCTCTGCTTTTTGAGTGTTAGGGAAAAAAAATAAAGAAAGAAAAAAAAACACTTTTCTCGAGGGGCGGGCTCCCCAGGAGGCTTAGAATCCATGCGAGAGGCTCCCAGGCGCCTGCCCCCGGATGACTGTACCAGTGTGAGCAGCTGCGGGGCTGGATATATATATATGGAGATATATACCTATATATATATAGATATAGATATATAATTCTTTCAGAGGATGGTCCTCTCCCACTCTGCAAAGGCGAATCAGGGACTCTCATAGCCAAAAACATCATCGGGTCCTACTGGAAACAGGGAAAAGCTTGAAACCCATGTGAAACCCCAGTGGTAGAGCAGCCTCATCAAAAGAGAAGAGCCAGAACTATATAATGCAGATAGATAAAGGATTTATTTTATGTTGTTTGCTTTACTTTGTCCTCAATCTGAGCAAAACAATGGGAAACGGAGATGTAGCACCGAGACCAGGCTGTGCTGGTGGTGGCCAATGGGATACGGTAATGAAAGGGGTGGAAAAGCTGGAAATCAGGGCCAGAGATAAGCCAGTAAGTTCAGGAAAGCCCCAGGGCAAAGTGAAAAAGCAAGGGGACAGCGAGCATGCATGGCATTAACTACAGGTACATTTTCTTCCTGGTATCACCACGGCTGTAGTTTTGCCCCAAGATGGGGAAAGAGCAAAGCCCACGGCGCCCGTCTGGGCAAATCCCTGCCAACACACTCACTCGGGTTTGCCAGTGACTCACTGCTCATCGAACTCCATCCTGGACGTTCGTAACCTTTGCTAAGCCACGTTTACCCAGTGTTTGTGGATAAGCAGGAAAACCCCTCCCAGGAGCAAGATGGTGGGAGCCAAATGCAATGTTGGGATGAAGCACCCCCTGCCCTGTGCACTCAGATTTGTTGGTACCCTTGATTTTTGTGGGGTTGTGAAGGGTGAATACATTTTAGAGCAGGACCAAGGTTGTTGCATAACTACATTACAGATGGTTGCAGCAGCATCCTTCTAGGGGTGGCTGGGAGAAAAATGGAGCTGGTGGTTAATTTTCCAATAAAATATAGGTTCAGGGAATAAAAGAGGCAAAAAAAAAAAAAAAAGAGGGAGAAAATCTGTAGGAAATGCTTGCAAAGTACCTGAAGTTGGGCTGGATCAATGGTGAACGACTGCCCCGGCCCCAGCGCATCTCCTGCACTGACCTGGGGAAGGAGATGCTATAGAAGCTGGGAGCCACCTCGCCAGTTCCAGAGGCCCCAGAAAATCAGTATAATAAATGATCCAGGGGTTGGGGTGTTTGCTAGCCTAGGAAGTTTTGCTATTTTGTCTTTATCCCATAAATCTGGGGAAAGCCATCACTGTCAGCACGAGCTGCAGTTAGTTTATGGCCCAGCTGGTGCATGCAGCAATCAGTCAATCAGTCGTTAGTAAATAAACTGACCGTGTATTAACCCTCTTGAAACGTGGAGAAGCAGAGCTTTAGTCTCAGTGCCGAATTACAGCTGTTTCAGAGCGCTCTGACCCAAATCTGGCAGCCAGCCAGGCTAACGGAGAGCCCATTTGTGTGCTCATTCCTCATCAAGCAAGGGCCACGGCGGGATCTCACTGAGTTTTGCACTGGACTAAAGGCCTGGCATGAAGCAATTTTTTTTTCAATCAGCAGGGACCGGCTTCCTCTAGCTGCAATGCACACACACAAAAGCAGTTGAAAGTAGCATCAAATCCCTTCCAAAATAGTAAAAGAGTGAATGCTTTCCTCGATTTATAGCGGATTTACCCTCACTGGTATGTTTAGGTTTCCCAGCAGAAATGCAAGTGCTTTCCAACGTAATCTGGATTTGGAGGGTCACGGTTTTCCCTGGGGGTAGAAATTGGCATGGGGTAGTCTCTGCCCTGCTCCAATGCCCAGCATGCAGGAAGGTGCCTCGGCTCACAGCCTGGCAAGCAGAGAAGACGGATGGACAGATATTAAGCTGCCCAACATTGGGCTTAAATGAGAGCTGGGATGTGGCAAGGGTGGGGGAGCACCTGGAGAAGTGAGACCGGTCCAGGGTGAGAGGAGCAATCCATGGCAAGCCCACTGCACACTGCTGTGGGTCAGCCCTGGTAGAGAGCTCAGCACCACCCAGCTGCTCGCTCCTGGCCCCAAGCAAGAGGAAAGGAAGGGAAACAGCAAGAAAACTGTGGCTTGGGACAAACGTGTCAGAAGTGAAGGGGAGAGGAGAGGAGAGGAGAGGAGAGGAGAGGAGAGGAGAGGAAAAAGAAAAAAGGATGCAAAGGCAAGCACTCATCACCTCTCACAGGTAGACCGATGCCCAGCAAGTTCCCAAGTAAAAGATGACCGACATCCCCAAAAACGCTCTTTTTCTCCCTTTTTTTCGCTCTGTTCCCCGAATGGTTTGGTCACACACCTCAAGCACAGCACCACGCAGGCTGCTAGGAAAACAGCCAACTCCATCCTGGGCAGGCCCAGTACAATCTGCTTCCCTTATTCCATACCATTTACATCATGTCTACATCCTACACTGTCCAATACACCCTCACTAACCACCACCCCTCTTGGTGCCCTTTGATAAAAACACAGATATATTCCTTTAGTCTGAGGGTCACTCCTGTATGACGCCCATAAAACGTCCACGGAGTTCAGCCAGT
This sequence comes from Anser brachyrhynchus, assembly GCF_964034855.1. Lineage (NCBI taxonomy): Eukaryota > Metazoa > Chordata > Aves > Anseriformes > Anatidae > Anser > Anser brachyrhynchus. Next base: position 1,116,303 of record NC_137714.1, read on the forward strand.
GCCTGGCTTGGGTTCTGTCTGTGCTGGTGGCTGCTCAGGACAGAAGCAGTGTTTTGTGTTGTGATGAGTTACTGGATGTCAAAACCAGCCCCTGTCGGGTCACTGCTGCACCTGCCTGGCTTTCTGAGAGGATCATTTTACTGGGGTTTGGGTGATTCCTGCCATACTACTTCCTCCAATATACAACAAAAATCATGGGCTATTTTCCCCCAGGGTTTACTCTCCTTGAGGTACATATTGCATTTCCCCATCTTCCTGCATTACCCCCCAGTCCTTGAGCAAAAGCATCCCACAAACAGGTTTCCCTCTTCCTGAGGGAGGAACAACCCTTGCTGTCCCAAACCCATTCCCTAGGTGCACTGCAGGAACTTTATCTCTGACAATACACACGGGTTTTGTTTGGGCAGGGCCAGGTTGGTTATCTGATCTTCTGCCATTAGCCAGCCAAGTGGCTTCGGCATATTTGCATCTCACTGCTTATACGACCCAACACCCATCACCTTCAGGATAGTTTTTAACAGCCGATGGTATCATTCGGTCTTTCCGGAGGCTAGTGCGTGATAGGGAACACGGTGCACCCCATCAGTGCTGGGCTCCATGTGCTTACGAGGTTATTTCAGAAATGAGTCCTGTTGTCTGGTTCAGTTCTTTCTTGGGGTGCTGTGTTGCCCCCCAAACGTGCTTTTCAAGGCACAGGATGGTGTTTCGGGTGGTGGTATGGGTTACAGACCGTGCTTCCAACTACCCAGTTGTTACTTCCACCATGGTAAGCACTTGGCAGGTTCACTTGGCAGGTAATATAACGAATCTGCCAGGCCTCTCATGTGGATATCGCAGTCACCATCCTTTCTACCAGAGAGGCTCTACGCCCTTGATTACAACACGTTTCACACTCATGCGTAACCTTTGCAATGGGTTCCGTGGTCAGGTCCAACCCTCGATCTCAAGCCCATCAGTACATCTCCTCTCTCCCCAGATGTCCCAATATTACATGGGCCCAACGAGCAATGACCAGCTCGATCTTATGTCCCCAGACCAGCTCTATCTGAACCACTTCAGTTTTTCCAGCCTCATCTATTTGCTCATTATCTTGGTGCTCTTTGGTGGCACAGCTCTTAGGCACATCAGCATCTACATAGCGGATTTTTAGTGAGGTTCTCCATGCAGACAGCAATGTCCTGCCAGAATCACAGAATCACTTAGGTTGGAAAAGACCTTTGAGATCATCCAACCATCCACCTAATACTGCAAGACCAGCATTAAATGACATCCCTAAGCACAACTCTTAAATACCTCCAGGGATAGCGACCCCGCCACCTGCCTGGGCAGCCCATTTCAATGCCTAACCATGCTTTCCATGAAGAAATTCTTCCTGATATCCAATCTAAATCGCCCCTGGCATGACTCGCGTCCTGTCACTTGTCACCTGAGAAAAGAGGCCGAGTAATGCAGCAGCCCCGATGGGTTTGGCTCTGCGCTGCCAGCTGGATCGCTTGCATTGCTGCAGCCACCCCTGCAGGGCATTTGCCGCCATCCAGGAGCCAGTACAGAGATAAAGTGCTGGTCACTTTTCTCGTTCCACAGCTTCTAGGGCCAGTCGGATGGCTTTCACCGCTGCAAATTGACTCGATTCACCTTCTCCTTCGGCAGTTTCCGCAACTCATGTGACTCTACACAGCAGCTTTCCAGTGTTTTCCCCCAATCTGACGGGACCCAGCAGTAACAGGGCATATTGCTTCTTGTTTTCTGGCAATTTAGTAGATAGTGGGGCCTCTTTGGCATTGCTCTGAGGTCTCTGCCTTCCACAAACACTTCCAGGATCACAGGGTGGCTGGGGCTCCCCACTTGGGCCCGTGGTGCAATCAGTGCTCCCCCCTTACACCACACGTCACGATTAGTAGAGGGGATCCTCTCTTTGAACAACCAGCCCTGCACAGGCAATCACAGAGCTCTGCTTCTGTACCAGCCCCTTCTGCAGCTGCTCACCCCCCCTCAGACACCACCGGCACCTCCTTTCCAGCTGGGGTGTAGCTCCTCAGTACCCCCAGCTCCAAACCCTTGAGGTCGACCTCGGGTCTCTGTTTCTTTCTGCCGGAGGCTCCAGGTGGGGCCACGCTCCCCAGCTGTGGTGTAAAGAATGTTTTTTACATCTTGTCCTGCCCAGAGTGCCCGGAGGGCTGCCACACAAACAATGTTCCCTTTGGTCTCTTCAAAGACTTGTTGCTGCTCAGGGCACCACTTAAACAGTTCTTCTTTCAGGTGGCCTGATAGGGAGGACTTACAAGTTGACTGTGACCTGGAAACAGCATCCTCCAGAACCCCACAATGCCTAGGAAGGTTTGGGTTTCCTTTTTGTTCACTGGTGGGGACACGGCTGTTATTTTATTAATCACATCTGTTGGGATGTGACAACTCCCATCTTGATTGTCCTCTGCCTCCACCTGGCTGGAGGCAGGGCCCCCTCCTCCTGATCAGAGCATCCATTACCCTTATAACTCTTCTAACTGCAAACCAGAAATCTTCCGCCCGGGGCAGGCGAAATCTTCCTGCCTGTCCAGCAGCTCGGCCGTTGTTCAGCCTTATGAACAATTACCCAAATCAGACTCACAACGCACACCAGTACAAACAGTCTGAAGGCATCTGAGGCACTGAGAGGCTGTTAAAGGCTGCAAAGCCCCCTCCCGGAGGAGAGGCAGGGCTGGGTGGGCAGCGGGGTAGGCTGGTGACAGGCCCAGCGCATAAGCCCCGAGGGAGGCAGCCGGCAGCGCCAAGGCTGGCTGGAGGACGGTAACGAGTGGTGTACCCCAGGGACCAATACTGCGTCCCATCCTGTTTAACGTCTTCATTAACGATCTGGACGGTGGGGCAGAGTTTGCAGATGACACAGAACCGGGGGGAGCAGCGGATACACCAGGAGGTGGTGCTGCCATCCAGAGGGACCTGGGCAGGCTGGAGAAATGGGCCGCAGGAACCTCCTGAAGTTCAACCAGGAGAAGAAGCTCGAGGACCTGCATCTGGGAACAACCCCAGCACCGGGACATGCTGGGACACATCCCAGTGGACGCATCCCAGTGTGTCCCAATGGACGGCAGCTTGGCAGGGAAGGACCTGGTGGGCCTGAAGGGTGCACGGAGGACGGAGCCGGGCCCTGTTCAGCAGTGCCCGGTGCCAGGACAAGGGGCGACGGGACAAACCGGAGCCCGGGCAGTCCCAGCCAAGCACCGGGGAGCCCTCCCGTGCTGCGCGGGTGTCGCAGCCCTGGCACAGGCTGCCCAGAGGGGCCGTGGAGCCTTCTCCTTGGAGAGCTTCTGCAGCCACCTGGGCACGGGCCTGGGCACCCCGCGGCAGGTGGCCCTGCTGGGGCCAGGACGAGATGGAGCCGGGGCGCCCCCAGCCCCTCTGTGCTTCTGTGGGTAGGTGCCATCCTTTCCTCCCTCCACAAAATGTTCCTCAGAGGAGAAAAGCGGAAAGGTGTAATTGCTGATTTTCTCCACGAGATGGTTCTCAGAGGACTGAAGCAGCAGACACGTAGGATCCAAATACCACATAGGGCTCAAGGCCAACGCTTTCATCATAGCTCTCCCAAAGCAACACGATGTGATAAACAACACAGCAAATGACAAACGTGGAAAACAGTCATTAACAATTCTGGGGGGTTGTTGCATAGAATCACAGAATATCCCAACTTGGAAGGGACCCACAAGGAACACCAAATCCAGCTCCTGGCTCCTCCACACAGGACCACCCAAAAATCAGACCCTGTGTCTGATGGCATTGTCCAAACGATTGTTGAACTCTGGCAGGCTCGGTGCCGTGACCATGTCCCTGGGGAGCCTGTCCCTGTGTCCGACCACCTCTTGGTGAAGAACCTTTTCCTGATATCCAGCCTGACCCTCTCCTGTCCCAGCTCCATGCTGTTCCCTCGGGTCCTGTCACTGTCACCAGAGAGAAGAGATCAGCACAGCAGGACGATCCCTTCCCTCACCAGCCAGCAATGCCATGCCTGAAGCACCCCAGGATATAGCCGGCCCTCCTGGCTGCCAGGGCACGCTGCTTGCTCAGGTTCAACTTGCCTTTGACCAGAACCATCTGAACAGATTTGACCAGAACCACCCTTTCTGCAGGGCTGATCTCCAGCCTCTCGTTCCCCACCTGTACGTGTAGCCAGGGCTGCCCCTTCCCAGGTGCAGAATCCAGCGCTTGCTCTTGCTAAACTTCATGTGGATGGTGATTGCCCAGCCCTCTAATTTATCGAGATCTCTCGGTAAGGCCTCTCTAGCCTCAAGGGAATCAACAGCTTCTCCCAGTTTAGTATCATCTGCAAGCTTACGTAGCATGCATTTGAGTCCTACCTCCAGCTAATTTGCTAAAACATCAGAGGGAACTGGCCCTAAAACCGAGCCCTCCTTGCCCTTGTATGGCAAGAAAGGGATCCAGCACCGGAACAGAGGAGGAAACGCATACGTCAGCACCCAAAGTAAATACACACCAGCACCACGACGCACAGGAGCCAATCCGGGAACAACGCCCCCAGCCAGGTACAACAGCCCCAAGCGCGATCTGACACGCTCCGAACAAACCCACTGTGATCGCACACCCTTCGAGCCCCACATTGGGCAACAAAAGAGACGCTTGGGGGTCAGCCCTGGTAGAGAGCTCGGCACCACCCAGGCCACGGCTCTGTTCTCGGTGCAGCATGGTCACACGCCACGAGCACAGCACCGCACGATCTGCCAGGAAGAGAGTAAACTCCGTCCTGGGCAGGACCAGTACGTGAGCCCATTGCAAGCTGGTTGCAAGCCCATTGCAAGCCCCTTGCAAGTTTATCAGGAGCCCATTGCACACCTGTTACAAGCTCATTGCAAGCCTGTTGCAAGCTTATCGTCAGCCTATTAGAAGCCCCTTGCTAGCCCCTTTCAGGTGCACTGCAAGCCCCTTGCTAGCCCATCGCACCCTCAGCACAGAGGCAAGGGGGGAGGCTGGGAAGCGAGGCTCGGAGCCAGGATCAAAGAAACCACGACGTGCGCAGGGAGAGGCTCAGGCATCCCCGGACCGAATTTCCCAGCCTGGGCTCCCCTCCCTTCTGGTTCAAGTTACTTGGAGGCTGTGGGGCCTCGTTGATCCCAGGAAGGAGCCTCGCCGCCAGGCCTCCTCGGCGCAGCCCCATGCAGACATCGCACCTTCAGGGCCCCGCGCTGCGGGGGCTTCCCACCCCCTGCCTTCAGCCAGCCCTTTAATCCACCGCTTTTGCAGCTGGTTTTCCTTAAACCACTGAAAGCAAAGCTAAGGGCACAGGGGTGAGAGGCAGCGGCGGCTGACGCAGAGCTCTTCCCAGGGTGACTTGAAGCAAAACCTCTCCCCGGATGGCCCGAAACGAGAGACATCCCTGGGAGACGTCACCAGCTGGAGGCAACGGGAGGAAGGCATACCTTTCTGGAGCCTCCAGACATCAGCTCTATTGGACAGCCAAAGCCTCATTGCTCTTGGGAAGAGCTTTATTAAAAGCCTGGCTCGCACACAGCCGCAGATGCTTGCAGAGATGCAATTTGGATCGATCTGCAGCGAGGCTGGGTGCTCTTTCCCCAGGTGAGCAGGCTCCAGCCGCAAAACACGGGCGATCGTCCCAGCCCAGAGAGCTGGGAGCATCACAGGGATGTTCAGAAACACCTGGTGGCCGATGAGGATTCGAGCTCTGATGGGTTTGCAGTGCCAGAGCACCCTCAATGCCCACCCTGCTTTCCAGGTGGATGTTCAAAAATCAGGACCAGGGATCTGGCTTCCTGAGACTTGCTAAATTGTTTTGCCTGCAGTCAAAACATCGAGACACTTAACACTTATTGATAGAGGCCCAAAACATCGAGGAGACACTTAGCACTTACTGATACAGGCTATTGCAAGCTCATTGAAGGCCCATTGCAAATCCATTGCAAATCCATTGCAAGCCCATTGCAAGCCTGTTGCAAGCCTGTTGCAAACCCATTGCAAGGGTGGGTTGCTATCAGTTCCCTATATCCCATCCTGTTGCACCCAAGCCCCCAGCTCGTCTCCATCATCTGTTGAATTAACTTTAGTTAAACCTTTTATTTTTTTTGACAGCCAGGCTGATGTTGTGGGGGATTGGTGCCCCGAGGCACGAGACCCAGCCTTTCTCCCCTCGAGCCTCACCCAGGGGATTGAGCCTGCCCAAGGGGCATGGACCAGCCCAGGGCCTTGCCAGGAATTTGTTAAATCCAAAGTAATTAAAAAAAAAAGGAGGGGGGTGGTGATAAGAAGAGGGCAGAGCAGAGGAATTAAGTTGCCTTTTCACAGCCCAGCTGTGCTCCCACTGCCAGATGTTGGAAAAACGATGGGTGCCCAAAAGCCAAAAGAGAAAATAAAATCTCTTCTTTCCCCTTCCCGCCTGCAGAGCCCCTGGGCTGGCCGGGGCCTTATCCCATCACTCCCAACCCCGCCGGCTCAGCAGAGCCCACCGACAGCCTCGCTGGGCCTCTCGGCCTCATTAGGGCTCATTAGCAAAGCGTCAGTCTCCCTGCGGACACGGGGGCTGCTGTCCCGAGCTGTCAGTGCCCATCAGGAGCCGGGTCCCGTGGGCTGGGAACGGGACGGGGCTGGGAGGATCAAAGGCAACGGGTGTCCGGCTCCAGCCGGGCAGAATAATTTAATAGAGAGGCTTACCCGGCTTTTTCACAAGGTTTTTTTTTTTTTCTATTACCTTTTTTTCTCTTTGCTATTACCAGTGTGGATTCTGTCTGTGAAACCTTCGCTGCAGCCCCTCTGCCGGCCCCTCCACCCTCTCCTTTCTCCCCACCACTGCACCCCTGTCCCCAGTGCTGCAATTTGGGGAATCCTTGTTCAAGTGCTTTCAGGATAGTTCTGCTTAAGTACAGGCTCAAACTCTGTCGGGGAAGGCTTATTATTTTTTAGGAAAAAAAAAATCTGACCATACTGAAATCTCTTCTCCGGTGTATTTTGTCCAGACGGTGCTGGAAGAATCAGGGAGAACGGGGTCACTGGTTTCACAGAGTTAGAAAATCTGTGCTAGGACAGTTTTCTCAGGGTGTTCAGGTCCCAGAAATGAAAACCCCTCACTCCTGTAAACTCATCGGTGCTTGTGCTGCTGCTGGGGCCCTCGCTGGGGCGTATCGTACGATGCAGCGCCCTGGGAGCAATGCTAAATGTATCGATGCTAAATCCACCGGCGCTAAATGCCCCACTGATGCTGAATGCCCCGGCGTGCACAAGGGCACAGAAACGTCCCCAGGAGCACCGGGCTCGCCCTGCCTTGACGTGCTGGAGGAAACTCCCATTGCACCAGCCCGGTGCAATGTGATTTCTGCCACCTCGCTGCACAGCCGGGCAGCTCATGGGGTCAGGGCACATCGGCCAAACCGAGAGCACCGGCTCCCTTCCGGGGTCAGGACCCCCGTCCCCCCTCCACTGTAAAGTCCCACCGCCGTCCTCTGCCACCCCTAACCCTCCTGAACAAAGGGAGCTTCCAAACGAACTGGCACGATTTAAATAAGACCCGGTGGGATCGAGGGAGGTGATGTGGGGGGGTTCCTGGCGCTGGGATCCCCAGCCGAAAGGCAGGGCACAAATCCGAGCCGCTCGCTCCGATTTGGGCTGGTGGGTATGCAAGGAGGAGACGGGGCAGTTCTTAAGGCTGGTAAATTAAGGGTGTAATGGCAGGGAGATTAACGAGCCCCTCTGAGACAGGCCGGCACGGCCAGACATGGCGTGGTTTGGGACAGACAGACGGACGGATGGACCGGTGGCTGGAGAGGGGCTGGAGCTGACACCAAGCGGATGGAAGCTGAAATTTCTGCTCGGTGAGAGGAAACAGGAGGCTCGAGGTAAAAACAGGGGGATTGCAAGAAAACCTCCCCCGCTGGCAACAGCGCTCATGACCCACTTAAGTTGTATTAAAAAAAAAAAAAAAAAGGAAAAAAATTCAAGTTTTGGCCGCGCAGAGCCCTGAAGACGAGCTCTGCTCTCCTGCAGCCTGTCCTTGCAGATGTTTCATCCACGTGTTGAGCTGGAGCACCCCAAAAAAGGAGCTGGGGGGGATTTTATCGCCGCCCGGCCCCGCTGAGCCCCTTCAGTGCCAAACTCCCCAAGGGCTCCAGAAGCCAGGGGGGTTTCCGCCTCTTCCAGCCCCCCCGCTGGCATCCAGAACAAGCCGGGGACAGAGGCGTAGGCACGAGGCGAGCTGCGTCACCGGGTGATTTCCTTTGGAAAAATACCTGAATTCACGGCAAAAAATAAAAAAATAAAACAACCCCCCAGAGGCAACTCGGCAGCTTGCATAACCCGCCCGGCCCCTTTCCTTGCATTCCTGCCCTGCCCTGGAGCCCTTCCAGCGGGCGCCGTGCGCGGCCAAGGGCTTTGCAGGGGGGCGATGCTTTGGGGGTGATGGTGCTCTGGGGATGCTGCTGGCAACTGCTGCGACCCTCGGGGAGGAAGGATTCGGGAGCAATTTGCTCCGAAAAAGGGGTCAGGCAAAATGCAAGCCCTGGGAAGGGCGGTCACCCCTGTGCCACGTCCCAGGAGGACGCGACAGGCGGGCGCGAGTCAACCCAAGGGGCTTTGGGACCTCCGTGGCACCAGAGGGCAGGGGCAGAGCCCCCTTACACCCCCCGGGGACGTGAATCGGGGTCCCGGTGGCACCGTGAGCCCACCCGGGCAGCGCGGGGCCCGCAGGTAGGCGGATGTGAGCCAGCCCCGTCCCCGGGCCTCGCTCCCACCAGGAAATATCCGGCCCCATTGTTCGCGGGGATGCGCTGCGTCCGCGCTTTGTTCCCCGGCGCCCACCCGCTCCTCGTTATCCGCACAAATATTTGTGCCCGCCGGGCCCACGCGCGGGGCGGCCGGGCCACACCTCGCCGAACGTCCCCCTCCCCCCCCCGAGATTTGGGGCCAAACGCAGCATTTTTTTTTATTATTATTTTTTTAAATATATATATTTTTTAACATCCCCTTGCGGCTGGAGGGAAATTTCCTCCTGGAAACCCAGCCCTCCGTGTGTTTGGAGGCTGAATGGCCACCCCGCTGGGTGGAAACAATGAGGATTTCTGCTTAAAAGCTTTTCCTGCCCGGCTCCCCGGTGCGAGCACGGGAAGAGCGTGGCGGGAGCGCGGTGCCGGTGGCCGTGCCGCGGGTGCGACGTCGGCACGCGGGGCCCAGCCCGGTCCCGGCTGGCTCCTGCACCCCGGGGCCCGAGGGATGCCGGCCTTGCACGGGGCCCATCGCTGTGACCCCAAAACGTGGAGGTGAAGCCGTCGCCCTTTTTGGGTCGAAAAGCGCCCGGTTTGGGCCACCGGCTGCTACGGAGCTGTTTGCCGTGGGGGTGCTCGTGGGTCCCGGAGGGCCGGCGGGGGGCTGCGCCCATGGGTGCTCCCCGCTGCTGGGCGCTGCCTGCGCGGGGAAGGGGGGGAAAAAAAAAAAGGGGGGGGGAAATGGAGAAAAAGGGAGAAAGGCTCCTTGTGCAGGGCCCGCAGGCACCGCATCGCAGGGCGGGCATCGCCCCCTCGTGGCGGCTGCACCGAAGCCCGGCTGGGGGGGTCCCGGCACCCGGCGGCTGCTCCGTGCCGGGTGGGAGCCGCCGCGCCCCGTGCGGCCCCCCGAGAGCCCCAAAGCCGCAAGTCCCCGCTGCAAAGCCTGGGGCCCCTCGTGCAAACGCTCGAGCCCCAGGTGCAGAACAGAGCCCCCCCCCCCCCCCCCCGCAAATCCGTGTGTCCCCTCTGCAAACCTCCCCCCCCCCCCCGTGCACGCCGTTGCAGACCCGGGAGCGCCGTGCACGGAGCCTCGCGCCCCGTTGCACAGCCAGGAGCCCCCGGATGTGCCGCTGTAATTAGCCCGCGGCGATTAGCCGCAATTAGCCGCTAGGCTGCTGCTCGAGCGAGCCCCTGCAGCGACCAAGGGCGCGTGGGGGGGCGGGGGGGCGTGGGGGATCCCTTCGGACCTGGCGTGTCCCGGGCTCGCCGTGTGCGCCCCGGTTCTGCGGGACTGCTGCGCGCACCCCGGTTTTGCACGCTTGGCGATCGCATCCCAGTTTTGCACGCTTGCTGCTTGCCCCCCGTTTTTGCAAGCTTGCACCCCGGTTTTGCCCGCCTGCTCATGGCACCCCGGTTTTGCGCTCTTGCTGTTTGCAGCCCGGTTTTGCCCACTCGACGATTGCATCCCAGTTTTGCGCGCTTGCCACGTGCACCCCGTTTCTGCAGGTTTGCCGCTTGCAGCCCGTTTCTGCACGCTTCCTGCCTGCTCCCCGCTTTTGCACACTTGCTGCTCGCTCCCCGCTTTTGCACGCTTGCCGCTCGCACCCCGGTTTCGCAGGGCTGCCCCCCGTTTTTGCACACTTGCCGTTTGCGCCCCACTTTTGCACACGCGCCCCATGCCCCCCGGTTTTGCACGCTTGCCCCCCGGTTCCGCCCCCCGCTCCCAGCCTCCCGCCGCCCCCCCCCCCCCCCGCTCCCGGGGCAGCGCGCGGGCAGCCCCGCCCCCGTTGCCATGACGACCCGGCCGGGGCCCCCCCCCCCCCCCGTTGCCATGGCGAGCGCGAGCCGCGGCAGGCCGAGCCGCGGGCGCGAGGCGCGGGGGGCGTGTCCGGCGGGCCGGCGAGGCGCTGATTGGGCGCGCGGCGCACGTGACGCGCGGCGGCATGCAAATGAGCCCCGGCCGCCCGCCGCCGCGCCGCCGCCTGAGGGAGCGCCGAGCCGCCCGGCCCCGCCCCGCCCCGCCCGGCCCCGCCCCCTCCCCGCAGGCCCCGCCCCCTCCCGCCGGCCCCGCCCCTCCCGCCGGCCCCGCCCCGCCCCGCCGGCCCGCGCGGCCGCAGCCCCCGGAGGCGCCTCCGTCATGGCCGGCGGGAGCCGCTCGGCCCGGGTCGCGGGGCCGCAGGTACCGGGAGCGCCGCGCCGCGCCTCGGGGCCCCGGCGGCTTTGTCTGGGCGGGGGGAGGGGGAGGGGGAAGGGGAGGGGGGGGAGAACGGGGCCGGGGGGGGCGGGGCCGGGCCGCGCCGCGCACGCGTCCGTGTGGCCGTGTGGCCGCGGGGCCGCGCCGCCGCCGTGCCTCAGTTTCCCCCCCCCCCCCGCGGCCCCGGCGCGGCCCCGGGCACCGGCAGCGCCCCGCGGGTACCGGCAGCGCCGCCCCGCCTCCCCCCCCCAGCCTCGGGTCCCCCCCCCCCGCCCGCCGCCCCCCCGGGTCCCCCCCCCCCGCCCTCCCCCTCGGTCTCCCCCGCACCCCGGTTTTGCCTCCCCCCGGGGGGGCTCCGGCACCCACCGGCGGGGGCCCGGGGCCGAGCGGGGGGAGCCGGGGGTGCCCCTCGGTGGGGTTCCGGCTCCGGCAGGGCCCGGCGTGGCCGCCCCCAGCCGCTCGCCCCCCGCCCGGTGCCGGTGGCGGTGTCCCCGGGGCCGCGGTGCCGCCAGGACCGGCACCCGCAGCGCTGCACCCGGCCGAGGGAGCGCGGCCGCTGGGCGCGGGGCACGGAGCGCGGTTCCTGCCCGGGCGGCGTCGAGGCCGGTACATGGCGGACACGTGGCGGCGGTCAGAGCCGGGGCACGACGCGAGGCGCCGCGGCCCTGCGGCGGGGACACCGGGACGAAGCGGCGCCAGGGACAGCGACACCGGCCGTGGAGCAGGGATGGGCCTCGGGAGCCGTGCCCGGGCACCGTGGCACCGGAGCCACGCGCTGCCGGCGTCCCCACGCGTGTCGGGGCAGCGGCGCCCTCCGGGGACGCGGCGCCACGGGCAGCCACGCGCCGCCAAGGCCGGGGGACGTCGCTGCCGCCACGTCCCCTGGGCCTGCCACCCGGGTGCGGCGCCGGGTTTGGTCCGTGCCATGCCGTGGCGTGGCCAACGGGGTCACCTGTCGTGGCCACCAAGGCCACCCGCCGTGGCCACCGTGGCCGCTGTCCATGGTGGAGCACCCGGCGCCGCTGTCCCTGGTGCTGGCCGTGGCACCCGCCGTGGTGGCGCCCGCCGTGGTGGCACCCACGGGGGCTCGGCCGGGCCGTGTGGCGGGGCCACCGCTGGGCAGGTGGCCGGAGGCCTCTCGGCACCTCTGGGAGCGCCAGGCCGCGGTGGCCATGGGTGGTGGCAGCGGAGCCACCGGGTCCTGGTGGCCACGGCCCGGTGGCGTGGGCATGGCGCTGGCGTTGGCCGGGGTCGCGGTGGTGCTGGAGGTGGTGCTGGAGGTGCTGGAGGTGCTCCTGCTCCTGCTCCGTCCTGCTGCTGCCCTGGGACCTCCCTGCGGCCTCGACAGCACCCAGCGCTCTCCGTCCCTGGCCTCCTCCTCCTGCCCGTCCATCCCTCCCGTCCGTCCCTTGCCCACTTCCTCCTGTCCTTCCCTTTGTCCCCTCCGTCCGTCCTTTCTTCCTTCGGTTCCTCTCCTTCCACCCCTTCCGCCCCCCGTCCTCCCCTCCCGCCCTTCGGCCCTTTCCTTCCCTGCTCCCTGCCGCCCTTCCCGCCCTGTGCCCCGTGCCACTCCTGCCCTGCCGTCCGTCTGTCCGTCCTTCCCCCCATTCGTACATTTCCTACCTCCGTCTGTCAGTCCTTCCCTCCCTCCCTTCGTCTTTGTCCGTCCTTCCTTCTCTGCTTTTCCTCCTTCCTTCCGCCCCTGTTCCCCTTCCTCCATCCCTTCCGTACTTCCGTCCTCTGTCCTCTTTCTGTCCCTCCCTCCGTACTTCTGTCCATCCCTGCCTTTTTTGTCCGTCCGTCCCTCTTCCCTCGCTCCCTTCATCCCGTCCCTACCTCCTCTCCCCACCCTTCCCTCCCTCCTTTTGTCCCCTTCCTCTCTCATCCGTCCGTCCGTCCTTCCTTCTCTCCTTCCCTCCCTTTGTCCCTTCCCTCCCATCCGTCCGTCTGTCCGTTTGTTCCTCCCCTCCGTCTGTCATTCCGTCTTTCCGTGTCCTTCCCTTCGCCCCTTCCCATTTCCTCCTGGCTGTCCTTCTGTCCGTCCTCCCCCGTCAGCCCTTTCCTGCATCCATCCGTCTCGCCCTCCCTTCCTCTCTTTGCTTCCTCCCGTCCCTTCCCTGCTTCCTTCTGTCCCTGTCCCTTTGTCCTTTCCGTCTGTCCCTCCGTTCCTTCTGGCTGTGCTTCCTCCCTTCATCTCCTTCCATCTTCCCTCCTTCCTCCCTTCCCCACTTCCATCTGTCCGTCCCTCCCATCCATCGTTCTGTCCCCTCTCCCACCCGTCCCTCCATCCCTTCCGACTTCTGTCCCCGGCCCTCCTGTCCTTTGTCCCCTTCCTGCTTCCTTCTTCCCTCCTCTCCCTCCTCTCGTCCCTTCCCTTCCTGTCCGTGCTTCCCGTCCGTCACTCTGTCCGTCCTCCCCCTTCCCTTCCTTCTGTCCTTTACATCCTCCCTACATCCCTTCCCTCCGTCCCGCTGTCCGTCCGTCCGTCCATCCCTCCTTCCTTCCCCTCACCGTTCCCACTCCTGTCCATCCTTCTGGCCATCCTTCCTTCTGCCCGTCCTTCCCTCCGTCCCCTCACCACTTTCCCCTGTCCCCCAGTGCCTGGAGGCCCATCCCGTCCCCATCCCGTCCTTGTCCCTTCCCGTCCTCATCCCATCTCCGTCCCGTCCCCGTCCCAGCCCGTCCCCGTCCCGTCCCCGTCCCATTCCCCTCCCGTCCCACCCCGCCGCTCGCTCAGCACCCAGGGCCAGGCAGGCTGCAGCCGGGGCGCCCCGGTGGCACCCCCGGGATGGGGGCACCCAGACACTGGGGGGGCCTCCAGAGCCTTGGAGGCTCCCGCCCAGGTCTGCGGGTGGCTGGGGGGAAGAGGAGCAGTGGGGGCCTCGGCGCTTGGCTCCGTCCGTCCCTCTGTCCCACCACCCAGCCCTCTGTCCCTCTGTCCCTCTGTCCCGCCGCCCGCCCTCCGTCCCACCTACCCTGGGGCTCCCCGCAGCACCCCCGCACCTCTCCCCCAGCCCCAGCCCCGTGAACCGGGAGCCGCTGGGCACGTGCATCCCCCGACACAGCCCTGGGGGGCCGGGGGGCTGCGAGTGCCCCCCAGCCCCCAGCCCGCAGCCGGGGCTGGGGGCAGGAAGCAGCGGGGAGGGGGCCGGGCCCCCCGCCGCCCCCTTTGAGGCGCCGCCTCGCCGCAGGAAGGCGCCGGCAGCAGGGCGGAGGCGCGAGGCTGGGGGACCCCGGTTGGCACCCTTGGGCCCCCCCAGCCCGGGGATCCCCGCTGGGAGGTGCCCCCCTCACCCAGCTCCGTCTCCCCCCAGCTCTAGCGTGACCCCGCCGCCTCGCGCGGCCCCGGCCGGCCGCCATGGAGAACGAGCAGCTCCCGGCGCCCCCGCAGCCGCCCTCCAGCAGCGCCGGCGGCACCGGCACGACGCCCAGCAGCACCGGCACCGGCCGCCCGCCCGCCCCCCAGATCTCCGTCTACAGCGGCATCCCTGACCGCCAGACCGTCCAGGTAGGGCGACGCCCGGCGGGAAGGTGCCCGGAACATTTGGGATGCCGGGCACGCGGTCCGGAATCAGAACATGGGAAACTAACCCAAAAACGGGGCCGGGTTGGGCTTGGAGCGGGTCAGATCCGACGCCGGGTTCGGAACAGAGAAAACCCCCGGGCGCTGCGAGGTCCCGGTTCAAGGGCGACGCTTACCGGCGTTACGGGGTGCCGGGGTCGGGGCGGGCGTTTTGGGGACGCTGCCGCCGCCCCGCAGGTGATCCAGCAGGCGCTGCACCGGCAGCCCAACACGGCGGCGCAGTACCTGCAGCAGATGTACGCCGCGCAGCAGCAGCACCTGATGCTGCAGACGGCCGCCCTGCAGCAGCAGCACCTCACCAGCGCCCAGCTCCAGAGCCTGGCCGCCGTGCAGCAGGTACGGACCCCCCCCCGGCTCTCGCCCCCGCCCAGCGCGCCGTGGGGAGCACCCATGGGTGGGTGCTGCGGTTTCGGTGACGCTCCGCTCCTTGCCCCGCAGGCCAGCCTGGCGGCCAACAGGCAGAGCGGCTCCTCGGGCGCCAACGGCACCCAGGCAGCACCGGCGCAGCAGCCCACGGTGAGTCCCCGGCCCCGTAACCCCCCGCCGCCGCGGCACGGCCCCCCCACCGGCCCGGCAGCCCAGCCTTCTCCCACCGCCGCCCCCCCCCCACCCCCTCCCCGTTTGCAGATCAACCTGGCGACGTCGCCGGCGGCCGCCCAGCTCCTGAACCGGGCGCAGAGCGTCGCCCCCGGCGCGTCGGGCATCGCGCAGCAGGCCGTGCTGCTGGGCAACGCCGCCTCGCCCGCCCTCACCGCCAGCCAGGCCCAGATGTACCTGCGGGCGCAGATGGTAAGAGGTGCCCTGCCCCACGGCGCTGGGGGGGCGGCCGGGACCCACGGCGTGGCCGGCAGTGTGCCGCGAGGCCGCCGGGACCCGTAGGGTACCTGCAGGTGCCGGGCACCCGCCGTGGAGGAACCTTGAGGCCCCTAGGGTGCCCTTCACCATGCTGTGGGGTGGCCTGGACATAGCGGGGTGGCCATCGCGGTAACCAGACCCTATAGAGAGCCCTTTACCCTGCTGTGGGGTGTCCAGGCTCCATAGGGTGCCTGTCACACTGCTGTGGGGTGCGCCCGTAGGGAGCACCTGAGCCCATCGGGTGCCCGTGACACTGCTGGGGGTGCCCAAACCCCACCGGGTACCCACACCCTCCTCTGGGGTCCTCAGACCCCATAGGGTGCCCGTTGCCCCACCCTGGCGTGTCCAGGCCCCACTGGGCACCTAGGCCCTATAGAGTGTGCCCCATGCTGCTGGGGGGTGCCCAGGCTGTGTAGGGCGTCCATCCTATGGGGTTAGGGAGCGTTAGGCTTCATGGGGTGCTTTCACCCTGCCGGGGGTGCCCAGACCCCGATAGACACCCAGACCCCATGGGGTGCCCTTCGCCCTCACCACGGGGTGCCCAGACTCCAGGGGGTACCCATAGGCCTGTTGTAGGGTGCCTGGCCCCCAGAGGGTGCCCTTTGCCATGGGCAAGGGGTGTCAGACCCCATGGGATGCCTGCACCCTATAGGGTGTTCCCCACAGCACTGGGGGTGCCCAGAGCCCACAGGGTGCCTCTGATACAGGGTGCCCAGACCCCACGGGCACCCACGGCCATACGCCACGCTTCTGCCACCCCACGAGGATGTTTTGGGGGGACACACACATGTAGGGTGCCACCCCCACGCGCTGGGGACGTGCACCCACTCTTCTCTCCCCCCCAGCTCATCTTCACGCCCACGGGCCCTGTGAGCGCCGTCCGGCCCGAGAGCCCCGCGCCCGCCCCGCCACCGGCCCCGCCGCCCGCCCCGCAACCCGCCGCCCCCCAGGTGAGCCCCCCGGTGAGGGGGTAAGGCCCCCCCGGCACCCCTTTGTCCCCCACCCCTTTGCCAGCTCCCCTCCGCTGACCCGCTGCCGTTGCAGGTGCACAGCCTGGCGCTGCGCCCCGCCGGCCCCCACCTCCCCGCCCTCGCCATGAAGCCCCCCGGCGGCCCCCCCCGGGCCGGCCCCCCCCGGGTCCCCCTACCCGAGACCCCCGGCGACCACCTCAAAAAGGCCGAGGGCCCCGAGGCCCGCACCCACCCCCTGGCCCGCGCCGCCGCCCCCGCAGCCGCCCACCCGCTCGTCGCCCCAGGTAAGGTGCTGCGCCGTGGGGGGTGGCAGGGGCGTGGGGCACCCGTTGGGTGCTGGGGGTGGGGGGCACCCAGTGAGAGGCGCAGGAAGGGAGGCTGCGGGGCGTTCACCCTGGAGACTGATGGTGGGCCCTGTAGGGCCTGCGCGGGACCTGCAGCCCTTCTGGAAGTCAGGGCTGGGTGAGCCGAACGGGGCCGGCTCTGAGCCGAACGGCCTGCGGGGTTGTTCGCTCTGAAGCCTAATGACGGCCCTGGCGTTTGCTGTGCGGCAGCACCCCTGCCTGCCTTTGGGACCCGCGGGCCGCTAGAAACCCCGGGGCCAGGGCTGGCGGGGCAGTGAGGCTGCGGGCCAGAGGGGCGAGGGGGTTCCTCCCCACAGCTCACCTACTGGGGCGAAGGCTCTTCGCTCCCTGGGCACCCAGCACCCTGCTGGGGTGACCCAGCCTCGGGGTGCTGTGCCGATGTGCTTCCCAAAACGGGGACCCCACCGGGACAGCCTCACCCCGGCCACCAAGGCGGTGCAGCAGCCGGCACCGTTGTCACTAGGCCCCAGGGTGAACGGCTGCCAGGCCGGGCGCAGCCTCCCAGGGAGGGGGCCCCGGGCCGAGCTGGGGGAGACGTGTGGGGGGCGAGGCGCCGGTGACGATGCCGCGGGCCCTGTCCCCGCAGCCTACGCCCCGCTGCAGCCGCCCCAGTTCCTGCAGCAGCCGCCGAAGCCGATGCAGCAGCAGTTCGTCATCCAGCAGCAGCAGCAGCAGCAGCAGCTGGCGCCCCGCGGGCAGCCCCCCCCGGGGCCAGCCGCCCCCCAGCTCCAGCCGCTGCCCCCCGCCAGCCCCGGCCCGGTCCCCCCGCCCAAAGCAGGGGCCGGCCCGGGGGTCCCCCACGGGGCGGGGGCCGATGGCGCCGCCCCCAACGGGCACCCCGGCTGCCACGGGGCCCCCCGCAAGTTCCAGCACGCCTCCGCCGTCATCCTGCAGCTGCAGCCCGCCGGTGCCACGGTGAGGGCCCCCCCGGCCTCCCGGTGCCCCCCTGCCCGGCTGGCGAGAGCTGGGGGGCACAGGGGGGGGGTCCTGGTCTGTGCGGGGGGTGCATGGGGAGGCGCGCTTGACGTGGGCAGGTGCACGTGGGTGTGCATGCGTCTCCGGGCACAGACACGCGTCTGCCCCGTGCACGCGTGTGCCTGACACGCACACAGGCATGCGGCCGCCTTCGCGCCAGGCCAGCGCACACGCGTGGGGCTGGTCGCCGCCCGTGCGTGCACAGCCCCGGTCCCCGTGCGCAGGGGCACTGGGGGGGGGGGTGCCCGTGCACCCCAGCCCCGCGCACCGCATGCGGGCACGACCCGCGCGCGGGCGCCCCGTCGGCCTGCGGGCATCGTCGGGCCGTGCCCGTGCCCGCTCACCAGGCCCCAGCCCCGGTGCGTGCACGGGCCGGGCCCCGCGGTGCCCCTGTGCCGGGGGGGCCCTGACGCTGTCCCCGCCGCAGCCCCCGCTCAGCGTCCCCGAGGGCACCCGCCGGGACCCGCCGCCCGCCGAGAGGAGCGCCGAGAGCCCGCCCGCCGCCCCGCCGCAGCCCCCCGCCCTCTCGCCGCCCGCCGCCCCCCCGGGCCCCGAGGCCCCCCCGGGCGAGCGGCCCCCCGCTCACGGTAAGCGCCGGGGGGGGGGGAAACTGAGGCACGGGGGGGCGGGGCCGGCACCGGGGCCGCGGGGGGGCCGCGGGGGCTGCGAGGCGAGACCCGAGGGCGCGGGGCTGGGGATGCCCCGCCCCTCCTCGCAGCCCCGCCCCCTCATTTACATAGCCACGCCCATCGCCCGCTTGGCCACGCCCCCGTCAAAGCCCCGCCTCTTTCTGTGTCCCCGCCCCCTCTCGCGGAGGGCTCCGTCCCTCCCCCCCCTCCCCGGCGGCGCCGCGCGCAGGCGCGCGCGAGGCGGCCGCGCCGGCCAATGGGGGCTCGGGGGCGTGGCCTCCGGCCCGGCCCCGCCCCGCCCCGCGCAGCCGCCGCCGCCGCCCCGGCCCGGCCCGGCCCCGCCGCCGCCTTTGTCCCCGCGCCGCCGCCGAGCGCCGCCCGCGCCGCCTTTGTCCCCGCCATGGCGCCGCCGGGGCCGCCGCGCCGCTGAGCGCCGCCGGTGAGTGCGCGCCCGGCCCCGCCCCGCCGCCGCCGCCCCGGCTCGGCCCGGCCCGGCCCGGCCCGGCGGGCGCTGACCTCACTTCCGCATCCGCCCCCGGACCGGAGCCGCCCGCCGCCGCGGCCCGGGCGCAGGTAGGGCGGGGGGGGGGAGCGCGGCCTCGGCAGGGCCCGCCGGGGCCCGCCGCCACCGCCGGGCCGGGCCGGGCCTGGCCGGGCCTGGCCGCGGGGTCCTGGTGGCGGCTCCCGGGGGGGGGGCGGCGGGGCCGGGGCCGGGGCCGGGCGAGGGCCCGGTGGGGGCGGCCGCGGCCCGGTTGCGCGGGGCCCGGCGTCAGCGCGGCGTCAGCGCGGCCCCCCCGGGGCTGACGGGCGCCCTCGCCCCCGCAGAGCCGGGCGCCGACCGCGTTCATGCGCAGCCCGACGCCAGCGCTCCCGGCATGACCTCGGGGAACGGGAGCTCTGCCTCCACCGTCGCCGGCGCCGCCCCGCACAATGGTGAGAACAAACCGCCCCAGGCCATAGTGAAGCCCCAGATCCTGACGCACGTTATCGAGGGGTTCGTCATCCAGGAGGGGGCAGAGCCGTTCCCGGTACGCGTGGGGCCGCCCGCGGCCGCCTCCTCCTCCTCCTCCTCCTCCTCCTCCTTCCCCGCCGGGGCTCTCGGTGCGCCCCCGCGGCGGGGCCGGGGTCCCCGCTGACGCCCCTCCCGCAGGTGGGGCGGTCCTCGCTGCTGGTGGGGAACCTGAAGAAGAAGTATGCGCAGGAGCTGCTGGCCGAGAAACTCCCGCAGCAGGACAACACCACCACCACCGACTCGGAAATGGAGGAGCCCTACATGCAAGGTAGCGCCCGGCCCCCCGAGCCGAGCGCGACGGGGAGGGGGCGCCGGCTTCTCCCTCCCTCTCTCCCCCGTTCCCCGCCCGCGGCTGAGCTGGCTGCGTTTCTCTCTCTGGGTGTCCCTCCGCGCCCCCCAGAGTCCAAAGAGGAGGGGAACCCCCCGAAGCTGAAGTGCGAGCTCTGTGGCCGCGTCGACTTCGCCTACAAGTTCAAGCGCTCCAAGCGCTTCTGCTCCATGGCCTGTGCCAAGAGGTAACTCGGGGGCCAGCCCCCTCCCCGTGCACCCCTTGGAGGCCCCCCCAGCCCCACTCTCTCACCCTCTCTACTCCGCAGGTACAATGTGGGGTGCACGAAGCGCGTGGGCTTGTTCCACCCCGACCGCAGCAAGCTGCAGAAACCTGGTGGCCCCCCACACGGGCGCCGCCGCACCTGCAAGGTGCCCACCCTGAGCAAAGACACCAAGAAGCAGGTGAGGATGGGGGTGGGCACGACTCGTCCCCAAAGCTGGGGGAGCACAGGCGGGTGAGCTCCGAGGCCGGTGCTGCCCGGTCGCTCCGTCCCGCAGACGCCGGTTTCTCTCCCGACGGGCTCGGTGCCTCTCTCTGTGACGGCGTCACTGCAGCTCAACCACAGCCAGGAGGACTCGAGCCGCTGCTCGGACAACTCGAGCTACGAGGAGCCGCTGTCCCCCATCTCGGCCAGCTCGTCCACCTCGCGCCGGCGCCAGGGCGACCGCGACCTCGAGCTGCGCGACATGGAGCTGCCTGACATGCACATGCGGGACCTGGCGGGCATCGGGCACCGCTTCCTGCCCAGCGAGCCCAGCAAGTGGAATGTGGAGGACGTCTATGAGTTCATCCGCTCGCTGCCGGGTGAGGAGCACGGGGTGCCAGGGGCTTGGGGGGGACGCAGACAGTTTTCGGGGTGGTACTGAACATGGCCGCGTCCCCACAGGCTGCCAGGAGATCGCGGAGGAGTTCAGGGCGCAGGAGATCGACGGGCAGGCGCTGCTGCTGCTGAAGGAGGACCACCTCATGAGCACCATGAACATCAAACTGGGCCCGGCCCTCAAGATCTACGCCCGCATCAGCATGCTCAAGGACTCCTAGAGCCGGGGCCGCCGGCCCGCACGAACGCTCCTGGCGGGGTGGGGAGGGGGGACCCGTGCCCCCCCCTCATCCCTGCCCAGCTTGGGGGGCTGCAGGGCGGGATGGGGAGGGAGGGCAGGGGGGGATCCACTTGCTGAGCACAAACAGCCTCGGGGCAGCCCCCCCTGCGCCCCGCAGCCAGGCCGGGGCGCAGCTCTGCTGCAGGGGTGTGTACATAGCCCGTAGCGATAGCTTCCCCTTGGGTGTGCCCCGTGGGGTGGCCCCTTCTCCGGCAGGGAGGGCCCCCGCGCCCCCCGGAACGGCAGGGCGAAGCAGGACGATTGCCTTAACGTGTGGCCCTGCCAGGACCTGGCAGGGGGGCTGTAGCCCCCCGAGGGGCGTTTCGGGGTGCCTCGTGGAGAAGGCGTCGCCCCTACCCTGGGCTGTTTTGGGGGCACCTTAGTAGAGGACGGCGGCGGTGGGGGTTCAGCCCCCGAGGCAGGTAAGGACCCCCCAGCCCTCGCCGCCGCTGCTGCTGGCCACCAGTCTTTCTAAGAAAAGAGGAAAAAAAAAAAAGGAAAAACACAGAAACCACAACCCTTTTTTCCTGTTTTTGTTTTTAATAAACACTGAAAAAAAATAATAAACCCCTGCTCCCTGCATGCTTTATGTCCTCCTCGCACCCACCCACCCACCTTGTGGGCGCGTAAGCAGGCGCGCGGTACCCCCCAGGGCCTGGTGGTGCCTCTGGCTCTGCGGCACCCGGGGCTGGGACAGGTGCCACCAGCTGGGGACGTTCTTCCCTGGCTGCAGGGTGCAGCCAAAACCAGCCTGAGGCCAGCAGGGGCTGGGGGGGCAGGAAAGGGGCCCAGGGCTGCCTGGGCTTGGAGTCTTCCCCCCTGTCGCTCCATCAGTGATGGGGATGGGGCTCACTGGTGGCACGGGAGGGCCTGGTGGCACCTCCATCGTCTGTTCCTGTTCTAACCCCTGGGGACTGGGCTGGGACATCCCTGTTGTGCTTGGCTGGAGAAGAGGCGGCTCAGGGCAGGCCTCATTGCTCTCTGCATCTGCCTGAGGGGAGCTGGGGGTCGGCCTCTTCTCGCAGGTAACCAGTGGTAGGACCGGAGGGAATGGCTTCAGGTTGTGCTGGGGGGGGTCAGGTTGGAAATGAGGAGACATTTCTTCTCAGAAAGAGCGGTCAGGCGTTGGGACGGGTTGCCCAGGGAGGTGGTGGAGTCACCGTCCCTGGGGGTGTTCAAGGAAAGGCTGCACGTGGGGCTTGGGGACACGGTTAGCGGGTGACAGTGGTAGTAGGGGATGGTTGGACCAGATGGTCTTGGAGGGCTCTTCCAACTTCGATGATTCTATGACAGGAGGCCCACATGAGGCAGGGGACCAGCCCCAGGTGTGCTGCTGGGTGGCAGCCTGGAGGTGACCCTGATACCCCCGAGGGAGCTCAGGAGCTCCTCTCTGGCCCTCATATCCCTGCTGGAGCCCAAAATGGAGTTGGGACCCTAGGGGAGCCACCAGGGAGGCGGCTGCCTGCGTCCCTTCTGTGGTGCCGGCAGGCCCCAAAATCCCAGCGCCGGCCCCAAAATATGTGAGCCCTGGACGGGGGGGGGCCTGGAGCTGGTGTCCTCGGAGCCCGTGGTCATGGTGAGGAGTCCCCGGAGCTGGTGGCCACGGAGATGGCATCCCCAGCGCTGGTGTCCCCGGTGAGGTGTTCCTGGGGGTGGTGCCCATGGTGGCGACGCCACCCAGGTGCTGGTGGCCATGGTGGCCACATGTCCTGGAGCTGGTACCTGCGTGGCGCCCCAGCGGTGCTGGGCTCGTCGCGTGTCCCCACCCCAGCCCCAACACCTGTGGGGGCCAGGGGCCAGAGCTGCCGCCTCCCCCTGCCCTCTGGGCAGCCGCCCGCCAGCCCCGCGGTGCTCCGGCCACCCCCCGGTCCCCTGGGGTGTCCCCTTAGCAATGAGCTGGTGGCCTTGGGGACACGGCCCCGAGGGTGCCTATTGGGGTGCTCCACGGCAGCCCCCACCGCTGCTTCGTTACCCCCCCCCGGCACTGCGCTGCCTCCCGGGCCCTGCAGGCCTGTCCGGGCAGGGAGCAGGCGCTGTCCCCAGGTGTCACCAGCTGGGGTGGCAAAGGGACCCCGGGACCCCAAGGTGGGGGGGTTGGGGGGGGGGCCAGGCACCCATCACACACCCACAGCCCGGCCAAAGTTTGCACGTACAGATTTATTAGTAGTAATTTTTTTTTCTGTCTTTCACAACAGAGCGATACAAAGAGCAGATTGTTGTTTTGTTTTGTTTTATTCTTCTTTTTTTTTTTTTTTTTCGAAACAGGCGCCAGTTTGGGGGGTTTCACTCATTTTTTCAACAGACCGCAAACGCTCCCGGCGAGGCCACGGCCTCCCCCTGGCTTCTCCATGAACCACAATGCAAGACGGGGGGAGGGGGGAGGTGTTTTTTTTTTTTTAATTTTCTCTTCTTTTCTTTTTTTTTCCCACTTTTTTTTTTTTTTTCCTTTTTTAATAAGGTAATAACTAGCTCTAGGGACGTGTGGCCTGGATTTCCATCGAGGAAAATAAAAAAAGCCCCAAAACAGGGCAGGGGGAGGGAGGGGGGGGTGTTAACAGTGTGTATAAGAGGCATATTTACACAGTATTAACATGCTGACAAAAAAGATTACAATATTGAGTATCGTACAACATCGAGTCGGAAACGAGGAACCAGAGGCAGGATGGACACAGGGTGGGGGAAAAAGGCTGCGGGAACTCAAATTAATAAACAGAAGGTAATAAACACCCTGGCAAAACAATGAGTTAAGGCTTAAAAAGTGTATAAAAAAATAACACAGTTAATATCCAAAACGGAACCAAAGAGTACATAATATAGATGAGTTTCTGTCGAGTCTCTCCGCAGGGAGCAGGGCCCCCCCGGCTCTATACAAGGGTCTATGTACACGCGCCCGGGGCCAGCACAAGGCAAAGCGATGCCCTCCCGCCGCCTTCGGCGCCCTGCGGAGTGGGGGCCACATCCAGCCCCCCCCCGGGGGCGGCGGAGGCGCGGGGCTCCCCCCGCCGGCTTCGCCCCAAAGCCGCGCAGCCCCGCGCCCAGTGTCCGCCGGCGGCCGGCACGTCCCTCTGCTGCTCCCGGCGACGGAGTCCAGCGTGGGAGGAGAGAGCCCCGAGGGGAGAACATTGTTAAAAATAAAACCAAAACCAACCGAAGCGTCCCAAGGAGGCAGCGGCCGCCGCGGTGCCCGTCCTGCTGCCGTGCCTGCTCGGCCACGTCCTGCCGGCTCCCCTCTCCGGCCATGGCTCCGACGCAGAGTCCAGGGGAGGAAGAGGCCGCGGCAGGGGGCCCGAGCCCCTGTTCGCCATCCGGCGCTCATCTTGGTCCGCGGTTCGTTTTGTGTCTTATTTCCTTTTCTGTTTTAGCAGCACCAACTTCTTGGCCAATAAATATATATATATATTTGTATCCAAAATGAGAGGAGACGGGGCAGGGACTAACCGAAGGAGAAGACGCCCCCCGCCCCCCCCCCAAAAAAAAACGCAGAGATTCAAAGTGCTCTGAAACCGTCTTTGGATGTCACCAAACCTGCAGTCCCGGGGGCCGGACCGGGGGCGTGGGGGCCCGGGCACGTTTCCAAAGCGTGGCCGCATCCGCCGGCTCCCCGCCAAGCTGCCAGGGCCGCTCGGCGGGCAGGGGGGTGCGGAGCGGGGGGGTCCGGATGTGGCGCCATGGCCTCCGCGGGGCCCCCCGACGGCAGCGGAGCCGGGAGGGAGGGCGGCCAGCAGGCAGAGCCTCCTTAGATGAGCGAGATTCGCACGGGGATGCCGGGGGACTCCGTCCTTTGAGGCGAGTGCTGGCTCACGAGGTGCTCCACCACGGTATGTTTGGACATGTGCTTCATCAAATAGGTCTCCTGCAGGGCAGAGGGAGAGGGTGAGCGGCAAAGTCGGGGGTCCGTGCCCCCCCCCACCTCCGCGCCCGGTGCTCCCCACGGCCCCGCTCACCGAGGTATAGGCGCGACCGCACATGCTGCAGCAGTAAGCCTTGGCGTGCTTGATGGCGTGCGCCGAGAGGTGGATTTGCAGGGAGGCCGAGTCCGTGTATGCCCGGTAGCAGTTCGGGCACTTGTAGGGCTTGTCCTTGTTGTGCTGTCGCTGGTGAGACTGCAAAACAGCGGGCATGAGGAAGGGTTACGGGGCCAGGGGGCCAGGAGAGCCCCAGCCACAAGCATCGGGTCCCAGCCCCGCAACAGTGCTCCCTGTTCTGAGCCCTCCCCGCGGTTCAGTCCCCGGGGCGGGGGGGGCTGTTCAGGGCTCTGTCCCCCCTCCCGCGATGTCCCCAGGGTGCTGACCTGGAGGTTGGAGAGTTGTGTGAACGCCTTTTCGCAGCCGGGGTGCGGGCACTTGTAGGGTCTGTCACCGGTGTGAATTCTGCGCCGGAGACAGGTGAAACAGGAGGGGGACAAGTCAGGCTGCCGCCCCCAGCAAGGCTGGGAAGCTCCCACCACCCTCACCCCCTGCAAAGCCCCCGGCACCCACCGGGGGCAGACGCTGCTCCCACGCTAGGTGGGAGAACCACAGCTGGGGACAGCGACGGCCACAAGCCTCTGCTTCAAAGGAACTGCAAGGGCGGTGCCTCGCCAGGTGACAGGGGGCCCAAGGGGGCACAGGTGAAAGGGGAGACCCCAGGGCTGAGACCCAAAGAGCTGAGGGACGGGCAGGGGGGTTGGAGGCTGCAGGTAGGGATGAGGAAGGTGGGGTGGCGATCAGGGAGGTGGAGATGAGGAAGGTGGCACGTGCCGAGTGCACACCCAACCCCACCAGGGAAAAATGGGCCGAAGGGACCCCCCAAACCCCATGCGGACCTCCCCAGCCCCTCAGGGACGCCGTGCCATCACCTGGTGTGCTGCTGGAGGTGGGACAGCTGGCGGAAGGACTTCTCGCAGTACGAGCAGTGGTAGGGCTTCACGCCCAGGTGGATGCGCAGGTGCTGGGCCAGGTAAGAGGCATTGGCGAAAGATTTGGAGCAGTGGGGGCACTTGTGGGGCTTGGCCTCTGTGTGCGACTTGGAGTGGATCTGCATCTCCGACTTGGTGAAGAACGTCAAGGGGCAGACCTTACACCTGGAGGGGGAGAGCACCGCAGGGGCCGAGCTGGGGCGGGACGCCGTGCCGGGCCCCTCTGCTGCACCCCCCCCGTCTGCGGCACGGCCAGGCGCCCCAGCTCCCAGCGGGTGGTGCCTACCTGTACGTCTTCCCCTCTTTGGCGGTCTCCCCCGAGGCCAGGATGGGGTAGGGAACCACGAGGACGGGCGGCCCCGAAGGGTTTTCCGCTTTGATCTTCTTGCGGCCCCGCTCCGTCTTGGGTGCCCCCAGCAAGCTGTGGCCCTGGATTGTCTTTATGGAGTCGAGGAGGGGCGGGCTGGTGATTCCTGAGATAAGGGTGGGCGAGGAGGCGATGAGGCGGCTCTGGCTGGTGGAGGTGGGGGTGGAAGGGGTGGTGGTGCCCGTGCCTGTGCTGGACTCGGAGGTGCTGACCGCGGGCGCGCGGGAGGCCAGCCCCAACCCTGGCAGGCAAAGAAAGGCAGGCGTTAATGGCGTGCGCCCTGCCCACCCCGCTCCCTTCTCTCACGACCCGCTGCCGTGTCCCCGAGCATCCCTACAGACAGCGGGGTCCCAAAACGGGGACCCCCCAATTCCTCGAGCCCCTCCTGTGCTGCTGGGGGCCACCGATGCCCGTGTGGGTACCTGTGACGGTGCTGGTGGCCGGCCGAGCGTGCAGGGCCACGTCGGGCTGGGGGACAGCTTGCGGGTGCAGGCCCGGGACCTGCTGCAGCTTGGGGAGGGACATGATGGACTGGCTGCTTTCGGCGGGCGAGGGGGGCACCAGGAGGGGCTGCTGGGAGGCCACGGAGGTGGGGGGCAGGTGTGGGGGCCGGATCTTTTCTGCCATCAGCTGCTCCTTGATTTTGTTGATCAGGACGAGGTTGTCCAGCTGCCAGGGGAACAAGGCAGAGAGAAGGTGAAGGGTGAAGGAGCCAGGGCCCCCAGGTGTACCCCAACCCGCCCACCCCTTCCCACATCCCCACGTCCATCTGCCCTCCCTCCTCCCCAAAAACCCATCCCGAGGCACGGCGCTGTGGGGGGTCTTACCTGGCTGGGCATGGCGGGAGGAGGCGGCCAGAAGTAGGGGTTGTTGAAGCGAGGCTCCGCCATCCTGCGGGGAGAGACGGGCGCGTTACGGGGCGGCAGCAGCCAGCGTGGCTCCTTCCCACCTCCCCGCGGGGCTGTGCGGGCAGGGGACGGGTCTGGGTCTGGCCCTTCCTGACCCAACAGCATTCACCCGCCGGCCTCCCCAGGGTGAAGGAGCCCCCAGGCTCCGCACCTCTCCCCAGCGTTGCAATTTGCCACGGGACTCAAGCCGCAACGGTGGCACGAGGCCGACGAACCCCCAAACCCCCGGAGAAGCATCTCTGCGTGCACGCGCGCTCCGCGAGCGCTGAGCCACGCCACCGCGCTGCGAGAGGCTCTTTTAGGAGCACGTCTGATAACAACGTGATTTCCAGGCGACGGTTTCCTAGAAAAGCCTTCAAGGAGGAGATGAAGCAGGGAGAAGGGAGTGGAGCGGGAACCCCGGGCCACCAGCTCCGGGGCAGCTCGTTTGCCACGCAGAGCACATCGCCAGGGGATGAGCGGCCGCACCAGAACGCTCCCAGGCAAAATCTGGCCGCGTTGGTGGCCACCGGGCACCTGCTGGGGCTCCCGCAGCGCTGCCCACAAACCCCTGGTGCCCACGCAGGGCCGGGGCAGGAGGGACACAGCTTGCCTTGGGGCGAAGCTTGGCGAGGGCCGGGGGAGCTGTGAAGCACTGCGGGTGGCAACGCCCCGGCTGTAAAAGAGGGCAGGGAACAGGCAGGGCCTGTTTGCACGGCTGGGACCTCAGCGGCGTCCTCCCAGCTGCAAATTCCTGCAGGGTCAGGGCAGCCCTGGGCATCTGTCTGCCTCCGAGACCCCCACAACAGCGGCAAGCACGCGGGCGCAGGGGGATGCAGGGCGCAGTTTGGCAGAGAAGAGGGAATAAAAGGGTTGAGCGCATTACAGGCTTGTAATGCCTCCTGGCGAGGCCCCAGATCCCTCAAGCCCCGGAGGTATTAGGGCTGCTCCCCTGGTACCTCAAGGAGGGGCCGCAAGTGCCGGAGGTGGATGGGATGCAGCTCTGGTGCGGGCACGGGACACGGAGCAAGGCGCACGCACGACAGTGGTGGCATCAGACCCAAAGCCCAGCCCAGGCTGAAAAAAAAAACCAAACCCAAGCCCAAGCGAAATGACCTACAACAGCCATAAGCAGCTCAGTGCTTGCTCCTGGAAAGCCCCGCTGCAGTGGGGCCGGGAAATTTATAGAGACGCTAAACACTTCGGAAAAATTAATTCTAAATCCATCTTTGGTTAATAGAAAACATCTGAATGGGGACGGCAAGAAAATGACAACAACGTAACAGCCTGACATAAACAGGCATGAAAGCAGCCCAGCAGACCTCGGCAGGGGCATGTTTAGGGGTAAGCGTTTAAGAGGCCCCGGTGAAACGTAAAGGAGGGCTCCTCGGGGGCAGCCGAGGGGACGCGCAGCCTCTCGCAGGATCCGAGCACGCTGACTCCTCTCTCCCAGATATCAAACGTTGATAAACGAAGCCCATGCTGTTGTCCAACACACCATGTACGGGTATTTTGTTTGCACCTCAAGCTTGGAGCAACCAAAAAAACCCTCCTGTCTGTGCACAACGGTCAGGGGAGCCCGGACTGATCGGCTGCACAGGAACGGAGACATTACCGCGCGCGATCGGAGCCTCCTCAGCGCCTTCCCCAGCTCGCCAGGTGAGGAAGCTGCCGGGAGGTGACCTCCATTTGGAATATAAACCAGGCCACGGCCGGGATCCTGCAGCAGGGAGAAACCAGACCGACACAGACCCCAGCCCCGCAAGCATCCCCGGGGCCAGCAGCGGCCTCTGAGTGCTTCGCGAGGGGCTGCGAGCCCCGAGGGGAGGGCCAGGAGCTGTGAGCGCACCGAAACGATGCCTGCGCAGGGCACGAGAGGCAAGGTCCCCGCTGGGACGGTGGCATGTGGCCGTGACCCGGCCTCGCTCGCCCGCCGCCCGTCTGTCGCATTAAAGCACCTCAAAATCTACAGCCAGGGCCGTGGTGGCACCGCAGCCCCTGTCCCAGGGCAAAGCGTGTCCCCAAAGTGTCTACAGGTGGCAGTCAGCGGGCGCGAGATGGACGCAGGCTCCCCCCCCAGAGCGCCGCTGGGAAGGAGGGCAGGACCGCCTGGGGACACTGAGGCACAGACGGGGACCCAACATCCCTCTCGATGCGGAGCCGCAGCGCCCGGGTCCCGCGCCGCACCTCGCGGGAGCGCAGGCCTACCCTGCAGCGGCAGCTTTAGCCTGGCAGCACCGAGGGCCGCTCCTCCACGACCCCCAGCCTCCCGGCGAAGCCCCGTGCCGATGCCAGCGAGCGCCCAGCCGCTCCCACCCGCCCGCCTCGCCGGCGCATCCTGCCCCGGAGAGGTGCCGGCACGGGGCCGAGGCGCGAGGTGCATCGGTCACGGGTCAGCCCAGGGCACAGCCACGTCCCCGCCGGCCGCAGGGCTGGGGAAATGCGTCTGCCCGTAGCAAAGGAAGTGCGGCAGCGGGAACGGGGAGAGGAACTGGCTGGCGGGGATGTGACGAAAAGCTCCAGGCGGGCAGAAACCGCCTGCCAGCGAGCACAAGGGGCTGGGAGCCGCAGACGGGTCCAGGCCCACAGACCCTGCGGGGCCGTAACACCACGGACCGGGCTCGGCAACTGCCTGGGCACCACAGCATCCCGGCTGGGTTCGCGTGGAAATTTCCTTCCCTGCCTCAAACCGCTGTGTTTTGCCTTTCTTCCAGCTGCCCACACGCCAGATTTTGGCTTTTTAAGGCAAACGTTTCAAGTGAAGGTGGACCTGCATTGGGAACCGACACGCCGCACCTCCGAAACCTGCCTCGGAAACATCGGCACGTGGCTCCCTCCCACATCCCTCGTCTGCTTTCACAGGGATGCCCGCAGCATCCCCAGGGCACCCCGCGCTGACATCGCCACGAGCCCACTCCCCACGCCACTCACCCCATCGCGCTTTTATTGAGGTGCCCCCGCCCCGGCTCCTGCTCCCCAGCCCCGCTTCCCTCCCAGTCAGGGCGTCCCCAGGGACCGGGAGCCGGGAGCCAGGACGGGAGCTGCTCGTGGAGAGCCCTGAACAGGACGTCCCAGCTCGCTCAGCGCTCCGGCAGGTCAGGGCACCCCGGACCAAAGCCGACCGGATGCTCGCAATATCCCTAAACGTGATTTTTGCATGTTCTGCCCGTTTGCCAGGTTTACCCCTCTCGTCTGCGCAGGCAGAGCCGTGCACAGGGCATGCAGAGGGACCGGGAGCCCTGCCCCACACCACGTCTGCAGAAACGTAACGGCGAAGCGCTGCGGCTGTTCAGGAAGGTAACCCGCGGGTTCCACACGTCGCTGCTCGGGACACGCAGGGGACTCTGGTGTCCCCAGGACGGGGGGACGCTGGCAGCCCCGGCAGCACCGCCGCGCGGGAGGAGAGCAGCCAGCGCGAGGAGAGACCGGGCCAAAAGAGGACGTTGTGGCAGGGAAAAACCCTCGTGATGAAGGCAGGAAGGAAAGAGGGCAGCGGGCGGGCAGGGAGGCCCCGTGTTCCCCCGCCGCGGCCGAGCACCCCGGCACAGCCACGGGCCAGCTCCCCCGGCTCAAACCGCACCATCACGGCTCGGCCGGCGGCCACGCCGCGGCGTGGGAAGCTGAAATGCCCCTTCGATCCTCGCCGGGCTGGAGCGGGAAAACAGGAAGCCGGAGCTATGATTAGAAAAGGTTTTTTTGGAGCCGCCCCAGGGAGCTGCTCCTCCGTCCTCGCAGCAGGTGCCCTGTGGCCTCCGTCCTTCCCGCCCGCCCCTCGCCCATCCTGACGGCGTGCTCAGAGCGGGCTCCACCGGAGCCGGAGGCTCTCCGCACAGACCACGCGAAGCCACGGCCGCACCGCGAGCCCTCAGAGCGCCCGCGTGGCCCCGGCCGGTCCCTGCACAGCCCCGTGTGGCTCTGGCCAAGCCGGGAGCTGCACGAAGTGCTGCAGACAGGCCTCATCCTGCCGCAGGGACCCGACGCGGTTCCCAGCCTGGCGCGGGCGCTCAGCCGAACGCTTCGGTCGGACGGATCCGGCCTCCCCGGGGAGAAGGGGCTCCCGTGGCTCTGGGCACCTCCGCTTCAAGCACAGACGCGGCACGCGGTCCTGTCGGTCACCCCAGGTCACCACCTCCCTGCCGGTAGCGGGGTCGTGCTGTCCGACCCGCGGGAAGCCGTACGCATGAGGAGCTCAGAGGGGGCTGTGGAAACCCACCCAAAAGCCTCGAGAGGAGCCAGGCTCTGTCCCTGGTTCCTCGTCCCATCGCCGAGCTGTAAATCTGGCAGGGAATCTGCCAGGAACCAGCCTCTCCGCTGAGCGCCCTGTGCTCTTCACGCTCTCGTTGTAGGGTTGCTTACGAACAACGAGCTTCTCCCTTTGTTTTGCAAGTCAAACTTGCATTTGCTCAAAAAATGAAAGACCCCAGCGCAACCTAGAACAGCCACAGGGCGGAAAGCACGAATACTCCCCGTGCCCCTCCCTCCCTCTCCACCTGAGAAGGGCTTATTAAATAATGAGGCTGCTGTAATAGTCAAAACCATGTTTGCAGCTCTACAAACCTGAGCAGAATAAAGAGGAAAGAAACAGTTGTCGTGCCAAAAAAAATCCCTATTCCTGTCCCAACTTAATTTTATAAATTGTGCAGCATTTCATCAGGAGTAGAGGGACCGCTCCCCCTCTCCCAGGGCTGGAGTGGCACGGGCTGCGCTCAGATAGCTGGGGGAGGGGGCTGGAGGGGATATAAAGCAGATGGAAAAAATACATAAACTCCCTTTTTCTATATTCTCAGCTAACTATGAAAAATGGAAGCTGACACACAGCAGAAAAAAAAAAAAATCCATTAAAATGGAAATTATGAAGGGTGGGGAATACTGCAGCACGTCTCCCCCTGGCTCTGCAGGACACACCGGGCCGCCCAGGGGGATGTTGGCAGCCCCAGGGTCGCGTTAGGGCTCTCTTGCCCCCTCGGGGTTTTTTTTTGGCCAGGCAGGAGGAAAAACCCTGGGCAACAGCTCCCCTACATCACGGAGAGGGTCTGCGCAGCCCAAGCGCCGTGCCACACGGTGCCACGCAGGGAGGAGAACGGGGCCACGCGCCCTCCCTTGGGCGCCGGCGCCCCATCCCCAGGCACCGACGGGGCCCTCGTGACACAGGGGGTTGTCCCCAGCGTCCCTAAGGGCAGGGCTGGGCGCGAGGCGGGCGGACAGGACGGCGTGCCACGGAAAGAGGTGCTGCGAAGGCGAAGAAGGCATCGTGGCCGCCCGAGGGGGCTCCACCGGCGCCAGTCCTGGCCCAGGCACGAGAGCGGCGCTGGCCGGCGGCACGGCCGGAGCCCTCGCATGGGGAAGGACGGCGGGGGGACGCCGGGGAGAAGGGAGTAGAAAGAGCAAGCAGCAGATGCGCGGAGCAGCAAGGCCCGGCGAAAGGGGCCGGGGACGCCTGGGGCCGCAGGCTGAGCCCCAACCCGCCCTTGTGGGCCCGGAGCCGTGAGCCTGGTACCCGAGGGGAGCGCAGGACCCGGAGCATCGCCGCTACAGACCTGCTGCCGCCCGGATGAAGCCAGCACGGCTCGGGCTGCCCTAAAATCACCTCTGCACCCACCGGGAAGGAAGAGAGCCCGAAAAGTCGGCAAGCCGGGGAAGAGGCCCGGGTGGAAGGGGACGAGGGGAAGGGAGAGGCGCCGTGGCAGAGCGAGGCCCGGGGCCACGTGGAGGGGAAGGGGTGCGCAGGCGGCTGCAGCGAGGGGCCGGCGGTGACCCGGCAGAGACAAGACATGGTGCACGCCGTGTTTGGTACTCACAGGCTGGCCTCAGAAGCCAGATGGCCGCAGCTGCCTGGGGAGACGTGTCGATGAGGCTCCAGATTGATGGAGGTAGATGATGGCACGGGTGGGTACGAGCGCCAGGCCCCGGAGCTCACTATAGCCTTCCAACTTCCTACCAAACTGCCGCTAAGTCAAGCTACAGTTCTCTAGGGAACGCCTCTACTTTGGCAGCCCTCTCTGTCTCGCCTTCGCTGAAATAAAAAGAAACAAGAGATTCTTTTCACGGACGCGGCACGGCACCGCCGCAAGAAGGGTTAGCTCCCGGGTACCGGCGCCGCTTCACCCCTGCGGCCAGCTGCGGGACGGCCAGCGAGCGGCCACGAACCGACCTGGCACCAGGTACGGGCGGCAAACGGGGCGAGGGGAGGCAGGGGAGGGATCAGGGGTGACCCGAGCGGCAGCCGGCATGCCTGAGTATTGCGGGGTGCCATCGACCAAGCCAAAAGCCAGTCCCTCCACCAGCGCAGCCTCGCTCTCCCAAGCAGGGTCCCCGGGGCAGCAAGCGTCGGTTCGGGCAGCAAGCCGGGAGCGCAGCAGCGAGCACAGGGCGGCTACGGGCAGCTAGGTGCCCGGCGCAGGGCGGCACGAGCCCCCGCAGCCCGAGGTGGCACGGCAGGCAAGAGAGAAGGGCTCCGAGGCGCCAGGCGCGATCACACCGTTGGGAGGGGACGCGGGGACGTGGCGGGGGACGTGGGACCTGCGGCCTTGGCCTCTCCTCTCGATCCCTTTGCTGGCTCTCTGTCCAGCCTCGTGCCATCCCACCCCCCAACAGCGTTCTGCGCCAGTGTCTGGGCGGGAGCAGAACCCAGCTCTGCCCCACGTTCTGCCTCATTTTCCCCCAAAAGCACGAGGCCGCTGCCTTTCTCCCTTTGTAAGCCCATCTCTGCCAGGGTAAGGGGCTGGCAAGGGGCAGCGCGGGCTCCCCGTCCTTCCGCCCATGCAGCTGGCAACGGGCAGAAGCCGGCCCGCGTTTCCACAGGATGCGTGCAAGCAGCATTCGCCCGGAGCAGGAGTTTTTCGAGAGAAACCAAGGGCCCCTCTGCAAAAACCCCAGCCCAGAGCCGCCGGGCGGGAAGCAGCATCAAAGCCGCCCGCCTGCCGCAGGGGCCGCCGCGCCGTGCCAGCGCGCCGTGCCTGGGCGGGCTCCCCGTGCCGGGGAACGCTCCGTTCCACTTCCAGCCTGGGGGGACCGTCCCGCGTGGGCCCTGCACCCACAGCCCCCAGCCCGGATTTTCCTCAGCGGGAAGAATTTTCCCCAAGGCGGAGGCAGCAGAAGGAACGCGAGCCGGGGAAGCAGGAACAACACAAGAAACCTGGGGCAGGCGGCTCTGAAATCCCCATCCAGCGCTCGCTCGGAGAGGAGCGGCTCAGGGGATCGTGTGCCAGAAGAATTCACCCAAGATGGAACCAATTAAACCCCACGTTTCCGCCCCCCGAAGGGCTGTAACTGGTGTTTCTCATTCAGATTTCCTTCCCCGAGCAAAACCAACAAAAGCCCAAGAGCGGCTGAGCAGAAAACCCCACGCCGGCCCGGCGGGGCCGGGGGCGTCGGGAAGGGGCCCCGCGGGAAGGGGTGCGCGGACGCAAGGGTGGGTGAGAGGAGCCGAGCGCGCGCCGTCGCTTCCGCGGGGGAGTCAGGTGTGCAGCAGGGAGAGCGCCCCGGCACCACGGGCCAGCCCTCGGAGCGGGGCCTGAGCCCCGCTTTCTGCCCGCCGCACCCAGGGCCAAGCGGGGAGCCCCAAATCCCAGAGGAGCCCGCGCCCAGCAAGGAGAGAGCGGCCGCCCGAAGGCCAAAAGGAGTCACTGGGGGCCTGAGGGC
This sequence comes from Anser brachyrhynchus, assembly GCF_964034855.1. Lineage (NCBI taxonomy): Eukaryota > Metazoa > Chordata > Aves > Anseriformes > Anatidae > Anser > Anser brachyrhynchus. The sequence continues at coordinate 1,150,824 of NC_137714.1, forward strand.
CGCTCTGCCGCCCGGGGCGACTTCCCCAGCGTGGGGGGCTCCCGCAGCCCCCCGTGTCCAGAGGGAAGAAGGAATCGATGCGAAGCAGATGGGGAGAGCCGCCAAGGCGACCCGCTTCTCTTTGAAAGCCGCGTCGTTGGAGACCACCGTGGGGAACCGGCGGGATCGGACGGCCAGGTCTCAGCCCATCGAACCAGCCGGGCAGCAAGAGGGCACAGGGCAGCGCTCCCAGAAGGCGAGGGGAGAGCTGCCAGCCCAAGGACAAGCCAAGGAAGCCAGCAGAGAGGACCCCAAAGCCTGGGGTTAAAACCCCCGCACCAGCAGCGTTCACCTCCGGGGGCAGAGGGGACACGAGGACGAGCAGGACCCGCTCAGCCCAGCGAGGCAGCGTTCCACGGGGCCAAGCCACACCGCTGGAAGCCACCGAAGGGGACGTGGGGCTGCGAGGGGGCAATGGGGACGGCGGGCAGGGGTGGCCTGTGCGGGACCCCGGTGCCCGTGGGGCGATGCTCACGCCACGGTGCCAAGCGGAGCCAGTCCCACAGCCGGTGCCACCACCGAACCCGCGTCCCCGAACAGCCCCTGGAGCTGGCGGGGGCTGCCTGCTCCACCAGCCCCTGTTCCCACAGATACGGCCGCCCCCAAAAGGGACCGCGTGCCATCCCAGCACCCCGCGAGCCAGAACAGGCACCCACAGCCCACCATGCTCCGACAGGGCCCGACCAGCCGGACCCCGCACTGCAGTAAGGGGGTTTGGGGGTGCCGAGAGCCCCGCGAGCAGCCAGGTGACACCCGGCACGTGTGCAGGGCTGCTGTGACAGCTGGGGACACTGAGGCACGGGCGGCCGAGCAGAGGCTTGCCCCAAGGCCAGGCGAGGGGGCAGCAAAGCGTTTCCCTCCTCCCCGCCCCACAACACAACCCCTGCGTACACATGCACTTGTCATAACACCTCCACCACCAGCCGAGGATCCACATTTTTTCAAGGGGGAGGGGGGTAGAAAAAAAGAGGATTTTTAAGGGAGAAAAGATCATTTTGCGCATATTAAGTACAGATATTTCAAATCCAGCTTGCGCCCTGGGAATGGAAATTCAAAGCGTTCGGACTTACGCCGTGAGCGGGGTCCCCGTCGTGGTGGCTGGGTCCAGCGAGCGGCCGTCCCCTCCCTGCGCCCTCCCCGCGGGCAGGCGGCCCCGGGCTCACCCCGCGGGGCGCCGCTCCCCGGGCTCCTCGGGGAGGGCCAGGACGTGCCCCCGCTCCCAGACCCGCACGAACAGACCGTTTTCCAGTTCCCCTCGAGAAAGCCGGCATGCCCACCTCTGAGAGTACTGGCGTTGCTTCCCCTTATCCGCGTCCATCTCCAGATCTAGCTGGGAACTGGTGCTGCACGCGGGGCGTTTTTCTACGGGGGACAAGGAGGACAACTTCACACACCCCAAAAACACAGACAGCCCCCGACACGCGAGCTCCGGGAGAGGCAGAGCGGAGGAACAAAAGCGAAGCGGCTCCCACCTACCCAACCCGTGGGAACGTGGGGTTTTTCCTGAAAGTAGACAAAAAGAAAAGCAACGTTTTTATCCCGGGGAGCACGGGGCAGGGGGAGTTGTCCTGCCCCGGCGTCACCACGTTTCACCCCGAAGCTGCCTGCGAATCTGAGGCACGGGGAGCTGGCTGGAAGCGCGGGGCCTAAATCCATCCCCTCGCCCCGGACCCTCCGCCTCTCTGCAAACTGCACGCCGGGAGGGGCTGAAAACTTTTACCTCTCCTCTAAAATATCGCTTTAATTTCAAAGGCCTCGGGGCTGGCTCGGCCACCGGCGGCTGGAAGGAGCGGGCAAAAGCCCCGCTCGCCCTCCCCACGCGTGCCGGATCGAAAAGCACGCTTGTTGTCCGAATAATCGCGACGCGGGGCCGAGAAAGGAGCATCCTCCGAGCTGCCCCACGGCAGCGTCCTCGCCGCCGGCTCGGAGAAAGAAAAAGGCGGATTAATCATTCCTGGGCGAAAACGCATCCTCCTGCTCCCAGCTTAGCCGCGGCCACTCCGGCTCCCAGCTCCGGCCCAGCGTGGCCGGGAGATTACGGATGTATAAATAGTATATGCATCCACACGCTAACACAAGGCTAAATATATATGTCCAGACAGACACACAGACCTCTCTAGGCACCACCACGCAAATTTGGGTCCCTTTCTAAGGCTGCAGCTTCCACATTCCTGCCAAAGCGCGATGCAAAATATTCCCCCATTAAAACCTTCCAGCCAGCCAGACCACTTTCGAGACAAAAACCGGTTAACAGGGAAAGAAGGGGAAAGGGAGGAAAGAGAGGGGGGGGAAATAAATAAATAAATAAATGAGCAGCCTCCCCCCCCCCCCCTTCTTCCGCCACCCCGTGCAGAAAAAAAAAAAAAAGGCAAAAAAAAAAAAAAAAGGCAACCAGAAAAAAAAAATAAGCCGAGCCCCCATGCAACATCCACAGCTCCTCTCCGACCACCACCGGCACAAAAATAGGTACGTTCGGCTGCAATTAACTTTTCCATTAGACCATCCAGAGGGAGAAAAAGAGAAAATCCAGCAAAGCGGGCATTTTCCTGGCTGCCCCCCCCTTCCTCCTCCTCCTCCTCCTCCTCCTCCTCCCCCGCCGCCCGGGAGGGGGGGGGGGGGGGGCACGCAGGGGGGCGCCCCCCTCGGAAAAAAAAAAAAAAAAAAAAAAAAGGCGAGAAAAAGCGTCGAAAAAGGCGAAGTTTGGCGTTAAGTGAAGTTGAAATCCTCGACCTGCCCTGGCGGAGCCGGAGCGGCGGCGGCGGGCGGGGGGCCGCGGCGGGGCGGGCTGCGGGCGAGCCCCGGCCCCGGCGCAGACAAAAAGGCCGGGCGGAGGGAGGGGAGCGGCCCCGCTCGGTGCCCCCTCCGCCGCCCCGCCGCCTCTCCCACATTCTCAGACAGTTTTATTAAAATTCGCAGACAAAAGAAAAACAAAAATGGCAGCCCCGGCTTATTTTTAACACAGGACGGGGACGCCATATTCTGCAGATCTGCGAAAAAAAAAAAAAAAAAATTCAAAAAAAAAAAATGATAAAAGGAGGAAAAGCGGCGGCGCGGCCCCACACCGCGGTGCCCCCCCCCGGCCCCCCCCCGGCCGGTGTTTACCGGAGGCTCGCACCCGGGGGGCGGGCTGGGGTGGTTTTTTTTTTTTGGCTTTTTTTTTTTTTTTTTCGAAGCACCCGGGTTGAATGCGGGAGAGGAGAAGGAGGAGGGGGGAAAGAGGAAAAAAAAAAAAAAAAAGACACTTCCTATACCAACAGCCATGCTCCCGCCAGCCGCGGTCCCGCCGGCGCTCCGCCGCACGGAGGAAAATGGGCGCCCCCGCGCCGTCCGCCCGCCCCCGCGTCCTCCTCCGCCCGCCCAGGCTCCGGGCCGCGGGGCCGGCACCGGGCCCCCCTGCCCGGCCGGGACCGCCCCCCCGCCGCGGCCCCGGCTCCGGCCCCGGCCCCGGCCCCGGCGCCATGGCGGACCCGCAGGGGGAGGCGCGGGATGGGCCCGGCGGGCGGCGGGGCCTCGCCGGCGGCGGAGCGGCTCGGGGAGGCCGTGGGCTGCACGGCTTTCGTCGGCCCCCGGTCCCTTCCTCGCCCCCCGGTTCTCCTCGGCCCCCGGTTCTCTTCAGTGCCCCCCGATTCCCCTCAGTGCCCCCCGTTTCCCCTCAGCACCCCTGGTTTGCAGCCCCCAGGTTCCTCAGACCCCTCAGCAGCCCCAGTTCCCCTCAGCACCCCCAATTCTCAGCCCCCAGCTCCCGTCATCGCCCCCCAGTTCTCAGTGTCCCCCACTCCCCTCAGCACCCCTGGTTCGCAGCCCCCAGGCCTCCTCAGACCCCTCAGCACCCCCAGTCGTCCCCAGTCAGCCCCCGGTTCTCTTCAGTGCCCCCCGATTCCCCTCAGCACCCCTGGTTTGCAGCCCCCATTCTTTCCAAACAGCACCCCCAGTTCCCTTCAGCACCCCCAAATCTCCTCAGACCCTGGTTCCCCTCTTCAGACCCCTGTTCTCAGCCCCCAGTCCCCCTCATCGCCCCTCACCTCTCTTCAGCTCCTGGTTTTCTTCAGTGCCCCCCAATTCCCCCCAGTGCCTCCCATTCCCCTCAGCACCCCCTGGTTTGCAGCCCCCAGGTCTCCTCAGACCCCCCAGCAGCCCCAGTTCCCCTCAGCGCCCCCAATTCTCAGCCCCCGGTCCCTCCTCGCCCCCCAGTTCTCCTCAGCCCCCAGTTCTCTTCAGTGTCCCCCAATTCCCCTCAACGCCCCTGGATTGCAGCAGTCAGGTGCCCTCCGCACCCCTAGCTCCTCTCATCGCCCCCCCAGTTCTCAGCGTCCCCCGTTCCCTGCAGCACCCCTGCTTCACAGCCCCCACGTCTCCTCAGCACTCCCCAGTTCTCCTCCTCCCCCAGTTCCCTTCATCGCCCCCCCAGTTGCCCTCAGCCCTCCCAGTTGTCCTCAGTGCCCCCGGCTTGCAGCCCCCCAGGTCTCCTCAGCCCCCTCATGGCCCCCTGTTCTCCTCAGCCCACCCAGGTCTCCCCAGCACCCCCAGTTCTCTTCAGCTGCCCCGGTTCTCTCAGGGCTCCCCTCCCCAGCTCTCCTCAGCCCCCGCGTGCCCCCCAGGTCTCATCACCTTGGTTCTCCTCAGCCCCCAGTCTCTTCAGTCGCCCTCTGTCTCTGCAGCCCCATGGCCCCCTTTTGGGGTTCCCCCCTCCTCAGCCCCCCAACCCAGCACTGGATCTCCCCCCCCCCCCTCCCCACAGCCCCCTTTGTGGGTCCCCTCAGGGTCTCTGCCCCCAGGTTTGACACCCCGGTCCTCCTTGTGTCTCCCCAGTCCTGCAGAGGCCCCCAGCCCTTCTCAGAGTCTCGCTACCCCCATTGCCCCCCCCCCAGCCCTTCACTGGACGTCTGCACCCCACAAGTGCCTCTATCCACCCCAGCCCCTCCTGGCATCCCCCGGCCCCTCTCTGGTCCCCCAGCCCTGTGTCTCCTGAGCCATTTCCCCTTTTGCTCCTTCAGCCCAGGATCTCTTCTAGGTACACTCCTTTTCCCTTTTTTTTTTTTTTTTTTTTTACATTTATTTCTCCTTGGGGAAGCTCTGGGGAGAAAACAGGAGGAGGGGGATGCACAGAGAGCAAGACCGTGGCCCTGTCTCTGTCCCTCCCGAGGTTCCCCCCCCAAATCTACCTCCCAACTTGAGCTCAGGTTTTGCTTTGCTTTTTTTCCCCTCGTGTCCAGAGGCCTGGGGACCGTGCGCGAGGGCGGTGAGCCCCAGGCAGCCCTGTGTCGGTGAACTTCGGGGTGCATGCAGCAGGAACGGGGTACCCAGGGCAGGCGGACAAACATCCTGCAGCACGTCCGCGTGGAGCCGAAGGTGCTTTGGGAACAGAGGACGCGGAATTTCCCCCTCTGTTTTGGTGCAGAAGACGTCTGAATCCCCTACGTCTGCAGGCAGCACCGTGCCCGGGTAGCAGTGGTGGTTTCAATCCGTGTGTAGGTGCGCGTGTGAAGGTACTGTCAGGCTGCAAGGTGCTGCTGGCCTTCCCTCATGAAGTCTGTTCTGGCTGACCCTTTTTGCTGATGTGCAGAAGTAACCTCTTCATTCACTGTCTGTCACTTCTCGGGCCTTACTGCCCGTTTTTCTGCTTTCCAGAAAGACGCCTAAAGACTCCGGCCCTGGTGCGGAAGGGATGAAGTCCTCGCCTTTCGAAAGTGAGCGGGATGCTCCTGGGGGCTCTGGGGGCCGTGCTGCGTTGGCTCCACGCTGCTGCTGGATGTGGCACCCGCTGGGCGCGGGCACACTGCTGGTGGCTGCCTGACACTTCGCTCACCGGTGGCGGCCGTGTGGTGGGGTCCCACGCACCAAACCCCTCCCCGTGGGGCTCCATTTACCAAGCCCTCTCCAGCTCACGTTGGGAAACCGGCGGCGCTGGGAGTCCTTAATTCTGCGTGCTAACAACCTCGTAAATCCATGTAACAGAGGCTGGGCTGGTTCTGTCCCAGGCAGGCGGCTACCAGCCCACCAGCCCCACTGGGAGCGGAGGTGAACCCAACTCATCCCATCTGCCTCCAAGCTGACGTCCCAAAAATGTGAGCTGCTTTCTACGTCAGCATCATTCTACCAGCTCCTTAACCCCAGTTTTCAAGGCAGGTATCGAGCACATTTCTGCTTCTTAGTAATAATGTTTTCCTTCAGTTTTAGAGACATAACTGCGATGAAAACATCTCGTCCCGTTTTAGAGAGACGTTGATGGGCACAAAGCATCACCAGGAGCTGGGGAGGCGGCTCCTGACCACACGCATTCAGGAGCCCTTCATCGTTTGGGGGTTGGACTCAATGATCTCTCAAGGTCCCTTCCAACCCCTACAGTTCTGTGATTCTCTGATTTGCAGCCCCAGCTGCCTGTTCCCATGCGCTCACTGAATTGCACAGGACCCAGTTCTCTGTCATGCAGCAGCGCACAGAGCTCGGTTCCAGCAAACCAAGAACAACTGGGGGCAGTCCGGGTTTCCCATAAGTTTCCAGTGATAGTGCAATTAAAAAAATAAAAAACAAAAGCCCAGCCCTGGGCTTTTTTCATGCTTTCCAAAGTTTCCTAAAAGGATCCCTCACAGAGAATGAAAAAAGCCCAGATGGAGAGGTGAGAGATGCCACGGGCAGATGAAATCCCCCCCGTGAAGCCGGCAGTGTCTTCCAGCGCGCCCGGGAGTGCTTTGCTCCCTTCCTCTTTGCAGCAACCTCTCACATATTTGAAGGCTGTTATTATGTCTCCCCTCAGCCTGCTCTTCTCTAGACTAAACAAATCCAATCCTTCAGCCCTTCCGCACAGGCCAAGTTTTCTCAGCTCCTGGTTGCAATCGCTGCCTTCCCCCGGCCTCTCTCCAGTGGGTCGCACTCGCAGGGCTCCGGGGTCCCTCATGAGCAGAGCGGGTGGAAAAGAAAACCCAGACAGATAAAGTGGGAGGCGAGCACCACATTGCTCTGCTTGCTTGGCTTCAGGAGGTGGGAAAGGCAGCCCCGCAGGTGCCAGCCGGGTGTCACATCCCCTGGCACCGGAGGCTGTTGGTGCTGGGGGGCTGTGGGGAGTAGGAAAGGGGGGCAGGAGCAGGCAGAGAGCGTGGCTGGCAGCTGCCAGGAGGACCCGTAATGGGCAAACCACATGGCTTCCCCTATACACGGCTCAGATTTAGGGCTGGGGAGCAGGGAAAGGGCCAACGGGGCTGCCCTTTCCCCAGCCCCCCAAGGGAGAGGGAGAGCACGTGCCATGCCACAGCACCGCTTTGCTGCATCCCTTGGTTTCCAGACTGGGCATCTCCCATGGGCAAAGCCTCCCGCAGCGTCCAGCATCGCCTGGGACAGTTCCTGAGCGACAACACCACGCCAGGAAGGTGTAGGCTGCACCACCCCCCTGATTTCATCCCGCAGCATTCCCAACCCATTTTTGCACATCTGGGGCTCAGTCCTCAGCATGTCCTTCACCTGGCTGCCGCAGCCCTGAAGCACGGCTCTCTCCCAGTAGGCACAGACGAGTCCTTCTCCCCCTTTGTATCTCAAGCTGGGCTGGAGGAGTTGGAGGGCCTGTGTTTTATTGCAGAAGAAAGCAAAGCAGCGAGTTCCCACGCTGCCTTTCATCTTCTTCCCCCTGCTCCCGCTGTTCCCACAGCTCCGCCAGAGCAGCTGGAGTAGGAGGCGAACGCGATCGGGCTTCACGCCCCTCCCGTTCGGAGCGGTCCTGCGAGGGCTCCCTCAGGGACCGGACGGGCCCGGGGCGAGCGGGGCAGGACTTGGGACCGCCAGGGGTGAGGTCCCACCGAGGGTGGGCACTGCTCCCGATGCCGGTGGGTGCCCACACTCATCCTGGCAAGGTGACGGCACGCGGCAAGGCACGCTGTCACCCCGCTGTGCCTTCCTCCTCTGCTCTCACGCGTGTCCTGCACCCACATCCCCACCACTGTTTCTGGCTCGCTGACCTGCGATCGCTCCGTGTGTCCCCCGTTAAGTGCTCACCCAACGTTTTCCCGTTTGGAACATCCCCAGATCTGTTAATTACCAGCTCCTGGTGACTCAACAGAGATCCTGAGCCAGCTCCTTGAAAACTCCCCCTTTATCTGATGCTCAGCTGTTTATACCTAGCAGTTGCTATTTAACATCCTCCCGCGGCGGTGTCAGGGTGGAAGGTTCATTCACACCTGGGCACATTTTGGACTCTCCCTGCCGCCCCCGAGGCCGATGGCATCCCCTCGTCCCCTGCCACCCCCATGTTGCCAAGTTCTCCTCTGGCTCCTTGCTAGGTACATTGTCAACACTTCTTTCACTTCTGTCCTCAAGGCTGGGGGGTTTTGGCTGCTGGAAGTATTTTGCCGTCATTGTGAAACTGGTGTTTTCGAACCTCTGCATCGCCCAAGGAGAATCCCAGCTGTTGGAGGCCAGCCCCAGACCTGCAGGCAGGGGACACAGCAGGACGGGGCACGGGGGATCCCCAGCCATCGAGGCAGGCCAGCTGGCATGTCCCTGGTGCAGACGCTGTGATATCGAGCGCACTGGGGCTCTTCCAGCTGTGCACGGTGTGGGTTCAGTCGTTCCCCCCTCGCTGGGTGTGGGCAGGGGCCCCTTTCCTTGGCAGCAGAGCTCCGGTCCTGGGGCTGGCGCGACACCACCCGGCCTCTGGCGGCACCAGGAGCCGATGGCAGGGAACCCGTGCCCATCTCCCACGCTGCCGTCCCCATCCTGAGCTGCAAAATGGCATTGCAGAGAGGAAACGAAGCTGGCTGCAAAGCTCGCGTTCAAAACCAGACGTTCAAAGGCTCTTCTGCCCCCGGGGCAAATCCAACCGCAATTAAAAGGGAAGGAAGGCAGGGGAGTGCTCGGCGTGGCATGGAGATGCCTCCTTTGCCATAAATCACCTCTGCGGGCGGTTGGGCAGGCGGCATCCCTGCTACACCTGCTCTCCCCGCGCCCACAGAGCTGCGCCCGCCGGCGCTGGGAACGGCAGCTCCCTTCCTGCTTCCCCACGTCCCCGCCAAAAGGCAGGAGATCGGGTCAGGGATGCGCTCCTTGTCTCCTGCAGGAAGAAGCTCGGGGGAGAAAGCACAGGAGGGGCAGAGATGCTGGAGAGATCCCAGTCCCTGTCCCCAGGGCACGGTTCGCATCTGTGCGGCACCAAGCTGCGGCTTTATTGAAATCCCTCCCATTGAACTGGTGGTGAAAAAGAGATTTCATCAAAAACGGGATGGAGCACAGCCTGGGAAAGCCTGGCCGGGGAACTCGGTCCCCACGGTGTCCCCGAGGGGTCGCACTGGTTTGGCCGCAGGGACCATGCTGAGCCCTTTGGGTGCTGGGTGGCCCCGCGTCCCAAAGCCGCTTGGTCTTTGTCCTTGTCTGCAGCAGCAGCAGCAGGAAATCCTTCGGGAAATGTCTCTCTCCATCCTAACCGCATATTTGTTTCCTTTTCTTTGCAAGAAATCTCTCTCTTTCGATAAAGCAGGGCTGGAATGGAAGCGCTGGTCAGAGCCCAGGAGCAGAGGCCATTAATCAGCAGGAGCAGGGCGGGCGCAGGCGATGCCTGCCCCAAAGGACGTTGCCTGCAACACCCCGCAAACGTTCACTGGCCCTGCAAGAGGCAAATAATTACGGCAGGCAGTTGGGAGACCTGGAACAAGTCGGTGCAGCGTTTTACAAGGTGTTTCCCAACCAGCGGGACAGCACACGAGCCAGCAGGCAATGACTCACGGCAGCCGCGTGAGCCGCGAGGGTGGGCACGCTGCGCCTTGGTGACGCTGGGGCGCCGGGCCCCCGGAGGTGGGCGCATGGAAATGCTCGTTCCCGGCTTATTGGGATGCTGCATGGGGTTAGCAAACCTGCAGAGGGTTTTTTTTTCACCCCAGAACAGCAGGGATTGGGAAGGTTTCTCGACCCCAAAACATGCCAACAGTCCTTTGTGCACGGGGGCCCCACAGATGCTGGTTTGAGTCCTGCGGAGGTTTTGGGGTATTGGGAGTGTTTACTAAAAAAAAAAAAAAAAAAAGAAAAGTGGCAGTGCATTTATTTCCCTTCTCCCCCCTGCAAATGGGAGGGCCATTTGGTTATAATTAGGTAATGAGTTAATTAGGATTAATTAGTTAATGTTTGCAAAGCACTTAGGAGATGAAAAGGACCAGTGTAGTGCGGCTTTGTGCATCCTCCTGCTCTTCTGGAGGGCTGCAGGACGCTGCTCTGCGTGGGGGCATGCTCCCATTAACCCTTGGTGCCTGGGGCTTTGGGTACTGGGATGAAATCCCACCCCATGAAGAGGAGAGGCCTCCGCCGAGCTTGGCTGGGCCAGGACTGCATCCTGGGGACGTCTTGGCTTTGTGGCGCTGGGGCCCTGGGAGAGCTGGAGAGCGTTTGCGGGAGCGGGGAAGGAAAAGAGGCAGGCGCTAACAGCTGCTCTCTGTGCTCTGGCACCCGGTTAACGCTGACGGAGCTAAAGGTGCCGGAGCCACCCCACCTGGGAAGGACGGATCCAGCAGGATGGGTGCGGACACGGCTGGGGGCTGCAGCAAGGACAAGGACAGCCCTGAGCACGCAGGGGGACGCTCCCAGCCCTGCGCGTCCGCCCTGCTGAGGCCAAAACCTGCCCTGGCGCGATGCTGGGAAGCAGGCGTGTGTGCTGGGAGCTGCCTGTCCCGGCCTGCCCTCCCCGCCTTCGCCCCCCGGCAGCACCCTTTGAACCGGCGGGGAAAATTCCAGCGGCTTGGGGGCCTCCCTTCCTGCCAGCGTCCTCCGGGCACGGCGTGCGGCACGGGGCAGCAGAAGGAACCGAATGCCCACGCACCCCCCGATGGGGTTTTCCAGCTCACCCTGCTCCCTCTCCCTCCTCGGAGGTGACTCGGTCCCCGGTGTCCCCTGCGGTAGCTCCCACCAGCTCCTGGCACCTTCCAGCCCGTGGCCGCAGGGCACACGCGTGCCCGGTCCCCCGCCTCATCCTCCCCAGCTCCCGGCAGCATCTGCGTGGCCCGAAAAATCAAGGAAGAGAGGCACGGCGGCGATGTGGGCTCCCTGACCCTCCGGCTGCAGCGGCAGAGCCCGCCGGGCACTCGCACAAGGGTTAACAGGAGGTAACGAAGCCAATTTAAAAATTAACCGGGATTAATTTCCCTGTTTGCCCAAACACACACACACCCCGCCGTGCGGTTTCCCTTCATCCACGCCGGCTGCTGCAGGTACGGCTCACGCCCCACTCTCGCCCACAACAGGGCTCCGGGCAGGGTGCGCTTCCCTTCCTGCAGCGCTAACGAAGGCGCGCTAACGAGCTGCAGGGACGCACTGGGGGGACCCCGGGTGCCTCTCCAACTCCAACAAGCAACCCAACACTTAGCAGCTCCGCTCAGAGCTTGGGCACCCCTTGGCCACCCCACGTGCCCCACGGGCTGCGGCTCCGCATCGCCCAGATTTCCCAGTCCGACCCCGGGTGCTCCGGCCACTTGCTGGGGACACAAATTAAACGACGTGGGCTGGGAGCCACGCGTCCAAGTGGCTCCACCGTGGGACTGCCCTGCTCACCCCGTCCTCCATCTCCCCCTGACTCAGTTTCCCCATCAGTACCTGAGGGAGGAACCTGCTCCGGAAAGGGAAGAGTTCCAGGGACTGGCCTCCATCTGCATTTCCCACAAAAAAATAAAAAAATTTAAAAAATGAGGGTATTTTGACCTCAGCTGAGCAGGGTTTACTTAAACCATGGAAAAAAACAGATATTGGTTCCTAGGGGGACTTGGGGATGCGAAGGGACGTTCCCACCCCCCTGGCACAAAGGCAGGGCTGCGTGCCCGGGTAGCCCGGGTGCTTCTTCCCCGCCACGTGCCGCAGGTTGGGGCGAAGCGGGCGCGCGAGCCGGGCGCGCTGCCGGCCGAGCCGCCCCTTCCCCGCTCCGACGGCGCTTTGATGATTTAATTTCAGCATTTCTTCAGTCCCCAGCGGGTCCTGGAGGGGAGACAAGACCTGAATTCCTAATGCAGAAAAACAAGCAGAAAAAACAAACCCCTGTGGTTGGCTTTTTTTTTTTTTTTCTTTTTTTTTTTTCCAGCCTTTCGGGCCTTCCTCCTGCACGGGCGAGGAACAAAGCGGGCGGTTATTCCCCCTGCCGGGGGGGGGGGGGGGACGAGGGGCAGGAGGGGCTGTGCTGGGGGGCTCGGGGGGACGCAGGGGGCTCAGCAGGCAAAGCAAAGCCTTGTTCGCTTTGGCTGCCGGCCAGCGGCGGGCCTGACTTTTGTGCTGCCTCTGAAATGTGCAGCTCGACCCCCAGGGCATCGCTACCCCCCTCCTATCCGGCTCCTTCCTTCCTCCCCGAGCCCCCGCTGAGAGCCCCTCTGGGGCGGGGGGCTCGGGAGAGGGACCCCCGGGTGCGTCCCCAGAGCGCGGACGGGGCTTTCCGCCATCCGTTCCCGATTATCCCTGTATCCGCGTGGCTTCTGGGGTCTCCCCGCGCTGGTTTCCTGGCCGGGTGCCCCAGGCGGTGCCCGGAGGGAATGGCAGCGGATTTGGGGATGGATTTGGGGACGATGCTGCGGGATTTGGGGACAATGGTTCAAGCGGCCGGGCAAACGGTGGCTGTGCTCCTCCAGGCTTGGCCATCACCTTGCTTGGGGACAAGGGCTGGGGACAGCCCCAAGGCAGGAGGGCTCCCTGGCACGGGAAGGGACAAGAGAAGCCTGTCACCACCGCAGCTCCGTCATTTTTTGGTCAAATCGATGAGATCTGGGGGAAAAAGGCGGCATTTTGCCAGCAATACATTTTTGGGGACATAAACCCTTCCTCGCCTTCCAGTGGCTTCGCAGCTGCCCTGGTGCTGCAGGGAGCAGCCCGGGGGGCGCAGGGGGGCCCGGCCTCCCCCCTGCACCCCACGGCCGGGGCTGAGCGTCCCGCGGGGTCCTGCCCCGTGCCGGTGTCACCCCCGGTGTCCCCTCAACCCTCGTCCCCGGGGACTGGGGACAAAACGGAGGGGCGGGAAGGGGGGAGCTGCTGTTGGGCACGGGAAGGTGGGGAGGTGGGTGGAGGGAGGGAGGGACGGACGGACGGACAGATGGAGGGATGGAGAGAGGGGAGGATGGAGGGATGGGGGGATGGAGAGAGGGATGGGGGGATGGATGGAGGGATGGAGGGATGGAGAGAGGGATGGATGGACGGATGGGGGGATGGAGGGATGGGGGGAGGGATGGAGGGATGGAGGGATGGAGAGAGGGATGGAGGGATGGAGAGAGGGACGGATGGGGGGATGGATGGAGGGATGGGGGGATGGATGGAGGGATGGAGAGAGGGACGGATGGACAGACAGACGGAGGGAGGAGCAGAGGGGAGGATGGACAAATGACTGGACAACGGGGTTGAGGGACGGAAGGACAGAACAGACAGAGGGGCGGATGGGCGGACGGGCCAACTGAAGGCTGGGCGGACAGACGGACGGACAGACGGAGGGGGCTGCCCGGGAGGGGGCGGAGGTGCCCGCGGGAGGGGGGGCGGCTGGGGGCTGCTCTCCCCGATGGCCAGGCCGCAGCCCCGGGCACCGGAACGGCTCCGACCCCGGGGGAGGGGGGCACCGGGAGGGGCCCGGGCACGGCTCCGAGCCCGCAGCGGAGCCGCCTCAGCACCGCGGCCCCTTTAAGAGCCTCCTCCCCAGGCCCCCCCCGCGGGCGGGAGGTGGTGCGGGCCGCTGGGCGGGGGACAATGGGGCGGGGGCGGCACCACTGTGGCTGCGGGGGGGGGGAGGCAGGAAGTGCCGCGCGGCCCCGCCTGCTCCTCCTCCTCCTCCTCCTCCTCCTCCTCCTCCTCCTCCTCGCCCACCCCCCGCCCGTCGCGGCGGGGCGCGCTGCGAGGTGGCCGAGGGCTCGCTCGCACCGGGGGCACCGGGCACCGGCACCGGCACCGCCTGCGGCTGGGTGAGGGCAGCGGGCGCCGCCGGCTCGGAGTAGGCGGGGGGCGGCCTCGAACCCGGGACCTGCGGGTGGGGCGCGGAGCCGGGGCCGGGATTCGAACCCGCGGCCCGCCGGGGCGGCCTCAGCCCGGGGCTCCCCCGCTGCGGCCCCGCGGGCAGCCCCCGCCCCCCAGTCAGCCCGCCCCCCCCGTGCCCGCTGCACCCCCAGAGCCCCTCCCCGGTTCTCCCTTTCGCAGCCAGCCCCCAGTTCCCCCCACTGCAGCCCCACTCGCAGCCCGCCCCCCAAGCCCACCCCTCGCAGCCCCCCCCCCAATTTCCCCCATTGCAGCCCCATCTGCAGCCCTCCCCCCCCCCCCCCCCCCCCAGTTCCCCCCCATTGCAGCCCCCACGGGCGCTCTCAGCCCCGGGTCCCCCGGGCGGCCTCGCCTCCCCCGGGCGGCCATGGCTTGCAGCCTGAAGGACGAGCTGCTGTGCTCCATCTGCCTGAGCATCTACCAGGACCCGGTGAGCTTCGGCTGCGAGCACTACTTCTGCCGGCGCTGCATCACCGAGCACTGGGTGCGCCAGGAGCCCCAGGGTGCCCGCGACTGCCCCGAGTGCCGGCGCACCTTCGCCGAGCCCACCCTGGCGCCCAGCCTCAAGCTGGCCAACATCGTGGAGCGCTACAGCGCCTTCCCCCTGGACGCCATCCTGGGGGCCCAGCGCAGCCCCTTCCCCTGCAAGGACCACGAGAAGGTCAAGCTCTTCTGCCTCACCGACCGCGCCGTTGTCTGCTTCTTCTGCGACGAGCCCGCCGTGCACGAGCAGCACCAGGTCACCAACGTGGACGATGCCTTCGAGGAGCTGCAGGTGGGTGGGTGGGTGTCCGGCCCTGCCTGGCTTGGGGGTCCGGGCACTGTCCCTCGTCCCCCCTGCCCGGCTGCGCTGAGCTGCTCTGCCGACGTCTGTCCGTCTGTCTGTCCCTGTTCCCCAGGGCAGTGTGTCCGTGGGATGCCCTGTCTGCCTGCCCACGTGCACCTTAGCTGGAGCTCCCTCTGTTCGCACGTGGGTCTGAGGAGGTGCTCCCCATAAAATTCCCCCTTGTGTCCATGCATTCAGCGTGTCTCTACCCCGGTGCTGCTGTGCAGGCACTGGCACCCGATGGGCACGGTCCTTCGTCCGTCCCCAAACCCCCAGGGCTGCCGTTTCAGGGGAGCTTTGTGCCCGTGCCTGCGGGGAGGCAGCCGGGCGCTGACCTTCACGGGCACCGACTCATCCCCTCACCGCTGTCAGTGCCCAGTGATGCCCCGGTAAACATTTGTGGGGCCACCCTGTGGTCCCGAGGGGCCGGGGGTTCCCAGCACCTCGGCTTCGTGCTGCTGGCAGTGCTGGTGAAGCTCAGCCTGGGGCTGCAGGAGCCTGGGACCTGCGAGAAGCTTTGCTTTTCCCCCCAAATCCCGTGGGTTGTCTTTTTCTTTTCTTAATGCTGCCGGGTCCCCCAGCTCGCGGCCCCACGGGGAGTGGGGAACTGGGCAGACTGGTCAGACTGGGCTGCGAGCTGGGTCTGAGCGCCTGCCTGCGTTGCAGCGGGAGCTGAAGGAGCAGCTCCAGGGCCTGCAGGAGAGCGAGCGAGGCCACACCGAGGCCCTGCACCTCCTCAAGCGGCAGCTGGCAGAGACCAAGGTAGGAGCGGGGACGCACTCGGTGTCCCCAGGGGTCCCGAGGCAGGACCCCGTTACCCCTCCAGCCCTTTACTGTTGGCAGAATCGCTCCAAATCCGTTGCCCTGCCCTGTCCCTGCTGCACACCGGGTGCTTTGTAGCTGCTGGGGTGGTCGTACCCCCCGGCACAGCCCCGTGTCTCAGTGCTGTTCCCCTGCTCCTTGATTCCCTCGCTGGGTGGGTGCAGGAGCGAGCCTCGCCAGCCCAGTTCTGGGACCTCCAGCCTCCCTACAGACACACCAAGACCCAAATCTTGCTGACTGTGCCCCATTTCCCTTCCCTGGCCATGCGTAGCCCTGTGGCAGGCTGGCCCCTGTGCCCTGTCGCTTATTTCCCCGTTTCATTTAGCACCTTCCTCTTTCTGCTTGCTTGGGCATTGTTTGGGGAGGGGACTGCTCTTCACACTGGGCTCCCTTCTCCCTCAGCTTCATGTCCCCTCCCCGTTACCAGCTGTGGGGCAGAGGGTGGGTTTTCTATCCTCCACCGGGTACCCGCTCAGGTGCTCAAAACCACACGCGGGGCATCCCCGGCAGCGTTTGCAGCGGGTCAGTGTTGGTCTGGGCGGGCAGGGGGCTACAGACCCCACCACGCTGGGGCTTTCCGTGGGGCTGACGCCCACCCGCGCCCCCCAGTCATCAGCCAAGAGCCTGCGGGCCACCATCGGGGAGGCCTTTGAGCGGCTGCACCGGCTGCTGCGGGAGCGGCAGAAGGCGATGCTGGAGGAGCTGGAGGCGGACACGGCGCGGACGCTGACCGACATCGAGCAGAAGATCCAGCGCTACAGCCAGCAGCTGCGCAAGGTGCAGGAGGGCAGCCAGATCCTGCAGGAGCGCCTGGCCGAGGCCGACAAGCACGCCTTCCTGGCCGGCGTCGCCTCCTTGTCCGAGAGGTGGGTGCGTGGGTGGCCGGGGGGGCCGGGGTGCCCCGCGTGGGACCTCGCCAACCAGCGCCTCTCCTGCAGGCTCAAGGGGAAGATCCACGAGACCAACCTCACCTACGAGGACTTTCCTACCTCCAAGTACATGGGCCCGCTGCAGTACACCATCTGGAAGTCTCTCTTCCAGGACATCCACCCGGGTGAGGATGGAGTTGGGGGACCCAGCGAGGGTGAGGGTGAGCCCACGGGGACCTTCCTGTCCCCAGGGGGAGCTGGTGGGGGCGTGTGGGGGAGGACGAGCGGCTTCTGCAGAGCTGCTTCGGCTGCCGAAAGCCACCTGCGTGCCCCCAAGGTGGGTGCACAGCTGGGTGGGGGTCCCAGGGGTGCTGACGGCCGCCCCTCCCTGCAGTGCCGGCGGCGCTGACACTGGACCCCGGCACAGCGCACCAGCGCCTCATCCTCTCCGACGACTGCACCATCGTGGCTTACGGCAACCTGCACCCGCAGCCGCTGCAGGACTCGCCTCGGCGCTTCGACGTGGAGGTGTCGGTGCTGGGCACGGAGGCTTTCGGCGGCGGCGTGCACTACTGGGAGGTGGTGGTGTCCGAGAAGACGCAGTGGATGATCGGGCTGGCGCACGAGGCCGTCACCCGCAAGGGCAGCATCCAGATCCAGCCCAGCCGGGGCTTTTACTGCATCGTCATGCACGATGGGAACCAGTACAGCGCCTGCACCGAGCCCTGGACCCGGCTCAACGTCAAGAGCAAGCTGGAGAAGGTGGGAGTCTTCCTGGACTATGACAAGGGGCTGCTCATCTTCTACAACGCCGATGACATGTCCTGGCTCTACACCTTCCGGGAGAAGTTCCCTGGCAAGCTCTGCTCCTACTTCAGCCCTGGGCAGAGCCACGCCAACGGCAAGAACGTCCAGCCCCTGCGCATCAACACCGTCCGCATCTAGCGGGGTCTGCGCCCTGCCAGGACCCCTGAGGACGGGCACGAGCCTGGGGCGGTGGCCGCAGGACGGGGGACGCTGCCCTGCCCACAGGGTGCAGCAGCGCTCACCCAGGCTGCCTGGGCAGGAGAGGGCTCGCACTGCCCCGCCGGGGCCGGATCCTGCCCGGCATCACCCACCCTCAACCCCGAGCTGACTCCGGGCACCGGGCAGGATGCAGCCGGTGCCCCCCCGTCCTGTGCTTCCACACGTGGCCCTGCAGGTCCGTCCCTGCCCCGGCCGCTGCAATAAAAGGTGGATTTGGAGCAAAGGGGCCGGGTGGTGCAGCCCCTGTGCGGGATGGGGGCACCCCCGGGGTGCGGGATTGGGTGCTGCTGCGCTGTGCGTAGTGCCCCACGCCGTCTGTAATGCGTCGTGTCCTCCTGCACCGCGGTGTGCCATGGTGTGCACTGTGACATCCCGGGCTGTGCCGTGCCGTGTTGTGCCGTGCCATGCTGCACCCTGTGCTGCTGCTGCATCACGTGCACTGTGCCAGGCGGTGCTGTGCCGGGCTGTGCCGTGCTGTATGTACTGCACCGCGCTGTGCTGCACCGTGCCATGGCTCTGCGGAGTGTGCTGTGCCGTGCCACGGTGTGCTGAGCTGTGCTGTGCCATGCCATGGTAGCTGAACTGTGCTGTGCCACGCCATGGTGTGCTGAGCTGTGCTGTGCCATGCCATGCTCAGCTGTGCCACGTTGTGCTGCACCGTGCCCTGCCATGCCATGTGTTGTGCACCGTGCCATGGCTCTGCGGTGTGTGCTGTGCCACGCCACGGTGTGCTGAGCCGTGCTGTGCTGTGCAGTGGTGTTGCTGAGCCGTGCCGTGCCATGCTGTGCCGTGCCACGGTGTGCTGAACCGTACTGTGCCATGCCATGGTGTGCAGAGCCGTGCTGCGCCGTGCCGCGCTGTGCCGCACGGTGCCGTGTGCCAGGCCAGGCTGTGCCCAGCCTCCCCCAGCTGGCGGCTGCCAGTTGGGGGGGACCAGGTTGGGGGGCTAGGGGGGCACACACTGCGTTAGGGGACGTGAGGTGTACAGCGGGGCTGTGGGGGGGCTGTGCTGGGCAGAGGGTGCGCTGTACAGCGGGTGTGCTATAGGGCTGCTTGATATCTGTATGGGGGAGGTGTGGAGGGGGCGTGATATATGGGGGGACGTGGTACAGCGGGGGGCGTGATGTATGGGGGTATGGTATAGGGGTCCGTGAGGTGTAGGGGATGTGATGTACAGGGCCGTTGTGTATCGGGGGTGTGATATAAGGGGTGTGATATATAAGGGGTGTGATGTACAGGGGGTGTGATATATGGGAGCGTGAGGTATAGGGGGTGTGATATATGGGGACATAACGCATAGAGGCGTGATATATGGGGGTGTGATATATGGGGGCATGATGTATAGGGACATGATGTTTACAGGGTGTGATATATGGGGGTGCGATGTAGGGGGGTGCAATACACGGGGCCGGGAGCGGCTGGGGCGCTGGGGGCAGGCCTGCCGGTGCCGTTACTGGTGCCGGTGCCGGTACCGGTGCCGGTACTGGTGCCATTACTGATACCGGTGCCGTTACTGGTGCCGGTGCCGTTACTGGTGCCATTACTGGTGCCGGTGCCGTTACTGGTGCCGGTGCCGTTACCGGTGCCGTTACTGGTACCGGTGCCGTTACTGGTGCCGTTACTGGTACCGGTGCCATTACTGGTACCGGTGCCGTTACTGGTGCCGTTACTGGTACCGGTGCCGTTACTGGTGCCGTTACTGGTGCCGGTGCCGTTACTGGTACCGGTGCCGTTACTGGTGCCGTTACTGGTGCCGGTGCCATTACTGGTACCGGTGCCGTTACTGGTGCCGTTACTGGTACCGGTGCCGTTACTGGTGCCGTTACTGGTGCCGGTGCCGTTACTGGTACCGGTGCCGGTACCGGCCGGGCTGCGGGACCCGCCCCCGCCGCTCCCCGCCCGCCCACCAGGCGGCGCTGTCGGGCCCGCCCGCGAGGGCGCATGCGCGCTGGGGGAGGGGGCGCGGCCCGCGCAGGCCGGGCGGGGCGGGGCGGGGCGCGGCCGCCATCTTGCCGCGGGCAGGGCCCTGCCGGGAGCGGGGCGGCGGGGGTCGGTGCGGGCCGGGGGGGCCGGGGGGGGCCGGGCCGCCCCCCGAGGCCCTGCCCCAGCCATGGAGCCGAGCGGCGGGCGGAAGGAGAGGCCGAAGCCCCGGGAGCCGGCGGCCCGCCTGGAGAAGGCGAAGCAGAAGTCGGCGCAGCAGGAGCTGAAGCAGCGGCAGCGGGCGGAGGTGGGCGGGGGGCGGCGGTGGGGCCGGGGGGCTGCTCCCGGTGCCTCCGTGTGGCACGGCCGCGCCTCACCGCCCGCCCGCCTCTGTCCCCGCAGATCTACGCCCTGAACCGGGTGATGACGGAGCTGGAGCAGCAGCAGTTCGACTCCTTCTGCAAGCAGATGCAGGCCCCCAGCGAGTGAGGGGCGGCGCCCCCGGCCCGCCGCTACCCGCTGCCGGCGCCTGCCCCGCGTCGCCGCGTTATTTATTACTTCGCCTTGAAGAACAACTTTCTCTTCTTTTTTTCTTAATAAAAGCAGTGGTCGTTCCGCACTTGTCTGGCTCCTGGTCCTGCTGGGCGGCGCGGTGCCGGCGCTGCCCCCGCTGCTGGCAGGCGCGGTGGGAACGGCGCGGGGGCAGCCACGGCCGAACCCCGCCGGGAGCACGGGGCCGGGCCGGGGCTGGCGGCGGGGACGGGCGCAGCGGCCCCGCGCCAGAGCAGCTGCAGCCAGCAGCCGCCAGCTCCGGCCGGCCTTGCGCCGAGCGGGACCTCGGCCCGCGGGCCCCGCACCCGCCGTCTCCCTGCCAAGGGGAGCAGCGGCTGTTTACAGCGGCGGGGAGCCGCCGGGGTCCCCCAGGCGCTTGTCCTGACTGGGACGGGGTCGTTTCTGTCCGGGTCCGGCTCGCAGCTGCTCGCGCCGCGGGAGCCTCCCCAGGGAGCCGAGCCGCAGATTTGCTCTGGTTTCCTCTGCTGCTCGGCGCAAGGTTTGACCTTCGCTTCCTTCCTCCACCCACACGCCCTCCGCTTTCCAGCCGCGGGCAGGCTCGCACGCGGCAGTTGTTCTCCAGCTTTTATTTCCAGAGAGTTCGGCCGGCAGGTTTCAAGTTCCATTTTTCCCTTCTACATTCCTCCCTCCCTCCCACACCTCATCAAGCGAGCGCAGAAAGGAAAAAAGAACACGGCTGAGATATTGTTTCCCCGTGGTGATGAGTAAAAAATAAATACCAGAACACTCCCTGTGTCTCAGGGCTGGGTTTTGGGGAGAACCGGGCCCAGCTTTGTTGCGCTCTCTGGAGATTTGATCGGTGGCTTCCTCCCAGCCTGGCCCGAGGGGAAGGCCCGGCCCCGCTGCCCTCTCCAGGGTTGTTTCCTCATCATGGTTGGGATCTCAGGGGTGTAAACGTGCCACAATTACACCCTGGCAATAAATCACTGTGTACAGTGGGAACGTGTCGGCTGCGTGAGCATCACCTTGATTCACGTCCCAGCTGCCGCCCCGGGGCTATGCACTGGGGGCAGCCCGGGAGCCGTCTGGGGAGGGTTTTTGGGTCGAATCCCCCAGGAAAGGGGGAAGGCAGCCTCTGGAGTGGAGTTGTTGTTCTGGCTGTGGCCGGGGATTCGCCCAGCGCCGCAGGGACCAGGGCGCGGGCAGGGCACGGGCAGGGCAGCTTGGAGCCCAGCCTGGGCTCTCCTGAAGCTGAGAGCTTCCCTCTGCGGGAGCTCAGCTATTTTCTTTTCTAAACAGGCTCTGCCGCAGCTGGGAAAACACTTGAAGGGGATGAGTGGTGGCGTTTCTCTCTCCAGGGGCTGCAGCGTCGCGCCTGCCGGGCTGGGTTCGGCTTCCGCTGCTGCCGCTTTCCCCAGGAAGAGCTAAGGAAGGTGGGGAGACGAGACACCCCGGTGCTGGCACCCGAGAGGGAGGGAGAGGAGAGCTTTACTGCGCGTTCGGTGGAGTGTAAGGCCGGAGCAGTCCTCGCCAGGGCGGCCGCCGCTTCGCCCTTAGGCTTTGCAGCTCCAGATGGCAAAGGGGGAGAAGATGTAGGACGCCGACCAGGCGAGGTAGTACATGGAAGCGACCGTCGTGGGCAAGAGCAGCACAGCCACAATGCCTGTGAAGGGGAACCATCAGCACCCAGAGCAGAGCAGCACGTTTGTGCCTTCCTGCGGCGGCGCTGGGTGGCAGACCTCAACCGGCCTTATTGCCCGGATCGGTGCCGGGCTTCCCTGTCCTTACCTCCAGCGTAGATCACCTTCTTCCAGAGCTGGGACTCCAGCACCTTGTCGTGGGGGTAGAAGCCCTGGTCGACCATGAAGAGGATCATGACGATGGCAGTGACGCGCAGCAGCGTGACGTTGCCGCCCGTCAGCAGGAAGATGCTCACCAGCAGCGAGGAGGCGTAGGGGCAGGGCAACCCCCGGTAGGTGAAGGGGATCTCTGCGGGGTGCGACACGCTCAGCCGGGTGCCAAACGGGGGGCAGCCGCCCCGTGGAGCGCCGCCGCTCCCCAAAACCCCCGGCTCACCGCTGGAGAAGAAGCAGAGGCGAGTGAAGACGGCCAGCACGTAGGCGATGGCCAGCAGCCCGTCCAGCACACCCTGCGTCTGCAGCAGCAGCGCCGTGGCCAGCCCAAAGGAGGTGAAGTCGGCGAAATCATCCATCTTGGCACCTGCAGGCAGCGAGCGGGCGGCTGCCGGGGGGAGACAGCTCCTGGCACCCCCCGTTTGCACAGCCCCGGCCCCGGGGCGGTCACTCACCCAGCGCCGAGCAGGCGTTGAGCTGGCGGGCGACGGCTCCGTCGGCCAAATCGAGCAGAAAGCCCCCGAGGAGCAGCCAGCAGGAGTGGTGGTACTGCCTGGGGAGGTAGGGGGGAGGCGGTGAGCCCCGTGGAGGTGCCGATTTAACCGGATTTACCCTTTTTTTTTTTGGCTGCTCCCCACCTGTTCAGGCTGCAGAGGATGGAGGAGAGCCCCATGATCAGGTTCGCCATGGAGAGCGCGTTGGCGGCATTTTTCCGGACAGACTCCAGTGCCTGCACCCGTCCCACCTGCTTGCTCAGGAACAGCTTCTTGGTGTACTGGAAGATACCTGCAAGCCACCGAGGCGCCGGTCAAGGGCTGAGCCCCTCGGTGGCAGCTTTCTGGCTGGGACTTATTTAAGCACCCGAGGTAGCAGGTCGGTGCTCGGGGCCGAAGCCCCTCAGCCCCCTTCCAGCGTTGGGAAGGGGCCGGCGGAGGTTTTGGGGCGCTCCCCCCCGGCAGGAGCCTTCGCGGAGCGCCTTCCCCCTCCTCCTCCTCCCGGCTCGGCGCGGGTCACAACCGAAGCACCGCTCCCCAAACCGTTTTTGCACAGCTCAGTTTTTTTTTGCAAGCGCCGCAGGGGGAAGCCCCTGCCTCCGTCTGCCCGCAGGAGGCGAAAGAAAAAAGTGAAACGATAACAAAATAACAAAATAACAAAACAAAACCAAAACCAAGACCAAACCCAAGCTTAGAATAAAAGCCAACCCCAGTGTTAAGCTCTATTGATCTTATATACCTATAGGGCTACGCTTTAGAGAAAGTGTTAAGGGTCATGTCCTACTAGTGTGTTTTGCACCCTGCCTTTGCCGTGGTCCCAAAGCCAGGCAAGCTGGTGACATCCTTCATCTGAAAGAAAACAGCATGTCAGAGCACAACAAGAGCCACAACCGCTCGCCCCCCCGCCGCCGCAGCCCCCGCCGTCCCGCGGGGCTGAGACCAGGCCGGCTCGTGGCGGCCGGGCACGACGAGCCCCCCGGCCACCGGGCGCTGCTGCCTGCAGAAAGGAAGGAAATTTCCCATTCTCCGAGCTGGGCTGCGAGCGGGGCGGGGGTGCCGCACCGCCGACCTTTGGCCACCCCACCCTGGGCCGCGCCACCAGGGTTTCGGGCTGAGCCGAGCGGGCGGGGATGGAAAAACACCCCCAAAAAAGCCATCGGACGGTGCCCTGCAGGGGTAAATTTCGCCGCCCCTCCCGCCCCGTTTTTTCCCCACAAGAAACGGTGTTTTCGGGGGGCCTGCGGTTGTGCATCGTGCCGTCCCCCCGTGCTGGGGCTGAGCCGGTGGGTGTGGGGTGTCTCCGTGCCCTGGGGAGGGGAGCACCCTTCATGGCGGCAAAAACGGGCAAAAAGCGGCGGTTTTGGTTCTGACCGAGGTGACAGCTTGTCTGAAGCAAAGCCCTCAGGTGGTGAATTCCTGTGCAAACCCCGTCCCGTCCCCACACCGGGCAGGATCAGGCCCCGGGCAGGGTTAGTGGCACCGCCGCGCTCTGCCAGCATCACAATGCCCAGGCGTCACCACGGCACCCAAACTTGCCCGTTCTTGGCGTTCCCGGCCCCAAAAGCAAAGGGATGGGTGAGAGGGACGGCGGGGCCGGGGATCTGCCCCACATCCCCCCCAGCCCCGTGCTGCAGGCAGTGCTCTGCACAGCGATTTCTGTGGGAAAAAGGGCGGATTTGGCTCTTTCCATGCGGCGTTACGGGGGCCTGCTCCAGATGGGGAGTTCTCAGCGACGAGAAGGAGAGTTTTCCAAAGGGGGTGCAGGCTCGCCTTCTTGTTTTATTCAAGCTGCCTCTTTCTGCGATTTTCTGCCCCGATTTGAAGGGCCGAGCGAGCGGTGCCGCTGGCTGCCGGCCCGGTTCGCCGCTGCCCACCCAGCCGAGCGTGACACCAGCCCCGCAGGCGAGCGTGGAGCAGCTCCGTGCCAGCACCTTAAAACCTGCTCTTATCCCCTTTTCCCCCCCAAACCACCCAGTGCCGGCGACCCCCGGCCAGCCTCACTCGGCCGACGACCACCACGAATCCCCGTTTCGTGTTAAACCACCAAAACCAGTGCTTCTTCAGGGGGAAGCCTTGTGCCGGGGGCAAGCGGTGTCGGGGCGTCGAGGCGGGACTTACCGACCGGCGGTGACACCATCCACATGGCCGCAGCACCGGGGGCGCCCCAGGGAGGGAAACTGAGGCAGGGGCGGCGGGGCCGGCGCTGGCCCCGTGTGGCAGCACCGCGTTATATAGGGATCGGCTTCGCCGGGAACCGGCTGAGTCACCGGGGGGGTGGGTCCGGCCAGAGGACACGGGGGTTTTCGGAGGCGGCTGGCACCGCCGGCGAGGGAGGAGCTGCCCAGGGGCCGAGCTGGCCGCGTGCCAGTGCCAGGCTCAAAGTGTCCACGCCAGCCTCAAAGGAGCCGTGCCAGGCTCGCAGCGCCTGTGCCAGGACCAAAGTTCCCAAGAGAGGCTCGCAGCGCGCGTGCCAGCCTTGCACCACCCCTGCCAGGCTTGCAGCACCCATGCCAGCCTTGAAGCACCCTCGTTGGCCTTGAAGCACCCATGCCAGCCTTGAAGCACCCTCGTTGGCCTTGCAGCACCCATGCCAGCCTTGAAGCACCCTTGTTGGCCTTGCAGCACCCATGCCAGCCTTGAAGCAGCCTTGTTGGCCTTGAAGCACCCATGCCAGCCTTGAAGCACTCACACCTGCCTTGAAGCACCCATGCCAGGCTCAGAGCTCCTGTTCCAAGCTTGCAGCACCCATGCCAGGCTCCAAGCACCCATGCCAGGCTCGCACCACCCACACCAGGCTCGCAGCACCCATGCCAGGCTCACAGCACCCATGCCAGGCTCGCAGCACCCGCTCCAGGCTCACAGCACCCATGCCAGGCTCGCAGCACCCACACCAGGCTCGCAGCACCCATGCCAGGCTCGCAGCACCCGCTCCAGGCTCACAGCACCTGCTCCAGGCTCGCAGCACCCATGCCAGGCTCGCAGCACCCATTCCAGGCTCGCAGCACCCATGCCAGGCTCGCAGCACCCGCTCCAGGCTCGCAGCACCCACACCAGGCTCGCAGCACCCATGTCAGGCTTGCAGCACCCATTCCAGGCTCGCAGCACCCGCTCCAGGCTCACAGCACCCATGCCAGGCTCGCAGCACCCACACCAGGCTCACAGCACCCATGCCAGGCTCAGAGCACCCATTCCAGGCTCGCAGCACCCATGCCAGGCTCGCAGCACCCACTCCAGGCTCGCAGCACCCACACCAGGCTCGCAGCACCCGTGTCAGGCTTACAGCACCCATGTCAGGCTCACAGCACCCATGCCAGGCTCACAGCACCCACACCAGGCTCGCAGCACCCATGTCAGGCTCACAGCACCCATGTCAGGCTCACAGCACCCATGCCAGGCTTGCAGCACCCGCTCCGGGCTCACAGCACCCAAGTCAGGCTCACAGCACCCATGCCAGGCTTGCAGCACCCGCTCCGGGCTCAAGCCCCACCAGCCCCACCGCACTGGCACTGTGGTGCAGCCCCTGCCCCGTGTCCCCTCTGCCACCTGGGCCTGGCGCGTTGCCCCGCGCAGTGTCCCCCTGCCTCGGGGGGATCGGGGCACCATGGTGCCCGCCCTTCTGGTAAGGAACCACCGGCTCAGCCCGCAGCCAGCACCCATCCTGTCCCCACCGTCCCTGGCCTCCTGAGGGCGTCACCGGTTGTGCAAGGATGTCACGAGCCGGGGCGGCCTCAGCAGCCGGAGCAAAGGGCCCGCGCGGGGACCAAAGGTCCCCCAGGCACAGCGACAAGGGCCAATTAAACCATACAGCCCTGCGGCGGGACAGGGACGGGGATTTTCCACCCGGCTCGGGGTGGCCCCATCCCCGTGGGGACACGGGGGTCCCCGCCGGGGGAAGCGGGGGGCCCATGTGTGCCGGCCGTGGCGGGGCCGCCGTCAAAGGGCCCTTTGTTCCCGGTCACGCGCCGCGGCCGGCCGTTGCGAGGCGACGGCTGGGCCGGGAGGGCAGGAGGCGGCGAGCGAGAGCCGGGCCCAGGGCCTCCGTCGTGGCCGCACGCCCGGGACGGGGCACCCGGAGGGGCCCATCCCCGTGGCGTTGGGGCATCTCGGGGTGCTCGTGCCCATAGTGCCTGGCTGTCTTTGAGAGCCTGTCCGTTCCCCCCCAGCTTCAGGGTGTTTCGGGGTGCCCATCACTGTGGCATCAGGGCACCCATGGGGTCCCATCACCGTGGCCTCAGGGTGCCATCAGGGAGGAGCCGATTCTCGTGGTGTCAGGGCACCTCGGGGTGCTCATCCCCGTACCACCCGGGTGTCTCTGGGTGCCCACCAGGGCACCTGGGGGGCCCGGGGATGACACATGGCATCAGGGCCCCTTAGGGGGGGCTGTCCCTGGGACATCAGGGTCCTGCTGTGCACCCATCCCCGTGGCATCAGGGTGTCGCTGGGTGCCCATCGCCACGGCATCACGGCACCTCGGGGGCCCATCATCGTGCTGTCAGGGCACCTTGAGGAGTACGGGGACAGCTTCCCCATGGCACAAGGGAGGCCTCAGGGGGGCCCATCCCCGTGGCCTCAGGGTGCCTTGGGGAGGAGGATGGAGCCCATCCTCGTGGCACCGGGACACCTCATGGTGCTCATGGCATCAGGGTGCCATGGGACAGGGGGTCCTTGCCCTGTGGGTGTCACTGCATCTCGGGGGACCCATCAGCATAGCTTCAGGGCCCCCCGGGGTGCTTGTCCCCATAGTGCCTGGGTGTCTCCGGGCTCCCTCTGGGCCCATCCCCGTGGTATCTGGGTGTCTCTGGGTGCCCATCCCCGCGGCACCCGGGCACAGCCATGGGTGCAGCCGCGCTCCCCGCGCCCGCTCTGCCAGTGCCATCTGCTGGCAAAGGCGGCCGCTTTTGCCAGGCGCCCGCGTGTGCCCGGCTGCACACCCGTGTGTGCACACCCGCTCCCCCTCAGCACACGGGACACGCGTGGTGCCAGCTCTGCGGGTTTATTTGCCCTCTGCGATGCCGGGAGGTTGCTGCTGCCCTGCTCAGTTGTTGTTCATGGTCTGGAAGAGAGAAGTGGCTGAGGGGGGTGCGACAGCCCGGTGCCCTGATACCCCAGCACCCCGGCATCCCCGCACCCCAATGTCCCAGCACCCTGGTACCTGGGCACCCCGACACCCCAGCACCCTGGCACTGCAACGTCCCAGCACCCCGGTGCCCTGGCACCCTGACATCCGAATATTCTGACACCCCAGCACCCCAGCACCCCAACACTACGGTACCCCAGCACCTCGACATCCCAGCCCCATGGTACGCTGGCACCCCAACACCCCGGCACCCCAACACCGCAGCATTATGGCACCCCAGCAACCTGGTACCCCAACACCACAGCATCCCAGCATCCTGGCACTCTGGCATGCCAGCACCCTGGCACCCCATTACCCCAGCACCCCATTGTCCCAGCACCCTGGCACCCACCTCGGCGATCCAGTCCTCGAAGGCGGAGACGCGGGTGAAGACAGTGGGCTTCTTCGGGGTGTCGCAGCCCAGTCCCGAGACGAAGCTGGCGATGCCGTGCACCTCCCAGTGCCCATCGGCAGCCTGGCAGTTCAGGGGGCCGCCCGAGTCGCCCTGGGGATGGGGTCGGGGTCAGGCTGGGGTTGGGGTGCCCCGGCTCCCCCAGCACGGCGCAGCCCGGATCGGCACTCACGTTGCAGCCGGCCTTCTCGGCTCCGCCGGCGCAGATCATGGTGGTGCGGATGGCCAGGCTGCCCCACCAGTCGGGCTGCGTGCAGTGCTCGTGGTCCACCACGGGCATCAGCGCCTCCTGCAGCCGGTCTGGCAGCGGGCCCCCAGCTGCCAATGGGATGGGGGCTTAGGGACCCAGGCGGACAGCCCTGTGCCTGGCATCCTGCCCGCCAGCCCCATCCATCCCACGTCCATCCAGCATCCACACACCACCCGTCCATCATCCGTCTATCCATCATCCATCTATCCATTCTTCCATCCATCCCACATCCATCCATCCATCCATCCATCCATCCATCCATCCATCCATCCATCCATCCATCCATCCAAACATCTGTCCATCATCCATCAATCCTTCCAACGAGCCCCCATCCCTCCCTCCCACGTCCTTCCCTCCATCCCATCCTTCCCCCTTTCCATCCCCCCCATCCCTCCTTCCGTTCCCCCATCCCTGTCTCTCCACACCTCCCTTCCTTCCGCCACCCATCCCTCCTTTCCTCCATCTCTCCATCCCGCATCCTCCCCCCCGTCCCTCCCTCTCCCTCCCCGGGGAGCAGCCGGGCGCTGTCCCCACGCCGCGGGGACGCACTGGACAGACGTCCCCAGCCGCTCAGGTAGCAGGGGTAGCCGTCGGGCAGGATGGTGCCCGCAGGCGGCAGCTGCCCCGTCTGCACTTGGTTGTTGAGCACCGCGTTGTGCCGCAGCTTCATCAGGGCGATGTCGTTGCTGCCACGTGGGGACACACACGTGTCATGGGGGCTCTGCGTGGGGACAGCATCCCCCCGCGCCGCCGGGCCCCGGCTCACCCGCAGGCCACACATGAGCTTCTCCACTTAGGGTGCACGAAGATGTCGGAGGTGGCGACGGGGATGCGCTGCTCGGGGCCCTCGGCGGAGCTCATGTCGTACTCACCCAGCACCACCTCGTAGGTGAGCGTGGAGCTGCCCGTGGGGACACGGCCCTCAGGGGACGCCACGCTGGGTGGCACCGGGGGCGCCCCAGGGGACGGAGGCTGCAGCCCTCCTGCACCCATCCCTGCAGCCTGCACTCCTTCTGTGCGCCCACGTGGCACCCTCCTTGCACCCATCCTGCATAGCCCATCACCCCCATGCCTGTCCTCGGTGTGTCCTGGACCTCCTGTGTGCACCCACCCTGCACCTCTCCTGCACCCCTTCCGTGCACCCATCCTGCACCTCGCACCCCCTGCACCCATCCTGCTCCCTGCACCTCTTCCGTGCACCCGTCCTCCCACCCTGCACCCCACATCCCCTCCATGCACCTATCCCTGCATCCAGCATCATCCTTACCCCACCCAGCACCCCTCCTGCACCCTGCACCCATTCCATGCACCCACCCTGCACCATGCAGCCCCCCTGCACCCATCCTGCACCCCGTACCCCTTCCGTGCACCCACCCCGCCCCCCCTGCACCCATCCTGCGCCCCGCTCACGAGATGCAGTGCGCGGCCGTCATCACCCAGTCGGGCGCGATGAGGGTGCCCCCGCAGGTGTGGCGGAAGGTGCCGTCGCGCTCATACTGCAGCGAGATCTGCGGCGGGGACGCGGGCACACGGGGTGGGAGGGCGCCGTGTCACCCACTGAGTGTCCCCGCCACGTCCCCGTCCCCGTCCCCGTGCCGCTCACCTGCCAGGGCCAGCTGTAGGGCACCGCGTCCTCCCCGTTCACCACCCGCGACTGCGGCTCTTTCGGCAGCACCGCGGCCTGGCAGCCTGAGAGGCAGGGTGCCGGTCACCCCGGGGTGCCGGGACCCCCAAATTGGGGATGCCGGAGGGGTTTGAGGACAGCTTACCGCCAGCCACCAGCAGCAGGGGGACGAGGAGCGTCAGCATCATGATCACGGCTCGGCGAGGGCCCACGGGGCGGTCGCCAGCCTTAAATCTCCCCCCTTATCGGGGCACCCCCCGCCCCAAGGACACCCCTGGGAAGGGGCAGCCGGCACCCAGCTGGGTGCTGCCAGGGGGTGCGGGGTTCCCCTGCGGGGTGGGGGGGTGCCGGGACCCCTCCCTGTGGTCACACTGTGGGGGGCACCCCACGGGCATGGCTGAGGGGGTCCTGGCGCCCTGCGTGGGGCACCCTGGGGTGCCAGCCCCCCTGGGAGCCACGCAGGTGTGGGGGCCGGGGGTTAACCATTAACGCCTGGCCTTGGCTGTGGGGGCTGGGGGGGGGGCACATGGCCACCAGCACCCGTCCAGCCAGGCCTGCGTGGGTGCAGCTGGGGGCTGTGTGTCCCCATATGGCCCCCCCATGGACTCAGTGCCATATATACCACATACACCCCCCCGGCCCCACAGCCCCCCTCCCATAGCAGCTCTGCCTCCTGTAGCCCCATACCCCTTGTGCTCCTGGTGTCCCCAGCCCCCTTATAACCCCTATACTCCCCCAGGTCCCTTGTCCCCTCCAATGTCCCCATACCGCCAGGTATCCACCATGGACCCTACAGCCCCTGTGCTCCCCAGGGCTCTTCTGCCCCCATAGCCCCCGTGCCCCTGGTGCCCCCAGCCCCCCAGTTACCCCCTGTGTTCCCCATAGCCCTGGTGTTCCCCCATAGCTCCCACACATCCCCAACACCATTAGTGCCCCCAGACACCCTATATCCCTGTGCTCCTTATAGTCCCTATATGCCATCATAAACCCCATACCCCCACATACCTGGTGCCCCCCCATAGCTCCTGTGAACAACTGTGTCCCCCAGAGTCCCTGTGTCCCCTACAGTCCCCATATCCTTTATGGACCTGGCACCCCATAGCTTCTATATGCCCTGTACTCCCATAGCCCCTGTGCCCCCCATACCCTCATGTCCTGGTCCCCCTAGAGCCCCAAAGCCCCCATGCTCCCCAAGCCCCCCCCCCGCCCCAATATGCTCCATACTGCCCAACGCCCCTGCTCCCCCCATAGCCCCTACCAACCCCTGTGCAGCCATAACCCCCGTATCCCCTATATTCCTGTACCCCCAATATCCCCCACAGTTCCCAATGCCCCTGGTTCCCCCACAGCCCCGTATAACCCCATTTGCCCCCTATAGTCCCTCTACCCCCCCCACGCAGCTGGTGGCCCCCATCACCCCCATCACCCCCATAGACGCCCGTGCCCCTGTCCCAGCCTGGGGCTGACCCAGCGCCACCACCCTGTGCTGGGGGCTGTGGGGTCCCCTGGTGGCGCTGGGTGTCCCCATGGGCCCGCCTGTGTCACCTGGGTGTCGCTGTGGGCACGTCACACAGCAGCAGCCCCGTGCGCACGTGTGTCCCCGAGCGTGTGCCTGGGTGTCCCCACAGCCCCCCGTGTCCCTGTGTGCGCCCCACGTCCTCACAGCGTCCCCACACGTCCCCACGGGCGTGCACAGCGGTGCCCCCGCGGTCCCCACGCACCCCCGTGTCCCCGTGGGTGCGCACAGAGGTGCTGCCGTGTGGCTGCGTGTGGCTGCACAGGAGGTGCTCCACGTGTCCCCACGGTGTCCCTACGTGTCCCCACGGTGTCCCTACGTGTCCCCGTGTCCCTGTGCCAACGCACGGAGGTGCCCCCGAGCTGTCCCCGCACACCCCATGTCTCTGTGCACCAAAGGGTCCCCAGCGTGTCCCCAGGTGTTGTCACGCCTGCATGGGAGGTGCTCCCCACGTCCCCACGCTGTCCCCACGCTGTCCCCACGCCCCCCCGTGGGCATGCACGGAGGTGCCCCCACGCTGTCCCCGCCCCCCCCCCCGTGTCTCCGCGCACCGAAGTGCTCCCGGGGTGTCCCCAGGTGTTGCCACGCGCCCGCACGGGACCTGCTCCCCGCGTCCCCGCGCTGTCCCCGCGCGTCCCCACGTCCCCGTGGCCAGGCACAGAGGCGCCCCACGCCACTCCCCCCCCCCTCCCCCGGTGTCCCCGTGCTGCCCCCCGGGTGTCCCCAGCTGTCCCCGTGCCCCCCACGTCCCCACGCGCCCCCGCGTGCGCGCGCGGCGCTGCCCCGGTTCCCCCCCCCCCCCCCAACGAGCCCCGTGGGCGCGTGCCCCGGTCCCCTCCGTGGGCGCGTGCCCCGGCGGCCCCGCCCAGCAAGCGGGGCGGGCCCGGGGCCGGGGCCGGGACCGGGGCGGCGGCGCGGAGCGGGACGGAGCGGGACGGAGCGGAGCGGGGCGATGGGGCCGCCGGTGCCCGCCGCGCTGGGCGCCCTGCTGCTGCTCGGTGCCCTCGGAGTGAGTCTGGGGGCGGCGGGGAGCGGGGCCGGGTGGGAGCGGGGGGGGGGGATTCCCCCCCCCCGTGTACCGGGTCCGGGGGTGGGGGTCCCCCCCCGTGCCCTGTCCCGTGGAGGAATTCCGGTTTCCCCCCCCGTCCGCCCCCGCCGTGCGCCGTGCCCCCCTCGGCTGGGGCCGCCGTCCTCACCGCCCCGTCCCGCGGAGGAGTTGGGGGACCCCCCCCCCGCCCCCGCACCCCACGCGCAACCGGGGACGTGGGGGAGACGCTGCAACGCTGGGGGGGGGGGGGGCAGCCTGCCTTGACCCCTGCGGCACCGGGGTTCCCCGTGGACCAGGGGGAGTTGGGGTCCCCCCGGGGGCTGTGGGGTCCCCCTGCCCCATCCCTGGCCCCGTCAGGGAGCCGGGGTCACCCACGGAGTGGGGGCGCGTGGGGTCCCCGTGCCTTGTCCCCGAGGGAACTGGGGTCTCCCGTGGACGGGGGGGGATTGGAGACGGGGGCCCCCACCGCCCTGCCCCGTCCCGTCTGGGAATTGGGGTCCCCCGGCCTTTGGGGTCCCCACCATCCCCCAAAGCAAACAGGGGGTCAGGCCATGACCCCGTGGGACCCCGTAGGTCCCATGGAGGACACGTGTGGGGGCGCATCCTGCTTTTGGGGTGCTGCGCCCCCCCAGGCCCCCCCCATCCCCCTCTCCCGCCCTGGCTAAATTTAAAGGGTGACAGGCAGCACCGGGCAGCCTGTAAAAATAGCGCTCCCGAAATACCCCCGGGGGCTGGGGGGGCCACCAGCCATGGGGGGGTTACCTGGGGGGGTCCCTTGGGTACCCCCAGGGGGTTCAGGGTGCAGGCTGGGGCTGCTGTGATAGGGCTGGGCCTGGTCCCCAAATCTGGGGGGGGTCCCAAAGCGTGGAGCTGGGGGGGTTCCACCGGGTGCTGTGGGGCCCCCACCCGTGCCGGGGGGGGGGCAGCCGGGTGGTTTGGGGCTGGGACGCTGCCCGGGGCGGAGAACAGAGGGGCCTTTCTGCTCTGGGCCATGCTGGCAGGGCCGTGCCCCCCCCCCCCCCGCCTCCACAGGGCAGAGGGGTGACAAGGCTGGGGGGGGGGGGGGGGACTCCGGCTTTGCACCCCCCGAGCCCCGCTGCCACTGTGCGGGCGAGGGGGGTCTGGGGACAGCGGTGGCACCCTGACTGGGGGGGCACCAAGCATGCCTGGGACACCCAGGAATGTGCCAGGGTGGGGGTGTGGGGGGGGGCACCAGCCCTATGGCACCACGGCGTGAGGGCCAGCCCCCCCCACCCCGTTAGGGGGGGGTTTGGGGGCTTGGGGGTGCCCCCCCCCAAAGTGTCCCGCGCCGGGAAGGGTTAAGGCGGGCGCGGGGAGAGGTCAGGGCAGGAATGTGCGATAGCATCGGGCCTGGGGGCAGGGGCGGGCGGGGGGGGGGCGCGGTGGGGCACGCACACGCGTGTGCACGCACAGACACACGCGTGTGCCCCCCGGCTGCGTGCACGCCGTGCCACGGGGCGGGGGGGGGGGGGGGGGAGGCTGGCACCCACCCACATGGCTTGCGCGCACCCCCGTGCCGTGCCACGCTCGCACACTTGGGCTCGCACAGGAATCTGCGTGCGCTTGCACGCCCGTGCGTGAGTGTGAGCCTGAGCGTGCTTTGAGGGACGGCTCTGCACGTGTGGGGCCTTCAGCCTCGCGCCACCCTGCTGGGGACCCCCGGGGACCCCCCCAGGCGCCGCCGCCGCCGCACGTGGCCCCGCGCACTCCGGGCGCGCTTCGCCCCTGCCCCGTCACCGGCTCCTGCCGCGGCCGAACTCTCCCATCGCCAAAGATGGCCTGGCCAGGAGGAGGCCGGGGAGGAGGAGGAGGAGGAGGAGGAGGAGGAGGAGGAGGCCGCCCGCCTGCCTGGGTCGGCCGCCAGCCCGGCGTGCCAGCGCGCCCGGTCCCCTCGCATTCCCTCTGCCCCGAAACGCGGCCATTCGGGATAAATTAGGCAATGCGGAGCAGGGAGGAATGTGCCCGGGGGGGGGCACCCTGCTTCCCCCCCCCCCCCCGCCTAGCTCCCCCTCTCCTCCAGCGGGGTTCGGGCCCCCCCCAGCCAACACTCCCACCCTGCAGCTGTTTTTGCCCCCAAATCACTGGGGGGGGGGGGGGGGGTCAGGGGGGGTCAGGCAGCTGCTGGCGTCCCCGGGGGCGTCCCCGCCAGCTGCGGCGGCACGGGGGGGTGCACCCCCTCCACCCCCCCCCCCCCCAGCCCACAGGCACTCAGCACCGCAGCCGGGTGCCCTTGGCCGGGGAGGCCGGCGGGCGGAGGAAGCTGGGGGGGGGAACACCTTTTGGCTTGGAGAGCTCCGGCCTTGGGGAAACAATGGGGCTGGGGGGGGCGGCTATTAATAACCCCCCCGGTTATTATTCCTGGCCCCTCCACGGCCGGGGCTTCCTGCGCGCCGGGGCGGTGCGTCACCCCGCGCTTCCTCCTCTTCCTCGCCCGGACGCCGCGGTGCAAAGGGGGGGGGCACATCCATAGGGTGGGGGGGTGGATTTATAGGGGGGGGCCCTCTGCGGTTCGGGGCGTCGAGTGAAGCCGCACGTGGCGCCGGCGGACGTGACAGCGGGGTGGTGCTTCCTCCTCTTCCTCCTCCTCCTCCTCCTCCTCCAGCCGGTGCTGCGGAGCCAGGGGCCCCCGCGCCCCATTTCCCCTGTCCCAACGGAGCCTGGGGCAGGATTTGGGCCAGCGAGTGGAAAATGTGAGCGGCGGTGTCCGGCCAGGCGCTCTGCCCCGCCGGGTGAGCCGGGCGCCCGGGTGCCGCGGCCGGGGCCGCTTCCGGTAACCCGAGATGGGCCCGGGCCCCCCCCGCACCCCCCGCGCCCCGCTGGCGCCCGGCCCCGCCACCGGACAGCTGGGCTGGGGTGGCCGGGGGGGGCTCCGTGCCCGCCAGGCCCCGCTGCGTGGGGGCGGTGGTGGCAGAGCACCCGCAAGCTCAGTGCACGCGTGGGGAGCAGCGGCAGAGCACCCTGACACCTGCAGCGTGTTTGGGGGTGCGGGGGGGGGTGATGGCAGAGCACCCGCCCCCTCGGTGCATGTGTGGCAGTGGAGCACCCCCAAGCTCGGTGCGTGCATGGGGGCACCAGCAGAGCACCCCCACACACTCGGTGCATGAAATGGGGGCACCAGCAGAGCACCCACAAGCTCAGTGCATGCATGGGGGCACCAGCAGTGTACCCCCCCCTCAGTGCGTGTGTGAGGAGCAGCAGCAGAGCACCCGCAGGCTTGGTGCATGCGTGGGGGGCACCAGCAGAGCACCCCCGCACTCAGTGCATGCAATGGAGGCACCAGCAAAGCACCCATAAGCACCGTGCATGCATGGGGGGGGCACCAGGAGAGCACCCCCAAACTACATGCATCCATGGGGGGGGGAGGGGGGGCACCAGCAGAGCACCCCCAAACTCCATGCGTGCATGGGGGGTGGGGAGCAGCAGCAGAGCGCTCACCAGCTCAGTGCATGCCTGGGGGACCTCCCCTTGTGCCTCAGTTTCCCCCATTGCACCCCCTATGCCATAGCAGCCAAGGCCAGCAGTGGCACCTGCGGGGCATCCCCTCCCGCAGCTGGGTTATTTTGGGGTGCCCGCCGTCTGCGCGGTGGGGGGGGGGATGCCACGATTCCGATTCCCACCCATTGTGCGGGCGAGTGGGTAAATCCCCCTGGGCTCCGCGCCGGCCCCCAGCGCCTGCTTAATCCGCCCGCGCTTGTTTGCACAGCAAAGTGCTGCCCCGACGGATTCCTCCTCGCCAGCCTGCATGGGCGCCAGTGGGGGGGGGGGAGGGCGGCCCTCATCCCCCCCCCGGCACCGTGGGCACCGCGCTGGGTGCTGGGGGCACCCAAGGGGGCAGCCGGCAGGGTGCTGGTGCCCATGCGCGTGTGCACACAGGGGCGTTGCAGTTGCAGGGTGTGGGTGCATGGTGCTGTGTCGCTGTGCACGCGTGTCCCCGTGTCGGTGCGTGCACGAGGTTGTGCAAATGCACATGCAAGCAGCCCTGTGTCAGTGCACACACGTGTCCCCATGTCGGTGCGCACACATGTCCTTGTGTTGGTGTGCTCATGTGTCCCTGTGTCACTGCGCACATGTCCCTGTGTCCGTGCACATGTGTCCTTGTGTCCCTGCACTCGTGTAGCAGTGTGAGGGCGTGCACATAGCACCATGTCGCTGTGCACGCGTGTCCCCGTGTCAGCGCAAATGCACACGCAGACACCCCTGTGTTGCTGTGCACACACATCCCGGTGTCGGCACACGCGTGGCAGTGCAAGTGCATGTGCGTGCCCCATGTCGCTGCACTTGTGGTGGTGCAAATGCACACGCAGACATCCCCGTGTCGCCATGCACACGTGTCCTTGTGTCAGTGTGCACGTGCAGCAGCACAGATGCACTCGCGTGGCACCACGCTGCCGTGCACACACATGCACGAGCCGGCACGCGCACGCAGCGGTGTGGATGCATGTTCCCGGCCACACGCCGCCGTGCACGGAGCACTCACCCCCGTGTCAGCGCACGCACGGCGGTGAAAGCGCCTGTGCACGGCCCCCTGCCGCGGTGCACACGCGTCCCCCCGCCGCGCACCACCCGGGTGCAGCTGCACACGCGTGTGTCCCCACGCTGGGGCCACGCTGGGTGCAGGAATGCGGTGGGTGGGCGGCGGGGGGGGGGGGGCGAGATGAGCTCATTCCCCCCCCGCCCCCCCCCAGCCGCGTCGGCCGTGACTCCACCGCCCAGCTATGCAGCCCCGGCCCTCCCAGCAGCCCCGGGGCGGGGGAGCCCCGGTGACGTGGCCCGGCGGTGATGGCCGTGTCCCCCCCCCCCCCCTCCAGGTGACCCACGGTGCCAGGGGCTTGGCCGAGACCACGTTCCCCGAGGACACGGTGGCCGACCGCGTCGGGGGCGCGCGGGGGCGGCGGTACTACGCCCAGCTCTCTGATGACGAGGACCTGCTGGCAGACGAGGCGTCCGGGGGTAACGTGGCACGGGGTGGCACCGGGGGACGCACACATACACGCGGGGCCGCGTGGTCCCTGCGTGCCCCCGAGGGCTCACGGTGTTGCTCTCGCAGATGGCAGCGGGGAGTACGGCAGCGGTGACATCCAGCTGGTGGCCAGGGGCCCCCCGGCGCCCGGCGTCGGGCTGGCACCCACCGGTAAGGGGACGCCGCTGGGTGGCACCGGCGCCCGCGGGACACCGCGCTCCTCCGCGCTGCGCTCAAGCTCTGTCTCTTCTCCATCCTCTCTGCTCTCCTTCCTCCTCCTCCTCCTCCTCGGCGGGCAGCGCCCGTGCCCCCGCCGGCGGGCATGGTGGTGGCCGAGCCCGAGGATGACCCCCCGCTGAGTAAGTGCCACTTCTCGTGACCCCCCCCGGCGCCTTCCGACTCTTTCCCAGTGCTGTGGGCTGGTTTCCTTCAGTGGCGGGGGGCTGGCTGGTGCGGGGGGGTGCTGCTGGGGACGGGGGTACCTGGGGGGTATTTTCAGGGGCGCCAACACCCTCTTCCTCCCCCGCAGTTTATTTTCGGGCGCTGGTGAACTTCACCCACAGCATCGACTACAGTCCTCGGCTGGAGGATGCCAACTCGGAGGAGTTTCGGGAGGTCTCGGAGGCCGTGGTGGATACTGTGAGTGGGGGGCACCAGGGGGCACCCCCAGCCCGGGTTTTGGTGGGGGGCACCCAAGGGTGCGCCCTCACCCCCGTGCTTCCCCTCCATCAGCTGGAGTCAGAGTATTACAAGATCCCCGGGGACCAAATGGTCAACGTGGTGTTCATCAAGTGAGTGGGGGCACGGGGGGCAGCGGGGAGGTTTGGGGGTGCAGGGGAGGTTTGGGGAGGACGAGAAGATTTGGGGGTGGTGGGGAGGCTCGGGGTGCAGGGGAGGCTCAGGGTGCAGGGGAGGCTCAGGGTGCAGGGGAGGCTCAGGAGGGATGGGAAGGTTTGAGGTGCAGGGGAAGTTTGGTGGGATATGGGGAGGTTGGGGGACATGAGGATATTTGGGGTGCAGGGGAGGTTTGGGAGGGTGGAGAGGTTTTGGGGTGCAGGAAAGTTTGGGGTCACAGGGAGGTCTGTGGATGAGATGCTTTGGGGAGTGCAGAGGAGGTTTGGGGGCAGGAGAAGTTCTGGGGTGCAAGGGAGGTACAGGGTGCAGCGGAGGTTTTGGGGGAGCAGGAAGTTTTGGGGGTGCAGGGAGTTGGGGTGGGGGGCTTTGGGGCGCTGACCCCCTGCCCTCAGGGAGCTGGAGGGCAGCGTCTTCGTGGAGCTGGACGTGGGCTCGGAGGGCAACGGGGACGAGGCGCAGATCGGGGCCGTGCTGCGGGACGTGGTGGCTGCCGGCTCCATCGCCTCCTTCGTCACCTCGCCCGTCGGCTTCCAGTTCCGGCGCCTGGGGGCCGGTGAGCACCGGGGGGGCACAGAACACCCCCCCCCCCCCCCATACCCCAACTGTGGGGCCACTGGGGACTGCACGGGGTCCTGCGTGCCAGCACGCCTTGAGCCCCCCATTTTTTGCCGTTCACGTTGTGACATCTGAGGGCGGGTGACGGGGGGGGGACAGGACGCAGGACACCCCCCCTGACGGTGACCCCCCCCCCGTGCAGTGACCCCTCACCTGCGCCCCTGCACCGCCCTGGAGTTCTCCTGCGGCAGCGGTGAGTGCATCGCCCACGAGTACCGCTGCGACCGCCGCCCCGACTGCCACGACGCCTCGGACGAGCAGGGCTGCGGCGAGCCCCCCCCGGTCACCTCCTCAGCGCGCCCCGCGCCCCCCAGCACCGCCCGGCCCGCCACCACCCGCCCGCTGGTCACCGTCCCCGCCACCACCCGCCGCCCCCCCGCCACCCAAAGCCGGGTGCCGGCCGGCCGAGGCCACCTGCGCGGACGGGCGCTGCGTGCCCCGCGACTACCTCTGCGACGGCGAGCGCGACTGCGCCGACGGCAGCGACGAGGAGGACTGCGGTGAGTTACCGGGGGGGCGGCGGCGGTGGCGGTGGCACCCCGGGGTGGGTGCTGACACCCTGCCCCCCCCCCCAGGCACCCCGTCGCCCTGCGAGCCCAACGAGTTCAAGTGCCGCAACGGGCACTGCGCCCTGAAGCTGTGGCGCTGCGATGGGGACAACGACTGCGGGGACGGCTCGGATGAGACCGACTGCCGTGAGTGTGGCTGGGAGCGGTGGGGACGTGCGGTGACATGGCTCCGGCTGATGGCTGCGGTCCGTTGCAGCCACCAAGGCGCCCGGCGCGGCGTGCGGGCCAGACCAGTTCAGCTGCGTGGCCAGCGGGACCTGCATCCCCGCCAGCTACCACTGCGACGAGGAGCCCGACTGCCCCGACCGCTCCGACGAGGTTGGCTGCAGTAAGTGGCACCCGGGGACACGGGGACACCGGGGAGGGGCTTGGGGCACCGTGCCGTGGCACCGTGTTGGGGA
Organism: Anser brachyrhynchus; assembly: GCF_964034855.1. Lineage (NCBI taxonomy): Eukaryota > Metazoa > Chordata > Aves > Anseriformes > Anatidae > Anser > Anser brachyrhynchus. Next base: position 1,190,529 of record NC_137714.1, read on the forward strand.
CGCTGCGCCCAAGCTGGGGGGCGCGGTGATGGGGACGCTGCGCTGCTGGGCACGGCTGGGAGCCGGTGCTGGGGACGCTGCGCCCAAGCTGTGGCACGGCTGGGGACGCTGATGTGACACCGTGCTGGGTGCCGTGCTGGGACGCTGCGTCCCTCAGGTGGGGCTGGGGACCCCGTGCCCAAGCCGTGCCGGGCTGGGGACACTGCCACCCAAGTGGGGCGGGGGTCCCTGGGCTGGGGACCCCGTGCCCAAGCCGTGCCATGCTGGGGTCCCTGTGCCGTGCCACCCAGCGTGGTGCCATGGAACGCCGCGTCCCCTGCGCTGGGCGGGGGACCCTGCGGCGCGGCACCGTGCCGGGACGCCGGGGTCCCCGCAGCCGGGGGCCGGGGGGGTGCCGGGCGCAGGGGGTGACGCGCGCCCTGCAGTGCCGCCGCAGGTGGTGACGCCGCCGCGGGAGTCGGTGCAGGCGGTGCCGGGGCAGACGGTGAGCTTCACCTGCGCTGCCACCGGCGTGCCCACCCCCATCATCACCTGGCGCCTCAACTGGGGGAACATCCCCCCCAGCCGCAGGTGGGCGGGGCCGCGGGAGGGGCGGGGCCACCGGGTGGGCGGGGCCGCGGGAGGGGCGGGGCCAATGGTGGGCGGGGCTTGCGGTTAGGGGAGGGGCCTGCGAGGGCGGGGCTCGCGCAAGGGGCGGGGCTGTGGGGTGGGAGGGGCGTGAGGGGGCGGGGCTTGGCGAGGGGTGGGGCCTGCCGCAGGCGGGGGCTTTGCAAAGGTGAGCGGTGAGGGCGGGGCTTCTGGGGGCGGGGCTTATGCTGGGGGCGGGGCTTCTGTTGGGGGCGGGGCTTCTGTTGGGGGCGGGGCTTCTGCCGGGGCGGGGCTTCTGTTGGGGGCGGGGCTTCTGCGGGGGGCGGGGCTTCTGCCGGGGGCGGGGCTTCTGTTGGGGGAGGGGCTTCTGCCGGGGGCGGGGCTTCTGCTGGGGGCGGGGCTGTGCCCAAGGCTGGTCCTCGCACTGGGCGGCGTGGTGTGCCAGGCGTGCACTGAGCGTGCCGGGCACCGAGCGTGTCATGCACCGAGCGTGTCATGCACCAGGTGTGTCGTGCACCAGGTGTGTTGTGCACCGAGTGTGTCATGCACCAGGTGTGTCCTGCACCAGGTGTGTCATGCACCAGGTGTGTTGTGCACCGAGTGTGTCATGCACCAGGTGTGTCATGCACCGAGCGTGTCATGCACCAGGTGTGTTGTGCACCAGGTGTGTTGTGCACCGAGTGTGTCATGCACCAGGTGTGTCCTGCACCAGGTGTGTCATGCACTGAGCGTGTCATGCACCAGGTGTGTCATGCACCAGGTGTGTTGTGCACCAGGTGTGTCATGCACCAGGTGTGTCATGCACCAGGTGTGTCATGCACCAGGTGTGTTGTGCACCAGGTGTGTCATGCACCACGCACGCCAGGCACCGAGCATGCCAGGCACCAAGCACGCCGTGCACCAAGGATGCTGTGCACCGAGCACGCTGTGCACCGAGCGTGCAGTGCAGTGAGCGTGCTGTGCACCGAGCACACCACGTGCCAAGCACGCCGTGCACTGAGCGCGCGGTGCCGTGAGCGTGCGGTGCAGTGAGCGTGCCGTGCAGGGTGTCCATCGTGAGCGAGGGCGGGCAGGGCACGCTGACCATCCGGGACGTGAAGGAGGCTGACCAGGGCGCCTACACCTGCGAGGCCATCAACACCCGCGGCATGGTCTTCGGCATCCCCGACAGCGTCCTCACCGTCACCCCCCGCCCCGGTGAGCGTCCCCAGCTGCCGCCACCTCCCCATCCTGTGCCCCTGTCCCTGCGCCCTCACCTGATCCCCTCCCCGTCCCCGCAGGTCCCTGCCCTGAGGGCCACTTCCAGGTGACGGGCACATCCCGCTGCCTGCCCTGCTTCTGCTTCGGCGTCACCACCGCCTGCCGTGCCACCGCCCGCCACCGCCACCGCCTGCATCTGCGCTTCGACCGCCCCGATGACTTCAAGGGTAAGTCGTGGGGACAGGGGGACAGAGCGCAGGGAGGGGGGCGACACACAGGGCTGAGCCTCTCCCCACAGGTGTCAACGTGACGGTGCCATCAACTCCATCCCTGCCGGCGCTCGCGGCCACCCAGCTGCACGTGGACGTGGCCACCGAGGAGTTCCAGCTCCTGGACCTGTCCCGGCGCTTCCTGGCTCTTGACGCTTTCTGGGCACTGCCGGCCCCCTTCCTGGGTGACAAGGTGACCGTGGGGCAGCGGCAGGGCTGGGGACACCCCGGCACAGCCGCTGACACCACGCTGCCCTTGCCAGGTGGACGCTTATGGCGGGGCGCTGAGCTATGGCGTGCGCTACCGGCTGGGCCGGGGGCCCCCCGAGCCAGCCCCCCGCCCTGACGTGCTGCTGCGGGGCCGGGGCCGCCAGCTCCAGGCGCGCGCTGGGGACACCCAGCCCGATGTCCTCAACCGCCGCCGCATCCCCTTCACCGAGGTGGGTGCGCTGGGGACGGGCGCTGAAGGGCGCTGACAGATGCTGGTGGCACCCTGGGATGACGCCGGCGCTCACCGTCCCCACAGGACAACTGGGAGGACGAGACGGGCGCCCCGGTGAGCCGGGAGCTGCTGCTGATGGTGCTGCAGGAGCTGGAGGGCATCTTGGTGCGGGCGGTGTATGACGGGCGCATGGCCAGCGTGGGGCTCAGCGACGTGGCCATGGATATCACCAGTCCTGGGGACACCAGCTTGGCACCTGCCGGGGACGTCGAGGAGTGCAGGTGACCGGCGGTGGCTTGCGGGCCCTGGCAAAGCAGCGCATCCACCAGTGTGGTGCCACCAGCGCAGTGCCTCCATCGTGGTGCCACTGTGGGGGTGCCACCGTCACACCGCTGTGTCCCCAGGTGCCCCGTGGGCTACACGGGGCTGTCGTGCCAGCGGTGCGCCGCCAATTTCGAGCGGGTGCCGCAGGGACCCTACCTGGGGACCTGCTCAGGCTGCAGCTGCCACGGCCACTCCAGCACCTGCGATCAGGTCTTTGGGCACTGCCTGGTAAGGACGGGGACATGGGGACAAGGGACATGGGGCCGGGGGCTCAGCCACAAGGCAGTGCCACCAATCCCTGTGCTGTCCCCGCAGAACTGCCAGCACAACACGGAGGGTCCCCAGTGCGAGAAGTGCAAACCTGGCTTCTTTGGCGACGCCACGCAGGGCACGGCCACTGCCTGCCGCCCCTGCCCCTGCCCCTACACCGAGCCAGCCCGCAGGTGGGTGCTGCCCTGGGGGGCTTGCGGGGGACTGGTGGCACGTCATGGCCCCACGTCACCGTCCCCTCGCCCGCAGGTTCTCTGAGTCGTGCTTCCTGGACACGGATGGCCAGGCCACCTGCGATGCCTGCGCCCCTGGCTATGCTGGCCGCCGCTGCGAGAGGTGGGTGGGCAGGGGGTGGTGAAACGCGGGCTGGGAGCGTGGGCCCCTCGGCCCCCTCCCACGGGCCCCTGTCCCCATCCTCCCCCAGGTGCGCCCCAGGCTATGAGGGAGACCCCATCCAGCCAGGTGGCAAGTGCACCCGCATCGGTGAGTGCTGCCCCGTGTCCCCCCGCACCCCCCCGGGCTCTGCCCATTTCTCACCCTCTCTCCCCGCAGGCCAGGAGCTCGTCAAGTGCGATGCACGCGGGGGCAAGGACGCGGTGGGCGGCACATGCCGCTGCAAGGTGGGTGTCCGCCTGCCCCGAACCCGCAGCACTCAGGCTGGTCCCTGCAGCACCCAGCCCTGTCCCCTGTGGCACCCAGTTCGTTTTCCCCAGCACCCAGTTCCCCACGGCATCCCTGTCGCACCCAGTCCAATTCCCCAGGGTTTTCCAGTCCTCCTATCGCACCCAGTTTGTCAATCCTCCTGGCACCTGGGCTTCCAGTTCCCTGCAGCACCCAGTTTCCCCATCCCCACAGCACCCAGTTTCCCCATCCCCACAGCACCCAGTTTCCCCATCCCCACAGCACCCGTTTTCCCAGTCCCTGTCCCCTCTTGCAGCCCAACGTGACGGGGCGGCAGTGTGATGAGTGCGCGGCCGGGACCTTCCACCTGAGCGACGCCAACCCCGACGGCTGCCTCAAGTGCTTCTGCATGGGCGTCTCGCGGCAGTGCGCCAGCTCCTCCTGGAGCCGCGACCAGGTACCCTGCGCCGCGCTGTGTTGTGCTGTGCCATGTTGTGCCGTGCCGTGCCTTGCCACATTGAGCTGTGCCGTGCCATGTCATGGCGTGCCATGTTGTGCCGTGCCATGTTGTGCCGTGTAATGCTGTACCGTGCCGTGTAAAGTTGCACCGTGCCGTGCCATGCTGTGCTGTGCCGTGCAGTGTTGTACTGTGCCGTGCTGTGTTGTGCTGTGCCATGCTTCACCGTGCCATGGCAAGTTGTGCTGTGCCCTGTTGTGCCACATAATGTTGCATTGTGCCGTGCCATGCTGTGCTGTGCCATGTTTCACCGTGCCATACCAAGCTGTGCTGTGTTATGGCATGCCATGTTGCACCGTGTCTTGCCACATTGTGTTACACCGTGTTGCACCACGCCATGCCATTTGTGCCTTGCTGTGTCATGCGGTGTGATGGTGCACCATGCCATGCTGTGCCATGCCATGCTGTGCTGTGCCGTGCCATGCTGTGCTGTGCTGTGGTGCACCATGCTCTGCCATGTTGTGCTGTGCCATGTTGTGCACTGCCAAGCAGCACCGTACCGTGTCCCATGCCCCTGTCCCCCACCTCTGCAGGTCCGTGTCACTGCTGAGGAGGTGTCGCCACTGCACCTGACCAACCTGGCAGGCACGGGGACGATGATCAAGGGCTCACGCTTCGCTGCCCCACGGGAGCTCGTCTTCTCCGACTTCTACACACTGCCCCGTGACGTCTACTTCTGGGTTCTGCCCACGTCCTTCACCGGAGACAAGGTGCCGTGGTGGGGACGGGGGGGACAGCAGGGTGTCCACGAGCCCGGCTGAGCCCTGTCCCCGTGCAGGTGACATCGTACGGGGGCGAGCTGCAGTACACGGTGACGCACCACGCACCAGCAGACGCCCAGCCGCTGCAGCGCCAGCCTGACGTCCTGCTGCAAGGCAACGGCATCTTCCTGGAGCACTTCTCTGATGCCACCCCTGCGCCCGGTGTCCCCACCACCGTCACCGTGCCCTTCCGTGAGGTGAGAGCTGGCGTCCCCCTGGGGTGGGTGCTGGGGCTCTGGGGACACATCGGTCACCCTGGGGCTGTGCCCGCAGCACGCTTGGCGCCGGGCGGACGGGCGCGATGCCACCCGGGAGCACCTCCTGATGGCCCTGGCCGACATCGACGTCCTCATGATCCGCGCATCCTACACGGACCAACCGATGGAGAGCAGGTACCGGGGCGGTGTGACACTGGCTGGGGACAGGGGACACGCGGGCAGGGCGGTGGGGATATCCTGTCTCGCCCTGCAGGCTCGCTGATGTCCGCCTGGACGTGGCCGTGCCCCACGCCACCGGCCGGCCACCGGCGCTGGAGGTGGAGGACTGTGCCTGCCCCCCCGGCTACCGCGGCCCCTCCTGCCAGGTGAGCCCCCCCCTGTCCCCATGGCTCTGGGGACGTGGCCGGTGGCCAACACCTGTCCCTGTCCCCACAGGACTGCGACGTGGGCTACGCTCGCAGCACCAGCGGGCTCTACCTGGGCACCTGCGAGCGCTGCCAGTGCCATGGGCACGCCGACGAGTGCCATCCTGAGACGGGCGAGTGCCAGGTGAGCCCGCTGCTGGCATGGGGACAGAGTTGGGGGCATGGTGGGGACCCCCTCGCCGTGCCAGCATCTCCCTCTCCCCGCAACACCAGGGCTGCCGGGACCACACGGAGGGCACACAGTGTGACAAGTGCCAGCCTGGCTACTACGGCGATGCCACCCGCGGCACCCCGGGTGACTGCCAGCCCTGCCCCTGCCACGGGCCCCACACCGACACCCAGTAGGTGCCCCCCACCTCCTCCCCGTGCCCCCAGGGGCCACCAGCTGGGGCTCACCCATCGCCCTGTCCTCCCCTCTCCCATCCAGGAGCTGCTTCGAGGACACGGACGGGCAGCCCACGTGCAGCGCCTGCGCCCCAGGACACAGCGGGCGCCTCTGCGAGAGGTGCTGGGGATGCTGGGGTGGCGGGGGGGTGGCAGGGGGTTTGGGGACCCCCCCTCATCAGCTTGTTTCATGCCCCCTCAAAGGTGCTCGCCTGGCTACGTGGGGGACCCGCTGCGGGGAGAGCCGTGCCGAGGTGAGTGTCCTGGGGAGGGGACAACGCGGTGTTCTCTGTTGGGGTTGGGGTTCCCACCTAACCGCTGCCCCCCCGTGTGACACCTCCAGAGCCAGGTGCCACCGGTGACCAGTGCCAGTGCGACCTGCAGGGCAGCATCGGCGAGCGGTGCGACGCCAGCGGGCTGTGCCAGTGCAAGGTGAGCCCTGTCCCCGTGCCGTGCCGTGTCCCCACATCGGTGAGGGGGGGGGACAACACCACAGCGTCACCCTCCCCGTCCCCTGCAGGCCAACGTGGAGGGTCCCCGCTGTGCCACCTGCCGCCCCCACCACTTCCACCTGAGCGCCATAAACCCGGCAGGCTGCCTGCCCTGCTTCTGCATGGGCATCGTCCAGCACTGCGCCAGCACCTCCTACTCCCGCGACACGGTGAGTCCCGGTCCCCATGGGTTCCCGCGGTCCCCCGGTGTCCCCAGGCCACTCACCTGCCCTGCCCCGCAGGTCCGGACGCCCTTCGGCCCCGGGAGCTGGCAGGGCTTCGCGCTGGTGAACCGGCAGCGCAGCACCCGCGTGGCCACCGGCTTCAGCGTGGAGATGGGCGCCGCGGGGCCCCAGCTCACCTACGGGCGCTTCGGGGAGCTGTCCCCTGAGTCCTACTACTGGCAGCTGCCCCAGCCCTACCAGGGGGACAAGGTAACGGCCGGCACCCAGGGGTGCCCCCTCCTCGGGGAGACCCTTGGGACCCCCAGCTCCATGGGCACCCCGGGTGCTCGCCCTGGCACGGTTATCAGGGGGAAGTGGACGCAGGCTCCCAGTGCCTCCTGCTTCCTCCCGCCTTCCTTTTTTCTTCTCCCTTTCTCTCTTCCCTTTTCCTTTTCATTTTTCCTTTTATTTTCATTTTTTCTCCTTCTTCTTCTTGTCCTTTCTCTTCCCTTTTAGTTTTCCTTCTTCTTAAATTTTCCCTTCCTCTTCTACCTTTTTCTTTTCCTCTTCCCTTTTCCTTTCCTCCTTTTCCTTGCCTTTTCCCTTCCCCTTTTGTCTTTCCCCTTCCCCTTTCTTTTCCCTTTTCTTTTTGATTTTCTTTTCCATTTCCTTCTCTTCTTCCCTTTTCCCTTTTCCCTTTTCCCTTTTCCCTTTCCCTTTCCCTTTCCCTTTCCCTTTCCCTTTCCCTTTCCCTTTCCCTTTCCCTTTCCCTTTCCCTTTCCCTTTCCCTTTCCCTTTCCCTTTCCCTTTCCCTTTTCTTTTTTCCCTTTTTCCTTTTCCCTTTTCTTCTGTTTCCTTTTCCCTTTTTCCCTTTTTCCCTTTTTCCCTTTTTTCCCTTTTTTCTTTTTTCCTTCCTTTCCCTTCCCCCTTCCCCTTTCCCTTCCCCTGCCCATTCCCTCCTTTCCATCCCCTTCCTGCCTTCCCCCCCAACCTCCCCAGACCCCCAGCTCCCCAGAGGCCTTTCCCCAGGGCCAACCCTCAGGTCCCTGCATGGCAGCACCAGGGGGGGTCCCCACACATGCACTGGGCCCCCCCCATTCCCACCTCCCCTTTTCCCACCCGCAGGTGGGCTCCTACGGCGGGCGGCTCCGCTACACCCTCACCTACACCCCAGGGGGCCGGGGGGCCCCCCTGCCCGACGCCGACATCCAGATCACGGTAGGGGGGTGACAGTTTGGGGGGGGGTTGTGGACGGGATACAGCAGCGGGCCCCCCCTGACCCCCTGTATCCGCAGGGCAACGACATCACGCTGGTGGCATACCAGCCCGACCTGCCCCCCGGCACACCGCATGCCTTTGAGATCGTTTTTCGGGAGGTAGGAGTGGGCACCTGCCTTTGGTCCCTGGCACCTGACACCCCTGGCACCTGGGGGGTGGGCGCCGAGGTGGTGCCCCCCCCCCAACAGCACCTCCCTGCTCGCAGCAATACTGGCAGCGGCCGGACGGGCAGCCGGCCACGCGGGAGCATCTCCTGATGGCGCTGGCCGACCTGGACGAGATCCTGATCCGCGCCACCTACTCAACCAGCATGGCCGCGTCCAGCATCGCCGGCGTCAGCATGGACGTGGCCGTGCCCCCCCGGCCCGGCCTCCCCCCGGCGCTGGAGGTGGAGGAGTGCCGCTGCCCCCCCGGCTACCGCGGCCTCTCCTGCCAGGTGAGCCGGCCCCCGGGGCACCCGGCGTGCTCCGGGTCTGTGGGGAGGTGTGGGGGGGTCATGGTGCTGAGCCCCCCCATCCCTGCCCCTTCTTGCAGGACTGTGCCCCCGGCTACACGCGCACCGGGGGGGGGCTGTACCTGGGGCACTGCGAGCTCTGCGAGTGCAACGGCCACTCGGAGACCTGCCACCCCGAGAGCGGCCTCTGCTCCGTAAGTCTCCCTGGGGGGTCATGGCGCCCTGCGGCTTTTTGGGGTGCTGGGGCCACCTCCCAGCGCCATGCACCCCCATTCTACTGCCCCCCCCCCCTTCCAGGGCTGCTTGCACAACACGGCGGGGGACTTCTGTGACCAGTGCGCGCCCGGCTTCTACGGGGACGCCACCGCCGGCACCCCTGAGGACTGCCAGCCCTGCGCCTGCCCCCTCGTGCACCCTGAAAACCAGTGAGTGTTTGCAGGGGCTTAGAGGGGGGGAGGCGCAGGGAGGGGACGGTCCCCGATGCTTCCCTGTCCCCCCAGGTTCTCGCGGACCTGTGAGAGTTTGGGAGGCGGCGGGTACCGCTGCACCGCCTGCGCGCCGGGCTATGCCGGGCAGTACTGCGAGCGGTGAGTGGCGGGGGGGCACCCTGATGTTGTCACCCCAGTACCCTTGCCCTGACATCCCCATCTCATTATCGTCCCCATATCCCTGCCCCAACATCCCCACTGCAATATCGTCACCCCCATATCCTCACTCTTACGTCCCCATCCCAACATCCTCACCCCAACGTTCCCACCCTGATATCCCCACCCCAACATCCTCACCCCGACCTCCCCCCTACAACACCCCCGGTATCTTCAACTGATATCCCCATCCCCATATTCCCACTCCAATATCATCACCCCAATATCCTCACCCCAACATGCCCATCTCGATATCTCTACCCCTATATACTCACTCTGATGTCATCACCCCCATATCGCCATCCCAACATCCTCACCCTGATACCCCCATCTTGATGTCTTCCCCATATCGCTCCTCCAGTGTCATCACCTCAACATCCCCTTCCCAATATCCTACCCATATCCTCCCCACGATGTCTCCA